>NC_138770.1:63317005-64549867 GCF_965119305.1 Pelophylax lessonae | reverse complement strand
GCAGAGCAGGTCCGAGGGAGATCTTTCCCATCTCCTCACTGGCAAACAGAGGCGATAATGCTAATGTGCCCTAGGTGATTAGGGTGTGCCCAGGCACACCCGGCACACCCTGTGCGCACACCTATGACACCGCCACATCCACCACCACCTCAACCTCCCTCCTACTCCATATGGGCCTCGTCCTTCACAGATGAAGAACATTGTTTTATTTTTCTGTTTTTTTTGTTGTTGTTTTAAGTTATTTCCCTATCCACATTTGTTTGCAGAGCACTTGCCATGCTCTTAACTACGTTTTGCTGCCATTTTCAGCACTCTAGCCCTTTCCATTGGTGTTTTAGAGCCATTTTAGTGCCTGAAAGTTCGGGTCCCCATTGACTTCAATGGGGTTCGGTGTCCAGGTAAAGTTCGGAAAAAAGTCCCGGACACGGACCCGGACTTTTTTTTCAAGTTCGGCTGAACCCACCAAACACGGACATCCGGGTGTCCACTCAACCCTATTCGCAAGTGACCAATTAACAATACTCTCACAGATGCAATGTAATCGATAGCCCTATAGATGAGAAATCTCTCTCCCTCCCTGCTAGGAATGAATCACTGGCACTGCACTGTCTGACAAACTGCAAAGAAACGATTCTCTCCCTGCCTCAAACACATTCCTGGCCCTCCCTACAAAGCTGGAATGTCTCTCTGAACTGTCTGACAAACTCCAAAAAAAAGCTACTCTCGCCCTGCCTCAAATGCGTCCCTCTACCTGTCTCCTCGCCCGCACAATCACACTACACGCTGTGGCTGCGCTGGCAGCCTTTATGTAGTGTGGGGCGTGTACTTGGCCCCCTGAGCCATGATTGGCTAAAGGAAGCCTGCCTTTAGTCCAATCATGGCCAGGGTCAGGGTGCATACTTTGGCCAGTCACATACCTTGCTGCACTCGCGGGACACGTGCAGTGCATTATGGGAATCTCAAATTTCCTGCGAAGCAGCACATTTGTTCGTTATTCGACGAACGATCGAACGACGATGTTCGAGTCTAAACTCAAACTCAGACTCAAACTCGAAGCTCATCCCTACTCCCTAGTAATCTACTTAAAGACTCCAAGAAAGAAAACTCTATGGATGTCTACCATGGATGTAGTTAAGCAACACCTGTGTGTGTATAAGTGTGATCTCTGAGGGTTAAATAAAAGCCACAACAGTGCAAAACATTCATCCAATGTATCCTTCTTTGAATAAATGTATTGAATATGGTAGAACATAAAGTCATTCACAAAGTTTTCCGGGGCATAAACTGAAACTGTTTTAGACCCTTTGAAGGTACGCAGGAAAGATGTACATCTGAATAAAATGTGTTATTTAGTAACAGGATATATGATGGCTTTGTATATTTAAAGACACCTGGACAGGACATCTGGGGTCTCCCTTCTTTATCCTTCTACTGTCCCCTCGTCAGACTCTTGACAACGTACCGTTCTGGATACTTTTGAATTTAATTGTCTGTGGCTTATTTAAAAGTGCTAGCTTACAGATATTTTATAGGGTGTGGAAAGACAAGGTTTGATGTTGATTTTGGCATCTGACTTTAGTTTGCTGTTCATACAGTTTTAGGCACACCTGTTTTCTCATGTTCTCCTAAAACAGGGAACTATGGTTCATGAAATGCGTTGAGAAGTTTTTATCTACCTTACAGATTCCAGTTAATTATCAAAAAAAATATATATATTGGTTATATATAGTAACATATGAAAACAATATGAGGCACACATTCTTATGGGAGTAGAAGACGTTTGCCTACGCGAATGAGCACAAATGCGTGCATTCTCAACCCTAAGCATAAATTCTCCCTTCTTCCAGTACAAATATGCCCCCCTGCTGAAACCCCCCCCCCCCCCACCCAGCACATCTTTGGCCCCCCAGCTCAATTTCTCTCTTTCCTTATATGCCCCCAGCAGAAATCCCCTCCATTCAAATCCCTCTATCAGCACAAATTCCCCTCCCCCAATCCACTTTCCTAGCAATTTTCTCTTCCTAGCACAAATACCCTTCAATCATCCCTACTAGCACAAACCCCCCCCCCCCCCCCCAAAAAAAAATATCTATCATATTATATTTGTACCACAACCCCCCCCCCAAATACCCCTCCTTGCACACCTCCTCTTCCCCCATTCCCCCTCCCAACACAAATCCCCCCAAATACTACTCCTAGCACACCTGCCTAAATTTGCCCTCCTAGTGCAATTCTTACCCCCTGACAATCCCCCCCCCCCAAATTCCCCTTCTCAGCACGAATCCCCTCTTCCCCAATCTCAGTGTGATGCCCTCCACCTCACATGATACCACAGTGCCCAAGGAAGCTGCCCCTTCAGTCCGGCCCTGCTTGCGAACATGTTCACTGCTGACAAGTGGTCTATTTAAACCTGAATCTTGCATTGGTTCTCTGCTGTATGGTCTTTAACCTTGTCCATATGAGCTAGTCTTGATGTGCATCCATGATCCTGTTACTGACCCGGCTTCTTCTCAGACTTTGCTCTCAGAATACCCCTGCCTACTCATGTTTGCTGTTTCCCTCTGCTACTGACCCTGGCCCGGACTACTGACCACGTTTCTGCCTAATGACTCTGTACCTCGCTGTCCAATTGTTGCTGACTTCTGCCTGCTCCTTACTCTGATCCGGTGTATGTTCTGGTGTCCTCTATTAACTGAACTTGACTCAACCACAGCGCATCATCAGCTGTACCTGTATTCGTCAGATACCAGCGCTCTCAAGTTCCTACCCACAGCGGCCACACCCTAGCACATGTGCCTTTCCTTCACCCCTGCAGTCCCATCTCACTATCCAAGGGTACTCGGATGGGAACTGTTCAAGAGGCCACCCTTGTCATCTCAGGTACGTGACATAGGTACTTAATAATCAGCAGTACCTTGTCTGTTTTTAAGAAATATTTTTTTTTGTATATCAATTAAAAAAAAACTTAACCTAAAAAATATATTCTTTATGTATGTGTACCTAAAAAAACCTCACAAGCTGTTTTTTTATGCCCCTAACATTGTGTAACAGTTGCTGAAACACTTTGATTGGAATCAAACAATTGAGTATTAGGGTTTAGTGGTATGTGTGCAATGTATACTGAAAGGTGGCACAGACTCAACTTAAGGGTCCTCTTTTAGGCCATATCCAGTATTAAGATTCAATTATTAAATCAATTATTACATTTTTTTTTTTGTTCTGAAGTTGTCCTTCTTGTTTAAGTTCTAAAGTATGAAGATATCTGGAGTTTATCAAGTTCCTACCTGTCACATGGATGTTTTGGAAAGAATATGGTACCAGAATACATACATTACCCTGTGATCTATCCAAAACTTCCAAGTGATCCGTCTAGAATTACCCATTATTCTATCCGGAAATTTCCAGAAGGACACTCATGTGCGATCTACACCTGGTTCTATACAGGTGTGTCTACAAGCAGTCAACACAAATTTCCAAAGACAACTATTTTATTAAATTATTTTACAGGGATACAGTAATGGGAAAGGGGAAGGTAAGAGGGTAACAACAGACCAAAAAGTACATAAAACCAAGAAAAATAGACCTCAAACAGAAAATGACAAAATATAATAAAAAAAAAAAAAACTCAACAAGATAGACCTCTTCATTTTAGTTACGTGCCTATTGATATAGTAATAACATTGTTATAACTTCTAGTATTGAAATAATGCAGGGGGGATGGGGAGAGATTTACTAAAATTGGTGAACTAAGAATCTGGTGCAGCTGTGCATGATAGCCAATCAGCTTCAAACTTCAGCTTGTTAAATTAAGCGTTCAGAATAAAACCTGGAAGCTGATTGGTTTCTATGCACAGCTGCACTAGATAAGCATGCTCCCACTTTAGTAACCCATATTGTGCTTAGTTTTTTTTTTGGGGGGGTGGGGGGCTAAGTTTTCTTTTGGTTCTATATTTCTTTTGGTTGTATATTTTTACAATGTTCTTTTTCATGTTGCAGATGCAAAATGTATAAGAGCAATGTTTTTCATTTTTATTTCAAAATTGGTTTTAATGTATATACAAAATACATACTTTCTTTCTATGATCTTTCCCAGTTCATAACACCAGAAAAAATGTTTTTACCACATGGAATGGTTGTTATTTACAAATATAAAATAATTTTTAATATATATATTTTTTTTTTTCACACAGTGCTGCAAACACTAAAATAATCAAATGAATACCCTAAAAATTGGTTACTGACAAAAAATGATAAAACAAATAGTTAGGGAAGTGAAAGGGGTTAACTAGGGTCCATTAGGCATTAATTAGCATTCACGTAGGAATAAACTGCTACTGGTCTCACTCTAGATTTTAGGATATCTGTGATAGACCCTTAATCGTTATTCAGTTTTGGGGCCTACCACATATCTAGTTCTTAAATTCAAAGCAGTAAAAAAATAAAAAAATTCAGGTTAATAATCTTAATCATTATGATGACATGGTGTACCCATAAGGCCCTGCACTGCATCATTATACCAATAGCCTACTGGCCCATTCACTATGGGAAAGAAGTAAGCAAAAGTGGACTTACAATGGGTCCAAACTTGTTACTAAATTTGGCCAGTGCATTACAAAGGGAAATACATTTAAAAGAGCAAAACTAAACCCTGGGTGGCTAAACTCCAACATAAAAATGTATATTAGTGCTAAAGAAAAGGCCTTCAAAAATACAAGGCTGAGGGGTCATTGGCAGCATTTAAGCATTACAAAGAGTGCAATAAGAAATGTAAAGGCGAAATCAAGGCGGCTAAAATAGAACACGAGAGACATAAATCGGAAGAGAGTAAAAAAAAAAAAACAAGAAATTCTTTAAGTATATAAATATTAAGAAAGCGAGGCCAGAACACATTGGTCCCATAAAAGATGACGAAAGGAATCTGGCCACAGAGGACAGAAAGAAGGCGAAAGTGTTAAATAATTTCTTCTCTTCAGTCTTCACAAAAGAATTGGGGGGCTACACTAACCCAGCTTGTAATGCTAAACTAAATAATACACCTCAGGAAGTACCGCCATGGCTAACAGAAGATAGACTTATTTTTTTTTATTTCAGATTCTTATATAGTGCTGTCAATATACGCAGCGCTTTACATATACATTGCACATTCACATCAGTCCCTGCCCTCAAGGAGCTTACAATCTAAGGTCCCTAACTCACATTTATACATACATAGTAGGGCCAATTTTATACAGGATCCAATTAACCTACCAGCATGTCTTTGGAGTGTGGGAGGAAACTGGAGTACCCGGAGGAAACCCACGCAGACACAGGGAGAACATGCAAACTCCAGGCAGGTAGTGTCGTGGTTGGGATTCGAACCAGCGACCCTCTTGCTGCTAGGTGAAAGTGGTAACCACTACACCACTGTGCCGCCCCAACTTAGAACTAAATGTGAGGGTTCTTAAAGAGCTCAGCCAGGTGATAGCCAGACCACTATTCTTGATCTTTAAGGATAGTCTACTGACGGGTATGGTGCCAGCTGATTGGAAAAAAGCCAATGTGGTACCAATATTTAAAAAAGGGCTGAGATATATCCCAGGTAACTATAGGCCGGTCAGCCTAACATCTGTAGTCTGCAAGATTTTGGAGGGGATGTTAAGAGACCACATACAAGACTTTAGTAATGAAAATTGTATGATTAGTAGTAATCAGCATGGATTGATGAAAAATCGTTCTTGCCAGACCAATCTGTTAACCTTCTATGATGAAGTGAGCTGCCACCTAGATAAAGGTAAGCCTGTGGATGTGGTGTATCTGGACTTTGCAAAGGCATTTGACACAGTTCCCCACAAACGCTTACTGGACAAATTACGGTACGTAGGAATGAACCATAGAGTGAGTACCTGGATAGAGAACTGGCACCAGGGGAGAGTCCAGAGGGTGGTGATAAATGGGGAGTACTCGGATTGGGCGCTTGTGGAAAGTGGGGTCCCCAAGGTTCTGTCCTGGGACCAATCCTGTTTAATTTATTCATAAACGATCTAGAGGAGGGGATATCTAGCCCAATCTCGGTATTTGCAGATGATACTAAACTAAGCATGCCAATATCTTCTATGCAGGATGTGGAAACCTTACAAGCGGACCTGAACAAAATAATGGGGTGGGCAACTACATGGCACATGAGATTTAATGTTGAAAAATGTAAAGTAATGCACTTGGGCATCAGAAACACAAAAGCAAGCTACTCACTAGGGGGGGAACCTCTGGGTGAATCTAAGATGGAAAATGACCTGGGGGTACTGGTAGACAACAGGCTTGGCAGTGGCATGCAATGCCAAGCCACTGCAAGCAAAGCAAACAAAATATTGGCATGTATAAAAAAGGGGATTCACTCCAGAAATACAGAGATTATTCTCCCACTCTACAAGACTCTGGTCCAGCAACATCTGGAGTATGCTGTCCAGTTCTGGGCACCGGTCCTCAGGAAGGATGTGCTGGAACTGGAGAGAGTCCAGAGAAGGGCAACAAAAATAATTAGGGCAATGGAGGACATCAGCTATGAGGAAAGACTACAAGCACTGAACTTATTCTCTCTGGAGAAGAGACGATTGAGGGGGGATATGATATCAATGTACAAATACTGTACTGATGATGACCCTAGCATAAGGAACAAACTTTTCAGAGAAAGGGAATACAATAAGACACATGGCCACTCACTAAAACTAGAGGAAAAACAGTTTACCTTAAAATACGTAAGGGGTTCTTTACTGTCAGAGCAGTAAGGATGTGGAATTCTCTTCCACAAGCACTAGTATGAGCAGGGAGCATCGATAGTTTCAAAAAACTATTAGATGGGCACCTTAAAGACCACAACATAAAGGGGCATACAATGTATGGTTAACAGCAAACACACACACACATCATAGGTTGAACTGGGTGGACTGATGTCTTTTTTCAACCTCACAAACTATGTAACTATGTCAATGAATCATAATAAGAAAGATTAAGTGATGGATATAAAAGATAATATACATTATAAACATAAATCTGTGGAATTCAATCATCACACCGCAATCCATTTCATCCCAAAGGTGCTCAAAACGGTTGTGATCAGAGCTCTAAGAAGGCCATTTGTGTTGCTCCACACCAAGCTGGTCAAATCATGTCTTTAGGGAGCTGGTTTGTGCACAGTCACGTTGGAACAAAAAAAAAGACCTTCACTGAACTGATGTCTCAAGGTGGGAAGGAAAAATGTCTTTGCATGCTGTAGCGTTAACGGCATCATTCATTGAAAACACAAATTCAGTTACTTGGAGGGTGATCACAGTTTTTATGATGGGTAAGTCTAATGGTCAGCTGTCCACAAATTATGGTCATATAGTAAATAAATATGTGTAATAAATTCCAAGTAAGTTACAATCATAACCTATGTAGGTGATATGTTCTTATAGTAATCGTCCCAGCTCCCAACTCGTATGACCTGCAGCTTCATATCACAAAGAGAATGTTGACATAGTGTGGGAAGTAAGTAATAATTTAGTTAAAATGTCTTAAAATATATAAAACCTTGTTTGAATGTACTGCAATATAGACCAGTTAAGCCATTGGTGCCTGGAATATTTATTTGTTTGTCAATTACTTAGTTATCTGTAAGATGTACATTCCTCAAATTCTAGGTTTAGCAGATTTAAGTCAGTGTTTTTTTTTAATATTTATAAACGTAAACAATATCAATATTTTTCCAGCTCTTTGGGTTATGGTTAACAAAAGGTATTGCAAAAGGAAAGTGTTTATGATAGCAGTGTCTTTCCAATAGCTACGTATTTATCTTCCTTGGGTTAAAATATCTCATACTTTAGCTTTGGTGGGAAACCTGCAACAGATCACAACTCACTCTGAAGTTCATCCCTTTAAAGTTGTGTGATGATCTTGGAGTTGGGCTTGGGTTATTTCTTCTACCTCAAAACATATCTGTATGGTGTGGTGGGAACACAGATCATGCAATCAGGAGTAGAAATGGCTCATAGTTTAAGTCACTGGGTGAGATGTCTTTACTAGTTCACATAAAAAATTATACTGTAACTGTACTGTAATTGTACTGAAACCATCACTTTACAATCCACCTATAAACCAATTTGCTAATATGAAAATATGTTAATGTCAATTACTTTGCTTGAAGCAGTGGAGAGCATCAGTAAGAGATCGTTTCAGTTTTACATTGTTCATGATTAACACAACCGAATGCAGGCTTGGGTAAGCAACCATGAAAAAACAGCAGACTAAAGCAAAAGTAATATTTTTTAGCAGCAAACTTAAGGGAAACAAAATTCCATTTATAAAATAGAGGATGTAAAAGATTAAAAGTGATAGCACACACCAAATAGCGCTTAAAAGGACATGAAGTTGACCTTTTGTAAATCCGGTGTTATTATTCATTTTTCGGGTGTGCTTGAAGAGTGGTACCACCAAAAAGAAAGTGGCTACACAAAAGATGAGAAATGGGACAAAGCATCCGGAAATGATGATAATGAGTACACTGACTTGGTTTATGTGTACATTCAGATCTTCACTGCTTGTTCCATTGTAAATATGAGTGGAATTTATCTTGTGAAATGAATATACAAACCATCCATATGGAAGACTAGAAAGAAGCGACACCATCATTGATCCCAGAAGAAACCGAGGGACCATCTCAGAGATGCTCATCTTAAGTTTTATGAATAACCTGTTGCTGTAGTTGGTGGTCTTTACGCAGTAGAAGACACAGAGCAACGTGCCCCACCACACACTGCAGAACTCTACAAATACTTGTGCGGTAATTATATAGTTACCATATATTCTAATCAAATTCCTAAATTTAACAGAAATCAGCATACAAATTCTAAGTTTTGAATACATGAGAAGAATAATCCTCACCAAGCCCAGGCTTGACAAGATTATGTCAATAGTTTGTAGTTTTTTGCCTTGTAACCATCCGGTGAATATTTTTATAAAAATGAATCCATTTAGAAAGAGCCCAACGAAGATCAAAGCAAAAATAATAATTAATAAAGAAATACAAAAAGCAGAATCCATGTTTTCTTCAAGATAACTTGTGCTGTTAACAGATAATCTGTTTTTTCATAGATATCTGACAGAAGGTTTTTCAGTGGTTGTCACAGGCTGCTCTGTGGGATACGATAGTCCCGAGGACATATTAAAGATAGATTTGTTTGCTTCAAGTTTTGCATGACATTTGAATAGTGAAATCTGTGAAGCTATTTCATAGTTATTACCTTTGAATGAACACCTGCGAGCCTCACATATTTTTAGTTAATAAGCTTTATGGGAGTACATTAATAGCAAATTCTTTTTTCCAAGGACAACAAATGAAAAGAGATAGTGTAAGATTTTATGCTATAAACCTCTCTAATTTCTAGTGTAAACTAAATTGTATTAAATAAAATTGTTCTGATTTTTTTTTTTCATTGCTGAAAATTCACTGATAGTCATTCTAAAGGTCCGTACACACGAGTCGAAATTCGGCCGGGAATTTTCGTCCGACGACCGATCTGCCGATTTTCGGCTTGTTAGTATGGTGCTCTCGACAACTGACTCCGACTTTTCGGCCGAAAAAATTCTGGTGTGCAGGCTATAAAATTTTTGTCCACCGTCAAAACACATCCGATTTTCGTGCAGTCAGTACAGATTTTGACAGGGAAAAATCTTATGAGCAAGACTGGGCATGCTCAGAGATGAAAGAACACAAAGAAAGCAAACCAACACATGACATCACTTCTGAAGTAGAATTCTGTCATGCGGGAAAATTCCTGTGCAGTCTAGGCACATTCCAACCAACAGACACCACTCTGGACAAAAGACAGACGACCGGTCGGCGGAAATTCGTTGCGTGTGTACGAGGCTTAAGTCATTCTAAAGGGAGACCCATACTGAGAAAATATATACTGTAAGTTGAAAAGTTGACATTTTGAACTCCATTGTTTCTTGTTCAAAACAAAGGCACTTGGAATACAGAAAGAGATAACAAAAAAAATATCCAATGGTACATATATGTTGCAAAAAAAATGTAAATAAAATATGAGCAATATAACATGTGGTAAATAAAGAAGACTAATTGTATGGAAAAGGCCAGCTAGACAGAGCACATGTTATTAGGCAAGAGGTATATTTTGCATAGAAAATGCAGTTATCTTGGTATTTCAATATCTTAACCAGTTCAGGGGTAGTAGAAGATTAGGAGAAGATAGTCTTCCAAGCATATGTATAGTGAAGAGAGGGTTGAGATGGAGGACTGGGAAGGGGAATAGAGGTGGTGATTAAGGGTGAGGGAGGGTTCCTGTTGGTCGCATGTGGTCAAAAAAAGGAAAGTCAACGAAAGGTTAGCCGAAAAAGAGAGTCAAGGAGCAAACAGCAAGGAGGCATCAAAATGTGGAGGTAGATAGTATGTTACCCAGAGTTGCCAACGCCAAAGCTTTGTATTCAGTTTTTTGGTACTAGCAAGACTGTTTCAATATTAGCACAAACAATGGCTTGATTAATCCTGTATTTATTCTCCACTATATTGAGAGAGTGGGGGACTTCCAGGACTTCACTATAGTTTGTTTTGCAGCAGTGATTATCTGTAAGAAAAGTTTAAATTGAATCAATAAATTGAGGTGAGAGCCTGTGGGCCTCTGGGCTGTGTAATAGTATTTACTGAAATTAGGGAGACCCAGTCCACCTCTTGATTTAGGGATTTCTAGGGTGTGCCTGGGAATTCTGGGTTTGGAGCTTCCCCAGATATATTGAGTAACATGGCACTGTAGGCAGGGACAGGGGTGGGCAATGCTTGGAGTTATTTTTAGCATTAAAGCTAGCAGCAGATAAATATTTGTTGAGGGCTTGTGATTTCTGTGGGTTAATTGTTAGTCCATATATTTTAGAAAAGCTATCTAAAATACACAAAAGGGTATGTATAGGGACTAGCGTCAATGTCAGCAAAAAGGGGAAAAATGTGAAGAAACATACTGTAGTATGTGGTGCTGCATTCCCAGTTCTATACTATGGACATTTGGATTACAGTGTAGTAACTGGACCAATGTCTCAATCAACAGAGCGAACAGTAAGGGGAAAAGGGGGCATCCCTGTCTATCCTCTCTGTTTATAGGAAAGGGTTAAGATCTGTAGCCTGTGTTTTGCAAATATGCCTTGGGTTTATCATTAGAAAGTGTGGAAAGTGGGGGCCAAAACCCCAATAATACAGAGCATACTGTAAATTGATTTGGTGGTGTCAATCTTTATAAATTTGTAGCTTGGGTTTCATGGCCCTTCATTTGGTTATAGTCAAAGGTGCCATTTCTGTGAGCAGTGTAGCTTAGCTATTACGTCCCTGGGGTCATCCGTGAAAGAGAGTGGTGTACACGATCCAGCTCAAGCCTTTTAATAGGGATTAAATGTGCCAGTTCTTGGAAAACTGCTGTAACTCTGGATTGAAAGTCCAGCACAGACTCAAGATATGCAAATTGGACCACTGGGATCTTTCAGTCTGGTCTGAAGGGCAATATTCTTGTCCCTGAGAGCCTCCAGTTCATTATCATGCCCCTGCATGGCTGTCTCTACATTATCTGCTCACATATGAGGTCAGCTGTGTGGTGGCCTAAGATGTGATATTCACGGGAAAGATGCTTCATAATTTGGTAAGAAGTGGCTTTAAGTACTTTGTGGAGCAAACTGTTTCCATAAACTGGCTTGTGAAATCCCCGCTTGAATCTTGGGTTGAGAGTCACTAAGATCTAAGTCAGAATCGCTCTCCTCACCTGCAGCAGGGTGGAATTCGGCAATGTGGCTGGCGAAGGCTGCTGCATGACCTGCAAGAGAAGCAGGGGGAGGCACCATCTTTGAGGAAGCCTAAGACAGTCCTTTTTAATCGATTTAATCTATTAAAGTGGAGTTCCGGGCACAAAAACATTTTTTCAATGAACATACCCCCGGGACAGTCAGGGCTAGCACATACCACAATGGCTAGCCTCTGATCTGTCCCGGTTCACACTTACCTGCAAGAAGAAATACTCACTTATAAAATTTCTTCTACAGCGTTGCCATCTCTGTTGTGGGCAGCTGAAGCCAGCGCGATCCTCTTCTGCGTCCTCTTCCGTGTCTTCTTCTCCCAGAATGCGCCTGCACCGGCCCCTCTCGTCACTTCCGGTGCGGCGCCGCATTCCTACACAGCTTCTGGGTATGCCCAGAAGCTGTTTAGCAGGGAATGCGGCATTGCACCGGAAGTGATGAGCGGGGCCGGTGCCATCGCATTGATTCCTGGGAGCGATGACGTTCAGCTCCCAGGAATCATTGCAAACCGGAAGTGACGGCGCGTGCCGCGGCCACAGAGGGAGGAAGTGGAAAATAGGTGAGTATTTCTTTCTACAATTACAAGGTAAGTAAAAAAAAAAATAATCCTAACTATCCAATTCCTTTTCAGGTGAAGAAGAGCAAGCGGATGGCCACAAAATCGATTAGGTCGAATTTGTGCCCGGAACTCCGCTTTAAGTGGTGGCTGTGCATGGGAGGTGGCTTATCTCGGCTGAGGGCAGGGTACAGGCTGGGTGCGTGCTGTAGCCCAATCAATTCTCCTGTCTGTGGCCAAGCTCTAGGTTGACATTTCTTACCTGGAGAACAGCACGCATGAGCCTCCTTGAACTCTATTTTTTTACTTATTCAATGATTATTAGTTTAGCTTAATATGGGCAAGTACTCTTGAAGCCATTGTACTGACAACATTACAGCAAATTTGAATACACCAAGGGCAAAAAATGTACAAAAAATTACCAATGATTCATAGGTCAATGGAGCAACCTAACACATTAAGGCAAGACAATTATAAAAGAGCGAGGTATGAAGTCTCTATTTGTCACGTACCTGGTGATGTACCCTGACATGGAAAGGTAGGCATTCTCTTACATCTCCTGCTCAGTACCCCTGGTAAAGTAACAGGAGGCAGGAGAGCCCAGAGTGCAATGAGTGCCTGACAGTTCTGCATTGTCAGATACAGGTGAGTCGCCCATGTGCTCCAGGATGCAGGCTGGGCTGTGGATGGGCAGCAGGAACAGCAGGCTGGCAGGTCACTGGCAGGATCCAATAGCTGGGTCAGGCAAGCCGGGTCAGGAACTAGCAGGTGGATCAGGAACAAAGCAGCAAACAGAAAGATAGTCAGAGTTCAGACCAGAGTCAGCAACGGTCAGGCATGTTGTCAGGGGAAGCAGGCAGAGACATGGTCCAGAGGCAAGTGAGGGATTGGTACAGGTAGAGTTCAAGCGTTGTCAGGCTGGATCAAGAGATCAGATACAAAACATGAAACAGTATTGCAGGAACATTGTAGACCATAAGGCAAAGTCCTGGAGTCTCAGTACTGTTTAAATAGCCCGTTTGGCGCCAGTCTAGTGACAGCCCTGCACGCTGGAACCCCCATGTGTGCACGTGAATGAGCATTCTGTATTTGTGCCAAACTATGCGCCATTTTGCCTTCCCTGACACTATTACAACCATTGCAAACAGAAATCCATGTTGCGCATAAATAGGTAGCCAAAACATAAAAAAAAAATATTCCAAACCACCCAGTTGAGGTCCTGAATAAAATGGCATCCAAGCATTGGATTCAGAAAAGAAGGAAACACAAAAAGTCAGAACAAGGGTAAGTTAAAGAAAATAGTAGGGGTGGCAATTTTGAAAGACAATTTTGCAGGGATAAGCCTAAGATGTGGGCCACCAAGCATGGTAGTTATGGTACTAGGAGAGTGGCTATCAGGAGAGCAGTAAAGATCCATCAAAATGAGGAGGTAAGTAGTGAGTTACCCGAGGTTGCCATAGACGCTCATACTTCTGGACTTTATCAACAAGGACTGCTTTGAATTTAGCGTGGATCATGGACTCAGTGATCGTATTTCTTGTTTCTACTACATTTATAAAGGGGGGTCTTCCAAGCCTTGAACTCTCTTTGTTAAAAATTCTAATTGCCTGTCTGTTATACTGATCCAAAATTTCAATGCTTTATACATAGTTACATAGGAGTTGAGGTTGAATAAAGATTAAAGTCCATCCAGTTCAACCTGGGTAGGTGTGTGTGAACGTAATCATTTCACATACCATCCTGATCCTTAAGATGTAAGTCCAAGAGTCTTTTAAAAGTAGCCATACTCCCTGCAGTTTCTACCATTTGTGGTAGAGAGTTCCACAATCTTGTAGCCCTTACTGTGAAAAACCCCCTGCGTAGCATAAGGTTAAATCTCTTCTTCTCTAATCGCATTGTATGGCGTTGTGTCCTCATGCATTCGTTGCGACTGAACAGTTTTTTTTCTATGCTGAGATCACCATTGAGGTATTTGTAAATCGCTATCATGTCCTCAGGCGTCTCCTTTCCAGGGAGAATAAATCAAGCGCTTGTAAGCGCTTTTCATAATTAAGGTCCTCCAACCCCCTAATCAGTTTAGTTGCTCTCCTCTGGACTCTCTCCAGCTCCAACACATCCCTTCTGAGGACTGGCGACCAGAACTGGACAGATTACTCCAGATGTGGTCGGACCAGTGTTTTATAAAGTGGTAGGATTATAGTTTTATCTCTGGAATACATCCCCTTCCTTATGCATGCTTTGGCAGCTGCAGCTTGACATCGCATGCTATTGCTAAGTCTATCTTCCACTAAGACTCCCAGATCTTTCTCAATTTTTGAATCCCCCAGAGGTCCCCCCCCCAAAGTGTATTGGGCGTTTATATTTTTGGTCCCCCTTCTCTACGTTAAACCTCATTTGCCAAGCAGTTGCCCACTCTGTTATTTTGTTCAGGTCATTCTGTAAGATTTCTGCCTCATGATGTGAAGTTATTGCACTACTTAATTTTGTGTCATCTGCAAAGACTGAGATTGAGCTACTGATCCCGTCCTCAATGCTATTTATGAATAAATTGAACAAACTTGGTGAGTCACTAAATCCGACTCTCCACCCTGTCACTAAATACAGAAGGTGGTAGAGGAAGTTGTTGCATTGCTCACTTCCTCTACCGTCATCTGTATGCTATTGCATTATTTGCGATCTGAGCAGGGCATTTCTTGGTGGGTGCCCCTGGTTCCCACACTATAAATGTCTGCATTTGTATTTTTCATTCATCTGGTGACTTGGAAGGTGGCTCCTGTCCCCACCCCATCAGACCTGTGTAGCACAGATCTGAAAGAAGTTCTCTGGCTCTGTACTGCAGGTCTGAAAGGTGGAGACTGCAGTGTGTGTCGGAGAAAAAAACCCACGCATACCTTACAGAGGCAGCTTTGGTGGGGTTGGAGGTGTAGTGCACAGGTGCCAGATAGGGAGGTGGGAAGATTTGTGAAGAGATGAGAGCTGTGAAAAGGAGGGGAGGATTGGTGAATTTGTGAAGAGGTAAGAGCTGCGAAAGGAAAGTTGGACAGGTTGCGCAAAGTGTGATCTGTGTAGGTAAGGAGCTTGGCTTCGACTCCTTTGGGTGGGTCCTTGCAGCCAGTAGCACATTTTTGGCATGGGCGCGTGTAATCCTCACAGCAAACTGGAACATGTGTCACTCCAGCTCCATTTGAAGGCATGTCTTTTCGATTATATGCATATGTAAGCAGCCTCTTGTACTGTATTATGATGCTTTTATTACTAAATACATCACTATGTACATTATAGATGATTTATGCTAATTATCATGTAAAATTTTGTAGATTTCTTTGTACCCCAAAATCCCCAGAAAAAGGAATCACTCCGAAACATGTCGGGTTGAACTGTAAGATCCCCTTAGCTAGTCTTATCCATATGGGCAGCTATTGTAGGATGTATATTCCAGTCTACGGTACTCTTCATATGAAATCTTTGCATTTACATTTATGTATTTGTCTTATGGACTTTTGTCTATTTTTATCATTGTATATAAATAAAATTTGGCTTTAGCCTTTTAAACTTTATTACATTGTCTGTAACTCAAAGTCTCGGAGGGGTGTTTTGTTTGCATGTATATGCAACAACTGTATTTATGTGCACTATATTAGCCTCAAACTGTCAAGTGTCTGTGGTAGTGAGCCCTTGTAGATTGCCAACTAGGAGTTCCCTGGGGCACGGAGTCTATGCCCCAGCCTGCTTCTTCACCAGGTCCCCTGATGTTTGAGATGGTACCAGGACCCTGCCCCCCAGCTTAGGATGTGTAGATCACTTGCGTGTGCAAAGTACGAACAGAAGGAGACAACAGGAAATCGAGGAGACAGGCCAAGGATGGGCAGTGGACAAGCACAGATGGTAGACAAAGCTGGGTTCGGAATACGAGTGGTCAGGCACAGCATACACAAGTGGTAAGCAAACAGGAGCTCAGAGAACTATGAAGTTGGTCAGGCAACGCAGGCTACACTAAGCATGTCTATATATAGAAAAGCAAACTGGGAGTTGGCCCAGGAAGTGATGGAAGGGAAAAGAAATACAAAACCCACAGAACAGCAGGTGATACACATAGATGAGCACAGAGCCAAACAACACATGTGAAGGAATCACAGGACTAGCAGGAACACTGCAGCAAGGAGGTGAGAATAAACAGGCAGAAAACCTGCAGGCTAACTTGTGTCTAGGGATGAGCTTCGCATTTGAGTTGAAGCTAAGTTTGACTCGAACATCAGTCATTCGATCGTTCGTCGAATGACGAACAAATGTGCTTTTTCGCAGGAAATTCAAGATTCCCATAATGCACTGCACGCGCAGCACGTTATGTGATTGGCCAAAGCATGCACCCTGACCTCATGCTCTGACCAATCAAATGATCTCTGCCATGATTGGACTAAAGGCAGGCTGCCTTTAGCCAATCGTGGCTCAGGGGCCAAGTACACACCCCACACTACATAAAGGCTGCCCACGCAGCCGCAGTGTGTAGTGTGATTGTGCGGGCGAGGAGACAGGGAGAGGACCTTTCAGCCAACCCAGCGATACTGCAAATATGTTTTCAGATGTACCCCAAAACACTGTAAGGACTATTCTTTTAGGGATCATTTCTGTAGGATTCAAAGAGAGAAATGTGCTTGAAAGTGTTCAAGTGGGGAGGCTGAGACAATCACGCAGATTCATTGTCAATGGTTGCAGCTTGAACCCTTTTTTTCCCCATTGGTGGCTTGGGAGTGGACACATTCCACTGATAGCACTGGCGGTTAATTTCCAGGTCTTATTTGTCCCTCCTGCGGCCAGCACATTAGAGCCTTACCCCATAGACAATTCGGTGGATATTTGTCAGAATCAGTTTGATAGCTAATTCCTCCTTAGAAATAAGTGGAAATCTGGATGACCAGTTTGTGTTCTAACGTATAGTGGTGTGCTAAATTATTATTCCCTGAAGAAGCCCAATTTGTCAGCAAAACATGTTCGGATTGTCACTCTAGAAGTTTCATCAACATAGGACCATGTTGACTAGTCTCCAGAATACCATGTTGGAGTGATTTTAACACTGTAGTTTGTACATGTCATGCTCTATTAATTGTTTTTATTAAATTGAATAGATTAAAATATACATCATTTTTTATTCATTCTTATTCTATTGGCACCTTAAAAATCCCAGCTTCTACGGGAGTGTCCCTTTTTTGAGTTGTATGTTTTCATAAAGGGATATAGTGCCGGTGAGTTTACCTGTGGAAACATTTTTTTCCCGACTGTAATCACGTTGTTACTTTCAGGTGTGTCCTTCGAACGAGCCACCAGGCCCTCCTGAGAGACCAGCCTTCATCCTAGCTCTCTCCAGCAAGGGTCCTCCCCTGGGTCTTCTTAATTTGGCTTTGCTTAATCCACGCCGGAAGAGACAGCCTAAGGACCACCTCAGGATTAGTAGGCCCCAGACAGGCTTATGGGCCTACTTGCAGAGCTCACTTCAGCAGCACATCCCCAGGCCAGGGGCCTGAGGCAAGAGAGCAAGCACAGGCCCAGTCCGAATATATATCCTCTCCCAGAATGCACCAGTGGCCAATAATCTCCTACTGGACTGGCTCGAAGAAATATAAATATTCACAACTCAACCTAGCTGTACAATCTCATACTATGGCCTGTGTTTTTGGTGACATCTCTGGCGACGGTAGGAAATACATGACCTGAGTGAGCTTAGGGAAAGACCAGAAATAAACTGTACGATCCGTTTGAACTGTCTACAGCCCAGCCAAAAACTCAATTTACATAGTAGCCCCCAGTTTAGGACAAGGGTGCTACACATATAAAAACAGCAGGCCTGTAAGATAGATGCTTCAGCCATGGACAATGCTTTAAATTCTTAAAGCATCTGGTCGGGAAGTTGATGCGTTTCAGGAGACTCACTCCCTTCCTTAGAGCTCTTTTTTATATATACAATTGTGATACAAGTCATATTGTAATTGAATGTTATTAAAAATGACCTTTCCTTTTTAAACTGCAGCTGCTGTAATTCTCTGTAAAATGCAATGCAATATGGCTACCTGGAAGTGTTCTGTACACAGATGGTATACAGAATGCCCCCCAAGTATGTAATTTCCTGCTTGTGTGATTGGCTTTGTCAGAGAAGTCAGGTCCATGAGGTAGATGGAGTTCCATGGCGCGTGCATATGCGCATGCACAGACCAGCAACTGGCCAGGCAGATGTTCATGCTCGTGGGTTGGGGAGCACGCACAGGCATGCGCACATGCACACTTGTGCATCGGCGCACGCACCCATTACTAATGTTGGAGCCAGATGGGCAATTAAACAGGCCTTCTGTATGGACTCATTGCTGTTTGGTCTGCAGCTTCTGTGTGTTGTTCCTGATTCAGTGTGACCTCTGATCTTGATCCGGCTTATCCCTAACCTGTGATTGTCTGCTTCATACCCTAACCTCGGCTTGTCTACTGTATTTTGTTTCTGCCTCCCGATTCTGCTTAACTGTTCTCCTGGTATCGACTTGGCTTGTAACCCGACCACCCTGCTGTCTGCTGTCTATGTCTATTCTGCCCGACCATTACCAACTGACCCTGCATCCCGGTCACCCGGCCTGCTATGGTTGTCAGCCCAGCAAATCCTGCTTCCAGCTGCCTTCTACAGTCTGCCAAGGTCCATGCCAGCTCTTCTACTACCAGCCTGCTTGCTGCCACTTCTACCTGCTGACAGTTCCGGCGCAGACTACTGGACTGATTACAGGCACTCCTACCTCACCCTGCTCCTGTGGTACTGTCTCACTATCAGTGGCCCTTGAGCCGGAGCTGTACGAAAGGCCCTCCTCTACACATCAGGCTCACTGACCAGGTACGTGAAAGGCTTACAGATTTTTCCAGAAGTTTGCACTAATACAAAATCGATTTTGTGCATCCCATGCAACAAAAATGGCATTTTTTGGTGAGATACTGCCAAAGGAAATCACATCTAAAGGGATGTAAACCCTGCCACTTTCCTCATTAGAGCCTTGCAGGTGCAGCAGCTGATGGATAATTACAAAACCACTCCCATTAGACTCACTGAACACATGGCCACCAACAAATAAAGAGCTATTTATCCAAAATAACAAAAGGTAGGGGTCAGCAACAAAGTTTGTTACAATCCTTGCAATGTGCACAGATCAGCCAGAGGGAGATATTTTTTCACTACAAAAGTGGAGTAACTCTTCAAGATTACATGTTTCTACGTGTTTCGGTAGGACTGTCACTAATGGCATAGTAATTAAGGAGGATTTTGTGGGTACAGGGACTGTGACCTATGTGTGCATTATGAGTGGGCTCAGAATCTATTTAACCATGTTCCTTTAGGCTACACCCGTTATTCGGCTTCATGGGATTTTTTCTTTTTTCCAGGGAGTCCCTCTTTGTAAAATAATGATGTTTGGAGGTCTGCTCACTGCCCTTCGTTCATCACCAAAAGTCCTGTTCCAGATTGAATGATGTCAAGTATGAAACCTGTACATCAAGGATATACCCCCTAGCAGTGCATCAGCACACCACTCTAGGCTCATAGTACAATCATGCAGAGGATGCCACTAATATTATAATATGAGCACCGTTCTCTACATCATACAAGATGGCCCATTGCCAGAGTTGGGCTTTACCATAAGTTATCAAGTTATTACTTGCCACAGGGGTTTTTTGAAAGAATACATTGCCCAGAATAGATTACCCAGGTATCTATCTAGTGATGTATTCATAGGCATGTGCACAGGGTGTGCCTGGGCACACCCTAATAACCCTATGTGATGCAGATTTCCCCTGCTGAATGCTCCTAACCCCGTGGCAGCTGAGTCTACAGAGAAAGGGACTGGGGAATCTCTGTCCTCAGTCTCTTTCTTTGCTATTTCACCAAAGCCCCCCAATAGGGTTCCTAACAAACTTTAATAAAAAAAAAATAATAATAATAATAATAATGTTGTAAAAAAAATACCAAAAAATTGTAAAAAATAATAACAAAATTAAATAATAAAAACTAAAAACTACTGACATTAATTTCACCTCTACTGACACCATTGACTGATCTCCTGACACCACCCTCTCCTCTACTGCGCATGTGTGTTTGATCTTTGGGGTGCACATCCTCATGCAATAGGCTGCACACCTATGGATGAATCTAGAATCCCTACAAAGACACTCATGTACAAGCTATGTCTGGTTCTGTACATCAGGGAGATTTCTACAAGCAATTAACCAAAAATAAATAAAAAAAATCCTCAAAAAAGTTCTATAAGACAAGTGAGGGAGAGTCATTAAAATACGTTTAATATACAATGTATTTATTTTTAATTTTTTTTTATTTTACGGTAGGGGGAAAGGGGAGGGTAAAGGGGTAACAACAAATCAGAAAGTACCTAAAATCTAGAATTAAAAAAAAAATTAAATATAAAATAAATAAAATAATGGAAAAACACAACATGCTAGATCTCTTGATTTTACTACGTGCCATACTTTATAATATTAAAATGATACAAACATTTTTTTTTTATTTTGTTTGTTTTTTTTTGTTTTGTTTTTTGAGAGCCAAGACAATCTTTTCTTTAGAATGTATTGTTTATAAGATTTTTGCAATTTCCTATACCTGTTAAATGCAAAAAATTAAGAAAACACATATTGTAGACACAAAATACAAACTTTTCTGTTGATTGCCCAAATTATCTCTGCATCAAAATGTTTTTGCCACACAGAATAGTAAAGTTATTTACAAATGCAAAAGTAAGAAATAAAGCCCCGTGTACACGATCAGATTATCGAACGATCTGTCGTCTGTTTTTTTTGGCATGCTAGTCTGATGTGGAAAGTGAAGAGGTTATTTTCATACGAGTTTTCCCGTACGACAGAATTCTACGTCGGAAGTGATGTCATGTGTTGGATTGCTTTTTATGTGTTCTTTCGTCTCTGAGCATGCCTAGTCTTGCTCATAAGATTTTTCCCCGTCAAAATCTGTACTAATGAGATGAAAATCGGACGTGTGTCGACGGAGGACAAAAATGTTATAGCCTGCACATCAGGATTTTGTCAGCTGAAAAGTCGGAGTCCGCTGTCGAATGCACCATACTAACATTCCGAAAATCGGCAGATCGGTCGTCGGACGAAATTTCCCTTCCGAATTTCTTAACGTGTGTACGGGCCTTAAGAATTCAACTGTCAAAACCCCAGAGGGTCTCAACTGCTACTTTTTCAAAAGCATGATCTATGGGTTGGATTGTATGGCATCCAAGACACACCCTTAGTTCTTACAAAATTTAGGTGGCCTGCCTCATACACCTGTAGTTCTTAAATTTTAAGAAGAAAAAATATATTTTAAAAAATTAGGTTACTAAATATATATATCTAAGTCATTATGATGACATGACACATTCATAGGTTCTTCCTGTTTACTCCTATTAGTTCAATTGAATGTAGCCTGCTAGGAAAGATTATTGTCCTAATAAGGTATTATATGACATTACACCCATATGAACTTGTTTGACATCTCATTCCAAAATGAATTGAAAATGAATATTTGGCCCCCTTTTGAGTTTTTAAAAGCCTCAACTCATCTGGGAAAACTTTCTACAATATTTTGCACAGTGTCTGTGAAAAATGGTTCCGATTTAGCAAAAAGAGTTTTTATAGAGTCCTGTCCTAATGTTTGGCCAAACCCAAAGGTATTCAGCAGGGTTGAGGTCAAGGCTTTGAGCTGACCACTCAGTTTCCTTCACGCCAAACTCGTCAAACAATATAGACAGTCAGTTCTTATAGTAATCGGCTCAGCTTCCAACTCATAAGTGTTTACAAATAGGGATAGCAATATCTAATGTCTAATAGCCAGGTATTCCTTATCTTCATGGGGTTATAATGTCTCATACTTCAGCTTTGCCGGGTCACTTGCAATAGATTACTGGACACCAAACCTTTAAAGTTGTGTAATGGTCTGAGTTGGGATTGGATTATTTCCGCTTCCTCAAAATCCATTTGTATTGTGATGGAAGAACAAACCATGTAATCAAGAGTAAAAATGGCTAATAGTTGAAGGAACCTGGGAAGATGTCTTTACTGTTCACAATAAAAAATGACAGTGTACTGTCCTTGCTTTGGCAAGATGTATACCAAAAACAAAAATGTCTTTGCTAACGCCCAGTGGGTGGGTGAAACGCGTAGACGCACTTCCGGCACGGCATCTACGTGGTCGTCACTTCCGGTTTAGCTTCCTGGATCGGCGTGGAACGCACGCCAACAGCGGTGTCCGCGACTGATTGTAGTCACTTTACTGCCCATATTCTGTCATTGTTTGTGAGTATATTTTTTTAATTGAAGAAATAAACTTTGTAAAAACGTACTTCACTATATATGGTCTTTTATCTCCTTTATTGGGCCCATGGAGTAACCTTGGACCACATTTGAATAAGAATACTTGGAATAACCTGGCATTACTCAGAAGTCCTGGTGCAGTGTCTTATCCCAGTGGTTACAGGCTTTATTGATCCGTTTTTCTGGTGAGTGGGGAACCTGGAGGGGTCACACATCACCTGGAGCACCTTCATTTATTTCCGTCTGCACTGGAGCACTTGGCACTTTATTGGTTAATTCATATGACTGGACTTACTTTATCACATTTAATGTACTTATTTTAAATTGATGTGGTTAATATTTTTTATCACATTGCACACCATCTTTTATAATATTTTATTTTTAGTATATATTTTAATTACGTTTTATGCTAGCGCTGTTTAATATTTAGGTTACATAAAAACAAAAATGATAGTGTACTGCCACCACAACCTTATAGTACACCTATAAGCCGTATAAAGTACCTTATTGTCAAATATTTTACTTTACGCAATGGAGGGCATCAATAATGGATTGCTTTAGTTTTACATTGCTGATGATTAACACAACAGAGTGCAGGCTTGGATAGGCGACGAGGAAAAAAAAGCATACTAAAGAAAAGAAAAGATTGTTTATCTGTGAACTCAAGGGCAACAAAATTCCACTTATATAACAGAGGATATAAAAGATTAAAAATGAGAACATATTCCTAATAGCACTTAAAAGGACATCCAGTTGACCTTTTGTAAATCCGGAGTTATTATTGTTCATATTTTGGGTGTGCTTGAAGAGTGGTACCACCAAAAAGAAAGTAGCTGTACAAAATATGAGAAGTGGGACAAAAGATCCAACACCGATGATAATGTGTACATTGATATAGTTTATGCATACATTTACATCTTCACTGCTTGTCCCATTGAGAATATGGGTGGAATTTACCTTGTGAAATGAATATACAAACCATACATGTGGAAGACTGGAAGCAAGAGATATCACCATTGACCCCAGAAGAAGCCAGGGGACCATCCCAGAGATTCTCATCTTGAGTTTTATGAATAATTTGTTGCTGTAGTTGGGGATTTTCACACAATAGAAGACGCAGAGCACCGTGCCCCACCACAGGCTGCAGAAGATTAGAAATACGTAGATGGTGAAAATATAGTCAAAATATTTCATAACCAAGTCCTCAAGCTCAACAGAAATAAACACAAAAATTGTAATTGATAAATGCATGAGCAGAATAATCCTCACCAAGCCCAGGCTTGCCATGATTATGTCAATAGCTTGCAGTTGTTTACCTTGTAACCAGTCAATGAAGTTTTTTGTAAAAATGAATCCATTTAAAAAAAACCCCATGAAGATCAAAGCAAAAATAATAATTATTAAAGTAATTAAAAATGCAAAATCCATGTTTTCTTCAAGGTAACATGTACTGTTAACAGAGAATCTGGTTTCTTCGTAGATATCTGACTGTAAGTTCTTAATGTTTTGCACGGGCTGCTCTGTGAGATATGATAGTCCTGAGGATATATTAAAGATATATTTGTTTGCTTCATATTTTGCATGACATTTGGATACTGAAATCTGTGAAGCTATTTTATAGTCATTACATTTGCCTGAACATCTGCGTGACTCAGTTCTGATACATGTTCTGCAGTAGCACTGAAATCAGGGATTATCCAGAATGCTTTTAATGGAGGACTCAGGATGCCCAGAACGTCCTTATAGCATGTCCTTAGCACTTCACAAAAGTATAAAAGCCACAAATGTAGACAAAATTTACAAAAAGTATAAAAGCCGTGAATTAATAGAAAAAGAAAAAAAGGAACTGGGTGCTTTTTTTATGTTTTCTAGGTTTTGCAGATATCAAAAAATGTACATCACATCTCCCAACAAGACTCTTTTAACGCATCATGTTCAGAAGCGGAAATTAAGAATAGTATTAAATCCCTAAATCCCCTTGTCCTGATGGCTTTTCCTTGGCATATTACAAACAATTCATAGACCTTTGGACCCCCAACCTGACTGACTTTATTTATTTATATTTTGAAGGCGGACACTTCCCTGACGAGATTGCTAGCCAACATGTCCCTGATTCCAAAACCAGGGATAGACCATTCTATATCCGCTAATTTTTGTTCTATTTCAGTCATAACTAATGACCTCAAGATTTTTAGTAGACTTTTAGCAGATTGGCAGCGGTCATTTCTACTCTAATTTTCCCCATATTAAGTCAGACTTTATCCCAGACTGTCAAATCACGGATAACATAAGACTGGCCACAAATATCATCCAGGATGCCAATATAACTTTGTCCCCCATTCTCCTATTTTAGACATCCATAAAGCATTCGATAGTGTCACATGGGAATATTTAGCCACTATACTACAAACGTTATGGGTTTCCCGGGGGAATTTTTTTAAGCATTTAAGGCTATATATACTATTCCTCAAACAAGAGTTTGCATCGCAGGCTGCAATTCTGCCTTTTTTTTTTTCAAAACATTTTATTGAATAATAGAAGATGCAGTACAGCAAAACAAACAACCACATGCAAGAAAACAGGCATGTACAGTAGATAACAATACACAAACATCCCACCAGCATATGTAGATATAGTAAGGCCAATAAGACCCAGGACCAACCGAAGGCAATGTAAACCCCAACCTACACATAACGGTCCTAATGCATCATCTGTTTCTCGTAGAGAATGTGCAAATTAGAAGGGCATTCCAAAACAGGGGGGGGGGGGTACAGAACCAGGGTCCAGGGACCATAAATGTGAGGGAAGACTCAAGTACAGTGACAAACACAAAAACTTAAAAAATAAGAAGGAGCCCTACCATTAGCCACTCTAAACTAAAAGGCCTTAACCCTGCATGTGCACATGCTCCGGGCACAACTGGCCCAGGCACAGCAGCGGTGGGGTGGTACCAAAAAAGAAAAAGAAAAAGGGCGTCGAAGGAGGCGGTGGAGAGGTGCGAGCTGTGTGGACCAGCCAGACAGCTAGGTAGCACCTGAAGAGGTGGGGGAAGGAGAGGGGGGGGGGTGGTTAGGGTAAAGGGTAAAGGGGAAGGCGGGGATAGAGAGAGGGAAGAAAAAAGAAAGAAAGAAAGAAAGAAGAGAAGAAGGGGGGGGGGGAAATAATTCTGCCTTTTTTAAGGTGGCCAATGTTACTCGTCGTCAGGGATGTCCGCTTTCACCTTTATTGTTTGCTATCGGCATGGAACCCCTTTCGGCAGTCATCCTCTGACCCCCAGATATCTCAGGCTATACTAAGGCAGGTTCCCAATATAAACTTAGCATGTACGCAAATGATACGTTATTGTTTATCACCAACCCCACAATCTCTCTTCCAAATTTGTTACAAGCTTTACGGGAACTCTCCACCTTTTAGGTCTCACTATCAATATTTTGAAGTCTATAGGGATGCCCATTTTCAGGTTCTAAAAAATTCCTTTTATTTTCAATGGTCCCAAGTTTGCCTCATATATCTAGGGATTCACCTTACCCCCAATTTACACACTTTATTTTTGAAAAACTATCCCCCCCATGATTGCCAAGCTTGAACAAACGCTTAAACTTTAGAATTCTTACCATTCTTCATTTATGGGCAGAGTTACAGCAGCAAAGATGACAGTCTTACCAAAACTGTTGTACCTCTTTAGAGCACTCCCCAATAAAATGACCAAATCATTTGTCTCCTCCTTTCAATGAGACTATAAAGGGGTATTATACACCTCCTCCTCTGAAGGAGGTTTAGGGGCCCCAAATCTCTGGCACTATTACTTAGCCTCTAGAGTTTCACAATAAAAATAGTGGCACATAAGTAATTCTAGGGTACCGTGGGTAAAGTTTGACTCAGATTTGATTCTCCCACATTTCCTTTCCTCTCCTCTGGTCATGTGGAATTTTTTTTTCTAACTGCAGCCTCTAAATACTTTAGTTTCACAATCTTTCCAACTATGGCAAATTTATAAAAATAAATTCTCAATATCATCTCAGGCCTCACCTCGTGCTGCTTTTTTAAGAGTCAGAGCTTTCCCTCTGGTCTCACTAATCTCTAGGATTTTGCCTGATCGATAACTTTGGATGTCCTCTCACTGCATAAAATAGGTGAAAGTTTATCTGTTTCCAATCCCTGTAGTCTAAGGGTCCTTTCACACGGGCTTTCTGCCTGGCAGACTCCATTTTGCTCAGCAGAGACTTATGAAATTTTAACATATGTCTGTAATATATTTGGAAAATGATTGAATATACTTATATAAATCATGGAATGTGAAATTATTACTACATTTAATAAATTTGTAGATTGGGGCATGGCCTAAAGCCTGATGTGAACGGACGTGCGTGAGCTCCTCTTTCCCGGCGATTACACTTTCTGACCATCCTGTGTCCCGCTCTCCGCTGCTTTTTCACCCCCGAATACTTACCTACCTCTCGCTGCTTCATACCAGCATGTCCCCGCCGCGCAAGGCCTCTGAGGCGGCCGCCAAACTCGATCGATTCCGCCGTCAGGAAGAAGGCGCGGAGGCCCAAGGTGGCGGCCACCTATCTACCCCACTGGACCAGGCCGCACCTCCTGCAGATCGCTGCAAGATCCTGGATGCTATCTCCCACTGCCAGGCCACCCTTACCACCAAGCTGGAGGAGGTTAAAGTCGACATCTCTCTTCTGCGGCAGGACATGCAGAAGCTCTACGGGCGGGTGACCGAAGTGGAGGACCGCCTTGGCAGTGTGGAAGACGAGCTTCCTCTGGTCTGTACGGCAGTGGAACAGGTGTCCAGGGACATTATTTAATTGTTCTATAAGCAGGATGACCTTGAAAATCGTGCACGCCGGAACAATGTACGCTTCATAGGCTTGCCGGAGGGATTTGAGGGCACAGACCCCGCCACTTTTCTTGAAATATAAATAAAGCCTATGCTCTGCTAATCAGGTATAAGATATAAGTGAAGATGTAAAATTCAGCAAAAACTGTGTATAAATATTATAAAAAACAGATCATAGGACTCTGTCCTATAGGAAACAAGCAGCCAATTCTTGAATTATCACACATACTTATTAAGATCAAGATGGGTAAGATGAATCAAGGCTAATTTCATAAAATCCAGAAAAAAACGCATCAATATCCTAATAGAGGTGAGTAAAAACACATCAAATAACATGTAAAAAATGAGCACAATCCATCAAAAAATGGCAAAGAAGAAAGGTCAGTGTCTGAGTGAGACTGGAGAAATATATATAAATGACAAAGTCACAATAAATGGAGAAAATGATGGAATTCAGTAAAGCTAAAGTTGATAAAGTGACAACGTGCAGAAGTCGCACCACTAGGTGGAAAAATAAATGAATGTGATTCAACTAGTAAAATAAAGTGCCCTAAAATAATGAATCTTGATCTTAATCACTTTTCTTGAAAACCTCCTCACTACCACCTATGGCTGTGCGGCCTTCTCCCAGGCATTTGTGGTGGAGAGAGCACACAGGATGCTCGCCAAGAAGCCCCCTCAACGGGCCCCACCGTGGGTCTTCATTGCCAAACTGCTCAACTATAGGGACAGGGATGCCGTGCTTCGCCTAGCCCATGAGAAGGGCAACATACCCCTGGATAACCACCACATCATGGCCTTCCCGGACTTCTCTGCCGCGGTTCAGAAGCAGCGCATCCAGTTCACTGAGGTCAAGAGGCGTCTTCGTGTCTGCAATCTCAAGTATACTATGTTATACCCTGCTCGCTTGAGAGTTGTTGGTGAAGACAGAGTGCACTTCTTTGAGGACCCTGATGCTGCAGTGGCCTGGCTGGATCGCCTACCCTGAAGTTTGCCCCTTGTTTCTCTTCTGCCTTCCCTTGTGAGTACCTGTGTTGCTGATGCCCTCCTTTGCCTGCCTGCACCTCCCCTCCGTCTCCTCTGACATGACTACTTCTTCTCCTTGCTTGTGCTGCCCTCCCCCTTTTGCTGCCTTCCCACCTCGCTTCAACATCACAGTCCTCCTGCTGGACTCTGTGCCTCCATGTCTCGTGGCCTGCCTAATGACTGCATTGATGTTTGGCCCCTGCATACCTATCATTTTTTGTGTGAGGAACACCTTTAATCTGCAGACCGGGATACCCATGGCTCACGCTATCTATATGGCTGTTACATAGGATGACCATAGGGCCCTGCTCCAGGGCTACTTCTTCGGAGAGCGTTCTCCCCCCTGCTCCCCCTGGATTGGGGGATGGTTTCTCCCTCAAGTATTGTGCCCCAGCTGGTGCTCTCTAACCCCACGTGGTCAGTACCGCCATGCTGGAGACTACCATATGTGCCTTTCTGTTCATGTTTTTTTATTTTGTTTGGGTTCTGTGCGCCCACATGTTGGGGTTGTGCGGAGCTGGGTTGGTTAGGGGGGTTAGTTTATCTGGGTTCTGTGCAATACTGTATTTGTGCTTGTGCATATTGTGCTTCTTTTATTTTTTCCTGACCATAGCAATATTTTTTACTTGCATGCATGTGTGGTGGAGACCGTTGCCTGCTCTGGGGTCCCCCTTATCTCTTTCACGTCATTATGTCACTCTTGTACTACTATGGCCCTCTTAAAAATCCTTACCTGGAATGTCCGGGGTGTGCGCGAAAAAATTAAATGTACTGCTGTCTTTTTTTACTTGAAGGACCAACGTGCTGTGAATGGGCAGCAGGAACAGCAGGCTGGCAGGTCACTGGCTGGAGACAATAGCTGGGTCAGGCAAGCCGGGTCAGGAACTAGCAGACAGATCAGGAACAAAGCAGCAAACAGAAAGATAGTCAGAGTTTAGGCCACAGTCAGCAATGTTTAGGCAGGTTGGCAGAGGAAGCAGGCAGAGACATGGTCCAAGTCAGGAATTGGTACAGGTAGAGTTCAAGCGTTGTCAGGCTGGATCAATAGATCAGATACAAAACATGAAACAGTATTGCAGGAACATTGTAGACCATAAGGCAAAGTCCTGGAGTCTCAGGGCTGTTTAAATAGCCTGTTTGGCTCCAGTCTAGTGACAGCCCTGCACGCTGGCACCCACACGTATGCACGTGTGCACATGAATGGGCATTCTGTATTTTTGCAAAACCATTTTGGCTTCCCTGACACTATTACAACCATTGTAAACAGAAATCCATGTTGCGCATAAATAGATAGCCAAACCATAAAAAAATATTCCAAACCATGCAGTGGTGTTGAGGATCCTGAATAAAATGGCATCCAAGCATGGGAGTCAGAAAATAAGGAAACACAAAAAGTCAGAACAAGGGTAAGTAAAAAAAATAGTGGGGGTGGAAATTTTGAAGGACAATTTTGCAGGGATAAGCCTAATATGTGGGCCACCAAGCATGGCAGTTATGGTACTAGGAGAGTGGCTACCAGCGGAGCAGTAAAGATCCATCAAAATGAGGAAGTAAGTAGTGAGTTACCCGAGGTTGCCATAGACGCTCATACTTTTGGACTTTATCAACAAGGACTGCTTTGACTTTAGCGTTGATCATGGACTCAGTGATCGTATTTCTTGTTTCTACTACATTTATAAAGGGGGTCTTCCAAGCATTGAACTCTCTTTGTTAAAAATGCTAATTGCCTGTCTGTTATACTGATCCAAAAGTTTCAATGCTTTATACATAGTTACATAGTTACATAGTAGTTGAGGTTGAATAAAGATGATAGTCCATCCAGTTCAACCTGGGTAGGTGTGTGAATGTTTTGATCCTTGAGATTTACGTCCAAGAGTCTTTTAAAAGTAGCCCGACTCCCTGCAGTTACAACCATTTTTTGTAAAGAGATCCACAATCGTGTAGCCCTTACTGTGAAAACCCCCCTTCATAGCCTAAGGTTAAATCTTTTCTTCTCTAATCTCATTGTATGGCCTCGTGTCCTCAAGCATTCGTTGCGACTGAACAGTTTTTATTCTATGCTGAGATCACCATTGAGGTATTTTTAAATTGCTATCATGTACCCTCTCATGTGTCTCCTTTCCAGGGAGAATAAAGCAAGCACTTGTAAGAGCTTTTCATAATTAAGGTCCTCCAATCCCCTAATTAGTTTAGTTACTCTCCTCTGGACTCTCTCCAGCTCCAACACATCCCTTCTGAGGACTGGCGACCAGAAAAGGACAGAATACTCCAGATGTGGTTGGACCAGTGTTTAATAAAGTGGTAGGATTATAGTTTTATCTCTGGAATACATCCCCTTCCTTATGCATGCTAATATTCTGCCGGCTTTGACAGCTGCAGCTTGACATTGCATGCTATTGCTAAGTCTATCTTCCACTAAGACTCCCAGATCTTTCTCAATTTTTGAATCCCCCAGAGGATCCCCCCCCCCCAAGTGTATTGGGCGTTTATGTTTTTAGTCCCCAAGTGCAAGTACCTTACACTTCTCCACATTAAACCTCATTTGTCATGTAGTTGCCCACTCTATTATTTTGTTCAGGTCATTCTGTAAGATTTCATCCTCATGATGTGAAGTTATTGCCCTACTTAATTTTGTGTCATCTGCAAAGACTGAGATTGAGCTAATGATCCCGTCCTTAATGCTATTTATCAATAAATTGAACAAAATTGGTGAGTCACTAAATCGGACTCCTGACAGTCCTCTCCATTCACTTGGTTACATACTTTTGACCAGGGTTTTTTTTAGCCAGAACATGGTGGAGCTGCCACCTCCAGCTAGCCCTGTACTCTCCAACCTGACACTAAATACAGAAGATGGTAGAGGACGTTGTTGCATTGCTCACTTCCTCTACGGTCATCTGTATGCTATTGCGGTATGTACGATCTGGGCAGGGCATTTCTTGGTGGGTGCCCCTGGTCCCCACACTATAAATGTCTGCATTTGTATTTTTCATTCATCTGGTGAATTGGACGGTGGCTCCTGTCCCCACCCCATCAGACCTGTGTAGCACAGACCTGAAAGAAGTGCTCTGACTCTGTACTACAGGTCTGAAAGGTGGAGACTGCAGTGTGTCGGAGAAAAAAACCCATGCATACCTTACAGAGGCAGCTTTGGTGGGGTTGGAGGTGTAGTGCACAGGTGCCAGCTAGGGAGGTGGGAAGATTTGTGAAGAGATGAGAGCTGTGAAAAGGAGGGGAGGATTGGTGAATTTGTGAAGAGGTAAGAGCTGTGAAAGGAAAGTGGGACAGGTTGTGCAAAGTGTGAGCTGTGTAGGTAAGGAGCTTGGCTTTGACCCCTTTGGGTGGGTCCATGCAGTAGCACATTTTTGGCATGGGCTTGTGTAATCACCAAACTGGAACATGTGTAACTCCAGCTCCGTTTGAAGGCATGTCTTTTTGATTATATGCAAATGTAAGCAGCCTCTTGTACTGTATTATGATGCTTTTACTAATAAATACATCACTATGTACACTATAGATGATGTATGCTACTTGTCATGTATTATTTCGTAGATTTCTTTGTATCCCAAAATCCCCAGAAGAAGGAATCACTCCGAAACATGTTGGGTTGGACTGTAAGATCCCCTTAGCTAGTCTTATCCTTATGGACAGCTATTGTAGGTTGTATCTTCCAGTCTACGGTACTCTTCATATGAAATCTTTGCATTTACATTTATGTATGTATTTGTCTTATGGACGTTTGTCTATTTTTATCATTGTATATAAATAAAATTTGGTGTTAGCCTTTTAAAATGTATTACATTGTCTGTAACTGCCTCAAAGTCCCGGAGGGGTGTTTTTTTTTTGCAAGTATATGCACTATTTACGTGCATTATATTAGCTTCAGAACAAATTGATACGTGTCTTGGTTTAAAGGGATGAGAGGGCAACCCTATGTGGGACTACTCCACCTCAAGGTAGAGTCTACCCTCTCTCCATTCCAGAGACTCAAGTCATGTCTAAGTATGTCCTGGAAAAGTGGGGCAGAGCAGGCAGCTGGAGTTTCGAAGGATTGTCAGCCACAGGAAGAATAGCTGGAGCTGAAATGAGCTGGAGCAGCAGGAGCCAGAGACGGAACAAAGGGTGAGGAAGTGGACATAATCTGCAGTTGGTCCAAACTGGAGGAATGTTCCAGTAGACACTGCATGATCCACTCTTGATAGGCCTGCTGGATGTCAACTCTCTACGCCAAACATAGAAGTTGTTCCAGAAGAGGCTGCAGTGTCTATAAGGAGCTCATGGCCTAGACAAACTGCCAAACGTCTGTGGTAGTGAGTAGGGTTGAGCGGACACCTAGATGTCCGCGTTCGACGGGTTCGGCCGAACTTTAAAAAAAAGTCCGGGTCCGTGTCCCGGACTTTTACCGAACTTTTCCCGGACACCGAACCCCATTGAAGTCAATGGGGACCCGAACTTTCAGGCACTAAAATGGCTCTAAAACACCAAAGGAAAGGGCTAGAATGCTGCAAATGGCAGCAAAACGTAATTAAGAGCATGGCAAGTGCTCTGCAAACAAATGTGGATAGGGAAATAACTTAAAACAACAAAAAAAACCAGAAAAATAAAACAATGTTCTTCTTCATCTCTGAAGGACGAGGCCCATATGGAGTAGGAGGGAGGTTGAGGTGGTGGTGGATGTGGCGGTGACATAGGCGTGCGCACAGGGTGTGACGGGTGTGCCTGGGCACACCCTAATCACCTAGGGCACATAGCATTGCCAGTGAGGAGATGGGAAAGATCTCCCTCGGACCTGCTCTGCTCTATTTCTCTTTGCCAGCAGGGAGAGTAATGTTTTGGGGCCATGTACCTGTAGGCAAACACATGCATGTGTATTTCAACTTTGGGGTGCACACCTTAATGCAATAGGCTGAGCACACCTATGGGCGGTGTAGGTGGAAGCGGCGGTGGAGGAGGACCAGGGCCGGATTAAGAGCATCATGGGCTTGGTGCTGAGGATTTTGAAGGTCCTTAAGGTCCGTGCCTTGGCATGCACCCAGAGGAGGAAGGGTGCAGCCATGCATGCCTAATTCAACATGGGATGCTGTCTCTGAAGCCCATAAACACATCCATGCATCGGCAACTGTCCCTCCTTGTCCGGCCTTCGCGCTGTGTGGGGAGGTTCTGAGGGTGCTGCCTGGGGAAGCGAGCATAGAAGCCAGACTTCTGTGTTTACAAGTGACAGAAGAGCGGTAACAGTGAATATGGCCAACCCGGGGCCTATATAAAGTTAGGGGCCTCTATCTGCAGCTCCAATAACTCCTACGTTAATCTGGCCCTGAGGAGGAGGACGAGGTAGCCAACACTGCTTCTTTTCACAAATTTTAAATGAGGGTACACCCCAAAAGAGTGAGAAAGAGCAAAAATGGAACAATGGGTGGGTAAGGTCGGTATCCATTGCTATTCTGCATAAGGTACGGAAAAGTCCCGTGGGATCCATGCCTGGTTCATTTTAATGAACGTGAGCTTGTCCACATTGTCTCTGGACAGGCGGCTGCACTTGTCTGTTATAACGCCCCCAGCCGTGCTAAATACCCGTTCAGATAATACACTGGCTGCAGGGCACGCCAGCACCTCCAAGGCGTAAAGGGCAAGCTCAGGCCATGTGCCCAATTTGGAGACCCAGAAGTTGAAGGGGGCAGACCCGTCATTCACTACATGTAGGCGTGTGCACACATACTGCTCCACCATGTTGGTAAAATGCTGCCTCCTGCTAAGACGTTCCATCTGAGCTGCTGGTGCTGCTGTTTGTTGTGGCGTGCTGACAAAGCTTTTCCACATTTCGGCCATGCTAACCCTGCCTTCTGAGGTGCTGGCGGTGCCCTGGTTGCGTTGGCGACCTCCTCCTCCTCCTCCTCCTCCGCCTTGTGCTTCCACTGTGGCCCCGCTGTCAGATGGGAATGCCAGCAGCATGGCGTCTACCAGCTTGCGCTTGTACTCGCGCATCTTGCGATCGCGCTCCAGTGAGTGAATTAAGGACGGTACTGTGACGGGACTCACCGTCACTGGAATTTAAAGACAGATAAGTCATGGGGCTAATGGAGTCTTGCCTCTAGCCTAGAAGCTAAACCTTTATTCCTGTAAACTGTAAGGTACAGGAAGTCCACTCCTTATATGGGCATCCAGGAACTGGTAGAGACAGCATGGCTGCTAATCATTGAAGTGCTTTTGTCTAAAATAGGGTCTGAGACACCTTTTCCATTCACCTATTGTTAACTGTGCTAATGAGCCCACCTGTCTGTCTGCTTTAAGAGAAACTTATAGGAATGTTGATTAGATGCTAAGGGGGAGGGGGGATTGTCTCACATTGTATATTTTGTAGACTGTATGAGAGTGTAAAACTCTGTTCCTATTGGATGGTGAATATTATGTTCAGTCTTCAACAAGGTCCATCTGGGTGGTAACTTTGTGGGTGAAAACTGTATATAAGTCGTGTTTAATAAAGTTGTGCTGAGTTCATTCAACCTCAATCTAGAGTTCTGTCTCTTATTGGGGGATATGCTGCAAGGGATTGCTATGGTCCTCCATACTCCCTTAGAGAATCACTGAGCTCTTTTAAGAGCTTGTGTAGAGCTTGTTCTGCTGCACTCTCTGGGGAAAGAGAGGTTCACCCACAGGAACCTGGAGCCTTGTCGTAGGTCCAGGGTGGGTAGGAGATTGCGAGACCCTAACCAAGCTGCGGCGGTTCGTGGAATCTGAAGTGGTTACAGTGTCTGGTGGAGTGCTTGGAGTCCTCGGAAAGCACTAGGAGCATCTTTCAACGGAGGCACCCGGTCCGGGGTGCCCTGTTCCGTTACAGGTACGTTGTCCTTGTAACGGGATCCAGCAGCGTGGCCACCCAGTAATCAGCACAAGTTAGAATGTGGGCAACTCGGCGGTCGTTGTGGAGACACTGCAGCATGTAATCGCTCATGTGTGCCAGGGTGCCCAGAGGCAACGAAAGGCTGTCCTCTGTGGGAGGTGTATCGTCCGTGTCCTCTGTATCCCCCCAGCCACGCACCAGTGATGGCCATGAGCTGGCCTGGGTGCCACCCTGCTGTGAACATGCTTCCATCTCCTCCTCCAGCTCCTCCTCCTCCTCATCCTCCAGAACAGTGCCCCTGCTGGACAATTGTGTCCCTGGCGTTTGTGTGTGCAGGAACCCACCCTCGGAGCCCCTTGCGAATGACTGCCCTGAAAGCCTTGAAATGTTACCTCTTCATCCTCCTCCTCCTTCTCATCCTGTGCCACATCCTCTTCCATCATCGCCCGAATTGTTTTTTCAAGGAGGCATAGAAGTGGGATAGTTAAGCTGAGAACGGCGTCATCGCCACTGGCCATGTTGGTGGAGTACTCAAAACAGCGCAACAAGGCACACAGGTCTCGCATGGAGGCCCAGTTATTGGTGGTGAAGTGGTGCTGTTCCGCAGAGCGACTCACGCGTGCGTGCTGCAGCTGAAACTCCACTATGGCCTGCTGCTGCTCGCACAGTCTTTCCAGCATGTGCAAGGTGGAGTTCCACCTTGTGGGCACGTCACATATGAGGCGGTGAGCGGGAAGGCCGAAGTTACGCTGCAGCGCTGCCAGGCGAGCAGCAGCAGGGTGAGAACGCCGAAAGTGCGCACAAACGGCCCGCACTTTCTGCAGCAGCTCTGACATATCGGGGTAGTTTTTAAGGAACCTCTGCACCACCAAATTCAGCACATGCGCCAGGCAAGGGATGTGCGTCAAACCGGCTAGGCCCAGAGCTGCTATGAGATTTCGCCCGTTATCGCACACCACCAGGCCGGGCTTGAGGCTCGCTGGCAGCAACCACTCATTTGTCTGCTGTTCCATGCTCCTCCACAACTCCTGCGCGGTGTGTGGTTTGTCCCCCAAACAGGCAAGTTGTAAAACTGCCTGCTGTCGTTTACCCCTGGCCGTGCTGAAGTTGGTGGTGAAGGTGTTACGCTGTCCGGATGAGGAGGCGGTAGAGGATGAGGAAGCGGAGTAGGAGGAGTTAGGAACAGGAGGCAAACTGAAGCGCCCTGCAATCCTCGGTGGTGGAAGGACATGCGCCAAATTGCTATCCGCCTCAGGCCCATCCGCCACTGCATTTACCCAGTGTGCCGTTAGGAAGATATAACGCCCCTGACCGTGCTTACTGGTCCACGTATCGGTAGTTAGGTGGACCTTGGCACAGATAGCGTTGCGCAGTGCACACCTGATTTTTTCCCCCACTTGGTTGTGCAGGGAAGGGATGGCTTGCCTGGAAAAGTAGTGGCGGCTGGGCACGACGTACTGTGGGACAGCCACCGACATAAGGTTTTTAAAACTGTGCGTCTCCACCAGACGGAATGACAGCATTTCAAAGGCCAATAATTTTGAAATGCTGGCATTCAGGGCCAGGGATCGCGTGTGGGTAGGGGGGTACTTCCTCTTCCTCTCAAGTGTTTGGGAGATGGAAAGCTGAACTAGGGTGACCACATCTCCAAACTGCCATTCCGGGACCCCCCCCCCCCCAAAAAAATGTTTTTTGATACCTTCATTTGCCAATTTTTCAGCAGTGTGTGTGGGGGGGGGGGTGCCACATGTCACATTACACAGCCCAATCAGAAAAAATAGAATGGCTGAAGCACAGCGCTGAGCGCACGCTGTGTGCTTAGCATGAGGATTTTCCATTGGATTTGTACATTGCCGTACTTTCCGGGGTGCAAACCCTAAACATCATGGGGGGCTTTTACCACCTGACCTCCTCACTACATCATAACCTCAGGAGCCCCCCATCTAATGTTCCCCACATCAAGAGGACTTGCAGCAAGGTAAATAATGTAAGGGACACAGACCTGCCAGTACCACAGTATCTGCCTGCCCAGCCATAAACAAATCTCAGGCCATTGAAGTAAAAATGTTATTAATATTGGCTTCTGCTAGGCAAATCGTTTTATTCATTTCTTTCACATATACTTTTTCTGTGCTTTCAAAAATGTGGTAGCATTGATCTGCACTGCAATGTTGCTGTGATGGCAACGATTTCTAGCAATCTCGCCCAGGACTGGTGTCAGTCTGTCAGAGTTTTATTGAGAATTGGGTCTGGTCAGTGTGTGGCACTGGCAGCAGCTGCAGACATCCATTAAAAATTTTAACTTACATTTTTTTGTCCTCCTCTGATAACCCGGCGGCGGCCGGCCATTGGAGTTACAGGAGCAGGCTGAGTTGAGCTGAGGCGGCGCCGCACAGTAGATGATCCCGGGCCGGCTCCGGCTGACGTCACCATCCACCTCTGCTCACTGCTCTCCTATTGGTTGGCTCGAATTGCAGCCCGCCCATTCGCCCAACATGGTACACACAGCCCTGCCCAGCATGCATGAGTCATCCTCCCTCATCCAGCCGCGGCGGACTGTCTGTGTCGGACATGATACAGACAGACAGTCCAGACTGAGACTCACGGTCGGCGGACATTCCGGGACACTGCATTGTCCCGTAATGAGGGTGACCGGGACCCGGGACAGACTCCCCAAAAACGGGACTGTCCTGGGCGATCCGGGACACGTGGTCACCCTAAGCTGAACGCTTCCACGGGACATTGTGGAGATGGTTGTTGGTGACCCAGGTGGTGGTGTTGCTGACAGATCGTCTGTTTGCGGGGTGGCAGGTGCCGGTATCACTACAGATGTGGCTGGAGCGGCCGAGACTGCAGCAGAAGAGGAAGCAGGATGAGCCAGAGACGTTTCTTGGTTTTGAAGGTGTGTACTCCACTGCAGCTCGTGCTTTGCACTTAGATGCCTGATCATGCAGGTTGTGCTCAGGTTGAGAAGGTTTATGCCTCGCTTCAAGCTCTGATTGCACAGGGTGCAAACCACTCGTGTCCTGTCATCAGCACATTTTCTAAAGAACTTCCACGCTAGAGAACTCCTTTGAGCTGACTTTGGTGCGCTCGTTCCCTTGCTGCGTTGGGCAGTAGTGGGCGTAGTGTCTAGGGCACGGCCGCTCCGCTTCTGCACCCTGCTCCCTCTTCTGCTGTGCTGGTGGCTCTGTGCGACCACCGCCTCTTCCTCCAAACTACTCAGGTCACCTGCATGACGTTCATTCCATGTGGGGTCGAGGACCACATCGTCCTCCACATCATCTTCCACCCAGTCTTCACCCCTGCCCTCCTTGTCGGTCTCCACAATGCTGAACGCTGCAGCAGTTGGCACCTGCGTTTCGTCATCATCGGAGACGTGCTGCGATGGTCCTTGCATGTACTCATCTTGAGAAATAAGTGGTTGGGCATCGCTGCACTCAATCTCTTCCACTTCTGGGGCAGGGCTAGGTGGATGGCCCTGGGAAACCCTGCTGACAGAGTCCTCAAAAAGAAGAAGAGACTGCTGTATGGCTTGGGGCTTAGACTGCTTGCCTGATTTGCAAGGGGGGTGAGGTGAAAGACGGTTGGACATCGGCTGCAGGTGCCAACTGTGACCTTTCTGCAGTAGACTGGGTGGGAGACAATGTGAAGGAACTGGAGGCACTGTCAGCAGCAAACCAATCTACTATCGCCTCCACTTGTTCTGGCCTCATCACTTCTAGAGGCGTATGATGCCCTACCAAATACTGATGCAGGTTCTGTCTCCTACTCACACTTGAGGAAGGTGTTTCACTTGTGCGTGTAGCTGGCACAGATCGACCACGTCCTCTCCTTGCAACAGGAGCTCTACCAGCAGCACCACGACCCAGGCCACGGCCCTTATTTGACGGTCTCCTCATATTTCTGTAATTTAAGATCTTGCCCTAGAAAGGTTTTTATTGAATAGCGGAATAGGAAATATGATCCAAAAAAGTGTATGTATCTCACACGTACACAACCACACTAGGTCCCAATTACTATTGTTTCTACCCCTAAAAGGATGGATGAGGAGTAGGAGGAGTATGGAACAGACAGCACCCTCAAATCTTCAGAAGTATGAGATGAACCTCAAAAACTTGGAAAGGTGGATCTCACACGTACCGACACAGACTATCCAGCAATTCAATTGATCCTCAAAGGTTTTTATTGAATAGCGGAATAGGAAATATGATCAAAAAAAGTGTATGTATCTCGCACGTACACAGCCACACTGGGCCCCAATTACTATTGTTTGTACCCCTGAAAGGATGGATGAGGATTAGGAGGAGTATGGAACAGGCAGCACCCTCAAATCTTCAGAAGTATGAGATGAACCTCAAAAACTTGGAAAGGTGGATCTCACACGTACCGACACAGACTATCCCGCAATTCAATTGATCCTCAAAGGTTTTTATTGAATAGTGGAATAGGAAATATGATCAAAAAAAGTGTATGTATCTCGCACGTACACCACCACACTAGGCCCCAATTACTATTGTTTGTACCCCTAAAAGGATGGATGAGGAGTAGGAGGAGGAGTATGGAACAGGCAGCACCCTCAAATCTTCAGAAGTATGAGATGAACCTCAAAAACTTGGAAAGGTGGATCTCACACGTACCAACACAGACTATCACGCAATTTAATTGTTTATACCCAAAGGTTTTAATTAAATAGCGGAATAGAAAATATGATCAAAAAAAAAGTGTATGTATCTCACACGTACACCACCACACTAGGCCCCAATTACTATTGTTTGTACCCCTAAAAGGATGGATGAGGAGTAGGAGGAGGAGTATGGAACAGGCAGCACCCTCAAATCTTCAGAAGTATGAGATTGTGTTCACTGTACCCCACAAAGATTGTGTTCACTGCACCCCACAAAGATTGTGTTCACTGTACCCCACAAAGGATGTTGTTCACTGCACCCCAAAAAGGATTTTGTTCACTGCACCCCAAAAAGGATGTTGTTCACTGCACCCCAAAAATGATTTTGTTCACTGCACCCCAAAAAGATTGTGTTCACTGCACCCCACAAAGATTGTGTTCACTGCACCCCACAAAGGATTTTGTTCACTGCACCCCAAAAAGATTGTGTTCACTGCACCCCAAAAAGGATTTTGTTCACTGCACCCCACAAAGATTGTGTTCACTGCACCCTAAAAGGATTTTGTTCACTGCACCCCAAAAAGATTGTGTTCACTGTACCCCCCCCAAAGATTGTGTTCACTGCACCCCACAAAGATTCTGTTCACTGTACCCCACAAAGATTGTGTTCACTGCACCCTAAAAGGATGTTGTTCACTGCACCCCACAAAGATTGTGTTCACTGCACCCTAAAAGGATGTTGTTCACTGCACCCCAAAAAGGATGTTGTTCACTGCACCCCAAAAAGATTGTGTTCACTGCACCCCACAAAGGATTTTGTTCACTGCACCCCAAAAAGATTGTGTTCACTGCACCCCAAAAAGGATGTTGTTCACTGCACCCCAAAAATAATTTTGTTCACTGCACCCCAAAAAGATTGTGTTCACTGCACCCCACAAAGATTGTGTTCACTGCACCCCACAAAGGATTTTGTTCACTGCACCCCAAAAAGATTGTGTTCACTGCACCCCAAAAAGGATTTTGTTCACTGCACCCCACAAAGATTGTGTTCACTGCACCCTAAAAGGATTTTGTTCACTGCACCCCAAAAAGATTGTGTTCACTGTACCCCCCAAAGATTGTGTTCACTGCACCCCACAAAGATTCTGTTCACTGTACCCCACAAAGATTGTGTTCACTGCACCCTAAAAGGATGTTGTTCACTGCACCCCACAAAGATTGTGTTCACTGCACCCTAAAAGGATGTTGTTCACTGCACCCCAAAAAGGATGTTGTTCACTGCACCCCAAAAAGATTGTGTTCACTGCACCCCACAAAGGATTTTGTTCACTGCACCCCAAAAAGATTGTGTTCACTGCACCCCAAAAAGGATGTTGTTCACTGCACCCCAAAAAGAATTTTGTTCACTGCACCCCAAAAAGATTGTGTTCACTGCACCCCACAAAGATTGTGTTCACTGCACCCCACAAAGGATTTTGTTCACTGCACCCCAAAAAGATTGTGTTCACTGCACCCCAAAAAGGATTTTGTTCACTGCACCCCACAAAGATTGTGTTCACTGCACCCTAAAAGGATTTTGTTCACTGCACCCCAAAAAGATTGTGTTCACTGTACCCCCCAAAGATTGTGTTCACTGCACCCCACAAAGATTCTGTTCACTGTACCCCACAAAGATTGTGTTCACTGCACCCTAAAAGGATGTTGTTCACTGCACCCCACAAAGATTGTGTTCACTGCACCCTAAAAGGATGTTGTTCACTGCACCCCAAAAAGCATGTTGTTCACTGCACCCCAAAAAGATTGTGCTCACTGCACCCCACAAAGATTGTGTTCACTGCACCCCACAAAGGATTTTGTTCACTGCACCCCAAAAAGATTGTGTTCACTGCACCCCAAAAAGGATGTTGTTCACTGCACCCCAAAAAGCATGTTGTTCACTGCACCCCAAAAAGATTGTGCTCACTGCACCCCACAAAGGATTTTGTTCACTGCACCCCAAAAAGGATGTTGTTCACTGCACCCCAAAAAGGATTTTGTTCACTGCACCCCAAAAAGGATGTTGTTCACTGCACCCTAAAAAGGATTTTGTTCACTGCACCCCAAACAGATTAAGTTCACTGCACCCTAAAAGGATGTTGTTCACTGCACCCCACAAAGATTCTGTTCACTGTACCCCACAAAGATTGTGTTCACTGCACCCTAAAAGGATGTTGTTCACTGCACCCCACAAAGATTGTGTTCACTGCACCCTAAAAGGATGTTGTTCACTGCAACCCAAAAAGCATGTTGTTCACTGCACCCCAAAAAGATTGTGCTCACTGCACCCCACAAAGATTGTGTTCACTGCACCCCACAAAGGATTTTGTTCACTGCACCCCACAAAGATTGTGTTCACTGCACCCTAAAAGGATGTTGTTCACTGCACCCCAAAAAGCATGTTGTTCACTGCACCCCAAAAAGATTGTGCTCACTGCACCCCACAAAGGATTTTGTTCACTGCACCCCAAAAAGGATGTTGTTCACTGCACCCCAAAAAGGATTTTGTTCACTGCACCCCAAAAAGATTAAGTTCACTGCACCCTAAAAGGATTTTGTTCACTGCACCCCAAAAAGATTGTGCTCACTGTACCCCCCAAAGATTGTGTTCACTGCACCCCACAAAGATTCTGTTCACTGTACCCCACAAAGATTGTGTTCACTGCACCCCAAAAAGCATGTTGTTCACTGCACCCCAAAAAGATTGTGTTCACTGCACCCTAAAAGGATGTTGTTCACTGCACCCCAAAAAGCATGTTGTTCACTGCACCCCAAAAAGATTGTGCTCACTGCACCCCACAAAGATTGTGTTCACTGCACCCCACAAAGGATTTTGTTCACTGCACCCCAAAAAGATTGTGTTCACTGCACCCCAAAAAGGATGTTGTTCACTGCACCCCAAAAAGGATTTTGTTCACTGCACCCCAAAAAGATTGTGTTCACTGTACCCCCCAAAGATTGTGTTCACTGCACCCCACAAAGATTCTGTTCACTGTACCCCACAAAGATTGTGTTCACTGCACCCTAAAAGGATGTTGTTCACTGCACCCCACAAAGATTGTGTTCACTGCACCCTAAAAGGATGTTGTTCACTGCACCCCAAAAAGCATGTTGTTCACTGCACCCCAAAAAGATTGTGCTCACTGCAGCCCACAAAGGATTTTGTTCACTGCACCCCAAAAAGATTGTGTTCACTGCACCCCAAAAAGAATGTTGTTCACTGCACCCCAAAAAGGATTTTGTTCACTGCACCCCAAAAAGATTGTGTTCACTGCACCCTAAAAGGATTTTGTTCACTGCACCCCAAAAATATTGTGTTCAGTGTACCCCCCAAAGATTGTGTTCACTGCACCCCACAAAGATTCTGTTCACTGTACCCCACAAAGATTGTGTTCACTGCACCCTAAAAGGATGTTGTTCACTGCACCCCACAAAGATTGTGTTCACTGCACCCTAAAAGGATGTTGTTCACTGCACCCCAAAAAGGATGTTGTTCACTGCACCCCACAAAGATTGTGTTCACTGCACCCCACAAAGGATTTTGTTCACTGCACCCCAAAAAGATTGTGTTCACTGCACCCCAAAAAGGATGTTGTTCACTGCACCCCAAAAATGATTTTGTTCACTGCACCCCAAAAAGATTGTGTTCACTGCACCCCACAAAGGATTTTGTTCACTGCACCCCAAAAAGATTGTGTTCACTGCACCCCAAAAAGGATTTTGTTCACTGCACCCCACAAAGATTGTGTTCACTGCACCCTAAAATGATTTTGTTCACTGCACCCCAAAAAGATTGTGTTCACTGTACCCCCCAAAGATTGTGTTCACTGCACCCCACAAAGATTCTGTTCACTGTACCCCACAAAGATTGTGTTCACTGCACCCTAAAAGGATGTTGTTCACTGCACCCCACAAAGATTGTGTTCACTGCACCCTAAAATGATGTTGTTCACTGCACCCCAAAAAGCATGTTGTTCACTGCACCCCAAAAAGATTGTGTTCACTGCACCCTAAAAGGATGTTGTTCACTGCACCCCAAAAAGCATGTTGTTCACTGCACCCCAAAAAGATTGTGCTCACTGCCCCCCACAAAGATTGTGTTCACTGCACCCCACAAAGGATTTTGTTCACTGCACCCCAAAAAGATTGTGTTCACTGCACCCCAAAAAGGATGTTGTTCACTGCACCCCAAAAAGGACTTTGTTCACTGCACCCCAAAAAGATTGTGTTCACTGTACCCCCCAAAGATTGTGTTCACTGCACCCCACAAAGATTCTGTTTACTGTACCCCACAAAGATTCTGTTTACTGTACCCCACAAAGATTGTGTTCACTGCACCCTAAAAGGATGTTGTTCACTGCACCCCACAAAGATTGTGTTCACTGCACCCTAAAAGGATGTTGTTCACTGCACCCCAAAAAGCATGGTGTTCACTGCACCCCAAAAAGATTGTGCTCACTGCACCCCACAAAGATTGTGTTCACTGCACCCCACAAAGGATTTTGTTCACTGCACCCCAAAAAGATTGTGTTCACTGCACCCCAAAAATGATGTTGTTCACTGCACCCCAAAAAGGATTTTGTTCACTGCACCCCAAATAGATTGTGTTCACTGTACCCCCCAAAGATTGTGTTCACTGCACCCCACAAAGATTGTGTTCACTGTACCCCACAAAGATTGTGTTCACTGCACCCTAAAAGGATGCTGTTCACTGCACCCCACAAAGATTGTGTTCACTGCACCCTAAAAGGATGTTGTTCACTGCACCCCAAAAAGGATGTTCACTGCACCCCAAAAAGATTGTGTTCAGTGCACCCCACAAAGATTGTGTTCACTGCACCCTAAAAGGATTTTGTTCACTGCACCCCAAAAAGATTGTGTTCACTGCACCCCAAAAAGGATGTTGTTCACTGCACCCCAAAAAGGATTTTGTTCACTGCACCCCAAAAAGATTGTGTTCACTGTACCCCCCAAAGATTGTGTTCACTGCACCCCACAAAGATTCTGTTCACTGTACCCCACAAAGATTGTGTTCCCTGCACCCTAAAAGGATTTTGTTCACTGCACCCCAAAAAGATTGTGTTCACTGTACCCCCCAAAGATTGTGTTCACTGCACCCCACAAAGGATTTTGTTCACTGCACCCCAAAAAGATTGTGTTCACTGCACCCCAAAAAGGATGTTGTTCACTGCACCCCAAAAAGGATTTTGTTCACTGCACCCCAAAAAGATTGTGTTCACTGTACCCCCCAAAGATTGTGTTCACTGCACCCCACAAAGATTCTGTTCACTGTACCCCACAAAGATTGTGTTCCCTGCACCCTAAAAGGATTTTGTTCACTGCACCCCAAAAAGATTGTGTTCACTGTACCCCCCAAAGATTGTGTTCACTGCACCCCACAAAGATTCTGTTCACTGTACCCCACAAAGATTGTGTTCACTGCACCCTAAAAGGATGTTGTTCACTGCACCCCAAAAAGGATGTTGTTCACTGCACCCCAAAAAGGATTTTGTTCACTGCACCCCAAAAAGATTGTGTTCACTGCACCCCACAAAGATTGTGTTCACTGCACCCCACAAAGGATTTTGTTCACTGCACCCCAAAAAGATTGTGTTCACTGCACCCCAAAAAGGATGTTGTTCACTGCACCCCAAAAAGGATTTTGTTCACTGCACCCCAAAAAGATTGTGTTCACTGCACCCTAAAAGGATTTTGTTCACTGTACCCCCCAAAGATTGTGTTCACTGCACCCCACAAAGATTCTGTTCACTGTACCCCACAAAGATTGTGTTCACTGCACCCTAAAAGGATGTTGTTCACTGCACCCCACAAAGATTGTGTTCACTGCACCCTAAAAGGATGTTGTTCACTGCACCCCAAAAGGATGTTGTTCACTGCACCCCAAAAAGATTGTGTTCACTGCACCCCACAAAGATTGTGTTCACTGCACCCTACAAAGGATTTTGTTAACTGCACCCCAAAAAGATTGTGTTCACTGCACCCCAAAAAGGATGTTGTTCACTGCACCCCAAAAAGGATTTTGTTCACTGCACCCCAAAAAGATTGTGTTCACTGCACCCCACAAAGGATTTTGTTCACTGCACCCCAAAAAGATTGTGTTCACTGCACCCCAAAAAGGATGTTGTTCACTGCACCCCAAAAAGGATTTTGTTCACTGCACCCCAAAAAGATTGTGTTCACTGCACCCCACAAAGATTGTGTTCACTGCACCCCACAAAGGATTTTGTTCACTGCACCCTAAAAAGGTTGTGTTCACTGCACCCCAAAAAGGATTTTGTTCACTGCACCCCAAAAAGATTGTGTTTACTGCACCCTAAAAGGATTTTGTTCACTGCACCCCAAAAAGATTGTGTTCACTGCAGCTCACACACAGAAAAATGGATGTGGATCACTGACACCTGCCTATCTCCTATCCCACACCACACAGCAATATCGATTGTAGTTTGTAGAACACAGTTTCCCTAAAATTCAGCAGCAGCCTCTCCCTAACAGGATTGAGAAGAGATCGTAGATCAGGATTGAGTGCAGACCCCACACAGCAATATCGATTGTAGTTTGTAGAAGACACTGACCCTATAATTCAGCAGACTCTATCCCTAAAATGCCTACAACTCGCCCTGCCTAAACACTCCGACCTGTCCCTCAATTCTATCCGGACACCAATTCGTTTTCCCTGCCTGTCTTTCCCTAATCAGCAGCCAGCACGTTGATGTGTGCTCTGTCCCTGATCTAAGCAGCAGAATGACGCCGCTGCGGCTGCCTGGAACTTATAAAGACTTGGTCACATGCTTCAGACGGCCAATCACAGCTACTGAGACATTTGCAGGCATGGCTGGGATGGCTTAAGGCACACCAGTTAAAGGATTGTTGATTGGCTGTTGAAAGCCCGCCATGAAAAGAGCGCCAAAGCATGCAAAACCCGGAAATAAAACGACCGAACACGGATTTTTTACCCGAACATACAGTAAAGTGTCCGTGTCCGTGTTCGGGTAACAAAAATCCAATTATTCGTTACGAACACAAATAATACAGTCTGTGTTCGCTCAACACTAGTAGTGAGCCCTTGTAGATTGCCAACTAGGGGTTCCCCGAGGCGCAGAGTCTAAGCCCTAGCTCCCGGCTCCCAGCTTAGGATGTGTAGATCACGTGCGTGTGCAAAGTACGAACAGAAGGAAACAACAGAAAATCGAGGAGACAGGCCAAGGATGGGCAGTGGAAAAGCACAGATGGTAGACAAAGCTGGGATCGGAATACGAGTGGTCAGACACAGAATACACAAGTGGTAAGCAAACAGAAGCTCAGAGAACTATGAAGTTGCTCAGGGAACACAGGCTACACTGAGCATGTCTATATATAGAAAAGCAAACTGGGAGTTGGCCCAGGAAGTGATGGAAGGGAAAAGAAATACAAAACCCACAGAATAGCAGGTGACACACATAGATGAGCACAGAGCCAAACAACACATGTGAAGGAATCACAGGACTAGCAGGAACACTGCAGCAAGGAGGTGAGAATAAACAGGCAGAAAACCTGCAGACTAACTTGTGACTAGGGATGAGCTTCGAGTTTGAGTTGAAGCTAAGTTTGACTCGAACTTCAGTCGTTCAATTGTTCGTCGAATGACGAACAAATGTGCTTCTTCGCGGGAAATTCGAGATTCCCATAATGCACTGTGCTCGCGCAGCACGTTATGTAATTGGCCAAAGCATGCACCCTGACCTCATGCTTTGGCTAATCAAATGATCTCTGCCATGGTTGGACTAAAGGCAGGCTGCCTTTAGCCAATCATGTCTCAGGAGCCAAATACACGCCCCACACTACATAAAGGCTGCCCACGCAGCCGCAGCGTGTAGTGTGATTGTGTGGGCGAAGAGACAGGGAGAGGACCTTTCATACAACCCAGAGATACTGCAAACATGTTTTCAGATGTACCCGGCAACACTGTAGGGACTGTTCTTTCAGGGATCATTTCTGTAGGATTCAAAGAGAGAAATGTGCTTGAAAGTGTTCAAGCGGGGAGGCTGAGACAATCACACTGATTTATTGTCAATGGTTCCAACTTGAACCCTTTTTTTCCCCATTGGTGGCTTGGGAGTGGACTTGCGGAGCAGATCCTCCATTATAGAAGTGGATACCGGGGGAATGATTGTCTTTGACACATTCCGCTGATAGCACTCGCGGTTAATTTTTAGGCCTGATTTTTCCCTCCTGCGGCCAGCACATGAGAGCCTTACCCCATAAACCATTCGGTGGATATATGTCTGAATCAGTTTGATAGCTAATTCCTCCTTAGAAATAAGTGGAAATCTGGATGACCAGTTTGTGTTCTAACATATAGTGGTGTGCTATCTCATGATCCCCTGAAGAAGCCGAATTTTTCAGCAAAACATGTTCAGATTGTCACTCTAGAAGTTTCATCAACTTTGGACCATGTTGGCTAGTCTCCAGAATCCCATGTTGGAGTGATTTTAACACTGTAGTTTGTACATGTCGTGCTCTATTAATTGTTTTTATTGAACTTAATAGAGCAAAATATGTATAATTTTTTATTCATTCTCCAGTTATTGGCACCTTAAAAATTGCAGCTTCTTTGGGAGCATCCCTTTTTGTGTTGTATGCTTTCATAAAGGGATGTAGTGCTGGTGAGCTTACCTGTGGAAACATTTCTTTTCTGACTGTAAGCATGTTGTTACTTTCAGATGCGTCCTCCAAATGAGTCACCAGGCCCTCCTGAGAGACCAGCCCTCATCCTGGCTCTTTCCAGCAAGGGTCCTCCCCTGGGTCTTCTTAATTTGGCTTGGCTTCCTCCACGCCGGAAGAGACAGCCTAGGGACCACCTCAGGATTAGTAGGCCCCAGACAGGCTTATGGGCCTACTTGCAGAGTTCACTTCAGCAGCACTTCCCCAGGCGGCCTGAGGCAAGAGAGCGAGCACATGGCCCAGTCCGAATATATATCCTCTCTCAGAATGCACCAGTGGCCAAGAATCTCCTACTGGGCTGACTGGAAGAAACATAAATATTCATAACTCAACCTAGCTGTACAATCTCATACTATAGCCTGTGGTTCCAGTGACATCTCTGGCGACAGTAGAAAATACATGACCTGATTGAGCTTGGGGAAAGACCAGATATAATCTGTTTGAACTGTCTACAGCCCAGCCAAAAACTAAGTTGACATAGTAGCCCCTGGTAGCCCCCAGTTTAGGACGAGGGTGCTACACACAAACAGCAGGCCTGTAAGATAGATGCTTCAGCCATGGACAATCCTTTGCATCCTTAAACCATCTGGTCGGGAAGCTGATGCGTTTCAGGAGACTCGATCCCTTCCTCAGAGCTCTTTTTTATATATACAATTGTGACACAAGTCATATTGTAATTGAATGTTATTAAAAATTACCTTTCCTTTTCAAACTGCAGCTGCTGTAATTCTCTGTAAAATGCAATGCAATATGGCTACCTGGAAATGTTCTGTACACAGATGGCATACAGAATGCCCCCCAAGTATGTAATTTCCTGCTTGTGTGATTGGCTTTGTCAGAGAAGTCAGGTCCATAAGGTAGATGGAGTTCCATGACGCGTGCATATGCACATGCACAGACCAGCAACTGGCAAGGCAGATGTTCATGCTCGTGGGTTAGGGAGCACGCAGAGGCGTGCGCACATGCGCACTCATGCATCGGCACACGCACCCATTACTAATGCTGGAGCCAGACGGCCAATTAAACAGGCCTTCTGTATGGACTCATTGCTGTTTGGTCTGCAGCTTCTGTGTGTTGTTCCTGATTCGGTGTGACCTCTGATCTTGATCCGGCTTATCCCTAACCTGTGATTGTCTGCTTCATACCCTAACCTCGGCTTGTCTTCTGGATTTCGCTTCTGCCTCCCGATTCTGCTTAACTGTTCTCCTGGTATCGACTTGGCTTGGACCCGACCATCCTGCTGTCTGCCATCTATGTCTAATCTGCCCAACCATTACCAACCCGGCTTGTCTGACCCTGCATTCTGCTCACCCGGCCTGCTACAGTTGTCAGCCCAGTCACTTTCCTCATTAGAGCCTTGCAGGTGCAGCAGCTGATGGATAATTACAAAACCACTCCCATTAGACTCACTGAACACATGGCCACCAACAAACAAGGAGCTATTTCTCCAAAATAACAAAAGGTTGGGGTCAGCAACAAAGTTTGTTACAATCCTTGCAATGTGCACAGATCAGCCAGAGGGGGATATTTTTTTCACTACAAAAGTGGAGTAACTCAAGATTACATGTTTCTACGTGTTTCGGTAGGACTGTCACTAATGGCATAGTAATTAAGGAGGATTTTGTTGGTACGGGGACTGTTACCTATGTGTGCATTATGAGTGGGCTCAGAACCTATTTAACCATGTTCCTTTAGGCTACACCCGTTATTCAGCTTCATGGGATTTTTTCTTTTTTCCAGGGAGTCCCTCTTTGTAAAATAATGATGTTTGGAGGTCTGCTCACTGCCCTTCGTTCATCACCAAAAGTCCTGTTCCAGATTGAATGATGTCAAGTATGAAACCTGTACATCAAGGATATACCCTCTAGCAGTGCATCAGCACACCACTCTAGGCTCATAGTACAATCATGCAGAGGATGCCACTAATATTATAATATGAGCACTGTTCTCTACATCATACAAGATGGCCCATTGCCAGAGTTGGGCTTTACCATAAGTTATCAAGTTATTACTTGCCACATGGGGGTTTTTGAAAGAATATATTGCCCAGAATAGATTACCCAGGTATCTATCTAGTGATGTATTCATAGGCATGCGCACAGGGTGTGCCTGGGCACACCCTAATCACCCTATGTGATGCAGATTTCCCCTGCTGAATGCTCCTAACCCCGTGGCAGCTGAATCTACAGAGAAAGGGACTGGGGAATCTCTGTCCTCTATGTCTATCTATTTCACCAAAGCCCCCCAATAGGGTTCCTAACAAACTGTAATAATAATAATAATAATAATAATAATAATAATAATATTGTAAAAAAAAATAACACTGTACATCAGGGAGATTTCTACAAGCAATTAACCAAAAATAAATAAAAATTTCCCCAAAAAAGTTCTATAAGACAAGTGAGGGAGAGTCATTAAAATATGTTTAATATACAATGTATTTATTTTTTATTTTTTTTATTTTACGGTAGGGGGAAAGGGGAGGGTAAAGGGGTGACAACAAATCAGAAAGTACATAAAATCTAGAATTTAAAAAAAAACATTAAATATAAAATAAATAAAATAATGGAAAAACACAACATGCTAGATCTCTTGATTTTACTATGTGCCATACCTTATAATATTAAAATGATACAAACATTTTTTTTTATTTTGTTTGTTTTTTTTTTTTTTTTGAGAGCCAAGACAATCTTTTCTTTAGAATGTATTGTTTATAAGATTTTTGCAATTTTCTATACCTGTTAAATGCAAAAAATCAAGAAAACACATATTGTAGACACAAAATACAAACTTTTCTGTTGATTACCCAAATTATCTCTGCATCAAAATGTTTTTGCCACACAGAATAGTAAAGTTATTTACAAATGCAAAAGTAAGAAGTAAAGCCCCGTACACACGATCAGATTATTGAACGATCTGTCGTCCGTTTTTTTTGGCATGCTACTCTGATGTGGAAAGTGAAGAGGTTATTTTCGTACGAATTTTCCCGTACGACAGAATTCTACTTCAGAAGTGATGTCATGTGTTGGATTGCTTTGTATGTGTTCTTTTGTCTCTGAGCATGCCTAGTCTTGCTCATAAGATTTTTCCCCGTCAAAATCTGTACTAATGAGACGAAAATCGGACGTGTGTCGACGGAGGACAAAAATGATATAGCCTGCACATCAGGATTTTGTCAGCCGAAAAGTCGGAGTCGGCTGTCGAATGCACCATACTAACATTCCTAAAATCGGCAGATCGGTCGTCGGACGAAATTTCCCTTCCGAATTTCTTATCGTGTGTACAGGCCTTAAGAATTCAGCTGTCAAAACCCCAGAGGGTCTCAACAGCTACTTTTTCAAAAGCATGGTCTATGGGTTGGATTGTATGGCATCCAAGACACACCCTTAGTTCTTACAAAATGTAGGTGGCCTGCCTCATACACCTGTAGTTCTTAAACTTGAAAAAGAAAAAATATATTTTAAAAAATCAGGTTACTAAATATATATATCTAAGTCATTATGATGACATGACACACCCATAGGTTCTTCCTGTTTACTCCTATTAGTTCAATTGAATGTAGCCTGCTAGGAAGGATTATTGTCCTAATAAGGTATTATATGACATTACACCCATATGAACTTGTTTGACATCTCATTCCAAAATGAATTGAAAATGAATATTTGGCCCCCTTTTGAGTTTTTAAAAGCCTCAACTCATCTGGGAAAACTTTCTACAATATTTTGCACAGTGTCTGTGAAAAATGGTTCCGATTTAGCAAAAAGAGTGTTTATAGAGTCCTGTCCTAATGTTTGGCCAAACCCAAAGGTAAAAAAATAAAAACAGATTATACTGCGCTTAATCAGATCAGGAAGTCAGATCACTGTATCAGCTGCTAGCATATAAAAGTTGTTGTACCGCAACCTTAAACAAATATAAAAACAGGGTATGCAGCGCTCAATACGGTGATCACAGAAATCAATCGGTGATAATAATAGTGGTACTAAAACGAAAGTCCATAGGAGAAAAGGAGTCCCATAAAAGGTTCAAGGTAAGGGTGACGAAACTTCAGAAAGAGTAGCCTCCACCAAACACCAGTATGACTGGCCTCTTACCGGAAATGGGTGATCCCCATTACAGGGATCTCTGTATGCTTTAAACAGTAAATTGGCTCCTTTCTCACTAAATGGACAGTCATATATACAACTCCCGCAGGAAATGCCTCTATGGATAGCAGTCAATCCTCTAATGGACTCAGTGAATTCACCAGTAGCACATGAAAGAAAAAGAACTCCTCATGGTGCAATACGTATGAAACACAGGTAATGCTTTAATGAAGAAAGCCAATAAAACACTCACATTTAAGCTAGTAAAAATAGGCATCAAGGATCGTTTTCCTGGAGGGGACTTGCGAGTGGTCAGTGTGGTAGCTATAACCAATTATTCTCCGGTCTTCTCAGCAGAGGAAGGAGAACGCTGCAAAGGTGTTCAGGAAGCGAGCGTTGCCGGTCCCCAACCGGTTTCATCAAAACCTGACATCATCAGGGGGCGATGGGGATCACCCATTTCCGGTAAGAGGCCACTCATACTGGTGTTTGGTGGAGGCTACTCTTTCTGAAGTTTCATCACCCTTATCTTGGACCTTTTATGGGACTCCTTTTCTCCTATGGACTTTCGTTTTAGTACCACTATTATTATCACCGATTGATTTCTGTGATCACCGTATTGAGCGCTGCAAACCCAAAGGTATTCAGCAGGGTTGAGGTCAAGGCTCTGAGCTGACCACTCAGTTTCCTTCATGCAAAACTGGTCAAACAATATAGACAGTCAGTTCTTATAGTAATCGGCTCAGCTTTCAACTCATACGTGTTTACAAATAGGGATAGCAATATCTAATGTCTAATAGCCAGGTATTCCTTATCTTCATGGGGTTATAATGTCTCATACTTCAGCTTTGCCAGGTCACTTGCAATAGATTACTGGACACCAAACCTTTAAAGTTGTGTAATGGTCTGATTTGGGATTGGATTATTTCCACTTCCTCAAAATCCATTTGTATTGTGATGGAAGAACAAACCATGCAATTAAGAGTAAAAATGGCTAATAGTTGAAGGAACCTAGGAAGATGTCGTTACTGTTCACAATAAAAAATGACAGTGTACTGTCCTTGCTTTGTCAGGATGTATACCAAAAACAAAAATTATAGTGTACTGCCACCACAACCTTATAGTACACCTATAAGCCGTATAAAGTACCTTATTGTCAAATATTTTACTTTACGCAATGGAGAGCATCAATAATGGATTGCTTTAGTTTTACATTGCTGATGATTAACACAACAGAGTGCAGGCTTGGATAGGCGACGAGGAAAATCAGGCATACTAAAGCAAAGAAAATATTGTTTATCTGTGAACTCCAGGGCAACAAAATTCCACTTATATAACAGAGGATATAAAAGATTAAAAATGAGAACATATTCCTAATAGCACTTAAAAGGACATCAAGTTGACCTTTTGTAAATCCGGAGTTATTATTGTTCATATTTTGGGTGTGCTTGAAGAGTGGTACCACCAAAAAGAAAGTAGCTGTACAAAATATGAGAAGTGGGACAAAAGATCCAACACCGGTGATAATGTGTACATTGACATAGTTTATGCATACATTTACATCTTCACTGCTTGTTCCATTGTGAATATGGGTGGAATTTACCTTGGGAAATGAATATACAAACCATCCATGTGGAAGACTGGAAGCAAGAGATATCACCATTGACCCCAGAAGAAGCCTGGGGACCATCCCAGAGATTCTCATCTTGAGTTTTATGAATAATTTGTTGCTGTAGTTGGGGATTTTCACACAATAGAAGACGCAGAGCACCGTGCCCCACCACAGGCTGCAGAAGATTAGAAATATGTAGATGGTGAAAATATAGTCAAAATATTTCATAACCAAGTCCTCAAGCTCAACAGAAATAAACACAAAAATTGTAATTGATAAATGCATGAGCAGAATAATCCTCACCAAGCCCAGGCTTGCCATGATTATGTCAATAGCTTGCAGTTGTTTACCTTGCAACCAGTCAATTAAGTTTTTTGTAAAAATGAATCCATTTAAAAAGAACCCCATGAAGATCAAAGCAAAAATAATAATTATTAAAGGAATTAAAAATGCAAAATCCATGTTTTCTTCAACTTAACATGTACGGTTAACAGAGAATCTGATTTCTTCGTAGATATCTGACAGTAAGTTCTTAAGGTTTTACACGGGCTGCTCTGTGAGATATGATAGTCCTGAGGATATGTTAAAGATATATTTGTTTGCTTCATATTTTGCATGACATTTGGATACTGAAATCTGTGAAGCTATTTTATAGTCATTACATTTGACTGAACATCTGCGTGACTCAGTTCTGATACATGTTCTGCAGTAGCACTGAAATAAGGGATTATCCAGAATGCTTTTAATGGAGGACTCAGGATGCCCAGAACGTCCTTATAGCATGTCCTTAGCACTTCACAAAAGTATAAAAGCCATGAATGTAAAGAAAATTTACAAAAAGGATAAAATGAATTAATGGGAAAAAAAAGGAACTGGGTGCTTTTTTATGTTTTCTAGGTTCGGCAGATATCAAAAAATGTACATCACATCTCCAACAAGACTCTTTGAACGCACCATGTTAAGAATCAGAAATTAGGAATAGTATTCAATTCCTAAAAACAGAATCGGTCCCTGGTCCTGATGGCTTTTTTTTGGCATTTTACAAACAATTCATAGACCTTTTGACCCCCCAACCTGACTTCTTTATTTAATTATATTTTGAATGGCGGACACTTCCCCGACGAGATGTTGCTAGCCAACATGTCCCTGATTCCAAAACTAGGGAAGGACAATTTTACACTCGCTAATTTTTGTTCTCTTTCAGACAAAACTAATGACCTCAAGATTCTTAGTAGACTTTTAGCAAACAGATTGGCAGCGGTCATTACTACTCTATTTTCCCAATATCAAGTCAGACTTTATCCCAGACCGTCAAATCACAGATAACATAAGACTGGCCACAAATATCATCCAGGATGCCATTATAACTTTGTCCTCCATTCTCCTATTTTAGACATTCATAAAGCATTAGATAGTGTCACATGGGAATATATAGCCGATATACTACAACATTATGGGTTATCCCGGGGTATTTTCTCATGCATTTAAGGCTATATATACTATTCCTCAAACAAGAGTTTGCATCACAGGCTGCAATTCTGCCTTTTTTAAGGTGGGCAAGGGTACTCGTCAGGGATATCCGCTCTCACCTTTATTAATTGCTCTCGCCATGGAACCCCTTGCGGTAACCATCCTCCTACACTCAGATATCTCAGGCTATACTAAGGGGGGTTTTGTCCCCCATTCTCCTATTTTAGACATCCATAAAACATTCGATAGTGTCACATAAGAATAATTAGCCACTATACTACAACGCTATGGGTTTCCCGGGGGAATTTTTTCATGCATTTAAGGCTATATATTAGTGATCGTCCGATATTGTTTTTTTTGTGCTGATATCGATATTTTGGTCATCGGATATCGGACATTTTATTATTTCTTTTTTTTTCACAGGTACAGTTGTGGAGAAATTTGGGGGTCTAAAAGACCCCAAACCCCTCCTCTGCACTTAAAAGCATTCAAAACAGCCAAGTTTGGCTGTTTTGAATGCTGTCATTTTTTTAATCTGGCGCCGAATACCCGGAAGTGATGTCATGACATCAATACTGGGTTTTTACATGGAGACCCGATCAGAGCCGAATGCGGCTTTGATCAGGTCTTCTCTTTGGCGGCTATGGAGGTAGGATGCCCGGGTCTCCCGGTGGGACGGGAGACCTGGGCGAGACGCGGAAGGCAGCGGGAGGGGAGGGGGCAAGTAAGTAAGTAATTCTAGGGTACAGCGGGTAAAATTTTAATCGGTTTTGATTCTCCCACATTTCCTGCCGGGTCTCCTCTGGTGATGTGGAATTTTGTTTTTCTAATTTGCAGCCTCTAAATACTTTAGTTGCACAATCTTTCCAACTATGGAAAATGTATAAAAATAGTTCTTTGGATATCTTCTCGTTGCATAAAATAGTTGAAAGTTTATCTCTTTCCAATCTCTGCAGTCTAAGGGTCCTTTCACATGGGCTTTCCGCCCGGCGGACCCTGTTTTGCTCAGCGGGGACTTATGAAAACACCCAGGCTTGTATCTACCCCAGAAAGGCAGATTCTGCTGAACAGCATTCTGGGAGGGGGTATAAGTTTGAGGGGAGCACATGACGCAGTGTCTTTGGCGGGAAGCAGAGTCCCAGGAGGGAGGGTACGGCTGTCTCTCCTCCTCTCAAGAGGAATCGGGTGTCCTGGGCGACTTGCCTGAGGGGACAGAGGGCTGAGCTGAGCTGCAGAGAGGATCCGGTGTGCCGAGGACCAGCGGAGCTGAGAGGGGTCGAGTTTCAGTAAAACATTCCCAGTCGTGAGTACTGCAAACTGCTCCTGGGGGTCTGCCTAGTGAGAGGGGACCACTCTGGAGAAGGTCAGAGTGATCCAGGAGCTAGCTAGTAGAGATGTATAGAACTGTTCGCCGGCGAACAGTTCCCGGCGAACTTAGCATGTTCGCGTTCGCCGCTGCCGGCGAACATATGCGATGTTCGGTCCGCCCCCCATAAGACATCATTGAGGCAAACTTTGACCCTGAACTTTACAGTCAGCAGACACATTTCCAGCCAATCAGCGTACCTCCCTCCCACACCCTCCCACCTCCTATAAATAAGCAAGGGCAGCATCCATCTTAGATCATTCTGAAGCAGTGTGTGTAGTGAGAGTAGGGAGAGAGCTGCTGCTGCTGCTGCTGCTGCTGCTGCTGCTGTTAAGCTAGGGACAGTTAGTCAGTGTTCCTGGTCTTGCAGTGTTCTTGGTCCACTACTGCTGTAATATCAGCACCCCAAAAAGCCCTTCTAAGGGCTGGTATTTGTGTTTTTTTTTTTTAATATATATATATATATATATATATACCTAGCGTCCCCAAAAGCCCTTTTAAGGGCTGGTAATTGAGTTGTTTCTTCATATATATATATATCTATATCTATCTAGTGTCCCCAAAAGCCCTTTTAAGGGCTGGTAATTGAGGATTTTTTTTATTTATATATATACATATATATATATATATATATATATATATATAGTGTCCCCAAAAGCCCTTTTAAGGGCTGGTAAGGTAATAGATTTTTTTCTTTATATATATATCTATATATATCTATTGTACACTGCAGTTGCCTGCCCGCTGTGTGTGAGAGGCCACAGACCCACCACAGACTGTACTGTGTGCACACCACACTCATTTCGGGTGGCACAGGCACAGTACCTGGCATTTTAAAAAATATTTTTTTTTTCCTCTGTCATAATTGCAGTGAGTGCTGTGTCAGGTCCACAGAGTGCACTGTACCACTGCAGTGCACTGCCCACCACTGATATATATACGGTGGCACAGCATCTTGTTGCAATAAATTGAAAAAAAAAAATATTTTTTATTATTGCAGTTGCCTGGGCTGCCAGTTACTGTCAGGTCCACAGAGTGTAGTGTGCCCACTGCAGTGCCACTGTGTGCCCACCCACCACTGATATATAAGGTGGCACAGCAGCTTGCAAAGTAAAAAAAAAAATATATTTTTTTTAATTGCAGTTGCCTGGGTGCCAGTGACTGCTGTCAGGTCCACAGAGAGTGTACTGTGCCACTGCCCACCCACCACTGATATATAAGGTGGCACAGCAGCTTGCAAAGTAAAATAAAATATATTTTTTTAAAATTGCAGTTGCCTGGGTGCCAGTGACTGCTGTCAGGTCCACAGAGAGTGTACTGTGCCACTGCCCACCCACCACTGATATATAAGGTGGCACAGCAGCTTGCAAAGTAAAATAAAATATATATTTTTTAAAATTGCAGTTGCCTGGGTGCCAGTGACTGCTGTCAGGTCCACAGAGAGTGTACTGTGCCACTGCCCACCCACCACTGATATATAAGGTGGCACAGCAGCTTGCAAAGTAAAATAAAATATATTTTTTAAAATTGCAGTTGCCTGGGTGCCAGTGACTGCTGTCAGGTCCACAGAGAGTGTACTGTGCCACTGCCCACCCACCACTGATATATAAGGTGGCACAGCAGCTTGCAAAGTAAAATAAAATATATATTTTTTAAAATTGCAGTTGCCTGGGTGCCAGTGACTGCTGTCAGGTCCACAGAGAGTGTACTGTGCCACTGCCCACCCACCACTGATATATAAGGTGGCACAGCAGCTTGCCAAGTAAAAAAAAAAATATATTTTTTAATTGCAGTTGCCTGAGTGCCAGTGACTGTCAGGTCCACAGAGTGTACTGTACCCACTGCCCAACACTCCTATAGGGTGGCACAGCACCTTGCACTCATAGTACACAACACATTAAAAAAGAAAATGACAGGCAGAGGCAGGCCACCCCGCAAGGGCCGTCGTGGTCGTGGTGCTGTGATTTCCTTAGGCCCTAGAATAATGCCCAGTGTTCAGAGGCCACCACAGACCCTGAACTCAAAAAATTCTGAGGCCATAGTTGACTGGCTTACACAAGACACCCAATCGTCTACAGCTTCCGCTCGGAACCCTAATGCACCATCCTCCTCCAGCTCAGCTTCGGGCACCTCTCAATTTACCACTCGCCAGCCCGCCGGCACCACCACCAACACTAGCACCACAGCCGCTTCACTTGATCCGTCAGAGGAGTTATTTTCACATCAGTTTGAAGAAATAAGTGATGCGCAACTATTAGTGCCAGAGGATGTAGATAACGGGGATATGTCTCAGTCAGGCAGCATTATACACATGGACGTACATTGTGATGATGATGATGTTGTACCTGCTGCTGCTGCCTTTGCTGAGTTGTCAAGTGAAGCGGCTGATGATGACGATGTGTCTGTGGATGTCACCTGGGTGCCTGCTCGAAGAGCAGAAGAAGAGGGGGAAAGTTCAGATGGGGAGACAGAGAGGAGGAGGAGACGAGTTGGAAGCAGGGGGAGGAGGTCATCGCAAGGAGCTAGTGGCGCAGTCAGACAGCATGTAGATTCGGCACCCGGGGTCAGCCAGACAGCACGCCAATCAACGCAAGCTGTTGCCACCACCAGAATGCCGTCCTTGCAAAGCTCAGCAGTGTGGCATTTTTTTTGTGTGTCTGCCTCTGATATCAGCGATGCCATTTGTAACCTGTGCCAAAAGAAACTGAGTCGTGGGAAGTCCAACACCCACCTAGGTACAACTGCTTTGCGAAGGCACATGATCTCACATCACAAACGCCTATGGGATCAACACATGAGTAAAAGCAGCACACAAACTGAAAGCCACCATCCTCCTCCTGGTCCAGCATCTTCAGCCACGTCAACCACTGCTGTCCTCCATGCCCCCTATCAACAACCCGCCCCTCCGCCTCTCACCTTCAGCAGTTCCTGCTCGTCACCTGCCCACAGTCAGGTGTCTGTGAAGGAAATGTTTGAGCGTAAAAAGCCAATCTCGCAGAGTCACCCCCTTGCCCGGCGTCTGACAGCTGGCTTGTCGGAACTCTTAGCCCGCCAGCTTTTACCATACAAGCTGGTGGAGTCTGAGGCCTTCAAAAAATTTGTTGCTATTGGGACACCGCAGTGGAAGGTACCCAGCCGAAATTATTTTTCACAAAAGGCAATCCCCAACCTGTACTCTATTGTGGAAAAGGAAATCATGTCACGTCTGGCACACAGTGTTGGGGCAAGGGTCCATCTGACCACTGATAGCTGGTCTGCAAAGCACGGTCAGGGCAGGTATATAACGTACACTGCGCATTGGGTAAACCTGCTGGCGGCTGCCAAGCATGGAATGCGTGGCTCTGCTGCAGAGGAATTGGTGACACCGCCACGACTTGCAGGCAGGCCTGCTGCCACCTCCTCTACTCCTCCTACTCCATCCTCTTTGCTAACCTCCTCGGCTGAGTCCTCTTCTGCTGTTGCGTCTTGCTCCACACCAACTGCACCCCCCCAGCTCCCCAGGGGCTATTCCACATGCCGGATACGACAGTGTCACGCTGTCTTGGGGTTGACTTGCCTGAAAGCAGAGAGTCACACCGGACCAGCACTACTGTCCGCCCTGAATGCACAGGTGGATCAGTGGCTGACCCCGCGCCAACTGGAGATCGGCAAAGTGGTGTGTGACAACGGGAGCAATTTGTTGGCGGCATTGAATTTGGGCAAGTTGACACATGTGCCGTGCATGGCACATGTGTTGAATCTGATTGTGCAACGTTTTGTGCAGAAGTACCCAGGCTTACAGGACGTCCTCAAGCAGGCCAGGAAGGTGTGTGGCCATTTCAGGCGTTCCTACACGGCCATGGCGCACTTTGCAGATATTCAGCGGCGAAACAACATGCCAGTGAGGCGCTTGATTTGCGACAGCCCGACACGTTGGAATTCAACACTGCTAATGTTCGACCGCCTGCTCCAACAAGAAAAAGCGGTCAACGAGTATTTGTATGACCGGGGTGCTAGGACAGCCTCTGCGGAGCTGGGTATTTTTTTGCCACGCTACTGGACGCTCATGCGCAATGCCTGTAGGCTCATGCGTCCTTTTGAGGAGGTGACAAACCTAGTGAGTCGCACTGAAGGCACCATCAGCGACATCATCCCATATGTTTTTTTCCTGGAGCGTGCCCTGCGAAGAGTGCTGGATCAGGCCGTAGATGAGCGTGAAGAGGAAGAGGAAGAGTTGTGGTCACCATCACCACCACCAGAAACAGCCTTACCATCGATTGCTGGACCTGCGGCAACACTGGAAGAGGAGTGTGAGAAAGAGGAGTCAGAGGAGGAATGTGGCTTTGAGGAGGAGGAACACCAACCACAGCAGGCATCCCAGGGTGCTCGTTGTCACCTATCTGGTACCCGTGGTGTTGTACGTGGCTGGGGGGAAGAACACACCTTCAATGACATCAGTGAGGACGAGGAATTGGACATGAGTAGCTCGGCATCCAACCTTGTGCAAATGGGGTCTTTCATGCTGTCATGCCTGTTGAGAGACCCTCGTATAAAAAGGCTGAAGGAGAACGACCTGTACTGGGTGGCCACGCTACTAGACCCCCGGTATAAGCAGAAAGTCTGTGATATGTTACCCAATTACCGGCAGTCGCAAAGGATGCAGCAGCTACAAAATAAGTTAAAAACTATGCTCTACACAGCGTATAAGGGTGATGTCACAGCACAACGGGAATCCAACAGGGGAAGAGGTGAAAGTAATCCTCCTCCTACCACCACAACCACGCCGGCAAGGACAGGACGCTTTACAGACGTCTTGTTGATGGAGGACATGCGGAGCTTTTTTAGTCCTATGCATCGCCACAGCCCTTCGGGGTCCACCCTCAGAGAACGACTCGACCGACAGGTAGCAGACTACCTTGCCTTAACTGCAGATATCGACACTCTGAGGAGCGATGAACCCCTTGACTACTGGGTGTGCAGGCTTGACCTGTGGCCTGAGCTATCCCAGTTTGCCATTGAACTTCTGGCCTGCCCCGCTTCAAGTGTGCTGTCAGAAAGGACCTTCAGCGCAGCAGGAGGTATTGTCACTGAGAAGAGAAGTCGCCTAGGTCAAAAAAGTCTTGATTACCTCACGTTTATTAAGATGAATGAGGCATGGATCCCGAAGGGACTGACAGTGGGGGATGCATTTGACTAAAAAAGGCCTGGTGATGACTGAGATGCCTTGGCCTAAAAATGGTCCACACGCTGCTGTATATAATCATTCTCTGCATGCCGGATGACTTACGTGACGTCTCCGCCACCAACTACGGTTCAAGCCGCAATGTTTTAGTGCACTTTCTGCCTTAAAACCTCAATTTTTCAGGCCGCTGCTACAGCAGCGGCTGCAACAATACCTACTTTTTCATGCATGTGTACATGCCTAATTTTTCTGGCCTCTGGTGCTACACTGTGGCTGCAAAAAAACAAAAACCAAAAAAAAAAGGCACATACATGTGTCAATTCCCCTTCGTGATCGTTACCTTGTCGTGGTGAAGGGGCTTGCGTATCACAATGAAGCGATCACCTCTAGGATTGTGTTGGCACACCCCAGATGATAAGGTCGTTGCTTCATTGTGTACAGACCAAAAGCGATCCGCAGGATAATTTTTCATAAAAAAAAACATTCATTTTCTTTCATTCTTTCTGCGGAGCTGGGTATTTTTTGGCCGCGTTACTGAATGCTCATGAACAATGGCTGTAGGCTCATGCGTCCTTTTGCGGAGATGACAACCCTGGTGGTCAGTCGAACCCAAGGCAACATCATCGACCTCATCCCATATGCGTTTTTTCTGGAGCGTGCCCTGCGAAGAGTACTGGATCAGGCTGTAGATGAGCATGAAGAGGAAGAGTTGTGGTCCTCATCACCACCAGAAGCAGCCTTGTCGTTGTCAATTGCTGGACCTGTGGCAACGCAGAGAGAGGAGTCTGAAGAAGAGAAGTCAGAGGAGGAAGGTGGCTTTGAGGAGGTGGAATACCAGCCACAGCAGGCGTCCCAGGGGGCTTGTTCTCACCTTTCGGGGACCCTTGGTGTTGTATGTGGCTGGGTGGAGGAAGAGACCTTCAATGATGTCAGTGAGGACAAGGAACGGGACATGGCTAGCTTGGTATCCAACCTTGTGCAAATTGGGAGTTTGCGGTTGTGCAAATGGACTGACTGACTGTTAAACGGGGAGTTTGGTCTGTCAGAGTTTGGTCTGTCACTGTGAAGCGGGCGACGGGCGTAACCCTTACACTACTTAACCGATAAAACATCATACCTGATCGTATTCACACACTGGATGTTTTAGTGCTGGTTTACACTGCCGCTACCACTAAAGTAGCGTCGCTTCCAGTGCGACTTTGGCGCGACTTAGCGCGACTTTGGCGCGACCTCATCGCGAGGTGACTTTTTATTTGGCCAATCACAATATCATGTTTTGTGACCGTCACCTAATTTCCTTTTCCTGTTTTTTGTTTTACATATTTCCCCATGTGTGCAGTGTTGTCTGTGTCAAAGCTCAAATGATAGGCATGTTTGCCTTGGCATATCATATTTCAGCTTGCCAGAAAGAAAAAAAGACAGCTGGAAAGACACTGCATTAGTTTTCTACTAAAAATCATAAGAAAAATGCTGTTTTTTTTGGGTTGTGGACATACTACAGAGCTGAAACTTGACAGGTACACTTTTTAGACCCCCCAGACACTAAATACAAAAAATGACATGCCTGCCTAAAAAAATGCCCGATAAATGCCTGCAAGAGAAAAAGCCAGCCGCAGAGAAGCCGTATTCCTGAAAATATAAGAAAAATGCTGTTTTTTAGGGGTTCTGGACATGCTACAGAGCTGAAACTTGACAGGTACACTTTTTAGACCCCCCAGACACTAAATACAAAAAATGACATGCCTGCCTAAAAAAATGCCCGCTAAATGCCTGCAAGAGAAAAAGCCAGCCGCAGAGAAGCCGTATTCCTGAAAATATAAGAAAAATGCTGTTTTTTAGGGGTTCTGGACATGCTACAGAGCTGAAACTTGACAGGTACACTTTTTAGACCCCCAGACACTAAATACAAAAAATGACATGCCTGCCTAAAAAAATGCCCGATAAATGCCTGCAAGAGAAAAAGCCAGCCGCAGAGAAGCCGTATTACTGAAAATATAAGAAAAATGCTGTTTTTTAGGGGTTCTGGACATGCTACAGAGCTGAAACTTGACAGGTACACTTTTTAGACCCCCCAGACACTAAATACAAAAAATGACATGCCTTCCTAAAAAAATGCCCGCTAAATGCCTGCAAGAGAAAAAGCCAGCCGCAGAGAAGCCGTATTCCTGAAAATATAAGAAAAATGCTGTTTTTTAGGGGTTCTGGACATGCTACAGAGCTGAAACTTGACAGGTACACTTTTTAGACCCCCCAGACACTAAATACAAAAAATGACATGCCTGCCTAAAAATATGCCCAATAAATGCCTGCAAGAGAAAAAGCCAGCCGCAGAGAAGCCGTATTCCTGAAAATATAAGAAAAATGCTGTTTTTTAGGGGTTCTGGACATGCTACAGAGCTGAAACTTGACAGGTACACTTTTTAGACCCCCCAGACACTAAATACAAAAAATGACATGCCTGCCTAAAAAAATGCCCGATAAATGCCTGCAAGAGAAAAAGCCAGCCGCAGAGAAGCCGTATTACTGAAAATATAAGAAAAATGCTGTTTTTTAGGGGTTCTGGACATGCTACAGAGCTGAAACTTGACAGGTACACTTTTTAGACCCCCCAGACACTAAATACAAAAAATGACATGCCTGCCTAAAAAAATGCCCGCTAAATGCCTGCAAGAGAGAAAGCCAGCCGCAGAGAAGCCGTATTCCTGAAAATATAAGAGAAATGCTGTTTTTTAGGGGTTCTGGACATGCTACAGAGCTGAAACTTGACAGGTACACTTTTTAGACCCCCCAGACACTAAATACAAAAAATGACATGCCTGCCTAAAAAAATGCCCGATAAATGCCTGCAAGAAAAAAAGCCAGCCGCAGAGAAGCCGTATTACTGAAAATATAAGAAAAATGCTGTTTTTTAGGGGTTCTGGACATGCTACAGAGCTGAAACTTGACAGGTACACTTTTTAGACCCCCCAGACACTAAATACAAAAAATGACATGCCTGCCTAAAAAAATGCCCGCTAAATGCCTGCAAGAGAAAAAGCCAGCCGCAGAGAAGCCGTATTCCTGAAAATATAAGAAAAATGCTGTTTTTTAGGGGTTCTGGACATGCTACAGAGCTGAAACTTGACAGGTACACTTTTTAGACCCACCAGACACTAAATACAAAAAATGACATGCCTGCCTAAAAAAATGCCCGATAAATGCTTGCAAGAGAAAAAGCCAGCCGCAGAGAAGCCGTATTCCTGAAAATATAAGAAAAATGCTGTTTTTTAGGGGTTCTGGACATGCTACAGAGCTGAAACTTGACAGGTACACTTTTTAGACCCCCCAGACACTAAATACAAAAAATGACATGCCTGCCTAAAAAAATGCCCGATAAATGCCTGCAAGAGAAAAAGCCAGCCGCAGAGAAGCCGTATTACTGAAAATATAAGAAAAATGCTGTTTTTTAGGGGTTCTGGACATGCTACAGAGCTGAAATTTGACAGGTACACTTTTTAGACCCCCCAGACACTAAATACAAAAAATGACATGCCTGCCTAAAAAAATGCCCGCTAAATGCCTGCAAGAGAAAAAGCCAGCCGCAGAGAAGCCGTATTCCTGAAAATATAAGAAAAATGCTGTTTTTTAGGGGTTCTGGACATGCTACAGAGCTGAAACTTGACAGGTACACTTTTTAGACCCCCCAGACACTAAATACAAAAAATGACATGCCTGCCTAAAAAAATGCCCGATAAATGCCTGCAAGAGAAAAAGCCAGCCGCAGAGAAGCCGTATTCCTGAAAATATAAGAAAAATGCTGTTTTTTAGGGGTTCTGGACATGCTACAGAGCTGAAACTTGACAGGTACACTTTTTAGACCCCCCAGACACTAAATACAAAAAATGACATGCCTGCCTAAAAAAATGCCCGATAAATGCCTGCAAGAGAAAAAGCCAGCCGCAGAGAAGCCGTATTACTGAAAATATAAGAAAAATGCTGTTTTTTAGGGGTTCTGGACATGCTACAGAGCTGAAACTTGACAGGTACACTTTTTAGACCCCCCAGACACTAAATACAAAAAATGACATGCCTGCCTAAAAAAATGCCCGCTAAATGCCTGCAAGAGAAAAAGCCAGCCGCAGAGAAGCCGTATTCCTGAAAATATAAGAAAAATGCTGTTTTTTAGGGGTTCTGGACATGCTACAGAGCTGAAACTTGACAGGTACACTTTTTAGACCCCCCAGACACTAAATACAAAATATGACATGCCTGCCCAAAAAAATGCCCGATAAATGCCTGCAAGAGAAAAAGCCAGCCGCAGAGAAGCCGTATTCCTGAAAATATAATAAAAATGCTGTTTTTTAGGGGTTCTGGACATGCTACAGAGCTGAAACTTGACAGGTACACTTTTTAGACCCCCCAGACACTAAATACAAAAAATGACATGCCTGCCTAAAAAAATGCCCGATAAATGCCTGCAAGAAAAAAAGCCAGCCGCAGAGAAGCCGTATTACTGAAAATATAAGAAAAATGCTGTTTTTTAGGGGTTCTGGACATGCTACAGAGCTGAAACTTGACAGGTACACTTTTTAGACCCCCCAGACACTAAATACAAAAAATGACATGCCTGCCTAAAAAAATGCCCGCTAAATGCCTGCAAGAGAAAAAGCCAGCCGCAGAGAAGCCGTATTCCTGAAAATATAAGAAAAATGCTGTTTTTTAGGGGTTCTGGACATGCTACAGAGCTGAAACTTGACAGGTACACTTTTTAGACCCCCCAGACACTAAATACAAAAAATGACATGCCTGCCTAAAAAAATGCCCGATAAATGCCTGCAAGAGAAAAAGCCAGCCGCAGAGAAGCCGTATTACTGAAAATATAAGAAAAATGCTGTTTTTTAGGGGTTCTGGACATGCTACAGAGCTGAAACTTGACAGGTACACTTTTTAGACCCCCAGACACTAAATACAAAAAATGACATGCCTGCCTAAAAAAATGCCCGATAAATGCCTGCAAGAGAAAAAGCCAGCCGCAGAGAAGCTGTATTACTGAAAATATAAGAAAAATGCTGTTTTATTTAGGGGTTCTGGACATGCTACAGAGCTGAAACTTGACAGGTACACTTTTTAGACCCCCCAGACACTAAATACAAAAAATGACATGCCTGCCTAAAAAAATGCCCGCTAAATGCCTGCAAGAGAAAAAGCCAGCCGCAGAGAAGCCATATTCCTGAAAATATAAGAAAAATGCTGTTTTTTAGGGGTTCTGGACATGCTACAGAGCTGAAACTTGACAGGTACACTTTTTAGACCCCCCAGACACTAAATACAAAAAATGACATGCCTGCCTAAAAAAAATGCCCGCTAAATGCCTGCAAGAGAAAAAGCCAGCCGCAGAGAAGCCATATTCCTGAAAATATAAGAAAAATGCTGTTTTTTAGGGGTTCTGGACATGCTACAGAGCTGAAAATTGACAGGTACACTTTTTAGACCCCCCAGACACTAAATACAAAAAATGACATGCCTGCCTAAAAAAATGCCCGATAAATGCCTGCAAGAGAAAAAGCCAGCCGCAGAGAAGCCATATTCCTGAAAATATAAGACAAATGCTGTTTTTTAGGGGTTCTGGACATGCTACAGAGCTGAAACTTCACAGGTACACTTTTTAGACCCCCCCAGATGCTAAATCCAAAGAAATTTTTTATTTTTATTTTTTTTTTAATTTTTCCAATAATTGGCTCTCTATCAAAAAATTATAATTTTTAAGAACTTTTTTTTGCGTGATCCCTCTCCGGCATGCCACAGTCCAGGTGTTAGTCCCCTTGAAACAACTTTTCCATCACTATTGTGGCCAGAAAGAGTCCCTGTGTGTTTTAAAATTCGCCTGCCTATTGAAGTCTATGGCGGTTCGCCCGGTTCGCCGGTTCGCGAACATTTGCCGATGTTCGCGTTCGCCGTTCGTGAACGGCGAATTTTAGGTTCGCGACATCACTACTAGCTAGCTGATGCAAGAGCAAAGTAAAGGGAGTGCCAGTGTTGACCCTGAAGAGTAAAGGGGGTGCCAGTGAGTCGGCCCTGATGTATTCAGTGTACAGTGGAAGTGTACAGCGTGCAGTGTACAGTGTTGAGAGTTGCAGCAGTGTTAAAAAGGCTACCTCAGTTAGGGAGGACTGGAGGGAGCAGCGTCAGAGACTTTTGAGCTAACCAGAGCGTCAGAAGTCAGTCTTTAGTACAGTACAAGCAGGTCAGTGATTTCAAGCACCAGCAAGCGTTGGTCGGCATCCAGCTGGCGTCAAGTCAGCGCTGAAAGGCATTTTTCTCAAGTTGTCCCAATTTGTACCTAGTTGAGCCAGAGCAGTATCCCACTCACTCCCTTCTCCCATCCCTATATAAAATAAACAAAACAAACCAAAGATGCCGGACTGCTCTTTGACTCAGATCTCACACTTGGGCAATCAGCTTAAATGTGCTGTTGGTGTTACCGGTGACCATGGCAGACCGATATCAGGCCCAATGCCTGGAAATATTGCTACAGATTGAATATACTTACGTAAATCATGGAATGTGAAATTATTACTACTTTTAATTAATTTGTACCTTATTAAGTGACGTGCCTCATTTAAAGTCCCTTGACCTTTGCAATGTGTTCGTACCCATGCAGAGAATGCCACTAATATTATAATATAAGCACCATTCTCTACATCATACAAGATGCCATTTAGCACCAGCAGCGCGGGTTTTAATTTTATTTATCTCACATCATACAAGATGGCCCATTGCCAGAGTTGGGCTTTACCATAAGTTATCAAGTTATTACTTGCCACATGGATGTTTTTTAATGAATACATTCCCCAGAATAGTTTACCCAGTTATCTATCCAGAATTACCAAGTAATGTAGCTAGAATCCTCACAAAGACACTCATGAGAAAGCTACGTCTGGTTCTGTACATCAGGGGGGTGTCTTCAAGCAGTCAACTCAAAAATTCCCTAAAACTGTTTAAAAAACAATATATAACGTATTTTATTAAATTATTTTGCAGGGATACAGTAAGGGGAAAGAGGAAGGTAAAAAGGTGACAACAAATCAGAAATCTAGAAATAAAGAACTAAAAATGAAATATAAAATTACATAATATAATGGAAAAACACAACATGCTAGATCTCTTGATTTTACTACATGCCAAACATTATAATATTGAAATGATACAAACATTTTTATTATTTGTTTTTTTTGTTTTTTTGTTTTTTAGAGTAAAGACAATGTTTTCTTTTTTTTTATTAGGGAGAAAAAGATCCGCGCTTGTGGACAATTGGCAAAGGCTGCAGCCTACCTCAAAATATGGCCAAAAGGCTATATCAGAATATATAGGTAGGGTGAGGTAAAGTGGCGCTGCCTGGTAACATATGCTTACAGTAAATGCGATTGAATTTGTGTGCAAGAGTGCAAGTTAATAGAATATCATAAAAGTATCAAAATTATTGAATATATTAGTGGGGGTGTCTCTAAAGTAGTATAGTGCAATGTGCATGAATATGGTGTCAGAAAGGTCAAATATAAATATAAATATAAAATCGTGCTTCATATAACATAAGCTACAAATATATAAACACAGTGCATTCACAATAATAAATACAAGCAATCCTAAAAAGTGCTCGTGCAGTAAACGAACTGAAAATAGTCCAAAAACTCTATTATATTGCTGAGTGAGTCCGTGAATAAAGAACCAGCATAGAAGTGGTTGTTCGCCAAAGATTGTTCGGGTGAAAGTAAGGTGCTTGCAGTGCTTTTTTAAGGGAGTGGGGTGAGTGATGGGCAATAACACACAGGTGCACCCCTCCTATTACTCCCACACTCACCGGAGGTATATACCCCAGCAGGGGTAATGGGCCTTATTGCAGCGTGGTCTTTGTGGCTCCTATGGAAGGGGGGAGGGGATACCCCCTTTTTTTTACCAGGTAGTAGGATCTTCTCTCGGATATATGTGATGATGATATACAAGAAAGAAGTGCCAATATAGTGATGTATCGTTATATACAATGCTTTATTAAAAGATAAATAAGGTCCGTGAGAGGCCGAGCAGTGAGGAGCTCTGCTTGGTGGAAGAGAGCGCCGTGCAGTGAGTGAGTGGGCTCTCCCCCCCCCCCCTCCCCAGCTAGGTGCAGAGCGGGGCCCGAGGCTCACAGAGGACGGTAATGGGGAAATCCAGGCTCGGGGAGCCATAAAGCAGCGGTGGTGGCAAGGAAGCAGGCGGTCATACGCTGAATGTGCGGGACCCTGCCTCAGAGTGAGAGAGGTACAGCATAGGGTGAAAGACCGTGCGGGTCGGCGCGGGGCTGAGGGCCTGTGGAGGAGGAGAGCCAGGGTCGAGTGCCAGCTGGGACAGTAGATGCGGAGGTCGCTGGTCTCCCCTGTATATATGACTCAAGCAGCCAGCCCGGAGCAGAAACAAGCCCTAGAGAGAAGGACAGACATTACCTCATATTTTCTGAGACACACAGTGGCATCACGAAGCACTGTTGGGACCAAGGCATCACAGAAACGCCAAACAAACTCAGGAATGGCAGTTCAGCAGAAAGGGCCCAAAGCTACAGACATTCAATCTATTGGGGTCTCTGCTGGTGGGAAGAAGCCTTTAGTAATGGATATATCGCAGGAACAAAGGAACGAAGAGCCCAAAGAGTCTCTGACTATGCCGCAACAGCCCCAAATACCATCAACAGCGGAGTGGGGTGAGTTTGTAAAGCTGATCCCGACAAAACAGGATATCCAAGATATGGCTGCAGCAATCGTGAGTGACATTAAAATGGAAATATGTGGTTTAAAACAAAAAGTTGACCAAATTGAAGGCAGATTGGTGAATACAGAGTCAGTACAATGTGATTTTGAAGCCAGAATCTCTGAATTAGAAAGTTCACGAGCACAGTTGCAAAAACAAGTCACCTGGTTGTGGCTGCAGCAGGATGATGGTGAGAACCGCAGCCGGAGGAATAATATTCGACTGCGGGGCTTGCCTGAATCAGTAAAGGGCCCAGAGCTCAGAACCACGGTATTGGGTATTTTGAATGGTGTGTTGGAGAGACCCCAAATGGAAAAAATGGAAATTGACAGAGTGCACAGGGTTAAAGCGCCCCGAAAGACAGTAACAGAACTAATCCCAGATGTCCTGATTAGGATTCACCTGTTCTCACTTAAAGAAGACATAATGAGACAAGCATGGGCAAAAGGGCAGATTGAGTATGAAGGTTCTCAGCTGAAACTGTTGCCAGATCTTTCACGGGGGACCCTAAAGATGAGAGCCGCAATTAAACCCCTCCTAGAGGTCATAAGAAAAGTGGGAGCAACTTATTTTTGGGGACACCCCTTCCATTTGAAAGTGGTGAAAGACAGAGAAACGTTCTTATTGAAATGGCCAGACCAGCTCCCCGGGCTCTTTACATTTTTGGGGTGCGCCCCAGTCCATGTGAGTGACTGGATGGATGTCCTAGGAAACTCCGTGAACTATTACATGAATTAAGCCATACAACATGGGTGAAATTTGGAGCAGATAGGTGTGGGGGCAAAACAGATGCTCAGGACAAGGAGACATTAATACAACAAACCTAAAAGCGCTGCACACAGGTTCCTGGCCTATTCCATGTTTTTTTTTTTTTTTTTGTATTTATATTTCTGGTTTTTCCCATGCGTTTTTTTTTTTTTTTCTTGTGTTTGTTTCTGGGGTTCTCCCTATCTCCTCCTCTCCCTCTCTTTCTGGGAGGGGGGAAATTTAAGATGTGTGGAGGTTCCTGGTATCCCCACACCTGCCTTGAACATTTGCTTTGTCAAGATATGTGCGTTTTTTTTCTGCATTTTTTTTCTGTTTTACTTCTTATATGTCCTTACTATCTGAGTCACCCTCGAAGGGGAAGGGGGGGGGGTTACTTTTAGTGTGATTTGTGTTATTTTTTCATGTTTTTCTTATGGGGGATTTGTGGTGTGCGTTTTTGGATTTTTTTTTTTTTTTTTTTTCACAGGAAAGTTGGATATTATATATTTGTATCTGTAGAAATCAACTATAACTTCACAAGGTGTTTTTTTATACATTTTTTTTTTGTTTTTGTTCGTGCCCCCGCCAGCCATGGAGGGCCGGAGCACGATCTTAAGGGTTAAGAGGGAAGGGGGCACTGAGGTAGAGGTAATTTGAGAGTGTTCCCTCACTTTGTGCGGGACACGCTTAAGACATAAAAAAGAAGATATGTGAGACTTAATAATACCGAATTTAAATCACTATTAGGGTGTATACAGAGGATATAGTGACTCAGGGAATAGTTATGGTTAATAGCAACTAGAAGTGAGTAAGAGAGATCCTCCCAGGACCTAGCGTAAGTATGAAGGGTTAAGATGGAGTTGAGGGGAGGGTAGATGTTTTGCAGAAGGGGGGGTGAGGGGGCCCCGGGGCCCTCAGGAAGGGAGATGGGAGAAGGGTGAGGGGAATCCATAGAGTGATAGGAGTAGGAGGCATAGGCAAGGGATCTGACCATGTAGCAATCAAGTCCCCTTTATCTGCGACCTGGCTCGGGGTAGTTTGAGTAGATTGGGAGGCGTAAGAGGGGGTCTCTGGGGCGGGGGGGGGGAGTAGGACATTGACATTATGTGAAGGGAGGCGATCGTCCGCCGAGTTAGAGCTCCTCTAGCTGGACACTTTAAATTTATAGTTTTACTGTCTGCCAGTGATAAGACAGGGACTACATCCCTACCACCACGGTAGGGGTGAGAGGGAGAAGAGCCCATTTTCTTAGCTCCAATTTTTGGAGCCCAGCCTTTTCTTCTTTTTTTCTTCCCTCTTGTGTTCTTGAAGGAGAGTGTCCAGGTACAGTGGCTTGCTCGCGGGGTTTTGGGAACCACGGCCCCCTCAGTAGATAGCGCCTGGTTGCGCTGGTTTAGATAACCATTAGAGGGGGGTAGGGGTAGTGGGTATTAAACAGTATATACATACTTGTGTGGGTGAAGGGGGGTTTCTTTTCTTGACAAAATTTTTTTATTTTTTTTTTCTTCCGCATAGGTTGTGTGGCCGTAGGGGGCAGGGGACCGTTCCACAATGGTGGCTGGAGGTGGGGCGACCCAGGGGGGGGCAGCAGGTTGTAAGATTACGACCTATAATGTGAGGGGACTATCAACCCCACAGAAGCGTAGGAGACTTATGGGGGATCTAAAATGAGATGCTACACAAATAGCTTTCATTCAGGAGACCTACTTCCGCAAAGATGCAGTACCAAAATTTTACAATAAAGACTTTCCATGGGTTTACCACGCTACGTCCCCTATTGCTAAATCAAAGGGTGTGAGCATTTTAATATCAAGTGCTATGAATTGGACCCTGAAAGAAGAATTGGCTGACCCAATGGGTAGGTTCGTGTTGGTGAAGGGGTGGATAGGACGGGTCGAGGTAACCCTCGTAAATGTCTATTTTCCCAACTATGAGCATGTAATGTTTTTACAGAAAATGATTCCAGTTGTCTTGGAATTCCGGGAAGGGCACTTAGTGATGGGAGGTGACTTTAATTATGCCCCAGAACCTTTGTTGGATACCTCCAAAAGAAGCTCATATATGTCATTTGCTAAATTACGAAGGCTACAAAAAGAGATCTCCCTCCTGGGCCTCATCGACCCATGGAGGTTGATGCACCCAGGGGAGAGAAATTACACTTTCTATTCTCCAATCCACAAGGCATATAGTAGGATAGACAGAATCCTGGTTACCCAGGCAGACCTGCCGTTAGTGACAGACTCAGATATCGGAGATTTTTCAATCTCTGACCATTTTCCGGTGTATGTGAGTATAGAGTGGGAATCAAAAAACTGTAGTCCAAGATCATGGCGCATAAATAAGGCCTTATTACATCCTCGGAAACGGAGGGGAAGATAGATGAGGCGTTACATAACTACTTTTTGGAAAATACATCGGAGTCGCTCTCACCTTCCACGATCTGGGAAGCGCACAAGTGCGTGATAAGAGGGGTTCTTATACAGTTGGGTGCACAGCGCAAAAGAGAGCGAGAGGCGAAAATTAAAGAATATCTAACTAAAATTGAACATCTGAGTAGACAGCATAAGAGAACGCTTGCGGAAGTTCACTTGATCCCTCTCATGCGGGTAAGAGAGGAATTAAATCAGATACTTTTCCAAAAGACAGTACGAAATATGTTATGGTTGAAAAGACACCTGTATGAATACGCAAATAAACCAGGGGCGATGTTGGCACGAGCATTGAGGGGCCCAAAAAGACGAACTCAAATTCTACGTCTTAGAAATACAAAAGGTGGGGAGGTTCACACTTCAGCTGACATAGCAGAAGAGTTCTGCTCTTTCTATCGGTCACTATATAACCTACCGGAAATAGGGAGCAAGAAAAGTCCAGAAAAGGGGAAGCAGATAGAGGAGTATTTACGAGACTCGGGCATGCGTACACTTTTAGAAGACCAAGTACTGACTTTGGAAGGCGAGATATCGGGGGAAGAGCTGGCCGCTGCGATTTCACAGACCAAGGCACATAAGGCACCTGGCCCAGATGGCTTTACTTTAAGTTATTACAAGAAATTTGGGGAGCGTTTAAAGAACCCCCTACTATCACATTTCAATGAAGTGGGAAGAAGAGCGGCGTTCCCGTTGGATTCTTTACGGGCGCATATTACTCTAATACTTAAAGAGGAGAAGGACCCCCTGTGTTGTGGAAGCTATCGCCCGATATCTTTGATCAATGTAGACACGAAACTATACGCAAGAATATTAGCAAATCGGCTCTTACCACATATGGCAGACTTGGTCTATTTCGACCAAGTGGGCTTTATTCCTACCCGGGAGGCCCGGGACAATACAATCCGAGCCATAGATTTAATACATCGGGCACGTACATCACGGAAGAAGATGGTACTTTTCGCAGCAGATGCGGAAAAGGCCTTTGACAGGGTGGCGTGGGATTTTATCCGGGCCACCCTGTCATACATAGGCCTGGGACCACAAATGCTGCAATTTATACTGGCACTTTATACGGTCCCTACGGCTGCGGTTAGGGTAAATGAATGGAGGTCGAGTTACTTCCCTATCTCTAATAGAACACGGCAGGGGTGCCCTCTATCTCCGCTTATATTCGTGTTGTGTCTGGAACCCCTATTGTGCAGAATTCGGAGTTCTCCGGATATAGCGGGAATCCAAAGCGGGGGGGAACAACACAAGGTGGCCGCGTTTGCGGATGACCTGCTGTTTTTTGCTACTAACCCTTCTCTTTCATTACCAAATATTCTAGACGCCCTGAAAACATACAGTGGGTTCTCTAATTATAAAATTAATGTAACTAAATCAGCGGCACTCAACATATCGTTATCTGACCAAAAAGAGAGAGCACTTCGAACAGTGTTCCCGTTTCAATGGGCCTCAGATACGCTGAAATACTTAGGGATACAGTTAACGGCAGATCCCGCGGATCTCTATAGAAAGAATTACCTTCCGCTTGTAGGAAAGATTAAAGCAGATCTTAAAATATGGCAGCTGTTGGCAGTGACGTGGTTTGGGCACTGTAGCGTTATTAAAATGAATGTGTTACCCCGTATTTTGTATTTAATGCAGACAATTCCAATAGCAGTTCCAAAAGAATTCTTTCAATCAATCAAGGGCATACTCCGCGCCTATATTTGGGCAAACAAATCCCCAAGAATTAAGATGCAGACGTTGGCCTTACCCAAAGTAAGAGGTGGGATGGGATTACCAGATATCCTGAGATATTACAGGGCGGTCCATATAGTAAGGGTGGTAGACTGGCACTGCAATAAACTTACCAAATGGTGGGTGGATTTAGAGAATGAGGAAACAGGTCAGCTAACCCCCCCAGCCCCATGGTCGGTGTTCGAATCAAAAGACGCTATTCTCAAACATCCTACAGTGGGAGCGACTATAAAAGAAACTAAGAGAATTCAGTCGCATTGGAGGGTAGCCCCGAGTATATCTCCGATGACACCGATCTTGGGGAACCCGGATTTTCCCCCGGGGTGTATAAATGCCAGACTCCGTAGGTGGGCTCAGAATGGTAAAAGGCGCCTAGGTGATGTATGGCAAAATGGGCCTATGCCCTCCCTAGAAGAACTTAGGACAGGTGCAGGAGAATCGCTAGATTATTTCAGCCTTTATCAGTTGTATAATTATATTAGATCAGTTTGGCAGAAAGGGTATGCACCACGAGAGCTAACGGATATGGAAAATATGTGTAGAACAGGTAACGCGACAGGCCATTTGATCTCAAAGTTCTATACACAATTGTCAGAAGATGAGGGAGACCAACAATTGCCGTTTATCCAAAAATGGGAGCAGGAGTTAAACACCGTGTGGTAAAAAAAAAAAAAAAAAGATAAATAAGTCAGGTACTCACATAGATAATAAAAACAACAGGCATCCAAGCAGTAGGGGCCGCGAGTCCCTCGTTGGCGGCCGCTTCCGGGACGCTGTGTGGGTCAGCGACCGGATCTGCGTTGCAGTAGGGTGGAAGTGATGTAATCGCGCACGACGCGTTTCGTCAGAGCGACGTCATCAGGTGCGTGAGTAGCGTCCTTTCCGCTGCCTATTTGTATAGGCTGGTTGCCAGGTGACCGGACCGTTTGGCCAATAAGAAAAAACAGGGCCAAGGGAGTAAGCTGTAACCGGGCAGATCTATTAGGAAGATGTATTCCCGGATACAAGTAAAGTAAATAGATTTAAAATACACGGGCCCTCTGCCAATAAGAAAAAAGAAGACGGGTCATAGGTAATCAGTTGCTAGGCAGAAACTTACGGGTCCGGATAAAAAAATTATTAAATTACATGAAGTACGGTATAAGGGAAATGTTATATTCTTTAAGTTAACCAGGGGTGGAAATCATTTATACATAACACGTCTAGTAGTTTGGATTCGAATCTTAAAATCCCAGAAAGAGTTATCACTGCTTAATTAGTTAAATGGTAGGATTTTCTAAAGACGGTCTTAGTTTAAAAAGACCTATATAGAAGAGACCTCAAATAAATTTTTAAAATTGGCTGATATTTAAAATTCATAGTAATATCTTACAGGCAAAATGTGGTGATTATTCATAAAAATTTCTTTAAAACGTACATATCTTTAAAATTGGACCTACATACAAAAAATATATATAAAAAATATATATATAAAAATTTTTTTTTGTAAAAATGGACCTCATTAAAGGAGGAAAAAATATATATTTAGATATGTGTACCTCTATACCTTAATGATTTGTCCCATATTTAGATTGAAATAGATTTTTATAATGGGCATATAGGTACTATAGTTTTGTGTCTGGTCCTGTAATCTGGTGGTCCAGCGTCCACAAACAGTATGTATGTATCCCACTGTGCCAAGACTGCTTTTAAACCAACATACATCTCCAAAGTGACATATATAAATTACAAATCCAGGATGACATATAAAAGCGTATTAAAATCTTGGACACAATAATAATAAATATAAAATCTAAAAAATTTAAAAAATAAAAAATAAAAAATAAAAATACAAATACATACTAACATGCTTGTAATGTAGCCGCTGGAGGATGCAATATGTTTGGGACAAATGTGATATTATGATCTCCTGTATGTTCCATATGCTTATTTGGAAAAAATGTGCTTGGTATGTCTTATGTAAAGTGCTTACTATGATGTGACCCGAGAGGGTCTAATGTAACTGGACAATGGCTTTGAATGAAATTAGCTGCTAGACTTTGCTTTGTGGAATTCCTGTGGGTATATAAATATGTCCAACCTAACCTTAGCTTACTTGGAAGAATTTATTCACTTTTTTACTTGTCATAAGGGGTGGGGTATGAACTTAATGATTGGAAATAAAGCAATTTAGGTCTTTTCTGGACATATTCTTAACTTGATTTTTGGTCTTTTCTAAAGTGCTTCTATCATATCCTTTTTATGAGGATGAGGCGCAATTGCACCAGGATGGAGGACTATGAAATACAAGCTGAAAAATTAACCACGCGTTTCACTGAAAAAGGATATGATAGAAGCACTTTAGAAAAGACCAAAAATCAAGTTAAGAATATGTCCAGAAAAGACCTACTGACCACTAGAGACAAAAAAGAAAATAACCGTTTTGATAGTGCTTTTATAATCGGCTTCAGTAACCAGCTTCAGTAACCAATACAGGTCAATAGAAAAGATTTTTAAAAAATACTGGCCGATTTTAAAGTCTGATAGAATTTTATCTCAGATTTTACCAAACAAACCTAATTTTATTTATCGGAAAGCTCCCTCACTAAGAAATAGATTAGTGCATAATGTCGTGGATCCCCCAAAACAAGTAAAACTTTTCCCAGATATGAAGGGCTTTATTAGATGCCGCAAATGCATTGGTTGCAAAAATAACCCCACACAATTTAGATCTTTCGCAAATAGAAAATCGTTTCAGATTAAGAAACTCATCACCTGCCACACGACTCACGTCACATATGTAATCGAATGCCCTTGCGGGCTACAATATGTGGGCAGGACCACTAGGCCTCTGGGCGTTCGCATTAGAGAGCACATAGCCAACATCAAAGTTGGCTTCCCAAAACATAGCCTATCCAGGCACTTCCGAGATGTACACCAAAAAAACCCAAAAGGTCTCATATTCTACGGGATCGACGCTATCAATGCACACTGGAGAGGGGAAAATAAAACCCGAAAAATTTCACAAAACGAAACAAAGTGGATTTACCAACTGGGATCACTACAGCCCGGAGGCATGAACCGAGACATAGACCTAAATTGCTTTATTTCCAATCATTAAGTTCATACCCCACCCCTTATGACAAGTAAAAAAGTGAATAAATTCTTCCAAGTAAGCTAAGGTTAGGTTGGACATATTTATATACCCACAGGAATTCCACAAAGCAAAGTCTAGCAGCTAATTTCATTCAAAGCCATTGTCCAGTTACATTAGACCCTCTCGGGTCACATCATAGTAAGCACTTTACATAAGACATACCAAGCACATTTTTTCCAAATAAGCATATGGAACATACATGAGATCATAATATCACATTTGTCCCAAACATATTGCATCCTCCAGCGGCTACATTACAAACATGTTAGTATGTATTTGTATTTTTATTTTTTATTTTTTACATTTTTTAGATTTTATATTTATTATTATTGTGTCCAAGATTTTAATACGCTTTTATATGTCATCCTGGATTTGTAATTTATATATGTCACTTTGGAGATGTATGTTGGTTTAAAAGCAGTCTTGGCACAGTGGGATACATACATACTGTTTGTGGACGCTGGACCACCAGATTACAGGACCAGACACAAAACTATAGTACCTATATGCCCATTATAAAAATCTATTTCAATCTAAATATGGGACAAATCATTAAGGTATAGAGGTACACATATCTAAATATATATTTTTTCCTCCTTTAATGAGGTCCATTTTTACAAAAAAAATGTTTTATATATATATTTTTTATATATATTTTTTGTATGTAGGTCCAATTTTAAAGATATGTACGTTTTAAAGAAATTTTTATGAATAATCGCCACATTTTGCCTGTAAGATATTACTATGAATTTTAAATATCAGCCAATTTTAAAAATTTATTTGAGGTCTCTTCTATATAGGTCTTTTTAAACTAAGACCGTCTTTAGAAAATCCTACCATTTAACTAATTAAGCAGTGATAACTCTTTCTGGGATTTTAAGATTCTAATCCAAACTACTAGACGTGTTATGTATAAATGATTTCCACCCCTGGTTAACTTAAAGAATATAACATTTCCCTTATACCGTACTTCATGTAATTTAATAATTTTTTATCCGGACCCGTAAGTTTCTGCCTAGCAACTGATTACCTATGACCCATCTTCTTTTTTCTTATTGGCAGAGGGCCCGTGTATTTTAAATCTATTTACTTTACTTGTATCCGGGAATACATATTCCTAATAGATCTGCCCGGTTACAGCTTACTCCCTTGACCCTGTTTTTTCTTATTGGCCAAACGGTCCGGTCACCTGGCAACCAGCCTATACAAATAGGCAGCCGAAAGGACGCTACTCACGCACCTGATGACGTCAGCTCTGACGAAACGCGTCGTGCACGATTACGTCACTTCCGCCCTACTGCAACGCAGATCCGGTCGCTGACCCGCACAGCGTCCCGGAAGCGGCCGCCAACGAGGGACTCGCGGCCCCTACTGCTTGGATGCCTGTTGTTTTTATTATCTATGTGAGTACCTAACTTATTTATCTTTTAATAAAGCATTGTATATAACGGTACATCACTATATTGGCACTTCTTTCTTGTATATCATCATCACATATATCCGAGAGAAGATCCTACTACCTGGTAAAAAAAAGGGGGTATCCCCCTCCCCCTTCCATAGGAGCCACAAAGACCACGCTGCAATAAGGCCCATTACCCCTGCAGGGGTATATACCTCCGGTGAGTGTGGGAGTAATAGGAGGGGTGCACCTGTGTGTTATTGCCCATCACTCACCCCACTCCCTTAAAAAAGCACTGCAAGCACCTTACTTTCACCCGAACAATCTTTGGCGAACAACCACTTCTATGCTGGTTCTTTATTCACGGACTCACTCAGCAATATAATAGAGTTTTTGGACTGTTTTCAGTTCGTTTACTGCACGAGCACTTTTTAGGATTGCTTGTATTTATTATTGTGAATGCACTGTGTTTACATATTTGTAGCTTATGTTATATGAAGCACGATTTTATATTTATATTTATATTTGACCTTTCTGACACCATATTCACGCACATTGCACTATACTACTTTAGAGACACCCCCACTAATATATTCAATAATTTTGATACTTTTATGATATTCTATTAACTTGCACTCTTGCACACAAATTCAATCGCATTTACTGTAAGCATATGTTACCAGGCAGCGCCACTTTACCTCACCCTACCTATATAAATGTTTTCTTTTGAATGCATTGTTTTATGAGATTTTTGCAATTTTCTGTACATGTTAAATGCAAAAAACTAAGAGAACATATATTTTTACATTTTTTTAAACAACCAATTTTACTGTAGACACAAAATACAGACTTTTCTGTTGATTGCCCAAATTATCTCTGCATCAAAATGTTTTTGCCACACAGTATGGTAAAATTATTTATAAATGTAAAAGTATTATTTTTTTATTTTTTTTACACAATGTTGTAAACATTAAACAAAGAAACAAACGTATATCTAAAAAAATGGCTACTAACAAAAAAATGTATAACTAAGAATGAAACGGGTTAACTAGGGCAGTTTAGCGCTAACTAGGGGCTAATAAGTAGTTAAACAGGAAAGAAGTAAGAAGTAAGAATTCAGCTGTCAAAACCCCAGAGGGTCTCAACTGCTTCTTTTCCAAAAGCATGGTCTATGGGTTGGATTGTATGGCATCCAAGATACACCCTTAATCCTTACAAGGTTTAGGGGGGCCTACCTCATACACCTGCAGTTCTTAAATTTGAAGAAGAAAAAATATATTTAAAAAAATCAGGTTACTAAATATGGGTATCTAAGTCATTATGATGACATAACACACCCATAGGTTTTTCAATGTGTCATCAGTACCGATTGCCTACGGGCCCATTCACTTAAGAAAAGAAGGGGACCCAAACTTTATTGCAAAAGCAGAGGTGAATATATAATGAATTTTTTCAATTATTTTTTCGGGGATACAGTAAGAGGAAAGAGGAAGGTAAAAGGGTGACAACAAATCAGAAAGTACATAAAATCTAGAAATAAAGATATAAACATCAAATATAAAATTACAGAATATAATGGAAAAACACAACATGCTAAATCTCTTTATTTTACTATGCACCATACCTTATGATATTGAAATGATACAAACATTTTTTTTTTTTTGTGAGAGTCAAGACAATTTCTTCTTTTGAATGCATTGTTTTAAAAGATGTTTTGCAATTTTCTATACCCGTTAAATGCAAAACATTAATAATATATATATATATATATATTTAATTTTTAAAACAAATGATATTACTGTAGACACAAAATATAGACTTTTCTATTGATTGTCCAAATTATCCCAGCATAAAAATAATGTTTTTGCCACATAAGATAGTAAAGTTATTTACTAATGCTAGAAGTATTTTTTTTATTTTTTTTTTTACACAGTGCTGTAAACATTAAAGAAAATAAACAAATGTATACCTAAAAAATGTTTGCTAACAAGAAATGGTAAAAAAAATTAAAAAATAACTAAGAAATTAGTCTCTTAAAGCCTCAACTCATCTGGGAAGACTTTCCACAAGATTTTGAACAGTGTCTGTGAAAAATTGTTCCCATTTAGCAAAAAGAGTGTTTGTAGAGTCCGGTTCCGATGTTGGGCTGGACCCAAAGGTATTCAGTAGGCCTGAGGCCAAGGCTCTGAGGTGACCACTCAGTTTCCTTCACACCAAACTGGTCAAACAATATTGAAAGTCTGTTCTTATAGTAATTGGCTCAGCTCCAAACTCATATGTGTTTAAAAATAGGGATAGCAATATCAGGTCATGTATTCCTTATCTTCATGGGGTTAATATGTCTCATACTTCAGCTTTGGAGGGTCACCTGCATTAGGTCAATGAACACTTAGAAGATCAAACCTTTAAAGTTGTGTGATGGTCTGAGTTGGGATTGGAATATTTCCTCTACCTCAAAATCTCTTTGTATTCTGATGAAAGAACAAACCATGCAATGAAGCATGATGTGTTCTTCCATCAGAATACAAAGGGATACCAGGTTTCTTCAACTATGAGCCATTTTTAGATCAAGGGTAAAAATTGCTCATAGTTGAAGAAACCTGGTGAGAAGTCTTTACTGTTTACAATAAAAAAATATAATGTACTGCCCTTGCTTTGGCAGGACATATATTAGCAAAAACAATATTGTACTGACACCACAACCTTACTGTATACCTATAAGCCATATAAAGTACCCTAATGTCAGTTACTTTACTTTAAGCAATGGAGGGCATCAATAATGGATTGTTTCAGTTTTACATTGGTGATGATTAACACAACAGAGTGCAGGCTTGGATAGGCAACCAGGAAAATAAGGCATACTAAAGCAAAAAAAAGATTGTTTAGCTGTAAACTCAAGGGCAACAAAATTCCATTTATAAAATAGAGGATATAAAAAATAAAAAATGAGAACATATTCCTAATAGCACTTAAAAGGACATCAAGTTGATCTTTTGTAAATCCATTGTTTTTATTGTTCATACGTCGGGTGTGCTTGAAGAGCGTTTCCACCAAAAAGAAAGTGGCTACACAAAATGTAAGAAATGGGACAAAAGATCCAACACTGATGATAATGAGTACATTAAGATAGTTTGTGTGTACATTTATATCTTCACTGCTCGTTCCATTGTGAATATGGGTGGAATTTACCTTGTGAAAAGAATTTGCACACCATCCATATGGAAGACTGGAAACAAGAGATATCCCCATTGACCCCAGAAGAAGCCAGGAGACCATCCCAGAGATTCTCATCTTGAGTTTAATGAATAATCTGTTGCTGTAGTTGGTGATCTTCACACAGTAGAAGACACAGAGCACAGTGCCCCACCACAGGCTGCAGAAGAGTACAAATATGTCAGTGGTGAATATATAGTCATAATATGTCCTGACTAAATCCCTAAACTCGGCAGAAATCAACACAACAGTTGTAAATGATAAATGCATGAGAAGAATACTCCTTGCCAAACCAAGGCTTGTCAAGATTATGTCAATAGCTTGTAGCTGTTTACCTTGTAACCAGTCAATGACATTTTTCATAAAGATGAATCCATTTAGAAAGAACCCAATGAAGATCAAAGCAAAAAGAATAATTATTAAAGGAATCAAAAAAACAGAATGCATGTTTTCCTCAAGGTGACATGTACTGGTAACAGAGAATCTGGCTTCTTTGTAGATATCTGACAGAAGGTTTTAGTGTTTGACACGAGCTGCTCTGTGAGATATAATAGTCCTGAGGATATATTAAACATAGATCTGCTTTCTTCATGTTTTGCATGACATTTGGATACTGAATTCGGTGAAGCTATTTTATAGTCATTACATTTGAATGAAAACCTGTACACCTCAGTTATTTTAAGTTCTGACACATGTGATGCAGCAGCACTAAAATCGGGAAAATATCAAACATGCATCTAATGGAGGCCTCAGGATGCCCAGGATGTCCTTATAGCATGTCCTTATCACTTCACTAAAAGTATAAAAGACATGATAGAAAATAAATTTAATTGGGTACTTCTTTATGTTTTCTGTTTGGTAGAAATCAAACCTACAGAACTCCCACAGTTGTCCTCTGCATTAATGGTGCATGTGCAAAATATCAATAAAAGAATGCTATTGATGGAAATAAAGTGCAAAAAAAAAAAAAACTCTGCAGGGAACTGACAAGTCCCCTACATAAAGTCAATAGTGATTCTCATTTAATTGTGCAAACAACCAAAGTCTCTATTGCAACGATGTGCTTCCCAAATTAACACACGGTGTGAATCCACTCTATTAGCAGCGTGCTCCAATCACCAGGTGCAGTGCCAGCTTACCTCCATCTTCGACCCAGAAGGGGTCAACACAGGATAACTTAGGAATACTCTCTGATGTTCAGGTTCCTAAAATGGCTCCACGCTGTTCACAGCCAGCTCCAAGGTAATATATAGAAAGAAAAAAATGCTTCCAATAGAGCAGTACCTGGGATAACTGGGTGAATAAACCACACACCCCCAGCTTCATAAAATACGCTCACATTTATTTAAAGCAATATTACACAGTAAAAATTCCAACAGCTCTCAGGTGTTCCATATAACTGATCCCACGGTCAGGCTCCACCTCTACGCGTTACGCCACTATCACTCTGACAGTGTGAGGCGAGGTGGGCCGATGATTGGCACTTCCACATTTACATTTGACCGGCTGTAATTGGGCACAGCCAATCACATGGGTAAAGAGCCACATCATTGGTTCTTTACCAAGATCGGGGATGCGCCTTGTCCTAGGAACATGGATTGCAAGTAGTTAAGATCTAATATTGGGAAGTATGCTCACTATCTCCAATTCTGCCCTTCACATCCTTCTTCATTCCTTGGTCCAGGTTTACCTATGATGACGAGCATAAGACCTGGGTAACATGAGCACATCTTCTAGCAGTATAATGCTGCAAAGGACAGCATCTTCATCATAATGTGGGCAACATAGAAGCCAGCCCACAACCAGCAAATAGGATAACTAGCCAACCTGCCACAAGATACCTGGAGGTTGGCTCTCTCCAAGGAGCTGTTTTGGTAAATCTTACGCAGAAACGAGAGGAGTTTAAAATATTACTTGAAATGAACTTTAAAAAGTGTTCTCAGCTTGTGTCTCAGAGATGGTATGAGTGGGGAAATAAATCAGGTAAAATTTTGGCTCACTTAATACAAGAAAATAAAGTTGCTTTACTTGCACCAGGCACAGCTACCCAAACTTCCTACTGAGACCCTTTAAAAGCTGGAAGCTGAGTTTACAGAAGAAGAATTTTATACAGCTTTAAAACCAATACCGTCAAGGGAATCTCCTGGACCGGATGGGTATACTATTTCCTATTATAAGAAATTTAAAGAAATCATCGTTTCATACCTGACTTCCTATGCAAACTCCATTGTGGGGTCGCAGGGCTTTCGATCTCAATCACCTACTGCATATACTGTATATCTGTATTACCAAAGCCAGGGGAAATATTTATCCAGCTGTGGAAGCTATCACTCCATTTCATTACTTAATGCGGATATAAAGCTGCACGCAAATGTTTTGGCTACTAGGCTACTCCCCCTGATCCCTTACTGGATAGGACCAGACCAGACAGGTACCCGTGAAGCTAGGGACTATTCCTTATGAACTTTGTTGAATATTTCTTTTGTCAGGGGCAGTTCCCAGCCAACCCTGTTACTTTCAACCAATGTCGAGAAGCCGTACGACAGGGTGGACTGGGAATATCTGATGATAACTTTAACGTTTTTTGGATTAGGTCCAAAAATGTTCCATGAAAATGCATCTTTATATGTACAACCAACCACTCAAATAAAGGTAGATGGCTTACTAAGTGAGATATTCACACTTAAAAACGACATGCACACATTATTTGTGTATCTTTCTCTTATTTGTAGCTAAATAAAAAGTTACTGGTGCTGGTAAATCGTTGATTCCATTTCGTTGGGGAAAGCGATCTATACCTACTATTTCCCAATGGCTATGAAGGGTTGATGATCTCCGTTTTAAGAAGGATTTAATAAGTAGGAGATAACCAGAAAAAAATTTAAGATATAAGAATATAAGACTACAACATTGTATTACCAAATAATTTCAGACTCTTAAGTAAAGTGAGTTAGAATTTGACATATGTATTAGTTACTACACTGAACAAAATTATAAACGCAACACTTTTGTTTTTGCCCCCATTTTTCATGAGCTGAACTCAAAGATCTAAGACTTTTCTACGTGCACAAAGGGCCTATTTCTCTCAAATATTCACAAATTTGGCTAAATCTGTGTTAGTGAGCACTTCTCCTTTGCCGAGATAATCCATCCACCTCACAGGTGTGGCATATCAAGATGCTGATTAGACAGCATGATTATTGCACAGGTGTGCCTTAGGCTGGCCACAATAAAAGGCCACTCTAAAATGTGCAGTTTTGTCACACAGCACAATGCCACAGATGTCGCAAGTTTTGAGGGAGCGTGCAATTGGCATGCTGACTGCAGGAATGTCCATCAGAGCTGTTACCCATGAATTGAATGTTCAGTTCTCTACCATAAGCAGTTTCCAAAGGCATTTTAGAGAATTTAAAAATATATATATTTTGAAAGGAATATATTCTTCGCGCCTAGGAGTACCTAATTGAACAGGACTAATAAATATATATAAATAAATTAGCAGCTGCTATAGGAATAAAACCAGGAACTGAGTAGAAAAACCCCAAAGTATATGGGATTATATAGCGCTTGCTGGTAAGTACATAAAAGAATAATAATTATGATATAAAAGCTATGTATAAAATATGTATAAAATCTATACCCTTAAAATAAACACAGTGATACATGTATAACCTTAGTGTCATAAAAGTGTAATAATGCCAAGTGAAGTCCAAAGTAAAAAGTTCATGGGTGACTTAGTGACAAATAATCAACTTCAGTGCAAGGAAAGTGCTGGTGCTCGGTGTGGGATCCTCCAATGGACCAGAAAATCCAATCTTGAGGAGTGATTTCAGGAGAAATAAGGTGTAAACTCACCAGATAAGGTGGGTCCTAATTGCCTTACGGCAAAGAGACCTATAGTGCTTTATGACCATCCAGGTCAAAGGAATGGTGGCTGCTGGGCTGAGTCCCCCTTAGACCGAAATCTCCTTCATGAGTAGGTGAGATCCTCTAAGTTCAATTATGGAGAAAACACAAGGCTCCGGATGGTGCAGTACCGTTAAAAAGTTTTATTGAAGTTTCAGTGTCAAACATAGATAAAAACACGCTTCGTTCCGTGCCCGCTATTGTGATGTCTGTAGCGTGGAGAGCGGTAGCTACCGGATTGCGTTCCACGTGACTTCCGGGCTGACGGCGTGCGTTAACACAGATTTAGACAGTTTTGTGAACAATATTTGAGAGAGAGGCCTTTAGTGTACATAGAAAAAGTCTTAGATCTTTGAGTTCAGCTCATGAAAAATGGGGGCAAAAACAAAAGTGTTGCGTTTATAATTTAGTTCAATGTAGATATATATATATATATATATTCGGGTGCAATTTAGAATGCTATAGGGCCCTGTTTCACCCATATGTGGGGATTTACCATCTATATAGTATTCTGTGGTACAGTTCTATTTACTAGCAACTAGGGATGATCGAACTTTTGAAAAGTTCGGTTCGACCAGAACACCCGAACTTCACGAAAGTTCGGCCCGGATTTCAGAACCCCATTGAAATCAATGGGACCCGAACTTCTGTAATCAAAAAACACAATTTTTAAGCCCTAAAACCCAATAAATGCCCCTAAAAAGTGCCTAGGGTTCTGGGTCATGCCCCATTAACTATTAATCACACAAAAAAAAGTTCTTAAAAATTGTCATTTTTGATAAAAAAGCCAATTATTGAAAAATTAAAAAAAAAAAAAAAAGAGATTTTTTTTGATTTTTACTTTGGATTTTGTATCTGGGGGGTCTAAAAGGTGTGCATGTGAAGTTTCAGCTCTGTAGCATGTCCAGAACCATGAAAAAAAAAAAGATAATTTTTCAGTAGAACAGGGATGTGGGTCGGGACCCTCCTTTAACCACTCTGCAACCGCTCACAGTAATACTACTGCGGCAGAGTGGTTCGTTATCGTCCAGTCACGTAGTATTAACGTGACTGGACACTCCCCCTTCTGGGCGGCGCTTGCGCGCCGCCGGAGGCTCGCTCCCGCTGTTTTCATTCACAGCGGGAGTCGGGCCAGGGGAGGAGCAGCGGCGATCGCCGCTGCTCTTACCCGATCGTCGGGGATCGAGTCTGGAGATCCGCCCGCTGTGTGTAAACACAGCGGGCGGATCTCCATAGTGACAGGGAGTGACAGATCGGACTGTTCAGCATAGCTGGACATCCGATCTGTCCATGAATCACTCAGTCACCTCCCCCCCTACACGTCAGTAAGCACCAGGCATACATTAACCCCTCCCTCTCCAATAAAATTAACCCCTTCCCTGCCAGTGTCATTTTTACAGTAACAGTGCATATTTATAGCACTGATTACTGCAGTAATGTCACTGGTACCCCCAAAAGTGTCAAAAATGTCAGTCAGGGGTCCGGTCTGTCCGCCGCAATGTCGCAGTCCCGCAAAAAAAATCGCAGATCGCCGCCATTACGCGTTAAAAAAAAAACACCAAAAATGACAGAAATCTTTCCCTTTGTTAGTAAACGCAATAACTTTTGCGCAAACCAATCAAAATACGCTTATTGCGATTTTTTTTTACCAAACATATGTAGCATAAAACAAATTGGCCAAAAATTTTTAAAAAATTTGGTTTTTACATCTTTTTTGGGGGGAATTTCATATAAAAAAATGTTAAAAATATTGTTATTTTTTCAAAATAAACGCTCTTTTTTTGTTTATAGCGCAAAAAGTAAAAATCGCACAGGTGATCAAATACCACCAAAAGAAAGCTTTGTTTGTGGGAAAAAAAGGACGTAAATTTCGTTTGGGTACGGCGTCGCACGACCGCGCAATTGTCAGTTGAAGTCGCACAGCGCCGAATCGCAAAAAGTGGCCTGGACGGAAGACAGCAAAATCCTCCGGTGGTAAAGTGGTTAACTTTAACACCTATATGATCTTTTTTTCTGGTTCTGGACATGCTACAGAGCTGAAACTTCACAGGTACACCTTTTAGACCCCCCAGACACAAAATCACACAAAAAAAGTTCTTAAAAATTGTCATTTTTGATAAAAAAGCCAATTATTGAAAAATTAAAAAAAAAAAAAAAAAAAGAGATTTTTTGATTTTTACTTTGGATTTAGTATCTGGGGGGTCTAAAAAGTGTACATGTGAAGTTTCAGCTCTGTAGCATGTCCAGAACCAGAAAAAAAAAAGATTGTTTGTATTAGAAAACTTTAAGCACAGGAATATGGCTTCTCTGCTGTAACACCTTGCCGGTTTAATAGAAGGCATTTTTTTGGGTTCTTTGCAGTCAGGAAAAACATCTGAACTTGTGTATAGTGGTACTGTGCACAAGTTCTGATGTTTTGCCTGCCTCCAAAACCCCCCAAAAAATGCCAGCAAAAACACACCTGGGCATTTTTTTTTTGACGCTAGCGTTTTTTTGGCATTTTTTGGGGTTCTTTTGAGGCAGGCAAAACATCTGAACATGTGTATAGGGGGGATATATAGACATATATGTCTGAATATATACCCCTAGACATATATAGGTGTGATAGTAGCAGAAATAAATGCTTGCGCTAATGAAATCATTTACAGTAATATATTTCTGCTACTATCACACCTATATATGTCTAGGGGTATATATTCAGACATATATGCCTATATATACACCCTATACACATGTTCAGATGTTTTGCCTGCCTCAAAAGAACCCCAAAAAATGCCAAAAAAACGCTAGCGTCAAAAAAAAAAAAATGCCCAGGTGTGTTTTTGCTGGCATTTTTTGGGGGGTTTTGGAGGCAGGCAAAACATCAGAACTTGTGCACAGTACCACTATACACAAGTTCAGATGTTTTTCCTGACTGCAAAGAACCCAAAAAAATGCCTGCTATTAACCACTTGCCGACCGCCGCACGACTATCTACGTCGGCGGTCAGCCCCTCACAGGCAAAGTGACGTAGGGCTACGTCACTAGCTTGTGAGGGTCTAGGGAGCGAGCGCGCGCCCCCGGAGGCGCGCTCCCGCTCCCGAGTGGTCACGGACCCCCCCGCGCGTGTGACCGGCGGACCCGATGTCCGCCGGCCACTCTGCGATCGGCGGGGGAGAGGGAGAATGTCAGGCAGCTTGTGTAAACAAGCTGCCTGTCATTCTCCTCGCTGTATGAGAGCTGATCATCTGGATCTACTATGTAGATCCGTTGATCAGTCTGCATACAGCTGAAGCCCCAGCCAATCACAGTTAGAATCACGCCCCTAGGGACACACACAGCCCCTCCCTCTGAAATTAAGTTAACCCCTTCACTACCAGTGTATTTTTACAGTAACAGTGCATATATATAGCACTGATTACTGTAGAAATGTCACTGGTAACCCCAAAAGTGTCAAAAATGTCAGTCAAGGGTCCGATCTGTCCGCCGCAATGTCGCAGTACCGCAAAAAAAATCGCAGATCGCCGCCATTACGCGTTAAAAAAAAAAACAACAAAAATGACAAAAATCTTTCCCTTAGTTAGTAAACACAATAACTTTTGCGCAAACCAATCAAAATACGCTTTTTGCGATTTTTTTTACCAAACATAGGTAGCATAAAACAAATTGGCCGAAAATTTTAAAAAATCTTGATTTTTACATTTTTTTTGGGGGGAATTTCATATAAAAAAAAGGGAAAAATATTGCTATTTTTGCAAAATGGACGCTCTTTTTTTGTTTATAGCGCGTGATCAAAAAATCGCACAGGTGATCAAATACCGCCAAAAGAAAGCTCTGTTTGTGGGAAAAAAAGGACGCCAAATTCGTTTAGGTACAGCGTCGCACGACCGCGCAATTCTCCGTTAAAGTCACGCAGTGCCGAATCGCAAAATACCCCCTGGTCGGAATGGGGGTAAAATCTTCCGGGGCTTAAGTGGTTAAACCGGCAAGGTGTTACAGCAGAGAAGCCATATTCCTGTGCTTAAAGTTTTCTAATACAAACGATCTTTTTTTTTATGGTTCTGGACATGCTACAGAGCTGAAACTTCACATGTACACTTTTTAGACCCCCCAGATACTAAATCCAAAGTAAAAATCAAAAAATCTCTTTTTTTTTTTTTTAATTTTTCAATAATTGGCTTTTTTATCAAAAATGACAATTTTTAAGAACTTTTTTTGTGTGATTTTGTGTCTGGGGGTCTAAAAGGTGTACCTGTGAAGTTTCAGCTCTGTAGCATGTCCAGAACCCCAAAAAAAGATCATATAAGTGTAAAAGAGGGGTCCCACCATCCCTGCTCTACTGAAAAATTATCTTTTTTCTGGTTCTGGACATGCTACAGAGCTGAAACTTCACATGTACACTTTTTAGACCCCCCAGACACTAAATCCCAAAAAAGTCATGCCTGCCTCCAAAAATGCCCGATAAATGCAAGAAAAAGCGCCGTAGAGAAGCCATATTCCTGTTCTAATAAAAATTATAAGAAAATGCACATTTTTGGGGGGTTCTGGACATGCTACAGAGCTGAAACTTCACATGTACACTTTTTAGACCCCCCAGATACTAAATCCAAAGTAAAAATCAAAAAATCTCTTTTTTTTTTTTTTTTTTTTTTTTTTTTTAATTTTTCAATAATTGGCTTTTTTATCAAAAATGACAATTTTTAAGAACTTTTTTTGTGTGATTTTGTGTCTGGGGGGTCTAAAAGGTGTACCTGTGAAGTTTCAGCTCTGTAGCATGTCCAGAACCATAAAAAAAAAGATCGTTTGTATTAGAAAACTTTAAGCACAGGAATATAGCTTCTCTGCTGTAACACCTTGCCGGTTTAATAGCAGGCATTTTTTTGGGTTCTTTGCAGTCAGGAAAAACATCTGAACTTGTGTATAGTGGTACTGTGCACAAGTTCTGATGTTTTGCCTGCCTCCAAAACCCCCCAAAAAATGCCAGCAAAAACACACCTGGGCATTTTTTTTTGACGCTAGCGTTTTTTTTGGCATTTTTTTGGGTTCTTTTGAGGCAGGCAAAACATCTGAACATGTGTATAGGGGGTATATATAGGCATATATGTCTGAATATATACCCCTAGACATATATAGGTGTGATAGTAGCAGAAATATATTACTGTAAATGATTTCATTAGCGCAAGCATTTATTTCTGCTACTATCACACCTATATATGTCTAGGGGTATATATTCAGACATATATGTCTATATATTCCCCCTATACACATATTCAGATGTCATGTCTGACATCAAACATGTCCTCAAAAAAGCACTGGCAGTGGCAGCCCCTGCAGCATTAAAAAATGCTTGCTGGTGAGAAGCCACATGCCTGTCCCGAAGCAACTCAGAGAAATGATCATTTCTCTATAGCGGTCACCCTGCTATGGAAGGGTTTTGTCACCCTGCCATAGCAGTCACTGTCAGTTAACCCTACACTACACTACGGTCCCCTGACACTTAACACTTTCCCTACAGAAACTAAATTTTTGAAGCTAACTTAAGTGTAAAGGAGCACTCTAACTACACTAGATATCCCTTTCCTCACACTAAAAATAGCTAAATGACACTTTTAAAGTAAAATTAACAGAACTGCTTCCACTCTCTTCCATGTCCAGTATAACAATGCTGGGAATATGGCGGGGGCGATCTTATATACTGGGGGGCGTATTCACTAATGATTGGTCTAGGGACCCCCTAGTCACTCCAATCACATTCCTAGCATTCTCCTGCCCCCTCAATTGGCTTTTGCTAATGGTTCTGGTCCAATCACGGGCTTTTAAAGCCCATTTCCTGAAGCATTGCATTTTGGGCGGTTCTGGTTGCCGAATTCCGAACTTTTTGGGCAAAAAGTTCTAAATTCGGCCGAACCTCGAACACCCAATGTTCGGGCCGAACCGATGGTGGACCCGAACCGTTCGATCATCCCTACTAGCAACCACATTTAGGTAATATACATCCTTTATGCGCAATATTGTATAATACTGTATCTGGGTGTATTGTAATATTTGTAATATTATGTTAGCCGATCTTCATTTGTTTTGTCATAGGGTCACACAAGTCGAAAGAGCCATAGGGGATTGGTTTGTTTGTTTTGTTTTTTTTTCCAACAAGTTTATTGAAGAGTAATGAAAGTAACAACAACAATTACACTTTTCTCATTATATGTAAAATGACAATCTTACAGAAAGTGACAAGGCATATTTGATCCATTCACATTACCAACAAGATATTACCAGCTGAAAGTTGGCAAAAGAAATGGTCAGACATCAAGTTAAACATAGGGTGTAATATGTGGTAAAACAAGAGTGAAAGGACAAGAGTGTTTTGCCCTTTGGAATATATAGATATATATCAAAACGGCAAGCCATATGTGAAAGGCACTTAAGGGCTATCATTTTTTAAGCTTGATAAAGCTAAATTATCAAAGTAAGAGGGAAATGTCAGAAAAGAAAAGGGAGTGGTGGAGCGGACCCCCTGACCAGCACAGGGCCCGTTAGGGTGGGGGAGGGAAGAGAGGTGGAAGATGGGGAAGATGAAGAGGGGGGAAGAGGGAGAGGGAAGATTAGGAGAGTGGGTAGGGGGAAGGCGGGTGGGGAGAAAAGCATCTTGTGTGTCGAGGTCTCGCTGGAGTGCAAAATAATATCAAGTGATATTGCGGGGAAAGTGGATAAACTAGTTGGCAGGCATGTTAATGAGCTTGTCATATTCGGGAGAGTAGCGGAAACTAATCCAATCTTTCCAGATTTTAATATATCTGTTTGGGGAGTCATGTACTGTGGATATAAGCTCTTCCATTTCGGAGATTTTATTAACCACTTTACCACCGGAGGATTTTGCTGTCTTACGTCCAGGCCACTTTTTGCGATTCGGCGCTGTGCGACTTTAACTGACAATTGCGCGGTCGTGCGATGCCGTACCCAAACGAAATTTACGCCCTTTTTTTCCCACAAACAGAGCTTTCTTTTGGTGGTATTTGATTACCTGTTTGATTTTTACTTTTTGCGCTATAAACAAAAAAAGAGCATTTATTTTGAAAAAATAACAATATTTTTAACATTTTTTTATATGAAATTCCCCCCCCAAAAAAATGTAAAAATCAAATTTTTTTAAATTTTTTGCCAATTTGTTTTCTGCTGCATATGTTTGGTAAAAAAAATCACAATAAGCGTATTTTGATTGGTTTGCGCAAAAGTTATTGCGTTTACTAACTAAGGGAAAGATTTCTGTCATTTTTGGTGTTTTTTTTTTTAACGAGTAATGGCGGCGATCTGCGATTTTTTTTGCGGGACTGCGACATTGCGGCGGACAGATCGGACCCTTGACTGACATTTTTGACACTTTTGGGGGTACCAGTGACATTTCTAAAGTAATCAGTGCTATAAATATGCACTGTTACTGTAAAAATGACACCGGCAGGGAAGGGGTTAATTTTATTGGAGAGGGAGGGGTTAATGTATGCCTGGTGCTTACTAACGTGTGTGGGGGAGGTGACTTAGTGACACAGGGACAGATCACATGTTCAGCTATGCTGAACACTGCAATCTGTCACTGTTTGTCACTTAGGAGATCTTCCAGCTCTGTTTACACAAGCGGGCGGATCTCCAAACTCGATTCCCCGATGATCGGGGAAGAGCGGCGGGGAACCTGGCCCGACTCCCGCTGTGACTGAAAACAGTGGGAGCGCGCCTCCGGCAGCGAGCGAGCGCCGCCTACAGGGGGAGGAGTCCAGCGACGTAGGTCTACATCGCTGGACGGAATCGTGCCACTTTGCCACAGTACAGTCCCAGTGACTGGTCGGCAAGTGGTTAATCTGGGTGAGCCAATTTTGGAGGGATGGGACTTTCGTAGTGCCCCATAGTCTAGGAATGCAAAGCTTAGCTGCATTTATCATGATCATAGGGAGGAATTTGAAGTACTTAGGTGGGGAGTTGGGGTGAAAGTGTAAGAGAAATTGAGCTAGGTGTAATTGTAAGTCTTGGGTGGTTATTTTATGTACAGTGCCTTGCAAAAGTATTTGGCCCCCTTGAACTTTTCGACCTTTTGCCGCATTTCAGGCTTCAAACATAAAGATATAAACTGTAATTTTTTGTGAAGAATCAACAACAAGTGGGACACAATCATGAAGTGGAACAAAATTTATTGTATATTTCAAACTTTTTTAACAAATAAAAAACTGAAAAATTGGGTGTGCAAAATTATTCAGCCCCTTTACTTTCAGTGCAGCAAACTCTCTCCAGAAGTTCAGTGAGGATCTCTGAATGATCCAATGTTGACCTAAATGACTAATGATGATAAATAGAATCAACCTGTGTGTAATCAAGTCTCCGTATAAATGCACCTGCACTGTGATAGTCTCAGAGGTCCGTTTAAAGCGCAGAGAGCATCATGAAGAACAAGGAACACACCAGGCAGGTCCGAGATACTGTTGTGGAGAAGTTTAAAGCTGGATTTGGATACAAAAAGATTTCCCAAGCTTTAAACATCCCAAGGAGCACTGTGCAAGCGATAATATTGAAATGGAAAGAGTATCAGACCACTACAAATCTACAAAGACCTGGCCGTCCCTCTAAACTTTCAGCTCATACAAGGAGAAGACTGATCAGAGATGCAGCCAAGAGGCCCATGATCACTCTGGATGAACTGCAGAGATCTACAGCTGAGGTGGGAGACTCTGTCCATAGGACAACAATCAGTCGTATACTGCACAAATCTGGCCTTTATGGAAGAGTGGCAAGAAGAAAGCCATTTTTTAAAGATATCCATAAAAAGTGTAGTTTAAAGTTTGCCACAAGCCACCTGGGAGACACACCAAACATGTGGAAGAAGGTGCTCTGGTCAGATGAAACCAAAATCGAATTTTTTGGCAACAATGCAAAACGTTATGTTTGGCGTTAAAGCAACACAGCTAATCACCCTGAACACACCATCCCCACTGTCAAACATGGTGGTGGCAGCATCATGGTTTGGGCCTGCTTTTCTTCAGCAGGGACAGGGAAGATGGTTAAAATTGATGGGAAGATGGATGGAGCCAAATACAGGACCATTCAGGAAGAAAACCTGATGGAGTCTGCAAAAGACCTGGGACGGAGATTTGTCTTCCAACAAGACAATGATCCAAAACATAAAGCAAAATCTATAATGGAATGGTTCACAAATAAACATATCCAGGTGTTAGAATGGCCAAGTCAAAGTCCAGACCTGAATCCAATCGAGAATCTGTGGAAAGAACTGAAAACTGCTGTTCACAAACGCTCTCCATCCAACCTCACTGAGCTTGAGCTGTTTTGCAAGGAGGAATGGGCAAAAATTTCAGTCTCTTGATGTGCAAAACTGATAGAGACATACCCCAAGCGACTTACAGCTGTAATCGCAGCAAATGGTGGCGCTACAGAGTATTAACTTAGGGGGCTGAATAATTTTGCACGCCTAATTTTTCCATTTTTTATTTGTTGAAAAAGTTTAAAATATCCAATAAATATAGTTCCACTACATGATTGTGTCCCACTTGTTGTTGATTCTTCACAAAAAATTACAGTTTTATATCTTTATGTTTGAAGCCTGAAATGTGGCAAAAAGTCAAAAAGTTCAAGGGGGCCGAATACTTTCGCAAAGCAGTGTATGTAGGATTTGACCGTATTCCAGAATGGCTGTATCAGAGGACAGGACCACCATACATGCAGTAAGTCTGCGTGAGATTGTTTGCACCTCCAACATTCATCAGGTATATGTTTGTTAAATTTATTAAGCAGAGAGGGAGTGCGGTACCATTTGGTAAGTATCTTATAATTATTTTCTTGGATGGAAACATTTATTGATCCTTTTAAGATGTTACAATATATTTTTCCCAATGTGGTTCTGTTAGGGATAAGTCAGAATCATTGCACCAATCGTCACACAATTTGTCTATCTGTATAGGACAAGAATCCCATAGTAAGGAGTGCATTGTGGAAAGCAAGTGTCGCTGAGGTTGTTGAAGCACGCAAATCTGTTCAAATTTGGAAAGAGGTGCATCCTTAGGATTTTTTTTCAGGAGTGTGGAAATAAAGTAATGGAGTTGTGTGTATTCCCACATGGTCATTGGGGGAGTAAGTGTTGCGTTTTTTAGATCCTCTAAGTTAAGGAATTTCCCATTCTGTAGGAGGTGAAGAATGCGTATTCCTATTTAATTGGGAACAGTGCGCAGAGAGTGGGGGGATTGACCTGGTGGGAATTGAGAGTTGTCTAATAGTGGAGTGAGGAGGCTGTGCTTTCGGATTAGTTGGTGTTTGGCGTTGGCTGTATGAAAACAACGAATAGTGGGTCCGATTAACGGGTGTTTTTTAAGGGAATTCTGTAAGGAGGAATAAGTTAGCCAAGGGGTACTTTGTATGGGAATCTGAGAGAAAGAATCCTCTAATTCGACAAAATCTTTTTTGTGTTTCTGGGAGTGCCAGTCTGCTATGCGTAGGAGGTGGGAGACTTGGTAGTATAAGTAGATGTCTGGGATTCCCATTCCGCCTTTGGATTTAGGTCTCGAAAGTGTCGAGAATTTGATGCGAGGGGCTTTGTGATGCCATATAAAGGACCCAATGGCCTTTTTTAAGGAGGAGAAGAAGTGCAAGGGCAATTGAAGGGGAACTGTTTGTAGTAAGTAGAGAATACGCGGAAGAACGTTCATTTTATCAATTGCAGCTCGACCAAACAAAGAAAAGTGTGCCTTATTCCACTTCTTAAGGTCCTGAAAAATTGCCTGAGAGATGGGAAGATAGTTTTTTTTGAATATGTTACCTAGATCAGTGGGAATTTCAATACCCAAATATGTGATGGTGTCCGTTTTCCATTCATAAGGGAAGGATTGTTTACACTGATCAACTATTGGGCCCCGGAGGGATATGTTAAGTGCCTCAGATTTGGACCTGTTTATTTTGAAATTTGCAATGTATTGAAATATTTTCAACTCTTTTTGTAAGTTGGAAACTGAGATAAGGGGATTGGAGAGGAATAGCAAAATATCGTCAGCATAGGCAGCGATTTTATAATGGTTGGATGACGAGTTTACTCCGGAGATGTTAGGGTTAGCTCTAATGCTATTGAGAAGGGGTTCAAGGGTAAATATAAATAGTAGTGGCGACAGGGGGCAGCCCTGACGGGTTCCGTTGCTGATGGAGAAGGCATTCGACAGTGAGCCGTTAACACGTACCCTGGCTAATGGGCTATGATATAGTGCAAGTATGAAGGACATCAGTCTGGGGCCCAGACCTATTGAGTGAAGGACCGCTTCTCAGCATCAAGAGATAACAGGAAACCGGTTTGTGAAGTGGAGGAAAGAATGTGGTGTATGTTAAGGGCTTTAAGTGTGTTGTCCCTTGCTTCCCTACCGGGCACAAAGCCAACTTGGTCTGAGTCAATCAAGGAAGGAATGAAGGAGAGGAGGCGGTTATCGAGTATTTTGGCAAATATTTTTAGATCTATGTTGAGTAATGAGATTGGGCGGTAATTTTGAACTTGTGTTGGGTCCTTCCCTGATTTTAGAATAACAGAAATATGCGCTTCTAGGAGTCTAGAGTGGCTGGAGTTCGAATTGGAGAGACTATTAAATGTTTTCAGAAAGGGTACAGCCAGGATATCTGTGAAGGATCTATAATAGGCCAGAGAGAAGCTGTCAGGTCCTGGGCTTTTCCCCGGTTTCATTTGCTTTAGAACAAGATTGAATTCTTCTCTCGTACGTGGGCCATCAATTTTAGAGGACTGTTGATTGGTGAGTGGTTTGAAGCCGTTTTGTTGCAGGTAGTCCCTAATAATTTCAGATCTGAAACCGTAAGTTGCTTGAGGTTTGTGTTCAGGAGGTAAGTTATAAAGAGACGTATAGTATTGTGTAAATGCTTGTGCTATTTCAGAATTAGAGTGACTCTTTTTGCCTGTGGAATCTGTTATGGAGTGGATGGTATTCTGAGCTCTTTTTGTTGCCAAGGCCCTAGCCAGGTATTTGCTGCTTTTATTGCTAAATTCGTAGAATAGCTTTTGTGATAGTATGAAGCGCTTCTTGACTTTAATGTTAACAAACTCTCTGATCTTGTTCCTAACCTGCTCTAGTTCCTCTAAATGTTGTAGGGCATGTGAACGTTTATGCGTGAGTTCAAGTTTCTTAGCTTGCGATAAGAGCTCGGAGATGTTCTTTTGGGCTGCCTTCTCCCTGTGTGCCGCCATTTTAAGTAGTGTGCCTCTGATAACACACGTATGAGCCTCCCAAACAGTGGGGGGGACCATGTCATGTGTGTCGTTTATTTGGAAATATTCTGATAATTGAGTTCTGACTATTTCCGCATTTTTGGGTTGCATGATAGTCGACTGATCTAGTCGCCATATTTTTTCGTGTCTATTGATTTGGGGGATCGCAAGTGTGGCAGAGATGGCACAATGATCCAATATACACATCGGTTCAATAGTCGCTTTTTTAAGTAGATGGATATCTTTTTTGTGTGATAAAGAGGTAATCCAACCTCGAATACCTATTATGCGGAGGAGAAAAAAATGAATAGTCCCTGACGGATGGGTTTAATAAGCACCAAGTGTCGTGTAGGGACAAATCTTGTAGTTGTATCCTGACCTGTTTGAGTGCCTTATAAGGCATGGATGAGGTCCCAGTGGAGGTGTCTTCCATGGGGTTAATCGCAAGATTGAAGTCTCCTCCGAGGAGGAGACATCCCTCTTGGAAGGATGTGAGCAATGTGGACATCTCTCTAAAGAAGCTAACTTGTGCTGTGTTGGGTGCATAAATATTGGCCAGAGTTAGGGGAATGTTCCACAGAGAACCTTTAACGCACACGTACCTTCCATCTTTGTCAATCAGAGTGTCTGTGATTTCCAATGGGGTGTGTTTTGCTATTAAGATTGACGCGCCCTTGGTTTTGGCCAGGCTGTTTGTTGCATGGAACATTGATGGGAATTCTCTGACTTGCCATCCAGGAATACGGTCAGTCTTGAAACGTGTCTCCTGTAAAAACACTATATCTGCTTTAAGAGAGTGAAGGTAAAGGATTAACTTAGATCTTTTTTCTGGGACGTTCAGACCTTTAGTGTTAAGTGATACAATTTTAAGGTGCTTAAACGCAGGTGTAGATGCAGAAGTATCCATATTGATGAGGGTCACAAATGAGAGGGGAAGGGGGGGGGGTAAGACAAGGGAAAGAAGGGGGGAGGGAAGCGGAGGTGGGAGAACAAAGATAAAAGGGAGCAAGACCCCCTTGAGATGTGAGGGGGAAAACGAACCAACAGCAGAAAAAGTCCTGCTTTTAACTGCTATGGGGATAGAGAGCGTTGGATTTTGTCAGGGAGGTGATAGAAAGCGTGCTGTATCTGGAGGGTGCCAAAGATCAACAAGAACGTGGGGAGAACCTAAGGCACCCCCACCCGCCCACATCAACAAAAACTTATTAGGTGCTCATTTCTATGAGTTTATGTAGAATAGAGAATAAAACAATGCAAGGGTAAGATCAATATTTGAACCTTAAAGGCAAATTACTTTTAACAGGTACAGAAAGAACATGTTTAAGGCATGTATCAGCAATATAAAGCAACAGTCTTAAAAGAACGAAGTGGAGTATGAAATTGTATTAACACACCTGTGTAGTATGGTGACTTTCAAAAGACTCTTAGACTTACATCTCAAGGATCAGGAGATTGAGGGCTATGTTAGATGATTACAGTCACACACACCTACACAGGTTGAACTGGATGGACTATTGTCTTTATTCAACCTCACCTACTATGTAACTATGTAACTATGTCCTGTGCGGAACATTGGAACAAATTATGCCAGAGCAAGGGCACCTATTAAGTATGTTTTAGTGGTAAGAAAGAGGGTTGAAAAGACAAAAAAAGAAAAAAATTACTGACTTTGAGACCATGTGAATTTTTATCTAAATTAAGTTGAGAATTATCGCCATCTAGTGGCATTATGCGTAATTGACATAAGATCAAATTCTTATTAGACACATAGGGTAGCAGAGGTGAGATAGATGTTCCAATGTTCCACAGCAGGGCTGAAAATAAACTTAGCCTGACCTGTGTAAATATCCGATCTTAAATACTGAGCTGAGGAGAACCTTAATCCAGTCTCATCCCTCTAGCAAAACACTCAAGAATCCGGGAGGAACCGCTACAGTAAAGAGAAGAGGCAGAGACCTGCAACACAAGATTGAGTGAAAACTTTATGTAAGCTGACAATAGAGTAGGCCACCCCCCCATGATCTCTCGAGCATCCGGGGGAAGCCACTTCAATGACCTTATGACCCGCCAAGAGTACAAAAAAGGAAACCCACCCCAAAAAGAAAAAAAAAAAAGGGGGGGGGGGGCTTTCTTCGGGTATCAGGTTAGTGTAAGAGTAGTAGTCCATCAAGTCATTAGTCCAACATAACATTTGTACTCATGGGGAAGGTTGCAGTGTGTAACCAATATATACATCCTCTCTAATATCTGATGAGGATTTTAGAGGGAGTGTCATATGCCGGGTCACGAAGCAAAGAGGAGGAGCTAGCAGACTGTAGTTTTCAATATCTACGAAGTCTCCTGTGGGCAGGAGATGAAGGAGCGCTATCTTGATCACGGCCATGCCTGTTCACTGGTGAGGTGGGGGAACTCGGTGATATTCGACGTCCTCTGAAAGAATCTGGATCGTCTTGATGGTGAATATCCATGTCCTCTACTTGCAGATTGGGAAGTCGTCTGCTCACATGTGACCAGCCAGGTATCTCTATTAAAGGTATGCCTAGAGGGTTACAAAAGGTTGCTGTATCTTCGGGATGTCTAAGTGAAGCAAAACGTCCCCTAGAGCCAGCAAACAGACAGAACGGAAACTTCCATTTATACGGAATCTCCCTTTCTCTCAGGATGTTCAGTAATGGATGCAGATCTTTGCGCCTTTGCAAGGTGATTGGGGAGAGGTCTTGGAATAGTTTTACCTCAGAGCCCTGATAAAGTATGCAACCTCTTATCCTGGCGTTATGGAGAATCTCCTCTTTTAATTTGAATTGCTCTAAACAGCCAATAATGTCCCTTGGGGAATCCGATTCCCTTCCTTTAGGTCGTAGGGCCCTGTGGAGCCGTTCGATTTCTATTGGGGTATCGGGTGGTCTCCCCAGTAGGTCATTAAAGATTGTGAGGGCAGTTTGAGTCAGTTGGGCAGGTTCTATTGATTCCGGGATCCCGCAAATGCGAATATTGTTCCGATGTCCTCTGTTTTCAAGATCCTCCAGGTGTCTGTGGAGATCTCTGAGCTGGGAGGAATGATCAGATATCTCTCTTTGTGCACTCAGTATATCTGTGTCATGCCTGTCCGTGATTTCTTCCACTTCTTTCAGTCTGCCAGAAATGTTGTGCATTTCTTTTTTATTCATAAACAGCATTGAGGACGGGATCAGTAGTTCGTTATCAGTTTTTGCAGATGACACAAAATTGGCCAGGGCAATAACTGCACAGCATGAAGCAGATATCCTACAGGATGACCTGGACAAAATTACGGAGTGGGCAACGACATGGCAAATGAGGTTTAACGTGGAGAAGTGTAAGGTTTTGCACTTGGGGACTAAAAACATAAAAACACAATACACGTTAGGAGGGGAACCCTTGGGGGAATCAAAAATGGAGAAAGATCTGGGAGTCTTGGTGGATGATAAATTAGGCAACAGCATGCAATGTCAAGCGGCAGCAGCCAAAGCCAGCAGAATATTAGCATGCATAAAGAAAGGGATGTATTCCAGAGATAAGACTATAATCCTTCCACTTTATAAGACTCTGGTCCGACCGCATCTGTAGTATTCTGTCCAGTTCTGGTCGCCAGTCCTCAGGAGGGATGTGTTGGAGCTGGAGAGAGTCCAGAGAAGGGCAACTAAACTGATTAGGGGGTTGGAGGACCTTAACTATGAAGAGCGGCTGCAATTGCTCGATTTATTCTCCCTGGAGAAGAGATGTCTGAGGGGGGACATGATAGCAATTTATAAATATCTTAATGGGGATCTCAGCTTAGAAAAAAAGCTGTTCATTCGAAAGAATTGCATGAGGACTCGAGGACATACAGTACAATGCGGTTAGAGGAGAAGCGTTTTAACCTCAGGCAACGAGGAGGGTTCTTTACTGTTAGGGCTACAAGATTGTGGAATTGTATACCACAAGAGGTGGTTTCTGCGGGTGGCTTTCAAAAGACTCTTAGACTTACATCTCAAGGATCAGGACATTAAGGGCTATGTGAGATGATTACAGCCACACACATCTACACAGGTTGAACTGGATGGACTATTGTCTTTATTCAACCTCACCTACTATGTAACTATGTAAGGTCGGCAATAGCAGCCGAAAGGGTAGATTTAATGTCATCTGCTATGGCTTTGAGTTCCTGCAGGGACACACAATGTGAGGATGTAGCGTGGCCAGGTGTGTCTGTGCGCACCTTTTGGGCAAGCGGACAGGATGAGAGGTCACCAGAAGTAAGGGGTTTAGTGCCTGGGAAGTATGTGTCTCTCTCACCTGCATGTTGTGGGGTGCAGCCTGTGCTGCTGCATGTGTGGTCTCTCCTGCCTGCTTTTTAAACATGTCTGGAACCTGGATCCCTGGACGCTGTTCTTGGTCCCGTGGAGAGCGAGAGCGTGTTGAGGATGAAGATCTATTCCCTTTTCCCATAGTGGAGCCTTTAAGGTCACCTCAAATGCTGCTGTTTCGAATGGATGGGTGGGGGAGCCCCCTCTTTACATGTTCCCTCTCATGAGGAACTGATACGAATCTTCTTGTGATTCCAGAGAGGGGTTAGTGGGTGTTCAGTAGTGTGGCCAAAAGAAGATGTCTATAATAAGGATGATTGCTGGATAGGGTGGACAGTGTGCTGTCTGCTGCAAGTCTCTGAACCCTCTGTCCTCTTCTGCAGCCAAGATGGCGGTCGGCAGTGCTTCAGGGAGCTTGTAAAGCTATTGGGGCCCTTTCAGTAAGGGGCAGGAGGGAATGATTGATTGAGGTGGCACCCGAGAGGAGGAAGGATGACTCAAACGGGAATAGCCTTACCGGATCCCGGCTTCGCGATCGCGGCCCGATCTTCGGAAAGGCCGCGGCTTCAGCTCCTGTGTAGGCCGCAAAGTGCCGATCCTTCCAATGGAGTGCTTTCTTTTAAGTTTTGGTCAGTATTGGACCTGGGGGTCTAGATGGGTCCCCCAAAGGTGTTTGCAACCCCTATTTAGGGAAGATGGGGGAGGATTGCAGAGGATTAGGTTCGGCGGTAACGGAGCTCTCCTCTGGCACATCCGTCCCGCACGGCTTCCGGGACCTATCAGCTGTGACTCGTATGTACAGTATATCTGGATCTACTATTAAAGTGTATTATATCATTTTACCATGATATTGTTTATCTTAGAGGGATCAGTCCTCTGAGAATCTTTGTGCTTTTCTTTTCGCCCACTTCTGAGAAAGTGAGAAAGTGGTAAAACCTCAAAACGCATGGAGGAATATGGGCATTGCAGTATACTGGTATGAAACAGACTGACAGAATTAGGAGACAATACCGGTTTTTTTTTTTAGAAAACTGTTATAGTTATTTTGTGAGTTTGGCCATCTCTGGAAAAAGATTTTTATTACTTAAATGTGACTATAAATCAATTTTCACATCTATATAGTTCAAAGTTTCTGTATCATTGTACTTTTCCTTGTGAACACATTCAAAGTCCCTGTAGAAGCTGTAGATATCTTTTATAAGTATTCTACTGCATGTTACATAGTTACATAGTTAGTGAGGTTGAAAAAAGACACAAGTCCATCCAGTTCAACCTATGTGTGTTTGTTTGCTTTTAACCGTACATTGTATACCCCTGTATGTTGTGGTCTTTAAGGTGTCCATCTAATAGTTTTTTGAAACTATCTATGCTCCCTGCTGATACGACTGCTTGTGGAAGAGAATTCCACATCCTTACCGCTCTTACAGTGAAGAACCCCCTACGCACTTTAAGGTTGAACCGCCTTTCCTCAAGTTTTAGTGAGTGGCCACGTGTCTTATTGTATTCCCTTTCTCTGAATAGTTTGTTCCTTATGCTAGGGTCGCCAGTACAGTATTTGTACATTGATATCATATCCCCCCTCAATCGTCTCTTCTCCAAAGAAAATAGGTTCAGTGCTTGTAGTCTTTCCTCATAGCTGATGTCCTCCATTCCCCTAATTATTTTTGTTGCCCTCCTCTGGACTTTCTCCAGTTCCAGCACATCCTTTCTGAGGACCGGTGCCCAGAACTGGACAGAATACTCCAGATGTGGCCGTACCAGAGTCTTGTAGAGCGGGAGAATAATCTCTTTATTTCTGGAGTGAATCCCCTTTTTTATACATTCCAGTATTCTGTTGGCTTTGCTTGCGGCGGCTTGGCATTGCATGCCACTGCCAAGCCTGTTGTCTACCAGTACCCCCAAGTCCTTTTCCATCCTAGACTCACCCAGAGGTTCACCCCCTAGTGAATAGCTTGCTTTCTGGTTTCTGGCACCCAAGTGCATTACTTTACATTTTTCTACATTAAATCTCATCTGCCATGTGGTTGCCCACCCCGTTATTTTGTTCAGGTCTGCTTGCAAGATTTCCACATCCTGCATAGAAGATATTGGCATGCCTAATTTAGTATCATCTGCAAATACTGAGATTGTACTAGATATCCCCTCCTCTAGATCATTTATGAATAAATTAAACAGGATTGGTCCCAGGACAGAACCCTGGGGGACCCCACTTTCCACACCCGCCCAATCCGAGTACTCCCCATTAATCACCACCCTCTGTACTCTCCCCTGGAGCCAGTTCTCTATCCAGGTACTCACCCTATGGTCCATACCTACCTTCCTTAGTTTGTACAGTAAGCGTTTGTGGGGAACGGTGTCAAAGGCCTTTGCAAAGTCCAGATACACCACATCCACAGGCTTACCTTTATCTAAGTGGCAGCTCACTTCATCGTAGAAGGTTAACAGATTGGTTTGGCACGAACGATTTTTCATGAATCCATGCTGATTTCTACTTATAATACCATTTTCATTACTAAAGTCTTGTATGTGGTCCCTTATCATCCCCTCCAAAATTTTGCAGACTACAGATGTTAGGCTGACCGGCCTATAGTTACCCGGGATATATCTCGGCCCCTTTTTAAATATTGGTACCACGTTGGCTTTTTTCCAATCAGCTGGCACCATACCCGTCTGTAAACTATCCTTAAAGATCAAGAATAATGGTCTGGCAATCACCTGGCTGAGCTCATTAAGAACCCTCGGGTGCAAGCCATCCGGTCCCGGGGATTTATTTATGTTAAGTTTCTCTAGTTTAGCTCTAAGTCTATCCTCTGTTAGCCATGGCGGCACTTCCTGAGGTGTATTATTTAGTTCGGCCTTACAAGCGGGTTTCGTGTAGCCCCCCGATTCCTTTGTGAAGACTGAAGAAAAGAAATTATTTAACACTTCCGCCTTTTCTCTGTCCTCTGTGGCCATTTTTCCTTTATCATCTTTTATGGGGCCAATGTGCTCTGGCCTCGCTTTCTTACTGTTTATATACTTAAAGAACTTCTTGGGGTTCTTTTTACTCTCCTCCGCTATATGTCTCTCGTGTTCTATTTTAGCCGCCCTGATTTCGTCTCTACATTTCTTATTACACTCTTTGTAATGCTTAAATGCTGCCAATGACCCCTCAGTCTTGTATTTTTTGAAGGCCTTTTCTTTAGCTCTAATATACATTTTAATGTTGGAGTTTAGCCACCCAGGGTTTAGTTTTGCTCTTTTAAATTTATTTCCCTGTGGAATGCACTGGCCCACTCCCTTGTTAAGTATGCTCTTGAAGCACTCCCATTTTTCCTCCGTGTTCTTTGTTCCCAGGGTTCTATCCCATTTGATATTTTCTAGCAGCGAGCGCAGTTTAGGGAAATTGGCTCTTGTGAAATTCAGCGTCCTTATATTACCCCTGTGTTTCCTATTACTGTAATTAATACTGAAACCAATTGACCTATGGTCACTGTTCCCTAAGTTGTCCCGTATTTCTATATCCGTGATCAGGTCTGTATTGTTGGTAATCAGTAGGTCAAGTACCGCATTGCTTCTTGTCGGTGCAATCACCATCTGACCCTTGAAATTGTCCTGCAAAACATTTAGGAACTGTCGAGCCTTGGCTGAGTGTGCGGTTCCTTCTGCCCAGTCTATATCTGGATAATTAAAGTCCCCCATTATAATGACATTTCCCATCCTTGCTGCCAATCCTATCTGTAACATGAGGTCCGCCTCACCCTCCTCCCTCTGGTTGGGGGGCCTATAGCATACGCCCAATATTACCTTCCCCACCGTGCCTTCCCTTTGAAGCTCTACCCATAGGGATTCTGCCTCGTCCTTAGCTCCATTATTAATATCATCCCTCATATTTACCTGTATACTGTTCTTAATATACAGACATACCCCTCCCCCTTTTTTTCCTTCTCTATCTCTGCGATAAAGGGAATACCCCTGAATGGTCGCCATCCAGTCATGAGAGCTGTCAAACCAAGTCTCAGTTATCCCCACAAAATCTAAGTCCTCCTCAAACATCAGCAGCTCCAGCTCTCCCATCTTGTTGGCCAGGCTTCTGGCATTGGTATACAAACCTCGTAATTTAATCGGTTATATTTATCCTCTTTTGATGTTTTTAGGCTGCTCTCTTGAATTTTCCCCGTACCCACCCTGGGTATAGGAGCTCCGAACACCCTACCGCTAATGCCCCCATTTCTGCCCTCTGAAACTTGCTTTCCACTGGCTAATTCTACATCTGTACCCTCCCCCCCATTCCCTAGTTTAAAAGCCCCTCTAACTCTTTGGCCATCCTCGCACCCAGTACGGCTGCACCCACCCCATTTAGGTGCAATCCGTCCCTACCAAAGAGCCGGTGACCGACTGAGAAGACGGCCCAGTTCTCCAGGAACCCGAAACCCTCCTTACTACACCAGCTCCTCAGCCACTCGTTAACTTCCCTAATCTCCCGCTGCCTCTCTGGTGTGGCTCGAGGTACAGGTAGTATTTCGGAAAATACTACCTTGGAGGTCCTAGTCCTCAACTTAGCGCCTAAGTCCCTGAAATCGTTTAGGACTCTCCGTCTTCCTCTGCCTATGTCATTGGTACCCACGTGTACCATGACAGCTGGGTCTTCCCCAGCCCCACCCAATAATCTGTCCACCCGATCCGCTATGTGCCGAACCCGAGCGCCCGGCAAACAACAGACTGTTCGGCGCACACGGTCTTGGTCACAGATTACACTGTCTACCCTTCTAATAATTGAGTCCCCTACCACCAGCACCTGTCTTTCCTTTCCCTTTCTCCCAGCCTCACTGGAGGAGTTCTTCCCCTGGCAGCTAGGGGCGTCACTCTGCTCCAGCAATGCTGGTCCCTGACTGGTTTCCCCAACATCACACAACGGGGCGTATCTATTGGGGTGCTCCAGCCCAGGATCAGCCTCCTTGCCTTGTTCCCTTCTACCCCTCCTAACTGTCACCCCTCTATTCTGCTCTGATGCCTGCTCCTCCGATACTCCGCCCACCTCTGTGCAGACCCCTGCCTGCACCTGACTGGTACAATCCTGGCTCTCCTCCGGTATGGACATACGTCTCAGTGTTGCCAGTTGCTTCCCTAGATTCAGGACCTGAGCTTCCAGGGAAGCAACGTGCTTACATTTTGCGCATTTGTATTCGCCCTCGATCACATGTCCGAGGAACGCATACATATCACAAGATGTACACCGAGTCGCATCTCCACACCCGCCGGGCATTGTACCTACTAATCTAATCTAATGGGGATTCAGCGATTTAAGTCTATCCTATGTGGCTATTTCCTGGCTTCCTAACGCTACCTTCTCACCCTCTGGTGTTCCGCTACACTCGCTTGACACTCAGTTGCACAACACTCACAATCTCACAGCCCGGTCAGACGCACAACACTGAGTCGCACCGCCCGGTCAGACGCACAACACTGAGTCTCACCGCCCGGTCAGACGCACAACCCTCAGTCGCACAGCCAGGTCAGACGCACAACACTAAGTCGCACAGCCCGGTCAGACGCACAACGCCGAGTCGCACAGCCCGGTCAGATGCACAACGCTGAGTCGCACAGCCCGGTCAGACGCACAACGCTGAGTCGCACAGCCTGGTCAGACGCACAACCCTCAGTCGCACAGCCCGGTCAGACGCCCAACACTAAGTTGCACAGCCCGATCAGACGCACAACACTGAGTCGCACAGCCCGGTCAGACGCACAACGCTGAGTCGCACAGCCCGGTCAGACGCACAACGCTGAGTCGCACCGCCCGGTCAGACGCACAACGCTGAGTCGCACAGCCCGGTCAGACGCACAACGCTGAGTCGCACAGCCCGGTCAGACGCACAATGCTGAGTCGCACAGCCCGGTCAGACGCACAACCCTGAGTCGCACAGCCCGGTCAGACGCACAACGCTGAGTCGCACAGCCCGGTCAGACACACAACGCTGAGTCGCACAGCCCAGTCAGACGCACAACACTAAGTCGCACAGCCCGGTCAGACGCACAACACTGAGTCGCACAGCCCGGTCAGACGCACAACACTCAGGTAGTAACAGGTACTCCCAGATACTCAGGTACTCACAGATACTCAGGTAGTAACAGGTACTCACAGATACTCACAGATACTCAGGTACTCACAGATACTCACAGATACTCAGGTACTCACAGATACTCAGGTAGTAACAGGTACTCACAGATACTCAGGTACTCACAGATACTCAGAGATACTCAGGTAGTAACAGGTACTCACAGATACTCAGGTAGTAACAGGTACTCACAGATACTCAGGTACTCAGAGATACTCAGGTAGTAACAGGTACTCACAGATACTCAGGTACTCACAGATACTCAGGTACTCACAGATACTCAGAGATACTCAGGTAGTAACAGGTACTCACAGATACTCAGGTACTCACAGATACTCACAGATACTCAGGTACTCACAGATACTCACATACCATGTGATGATATGGGAAAACATTTTTGATAAAAAAAATCCCAGTAAGTGTATATTGATTGGTTTGCACAAAAGTTGTCACATCTACAACCTAGGGGAAAGATTTATGTCATTTTTATTTATTTTTTATTTTTTTACTAGTAATGGCGGCGATCCGCGATTTTTAGCGGGACTGCGACATTGCAGGGGATGGATCAGATACCTAACTGACATTTTTGACTCTTTGGGGGACCAGTCACATGACTACAGTAATCAGTGTAAAAAATATACACTGTTACTGTAATAATGACACTGGCAAGGAAGGGGCTAACACCAGGGGCGATCAAAGGGTTAAATGTGTCCCCAGGGGTGCTTTCTAACTGTGTGGGGGATGGGCTTTGTGCATGAACACAGAGACCTGTGTTCCTAAATAGGAGGAACACAGGATCCCTGTGTTTATTACTGACAGAACAGCTGTGTGCCATTTTTACAACGTCACACCCCCATACTGTCTGGGGAGTGATTGTGGGTGCCTGGCGGCAATCACGGCCACCAGACCCGCAGATTAGCTTCCCCTGTGGTGAATGGGCACGAGCGCGCCCCCACTCATGGTCGTTTTGTGGGACAGAGCTGACCTGCCACAGTATATGTACTGCTGGCGGTCGGCAAGCTGATCGGCTCCCCGTGTGGCAAATGGGCGTGCGAGTGCACCTCCAGCGAAGCGATGTACAGGTACGTTGTTTCGCGGGACAGAGCCAGCCTGCCGCAGTATAACTACGGCGGCTGGTCGGCAAGCGGTTAAAGTGGATGTAAACCCTCACATATAGCCAGTGAAGTGAACAGCCTCAGATGATACATAGAGATTCAACAAATCTCCCTACATAAGTTTTATTTTTATATCTGCTGTCTTCAGCTTTCTATATTCTATTGAATGTGAACATTGTGTTAGAATTTTTTCTTCCTGTTCCAGCAGTGGGAGGGGAGTCTAGGCATACACTGTGAGACAGTTGATGTTTTGTGGGCACCATTATTTTTCAGCACTGCCCTAACCCTCTTGGGCATGGAGTTCATCAGGTTGCCACTGGAGTCCTCTTCGACTCCTCCATGATGACCTCTTTAGCAAGGCAGTGGTCGTCTTCGAGGCATGTTTGGGGTCGTTATCATGTTGGTAAACTGCCCTGCGGCCCAGTTTCCAAAGGGAGGGGATCATGCTCTGCTTCAGTATGTCACAGTACATGTTGGCATTCATGGTTCCCTCGATTAACTGTAGCTCCCCAGTGCCGGCAGCACTCATACAGTCCTAGACCATGACACTCCCACCATCATGCTTGACTGTAGGCAAGACACACTTGATTTTGTACTCCTCACCTGGTTGCCGCCACACACGCTTGACACCATCTGAACCAAATAAGTTTATCTTGGTCTTATCAGACCACAGGACATGGTTCCAGTATTCCATGTCCTTAGTCTGCTTGTCTTCAGCAAACTGTTTGCAGGCTTTCTTGTGCATCATCTTTAGAAGAGGCTTCCTTCTGGGATGACAGCCATGCAGACCAATTTGATGCAGTATGGTCTGAGCACTGACAGGCTGACCCCTTACCCCTTCAACCCCTGCAGCAATGCTGACAGTACTCATATGTCTATTTCTCAAAGACAACCTCTGGATATGATACTGAGCACGTGCACTCAACCTCTTTGGTCGACCATGGCGAGGCCTGTTCTTAGTAGAACCTGCCCTGTTTAACCGCTGTATGGTCTTGGCCACTGTGCTGCAGCTCAGTTTCAGGGTATTGGCAATCTTTTTATAGCCCATGCCATCTTCATGTAGAGCAACAATTTTTTCAGATCCTCAGAGAGTTCTTTGCCATGAGGTGCCATGTTGAACTTCCAGTGACCAGTATGAGAGAGTGAGAGCGATAACACCAAATTTAACACACCTGCTCCCCATTCACACCTGACACTTTGTAACACTAACGAGTCACATGACACCGGGGAAGGAAAATGGCTAATTGGGTCCAATTTGGACATCTTGACTTAGGGATGTATTCACTTTTGTAGCCAGCGGTTTAGACATTAATGGCTGTGTGTTGAGTTATTTTGAGGGGACAGCAAATATACACTGTTATACAAGCTGTACACTCACTACTTTACATTGTAGCAAAGTGTCATTTCTTCAGTGTTGTCACATGAAAAGATAGAATAAAATCTTAACAGAAAGGTGAGGGGAAGTACTGTACTCACTTTGTGAGATACTGTATTTACCTTGTATCCCTTCAGTGAAACTTTTCATTAAAATTAATCAATTTATAAAGATTAAAGAACCCAATAGTATCAAAGCAAAAATAAAAATTATTAAAGAAATCTCATTATGTGATTGTAATTGGATTTGTTAAATGCAATTTTTAAGTCAGTCCTGGGGACATAATAAAGATAAATTTGTTTGCTTTATATTTGCGTGACATTTGAATATTGAAATCTCTGATGCTTTTTTATAGTCATTACATTTGAATGAAAACCTGTACACCTCAGTCATTTTTAGGTCACTAGCTTTACTAAGGTTTTATGTGGTGTGCAGTAATAGCATTTCTTTTTTCTTTCCAATGACAACAAAGAAATGACAAGAAATAGTGTAACATTTTGTTTTATTAAATTCTCTATTTTTTATTGTAAGCTGCATTGTATTAAAATAAAATATTCTGAATGTTGTATGAAAGTTTTTAATGACTAAAATTGATAGTCACTCACTGAAGATGAAATCCATACTGAGAAAATATGTAAGCTGACATTGCTGAACTCACCCTTTTAACCACTTGCCTAGCAGGCACTTTTACCCCCCTCCTGCCCAGGCCAATTTTCAGCTTTCAGCGCTGTCACACTTTAAATGAGAATTACGCAGGGCCGGTGCTACCAGTAAGGCGACCCAGGCAGCCGCCTAGGGCGCAATCCAGCAGGGGGCGCCAGCCTCCTGCTGCTGCACTTGGAATCAATCAAGTAATGACCGCTGGCGGGTGCGGGCGGCCAAGGGCGGACTGGCCCAGCAGGGAGCAGGCATGCATTCCCTCCCAGCCCCCAGGCAGCTCGGATGGACTGTAAATAGGCTGCTTAACCGTACCTCAGACAGCGGAAGCTATCACTTCCGCTTTTCCTGTCACAGCTAGATATTGCAGAGAAAGCTAGCTGTCCTGGGAATCTGCCACCCGTCCCGTCCCATCACTGCCCACTGTCTTTCTAGCTCCTCCCTCACACTCGGCTGCCTGTTTAATCTGACACTCCTCCCATTTGTTTCTAGCCAAACCCCGCCTACACTCCAGCCCCCTACAGGCACTGTGCGTCTGTGCTCAGCCTACCTCTGGAGACCAGCCTGAGGGGGGGAACTTAATTTGTGAGTGAACTATCTACACCCTGCACAACCCCCCCTCTCTCCCCCTGCTACTCTTCTTTCCCTTGTCATTTCTTACAGTGAAGACTAGGGAGGAGGGGGATTGTGTAAACTGAGGGGGGCTGTGCATTCTGGGGGGGGGGGGATTGTGTAAACTGAGGGGGGCTGTGCATTCTGGGGGGGGATTGTGAGAACTAGGGAGGAGGGGGATTGTGTAAACTGAGGGGGGCTGTGCATTCTGGGGGGGTTGTGAGGACTAGGGAGGAGGGGGATTGTGTAAACTGAGGGGGGCTGTGCATTCTGGGGGGGGGGTTGTGAGGACAAGGGAAGAGGGGGATTGTGTAAACTGAGGGGGACTGTGCATTCTGGGGGGGGGGGGATTGTGAGAACTAGGGAGGAGGGGGATTGTGTAAACTGAGGGGGGCTGTGCATTCTGGGGGGGGGGGGTTGTGAGGACTAGGGAGGAGGGGGATTGTGTAAACTGAGGGGGGCTGTGCATTCTGGGGGGGGGATTGTGAAGACTAGGGAGGAGGGGGATTCTGTAAACTGAGGGGGGCTGTGCATCATTCGGGGGGGATTGTGAGGACTAGGGAGGAGGGGAATTGTGCCAACTGAGGGGGGCTGTGCATTCTGGGGGGGATTGTAAAGACTAGAGAGGAGGGGGATTGTGTAAACTGAGAGGGACTGTGCATTCTGGGGGGGGGGGGTTGTGAGGACTAGGGAGGAGGGGGATTGTGTAAACTGAGGGGGGCTGTGCATTCTGGGGGGGGGGATTGTGAGGACTAGGGAGGAGGGGGATTGTGTAAACTGAGGGGGGCTGTGCATTCTGGGGGGGATTGTGAAGACTAGAGAGGAGGGGGATTCTGTAAACTGATGGGGGCTGTGCATTCTGGGGGGTGATTGTGAGAACTAGGGAGGAGGTGGATTGTGTAAACTGAGTGGGGCTGTGAATTCGGGGGGGGGGGATTGTGAGGACTAGGGAGGAGGGGGATTCTGTAAACTGAGGGGGGCTGTGCATTCTGGGGGGGGGGGGGATTGTGAGGACTAGGGAGGAGGGGGATTGTGTAAACTGAGGGGGGCTGTGCATTCTGGGGGGGGGATTGTGAAGACTAGGGAGGAGGGGGATTCTGTAAACTGAGGGGGGCTGTGCATCATTCTGGGGGGGGATTGTGAGGACTAGGGAGGAGGGGGATTGTGCCAACTGAGGGGGGCTGTGCATTCTGGGGGGGATTGTAAAGACTAGAGAGGAGGGGGATTGTGTAAACTGAGAGGGACTGTGCATTCTGGGGGGGGGGGGTTGTGAGGACTAGGGAGGAGGGGGATTGTGTAAACTGAGGGGGGCTGTGCATTCTGGGGGGGGGGGAATTGTGAGGACTAGGGAGGAGGGGGATTGTGTAAACTGAGGGGGGCTGTGCATTCTGGGGGGATTGTGAAGACTAGAGAGGAGGGGGATTCTGTAAACTGATGGGGGCTGTGCATTCTGGGGGGTGATTGTGAGAACTAGGGAGGAGGTGGATTGTGTAAACTGAGTGGGGCTGTGAATTCGGGGGGGGGGGTATTGTGAGGACTAGGGAGGAGAGGGATTGTGTAAACTGAGGGGGGCTGTGCATTCTGGGGGGGGGATTGTGAGGACTAGGGAGGAGGGGGATTGTGTAAACTGAGGGGGGCTGTGCATTCTGGGGGGGATTGTGAAGACTAGAGAGGAGGGGGATTCTGTAAACTGATGGGGGCTGTGCATTCTGGGGGGTGATTGTGAGAACTAGGGAGGAGGTGGATTGTGTAAACTGAGTGGGGCTGTGAATTCGGGGGGGGGGATTGTGAGGACAAGGGAGGAGGGGGATTCTGTAAACTGAGGGGGGCTGTGCATTCTGGTGGGGGGGATTGTGAAGACTAGGGAGGAGGGGGATTATGTAAACTGAGGAGGGCTGTTCATTCGGGGGGGGGGGGGATTGTGAAGACTAGGGAGGAGGGGGATTCTGTAAACTGAGGGGGGCAATGCGGACTGGGGGGATTGAGCAAACTGGGGGGGAGGTGGGATTGTGTAAACTGGGAGGGGATTGTGCAGACTGGGGGAGGGGGACTAGGGGGAGAAGAAATTGTGCAGACTGGGGGTGGTATGTACAGACTAGGGGAGGGGGGATTATGCAGACTGGGGGGGGTTGTGGAGACTAGGGGGAGGGGGGCTTGTTCAGACTGGGGGTAGGAGGGATTGGGCAGACTGGGGGGCCAAGAGCAGCACAGAAGAAACTACAACTGGAGTTTTGGAGGCAGGCAGAGGCAGGGTGCTCCAGGCTGGCTAAGGCTGCACGCAGCTGCCACAACTTGACCCCAGGACCAGGAGCATCACTCCCCCAGGAGGCTGTGCAAGGACCTGCTGAGCTGCCATCGCTGAGGTGAGAGATCATAACACAGCTGACCCTCACATCAGGCTGCATTGATGGGTACTGGTGAGGCTGATCTGATGGACACTTAACAGGCTAAGCTGATGGGCACTGGTGAGGCTGCATTGATGGGCACTGGTGAGGCTGAATTGCTGTTGAGAAAGGGGTGGGACATATGTGATGTCATGATATGGGCAGATCATATGGGTTTGTGATGTCACATCGTGGGCCCAGCATATGGGGGGGGGCGACAATTTTTATTTTGCCTAGGGCGGCAAAAATCCTTGCAGCGGCCCTGCAATTGCGTGGTCATGTAAAAGTGTACCCAAATGAAATGTTTATCATTTTTTTTCCACACAATTACAGCTTTATTTTGGTGGTATTTAATCATCTCTGGGTTTGTTTGTTTTTTTGCTAAAATAATGAAAAAAATTCCAAAAAGTTTTGAAAAAAAAAGAAAAAAATGTTCATAGTTTGTTATAAAATTTTGCAGACAGGTACATTTCCTTCTTCACTGATGTGCGCTGATGAGGCAGCACTAATGGGCATAGATAGGCTGCACTGATGAGATGGCACTGATAAGGCAGCACTGATGGGCATTGATAGGCGGCACTTGTAGGTGGCACTGATAGGCACTGAAAGGCAGCACTGATAGGTGACAATGATGAATAGGCACTGATGAGCAATGATTGGCAGCACTGGTGGTCACTGATAGGCAGCACTGGTGGGAACTGTTGGGACTTCACTGATAACCACTGCCCTGATTATCAGTGTAGATGTCCCTTTCACACAAGCCCGTTATTGGCTCTCCTTTCACACTGTCAGCGTGAGGAAAGGAATACTGATAACCGCTTGTGTTTACATCATGATCAGTTGTGATTGGACACAACTGATTATGTGGTTAAGGGCCACTGTGATTGGCCCTTTACCCCTATTTCTGATCACCTGTGTCATAAGAACACAGTGATCACAAACGCTCCCCCCCCTCCCCCTGTGCCACAGAGGGCGCGCACAGGAGGAAGTCATATGATGGCCTCCCGATAATGTGCGACCGCGCTGTAGCTGTCACTCATAAAGGTAGGGGCCTTGAGCTGCAGCTCCAATAGCCCCTACGTTAATCTGGCCCTGAGGAAGACGAGGTAGCCAACACTGCTTCTTTTCAGAAATTTTAAATGAGGGTACACCCCAAAAGAGTGAGAAAGAGCAAAAATAGAACAATGGCTGGGTAAGGTCGGTATCCATCGCTATTCTGCACAAGGTACGGAAAAGTTCCGTGGGATCCATGCCTGGTTCATTTTAATGAACGTGAGCTTGTCCACATTGTCTCTGGACAGGCGGCTGCACTTGTCTGTGATAACGCCCCCAGCCGTGCTAAATACCCGTTCAGATAATACACTGGCTGCAGGGCTTGCCAGCACCTCCAAGGCGTAAAGGGCAAGCTCAGGCCATGTGCCCAACTTGGAGACCCAGAAGTTGAAGGGGGCAGACCCGTCATTCAGTACATCTAGGCGTGTGCACACATACTGCTCCACCATGTTGGTGAAATGCTGCCTCCTGCTAAGACGTTCCATATGAGCTGCTGGTGCTGCTGTTTGTTGTGGCGTGCTGACAAAGCTTTTCCACATTTCGGCCATGCTAACCCTGGCTTCTGAGGTGCTGGCGGTGCCCTGGTTGCGTTGGTGACCTCTTCCTCCTCCTCCTCTGCCTTGGCCTTGTGCTTCCACTGTGGCCCCGCTGTCAGGTGGGAATGCCAGCAGCATCGCGTCTACCAGCGTGCGCTTGTACTCGCGCATCTTGCGATCGCGCTCCAGTGAGTGAATTAAGGACGGTATGTTGTCCTTGTAACGGGGATCCAGCAGCGTGGCCACCCAGTAATCAGCACAAGTTAGAATGTGGGCAACTCGGCGGTCGTTGTGGAGACACTGCAGCATGTAATCGCTCATGTGTGCCAGGCTGCCCAGAGGCAACGAAAGGCTGTCCTCTGTGGGAGGTGTATCGTCTGTGTCCTCTGTATCCCCCCAGCCACGCACCAGTGATGGCCATGAGCTGGCCTGGGTGCCACCCTGCTGTGAACATGCTTCCATCTCCTCCTCCTCATCCTCCAGAACTGTGCCCCTGCTGGACAATTGTGTCCCTGGCGTTTGTGAGTGCAGGAACCCACCCTCGGAGCCCCGTGTGAATGACTGCCCTGAAAGCCTTGGAAATGTTACCTCTTCATTCTCCTCCTCCTCCTCATCCTGTGCCACATCCTCTTCCATCATTGCCCGAATTGTTTTTTCAAGGAGGCATAGAAGTGGGATAGTTAAGCTGACAACGGCGTCATCGGCACTGGCCATGTTGGTGGAGTACTCAAAACAGCGCAACAAGGCACACAGGTCTCGCATGGAGGCCCAGTTATTGGTGGTGAAGTGGTGCTGTTCCGCAGAGCGACTCACGCGTGCGTGCTGCAGCTGAAACTCCACTATGGCCTGCTGCTGCTCGCACAGTCTTTCCAGCATGTGCAAGGTGGAGTTCCACCTTGTGGGCACGTCACATATGAGGCGGTGAGCGGGAAGGTCGAAGTTACGCTGCAGCGCTGACAGGCGAGCAGCAGCAGGGTGAGAACGCAGAAAGTGCACACAGACGGCCTGCACTTTCTGCAGCAGCTCTGACAAATTGGGGTAGTTTTTAAGGAACCTCTGCACCACCAAATTCAGCACATGCGCCAGGCAAGGGATGTGCGTCAAACCGGCTAGGCCCAGAGCTGCTATGAGATTTCGCCCGTTATTGCACACCACCAGGCCGGGCTTGAGGCTCGCTGGCAGCAACCACTCATTTGTCTGCTGTTCCATGCTCCTCCACAACTCCTGCGCGGTGTGTGGTTTTTCCCCCAAACAGGCAAGTTTTAAAACTGCCTGCTGTCGTTTACCCCTGGCCGTGCTGAAGTTGGTGGTGAAGGTGTTACGCTGTCAGGATGAGGTGGCGGTAGAGGATGAGGAAGCGGAGTAGGAGGAGTTAGGAACAGGAGGCAAACTGAAGCGCCCTGCAATCCTCGGTGGTGGAAGGCCATGCACCAAATTGCTATCCGCCTCAGGCCCATCCACCACTGCATTTACCCAGTGTGCCGTTAGGGAGATATAACGCCCCTGACCGTGCTTACTGGTCCACGTATCGGTAGTTAGGTGGACCTTGCCAGAGATGGCGTTGCGCAGTGCACACCTGATTTTTTCCCCCACTTGGTTGTGCAGGGAAGGGATGGCTTGCCTGGAAAAGCAGTGGCGGCTGGGCACGACGTACTGTGGGACAGCCACCGACATAAGGTTTTTAAAACTGTGCGTCTCCACCAGACGGAATGACAGCATTTCAAAGGCCAATAATTTTGAAATGCTGGCATTCAGGGCCAGGGATCGCGGGTGGGTAGGGGGGTACTTCCTCTTCCTCTCAAGTGTTTGGGAGATGGAAAGCTGAACGCTTCCACGGGACATTGTGGAGATGGTTTGTGACCCAGGTGGTGGTGTTGCTGACAGATCGTCTGTTTGCGGGGTGGCAGGTGCCGGTATCACTACAGATGTGGCTGGAGCGGCCGAGACTGCAGCAGAAGAGGAAGCAGGATGAGCCAGAGACGTTTCTTGGTTTTGAAGGTGTCTACTCCACTGCAGCTCGTGCTTTGAACTTAGATGCCTGATCATACAGGTTGTGCTCGGGTTGAGAAGGTTTATGCCTCGCTTCAGGCTCTGATTGCACAGGGTGCAAACCACTCGTGTCCTGTCATCAGCACATTTTCTAAAGAACTTCCACGCTAGAGAACTCCTTTGAGATGGCTTTGGTGCGTCGTTCCCATGCTGCGTTGAGCAGTAGCAGGCGTAGTGTCTAGGGCACGGCCGCTCCGCTTCTGCACCCTGCTCCCTCTTCTGCTGTGCTGGTTGCTCTGTGCGACCACCGCCTCTTCCTCCAAACTACTCAGGTCACCTGCATGATGTTCATTCCATGTGGGGTCGAGGACCTCATCGTCCTCCACATCATCTTCCACCCAGTCTTCACCCCTGCCCTCCTTGTCGGTCTCCACAATTCTGAACGCCGCAGCAGTTGGCACCTGCGTTTCGTCATCATCGGAGACGTGCTGTGATGGTCCTTGCATGTACTCATCTTGAGAAATAAGTGGTTGGGCATCGCTGCACTCAATCTCTTCCACTTCTGGGGCAGGGCTAGGTGGATGGTCCTGGGAAACCCTGCTAATAGAGTCATCAAAAAGAAGAAGAGACTGCTGTATGGCTTGGGGCTCAGACTGCTTGCCTGATTTCCAAGGGGGTGAGGTGAAAGACGGTTGGACATTGGCTGCAGGTGCCAACTCTGACCTTTCTGCAGTAGACTGGGTGGGAGACAATGTGAAGGAACTGGAGGCACTGTCAGCAACCCAATCTACTATCGCCTGTACTTCTTCAGGCCTCATCACGTCTAGAGGCGCATTATACCCTGCAGGTTCTGTCGCCTACTCACACTTGAGGAAGTTGTTTCACTTGTGCGTGTAGCTGGCACAGATCGATCACGTCCTCTCCTTGCAACAGGAGCTCTACCAGCAGCACCACGACCCAGGCCACGGCCCCTATTTGACGGTCTCCTCATATTTCTGTAATTTATGATCTTGCCCTAGAAAGGTGTTTATTGAATAGAGGAACAAAACAACAACAGTAAAGCACGGGTGTATCTGACAGTTAAATATGCAAACTATGCCGCAATTTAATGTTTTTTACCCCAAAAGGGTGTATATTGAATAACGGAATAGGAAAAAGGTTAAAAAACGGTGTATCTCACACGTACAAATACAAACTAGGCCCCGATTACAATTTTTTGTACCCTAAAGGCAGGATGAGGAAAAGGAGTAGGAGGAGTTGGTAACAGGAGGCAAACTGAAGCGCCCTGCAATCCTCGGCGGTAGAAGGAGATGCGCCAAACAAATATAAAAAGGTGTATCTCACATGTACCGATACAGACTATCCCGCAATTTAATTTTTTACACTCAAACAGGGTGTATATTGAATAGCGGAATAGGACAAATTTTACAAAACAGTGTATCTCACACGTACAAACACAATCTAGGCCCCGATTACAATTTTTTGTAGCCTAAAGGCAGGATGAGGAGTAGGAGGAGTTCGGAACAGGCAGGAGGCAGACTGAAGCACCCTCAAATCCTCGGCATTATGAGATGCGCCCCAAAAATTGGAAAGGTGTATCTCACACGTACCGACACAGACTATCCCGCAATTTAATTGTTTATACACAAAAGTTTTGATTAAATAGCGGAATAGAAAATATGATATCAAAAGGTGTATGTATCTCATACGTACCGACACAGACTATCCCGCAATTTAATTGTTTTTACCCAAAGATGTAGATTAAATAGCGGAATAGAAAATATTATCAAAAAAAGTGTATGTATCTCACACGTACACAACCACACTAGGCCCCAATTACTATTGTTTGTACCCCTAAAGGCAGGATGAGGAGTAGGAGGAGTACGGAACAGGCAGCACCCTCAAATCTTCAGAAGTATGAGATCAACCCCAAAAACTTGGAAAGGTGTATCTCACATGTACCAACACAGACTATCCTGCAATTTAATTGATACCCAAAGGTTTTTATTGAATAGCGGAATAGAAAATATGATAAAAAAAAGTGTATGTATCTCACACGTACAGAACCACACTAGGCCCCAATTACTATTTTTTGTACCCCTAAAGGCAGGATGAGGAGTAGGAGGAGTACGGAACAGGCAGCACCCTCAAATCTTCAGAAGTATGAGATGAACCCCAAAAATTGGAAAGGTATATCTCACACGTACCAACACAGACTATCCCGCAATTTAATTGTTTATACCCAAAGGTTTTTATTGAATAGCGGAATAGAAAATATGATCAAAAAAAGTGTATGTATCTCACACGTACACAACCACACTAGGCCCCAATTACTGTTTTTTGTACCCCTAAAGGCAGGATGAGGAGTAGGAGGAGTACGGAACAGGCAGCACCCTCAAATCTTCAGAAGTATGAGATGAACCCCAAAAATTGGAAAGGTGTATCTCACGCGTACCAACACAGACTATCCCGCAATTTAATTGTTTATACCCAAAGGTTTTTATTGAATAGCGGAATAGAAAATATGATCAAAAAAAGTGTATGTATCTCACACGTACACAACCACACTAGGCCCCAATTACTATTGTTTGTACCCCTAAAAGGCAGGATGAGGAGTAGGAGGAGTTTGGAACAGGCAGCCCCCTCAAATCTTCAGAAGTATGAGATGAACCCCAAAAACTTGGAAAGGTGTATCTCACATGTACCAACACAGACTATCCCGCAATTTAATTGATACCCAAAGGTTTTTATTGAATAGCGGAATAGAAAATATGATATAAAATTGGTGTGATTTATCAATAGCACATGATGTGAACAGAAGTTTCTTATACCATTCAGCTCTGCTGCAGGCCACAATTTAATTTTTTTTAACCCAAGGCTGTATATTGAATAGTGGAATAGAAAAAAGTGTATGATTTTTGAAACCACTCAATAATAGCACATGTGAACTGAACACTGAACACAGCAGTGTATGATCAGAGTCAGCACAGCACAGCTGAAGGACAAACGCTGCACACAGTGACTGATAGAAAAAGACTTTTCTCCCTCCTCCTCAGTGGGCAAAAAAGATTGTGTTCACTGCACCCCACACACAGCAAAATCGATGTGGACCACTGACACCTGCCTATCTCCAGCCTCTCCCTAAAAGGATTGATAAGATCGGTCACTGCAAACCCCCCCCCCCCCCACAGCAATATCGATTGTAGAACACACTGTCTGACCCTAAAAATCAGCAGCCTCTCTCCCTAAAAGGATTGATAAGATCGGTCACTGCAAACCCCACCCCACACAGCAATATCGATTGTAGAACACACTGTCTGACCCTAAAAATCAGCAGCCTCTCTCCCTAAAAGGATTGATAAGATCGTAGATCGGTCACTGCAAACCCCCCCCCCCCACACACAGCAAAATCGATCGTAGAAAACTGACCCTAAAAATCAGCAACCCTAAAATGCCTACAACTCGCCCTGCCTAACACACTCCGACCTGTCCCTCAATTCTATGCGGACACAAATGAGTTTTGCCTGCCTGTCCCTAATCAGCAGCCAGCACGTATAATGTGTGCTCTGTCCCTGAACTACACAGCAGAATGACGCCGCAGCGGCGCTGACTCGAACTTATAAAGACTTGGTCACATGCTTCAGATGGCCAATCACAGCTACTAATACATTTGTAGGCATGGCTGGGATGGCTTAAGGCACACCAGTTAAACGCTTTTTGATTGGCTGTTGAAAGCCCACCATGAAAAGAGCGCCAATGCATACAAAACCCGGAAATAAAACGACCGAACACGGATTTTTTACCCGAATATACAGTAAAGTTTTCGGGTCCGTGTTCGGGTAACAAAAATCCAATTATTCGGTACGAACACAAATAATACAGTCCGTGTTCGCTCAACCCTAGTAATGAGTAGTTAACAGAAAGTGTAAGTCACTCAATCTGTATGTATCAATTAATAGAAAAAATCCCCACTAGAGATAATGTAGTACTCTGCATTGATTTACCTCAACGCCTATGCAGAGTTGTGTATGAATGCTGATGGTCAGGGGCTGTCAAAACGCGATCGGGAAGTAGTTTAAATGCTAATCGCCTGTATGTTATCTGTTCAAAAATTTTCAAGACCACCATATTCATTGTCCAAGCACGTATTGAGACCAAAGACATCCAGGCAACTACCAGTTTCAGAAACAGGTCAACAATGGTAGTGTTTACTTTTTGCCTTCCTCTGACTAATGAAGTTGAATTTTTTTTTTCTCCATCTGATCACTGAGACAATTTTTTTTACTCTGCTGACCACTCCCACTGCTCCCAAGTATTTGATTTCTGCAACTGACTTGCGATATAAGTGGTACTATGAGCTAACATTACATAGAGCTGACTGCTGTACATTACATGATACTCCTGACAACTGCACATAACATATTCCACTTAAAAATGTGTATTGTCTTAACAGTTGCTAGTTACAATATTTTTTGATTGTTTTACTTAGCAAATGTGCTTATTTGTGAATAGAAAGAGTCATTACCCTAATATGACCAACCATTCATCATTTTAATTTATTAAATAAAATTATATTTTTACACAATTGGACGTGTGGTTGCCTATATAGTCCCACCCGTAGGGGGCCCTCTTGTTTTTCGTGTTTATTTGTGAATAGGGTCATTTTAAAATCAGTGCTGATTGTTGGGCATGATCATTTTGTGCATATTTTTAATTATAAGATATTTCATTTCTGTTTTGTTTATTTATGTGTTATGGAAATATCCAGCTGCATGATTTTCTCTTCCAGGGTGTTCCCCAATGTCTGATATTGGAAGTTATGATCACTATCTTCAGTGTTGCCCCTCACATCCTCCTGCATTTCTCAGCCCAGGTATAATGATAATGACAAGTGTGAGGGCATCATGAATACATCCCCTAGGACAGTGATGGCGAACCTTGGCACCCCAGATGTTTCGTAACTACATTTCCCATGATGCTCACCTACACTGCAGAGTGCATGAGCATCATATGAAATGCAGGTCCAAAACATCTGGGGTGCCAAGGTTCGCCATCCCTGCCCTAGGAGTACAATGCTGCAAGGGACAGCATTTAGTATACTTAGGCCACAAGGGCCAAGGAGGGGAGATAACGGGACTTTGATGACGCCAAGAAAAAATATACAATTATACAAAAATAATCTTTTTATAAAAACAATACAAGTTTTATTGGTAACAAACCATATTAAAATAACCCCAAAGATGGGGTAGATAGAAAACATAGAAAACCCATGTATCATGTCAAAACATAGACTTAACAATATGGATACACATCAAAGTGCAATCCTAAAGAATTTTGCCCAAAACCCGACGTGTTTTGACTTGCTAGTCTTCTTCAGGGTAAAACTGGACATTGAAGTCACATGAGTTTTTTTCTAAAAATATAAGCAACATATTCAGAGAATATACATGCATCACAAATCATAGCAGAGAACATACAATATCAAAAAGTTTTTTTTACCAAACAAACAAGTTTGCAAAAAATAACAAATAACAGATGTTTTGGAAAATTCCCATTAAGCTCACCTACACTGCAGAGTGCATGAGCATCATGGGAAATGTAGTTACAAAACATCTGTGGTGCCAAGGTTTCGCCATCACTGCCCTAAGAGTACAATTCTGCAAAGCACAGCATTTAGGTTATAAGATGAGCACCTTTCTCTGCAGCATAGAAGACAGCCCACCACCAGTAAATAGGAAAAGGACTCCTGCTAGCCGTATAACCTGCCAGAAGACACTTGGAGTTGGGCTTTAACAAATAAGGTTACCGGGTTTTTATTACTTGACACATGTATAGGCAGGTGCAACCTGGCCTCCATTGAGTAGGTGGCGCTGTTGTGTGTGATTTCTCCCAGGTTGGGTAGCACGGCTCCAGGCCCCACTTACACATGGGCAATTACAAAGAATATAATGCCCGGTGATCTATCCAAAAATTCACACTAGGACACTCATGCGCTTGGCTACTCCTGGCTCTGTACATCAGAGGAAAATCTAACAGCAGTCAAATGCACGTTGCAATTTCAAGATCACCGCATTGGCTTGTCTGAATCAAATGCACGTTGCAATTTTAAGATCACCGCTTCGGTTTGTAAAAAATGGAGAGTGCAAAATCTGGTGCAACTCTGCATACAAACCAATATGGATTGGTTTGTATGCAGAGTTGCACCAGATTTTGCACTCTCCAGTTTTAACAAACCAAAGTGGTGATCTTGAAATTGCAACATGCATTTGATTCAGATGCAGGGAATGGAGGTATCACCTTGCAGTTCAAAAGGACAAATGGTGTCCAAACTTGTACCAACTAGAATCTTGGCACAGTCCAGCACAGACAACCTCCAGAACTGATGCCTATTTGTTTTACATGAGCGGCCTATGACCTGCCACGGAGTGAATCCCTTCAACAGGATTGCCTTATTTGAACACCCTATGTTATCTTACGTTTTTAGGTGAGCTATTTTTCTGCTATAAAACACATCTAAAAAAAAAAATGTAAAAAAAATCTAATTTCTTCATCAGTTTAGGCCAATATGTATTCTGCCACATATTTTTAGTAATAAAAATCCCAATAAGCCAATTTTGATTGGTTTGCGCAAAAGTTATAGCGTCTACAAACTATGGGATATTTTTATTTTTTTTTACTATTATTTGGCGTCAGCGACCTATAGCAGGACTGTGATACTGCGGCAGACAAATCGAACACCTAACTGACACTTTTGACCCTTTTTGGGAACCAGTGATAATAATACACTGATCAGTGCTAAAGAAAATGCACTGTCACTATACTAATGACACTGGCAGTCAAGGGGTTAACAGCAGGGGAAATAAAAGGGTAAATAATTCCTAGCAAGTGCTAACTCACTGTGTGGGGAGGTGCTTCTACTAAAGGAAGGCATAGATCTGTGTTCCTGCTTAGCAGAAACACAGAATCAATGTCTTCCCTACTGATAGAACAGTGGTCTGCCTTGTTTACATAGGCAGACCGCCATTCTCCCTCTGTACTAAACAATCAGCGGGTGCCGGTGGACATCGAGTCCATGGTACCCGCCGCTGGGCTCCCACTGTGTACGATCCATCCATGAAGGGTCAGATCACGTACTAGGCAGAGCGGCCACCTTGCAGCAGTAAATGTGCGGTGGGCGATCGGGAATCGGTTAACATATATTTAATTGTATTAAATAATATTACAGCATGTGGTAAGAAGAGAAAAGAAGGTAAAGGGTTCATAACAGATGGCAAAGGTACAGAAAACAGGGAAGAAAAAGAAAAAGACATCAAACAATGTCATAATAGAAAGGAAACAACATGACCAACCTCTTGATTTTAGCTATTTTAGTCTATTGCTTTTGCAAATAAAGCCATAACTAATCATATTGGCATGGTACACACATTTTTATTATATATAACACCCAAAACGTAAAAGAGATTTTTTTTTTCCATTTTCTAAAATATCTGTTATTATAGGCACAAAATACACACTTTTTTTATAATTTGTCCCCGTTATCAATACACCTAAATAATGCTTTTGCCATGCAGCATGCAAAAGTTATTTACAAATGTAAAAATATATTTTTTTTCATTTACACATTTCTACAAACACTAAAACACATGTATACCTTCAAAATATTTACAAAGAAAAAAAGATAAAAATTAAAAAAGGGCTCAATTGGGCAATTTGGGTAAATGGATAATCAGCAGTAAAATAAAAAGAAATAATAGGACCTCAGCTGTCAAAATCCCAGTGGGTCTCAACCACTATTCTCCACAAAGAGTGGTCTCTGGGGAGGATTGTAGAGCATTTGAGAAATTTCCTAAGTCAAGTTTCCTAAACCTACCTCATACATAGTTCTTACATTTGAAGAAGCACACATGTATAAAAAAATAAAAATAAAAGACTAAGGTTAGTAAATATGGCTATTAAAGTCATTAAAGTCATTATGATGATATGGTGTGCCCATAAGGCCATGCATAACATTGTCAGTACTGGTTGCCTTCTCGTGCATTGCATTTCACAACCATTACCAGTAAAATTTAGTTTTTTCCCCCTTATGTGTTTATAGTAATCTAGACTCTTCTGTGAAGGCTCTCCACAAGATTTTGGAGTGTTTGTGGAAATTGTTCTCCTTCAGCCTATAGAGCAGTGTTTCTCAACCAGGGTTCCGTGAAACCCTAGGGTTCCTCCAGAAGTTGCTAGGGGTTCCTTGAGCAATGGGCAGTTTCCCTCCGATAAGTTCCCCCTGACACCATTGATCTTTTTAGCTACCTGGGAGAAGGTAATTCTTCCCAATGTTCACAAGTGTAAGGAGCGTTCATCCCACTGACCATCACACTAATGTATCATGAGTTGTAAATATAATCATTTTTAGCAGGGGTTCTCTGAGACCCTAAAAATTATTTCATGGGTTCCTCTGTGTTGAAAAGGTTGAGAAAGGCTGCAATAGAGTATTTGTTAAATGAAGTACTGATGTTAGGGCAGAAGACTTGCATCAGCATTCCAATTCATCCCAAAGGTGTTCAGTAGGATTGAAGTCAGGAATCTGATCAGGTCAATCAAGTTCCTTTACATCAGCCCGGTAAAACCATGCAGCCAGGTTCTTTCCGATAGCAATTGCCTCGGCTCCCAACTCTCCTTTCTTTCAGTTTCATACCATAATACCAGAGTACACTGGCATAGTGTAGTAAGCGGGATTGTAATTTAGTTAAAATGTCTTAAACCTAAAAATCCTTGTTTAAAGGTACAGTAATCGAGGCAGGTAGACCTCTAAGGATCTGAGGTTTTTCTTTAGTTTTCAGTGATTTAGGTGCCTGCAAAATGTACATCGCTGAAATTCTCTGCTTAGCAGATCTAAGTCAGTGTTTAAATAGATTCATAGACATTAACCAACATGAATATTTTTTTGTAACCCTTTGGGTAAGCTTTAAAATCATTTATTGCACTGGGAATGTTTCTTCATAAATAACAATAGCAATTTCTTTCCAGTAGCTTGGTATTCCTTATCTTCCTTGGGTTAAAAAATCCCATATATCCTGGTTTGTCTGTTCCTCAGATGAGACTTATTCACACTATATGTGTTGCCATACATTGGCTGATTGCAGTAAATTGGAAATCCTCTTCGTTCCCAAAGGCCCAATTAAAGGCTAGACATTCTTCGATTAACCAAATGGAAAAATTTTTCCATGTAATTTATAATTCAACAAAATTCTATGATAACAAATGGGAACCTTGGTTTGATCACTCTAACACTCTATTTCCACCGATGGGTTCCTAATCACAAATCTATCTATACAACGTGAATGTGAAAGATGTAGTTGGTATTTTGTAGTCATTTTGTACTTAACGATATGTTCTCTATATAATCTTGAATATTTACTGCTTTATGCGGTATTATTGAAATTGTCATAGGTCCGCTACTCGGTACCACTCATACAAAGTCTTATTTTTTCTTGATCCTGTTGTTTAATTATATCTGACATAAGAACTTAGACATACTTTCTGTAACAATGACTATTGTTTATTGTTGTTTACCTCACTGTTAATATACCCTTTTGTACCACAGTTTTTTCACCCTAATAAATAAGTTTGTATACAAAAAAAACCCATATATCGGCTTTGGAAGGTCACCTTTAACCGCTTGCCGACTGCTCACAGTAGATTTACTGCGGCAGTCAGCCCCTCACAGGCAGAGTGACGTTAATTAACGTCACTAGCCTGGGAGGGTCTGGGGAGCGAGCGCGCGCCGCCGGAGGCGCGCTCCCGCGCGGTCACGGACCCCCCCGCGCGTGTGACCGGCGGATCCGATGTCCGCCGGTCACTCGGCGATCGTCGGGGGAGAGGGAGAAAGTCAGGTGGCTTGTGTAAACAAGCCACCTGTCATTCTCCTCAGTGTAAAGACACTGATCACACGGTTCTACTATGTAGAACCGTTGATCAGTGTCCTTACACCTCAAGTCACAGCCAATCACAGTAAGAATCACGCCCCTAGGGACACACACAGCCCCTCCCTCTAAAATAAAGTTAACCCCTTCGCTACCAGTGTATTTACAGTAACAGTGCATATTTATAGCACTGATTACTGTAGAAATGTCACTGGTAACCCCAAAAGTGTCAAAAATGTCAGTCAAGGGTCCGATCTGTCCGCCCCAATGTCGCAGTACCGCAAAAAAAATCGCAGATCGCCGCCATTACGCGTTAAAAAAAAAACAACAAAAATGACATAAATCTTTCCCTTTGTTAGTAAACGCGATAACCTTTGCGCAAACCAATAAAAATACGCTTTTTGCGATTTTTTTACCAAACATATGTAGCATAAAACAAATTGGCCGAAAATGTAAAAAAATTTTGATTTTTACATTTTTTGGGGGGGGAATTTCATGTAAAAAAATTTGAAAAATATTGTTATTTTTGCAAAATTTACGCTCTTTTTTTGTTTATAGCGCAAAAAGTAAAAATCGCACAGGTGATCAAATACCACCAAAAGAAAGCTCTGTTTGTGGGAAAAAAAGGACGTCAAATTCGTTTAGGTACGGCGTCGCACGACCGCGCAATTGTCCGTTAAAATCACGCAGTGCCGAATCGCAAAATGCCCCCTAGTCAGGAAGGGGGTAAAATCTTCCGGGGCTTAAGTGGTTAACAGGTCACTATACATTGAAAAGTCCATACCTTTAATGTTGTGTTATGGTTGGCTTATTTCGATCACCGAAATATCTGTCTGTATTCTGGTGGAAACACAGATCATGCAAACAGGAATAAATTGGCTCATAGTTTAAGGAACCTGGTGAGATGTCTTTAATGTTCACCTAAAGAAAAATGATATTTTACTGACATCATCACCTTACAGTTCACCTACAATCCTTTTTTAAGTCCACCTACAAGCTTTACTAATTAAAAAAATGTGTTACTTTACTAAGCAACGGAGAGCATCAAAAATGGATTGTTTCAGTTTTACATTGCTGATAATTAACACAACTGAGTGCAGACTTGGGTAGGCGACGAAGAACATAAGACATACTAAAACAAAAACAAGATTGTTTAGCTGCAGACTTAAAGGAAACAAAACTCCAGTTATAAAATAGAGGATATAAAAGACTAAAAATGAGACCATATTCCTAGTAGCACTTAAAAGGACATCAAGTTGATCTTTTGTAAATCCAGTGGTATTATTGTGCATATTTGTGGTGTGTTGGAAGAGTGGTATCACCAAAAAGAAAATGGCTACACAAAATATGAGAAATGGGACAAAGGATCCAACACCAATGATAATGTGTACATTGACATAGTTTATGTGTAGATGTGTTTCTTCAGTGATTGTTTCATTCATTTGGAGGAATTCCATTCTGGAGGAATTTACCTTGTGAAATGAATTTACACACAATCCAAATGGAAGACTTGAAAGAAGAGACACCATTATTGACCCCAGAAGAAGCCAAGGGACCATCCCAGAGATTCTCATCTTGAGTTTTATGAATATTCTGTTGCTGTAGTTGGTGATCTTCACACAGTAGAAGACACAGAGCACCGTGCCCCACCACAGGCTGCAGAACTCTACAAATATTTGTGCGGTGAGAATATAGTCAGCATATATTATTATCAAATTCCTCAACTCAACAGAAATCAACACAGCAATTCGAAATACCGACTGCATGAGAAGAATAATTCTCACCAAGCCCAGGCTTGCCATGATAAGGTCAATACCTTGTAGCTGTTTGCCTTGTAACCAGTCAATGACTTTTTTAATAAAAATGAATCCATTTAGAAAGAACCCAATTAAGATGAAAGCAAAAATAACAATCAATGAAGAAATAAAAAAAGCAGAATACATGTTTGTTTTAAGGTAGCATACACTGTTAACAGACAACCTGGTTTTCTTCGTTGATATCCGGCAGAAGGTTTTCAATGTTTGACATGGATTTCTCTGTGAGATATGATAGTTCTGAGGATATATTAAACATAGATCCGTTTTATTCAGGTTTTGCATGACATTTGGGTACTCAAATCTCTGAAGCTATGTATAGTCTTTACATTTGAATAAACACCTGTGCACCTTCAGTTATTTTAGGTCATGGACAGGTTTTATTGAGGCTTTAGCTCTACAGTAATAGCATGGACAACAAAGAAATAACAAGACATTGGGGTTGATTTACTAAAGCTAGAGAGTGCAAAATCTGGTGCAGCTGTGCATGGTGGCCAATCAGCTCCTAACTTCAGCTTGTTCAATTATGCTTTGACAAAAAAAATGTGGAAGCTAATTGGCTACCATCCAGAGCTGCACCGGTAAATCACCCACATAGTGTAAGATTTTGGATTATAACATTCTTTAGTTTTTAACGTAGACTACATTATAGTAAATTAAATTGCTCTGAATGTTGTATAAAACATTTTAATGACTAAAACACATTGGTAGTTGCTCACTGAAGAGGAAACCCGTACTGAGAATATATGTAGGTTGACATTGCCGAACCTTACTTTTTAAAATGCTATTTGCCTGTCTTTCAAGCTGATCCAAAGGTGACTCATTTTAAGTCACTACACCGGACTCATTGACTAAGCAAGTAATGAGACCAGAGACATCCAGTCATCTAGCAGTTTTAGAAACATTTGGTAGCTTCCATATTTTTCATTCCACTATTTTTTTCGCACGCTAATCACTGAGCCCAAGCATTTTTTTTCCTCCTGCTGACTCTCCCCCAGGAAACTCTGAGTCATTTTCCTCCCTTTTACTTCACCCAGCATTTTATTCTTCAACTAATCAGCAATATTAATGGCATTATGACTATACTGTTGGCCACTATTGTACATTACAAAATGCTGATCTCTTTATTTACTCTACTGACCACTGAACATTACCGATTCCACATCAAAAATTTTTATTGCCTTAACAGTTTCTGCTCGCTAAGTTGCTCCTATTATTTTGATTAGTACATGTGTCCATTCATGAACGGGGTCATTTTTGGAGGCAGTGCTAATTGTTGAGCATGGTAATTTTGTCCATGGGGAATGTTCTTACAATATACAGTATTTAATTTTTATTTTGTGTATTTATATGTTACAGAATAAAGTAGGCAGTAAATCTCTGACACCAGTTATAAGGAATATAATTTTAGAAGAAAACAGCAGGGCTAAAAGTATCAGCACTGCATCCAATGGAGGCAGTGGCGGTTCTACATTAAATTGCTCCCCGGGCAAGACTCCCTCCCGGCGCCCCCCCCCAAAAATAAAAAATAACATGACAACATAACAATAAATGCAGAGTGCCACAGCATTGTTGTCCCCAATAAATGCAGAGTGCCACAGCATTGTTGCCCCCAATAAATGCAGAGTGCCACAGCATTGTTGCCCCCAATAAATGCAGAGTGCCACAGCATTGTTGCCCCCAATAAATGCAGAGTGCCACAGCATTGTTGCCCCCAATAAATGCAGAGTGCCACAGCAATGCCCCCAATAAATGCAGAGTGCCACAGCAATGCCCCCAATAAATGCAGAGTGCCAGAGCATTGCCCCCAATAAATGCAGAGTGCCACAGCAATGCCCCCAATAAATGCAGAGTGCCAGAGCATTGTTGCCCCCAATAAATGCAGAGTGCCACAGCATTGTTGCCCCAATAAATGCAGAGTGCCACAGCATTGATGCCCCAATAAATGCAGAGTGCCACAGCATTGTTGCCCCCAATAAATGCAGAGTGCCACAGCATTGTTGCCCCAATAAATGCAGAGTGCCAGAGCATTGTTGCCCCCAATAAATGCAGAGTGCCACAGCATTGTTGCCCCAATAAATGCAGAGTGCCACAACATTGTTGCCCCAATAAATGCAGAGTGCCACAGCATTGTTGCCCCAATAAATGCAGAGTGCCACAGCATTGTTGCCCCAATAAATGCAGAGTGCCACAACATTGTTGCCTCAATAAATGCAGAGTGCCACAGCATTGTTGCCCCAATAAATGCAGAGTGCCACAGCATTGTTGCCCCAATAAATGCAGAGTGCCACAGCATTGTTGCCCCAATAAATGCAGAGTGCCACAGCAATGCCCCATTTCAATGCAGAGCGCCACAGCATTGCCCCCTTTCAATGCAGAGCGCCACAGCATTTCCCCCTTTCAATGCAGAGCGCCACAGCATTGCCCCCTTTCATGTAGAGCGCCACAGCATTGCCCCCTTTAATGTAGAGCGCCACAGCATTGCCCCCTTTAATGTAGAGCGCCACAGCAATGCCCCCTTTAATGTAGAGCGCCACAGCAATGCCCCCTTTTAATGCAGAGCGCCACAGCATTGCCCCCTTTAATGTAGAGCACCACAGCAATGCCCCCTTTTAATGCAGAGCGCCACAGCATTGCCCCCTTTAATGCAGAGCGCCACAACAATGCCCCCTTTCAATGTAGAGCGCCACAACAATGCCCCCTTTTAATGTAGAGATGCCACAGCATTGCCCCCTTTCAATGTAGAGATGCCATGCCAGAGTGCCACTTTTCAATGCAGAGCGCCAGCGTTCCCCCCGCGAAACCCGTCCATGCACTTACCTCACTTCTCTTCACTTCTCCTCAGTCCTCCCGCGGCGCCTCCTCCTCGGCCAATGGCGTGGGGTTTGCCTTTCGGCCAATCAGGAAGCGGGAGGACCCACTCCCTGATTGGCCAGGAGGAGGATCAGTGGGACAATAGCGAATTTTCATTCACTATTGAACACACAATGGGCGGGCTCAGGGGGGGAGCAATGCTCTGCTCCTCGGCTCGGCTGTGGCGGTTTTAGGCATGGGCGAACGGGGCTCGGGCGGTCCGGTACCATTTGATCCACGGACCGGTACCGGTCCGCGGCCCGGGCATGCCGCCCCCCACGTGTTATGCCCCGTTCGCCCGTGCCTAAAACCGCCACTGAATGGAGGCCTCATAAAGTCACAATACAATCTCAAATATGACAGTTACATAGTTTGATCCAGTTGTGCATTTAGGAAAGAATCCAGGCCTTTTTTTAAAACAATCTACTGAGCTGGACAGAACCAGCTCTTGAGGGAGTCTATGACACATTTTTCACAGCTCCTACTGTTACATAGTTATATAGTTATCCTGGTTGAAAAAAGACACAAGTCCATCCAATTCAACCAACAGAGAAAAAAACAAACCAAAGCAAAGCACACACAATTCGAAAACCTCCATATACACTACCCTATACCCCACGCTGACCGAGGGGAAGACAAAAAAACAATAAAGCATGATCCAATTATGCTCCATAAGGAAAAAACAATTCCTTCCTGATCCCCCAAGGTGCAATCAGATATTCACTAGATAAACTTTACCTATAAATGTTAGAATCAAGTTTAATTTTGTGCATTTGGGAAAGAATCCAGGACTTTTTTAAACAATCTACTGAGTTGGCCAGAACCAGCTCACACTGTGAAGAAGCCTTTCCATATTTGGAGGTTAAATTTATTTTACTCCAGTTGCAAATCATGCCCCCTTGTCCTCTGTGTATACCTTAAAGTGAATAACTCAACACTATATGGACCTCTTATGTATTTATACATGTTGATCATATCCCCCCTTAATCTCCTTTTGTCAAGAGAGAATACATTCAGTTCCTCTAATCTTTCCTAATAGTTGAGTTCCTCCATGTCTCTTATCAGTTTGGTTGCCCTTCTCTGCACTTTCCCCAGTTCCCTGATGTATTTTTTAAGAACTGGTGCCCAAAACTGAACTGCAAATTCCATATGAGGTCTTACTAATGATCTGTAGAGGGGCAAAGTTATATCTCTCTCTCTCTGGAGTCCATGCCTCTGTTAATACAAGAAAGTATTTTGCTCACTTTGAAAACCACAGCTTGGCATTGCATGCTTGGCATTGCATTGCATCTTATGATCTACCAAAACCCCCAGATCCTTCGCCACCATTGATTCCCCCAGTTCTACTCCCCCTAGTATGTATGATGCATGCATATTTTTAGCCCTCAAGTGCATAACTTTGCATTTATCAACATTGAACCTCATTTGTCACTTATTTAAACAAGTGAACTTCAATCAGTGAAGCACGTTTAAAAAAAAAAAACTAATAATACATATATAACGTATAAAATAATGAATAAAAGTAGTTGCAGGTAAAACACAGAGTGATTTCACTGCACCATCAATCAGTAAACATATAGCAATATTAGCGTAGTGCAACACTATATAACAATAATCAAAGTTCATGGTCATAGATAATAAAGTCCATTACAAATCTTCCATCACCATCATAAATAAAGTGCTGTAAATCTTCAGCAGTATAAAAAAACAAGTAGTGACATACATGTCCCCACCACCAGAAACTGCTCACCTCCCAATTTGACCTCTTTGGCGTTAAATACTTGGACAGGAGGGGACCTTACAACTCCTCCAAACTGTAAGAACCGCTCTCAATCATATAGCACATGTAGAAGCAAACAGAAAACTAATAAGGCTCTCTGTATATAATATTTAGGAATCAAGGGATAAAATGCACTCACAGTATTATAAAGCACTTCTATGCTATCACCAGCAATATATATCACATAAGGCTCAGTACTCAGCTAGACAGTCCAGCACATCAGTTAAAATGGCCGCAAGATGATGTCACACTGTTTCTCCACCCCTGTAGGCGTTACATTAGTTGGAAGGACTTCCACAGCAGAATCAGATCCATCACATCCTTGGCCACTTAAATAGCTTTGCCTACACCACTGCCTCCATGGCTGAGGCCCGGAAATTACGTTTTCACACATAATAGCATCCTCCACACCCCGGAAATGGTACCTATTGATACAAGGAACACATAAAAAGTCCCCAGATGATAAACATTTACAAAAATGAGTATGCAAAATCGAAATAAAAAAAATTGTATATTTAATGGCCAGATTTCAAAAAAATGCTACCTGCAGGCCCTGTTTTTTTCCCTAGACATAAAACCCAGTTAGGAATGAAAATAAACTGTTATTATTCTTTTTAGTTCAATCTGATTTTATTGAGGAAGAGGTTTTTTACAGAAGATGAGTGAGATCGAAGAAGGAAGTAACAAACAGAGAAAAAAAAAAAAAAAAAACAATTTTCCACAGTCATATCACATAATGCACTACAAATAAATGTCTACTGCAATTATTATTAGTGTCGAAAGGCAACATAAACTATCAAGTCCGTTGGAGGATAATGGTGTCGCAACTTAACAAACAGCAGCTTGGCGTAACATAGGTCAACATAAGCAAGAGAGAGGACAACTAAAGGATAACACTGGTAGAGACGTTGCTACAGTTGGCATCATATGAGAAAATGTTGTGAAGTGTGTAAGGCACTAGTAAATACTCAGGTCTTACGCTGAGAAGCATTCAAAACCAGCAAGGTAGCGCAAAAAGGACAGCCGTGTGACGCCAGTGGCATAACCAAAAAGATAAAGAGAAGGAAGGTGAGATAAAGCAGGAGAGCGAAAACAGAGATAAGCCAAGAGGATGAGGAAAGCAGAGAAGATTAAGAGGAGCCGCCCACGTCCCACTGCCGCTCCCCATCACCCGGCAGTACAGGTGATTCGAGCCAGGATTTAAAGTCATCCGAACACCGGAACATGTCCCAAGACATCCATGCAGCAGAGAACCGATCCTCTCTGCCCCCTTCTCGCGCCAGCAGGTTTTCCATATCCCTAAGTCGGTCTAGTTCCAAAGCCCACTCAAGTTTAGAAGGTACGTGCGTGGTTCTCCAGTGTCTGGGTATTACCGTCCTAACAGCCGCCAAGAAAAAACGCAAGATGTCTCGCTTGATCGACCGGAAGGAACCGGGCAACAGGGACAACAAGGCCAATTGCGGTGTCGCGGAGACTGTGGTTGCCCGGAGCCTGCAGTAGAGAGCAATAATTCCAATCCACAATTCATGGATCTGCGGACATTCCCACCAAATATGTAGGAGCGTCCCCCTAGATGACGAGCAACGCCAGCACTGGTCCGACTGAAGTGGGTCAATATAGGAAATCGAGGAAGGGCATCTGTACCATCTGCTCAAGAGTTTGAACCCCTTCTCCTGAACCTGTGTTGCCGGAGACAGCGAGTGAGTCAACGCAAAACATTTGAACCAATCGTTGGATGAAAGGGCTCGCCCCAGGTCCCTATCCCAGGCAGCAGTATAGTTCGGCAGGTCAGGGCGGAGGGCGCGGAGGAGTAGGGAGTATAAGAGAGACACCGTGTGCGTGGGGGGATCATCTTGGAGTAAGATAGAGTCAAATTCCGAAGGGTCACCACTAACAGCAGTCAGTGAGGGCAGGGAGCGTAAATAGGAGAGAGCCTGGCCGCGCTGCAGCCAGCTCACAGGAGCACCGTCGGATGTGGTGGGAGTAGGAGTCGTCAACAAGGTCGGGTCAGTCCGTAGAATTTGGGAAACCCGTCGGTGGTCCGTCGCAGTCCAGGGTCCAAATCTAGAACACGAGGCCGCCGGGGGGAACGCTGGGGTGCCAAAGAAGGGCGTCATGGGCCCCTGAGGACCTGAGAGACGGCCCGATTTATTCAGGCAATCCCAAATCCGCAAGGTCTGGCGTGTTAAAGTGTTGAAAGAGGACACGTGGCCACGAAGATGTACCGGAGTCCAGGGAAGAGCCCTGAGATCAAAAGGGGCAAGAAAACGTTCAAGTTGCACCCACAATTTAGTGGGAGCATTGTGAAACCAATCCACCAAGCGCGTCAAGGTCGCCGCCCGGTGGTAGAGAGCGAAGTCCGGGATACCGGTGCCCCCTCTAGACTTCGGAAGGGTGAGAGTCGCATACTTTAGACGGGGTCGGCTATGGAGCCATACAAATCTCGAAAGCGTTCTACGCAGCTTGTCAAAGAAGGATGCAGGTATGTGGACAGGAAGCGCTTGGAAGAGGTATAAGAAACGAGGCAGGATGTCCATCTTCAGAACATTGATCCTCCCAAACCAAGACAAGCGTTTCGTGGAGTACGTAGACAGGTCAGATAGGGTTTTAGTGAAGAGTGGAACAAAATTGTCAGTAAAGAGGCGTGTCGGGTCAGAAGGCAGATTGACGCCCAAGTAGCGAACGGAGGAGGATCCCGTCTTAAAGGGATACGTGTCCGAGATACGCTTAAGGGTCGATGTAGGCATGGAGATATTTAGTATCTCCAATTTAGAATGATTAACTTTAAAGTTGCTCATAAGACCAAAGTCGCGGAACTCGGCTAAGATCGCAGGGAGGGACCTTTGAGGAGAGGTAACGTATAGCAGTAAGTCATCTGCGAATAGCGCTAGTTTAGAATGTATGGGGCCAATGGTCAGTCCGCAAACATTGGGGTTATTACGGAGAGCAACAGCCAGATGTTCCATTACTAGTACATAGAGAAGCGGAGATAGGGGGCAACCCTGACGTGTACCGTTGTGTATACTGAAGGTAGGAGACAAGGAGCCGTTAATCCGAAGCCTAGCGGAAGGGGACTTGTAGAGGGCCATAATTCTAGCTAGCATCATCGGGCCGAGACCGATTTGTTCCAGGGTAAGACGCAGAAAATGCCAATCAACACGGTCAAAGGCCTTCTCTGCGTCCACCGTCAGCAGGCACAAAGGTATATCTCGGGAGCGGGCATAATCAGTAAGCAGGAGGGTTTTTAGGGTATTGTCCCTAGCTTCTCGGCCTTGGACAAAGCCCACTTGGTCCATATGAATAAGGTCCGGCAATAATGGTTTCAGTCGGGTCGCTAGGATCTTAGCATAAAGTTTAAGGTCGATTCCAATCAAAGAGATAGGTCTGTAATTGTCACACGTTGTGGGGTCTTTCCCTGGTTTTGGAATTAGGGATATGTGGGCCTCCAACGTCTGAGGGGGAAAATCCGAGCCGTCAGGAATGGAGTTAAAGACCCGAGCCAGAAAAGGGGCCAGCAGAGTGCCGAACACCTTGTAAAATTTGGCAGTAAAGCCGTCAGGGCCAGGACTTTTGCCGGAAGGGGTAGATGCAATAGCCGCCATAACCTCGTCAACTGAGATCGGCACTTCCAGGTCCGAGACGGTCTCATCAGGCAGGCATGGGAGGGCAGTGGCCGACACATACGCAGCCTTGTCATCGAGGGAGGCCCCAGGGTCATCCTGGGGCAAGGACGCAGACAAGTGGTAAAGCGACTGATAGTAAGTCGCAAAGGATTGACCAATTAGCTTCGGGGTCGACACTAAGGATCCTGTGGTGTCACGGATCCGGTCAATAAATGTAGAGGCAGTGCGTGGGTGGAGAGCGCCAGCTAAGGGTCGACCACATTTGTCTTGAAACTTGTATCTGTGTAGAGCCAACTTCTGGTCATACGTGTGGGCAGAGGCCACATATAGGTCCCTAAGTTGAGATCGAGCCGCAGAGAGGTCGGCTAGAGTTGCATCAGAGGGGGTTCGGCTATGCTGTGTTTCTAGATTGCGCAGCTTTAGAGTCGCGGTCGCAATAGAGGCCGACCTGTCCTTCTTAAGACGGGAACCCAGCTGAATAAAGGAACCCCGTAGCACTGCTTTGAGCGCTTCCCATTGCAGGGGGAGTGACGTAGTGTCGTCAGTGTGGTCTAAGAAGAAATTGTTAATGACCGTGGAAATCGTGTCCACGCAGCCCGGAGTCGCCAGTATAGAGTCATTAAGCCTCCAGGTCCATTCTCTCAGCGGAGTATCCGGGGGAGAAAGCGTGAGGAAAATCGGGGAGTGGTCGGACCAGACCGACGTCCCAATGTCAACCTCGGGGGACCAGTCAAGGCAGGCATGGTCCACAAAAAAATAGTCTATCCGGCTGTACGACTGATGGGCAGACGAAAAGTGAGTGTAGGTCCTAGAGGTCGGGTGGAGGATTCGCCACACATCAGCTAAGTGCAAGTCATGAAGGACACGTTTCAGGGCACGCAACTTCGCATAGGAAAGAGTTGAGCGAGAGGAAGAGGTATCTAGTGTCGGGTCTAAGGGAAGGTTGAAGTCGCCACCCAGGAGGACCCTCCCCTCCGCGAACCCCGTGAGTAGCTCAAGGTACCGCAAGGCCCAGGCAACCTGATTTGTGTTAGGTAAGTAAAAGTTGGCAACTGTGTACGTCATCCCCCAGAGAACAAACTTAACCAGCACGTACCTTCCCTGCGGGTCTGCAACATGGTCAATCATGATGACAGGCAGGGACTTGTGAAAAGCTACAGACACCCCTTTGGACTTCTGAAGCGGGTTAGAACTGTGTATCCATCGGTTGTAGTACCTGTTGGAACAAGCAGGGACAGAATCGGAGCAGAAATGAGTCTCTTGGAGCAGCAATATATTGACATGGTGCTTATGCATATGGTATAGGATTTGGCCCCTCTTAGAAGCAACATTGAGGCCCTGTACATTATAGGAGCCCAGGGTCAATCGGGGGCGAGTACTTACTGTGTGGGCCATAGCAGGACGTGAGCGGGCTGGCAGAGGAAAGCAGGCCGCCAGGGGAATGGAAACCGCGACCAGAAAAGAAAGACCGTAGAAGAAGAAGAGAAAAAAGAGAAAGAAAAAAAGGGGGGGTAAGATACGGGGGCAGAGAATACAGAAAAGGGGCGGGAGAGGAAAGAAGAAAAAAGGAAGAAAAAAAAATGAAGGGGTAAGACTAAGTGGTCTACTGAGTAGCAGACAGGGGGGACTCCCGTAAAGGAGCCAAGGAGGCTATGGTGCCTGATTACAGGACACCGCACGTAACACACGATGCGGGCACAGAACCGTGCCCAACCTATGGGGGGGTGGAAGTGTGAAGAGGGAGATAAAGACACATGAGTGGGTCCGGCAACCCAGCAGATCTAAATAAAAATCAGTTATGAGTACACCAAAGAAGAACATTAGCATTAGAGCTCAATACAGGGATAATGGCAGGGACGCAGAATTGCGGCCGACAGGGGAGAAAGCAACATCAGAAAGTATGGAAAACAACAAAACAAAAGTAATTGAAACATTAAGTGGTGGGCCAGGAGCTACCAGAATCATGTAGCGGCAGGCGACCCCCCCCCCAGACCCCAGCCGGACTAAATAACAGCAAGGGGCAGGGGTAAGGTCGCACTGAGCCAGTGAGTACATGTAACTGTGGGGGGCAGCGAGCATCAAAAAGGGAAAACAGGAGAAATTGTCACCACATAGAAGAAGCATCAACATTGCATAGTAATACCAACAACATGAAACCTAGAAGACAACTCGAGCTGGTGGATCATAAGTCTGCAGCAGTAACGGTCACTCTGTGACCCCCTCGAACCCCAGCTAATCGTAGCCATAGCAAAGGGCAGAAGCAAGGTCAGAACAAGACGAATGAGGCCGGTATCTGTGGAGAAAAGCACGTTATGACAGGGGAGGGTAAATAGGGGGTCAACCAACAGGGTCCTGTCACACCAGCACAGTCAACGTGGAATGCGGTATTTGCAGTCATCAAGCTTCCGGAGACTGAGGGCGGCTAGGCCCGTGCCTGGGTAAGGCAGGCCTTGAGCGGGAGCGCCGACTCCTCTGAGGAAGAGGACCAGATGCCTGTGGTCGTGTCCATTCAACTGGAGGATCCAGCCAATTCGGAATGTCCACAGGAGCATGACCCAGAAAGGAAAAGAAGTCGGGTAGTTGATCAGGATCCGCCAGCACGAACTTCCGGGAGTTGAAAGTTACTTTGATGCTGAAGGGGTGCCCCCATGTGTAAGTGGCCCCAATCTGACGCAACAAGTCCAATAAGGGACGAACCACTCTCCGCATATGTAGTGTATTGCGGGATAAGTCGGGGTAGAGGTGAATGGAGGAGCCATCGAAGTCAAGAGGGCCCAGTTGCCAAGCCTTCCTCATGATTTCTTCCTTTAAGGTATAGTAGTGAACCCTACACAACACATCACGGGGACGGCCGTCTCTCCCACCTCCCGGGCCCCCCACCCTGTGCACCCTGTCCAGTTCGATGGCCGTGGTCGGAGTTCTACCGAGAACCTGATTGAGAATGGCAGTCACAGTGGGTTTAAGATCCGTACCAGAGGTGGCTTCAGGGAGGCCCTGAATCCGTATGTTGTTCCTGCGACTCCTGTTTTCGCCGTCATCTATGCGGAGTTGTTGCTGGCGCAGGCGTTGGAGGTGGTCCCGGGAAGCAATCTCCAACGCCGTTAAGCGGGACTCATGGGCTTCCTGAGTAGCGGTGACGGCGGCAACAGTGGAGTCCGTAGCGGAAACTTGTTGACGGATTGCATTCAAGTCAGCATGCAGTGAGAGTTCCATTTTAGAGGCCCAGGACTCGAAGTCCGACCGGAAGGCCGAGAGAAGGGAGGCAGCCTCCGACCTGAGGGTTCCCCCGTAGTCCCGGGAGTCAGGGCCCCCAGTCGTCGTAGAAGAGCTGGGCAAGGGAGGTGAGGAAGAGGGCGCCGCCGGAGAAGGAGGCCTCTCCGCGCATCCCGTGGCCCCATCAGGAGGAGTAGGCAGAGATGGCTGCGGGGCAGGTTTGTTTTTACCTACTGTGCGACTGGGCGCCATCTTATCAGGTCTGGGGGAGCGGGGTTCCGGTGGCGCAGTGCGCAGCAGGTAACGTTGTATGGAGCTCTGTTGAAGGTCTGCAGGGTCAGCGAGGTGGGAATTGCCCGCAGACATGCGTACAGTAGGTGTAGCTTGGCTGAAAGGTAACTGCCGGAGCCGGACCGTCCCGTGGCTCAGCACCGCAGGGCAAGCATCTTCAAATCAGTTGCAATAAGGTTCATACGGGCAGAAGGTCACGGGCATAGAGTGCAAGTTCGGTAATGCAGGAAAAAAGTGGTGTGAGCAATCCACAGCAAAAAGGGATCAAAAAAGACAGGTGAACTTGTATAGGAAGTTGCAATATAGTCAGTGAGGGCTCGGTGCAATACTCTGCAGCTATGATTATGTAGCTGGAAGACCTCACAGCAGCAGACAGGCACTTGGCAGGCTGGTGGATAGTCCGCAGGGGTTGTGACACTCAGCAGGGCTGTGGGATGGCAGGCAGGCAAGAGTGGCAATGTAAAGGGTCAGTCTACAGGCTTTAGGACCCCCCAACTCACATAATCCGCAGGCAGCAAAATCCAGATTTCAGGCTGTGATTCTCCTCAGCAATGGAGGCCCGGCGATTGCTGGATAAGCTGAAAAGTGTGCAGCCTGCTAGATGTCTCTTTCCCTTGCTGTAGCCAAGATGGCGGACTGCTGTGCAGTGGAGACTGTGGGGTTTGCTGGGGCCTTCCTATGAGGAGCAGGCTGGGATGGATGGGATGGATGGATGAGGGGGCACCCAAAGGAGGAAGCAGGACCCCTATGCGTGTTTGCGACCGCGGCCCGCTTCAGGAAAGGCCGCGGCTTCGTGCTGGACTAGGCCGCAAAAAAACGATCCTCTAATCCGGCTTTGTTTCTCAAAATAGAGGTCGATATCAGTCCCTGGGGTATAGATGGGTCCCCCCGAGGTGTTTGCAGCCCACAAGAACGCTGGATGAAGGAGGATTGCAGAGGATTGATGACGGAGAGAACGGAGCTCTCCTCTGCACATCCGTCCGTTTTATTTGTGCCTGGGCCGAGCGGGGGGGCCTGAAGCAGGAAGGATGCAGATCAGGAGGCGGCAGAGGGGCCCCAAAGATAGTCAGGCCTTACCCGATCACCGCTGCCGCGTCCCGCCCCAGGAAAGACCGCGGCTTCGGCCCGCGGCTAGGCCTCAGTCCTGGCGACCCGCCGATCGGGTCTTTTCCTCCGCAATTTCAGCTGGCAAGTGTCCCAGGGAGGCGCAGAGAGAGCTTGCCGTCCTTTTCTGATAGCTGGGGGTGAAGGATTGAGAGGATGGCAATAGATTAGTGCAGGCCGAGACGGAGCTCCTCTCTCCAGCGTCCAACTCCGTCGGCTTCCGGACACGCCCCCTTATTATTCTTTTTAAAAGGGGGATCTTATAGGCCCTGTTCACACCTGAGCATTTTTCAGCTCGTAAAACGCTCATCTCTGAAGTTTCAAAATGCCCAACAAGCAAAATCACATTAATTTCAATGGCCCCTGTTCACCTATGAGCGTTTTGTCACCTGAAGCAAAACGCCTGAAGCTCAAAAAAGTACATGAGCTTCTTTTTTGGCAGAATACAAGTGTTTTTGTTAGATGCCAATGCCTGCCTCCAAACACCTGAAAAAACGCCCAAAAAATGCCCAAAAAGACGCCTGAAAAATGCCTGAAAAATACTCAAAAAAATGCTGGAAAACGATACGCTCAGGTGTGAATGGAGCCTAACTCCTGATGCTACAGCATCTACTAATGTGCTCTTCTAAAAATAAATTCAGGCCAAGACTTTGTCCCTTTGCAAGATACACAAATATTACCTAATTATTTTTCCAATGTCCCTATATTGGATGCTATAATCTAAAATGATTTTAGTTCAATTTGGTTCAATCATATCTATTATTTTTAAAATTGAAGCTGGTTCGAATAAATACAAAAAAAAAAAAAAACTTCATAGTTACTTAAAAAGATTTTGAAGTAATCCTAAACATAACAGACAAAATAGCAATCTTACACCTGAGTATATATTAAAAAATAATGGGGTCCCCAAACCCTCCATGATAGCCAAACATATTTCAGGGTCTCATAAGGAATAGAATAAAGAAACAAATGGACTTAGCTAAGCCTAAAGTCGAAGACCTAGCCAAAATCATAGCAAAGAAAAAAAAAAAAGGAAAAGAGAAAATAATAGTAAAAAATAAATAATAATAATAAATGCTCTCCACCCAGCCTTGAAGACCACCTTAAGAGGAAAGGGTGATTCTAAACTCTTGTGTGTTACGAAATGTAGTCCAACTGGCCCAGGTCGCAACATGTTGATCTAGCCTATTGTCTTCTACTGCTAGTAAACATTCTAAGTCCATAAGTGAATCCATTTCCAGCACCCATGAAGCTAACGTAGGCAAAACTGAGGTTTTCCAATGTCAGACTGCTACAGAAACCTTTGTTACCCTTGGTAACCACTTGTGTCTTCACACAGTATTAATTCTTGCACTGATGTCTTCATACTGCAGTGTGTTTTAGTGACCCAAGCTGCAGACTATATATGTACCAGTTACATACACTGCACCTCTTTAGTACCTTCAAACAAGGCATAGGTAAAAGTTCAAAAGCTTTACTTAAAGAATAAGTTAACATGATGATGATAATGGACAGTCCAAGACAAAGTGCAAACATTCCCTAACATTCTTAGCCCCTAACTACAGGCTTGTAAATGCCACAGCAAACCTGTTCAAGCAAAAGTCAAATGTTGGCATATCTGGAATTCCATATCTGGAATTTCATTCTGCCTTTGGAAGATAGGGCCATCCAGACTCCTGCAAAAGAACCAGGCAGAGAATTCCTCTTCTACTGTATGGGTAAGTCTCCCCTCTCCTCCCCTGAGGATCCAGGTCTCATCCCTTTTATAGCACACAGGAACGGAGGGTTTGACCCAAGAAAATCCACTAAGAAAAACCCAGGAGAGCAGTTAACCCTTAACTATCCCACTGGGGCAGCAGTGATCACTACCTGCCTATACACCTCCCCCCAAAAACACAAGCGATCCCGGCTAGATAACCCCTGCATTTTACACATACAGGGCATTACAACATTTAGCAGAACAGGTCAACAGTAACTTTGGCAAATGAACAGTGCAGCTTGACCCTAGGAGCCAAGAGGGAGGCCATCCCTGATAGCTTGTAACAGCTGATCTTAAGGATCTGTGTTGGAGGCTCGGAGGTAGATGCATCTCTGGCAGCAGAATCACTCATAGTCAGGTCATCCAGCTCAAGTTCACAGCTGGGCTCTTCTTCCAACATGCGCAAAAATAGCAGTAAACCACAGACATGGCAGTAAGCTCGAGTAGAGAAGATAGGCAAGCATCTCTGCCAAGTCAGACAAATAGCTCAGAACTCTTCCCAGGTGCCCGAATAGCAAAGGGCAAACCCAAAAGCTGGAGGGTATCATTCTCCAGTATCAATGGTAGTCAAAATGTATTTCCATGGTAGCTGGTGGCTGGCCATAGTGGCTGCTAGCAAAGCACGTGGAGCACCTTGTTCTAGGTCTGGTTGCTATATACGCCCCTTATCAGGATATCTGACAATCAGGTGATGGAGCCTCATACAGGAGTCAATAAGGAAGCTGACTTGTGTTGTTTGCGTGGAATATTGCTTTACAAGCCTGGACAAGTCCTACCTAACTAACTTTTGCCATGGTTTCTTTGGAGAGGGGTCTTTAGGTGCATGCATTAGGCGTAGCCCCATGTTGGGCACCAAATTGTAAGGGTAGAGTGCTGGGGTGGTCGTCAAGTCCTACGTGTATCCTTCCTCATTAGGTGCCAAACAAGGATCACATGAGAGGCCTACCCGGGATGGGTTCTTCTGGACTATGCTAGGCACTTTGTACAGTGTCACTACCATACACAAGGGGTACCTTTACTTAAGCCACGCTCATGACCTGGTAGATGAGTAAACATTAACAAACTCTAGTAAACTCTCTTGATGTAATATACACCAACATGTTCACTTGTGCATTTAGAAAGGACAGGCAGTGCCAACGCCCTCTCCACCTGTCCAGCGTATTAACGCTACCTCACTCCCTGTAACTGTATAAAATCCTGCCGTGCACTCCATTCATGCACTTTACTTAACTCTTCCTCTTCAATACCTGTGTACAGGTTGAGAGCCCCGGTGGTGGATATCTGCTCCCTGGCAGATGGATCATAGAGGAAGGAGTGCCGACAACATCTCCCTCGCTGCAAGAGGCTATCTCACCTGCCATATCTACACGCTTAATGACAGGCTGCTAAATAAACCTTTGTTACCGTTGGTAACCACTTGTCTCTTCACACCGTATTAACTCTTGCACTGATGTCTTCATACCCCAATATGTTTTAGTGACCCGAGCTGTAGAGTACATGTGTCAGTTACTTAAATTGCACCCCTTTAGTAACTTCAGACCATACATAGGTACAGCTTCAATGGCTTTACTCAAAGAATACATTAACATGATGACAATGACAAACATTCCCTAACATTCATAATCACTAACTACAGGCTTGTGGCTGCTCCAGAAAACCTGTTCAAGCAAAAGTCCAATGTTGAAATTACAGTCCAAATCTGGAATTGAATTCCGGCTTTAGCAAGATATGGGTCATCCAGATTACAACAAACAAAACCAGGTAGAGCATACCGCTCCAACTGTGTGGGTAAGTCTCCAATCCCCTCCCCAAAGGAGGTCCGAAGAAAAAACAGCCAAGAAAAAGCCGAGAGTGCAGTTAACCTTTAACTTTACACTTTGGCAGCAGTGATCATATCACGGAGCTGGTGGAGACCAAGCTGTAGAGAGGGCTTCTCTTGCACCTCCTGTCCAACACCCCTGGTAGAGATGACAGGTGGTGTAGGACACAGAGTGGCACGGGGGCCAGTATAGCAGGTGGTGTCTTGACAGAAGACTGATGGCTGTGGATCACCAGATGAACACCTGGAACTGGAACTTGGTGATACTGGATGAGAAGGCAGGAGCGAAGCCGGAACAGAAGCCAAGGAGTCATCAACAGCCAGACAGCACGGGTACAGGAACGTGAGAAAGGAACGGAGTCAGGATACAAGCCGAAGTCGGTACACAGTCTGGCAGCGAGGTACAAAAGCATAAGGCAAAAGCAGGGTCAGACACAAGCCGAGGTCACGGGTAGGCAGGTAGGAATCCAAAGGAGAGTCAAGGGCAAGCCGGGTCGGTATAACAGGTAATCCAGAAGCAGGTCAGGGCACAGGTAAACAGGAACAAGCTGAAAGATCACTCAGCAATATGTTCCTGTCACTGCTCAGTATAAATAGGCCGTTTGGCGCCAATTTCATGCGCATGTTGCGTACGCGCGTTTGCGTGTTCGCGCATGAGCATACGCACATTCCTTCCCGTGTGCCTGGGCATGCACACAAACGTCTGTTTGGGTCCAGCTGAGCGTCTCTTACAGATCACTACCTGCCTATATATCTATAACTATTGCGATCTGATGGTTTAAAATAATTCTTAGTCCTGAATTGTCCATTATCAAAAAATATCTCCAAATCTAGGAAAACAACTTGTTTTTGATCCTTCTTCCAATATAAAAAAAAAATGTTTATTGTTCTCATCTGTTTTTTTTCTTAAATGCCAATAAACTGATCTCATCTCCTTCCCAAACCATAAACAGATCATCAATAAATATTATATAGCATAACAATTGTTTGGGTCAGTTCTTAACCACTTAACGTCTGCCTACTGCAGATTTACTGCGACAGGCAGCCGCTCCTGGGCAAAGCGATGTAGGTTTACGTCGCTCGCTCTCAGGAGGCTAGGGGGCAAGCGCGCGCTGCCGGCGGGGAAGCCGATGCATGCGTCAGGTGGCTCCGATTGCCGCCTGACATCCGCAATCGTTCCCCGCTGAGAGAAGGACGGTCAGCTGTTGTAAACACAGCTGACCGTCCTTCTCCCTGAAATATACACAGAGCCTATATAGAAGGATCACATGTCTCTATGGTCATTTCAGAAGCCACGCCCCCCCCCCCCACAGTTAGAATCAGACCCCTAGGCTCACATTTAACCCCTTGATCACCCACAGTATTAACCCCTTCCCTGCCAGTGTCATTACTACAGTAACAGTGCATATTTTTAGCACTGATTACTGTAGTAATGTCACTGTCCCCCAAAAAAATGTCAAAAATGTCAGTCAGGGGTCCGATCTGTCTGCTGCAATGTCGCAGTCCCACTAAGAATCACAGATCGCCGCCATTACTAGTAAAAAAAAATAATAATAAATTCCCGTAGTTAGTAGACGCGATAACTTTTGCGCAAACCAATCAAAATACGCTTATTGTGATTTTTTTTTTCAAAAATATGTAGCAGAAAACAAATTGGCCTAAAATGTTAAAACATTTTGATTTTTACGTTTTTTTTGTGTGTGAATGTTATAAAGCAGAATGTGAAAAATATAGTTTTTTTTTCAAAATTTGCGCTCTTTTTTTGTTCATAGCGCAAAAAAAAAAAATTGGACAGGTGATTAAACACCACCAAAAGAAAGCTCTATTTTTGGGGAAAAAAAGACGTAAATTTAGTTTGGGTACAGTGTCGCACGACCGAGCAATTGTCCATTAAGTTAACCTTTCTGAGGTCAAATTGGGAGGTGAGCGGCTTCATGTTACTGGCAGTGGAGGCACGTTTGGCACTACTCGTTTTATTATATTGCTAAAGAATTATGGCACTTTATTAACGATGGAGATGGAAGATTGAATATGGACTTTATTATCTATTAATGCAAACTTTATGTATGTGATTTTTGTTATATAGTTTTGAGCTACACTAATATTGCTATATGTTCATTTGCCACACAGTTGCCCAATTTAACAGTGCATTGAAGTTGATTTGTAAGTTGGAGACATTCTGTAAGGACGTTATTCCATTTCATAGATTGATGTCATCTCAAAGACTGAAATGGTACTTTTATATTTTAATAGGTCTTTGTTGCAGTTTTACACAGAAGAAAGTAAGACAATCTAGTTGCAACATAACAGAGGTTCCATCTAAATGGGGAGGGTGCAGCCGTACTGGGTGAGAAGATGGCCAAAAAGTAAGAGGGGCTTTTAAACTAGGTGATAGGGGGGAGGGTACAGATGTAGAATTAGCCAGTGGAAAGCAAGTTTCAGAGGGCAGAAATGGGGGCATTAGCGGTAGGGTTTTCGGAGCTCCTATACCCAGGGTGGGTATGGGGAAAAATCAAGAGAGCAGCCTAAAAACATCAAATGAGGATATATGTAACCGGTCAAAATTAAGAGGTTTGTATACCAATGTCAGAAGCCTGGCCAACCAGCTGGGAGAGCTGGAGCTGCTGATGTTTGAGGAGGACTTAGATTTTGTGGGGATAACAGAGACTTGGTTTGACAGCTCTCATGACTGGATGGCGACCATTCAAGGGTATTCCCTTTATCGCAGAGATAGAGAAGGTAAAAAAGGGGGAGGGGTATGTCTGTATATTAAGAACAGTATACAGATAAATATGAGGGATGATATTAATAATGGAGCTAAGGACGAGGCAGAATCCCTATGGGTAGAGCTTCAAAGGGAAGGCATGGTGGGGAAGGTAATATTGGGGCGTATACTATAGGCCCCCCAACCAGAGGGAGGAGGGGGAGGCGGACCTCATTTTACAGATAGGATTAGCAGCAAGGATGGGAAATGTCATTATAATGGGGGACTTTAATTATCCTGATATAGACTGGGCAGAAGGAACCGCGCACTCAGCCAAGGCTCGGCAGTTCCTAAATGTTTTGCAGGACAATTTCATGGGTCAGATGGTGAATGCACCGACAAGAAACAATGCGGTACTTGACCTAATGATTACCAACAATACAGACCTGCTCACGGATATAGAAATACGGGGCAACTTAGGAAACAGTGACCATAGGTCAATAAATTTCAGTATTAATTACAGTAATAGGAAGCAGAGGGGTAATATAAGGACGCTGAATTTCAAAAGAGCCAATTTCCCAAAACTGTGCTCGCTGCTAGAAAATATCAATTGGGATAGAACCCTGGGAACAAAGAACACGGAGGAAAAATGGGAGTGCTTCAAGAGCATACTTAACAAAGGGATTGACCAGTGCATTCCAAAGGGAAATAAATTTAAAAGAGCAAAACTAAACCCTGGGTGGCTAAACTCCAACATAAAAATGCATATTAGTGCTAAAGAAAAGGCCTTCAAAAAATACAAGACTGAGGGGTCATTGGCAGCATTTAAGCAATACAAAGAGTGTAATAAGAAATGTAAAAACGAAATCAGGGCGGCTAAAATAGAACACGAGAGACATATAGCGGAGGAGAGTAAAAAGAACCCCAAGAAATTATTTAAGTATATAAACAGTAAGAAAGCGAGGCCAGAACACATTGGCCCCATAAAAGATGACAAAGGAAATATGGCCACTGAGGACAGAGAAAAGGTGGAAGTGTTAAATAATTTCTTCTCTTCAGTCTTCACAAAAGAATCGGGGGGCTACACGAACCTAGCTTGTAAGGCCGAACTAAACAACACACCTCAGGAAATACCGCCATGGCTAACAGAAGATAGACTTAAAACTAAACTAGAGAAACTTAACATAAATAAATCACCGGGACTGGATGGCTTGCACCCAAGGGTTCTTAAAGAGCTCAGCCAGGTGATTGCCAGACCATTATTCTTGATCTTTAAGGATAGTTTACAGACGGGTATGGTGCCAGCTGATTGGAAAAAAGCCAACGTAGTACCAATATTTAAAAAGGGGCAGAGATGTATCTTGGGTAACTATAGGCCGGTCAGCCTAACATCTGTAGTCTGCAAGATTTTGGAGGGGATGTTAAGGGACCACATACAAGACTTTAGTAATGAAAACTGTATTATTAGTAGTAATCAGCATGGATTCATGAAAAATCGTTCTTGCCAAACCAATCTATTAACCTTCTACGATGAAGTGAGCTGCCACCTGGATAAAGGAAAGCCTGTGGATGTGGTGTATCTGGACTTTGCAAAGGCCTTTGACACCGTTCCCCACAAACGCTTACTGTACAAACTAAGGAAGGTAGGTATGGACTATAAGGTGAGTACCTGGATAGAGAACTGGCTCCAGGGGAGAGTCCAGAGGGTGATGATTAATGAGGAGTACTCGGATTGGGCGGGTGTGGAAAGTGGGGTCCCTCAGGGTTCTGTCCTGGGACCAATCCTGTTTAATTTATTCATAAATGATCTAGAGGAGGGGATATCTAGTACAATCTCAGTATTTGCGAATGATACTAAACTAAGCTTGCCAATATCTTCTTTGCAGGATGTGGAAACCTTACAAGGGGACCTGAACAAAATAACGGGGTGGGCAACTACATGGCAGATGAGGTTTAATGTTGAAAAATGTAAAGTAATGCACTTGGGGGCCAGAAACCAGAAAGCAAGCTACTCACTAGGGGGGGAACCTCTGGGTGAGTCTAGGATGGAAAAAGACTTGGGGGTACTGGTAGACAACAGGCTTGGCAGTGGCATGCAATGCCAAGCCGCTGCAAGCAAAGCCAACAGAATACTGGGATGCATAAAAAAGGGGATTCACTCCAGAAATAAAGAGATTATTCTGCCGCTCTACAAGACTCTGGTCCGGCCACATCTGGAGTATGCTGTCCAGTTCTGGGCACCGGTCCTCAGGAAGGATGTGCTGGAATTGGAAAGAGTCCAGAGAAGGGCAACAAAAATAATCAGGGGAATGGAGGACATCAGCTATGAGGAAAGACTACAAGCACTGAACCTATTCTCTCTGGAGAAGAGACGATTGAGGGGGGATATGATATCAATGTACAAATACTGTACTGGCGACCCTAGCATAAGGAACAAACTATTCAGAGAAAGGAGATACAATAAGACACGTGGCCACTCACTAAAACTAGAGGAAAGGCAGTTTAACCTTAAAATGCGTAAGGGGTTCTTCACTGTAAGAGCGGTAAGGATGTGGAATTCTCTTCTACAAGCAGTCGTATCAGCAGGGAGCATTGATAGTTTCAAAAAACTATTAGATGGGCACCTTAGAGACCACAGCATACAGGGGTATACAATGTACGGTTAAAAGCAAACACACACACACATCATAGGTTGAACTGGATGGACTGATGTCTTTTTTCAACCTCACCAACTATGTAACTATGTAACTATGTATCTAGAGTATAAGTGACTCTGCCTCGATTAATCAAACAACATTTGGTAGTTAGAAACCTTGAAGTGAGCAGAGGCAAATATGTTCAGTTTTTCTGTCTTTAGCGTACAACTCTAGATGGGAGGGGGGAGTAAGGGAAAGAGGAATGGGTGGGGCGTGGGGGAGAAGGTAGGGTGAGGGTGAGAAGGGGGGGGCAGAGGGAAGGAGAGAGGAAAGGGGAGAGGGTTACCAGTATAACAGATGTAAAATATCAAAACAATTTATAGCAAAACAATTCGCATTTGAGCTCTACATTTCAGATGATTCAACCATTGTGACCATTGTGTAACAAATGTTTCTATTTGCAAATTTTTCCTGGCTACTAGTTTCTTCATTTCACATTGCAAGTTGAGGTCAACAGTTGTGCTAAATATGGAGGGGGTTTCTGAAGTTATCCATAGTCTGTTAATGTTTAGCTTAGCCGCAAACAATAGGTGTATAATGACGGGTCTAGAGTTTGGAGGGTATTTCTCTAAACCTACGTGGAGCTAAGCTAGGGTGGGGGTAGGAGTTACATGTATGCCAGGAGTGGAGGAAATCAGTGTAAATATTTGTTTCCAGTATGAGGTGAGGGACTTACAGTACTGTAGGATGTGGGCAATTGAGACTATGCTACCACAATTTCTTTAAACAGCTTTCTGGGCTTCCCGGGTACATCACGCCATGGAGATTCTCTCACGTCTGGCAGGTGTTTAGATAGTGCTCTTATAGGGATCGGTAAGGAATGGGTATTTCATCTAGAAATGTGTTTGGACAAAAAATGTTTTTACATCAGCAGGGATGATGTGATCGTGTCAAGAGTAGGTGGAGGACAACCTGTAAGGAGAAGGGAGTCAATGGGGTGTTTAGACTGGGGGGATGAGGATTCCATGAGTGACCATATTTTTTTGTGTGTTGGGTGTCACCAGTAGTATGTTTGGTCCAGAATGGAGGCATGGTAATAGCTACTGATGTGGGGTAGAAATTGTGCTGTCTGGTTAGGATATAGCTAGCACATCTAGGAGGGCTTGCTTCCCATATAAATGTTGATAGATACCACTGGATGGAAGCGAAAAAGGATTGGGGAATAGGTACAGAATTTTTGGTAGCAGTATCATCTTAAGGGAAGCAATCCCACCGAGCTTAGATTGGCCTGTTGAGCACAACAAGTGTAAGAGTTGGGGGAGTTGTGACTTATGCAAAGGTAAGTCCTTGATTGCGCTGTGAATTTTCTCCACATAGATGGTTTGTGAGAGAGATTCAAATTGGGTGGCTGAGATAGTGAGAAGATCAACTGAGTCTAAGAATTCCTGGATTACGGAATCAGAAGGCTGAGGGGTGGAAACTTCATTTTTTAAATTGTATAGTGACGAGTAGGGATGGGCGAATGGTTCGGCATGAGTTCGGGCTGAACATTTGCCTGTTTGGCTGTTCGCCAAACACCCGAGTTTGCAGGGTGTTCACCAGATGTTCGCCCTGATGAACACCTTTCAAAGCTTTGCCCAATCAGGGCGCAGTATAAACTGGTTGTTAAGGAGCGAGGTCGGGAAGCCAGCCACAGTGTCCTTAACAACCAATGAGTAATCAGCTGTCAATGGTCTTTAAATATAGTGCCTGGGGGCTTCTTCGTCTGCCTGTAAAGTGGTGCATCTTTAGCATGCATTCAACATGCTACAGCAAAAGTGACATTTCTAAAGAAAGAAAACTAAGTCAAATCACATTTAAAATGACTCGTGATTACAATTTCCGGCTCTTGGCTATTAAATATTTTTTTTTTTAAATAGCATGGGGTCCCCTCCAAAATCCATACCAAACCCTTATCCGGGCACACAGCCTGGCAGGTCAGGAAAGAGCACTAGAGCATGTAGATGGGGGCAAGGGCCTCTTCCCGACCACTCTGGGCTGTGGTTGTCTGCAGATGGGGGGTTTATCGCAATCGGTACGTTGTACCCCTACTCATTCACCAAAAAAGTGGACAAAAAAATAAACACACGTACACTGTTTTTTAAAAGTCCTTTATTCAAAAATAGAAATAAAAAATAGTGTCCCCTGATGTAAATCCATCATCAATCACACTGTCCACTGCACCCGCCGACCCGAAAAAAGAAAAAAAAAAAGTTCCTTTTTCGTTGAACGTTTCCCGCGGTCTGCCAGCTCCGCTGTTTGACAGTTCTTATATAGGGAATGGGCGGGGCCACACTGGTAATGTCACATGGCTGCCCCGCCCCTCGTGACATTGCCGACCCCAGCAAGCACCCCACCCATTCCTTGTTCTGTCAAACCACAAACAGACAGACCACTGGAAGTGTTCAACGAGAGTGGAACTTTTTTTTTTCTTCTTTTTTTGGGTCAGCGGGCAACATTATTGACGATGGATTTACACCGGGGGACACTATTTTTATTTTTATTTTTTTTAATAAAGAACTTGTCAAAAACTGAGTGTGTTTATTTATTTTTTGTACATTTTTTGGTGAATGGGTAGGGGATATTAAAATTAAAATTATAATATTCAAATAAGAGGGGACAGGATATGGGGGCCCCCTTGTTAAAGGGGAGCTTCCAGATTCCGATAAGCCCCCCCACCCGCAGACCCCGACAACCACAGCCCAGGGTTGTCAGGAAGAGGCCCTTGTCCCTATCAACATGGGAACAAGGTGCACTGCCCCAGAGGACCTCCCTCCATGTTGAGGGCATGTGGCCTGGTATGGTTCAGGAGGGGAAAGGACGCTCGCTCATAATCTCCCCTTTCCTGACCTGCAAGGCTGCGTGCCCGGATAAGGGTCTGGTATGGATATTGGGGGGGACCCCATGCCATTTTTTTTCTTTCATTTTTTAATTGCTGGGTGCCAGCAATTGTAACCACGGGTCATTTTACATGGGATTTGACTCTTTTTTTTTTTCTTTAGAAATTAAATTTTTACTTTAGCAAGATCTATACATGCTACAGATACGCCACTTTACAGGCACATTAAGTGGACTCCCCAGGCACTATATTTAAAGGAATTTTTCATTTTTATTGTTGCACTTTAAGCATCATTAAAATCACCGCTTCTGGAAAAAAAATTGTTTTTACATTTTTTTTATTTTTTTTAATTGATACATGTCCCTTAGAGCAGTACCCAGACCCTCATACCACATTTACACATTTAAGGACAATTACTTGCAAATAATCCCTCAAAATGGGAACTTTTGATTTTTCCTTTTCGGCTCCCCTAGACTTCAATGGGGTTTGCTGTTCAGGTTAGAACATTTCCCCTGTTCGGAAGTTCTGCTGCAAACCGAACAGGGGGGTGTTTGTCCCATCCCTAGTGACGAGAAATACTTGCTAAAAGCATTTGTGATGTCTTGTGGGCTAGTTAGGAGTCATTTTGAAGTAGGGTGGTGGAGAGATAGAATTTTAGCTTTGTGCTATGACTTGGCGGGCCAAAAGGGCTCCTGCTTTGTTGTCTAGTGCGTAATAGTTGACTTTAGTGTATTTGAGGTTGTTTTCAAATTTGTACAGTAGTAGGGACGTGAGCTTTCGTCTCTGCTCTAGCAGTTCACCAGTTAGTTTATGGGAGGCAAGGGCTTTATTTTGTTTCTCTAATTTTTAAATTTGGATCGTGACCTCGTCAATCTGCCTGGTCCTCTGGTTTTTGGTTCTTTTACTTAGTTTTATAATGATCAAAATGGTACTTTTAATTCCAGACCCAATAAAATGTATAAATATATTAAAAAGTAAAGGTCCCAGCACCAAATCTTGATATTCCAGACACAGTGGGGGGATTCACTAGAACAGATGCATATAGAATCAGCTGTGCATAGTGACCAATCAGCTGCTAGGCAATAAGGCTTTGCTGATAAAACCTAGAACACATGTGTCAAACACAAGGCCCGCAGGCTGAAACCGGCCCCCAGGCCATTTTATGTGGCCCTTGCACCTCTCCTGCAGCTGCAGGAGAGCTCCAGCCCTCCTGTGGTTCTTCTCCAGACCCTGTACTTTCTGCTTTCTAGCAATACCTTCACCTTCCCAGCAGCACAAGGTAAGGGGGGTGCACTGTGATGTAAGAGAAGGTGGGGGACTCAACCTCTGATGGTGAAGAGGTTTTTGATGTCTTATGTAAGGGTAAGGCATGCTCTGGACATCTAGTCTTACAGATATAACTTGCCCTTTTGAGGGCAATAATAAGGCTGATGTGGCCCGCCATTTAACTGAGTTTGACACCCCTGACGTAGAAGCTGATTGGCTACTATGCACAGCTGCACTACATTCCATGTGCTCTGTTTTAGTAACCCCCCCCAAAAGAAAAAAATACAAACATTTTCAATACGTACAAATAAATTGAAATTCACCTAAAAATGATGTGCAATCATATCAGCCATAAAAGCCCAAATATGATCTCAATCACTGTGAACCAATGCAAACAATGTGCAATTCAAGTGACAGTCCCACTGCTTCACTACGGTGCTCCAAACACAAAGACAGGGACAGGGTGTACTCAACTGTGTGCTCACTCCAGAACACCTAGTACACAGGCTTCACACCACACTCCCCGAGTCCCCAAAGAGTTTTGACTCATCAACAAGAGAGTCATAACCAGAGTAGTTATATCCAAGGTGGTATGGCTTCCATATACTTCAAGCAATTGTCCCTTCTGTTCTTCTGGAGTGAGCACACAGTGGAGTACACCCTGTCCATGTCTTCGGGTTTGGAGCACTATAGTGAAGGAGTGGGTCACCTTAACTGCACATTGATTGCATTGGTTAACAGTGATTGAGATCACATTTGGACTTTTATTACTGGCACGACTTACGATTGCACATGATATTTATGTTTTTATGTAAATTAGATTGCAGTATATAAGTAGCACTGTTACCCATAGGGTAGGTGGGTTTTTTTTTTTTCTTCAGTTTACTTAGTTGTTTTTACACAACATAACAGCAGCAACCTGAATAATATTTTTACCACCCAGCATGCTAAAAGTTATTTATAAATGTATAAGTATTTTCTTACGACTTTGCCGAAAGAAGAAACACATGTATGCTTTTCAAATATTTACAAAAAAATAAGAAAAAAATGAAAAAAAATAAAAAAACAGTGAAGAGATGTAAATTGGGAAATTTGGAGATAACAAGGTGGCAATAAGCAGTAAATAGAAAATAATTAGACCTCAGCTGTCAAAATTTATCTTACCATGCTTTTATTGAATAATTTCAAACAAAATACAAACATCTGAATAGGACATCATCCATTTTCTACCAACATAGAATTCTGTACATTGATACCGAACCTAACATAGTCAATGCAAACAATATAGGGAGCATTAAGCAGAACGATCAACATAATAAATATGAGGAGCTCTGTAGCATACTGGGGATGTCGGTGATGCCCCTAGGCCATCCGGACACCCCCATTGGGAACTAACTGTGTGTGGATGAGGGCAAGACCAGCCACCTCTGCTAATCATTATTGAGTTGGTTTTCATTTGAATGTTATAATTTCCTGCCACAATATCTTAATTTTGTAAAGGGTAAATTCATAAAGCAGTAAACGGTGTAACAATTAGTGTAGATATTACAAACAATTAGGCTCTGGACAAGCTAAATCTTTTGGCTTCAACCAGGGTAGCTGTCAAAATTTCAATGGGTCTTAACCCCTATTTGCCTCAAAATGTGGTATCTGGGGAGGGTTGTAGGGCATTTGAAGAATGCCCTTAGTCAAGCTTCCTAAACATACCTCATACATAGTTCTTACATTCGAAGCAGCACAAATGTATTAAAAAATAGTAATTATGATAATATGGTGTACCCATAATGCCCTGCATAACAGTGTCACTACTAATTGCCTGCTCTTAGATTGCATTCCAAAACCATGACCGTTAAAATGTAGTTTTCCTTCCCTTTTGTGCTTATAGCAACCTTAACTCTTCTGGGAAGGCTCTCCACAAGATTTTGGAGTGTGTCTGTGGAAATTGTTCTCCTTCGGTCAATAGAGTATTTGTTAACTGAAGTTCTGATGTTAGGGTAGAAAACCTTGCTTGAATCAACATCCCAATTCCTCCCAAAGGTGTTCAGTAGGGTTGAAGTCAGAGGTCTGATCAGGTTACTCATGTTCCTTCACATCAACCTTGTCAAAGCATGCAGCTGGCCCTTTCGTATAATAAATTGTAATTGTTCCCCTTCAGCCAATAGGATATTTGTTAAGCGAGGTACTGTTGTTAGGGTAGAAGACTTGCTTGAATCAGCAACCCAATTCTTCCCAAAGGTGTTTGGTAGGGTTGAAGTCAGGGGTCTGATCAGGTCACTCAACTTCCTTCACATCGATCTGGTCAAACCATACAGCTTGTCCTTTCTTATAGTAATTGCCTCGGCTTCCAACTCTTATGTCTCTCAGCTTCATATCACCATACCAGAGTGAGCTGGCATAGTATAGTAAGTGGGATCATGATTCAGTCAAATGTTGTAAACTGTAATCATCCTTATTTAAATGTATTGTAATCGAGGCAGGTAAACCTCTCAAGATTTTCTTTGATTTTAAGGGAATTAGATTCCTGTAAGATGTACATAGCTGAAATTCTTTGTTTAGCAGATCTAAGTCAGTTTTTTTTAGAAGATTCATAAACTTACGTGAATAATTGTCTTTATTAAAAAATAAGATAAGATAATGCAAAGATAATGTTTTTATGAATAATGATAGCAAATTTTTTCCAATTGCTCGGTATTCTTTAGCTTCCTTTGGTTAAAATATCCCATATTTTAGCATTGGAAGGTAACCTATACCACCCATTACTTTAAAACTGCGTTATGGTTGGGTTATTGCTATCACCTAAAAATCTGTCTGGAAACACGGATCATGCAAACAGGAGAAAAATGTCTCATAGTATAAAGAACCTGGTGAAATGTCTTCACTTAAAGAAAAAATATATTGGACTGACACTATCACTTTACAGTCCACCTCCAAGCCTTTACAAGTCCTCCTACAAGCTTCATTAATACAAAAATGTGTTGATATGAGCTACTTTACTTTAGGCAGTGGAGAGCATCAATAATGGATTGTTTCAGTTTTACATTGCTGATAATTAACACAACTGAGTGCAGACTTGGGTAGGCGACGAGGAATAAAAGACATACTAAAACAAAAACAAGATTGTTTAGCTGCACACTTAAGGGAAACAAAACTTCATTTATAAAATAGAGGATATAAAAGATTAAAAAAGAGACCATATTCCTAATAGCACTTAAAAGGACATCAAGTTGATCTTTTGTAAATCCAGTGTTATTTTTGTTCATATTTTTGGTGTGTTGGAAGAGTGGTACCACCAAAAAGAAAGTGGCTACACAAAATATGAGAAATGGGACAAAGGATCCACAAATTATGATAATGTGTATATTGACATAGTTTATGTGTAGTTTTATCTCTTCAGTGATTGTTCCATTGTAAATACGGGTGGAATTTACCTTGTGAAATGAATATACAAACCATCCATATGGAAGACTGGAAAGAAGAGACACCATCATTGATCCCAGAAGGAGCCAGGGGACCATCCCAGAAATTCTCATCTTGAGTTTTATGAATATTCTGTTGCTGTAGTTGGTGATCTTCACACAGTAGAAGACACAGAGCACCGTGCCCCACCACAGGCTGCAGAACTCTACAAATGTTTGTGCGGTGAGAATATAGTCAGCATATATCTTAGCGAAGTTCCATAACTCAGTGAAAATAAGCAGAGAAATTCTTAATGCCGACTGCATAAGAAGAAGAATCCTCACCAAGCCCAGGCTCGCCATGATTATGTCAATACCTTGTAATTGTTTACCTTGTAACCAGTCAATGACGTTTTTCATGAAAATGAATCCATTTAGAAAGAACCCAATGAAGATCAAAGCAGAAATAAAACTTAATGAAAAAAAGAAAAAAACAGAATGCATGCTTTCTTCAAGGCAATGTGTGTGGTTAACAGAGAAGCAGGTTTTTTCAAAGATATCCGGCAGAAGGTTTTCAATGTCTGACACAGGCTGCTCTGATGTAAGATATGATAGTCTCTAGGATATTTTACATTTAGATTTGTTTCATTCATGTTTTGCATGACATTTGAATAATGAATTCCTGGAAGCTATTTTTAAGTCATTAAATTTGAATGCAAACCTGTGTATTTTTTTTTAGATCATGAACTTTATTGAGGCTTTACTTCTACATTAATAGGAATGTCCTTTTTTTCTTTTCAAAGACAACAAAGAAATGACAAGACATAGTGTAAGATCTAGTATTATAAAATTCTTAAACCTTTAGCGTGGACTACATTTTATTAAATGCAGTTTTGAATGTTGTATGATCATTTTTAATAGCTAAAAAGGTATTCATTGTCTCTCACCGAAGAGGAAACCAATACTGGGAAAATATTTAGGTTGACATTGCTGAATCTCACTTTTTAAAATGCTAATTGCCTGTCTGACATGCTAATCCAAAGGTGGGTCACTTCAAGTTGTGCTACACATTGAACACACTTCTGACCACTGCACAATACATATTCCAGGACAAAAAGGTTTATTGTCTTAACAGTTGATGCTTGTTAAGTAGCTTCTAATTATTGTAACTAGCACATGCGACCATTCAAAAACTGTGTCATTTTTGGAGTCAGTGCTGGTTGTTAAGCATATTGATTTTTTGCATTTGGAATTTTTCTTATAATATTTTTAATTTCTATTGTATTGTGATTTGGGGGATGATTAGCTCACTGGTATTTGCGTTGTTTAATGAAGTCTATGTCAGACATAACTGTTCAGGGGTTGGTGGCCCACTTTTAAAAAGAAAAAAACAAAGTTCATTAGCTTGCCCACACAAGGGTTCTTCTCCAACAAATACAAATTACAGAAAAAATATAAAGCCACCTGGCTCTCAAAGTTTACTAAACCTTGGTTTCAGTACCTAGCTGCATGGGCCCACTCCTGGCCCCCAAACAGGGTTCTCTACTCCCCGGGTTTGCTCAGTCTATCAAAGACATTTCAAGACTTCCTCCAGCCCCTTTGGACCCACTAGCCGCCTCATCTTCCTCAGCCTCCCAGACTCTCTCTTGGTCTCCCAGGCCTGCATATCTGTCCTGACTCTCCCAGTCCTTTGGGTAGAAGTCCCCCTCACAAAGATGCAGTCTCTGATTGGACCACCAGGTCTCCTGACAGGAGTCTGTCTCCAAATTGCAGCAACTGCAACTGCAGTAACTCTCAGCAACATTATATTGACCCTGCACACTTGTGCACTCAGACAGGCTGTCAGCAACTAGCAAAGCCTGGACACATCATTGAAGGCCCCCTCCCACCCAAGGAACCTTCAATCTCTAGGTCCCAGTCAAGGATTACAAAACTCGGAGAAAACCTACAGTTTTCTTCTCTCACATCAAGCACACCAGGGTCTCTCAAACTCTTTTTGAGAATCCTTTATATACCAATTTGCTGAACTCTCATCATGGCAGGGCCTTGCACTGCTCCATACCCCTCCCCTCCCCTTTTGCTTCAATCCGGAGGGTGGAACACCCTTCACCTGTCATTGCGGTTGGGACACCTCTGTGTCGGCTGTCAGCCACATAGACCTAACTTTATTTTCTGTCTGTTCTTCCAAATATGCCCTACCCTGAATCTGAACAGGGTCCTAGGCTTATCTTTATTTCCTGGGGGAATTCCACCCCCCCCCCCCTTTGTACTTTGTGTAGCACCCTCCTAGGTAGGTGCTCGTGAAAGAGTATCGTTTTTGGCTCTGTCTGCCTATCAGAGGAGCAGCAGGCAAATCTATAGAAAAAGAAAAAAGAGTTGGGACTTTATATGAGGAAGATCAGCTAACAGTAGGTAAAATGAGACCTGTGGTCACACAGGTTCATAAGCAACAATAGGAGTAATGTAAAAAACAGGTATTTATTCAATAGTCTCCACAGTGGCACACATAATAAAACAGATGCATCATATTGGTGAAATCATCACATAAACATCAAAATTGATAAAAAGAGATAGTTAGTTACATGCAGGATCTGATGACTAAGAGTAATAGATACACAATAAATAACAATTAATGTACAGGCCAATGTATATGAATATAATTAGACATAAAAATTGCATCCTAGATTACCCAACGCGTTTCGTGGGACACAACCCACTTCTTCAGGGGCAGGAGCAATCAAAAGTATCTATAAAAAGTATAAAGCATAATAATATAGTTGAGTGGTCGACAAAAATTGTATGTATTTGGATAACATTGGAACAAATAAGGAGGGGAGAGAAGTACAAATAATCCTCTTCCCAAAAATTACCTTTTAAGGCCAGCTCAAGATGTTTAAAATGGTGCTAGGGACTGGAGGCTGTCTGGATCCGTCCATTGCGGGAACTGAAGGAGTGCTAACAGTCAGCACAAGCATGTTGGAGGATAACAAGAAACCATATAGATCTAAAATGTAGAGGTTAGGGTAGTATGGGTAGCAGTACACAGAAAATTCTAATAATAAAAAACAAAATACCGTATTTATCGGCATACACGCGCCGGCGTATAACACGCACCTAAATTTTAGGGCAGAAATTTCAGGAAAAAAGCTGAAATTTAAAATAAACAGCTTTGAACGCAGAACATTTTTTTTAAATTAAACGTAATCTTACCAGTGCCCACAAATGCAGCCTCATCAGCGCAGTGTCCTTAAATGCAGCCTCGCCAGTGCAGTGCCCATACAATGCAGCCTTGTCACTGCAGTACCCATACATGCAGCCGCGCCAGTGCCCATACATGCAGCCTCGCCAGCGCCAGTGCCCATACATGCAGTATCACCAACGCAAGTGCCCATAATTGCAGCTTTGCCAGCACCAATGCTCATACATGCAGCCTCGCCAGCGCCAGTCCCCATAATTGCAGCCTCACCAGCGCCAGTGGCGATACATGCAGCCTTCGCCAGTGCCCATAATTGCAGCCTCACCAGCGCCAGTGCCCATACATGCAGCCTTTGCCAGTGCTCATACATGCAGCCTTTGCCAGTGCCCATACATGCAGCCTTCGCCAGTGCCCATACATGCAGCCTTTGCCAGTGCCCATAATTGCAGCCTCGCCAGCGCCCATAATTGCAGCCTCGCCAGCGCCACTATACACATAACTTTTAAAAATCTCCAGAAAGCAGCGCCAAGAGGTAGAAGGGGCGGGTGGCGCCGAGGAGAAGGAAGGATGCGCTCTCATCGGAAGTCCCGGCGCCTATGATTGACGTCGGCATAGGAGGCGGGACTTTCCGATGACAGCGCGTCCTTCCTTCTCCTTGGCGCCGCCCGCCTCCTTCTGCCTCTCGGCGCCGCCCGCCCCCTTCTACCTCTCGGCGCTGATTTCTGGACATAACACGCACAGCTACTTTTTCCTCCATTTTTAGGAGGAAAAAGTGCGTGTTTTACGCCGATAAATACGGTAATGATAGAGTATGAGTATATATATTATTTGCCACAAGGGAATAGTATAAGTGACTGCTAAACGGATGCCCAGGAACCAGGGACAAAGGAAAAAGTCCACAACCACAGTGCACTGGTATGTGTCACATTGAAAAAGGTCCATATTTACAGTGCACTAGTGTGTGTCACATTGAAGGTAGGACCAATTGAATAAATATCCCCCTTCAGCAGGGACATTTAAAGTGATTCCCAATGAAGGTAAAAGGGCCTTCATTCTGGCCTATTTACCTTCATTGGGATTCACTTCAGGATTCACCTACGGACCATTTTGGCCACTAATTGCACTAGTCCCACTTCACATTTGGGTGAGAGAATTTTGGCCTCTCAGATCCATTCTCCTCCTGGAAAACCTCAGGGCAGCTGCTTTGTCCCTGAGAATCTCTGCACTGCTTTGCTCCAGGCCTACCAATGTCCTAAAGCAGCTGGACACCCAGGGAAGAATCAACTCATATGATCTATGTCTCAACAATTCTGGTGGCCATGTCTCAGCGCTAATGTAACTGCTTTGTAGCCACTTGTCCTGTGTTTGCCTAGAATAAAACACCCGGACACCTTCCAGTGGGTCTCCTACAACCCATACCCAGTGAAGAGAAGCCTTGGACCCACTTGTCTATTGATTTTATTGTGGATTTACCTAACTCCCAGGGCAACACAGGTATTATCATGGTGGCTGACTGGTTTTTGAAAATGTCACATTGAATTCCGCTAAAGAAGTTGCCTATGTCCAAAGAACTGGCATACATTTTTCTTTGGGAGGTCTTTCGGTTATATGGGTTACCTAAAGTTATCATCTCCGACAGGGGTAGGCAGTTTCTGTCCAGGTTTTGGTGAGCCTTTTGTGCACAATTGGGAGTTCAGCATTCCTTCTATATCACCCACAATCCAATGGGGCTGCAGAATGGGCTAACCAAGCCTTGGAACAGTTCCTACATTGCTATTTTCCTGACCACCATAACAACTGGACTGGACCTGTTACCTTGGTCACAATAGCAACATCAATGCCACCTCCTGATTATCTCAGTTTATGGGGAACTATGGGTTCCAGCTACACATGTTGCTGGGTACATTGGTTCTGCAAGGAATTCCTGTTTTAGAGGAACATCTTCGGGAACTCTGTTCCACATGGGTACAGGTCCAAGAATTCTGCAATGCTCCAGGGAGCGGTACAAACTCCATGCTGACCACCAACGCCTACCTGAGCCCTCCTACCAACTTGGGGAGAGGGTCTGGTTGTTCTTATGTAACCTCCGACTCTATGTTCTCTCACTAAAACTGGCGCCTCGGTATATTGGGCCTTTCCGCATACTCCAAAAGGTTAACCCAGTGGTTTACACATTAGATCTTCCTTCCAACATGCATATTTCCAATGTATTCCATGTTTCCTTATTAAAACCTTTGGTGTGTAATCGCTATACCACCTCGATACCACACCCTCGCCCAGTTCAGGTTGACAAACATGAGGAATATGAGATACAATCTATCATTGACTCCCATAGGTTTTGTGGACGCATGCAAAATCTAGTTCACTGGAGGGGTTATGGTCCAGAGGAATGCTCTTGTGTCTCATCTTCGGACATACATGCTCCTGCCCCCATCCCTGCTTTACATATATGTTTTCCCCTTAAGCCTGGTGCCCCTGAAAGGTAGGGGTCGTTAAGGAGGGGGTACTGTCAGGGCTGGGCTCTTGCCACTTAACGAGCAGCTCTTTTTTTTCCATTGCTTAGAAGCTGCTCAGCTGTTGGTTAATTATCAGCCACTCCTTGTTACCACAATGACTCACCTGGTTACCATTACCTGCCTCATTAGTCCAGCCTACAGCCAGCCCCTTTTTTGCTATTTAAGCAGCATAGCTCATTTCCTCTGTGGTTTATAATTTCTAAGTGAGTTCATTCGTGTGCTTCTGTGTATGACTTGGCCTGGTTGGCTTCCCTTCCAACTCCTGTTACCGATTTTTGCTCCTGACTATGCTGACTTCTGGTTCCCTGACTCCAGCTCATCAGATTACCCACTCTGACATCCAAACCCTGGCTTCTGTTTTTTTTTAACTACGTTCCTGAACTGTGTTATTTTTTCGTTTAATTAAAGGTGGTCATTTTAACTGCACATTCTGTCTCCATCTGGTTTATGGTTCCTGACAATGAGGTCTAGCAGATGAGGCAGTATCTGTGCTCTTTACTTACTAATCAAACCCCACCAGCAAAAATGTTTTTAGTCACCTCATCAGGCAGAGAGACTTCTTATGTCTTCCAACAGTGCTCCTGAGTGCCTTGCAAACAAACCAGTATTTGAATGCACCCTCACTGGGAACCGTGAGATAATTTTCCACACTGTTAATTAGTACAGTATCATCCAATTCCACTCATGGACAGAGTTACGCAGCACAGCAGCCTGCACTTCCTGGCTCCACCCATTGGTACTTTGCAGTACCAGTGTGTCTGACTATAACATAAAGGGAATGTGCTTTTATGACTTCAAGTAACTCCAACAACATATTTATCAACCTTATATATTCCCTCTCTAAGTACAAGACCTTTCTAGGGAGTTTTCCTATATCAAAGACGTGGAGGAGCTGAAGATGGAGAGGTTGAAACATTTAAAGTGGCCTCCACCTCCCCCAGATCGCTGTCAGATGTATGTCTCACACCTATTTCTTTTGTCTAAGCTTCAGTAAACCACTGCAGGTCACAGCCATTTACCTTGGCACTTTTACATTCAACATTTTCCGCCTTTTGGGCTGTATACAACACATTATTATTATACAGGATTTTGTATAGTGCCAACAGGTTGCGCAGCGCTTTACAACATGAAGGCAGACAGTACAGTTACAATACAATTTAATACAGGAGGAATCAAAGGACCCTGCTTGTTAGAGCTTACAAACTAAGAGGGACATCTTTCATGCATGCACCCTTATCTGACCCTTCTGAATGGAGGGAACCAATCTCCACAGGGGCCAACGCGCCTTTGACCACTGGTCACTCTGTGATCCCCCTGTTGGGCATAGCATCCCCTTGTTATACAGCATAGCCTTGTAACTCATGGACACTTTGTCTAGTATTGTGAGTGCTTCCTTGCACCAACCATCCCAGCTCATGGTGTTTCCATCACTGCATCATATGTTCCAGGAGGCACCACAGGAACCATGGATTCATTAGTCAATATAGTACATTTGTCACTTCTATTCATATCACATTGGGATGACACATCATCAATTAAGGCAGGCAGCTTTAAACTACTTTGACCAGCCTGCTCTGGTGGTGCTACTGACACACTGCAGGCCCTGACCTGGGATTACAAAACCCAGGGACCCAGTTGTCTCCACTCGCAATAAGCACGCTGGAGCCTCTCTAAGAGCCGGTTCACACTACTCTGACTTGGGACACGACTTGTGTGCCCTCAAGTCGCCCCAAGTCTCTTGTCATTACAAATTCAATGTAAATGAATGAGAGCCGTCTTAATATGCACTACTGAAGTCGCTCCGACTTCAGAAAAGGTTCCTGTACTACTTCAAGGCGACCTGTATCCGACTTGTGCACATAAACTTCAATGGGAGTCGCCTCTAAGTCGGATCCTTATCTATTTTCAAGGGACTGTGATCAGACTTTCCAGGAAGAAGAAAAAGATTAGCCAGGCATTCCCCACAGACAAAGTCGCCTATCATTTAAGTCTCTTCAAAGTAGTGCACAAGTCTCTTTTAAGTCTCTTACAAGTCTCTAAACAAGTCTCTTCAAAGTCACACTAAAAAGTCGCTCCTTCATGGGGCGACTTTCTGGTCGCGGTAGTGTGAATCGGCTCTAACTGCTTCTTTAAGAATCCTTTGTCCTTGTTTTTCCATTTTGCTAAACTCGCACTGTAGCAGGGCCTCACACTATCACAGTATTAGCATTTTAAGGAATAAAGTGGGCAGTAAATATCTGACACTAGTAAAAAGCAATATCATTATAAAAGAAAACAGCAGCACTAAAATCAGAAAATTATCAAAACTGCATCCAATGGAAGCTTCATAAAGTCAAGGGTATCGTTATGATATATCCTTAGCATTTCATGAAAAGTATCAAATAGCCATAAATGGATTGAAAAATAAATCCTCTGTAATGCCTCCTAATGTTTTCCATGGTTTTGTAATGCATTTTTTAAAAAGTATGTATCATAAGAACATGCAAAGTTCTTAGAGGTGTCCCTGGGTTACAGGGTGACTGATTTCCTCTAGCTACATTTGAATAATTTTGCTGGCTGGTGACAGATTATATACAGTAATATTAGTAGTTGTGACAGTTTGTATGTTTCAAATTGTATTCAGTGATATCAGTCAATATAACAGTTGGTGGGAGATTCATAAAAGTGATACCATTATGTTATAGATTTAGATACATTAATACAGCCAATAATGAGAGCATTAAACGAATGTCATCAGACATGGAAGACCTCAACGGCAGAGGTGTGCAGAGTATGAAGCTACAGAAAGAGCAGGGCCAGGACAGCTGCACAGATGCTTGAACCAGGAGGGAACATGTCATGTACAATATACAGCACATGCACACAATCACACTCCAGCAATACACACTATACTGCACTACAGACTCATGCTAACCATAATACCATATTCTCATCTTCCAACAGAGTACTTACTGACATTTCTGAAAATTAAAGAAGCATAACAAAGCCTTCTTAGAACAGAAGGCATTTATGTAGGGACCCTGCCTTAAGCTGTAGTGCCTGTAGCATCCTCCTACATAGGTTGCCAGTTAGGTTAGGTAAATTTAGTTTTTCAGACTCCTCTGTAATCAGTAGAGCAGCTTGTGGTTATTTTGGGCTGTTCTGGCTCTCACTGGTTGCAAGTTTAGCTAATCTCCCCTGCCTTTTGGAGGATTCTGTAATATAGTTGGCTGAGAAAGTCCAATTTACAGACTGAATATTTATGTGGCCCCAGCCAATCCCTGGGAGAGGGTGCCCAGTAGGTGGCTGGGAGTGCTTAGGCAGCTGGGTTCTTGTCCAGGACATCCCCTGCCTGAAGGGCTGGTGTCCTGGGCAGTCTAGCTGCTCTTTTGCTTTTGCTCACCGAGGTCCCAGCTTGGCTTGAGCTGGAAGTCCTGTTCTAGTGCTCACAGAGGTCCCAGCTTTATTTGAGCTGGGGGCCTATTTTACTGGACCTTGCTGGAACTGACTGAGGAATTTCACTGATCTAGAGAGTTCATGGGAGAAATGTCTGGCTGATATTAAAAGGAGGCTTCCAAGTATCCAGGGACATATGTGAGTACAGAATTGAGTGTAGGATCCTAGTGATTGAGTGCTGCTACTATCTCTTGTGCCTCTGTGCCAGATTCTGATTAAGTTTGGACATTTCTTATGGTATTCTAGTATAGCTCAGTCCCTTAGCTGCTGCTGCAAGGACTGTTCTAAGAAGCTTTAAGAAAGTGAGAAGTGTCCTTGGGTTTCTACACTGTTACTGGAATCTCCCACAGCTTCCCTATACCCTATTTAAATTTAACTAATAATAAAGCATCAAAAAAAGAAAACCCCTAGACCAGGGATTCCCAAACCACGGCCCTGCAGCTGTTGCAGAACTACACATCCCATGAGGCATTGTAAAACTCTGACATTCACATCCCTGACTAGGCATGATGGTAATTGTAGTTCCTGAACAACTGCAGGGCTGTAGTTTGGGAATTCCTGCCCTAGACTGTTTATTGGGCCAGAAGAGTGATTGAAGCTGTGTGCTTGGCTGCTGATACACTCGTTTGGGAAAAGAACCCTGGAACCAGTGGCGGCTACATGCGGGGCGCCGGACACATGGACTTCAATGGGGCTTTTTCTTTTTAGCCATCTGATTAGAGCCAGAAGCTCTAATAGGCTAAAAAAAAAATGGTGGGCTTGGGGCGCAGAGCACTGCGCCCCGAACCCACCCAGTTGTGTGACAATAGCAAATTAAAATTCCCTATTGTCACACGGATCCTCCTCCTGGCCAATCAGGAAGCGGGTCTTGAGACCCGTTTCCCGATTGGCCGGAAGGAGAAGCCATGCCATTGGGCATGGAGGAGGAGGGAGGAGACGCAGAAGACAGGAGAAAGCACCTGAAGCCGCCCCTGCCTGCTGCTGCAGATATCCAGGCAGGGTGAGTGAGCGGAAGGGCCTGTCCTCTGTCCTCTGTCCTGTCCCCTGTGTCCTGTCCCCTGTCCTAGTGTGGTCCGGGGGGGGGTATGGTGCAGTCCGTCTGCCGCCGCCCCCCCCCCCCCCGGCCCATGGAGCACCAGCCACCACTACCTGGAACTACCTAGCGGGCCTTTGCGGGGATGATCGTTATATGTCCATAGGTAAAATCCAACCCCGAGAAACAGTGCACCTGCACTGCAAGGGTAATTGCTAATTTTAGGTATGGGGGACTTGTTAAGGGAGATTTACTTTCCTGATCCGCCTCTCCTTTGCACTGCTAAACATGCCACTTAACGTTGCCTGAACAGATCCCACTCCACCCTCTAGAGATGCATACTTACCTTGATCCAAAGGCCACAGCCTTTTGCCTGCATCTGCACAGTAGAGCCCAGGAGAAGTCAATGTGGCTCATTTCCCTGTGTCTCCAGGCTAGGAGATAGAGATAGGCATGCCTCATAGAGGTTAATGAGACTCCACTGGGCAGGCATTACCAGGAGACAGAGGACCTGCAGAAAAGGATGTAAAACATCTCTATCAGATCGAGGTAAGTATGGGATCTGTTAGGTCAATTTAAAGGGGCAAACAAGGCATGGGCACTTGCTGTATCCTTCAAAGGACCAACTACATTAACAGTAACTAGAAGACCTGAGATATTTTTAATTTTTGGGTTTAGTTTATTGAGACAATAAAACCATAAAAAAAGACTAAAGTGACTGGTGCCCGAATTTTTTTTTTAACCCACAATAAGCCAAGGACGCTACTGTGGTATGCAAATGTTAGCCTGACACTGACCACTTAAGGTATTATTCATTACCATCCCAAGAGGAGCAGTGCTATGTTTTTAGCACCCAGCTTGAGGCCAGACAAGGTTTGTGCTTCACTTAACCACGGCAATCAGCAATAGGACAAATAAATATAATCTTTGCAACAGGGGAACATGGTATTTGTGACTTTCTATGAAAAGCAAAGTAGACATTTGCAAGGTTACTGTTCAGCGTAGGGAAGTGCTTTTTTCGTGGAGGGAAGGTTGCAAGTGTTTGTCACTTTAACTAGCAATCATAGAGTTATTTTTTGGTTCCTGAGAAATTTCCTCGTGACCTGTTGGTGCGAAGAGCCTGTTGCCTGCATGCTAAGGAAACAGATGGGCAGACCTACCACAGTTTGCTGCTAGAGCCATCTTGTAAGCTAGTGAGAAAAGTGGTTCATGCTACAAATGAGCAATATGGCTACTTCACAGCAAGCATGTGGATGGGACTTAGGCGCTTGTGTGGGGGACAAGTTAAACTGCAATTGTTAATGCCTGAAGTTCAGGCTGAGAGCTGTAATCCCATGACAGTCAACATTAGGGCAGGTCTCCCAGACCTAGAAACGAGCTGCAATGACACTGCAATTTCTTGCTTTCTGTGCTGACTCCTTTACACTTCAGACACTCTCATGTTTAGAGGACACCACTTCCACGGTGTGCAGCATTTTGGGGCCGGTACAGCTGAGCCTGTACCAGACTTCACCAATCCAGCAGTTCATGTTACCTCTCTCCCAGTGACACATCCCATGGTTGCTGCGGGATACAGGAAATGCTCTCTCTCTCTCTCTCTCTCTCTCTCTCTCTCTCTCTCTCTCTCTCTCTCCAACCAACGTGCTTGCTTCTATTCCACAAGGTACCTTATACAATATTCCCATGACTTCAGACTGATTTCTTAGGCTCTCTGTGCTGTCATTCCTGCCCCAAAGAGTGGGGTACCAGCTGCTAGTGGAGGTGTCAATCACTTAACCCCTTCCCCTACCAGAGGAACTGTCACCTTTGACAGTCACTCATCTCTTGGCTGATTGACTGTCTTGTATGTGACACAAAATTTGTAGTCCTTAGCAACAACACTTTACTTTCCACTGGGAAGTACTCTGTGTATTAGACCCACGCAGGGCTGGGACAGGGGGTGGGCAGGAGGGATGGCCGCCTTGGGCATTGTGGTATCATGTGAGATTGGGGGAAGGAGATTTGTGTTGGGAAGGGAAATTTGGGGGGGGTGTGCTAGGAGTGTTGATTTGAGGGGATTCATGATGGAAGGGGGGATAGGGAAAGAAGATTGGTTCCAGGAAAGGGTATTTTGAGGAGTTTGTGCTAGAAAAGGCAATATGGTAGGGTGTAGGGGATTTGTGCTAGGATGAGAATTTGTTTTTCTTCTTGGGGGTGGGGGGGCGTAATTGTTCTGGTAGGGATTATTGAGGAGATTTGTGCCAGGAGGGGAAATTTGGGGGGGGGGGGTTGTGCCAGGATGTGGGATTGGGTAAAATTTGTGCTGGGAGAGGGGATTTGGAGTAGGGGGAGAGGAGTAGAGGATGTGTACTAGGAGGGGGATTTTTTTGGGGGGGTTAGATTTGTGCTGGGGGCATAAAGGAAATGAGAGGACTTGAGCTGGGGGGGAAGTTGAGGGGAGCAGATTTATGCTTGGAAGGGGATTTCAGTCGGGGAATATATGCTTCGAAGGTAAGCAAGTAGATTAGTGCTTGATTTTTTTTTGGGGGGGGGGGGGTCAGATGGCTGACACATAATCCTCGTAGATCTTGGTGGGGAAGGCGCAATTTGGCATGTTCGTGTTGGGCTCAAGTATCACGTACCTGGAGATGAGCCTGATACTGTGAGGAAGGCCTCCCTTGCGCATCCGACTCGGGACCCCTGATAGTGCAGACAGGGGACACCGGATTGTAGAGTAGCACGAGCGCCTGGAGGTTTGCTTGAAGCAGAGGATGGCTACTGGTGAAGGTCGCCAGAGAAGTCCGATGAGCAGGGTGTTGAGCAGGCAGCAGGTGCTGGAATCAGGGGCTCCTGGGTAACAGGAGGAGCCTCCTGGGCAGGATGGACAGATCTGGGAATGACAGAAGCGTGGTAAGACAAGCCGGGTCAGGAGCCAATCGGTAACGTAGAAGCCAGTAGGAGCAGACAGGAAGAGAGGTCACGGGACAAGCCAAGGTCGGTGCAGGTGGAGAGCAGAGAATCGTCAGGACAAGCCAGGTCTGGAACTAAGAACAAGATGCAGGTAAACAGGTAACAGGTATCCAAGGCTGAAGACAAAGCAGCACTAGAGCAGTGCAATGGCTGGGTTTAAATAGTCCCTTTGGCGCCAATGTCTAACGCACGTTCGCGTACTCGCGAACGTGCGTGCGCGGTTGCGCGAATTCACGCATGCGCATTGGCCATTGTCAGGTTTCTGACAGGAACACGTCTTTGCACAGCAAACGTTCTCTTACATCTAGATTAACTTTTCCTCACACTGGACCCATGTATTGGATTGTCCCCTAGTTCAATCCTCTTTTTGTGTTGCAAGGCCTGTTCTCTAGATATGCTGTGCATGCATCCCTTTAGGAGACTTAAGACTTGCCAGTTAACAGTTAACAGTAACTTTACTGAAGAAAGGGAAACATACAGGAACAATACTGAGTGTGTCAATGCAGAATCTCAGATTGGCCCTGAGGAAGAGGGGATTCCCCTCAAAAAGGTTCAGCCATCTGGAAGGTCCTCCGGCAGCCTGGACATGGTCTCGGAGACCTGGTCACTTTTTGTCCATTGTGGACTTTGAAATGCTTTTATGACTGACTTGTTTGTGAGTATATTTCCCTTCTTTTTATACCAAGAAAAAAAAACTTGGGTAATGCACAAGGTTGGTGCGCCCTCGTTTTTTTCCACAGTCTATAACAAGCAGTCTGTCTGATAACGGGACTTTCATCAACACTTACCACTGAGAAAGCATAGGCTTTGCATGAAAACTAGTCATAGGTCAGGTGGTTTCAATTGTTTGTAGCCTTGAACAAGGTATTTGCATGTCTCACTTCATTACAAAAAGAAAAGGCAATATCACTCATTTAAAGTGGAACTTTAGTCAGAAAATTAAAGTGCAATATCACATCCAGTGTAGCACAATATAATGTACACAGTCCCAATAAAATGATAAAAATCCACCATTATGCAATATTCAATTGTGTTAAACAGTCCTATAATCCAGTGACTTCAGTGACCTCCACCTATTGCTAAAATGCCCTCTCACCTCCAAGCAGTGGCCCCACAATAGAACCTCAAATGCTTGTAATTATGTCCCTCTGAATCTCACTGGGATGGTCTTCTTTTGGATGTACTGTACCCAAATGGACTCCTCCCCTCAACATAACTCAACACACAGCCAATAATGTTTAAACCTCTGAAAAACAAAAGTGAGTACACCCCCTAAGTGAAATGTCCAAAAATTGGCCCAATTAGCCATTTTCCCTCCCTGGTGTCATGTGACTCGTTAGTGTTACAAGGTCTCAGGTGTGAATGGGGAGTAGGTGTGTTAAATTTGGTGTTATTACCCTTACTTTCTGGTCACTGGAAGTTCAACATGGCACCCCATGTCAAAGAACTCTCTGAGGATCTGAAAAAAAGAATTGTTGCTCTACATAAAGATGGCCTAGGCTATAAGAAGATTGCCAAGACCCTGAAACTGAGCTGGAGCACGGTGGCCAAGACCATACAGCGGTTTAACAGGACATGTTCCACTCAGAACAGGCCTCTCCATGATCCACCAAAGAAGTTGAGTGCATGTGCTCAGCATCATATCCAGAGGTTGTCTTTGGGAAATAGACATATGAATGCTGCCAGCATTGCTGCAGAGGTTGAAGGGGTGGGGGGTCAGCCTTTCAGTGCTCAGACCATACACCGCGCACTGCATCAAATTGATCTGCATGGCTGTCGTCCCAGAAGGAAGCCTCTTCTAAAGATGATGCACAAGAAAGCCCGCAAACAGTTTGCTGAAACAAGCAGACTAAGGACATGGATTACTGGAACTATGTCCTGTCCTCTGATTAAACCATGATAAACTTATTTGGTTCAGATGGTGTCAAACGACTGTGGCGGCAACCAGGTGAGGAGTAAAAAGACAAGTGTGTCTTGCCTCCAGTCAAGCATGGTGGTGGGAGTGTCATGGTCTGGGGCTGCATGAGTGCTGCCGACACTGGGGAGCTACAGTTCATTAAGGGAACAATGAATGCTAACATGTACTGTGACATACTGAAGCAGAGCATGATCCCCTCCCTTCGGAGACTGGGCCGCAGGACAGTATTCCAACATGATAACGACCCCAAACACACCTCCAAGACGACCACTGCCTTGCTAAAGAAGCTGAGGGTAAAGGTGATGGACTGGCCAAGCATGTCTCCAGACCTAAACCCTATTGCGCATCTGTGGGACATCCTCAAATGGAAGGTGGAGGAGCACAAGGTCTTTAACATCCACCAGCACTAAGATGTCGTCATAGAGGAGTGGAAGAGGACTCCCGAGGCAACCTGTGAAGCTCTGGTGAACTCCTTGCCCAAGAGAGTTAAGGCAGTACTGGAAAATAATGGTGGCCACATAAAATACTGACACTTGGGGCCCAATTTGGACATTTTAACTTAGGGGGTGTACTCACTTTTGTTGCCAACAGTTTAGACAGCAAAGACAGCAAATTGAGGGCTCTTTCACACGGAGTGGACCGCATTGCGATCCACTCCGGCACTTTTTTTTTTTCACGGAGAGGATGACACTTGTGTCATCCGCTCTGTATGTCCGCATATAATCCCATCCGTTTGCGGATGATATACGGACATAATGTACTGTAAGTCTATGGGCATTGCGGATGTCAGCGGATGACGCCACTGACATCCGATTTTGCTTCCTTTCCGTTTTTTGAACGGAGGAAAAATAGGGTTCTGTTCCGTTCCAAAAAACGGAACAGAACTGAAAGGAAGAAAATCGGATGTCAGCGGATGGTATTCCGCTGACATCTGCAATGCCATTGACTTACATTATGTCCGTAAATCTTCCGCAAAAAAATAGGATGATTTGCGGACATACGGTGCGCCCGTGTGAAAGAGCCCTTACACTGTTATACAAGCTGTACACTCACTACTTTACATTGTAGCAAAGTGTAATTTCTTCAGTGTTGTCACATGAAAATATAGAAAAAAATATTTACAAAAATGTGAAGGGTGTACTCACTTTTGTGAGATACTGTATATAATATATATTGTTTTGCTTTGAGTTTTTCAAAATTTGTGATTAGTTTTCACCAGGTGTGTGGTATTTATGCAGTTAGTTAGTATTAATTTATTCTAGTTTTGTACACCAATTTTACACTAATTTATTTTGCAATGATTATTCACATTGAGTATATTTAGAAAATTAAAGTGGTTGTAAAGGCAGAAGGTTTTTTTTTATCTTTATTATTATTAATATTTATTATTTATTATTATTTGGATGAATCCTTGCACCTGACCGCTGGACAGGTGCACGGCTTTGTCAATTAGGGCACTGTCAGAGCTGTGATTGGACAAAGTGATGGTGACCTTGTCTAATCATTAGGGATGATCGAACTTTTCAAAAGTTTGGTTCGACCAGAACACCCGAACTTCCCGAAAGTTCGGCCCGGATTTCAGAACCCCATTGAAATCAATGGGACCCGAACTTCGGTAAACAAAAAACACCATTTTGAAGCCCTAAAACCAAATAAATGCCCCTAAAAAGTGCCTAGGGTTCTGGGTCATGCCCCAGGGACTATTAATCACACAAAAAAAATCTTAAAAATTGTCATTTTTGATAGAGAGCCAAATATTGAAAAAATTATTGAAAAAAAAAATGAGATTTCTTTGGATTTAGTGTCTGGGGGGTCTAAAAAGTGTACCTGTGAAGTTTCAGCTCTGTAGCATGTCCAGAACCTGAAAAAAAAATGATTATTTTTCTTAGAATTTTTTGGGCATTTTTATTTAACTTATGTATAGGGGTATATATATATATATATATAAGTGTGTGTGTGTGTATATATATATATATATATATGTGTATATATGAATACCCCTAAACCAGAATCTGCATAGTGGGGTCACCCTGACATGGCAGAGTCAGTTCACCCTAAACTACACTACGGTCACCCTGACATGGCAGTCAGTTCACCCTAAACTACACTATGGTCACCCTGACATGGCAGAGTCAGTTCACCCTAAACTACACTACGGTCACCCTGACATGGCAGAGTCAGGTCACCTAAACTACACTATGGTCACCCTGTTTGTATTAGAATTGCAATAGAACAGGCATATGGCTCCGCTATTTTCACACCTTGCCGGTTTAGTAGCAGGCGTTTTTTTGGGCATTTTTTGGGGGTCTTTGGAGGCAGGCATAACATCAGAACTTCTGTGTAGGGGTATATATACACACACACATGTATGTATATATACACATACACATATATAGGTGTGAAAGTAGCAGAACACTATGCTTGCGCTAATGAAATAATTAACACCCATATGGCTTCTCTGCTATAACACCTATATATGTGTATAAATACATATAAGTGTGTGTGTATATATACCCCTATACAGAATTTCAGATGTTTTGCCTGCCTCCAAAGACCCCCAAAAAATGCCCAAAAAAAACGCCTGCTGCAAAAACACACCTGGGCGTTTTGTAGCTGGCGTTTTTTTGGGCATTTTTTGGGCGTCTTTGGAGGCAGGCATAACATCTGTACTTCTGTGTAGGGGTATATATACACACATATGTATGTATATATACACATACACATATATAGGTGTGAAAGTAGCAGAACACTATGCTTGCGCTAATGAAATAATTAACACCCATATGGCTTCTCTGCTATAACACCTATATATGTGTATGTGTATAAATACATATAAGTGTGTGTGTTTATATACCCCTATACAGAAGTTCAGATGTTATGCCTGCCTCCAAAGACCCCCCAAAAATGCCCAAAAAAACGCCTGCAACAACACACCTGTGCGTTTTTTTTTGGCGCAGGCATTTTTTTGGGCATTTTTTGGGGGTATTTGGAGGCAGGCATAACATCTGTACTTCTGTGTAGGGGTATATATACACACACACAAGTTCAGATGTTATGCCTGCCTCCAAAGACCCCCAAAAAATGCCCAAAAAAATGCCTGCGCCAAAAAAAACGCCCAGGTGTGTTGTTACAGGCGTTTTTTTGGGGCATTTTTTGGGGGTCTTTGGAGGCAGGCATAACATCTGAACTTCTGTATAGGGGTATATATACACACACACTTATATGTATTTATACACATACACATATATAGGTGTTATAGCAGAGAAGCCATATGGGTGTTAATTATTTCATTAGCGCAAGCATAGTGTTCTGCTACTTTCACACCTATATATGTGTATGTGTATATATACATACATGTGTGTGTGTATATATACCCCTACACAGAAGTACAGATGTTATGCCTGCCTCCAAAGACCCCAAAAAATGCCCCAAAAAAACGCCTGCGCCAAAAAAAACGCCCGGGTGTGTTGTTGCAGGCGTTTTTTTGGCCATTTTTTGGGGGTCTTTGGAGGCAGGCATAACATCTGAACTTCTGTATAGGGGTATATATACACACACACTTATATGTATTTATACACATACACATATATAGGTGTTATAGCAGAGAAGCCATATGGATGTTAATTATTTCATTAGCGCAAGCATAGTGTTCTGCTACTTTCACACCTATATATGTGTATGTGTATATATACATACATGTGTGTGTGTGTATATACCCCTACACAGAAGTTCATAGGTCATGCCTGACTCCAAACATGTCCTCAATAAATGCCTGCAACAAAAAGCAGGGTGACAGGGGAGAAGCCACTATCTGGTTCTATAAGTGTTCTAAGAGAAACAATCTTTTCTCTATAGCGGTCACCCTGAAATGGAAGGGTTTTGTCACCCTGCCATAGCAGTCAGAGTCAGTTAACCCTACACTACACTACGGTCCCCTTACACTTAACACTTTCCCTACTGAAACTAGATTATTAAATTTAACCATAGTGGAAAATAGTACCCTAACTACACTAGATATCCCTTTCCTCACACTAATAATTACTAAATGACACTTTGAGAGCAGAAGTAACAGAACTGCTTCCACTCTCTTCCACAGCCCTGTATTAAAATGATCGAGATTTGGCGGGCAATCTTGTATCCTGGGGGGCGTATTCACTAATGATTGGCCTCTGGACCCCCTAGTAACTCCAATCACATTCCTAGCATTCTCCTGCCCCCTCAATTGGCTTTTACTGATAATACTGGTCCAATCACGGGCTTTTAAAGCCCAGTTCCTGTCCCATTGCATTTTGGTCGGTTCTGGTTGCCGAATTCCGAACTTTTTCAGCAGAAAGTTCGGAATTCGGCCAAACCTCGAACAGTCAATGTTCGGGTCTAACCGATGGTCGACCCGAACCGTTCGATCATCCCTACTAATCATGACTTAGTGCTCATAGTCCCACCCCACATCTTCCCACAGGAAGCTTTCACAGTGTGTTGGAGTGGAGACAGATAGAGCAGGGCTCAGTTTGCTACTAGCGAGCTAGTGTGATCACCTATTGTGACTCTGCGTGTAGAGTGCTAATGTAGTGTACCCACTTCCCACTTCCATTCCGGCAACAGGAACCCTCCTCCCTCCCGCCCCCTGCAGACTTCTGGGTCACTGACAGGTCCCAGAAGACTGCATCCATCACTCACAATGCGCAGCGTGACTTGCGCATGTGCAGTGAGCACATTTTCTAGTTTGTATTAAATGTGGGTAATAACTCCCCCCCCCCCCATCATGTCTGGGAGGCCAACAAGGAGAGGCAGACGTTCCCATGCCACTATGAGGAGGCCAGTATTGTCTGTGTACCACAGGCAAAGGTGGACATTATCCATTCTCAGGAGGGGCACATTTGTCCCTGTTTAGTGATGTTGCCTGTGCTATGCAGCCACAGCATGTAGAGGAGGTGGTGGACTGGCTTACTAAATTATCCTCATCAACCTCATCCTCTATGACCCAAGCTGACACTAGTGTGCAGTCAACCCCAGCTGCCAGAGCGGCTTATTCTGCCTCTAGAAGGTTACGGAATGAAGGCACCACGAACACCCAAAGACCGATTTTTCTGCAACTGTGTGACAGGGGTATCAAATTTAATTTTTTTACAGCAAGGCCAATTCTTGATTTCATCAAGAGTAACTCTATAGGGTTACGGTGTGAAGGCACCACCAACAACCAAAGCCCAATTGTTCCACACCTGTTACTTCTTTTTTTTTTACATAAACTGTTTATTGAATATAGCATAACAAGTTGGTTACATAAGCTGAACAAAAAGTCTCACCTGTTACTTCTATCCAAAGTCTGCAATAGAGACACCAGACTTTATCTAAAAATAAATTTTTCAATCTTGGCGTGAGTGCATTAAAATTTGACTTCTTCACATAAGGCTTGCTCACTGTGGTGCAAAACTTTGTTATTTCCATCCAAACTCTGCCAAAGAGACACCAGAATTTATCCAAAAAATCTCTAATTTTGTTCAGAGTGCACTGAATTGTGGCCCCACGCCGTTGTTTACTAAATAAAGAAAGCTTGCAGGGAAAATCAATTTATATGTCATTTATTTTTCTTTATAAATGTCAGTTTTGCTGCAGCAGGTTCTATACACGGTACAGATGTGTCAGTTTACAGGCAGACTAAGGGGACCCCTTCAGGCACTATATTTAAATGAATTTTTTATTTTTGTTTCACTTTAAGCATCATTAAAATCACTGCTCCTTTAAAAATTATGCATTGGTTCATGTCCTCCTGTTCGGCCCAACTCTATTTGTGAGATTTGACTTTCTGGTTAGTATTGTTGCCATTATGTAGGTATATTTTTCTTGCTTACAATGCACACTGTTGTTTTCTTTTGGCATAGAAGCCATACAACCTTTTCAGTCAGTACCATAGTAAGTTGCCCTAAAAAAAAATGTATGATACACATGGAATTTCGATAATATTTTAGATCTACTCTAAAGCTGAACTACGAGTAGATCTAAAATTTCACATTGAAGTGCAAGTCCCCCCACCCCCCACATTGCTTAGTTTTTATAGGGGGATAGGAAAAAGAACAATGCTAATCTTATCCCACACTCCCCCAGCAGCCGGCGGGCCTTCTGTATTTTATTGTACAGTGTAGGACTACCTGCCCTATAGTGAAGAGGAACAGTTTGGGAACATTGGATTTACAGAGAGCAGAAGGCCTGCGGGAGGGAAGAATAAGTTTAGTGTTTCTCCTCATTCTGTTCCCCCTAGACAAAATTAACATTTATTCATTGCATTGCACATGGGGCTACTACTAGACTAAATTTTAGATATACCTGAAGTTATATATAGTAAGTCAGGTTGAAAAAATACACAAGTCCATCTAGGTCAACCAACAGAAAAAAAGAAAAGGTCCGCTTCACGCCGAAGGCTCCCACCATCTGCCAGCTCCGGCATCAGACAGTTGTTAAATAACTTAGGGGCGGGACCATCTGGTGATGTCACTGGGTGATCCTGCCCCCTTCTGACATCATCAACCCAGCATGCTCCTGGCTGATGACATCACAAGGGGGCAGTTCCCTTAGTTATTTAAGAAATGTCAGATGTCTGAGCTGGCAGACTGGGGGGAGCTTTCGGCGCGAGTGGACCTTTTCTTTTTTTGGGTTGGCGGTTGCAGCTGGTGCCGTGATTGACGATGGATCTACACCAGCAGACGTTTTGTTTTATTTTATTTTTTTTAAATAAAGGACTTGTCAAAAACTGACTATTGTTTTTTGGTGAATGAGTAGGGGTACTATGTACCCCTACTCATTCACATGGGGGGTGGGGATATGGGGACCCCCTTGCTATAGGGGGCTTCTAGATTCAGATAAAACCCACCCCATCCACAGACCCCAATAACCCCTGGCCAGGGTTGTGGGGAAGAGGCCCTTGTCCCCATTAACCCTGTCCCCAAAGCACCCTCCATGTTGAGGGCATGTGGCCTGGTATGGTTCAGGAGGGGGGGGGGCTAATTTGTCCCCTCCCTTTCCTTACTTACCAGGCTGCATGCTCGGATGAGGGTTTGGTATATATTTTGGGGGGACCTCATACCATTTTTTTTTACATTCAGCTATCAGTGGGGAACTTCACCGAGAGCTGATGACCCATCAGCTGTTAAGGATGTGGCGGCCGCTTGTTCCTTAACAACTAGGTTGTTTACTAGTTGTTAAGGATGCCAACGGCTGCCAGTTCCTTAAATATCGCATGCTGGAACCACTACAAATTTACCCCATGCTTTTTTTTTTTTTGTTAATTGACTTTCATTCCTGTTTTATGCAGTATTTCCTGAGCATTTTTGCTTTATGCAGTAAATACCGCATAAAGCAGTAGTGAATTTACATTTTCAGGATTGTGTGCGTTATTTGGGAAAATACCTAAATTCCACATGTGATCTGGTTCTATGAATGGAGTGTGATAGGGTAATTCTGGATTATTATTATCACAGCTGCTACATGGATAATACATACTGTACCATTAAACCATTGTACATTGTACAGGACGCCAGGGATGGGTCCTGGATTGCAGGTATATGTATACCCTATTTAGGTTGTGGTCCCTTCAGGGGGGCAGTTCAAAGGTAATGTACTTAGAGGTTCAGTACTCAGAGGTTCTCACCCATGCAAGGTGAGAGGTTCTGGGGTAGACCGTCCAGAGAGGAGAGGACTTATTCTATTATTTTATTAGGGACTCAGAGTTTTGGCGGTTCAAAGAGTTTTAGGTGAGATAAACCTCCAAATCCTGATTTCAGGGACCTTGGCCCCAAAGGGGATAACCCGGATGTCTCAGAGTCCAGAAAAGGAAGAGGAAACAGTCAAAATCTGACAGTGAGAGAAAGAACAGGCTCAACTAGCTTGGGTTTTAGCCACGGTTGCTGAACTGTGAGAGCCTCCTCTCAGGGGATCCTTGAAGTAGGTGAGATACCCCAACATCCCAGTGTGGGACTTACAGATTGACAGTGAGGCATTACCTTATTTTTGCCAATGAAACAGTGCTGTGGACTATTTTGCGTTGTTTTTTACTGAAGTTAGCTGTTTGCTTTCTGTTTGAAAAATACTAATAAAGATTGTAACGTTTACAAGCAGATGGGGTTGATCCTGGGCTCCTATATGTGACAACATATAACTAAAATAAATTTAAAAGAACTTCCAGAACGCATCAAAAAAAGATGCATGTAGTATTTCTGGTAGCATATAGCAACACACATTGCACTTTGCTGCACTGCATGTCCCATGCAAAGGTGTGTTCAGAATGAATCGCACCACATTGCACAAACACAGGTAATGTGTGTTGATGCAAACTTACTACAACACAATTATGTACATTTCGGTATCTTTTGGCTATTTTAAGTACAAAAAAGCTTTATTCTTGCAAAAAATGTATTATTATTATTTCTGAGTGTAATATAGACAAAGAAATAATATAGACAAAGCTATGCTGAACCCTGCAATCTGACCCTGCCTGTCACTTAGGAGATCCGCCCGCTTTGTTTACACAAGCAGGCGGATCTCCAGACTCGATTCCCCGACGATCGGGGAAGAGCAGCGGCAATCGCCGCTGCTCCTCCCCTGGCCCGACTCCCGCTGTGACTGAATACAGCGGGAGCAAGTCTCCGGTGGCGCGCGCGCGCCGCCGAGAAAGGGGAATATCTGGCGATGTAGGTCTACGTCGCCAGACATTATCGAGCCACTTTGCCGCAGTAGAGCTCTAGTGAGCAGTGCGGAAGTGGTTAAACAGTCATGTCACTCAGCAGAGTATCAGGAGAGCTTCCCCTATGTTGGCTCATAAGGTAGTAGAAGGAAGAATTCACAGCACATTTCTCAGATATACTGTAAACTCTGCTCCTTTAGAACAATTAAAGGATTTTTTTTCCATAGTTGTTAAATCTGCTAGAGCATGGCCACAAAAAAAAAAAAAAAATCCCTAGGTGAGCATGAGGGCCGCATAGGAAAAGAACTCCAGGTTCCAGCGTCAACCATAAACCTGTGTGGTTCTTCCCATCTAACTAGTCCTATTTCCAGGTTATCTCCCTAGGCATCACGTGTCAAGGTGTATAGCCAGCAATAGATGGTTCGAATCTCAACCAGTTCAGCAAGAACCAGCCATGATTTTAACCATATGTGGGCAGGCTGAATGTACCAGTTTGGTCAATCGATCAACTTGGGTACAACCAGCCTGCCAGATTTACTTGCGATTGCTAGCAATTATCACTATATTCTCCCATTGGCTTCCCCCGCTTAGAAAATACAATGTCATGGCAGGAACACTTCCATTTCTTCCTGCTATGTGTTGATGGGGGAATCGTGCAAAAATCTTTCTAATCACAGGTTGCAGGACAGAAATGTGCACTGTCTATGGCCTGCCTAAGTCAGATCAGCATTCTAGATGCATCGACAAAGTAGGAACCAACCTTTGCTTAGGTGTAAACCATTCATTATGCCTGTAGGATCATCAGGGAGAGATGTGCATACTGTGGGGAAATACCAGCGGCCTCCTACACCTCTCGGGTCCAGTGGACAAAGAGTTCAATAGTCAAAGAGTCAAAAATGTTTTTTACTAGAAAATCTGAAGACTAAAGTATCCATCATATTTGTGGGGTTCAGACACTCCCCCTTTCATCAAGGCATATGCATTATGTAACCTCAAAATGTCTAAACTCAGGTTGAATGTATAAAATTAGACCCCACTATCAGCAGTCTGGGGTTACATAATACATAAGTCCTGATGAAGGGAGAACATCTGAGCTCCTAAAATATGTTGGCTTGCTTATTCCACTGTTTGAAGAAAATAAGATTTTGGAGAGGTTCACCTAAATTGGCTCATAAGACAGTGGAGTGAAGAATTCACAGCACATGTCTCAGATATAAACTCTGCTTCTTCAGGAGAAGTGAAGTTTGAATGGGGACTTAGTTTTGCACCCTTACTACGTCTTACATATTTGGACTTCTTTCAAGACCCCCCTCATCTTAGGATGCTCTGCTTCTTATGAGTAGCTTTAGTAAATTAAGCCAGTTTAATCAATGGGAAGCCCTTTCACTGCACTAGATATTAATAATATGGGGATAATAGAGGAGCTGTATCTCCAATACATGTACCCACAAAAAAAGAAAACATCTCAGAGGTTCGTACTCTACTCTACCCCAAACAAAACAATTTGGCTTTAGATATATTTTTGGTTCAAGACTTTTATTGGGATTTTAACAGAGATGGATTACATAACAGAAATAAGGTTGAACTTGACATATAAAGCAAAGAGATTACATAAAAGTATGGATTGGACATTGAGCAATTATATTTAAGATGTAACCATATATGCAGGTATAAATGTATACATATATATATATATATATATATATATATTGGGGCACCTGCCTTTACATGCACATGAACAAACAGCTCAATAAAATGCATTAAATACGAATACTAGATAAACAGTTTGAGAAATTAGTAAAGCTAGTTTGAATTTTAACAATATAAAAAACACAAAAAGTTATATAGGTTAAAAAAAATATTCATCGAGATCGACTAAAAATTAAAAATATACAATATTGCATCACTAGAATGTGAAGTTGATCTGCAGGAAGAGACAATAAGGTCTAATTTGCTCCAACATAAAAATAAAATAATGTCTTGATCCCAAAAAAGCAATCAGACAATATTGTTTATTAACATCCTTTATTGTTGCTTGCTAAAAATATTAGTAGTCATTGAATTGTGTAGAGATAAACAGGATATTGTCAATTTTTAAATGTCTGCAACAAATATACTAAACTAAAAAAGAACAACTTGAAGAATTTTGAAGTAAGGCGCAAGACTCAGATTTTTGTTGAGGCTTGGTTGACTCACCCCACTGGTTCTTATCCATCACTTGGTAAACAGAGATTGCATCCATGGAACATGCAAATGATCCATAGGAAGGGAGAAAGATCCAATTTACTCCAACATGAGTATAAAATAATGTCTTGATCCCCAAGGGCAATCAGAAAACCCTCTATGCTAAAATTCTGTAATATTAGTATCTTTTCAAACATTGTCTAAAACTAAACAGCGGATTGTCAATTTTAAATGTGTGAAAAAAATGTACTAAAAAGGCATAAGTCAGAAAAGGAATATTTTGAATAATTATGAGGACGTTTTTTAGTTGATAGTACATTTTTTGTTATAGGTTGATATTGGTAATTGACTCACCCACAGGTTTTTACCATCATTTTAAGGCTTCAACAGCAGCGCATTTCTTGGTCTTCTCCCCAACCCCACTGTTGTGAAGCCAAGGAAGGCATTTTGGTTCCTCTAGTTTAGGAGTACAGTTATGTAGTGATGGTTTGAGCATGAAGATAGATTTATCATGTAGATATCATGTGGGTAGAGATTCAGGCCTAGTTGAGAAATAGGAAAGTAAGGGTGGCCTGACCCAATAAAATAACCTCCATTTTTACCCTCACTTGAGGGCTTTTAACTGCAGCACGTTTCTTGGTCTACTCCCCAATACCACCGCTACGTAAGGAACAAAGGCACTGTGGTTCCACCAGTTTCAGAGCAAGATCTTGTAGCGACAGCTGGAGCCATTAGATGTAAAGAGAGGTTTAGGCAGAGGCTTTGCCAGAGTTTAGATACAATACATAGGAGTTGGATTGAACTGACCCCTTCAACAACCCCTCTTGTTAGTAACCCAAGTTGTTAGAACTTTTATGTCTTAGTACATGTTTTAAGGCCATGCCACATTTCTAAACATGTCTCTTTTAGTTTTGAAGTGGTTGCTACCATAAAGGCTGAGTGCACAAATGTGGGAGCGTTCATTATAATGCTGTTGAACACTTTCCAGGGACTGCTTCTATGCTGTAATTCAGTTGCAGTAAAACATGCACCCACAAAAAACACAATATGACAGAATAAGAAGAGTACCATACTCTTTACAACATTGAAGTGGACCTCCAAATGCGGGTTTCTAAAGCTTGTCCCACTGCTTTTCATCTGTATGCTGTGCATCCAAAGAGATCGAATTAATAAAAAGACTGCAGCACAATATATTATGAATGGGAATGAGGAGGGCACAATGAAAATTATCAATCGGTTGTAACCATTTAGTATCAAAACATCATGCATGGTCATATTGTTCATGCCACCAACTGTTGTGTTTTGTAGTTCTACATGAACAATCCACCAACCGGCTGGAAAACTGAAAATCAGAGATATCAGAAGGGATGCCATCAATACCCAAGGGACTAGTCTAGAGATTCTGGGCTTCAGGAAGATGAATAGTTTGTGGCTGAAGTTTGTAATCTTTACGCAGTAAAATACACACAGGATAGTGGTAATCCAGAGATTGGAGAGGTTCAAAAACATACTTAATAATAAAGTTGCTAAGAGAAAAGAATGTAATTGAATCAACCAAGGTAAGTAAATTATAAGTAAATAATATGTAAAACTGAAGAGCATACGAAAGCTTCTAGAGATCCCCAGGCAGATGAGGATCTTGTCACAGGTTTCCAAGGATTTCATCTCCTTCCATTTCCTCAAATAGACAGCCACAATAAAGGCATTTATCATGATTCCCACAAAACACTCAGCCAACAGCACAGCTGTAAATACCTTCTTCAAAATGAAATCCATAGTATGAAATGAGATCTCTCTTCCCAGATAGATATTGTATGTAGATCTTGCCTGTATACTCCTGCAGTAGGCTGTGTGTAATGATCAGAATATGTTGGCTGTTAAATAGAGAACTTGCTCCCGTCGCTCATGTAAATTCAAGAAAAGTGTTTTATTTGCATGCATTGCTTTCTTCATGGAAAATATGATATGCACTGTCTAGCTTTTTTTTTTTTTTCCTAGATAGTTGCAGTCTGTCAAAACTGTATTTACCACTTTTAATATCGTCCATGGTAATTAAATAGTACATATAGGTCTTTAGAAAAAAAAAAAAGTCTGTATTCTAACAACTGCAGCATAACTGACGTATAAAAGAGAAACGTTTTTTTAAAAAAAGGACAAACCTCATGGACCTTTTGCTCTTTTTCGGCCATCACACTTCTATGTTTTTCTGTTATCACCTGATTAACAATTTTGTTATTAAAGCATCATTAACAATAGGCAACAACTAACATACTGGAAATGTCTACATTAATCTGATTCCTCTTCAACTAAACTTTTAACTTGTTGAAGAATCTCTGAATAGACTCTACTTAACCACTTAAGCCCCGGAGGATTTGGCTGCTCAAGGACCAGGCCCTATTTTGCGATTCGGCACTGCATGAATTTAACGGACAATTGCGCGGTCGTGCGACGCTGTACCCAAATTAAATTGACGTCCTTTTCTTCCCACAAACAGAGCTTTCTTTTGGTGGTATTTGATCACCTGTGCGATTTTTATTTTTTGCGCTATAGACAAAAAAAGAGCGAAATAGCAATATTTTTCACATTTTTTTATATGAAATTCTCAAAAAAAATTTAAAAATCAAAATCTTTTAACATTTTAGGCCAATTTGTTTTCTGCTACATATTTTTGGTAAAAAAAATCCCAATAAGCGTATTTTGATTGGTTTGCGCAAAAGTTATTGCGTTTACTAACTACGGGAAAGATTTATGTCATTTTTATTGTTTTTTTTAACTAGTAATGGCGGCGATCTGCAATTTTTTTTTGCGGGACTGCGACATTTTGGGGGACAGATCGGACCCTTGACTGACATTTTTGACACTTTTGGGAGTACCAGTGACATTACTACAGTAATCAGTGCTATAAATATCCACTGTTACTGTAAAAATGACACTGGCAGGGAAGGGGTTAACTGTATTGGTGATCAGTGGGTTTAATGTATCCCTAGGGGCATGATTCTAACTGTGGGGGGGCGTAACTTGTGATCTAACCACAGAGACATACGATCCTACATAGCAGGATCGTATAGCTTCTGTACTTACATCAGGGAGAATGACAGACGGCTGTGTTTACATCAGCTGTCCGTCCTTCTCCCTCTCCTGCGGGAGATCGAACATTGGAGCCGCCAGTCACACGCGCGGGGATGCCTGTGAACGAGCGGGGGCGGGAGCGCACCTCTGGCCGCGCACGCTCGTCCCCTACAGGCTCCTGGGCGAGCGACGTAGTACTACGTCGGTTTGCCCAGGAGCGGCTGACTGCCGCAGTAAATATACTGTAGGCGGTCAGCAAGTGGTTAAAGGCTTCTACTCATCCCCCTCATAGTCTGTACCTGTAGCCACATCCTCCGATCCCTCTAATGCCTTTCATTTATATTGGGCTTAATTGTAGAGGCCACCTCCTTGGAGGAGAAACCCTTATGTAGGGGATAGACCTCAATGATAAAGCCCAATAGGGGGTGAGATGCTTTGGTAAACTTTGGAATGGAGTGGTTCATGCTTTGGTAAACTTTTGGACTTTGCAATGGAGCCGGTTCACACATCTCTGTGGCGGCTGTGGATCGGATTGCACAGGGGTCCTGTGCGTCTTTGGTTCCATTGCAGGTCCTAATTCAAGCCAAAATTTGGGCCTGATTCATCCCTGAAACAGAGAACAGGGATGCATCGGACCCTTGCTGTGAGCCACATCTGTATTAAGTGTGAACCCAACCTTACTGTCATTGATCAACGAACCTTAGGAACCAGCAGTATCTCTCCCAGCCTGTTTTCCCAGTTATTGTCTCTTCAGTTTGGCAGCAAAATCGTTGTCTCTTGCCTGAATTAGAGGTGCAAGGGTGGTGAGGGACTGTGGGCTGACAAAGAAGAAATGAGGGGATAATGAGGGACTCTGTGCTAACAGAGGAAAGGTTCAGGGATGGTTGGACAATATTTTTCATTTGAAAGGTGTAGGGTTAGTGAGGAAATGTACTGGCAGAGGGGTACAGAAATCATGGAGTGTGTGGACTTTGCTTTGTGGTAATTTAAAAGATGTCCCTTGATTTTTTAGTGATATTCTCATTTACTGCTGGGTCTAGCTAAAGACGGATCTGAGCTTGCAGTATAAGGCCGGCCAAACATTATATAATTCCCTTCTACAGTTTTCCTTTAGATTTACCAAAACCATATAATATGAGGTCAAATCAAAACACTTTCAATGTGTATGCAATCAGCCAGGCCCTTGCACTACATAGTTAAATGTAAATCTAAAGGAAATTCAATAAGAACATTGTATACTGTATGGCCAGCTTTACCTATTCACTGACCTTCACTTAATCTTTATAAAAATAGTATCTGCCAGTTGATGCATTTAACTTTGTTTTTAGCAAGTCTTGAAACCCCTTTTTCTATCAGAATTCAGAAATGAAAATCACAGACCGAATGACTGTACATTATGAAAAAACAAAAGATTACACACAATGAGTATTGTCACAATTGCCTGTTTGTTGCTTATGTATTGTCATTATTCCCTAGTAGCACCCCTTTTTAACAACGGTAGCACAAGTGACATTTGTGGTGAATAGATGCGATGCTACAACCTTTGCCACCTCATAATAATGCTGGTTGACATGCTGTCAAACAATCTTTAGGTAGGAAAAGTTGGCAACAATGTATGCCATGCTGATACAAAAATCTCCTTCATTGCAAATCCATCAGGACAAGGGGAAATCCAATGCACATAAAAGTTTGACGTGTTTCAGCCCAGGTGGATTTTAGTCATAACAAATTGTGTAATAGAAACAACCCAATATATAATCACCATCCAGGTTCAGAAGAAGGGGCTGAGCTAAAAAGGTAACTCTTAACCACTTGCCGACTGCCGTCAGTAGATTTACTGCGGCAGTCAGCCCCTCACAGGCAAAGTGACGTATATTTACGTCACTAGCCTGTGAGGCTCTGGGGAGCGAGCGCGCGGTCACGGACCCCCCCCCGCGCGTGTGACCGGCGGACCCGATGTCCACCGCTCACTCTGCGATCGTCGGGGGAGAGGGAGAAAGGCAGGCAGCTTGTGTAAACAAGCCACCTGTCATTCTCCCCTGTGTAGAATCACTGATCATACGGTTCTACTATGTAGGACCGTTGATCAGTGTAACTACAGCTCAAGCCACAGCCAATCACAGTTAGAATCACGCCCCTAGGGACACACACAGCCCCTCCCTCTCAAATAAAGTTAACCCCTTCACTGCCAGTGTATTTTTACAGTAACAGTGCATATATATATAGCACTGATTACTGTAGAAATGTCACTGGTAACCCCAAAAGTGTCAAAAATGTCAGTCAAGGGTCCGATCTGTCCGCCCCAATGTTGCAGTACCGCAAAAAAAATCGCAGATCGCCGCCATTACGCGTTAAAAAAAAAACAACAAAAATTACAAAAATCTTTCCCTTAGTTAGTAAACGCAATAACTTTTGCGCAAACCAATCAAAATACGTTTTTTGCGATTTTTTTTTTACCAAACATATGTAGCATAAAAAAATTGGCCGAAAATGTTAAAAAATTTAGATTTTTACTTTTTTTTTGGGGGGGAATTTCATATAAAAAAATGTGAAAAATATTGTTATTTTTGCAAAATTGACGCTATTTTTTTGTTTATAGCGCGTGATCAAAAACTCGCACAGGTGATCAAATACCACCAAAAGAAAGCTCTGTTTGTGGGAAAAAAAGGACGTCAAATTCGTTTAGGTACAGCGTCGCACGACCGCGCAATTGTCTGTTAAAGTTACGCAGTTCCGAATCGCAAAATACCCCCTGGTCTTTTAGCAGCCAAATCCTCCGGGGCTTAAGTGGTTAAGCATGAGTAACTTTCATCCAGCAACTGGATGGTGTAAAACTGGAGACTAGCTTCAATGACAAATATAGAAGAATTCTTCCTGTTTTTGTAATTAAAGCTAGTCTCCAGTTTTTGTAATTGAAGCCAGTTTCCAGTTTTACACAATCCAGTTCCTGGATGAAAGGAAATTTTGCTTGAAGGGTTAATATTTTAGCCCAGCCCCTTCTTCTGAACCTGGATGGTGATTATATATTGAGCAGAATTGACATATAGAACTAAAAAATATGGCCTGTTGTGGCGTTGAGACACGGGGAACTCACCAGTAGATGCAACACAATGCCAAGCTCTGGTGAGTTCAATGCAAGGATGGAGGAGGAGGGGATTTTAGCTGGAGGTGGTCTTGTCATGGGAGATAAGGTGTTGGTAGGATTGGAGAATTTTCACTTGAAGGGCATTCTGTGCAGTATCTAATCTTAAACTCTGTACTCTCTGCGTTATGTATGTCTTACCTCTGCACTACTGCAACTGGCCACCACCAAAGTTTGACATTCCCAGGACCACTGATTTTCAAAAGTTCCTAGGTATGTTGTTAGTCATCCTTTTCCTTGTTGGAATGGTAACATCCTGTTTTTGATGCCAAATTGTAAAGGGGGCTTGCTCTACTGTTGTATAACAGATTGACATTCACACATAGAATCTATCACACATTTGCCCATGAGGACCAGAGAACAGAGCCTGATTCCTGTGCATCCAATCTCTCATGCTGAGGGATTGGGCACCCCCAAAGACAGTCCATCACACTGCTTCAAATTGCTTCATCCAGCATGCAGCCAGGTCCATTTACCCCTCGCTCTCATGGGCACATCTTGATGGGAATTTTCTATTATTCACAGGAGACAAAAATATTACCATTGGCTCTATACCTCAGTCTTACGTTCTTTACTCTTTCTAGGTGTTGTGCATAAGCTTCATTAGTCTCAATAGCCCAAATAGAAATCCTGTCTGCACCACAGACAAGACTCAACATAGAAAATAGTTACAAAACAAGGAAGAAACAGCAATGACTTTAAAAGACTAATTTGATATGGTCAATTACATAGTTACATAGTAGGTAAGGTTAAATAAGGAACAAAGTCCATCCAGTTCAACCTGTGTAGGTGTACGTGTGTCAGTATCGATATGATTTCATATACCCCTGTATGTTGTGTTCTCAAAGATGCATGTCCATGTTGAAGTGCTTCTCCAATCTCATTGTGTGGTCCTCTTACACTCCCTGAGACAACATCGTTTTTTTCCTATGCTGGGATCACCATTGAGGTATTTGTAAATCGCTATCATGTCCCCTCTCCAGCCTCTCTTCTCCAGCCAGAATAAATATAGTGCTTTTAGCTGTTCCTCGTAGTTGAGGTCCTCCAATCCTCTTATTAATTTTGTTGCCCTTCTTTGTACTCTCTCCAGCTCCAGCACATCCCTTATTAGGACTGGTGGCCAGAACTGGACGGAATACTACAGATGTGGCCTAACCAGGGTTTTATAATGTGGCAGGATTATCATTTTATCTCTGCAGTATATCCCCCTTTTTTATGCATGCTAAAATGCTGCGGCTTTGGTAGCTGCAGCTTGACATTGCATGCTATTGCTCAGTCTGTCTTCTACTAGGACCCCTAGATCTTTCTCTATTCTTGATTTTCCCAGAGGTTTTCCCCCTAGTGAGTAATTTGTGTTTAAGTTTTTAGCACCCAAGTGCATTATTTTACATTTCTCCATAATAAACCTCATTTGCCATGTTTTTGCTCAACCCATTATTTTGTTAAGGTCTTCCTGTAAAATTTCTATATCCTGATGTGAAGTTATTGCCTGCTTATTTTTGTGTCGTCTGCAAAAACTGAGATTGTATCCCATGCCCTATATCATTTATAAATAAATTAAACAGAATTGGTCCCACACAGAGCCTTGGGGTACGCCATCACTTAGGAGATCCCGTCCCCTTGTATGTTATTATTATTATATAGTATTTATATAGCGCCGACAGTTTATGCAGCGCTTTACAACTTGAGGGTAGACAGTACAAATACAATACACTTTAATACAGTAGGAATCAGAGGACCCTGCTCGTTAGAGCTTACAATCTATATAACACCTATCATCCACTGGACTTGCCATTCAGTAAAGGACAAGGAAGGTGTCTAGGCTGCAGCTTTTTTTTTTTTCCTATTGCTTGCCAGCAGTGTTTAGGCATCGTGAACCTGCATCACCGGACCACCTTATTGACAGTTAATTAACAATGAGGAGCTTTTGGGGGGCATTCATACTTTTTAAATAAAGGTCAAATGTTTTGGTGTCTATTTCTAGGTTACAACTTTTTTGGGGGAATGAGTAGGGGTGCTATATACCCCATACTCATTCATATAAGAGGGGGAGTGGTATCTGGGTGCCCCATTATATTTAAAGAGGGCTTCCAGCTTTTTATAAGCCCCCCCACCCACAGGCCTCCACAATCCCAGAGTCAGGGTTGTGAGGAATAGGAACTTGTCCTCATCAACATGGGGACAAGGTAATGCTGCAAGCACATGGCCTGGTATTGTTCAGGAAGAGGGGATTTGCACTAGCCCCCTCCCCCCTTTTCTGGTCAGCCACAGTGATGGCCACAGTGATGGCTACAGTGAAGCCGGCTAGTCATATGATGGCCTCCCGTCATTGCGCCCACTGCACATGCACTGCTGGGTGGTCTGAAGGACACTGCTGATCACAGACTGAATTAAAGAGCCAATCAATGGTTCTTTACTATGAGATCAGCTCAATCACAGCTGATCATGGATGTAAATATAAGCCGGTTATCGACACTCCTTTCCTCATGCTGACAGCATGAGGAGAGGAGACGAGAGCTGAAACCGGCTTCTCTAAAAGGGACATGTACACTAATAATCAGGGCACTGATTATAAGTGTCCTGATTATCAGTGCAATCCCAACAGTGCCCACCAGTGCTGCCAATCTGTGCCCACCAGTGCTGCCAATAAGTGCCCTCCAGTGCTGCCAATCAGTGCCATCTCATCTGTCACCTATCAGTGCCGCCTACCAGTGCCCATAAGTGCAACCATGAGTGCACATCTTTGTCAACTCCCTGACCCCATAATTTGGACTAAGTTCGGTATCAAGAAGGTTTCGTATGTCTCCTCTGATCTTCGGATATTTCCATTTGATTATTTCATCTCTTCCTACAATGTGCCCCCTTCCCATCTGTTTAGGTATTTACAGATGTCCCACGCCTTCGGCAGCCAATTCCCACGTGACGGAGCACGGGTGGTACAATCTGACATTGAATGGGTTCTTCGCCATGAATGCTTGGAAAAACCAACCTCCGTTCTGTATGCACACCTCTTACGCATCTCCTCTCCTGACCTATCCTCCCTCCATCAACGATGGACATATGACATCTCAGATTTAGTCTCTGAGGATTGGGATGATGTGTGGGATTTTCCTTTCAAAATCCTGGTCTCATTAAGAGATCGTCTGGTACAAAATAAAATTGTTCACAGGGCCTATATTACCCCCTCTTGGCTGCATAAAATGAATGCATCACTCTCCCCAAAATGCTGGAGGTGTGATCATGATCCTGGAGACTTTATACATATATTTTGGCCTTGACCTGCTATCAGTAGTTATTAGTCATGTGTACTAGACATTATTGCTAATATTTTAAACATCTCCATTCCCCTCTCTCCTAAAATGTGCTTACTGGGTCTGGTGGAGGTCTTGGTGACAAGTGTGGCGGAGCAGACCCTGCTGGGCCTTTTACTGTTCTATGCCAGGAAAGCTATAGCCCTATGCTGGAAGAAACCCACTCCCCCATGTTGTGGAAAAAACTGGTTAACGTGATACTCCCCCTCTAAAAGACCCCTATCTGCATAGAGGCTGCCCAAAGAAATATTACAGAGTCTGGGCTAAATGGTTAGCTGAACCATCTACGGCATCCGAAGACTACGGTTTGTCTTCTCTGTAGACCAGGCATAAAAACCAATTGTTTCCTCCATGTTATTGTCTGGCCCTGGTTGCCTGCTGCCTGACCACTCGCTTCCCCATGGAACATGAACCATAATCAGGTTTTTTTGTCAATGCTATTCCTATGGTTGCTGACAACACGATTCTCTTACAAATGTGTGAATTATCCTTCTATTTTCTCACTTGATGTATACTTTTTGCAGCATTGTATTGTTTTCCTCAATGTACCAATGTAAAGTTATTTTTGTTTCATTCTTTGAAAACTCAATAAACAGATTTTGAAAAGAAAAAAAAATGCTGCAATTATCATCCTGTCTATCTTTTTGTTAATCTCAAACGTAGGATTAGAACATAATTTCCTACACACATCTGCATCAGTTGGATGCCTCCAGATCTCATAAGCATGAGCCACCCTTATCTGCAGGTTTCTCTGTTATTTCATTTTTTTTAAATCCTTTATTAGGGAATTTGGTTTCTGGCTACCAAGTTTAGGATATTAAAAGATATTTTCAGACACAAATGGCATCAAATGTTCATAAGTTGTTGGGGGTATAATGGAACCTATATTTCACAGACCTAGATCTCTTAACTGCAACCAGTGGAAGGTGCTAACACACAGTGGAGGGTTTCAGATGAAACAATACTGTAAAGGGGTTATAGAAAAATATTAGAATACCTGCAACAAAACTGATTATTACATTTAACAGGAGGGCAAAAGTTCAAGCCTTAGTTCAGAAAATACTCATTCACACTGAAATAGTATCTATTATAGTCATTTCTGTCTCTGTGTAGTCGGTAACAATGGCTGATCACTGTCACCAATATTGGTGTCATTTGCCTCGCCTTCATCTTTCCATTTTATGGCACCTCTTAGGCAGGTATTTGATAAAAAGAAAATAGAAAACAACAACCGCCATTAGTAAACGGGACTTTGAAGGCAACCAAAAGCCAATTTCAATCAAAATATATATTTATTCATTCACATTAAAATCCAATAAATTGTTTTGTAACAAATTAAAAAACCTGAAAAACATATACAAACAAGTAAAGATAAAAAGTTCACGGCTCAATCTGAGTAATCATCTGGTTGAATTGTGTGCGTATACATCGCGGTGTCTTCAATCTAACCGAACGCTTTTCAGGTCAAATCTTTCTTCAGGGGTATTACAGATGGAGACACATATGTTCAAACATTCTATCAACAGAAAACATAACTTTGTAATAGTAGTACAGGTGTATTAAATGCGAGACCTTTGTTACAAACTGAGAGACTACCTACCAGCAGAGATGATCAAGGTAGTGAAAGGCCATGGCAGTTATAGAAAGAAGGGAAGGATATTTTTGTCTCTACCGAGTTGGGAGCGTCAGGTGAAAGTGCCACCATCACAGTGCCCCAATCAGAGGAAGGCTGACAGTGTCTGGACATCCAAAGGTTAAATGTTTCTACAAAAGGTCAAACACTAAATGATAGCAGACATCCAAAGTCTCCCGCAAGGTACGGGAGTCTCCCGCATGCAGGCCGTGACCCTCTGACACCCGCAAGTGCTGTGCGATATCCCGGCTCCGGGCTGTCAGCTTTCAGAAAGGAGCCAACGCTTCCTGTATAGTTTCGGCTCTGTCTCATCACAGGCGGAGTGATATCAAATGCACTCCACCTGTGAGAGGAGAGATACAGGAAGCATTGGCTCTGCATGCTTCCTCCAGTGCCACTCCTCACACTCCATTGATGTCTCTCAGAGGAGCCAGCATTTTCCACCAGCAGTACCCACCAGCAGTACCCACCGACAGTACCCACCAGCAGTACCAGCCAGCAGTACCCACTAGCAGTACCTGCCAGCAGTACCAGCCAGCAGTACCTACCAGCAGTACCCACCAACAGTACCAGCCAGCAGTACTAGAGCTTTGAAAATTCTATTTATATACATATTGAATGGATGACAGCAGCAGTTTGAATTAATTCCTGTGACCTCATGTATGACATCTTGGATTTTCCCTTATGTGCAATTTAACTCCCTGTAATAGGGGTCAATTAAGTCTGGTGAGTGTATAGTGCATCTGCATGCTGGTGGAGAGGAACCTTTCCTATACTCACTGAGGACGCTATTCACGTGTGGGTTTATATATGGACTTCACAATTGTTATGAATTTTTTATAATTTAAATGAAGAAGTATTTGTCTATTCACTATTGCACTTTACTTACTTTGACCAATGCATTCTAGGCACTCTATGCATTACTTTCTTCTGACTTCTGCATTCTGTGACCCAGAACAGAGATGGCTTAGGTTTTAATTAATTATATGTCTTGGTTGGAGACTGAAGTGATGAGAGGGCTTCCATTGTGGCTAAGGTCCAGGCACTCCTGAAGCTTGTGACAGGGATTACAAGGCCCAAAAAAGCAGGGGTGCCATTTAGGCAGAACTACTGGTACCACTTCTGGCAATGCTCGACTGGTTGGTGCTTGGCAAGAAAGCAGAGACACAGGGCATGCTGGTGGAGGAGCACTGGAGAAATGTGAGCATTGTTAAGGTCCAAGCCAAGAGGGTAAAAATAATGCAAGATCAGGAGCCAAAACCATAAACAGGTTTCAGGAGGGCAAGGCAGAAGAATCAGCAGGCCAGAGTCATACATGGGCAATCAAAAGAAGCATGATCTTTAAACAAGCCCAGGTCACAATGAGAGCTCAAACTGGAGGAAAGACCAGAGGCAGGAAACACGATAACTAGAAATACATGGGGAGCTGAAGATCATACTGGAATTTTCTGTGGCTGCTAACCTATCCTTAAATAGGGCATTTGGCATTTCTGTAATGGGTGCTAGCACACCAACGTGCCCTCCATGGCCCTGGTAGAAGTGCCAGACCCATGAACCGGTGCAGCCCCACATCTGTGCTGAGTAGTGATCTGACACAATGCCCTTTTAGGCCCTTCTTTTGCACCTGGCCATGCCAACAGTTTGACATTTCTGAGACCTACTGATTTTAAACGTTTCCAGGTATGTTGACCATACCTGCCTTATCCATCCCTTTCTTTGTTCCAATGGTAAGATTCTGTTTGTGATGCCAAAATGTAAAAGGGGATAGACAGATAAGGTGCTTCTGTCTTTTCCTGTCCTCTCTGTTCTTAGGTTTGTGTTAAAGTGTTAGAAATACGTTCAATGGCTGGATTTGCTTTACTGCAAGCTCAATTATATGTAACTGCATTGGTCCAAGATACTCTTATGAGGAAGTAACCAGTGATAATACCAAAACTGCCAATCAGCGCAAGCTAAGGACTCCTAGTTAACAAAAGTATGTGTCTGAGTAAGATTAGTGAAATCAAGCTGATGGAGGAACTCATTGCATCGGCAAATCCTAGAAAAGATCCTTTCTGAAAAACGTGGACTGAGTTTACATGCTCACCTGAATATCGAAATATACTGGGCTGATTGAAACCAATTGAGAGTTTCCTTTGCTTTGTGTTTGGGATCATTGTCTTGCTGAAATGTCCACCCTTGTTTCATGTTCATCATCCTCGTAGATGGCAACACATTTTTATCAAGAATGTACATTTTTACATTCATCCTTCAATGAAATTAAGTTTGCCAGTACTGTATACTGAAAAGAAGCCCCACACTATGATGTTCCCAACTCCAAACTTCACTGTTGGTATGGGGGTGTTTTGGGGTAATGTGCAGTGTCATTTGACCTCCAAACATGGTTTGGATTATGACATTGTAAGAGTTAAACGTTGGTCTTATCTGACCAGCTTATATTCTCCCAGTATTTCACAGGCTTGTCTAAATGTTGTGCAGCAAACCTTAAACGAGCTTCAACACGCTTTTTCTTGGAGTGGAGTAATGGGGTCTTGTGTGGTGAGGGTACATACAGGCCATGGCAGTTGAGTGCATTACTTATTGTTTTCTTTGAAACAATTGTACCTGCTAATTCCAGGTCTTTCTAAAGCTCTCCACAAGTGGTCCTTGGCTCTTGGACAACTCTTCTGGTAATTCTTTTTACTCCTCTGTCATAAATCTTGCGGGGAGCATCAGGCTGTGGCCGGTTTATGGTGAAATTATGTTATTTCCACTTCCGGATTATGGCCCCAGCAGTGCTCACTGGAACATTCAGTAGTTTAGAAATCCTTCTGTAACCAATGCCACCAGTATGTTTTGCAACAATACGATTGCAAAGGTCTTGAAAGAGCTCTTTGCTTTTACCCATCATGAGATGATTCTTGTGTGACACCTTGGTAATGAGACACCTTTTCATAGGTAACCAGTTGACATTATTTGCACTGACAAGGGGCAGAATTGCTTCCTAATTACTGATAGATTTAATCTGGTGTCTTGGCTTTCCATGCCTTTTTGCAACTCCTTTTCTTCATGTGTTTAATACTTTTTCTGAACTTATTTGTTTGGGTTTCTATGTATGTATGGATTGCATGGGTTGTTGCCAACATATGGTGAAAATGTAATGTAGCATCTCTAGAAATATATTTACCTAGAAAAATGTGTACACGATCAATACGTATTTTACCTGCTGTATATATATATATATATATATATATATATATATATATATATATATATATATATATATCACTTCACTGTGTAACATTTGTAGTGCTTTATTTAACTTGAATATGTTTAATAAAATTGTACAGATTGGAAAACTCCCAAGTTACCAATAGACGTTCTTCAGGTAGTTGTGTTGGGAAGATGTCTAGTCTCATGCTGAGAAGCTTGTCCTCTATGTGCACTAGCAATTAGATTGTGGGGAAGCACCAGCTCTCTTTACCCCATTCCTGCCTGGGCCCTTTAGAGTTACTGGGTACTATGAGCAATGGATTCTCCCTGGTTGCACTTCAGGAGGCCCCTTGCCTGGCCTAACATGCACCAACAGTAACCTGTCCCATACCTTCTTCAGAGCTTAAAGCAATGGATCCCAAAGCACCAGTTTATATCTAGTCTGGAAGTTGGTAAAAGAACGAGTTCCAAAAATGAAAAACTTTTTAACTGTTTAGTGAACCAGCTAAATGTACATATTTAGATACCTCTTCCTGTTCATGACACTGTGCTGTGTGTTGAGTCATGGCCAAGCCATATGCTGAGCTGAATGCCCACCACATGGTTGTTAACACGTGTGGAGAACATGCAGCACATTACACAGCTAGGTCACTACACAACAGTTGTACATCCTACAACTTCAAAAATATTTTTTTCTAATTGATGGTTGTGCTGTTTATTTAGAAGATGCTGCTGTGAGCTCCTTATACCGAGGAAATAGTCCTTTCCAATATCTTTCTCCCTCTCTCCCTCTTTTGGATGCATATATCATCTTGAATAAGGCTGGTAAGGCATACATTGCTTGGTATGTTTTATGTGGTACATTTTATAATCTGCGGGTGTGGATGAATTACTACAGCATTTGTGCTGAGTGTGTAAATGGCATTTTTTGTAGCATAGTATTGCTGTTCGCTTTGCAGATCTTTAATCCTATCATTTGATCTGATGTGAATTTTAAGGAAGCTCAGTCGGCCCTTCATTTGATTGGCACATTTAAAGTCCCCCCCTCCCTTCCTGTGGCCTTTGGAGTTTCCTGTCCTTCATTCTGGATGTGGTTCTCCTCTCCACTGGATTAATTTTATGGTTAAATATACTTATACACAATGACATCATTTGGTTGCTTCCAGATTTCATTTGCATGGTCAGCAGAATTAAAAATAACCAGTATTCCACCCTTATCTGCAGGTTTCACTATTATTTTAGATTGTTTTTTTTTTTTTACAACTTCGATAGGGAATTAAGTTCTTGCCTACAGACATTAGAATATCTGGCTGTATCTCCATACACAGACACAATCAATTGTTCAATGTCTTTAATAATGTTACTGAGAAATATTCCCCTTAGGGGTATAGTGGAATTTTTATTCCACATATCCAAACTTCTCAACTAAAACCGGCGGAAGGTGCAGAACCCACAGTGCAGGGTTTCATACGAAACAATACTTTAAGTCTAATGTTTCTAAATAGATAACACAAATCCTACAGCAAAACAAATTATTCATTTTAACCACTTGCCAACCAGTCACGTTGACTGTACAGCGGCAAAGTGGTTCGTTATCGTCTGGCGATATAGACCTACGTCACCAGACACTCCCCTCTCTCGGCGGCGCGCGCGTGCCGCCGGAGGCTCGCTCCCGCTGTATTCAGTCACAGCGGGAGTCGGGCCAGGGGAGGAGCAGCGGTGATCACCGCTGCTCTTCCCCGATCGTCGGGGATCGAGTGTGGAAATCCGCCCGCTTGTGTAAACCAAGCGGGCGGATCTCCTAAGTGACAGGGAGTGACAGATTGCAGGGTTCAGCATAGCTGAACATGCGATCTGTCCCTGTGTCACTCAGTCACCTCCCCCCACACACGTCAGTAAGCACCAGGCATACATTAACCCCTCCCTCTCCAATAAAAATTAACCCCTTCCCTGCCAGTGTCATTTTTACAGTAACAGTGCATATTTATAGCACTGATTACTGCAGTAATGTCACTGGTACCCCCAAAAGTGTCAAAAATGTCAGTCAAGGGTCCGATCTGTCCGCCGCAATGTCGCAGTCCCGCAAAAAAATCACAGATCGCCGCCATTACTCGTTAAAAAAAAAAACACCAAAAATGACAGAAATCTTTCCCTTATTTAGTAAATGCAATAACTTTTGCGCAAACCATTCAAAATACGCTTATTGCGATTTTTTTTACCAAAAATATGTAGCAGAAAACAAATTGGCCTAAAATGTTAAAACATTTTGATTTTTACATTTTTTTAGGGGGGGAGGATTTCATACAAAAAAATTTGAAAAATATTGTTATTTTTTCAAAATTGTCGCTCTTTTTTTGTTTATAGCGCAAAAAGTAAAAATCGCACAGGTGATCAAATACCACCAAAAGAAAGCTCTATTTGTGGGGAAAAAAATTTGGGTACAGCATCGCATGACCGCGCAATTGTCCGTTAAAATTAATGCAGTGCCGAATCGCAAAATATGGCCTGGTCAGGAATGGGGTAAAACCTTCCGGTCATAAAGCGGTTAAAAATACGCTCATTGAAAATTTTTTGTCAAAGACATGTAGCTAAATACATTTTGGCCTAAATATATGACAAAAATTGAATATATTGAATATATTGGATATTTTTTTACTGTCAAAGTAGAAAAATATTGTTATTTTTTCAAAATTGTCGCATTTTTTAATAATATCGCAAAAAATGAAAATTGCAGAGGTGATCAAATACCACCAAAAGAAAGCTCTGTTTGTGGGAAATAAAGGACGTCAATTTTGTTTGGGTACGGCGTTGCATGTCCACGCAATTGTCAGTTAAAGTCGCACAGTGCCGAATCGCAAAAAGTGGCCTGGACGTAAGACAGCAAAATCCTCCGGTGGTAAAGTGGTTAAATGAAAGACAAAAGGTAAACCTTCATGCAGAAAAGACTCCTTCTCTTAAAGTCTTTGAAGAAATATTATGTATATTGGGGGGGGTTTCTGTTTCTCACCAGTGGACAGGTTTGTGACTTATATTACAATCACATTAACTAGACGAGGGAAATTGAACATTTACATGATATGTTTTGATGTTCTAATGCCAAAACTGTAATTCCATTAGTAATTATCAAACTTACTGCTCAGTTTATCTTTAACCACTTGCCGACTGCGTTATAGCCGTTAGACGACTACAGCGCGGTCCTCCAGTTCTGGGAGGGCGTCTCCCAGAACCCCTTCGGACACAGCTGATCACAAACCGAGCTAAAGGGCCAATCACACCGTCCCTTTACCATGTGATCAGCTGTGTCACACTGTCACAGAGGGAGGAAAGGAAAGCTGATAACTGGCTATCCTGTAATAGGGCACATTTACACTGATAATCAGTGCCCTGATGATCAGTGCAGCCCCATGAATGCCAACCAGTGTCCATCAGTGCAGCATAATAGTGCCCATCAGTGCAGCATATCAGTGCCGCCTTATTAGTGAAGCCTCATCAGTGCAGCTGCATCAGTGCCCATCAGTGCAGGCTCATCTGCCCATCAGTGCAGCCGCATCAGTGCCCATCAGTGCAGCCTATCAGTGCCCATCAGTGCAGGCTCATCGTTGTACATCAGTGAAGAAGAAAAATTACTTATTTGCTAAATTTTTATAACAGAATTGAAGAAAGAAAACGTTTTTCTTCTAAACTTTCAGTCAATTTTCAGTCTCCCAATGGTGATTAAATACTACTAAAAGAAAGCTCTATTTGTGTGATAAAAATTTCAAATGGGTACAGTGCAATTGTCATTTAAAGTGTGACAGCGCTAAAAGCTGAAAACTGGCCTGGGCAGGGAGAGGGTGAAAATGCCCAATGTTGAAGTGGTTAAAAAAATTAGACAACATTACTTTTTCCATTTTTGCCATTGGCTCGTCAATCACAGCCAGTGAGCCAGTGAGGAGAGAGCGGGGGTGGGTCCGAGCCATGCTCCGTTTGTGAGTGGACACACAGAGCAGTGCCTGCTTGGGTGACCCCATAGCAAGCTGCTTGCTATTGGGGCACTCAGCAGCAGGGGAGGGGCCAGGAGCACTGGTGGGGGGGGGGGGGACAGAAGAAGAGGGGGATCTGGGCTGCTATGTGCAAGACCACTGCCCAGAGGAGATACATATGACATGTTTGTTGTTTTTAAAAAAATCTGCCTTTAATATCTCTTTAACCATTTCTCTTATTTTCAGCATAGAGCCACAGATGAATAAAATTGCCCATTATATATTGATTGTTATTTTCAGTAGTGAGTCACAGGTTTTAAAGAGAATTACCAGACTCAGGTAGGAAGTGTACCAACTTACTAATAAAAGCCAATACCTTTGGGTGCGCTACACTTATTATTATATGCAGCCATATAGTAGAGAAAGAAAAGACACAGTTTTCCCCTTCTGCAATAAAAAAACCTTTATTTGTATGAAAAGTTCCACTTTAAAAATTACTTTTATATCTGTTCTATGTTTCTTCTACACTTTGATTTATGTACAAAGACATTTATGTTATACAGATCCCATGCAAAAAAGAAAAAAAAATCATCTAATTAAATGTGTTAGCTATGACGTTCATTGTTTTTTTCCCTCAATGTAAAGTTACATAAATTAATAAAACTATTTTTAAAGTGATATTAAAATCTTTTTTTTTATTATTGTTGAAAAATAACAAACATGTTATACTTACCTGCTCTGTGCAGTTGGTTTTGCACAGAACAGCCCAGATCCTCCTCTTTTCGGGTCTCTCGCCGGCACTCCTGGCAGCTTGCTATGGGGGCACCTGAGCCGAGCCGAGTCACTGCTCTGTGTGCCCATTCAGACACAGAGCTGCAGGTCAGCCCCACCCCCTCTCTCTCCTCATTGGCTCACTGACTTTGATTGACACCCACTGCTAATGGCGCCCACTGCTGTGTCACAGCCAATCAGGAGAGAGAGTCCCGGACAGACGAGTCTCTTGTGCAACATCACTGGATCGAGATATGGCTCAGGTAGATATTAGGGGGGCTGAGGGGGGCTGCTGTACACAAAAGGTTTTTATCTTAATGCGTAGAACCATCTGCCTTTAGAACCACTTTAATTTTAGCAATATACAAAAGAAGCCACTAATTAGGTAGGATGAAAAAAAATGTCCATAAATTCCACTAAAAATAAAAAAAATACAAATGCATTGGTGGTTACCTCACCCCACTGGTTTTTACCATTACTTGGCAAGCAGAGATCGCATCCATAGAACATGCATTTGAACCACAGAAAGGGGAAAAGGTTGAATTTGTTTCAACATGCATACAAAATAATGTCTTGATCCTGAAAGGCAATCGGAACACCTTCTATGTTAGCATTCCGCAATGTTATTTCCTGAAAGTATTAGTATGCTTTCATATTTTATTTAATTCTAAACAGTACATTGTGAGCTTTAAATGCCTACAACAAATATATTAAAAAGTCATAAATCAAAAATAAGGACATTTTGAGAAATTGGAAAGTTTTTAACCAGTTGACAGTGGAAGTTTTTTAAAGGTTGATAAATGCTCAGACCATACGCCGCACACTGCATCAAATTGGTCTGCATGGTTGTCATCCCAGAAAGAAGCCTCTTCCAAAGATGATGCACAAGAAAGCCCGCAAACAGCTTGTTGAAGACAAGCAGACTGAGGACATGTATTACTGGAGCCATGTCCTGTGGTCCCATGAGACCAAGATAAACTTATTTGGTTCAGGTGGTGTCAAGCGTGTGTGGCTGCAACCAGCAGAGGAGTACAAAGACAAGTGTGTCTTGCCTACAGTCAAGCATGGTGGTGGGAGTGTCATGCTCTGGGGCTGCATGAGTGCTGCCGGCACCGGGGAGCTAGAGTTCATTAATGGATCCATGAATGCCAACATGTACTGTGACATACTGAAACAGAGCATGATCCCCTTCCTTCGGAGACTGGGCCATAGGGCAGTATTTCAACATGATAATGACCCCAAACACATCTCCAAGACAACCACTGCCTTGCTAAAGAAGCTGAGGGTAAAAGTGATGGACTGGCCAAGCATGTCTCCAGACCTAAACCCTATTGAGCATCTGTGGGGCATCCTCAAACGGAAGGTGGAGGAGTGCAAGGACTCTAACATCCACCAGCTCCATGATGTCATCATGGAGGTGTGGAAGAGGACTCCAGTGGCAACCTGTGAAGCTCTGGAGAAATCTATGCCCAAGAGGGTAAGGCAGTGCTAGTAAAAAAAAATGGTGGCTACATAAACTATTGATATTTTGGGCCCAGTTTGGACATTGTCACTTAGGGGTGTACTGAATTTTGTTGCCAGCGGTTTAGACATTAATGGCTGTGTGTTGAGTTATTTTGAGGGGACAGCAAATTTACACTGTTATACAAGCTGTACACTCACTACTTTACATTGTAGCAAAGTGTCATTTCTTCAGTGTTGTCACATGAAAAGATAGAATAAAATATTTACAAAAATGTGAGGGGTGTACTCACTTTTCTGAGATACTGTATATCAATCTACAGATAGCACCCAAAACGGGTATCTAAAGGGTAACAATTGCTCTAAAATTGTGACCGTCTCCATCTAGAATGTCCTACAGAGTATTACTGAAAAAAGAAAACAAAAAGAAGGAAGAGAAGAGGAGAGGAGAGGAGAGGAGAGGAGAGGAGAGGAGAGGAGAGAAGAGAAGAGAAGAGAAGAGAAGAGAAGAGAAGAGAAGAGAAGAGAAGAGAAGAGAAGAGAAGAGAAGAGAAGAGAAGAGAAGAGAAGAGAAGAGAAGAGAAGACGAGAGGAGAGGAGAGGAGAGGAGAGGAGAGGAGAGGAGAGGAGAGGAGAGAAGAGAAGAGAAGAGAAGAGAAGAGAAGAGAAGAGAAGAGAAGAGAAGAGTCGAGTCCAAAACTCTCCACTTTCCTGGTCCCCGGACCAAATGGGATTTCAATCACTTGAGGGTTTCAACATCCGCATATTTGTTGGTCTTCTCTCCACCAGTACTGCTGTAAAGCCAAAAAAGATGCTGGACCCCACATATTCAGAGTAAAGTCCTTTAGTGAATGCTGAAGCCGGTAGATGTAGTCAGAGACCAATGTAGACAATTCATCAAAGTTGAGAGATAATGAAATAAGGGTGGCCTGACCCCTAAAATAACCCCTCTGGTTAACAATCCAGCTTGTTAGAACTTTGATGTCTTAGCACACGTTGTAAGGCCATGCCACATTTCTAGATACATTTCTTTTAGTTTTGAATTGCTTGCTATGATAAAGGCTGAATGAAGTAATTTGGAAGCATTCATTACCATGCCACAGAACTCATTCCAGGGTCTAGCTCTAGTATTTGATTTAGATGAAATAAAAAAAGCACCTATAAAATATAGCATTTGGCAGAATAAGAAGAGGACCATACCTTTTACAACATTGAAGTGGACCTCTAAATGTGGGTTTCTAAAGCTCGTCCCTCTGCTTCTCATCTGTATGCTGTGCCTCCAAAGAGATTGACATAATAGGCTTACTGCAGCACAAAATATTACGAATGGTGATGAGGAGGATACAAACAACATTATCAATTGGTTATGGCCATTTGAATTAAAAACATCATGTGTGGTCATATTGTCACCAACTGTTGAGTTTTGTAGTTCTACATGCATAATACCACAAGCAGCTAAAAAACCAAAAAGCAGAGATATCAGAAGAGATGCCATCAGTAACCAAGGGACTAGTCCGGAGATCCTGGGCTTCAGAAAGATGAATAATTTATATTTGAAGTTTGTGATCTTTACACAGTAAAATACACAGAGGACAGTGGTGATCCAGAGATTGGAGAGGTACACAAAAATACCTATCACTAATTGTGCTGAGAAAATTGCATGTAATTGAAACACCAAAGGAAAATATGTTAAAGTGGAAAAATATATTAAACTGTAGAGCATGCCAAAGCTTCTGAGGATTCCCAGACAAGTGATGATTTTGTCGCAGGTTTTCAGAGATTTCAGCTTTTTCCATTCCCTCAGGTGAACAGCCACAATAAAGGCATTTATCTTGATTCCCACAAAGCACTCAGCCAACAGCAAAGCTGTAAATATTCTCTTCAGAATGAAATCCATTGTATGAAATGAGACCTTCCTTCCCAGACAGGTACTGTATGCAGAGACTTGGCTGTAAAAACCTGCTGCAAACTGTGTGTAATGATCAGGATGTGCTGAACGTTATATAGATATCTTGTTCCCGTCACTCATGTAAATTCAAAGAAAAGTTTCATTTGCATGCACTGCTGTCTCCATGGAAAATATGACATGTGCTGTCTAGATTTTAGCTTTTTTAGATAGTTGCAGTCTGTCTGAGCTGTATTTACCACCTGCAAATGTGCCCTGTTAAAGAGGTTGTAAACCCTCTTGTACAACTTTTACCTATAGGTAAGCCTATATTAAGGCTTACCTATAGGTGCTATAAATATCTCCCAAACTTGCACCGTTTAGGAGATATTTACAGCGCAAACTGCCGATGACGTCATCGGCGCAGGCGCTCTGAGGGAACGGCCACCCGTGCCGTTCCTTCAGAGCTCAGTGCCGTGAACGGCGGCTCCCGCGCGCATGCGCGGGAGTGATGTAATCGCGCCTCCGGCCAATCAGATGGCCGGAGGACGCGAACCCGGAAGCGGGACGGCAGGACATGTCGCCGTCCTGTCGCTGAGGTGGCGGCACGGCGGGGGCTTCGTTTTAAGGTAAGTACTACATAATGAGCTGGTATGCGATGCATACTAGCTCATTATGCCTTTCTCTTTACAGGGCTTTTTTTTTCTCGGATTTTTTTTTGGACTTTACTTCCTCTTTAACTAAATAGTACAATTCTTGGATCTTGCAATAAGTGAAATATATTAATAGGAATTGCTGCGCCGTCTCCCTAGATCCTATAAACATAAGTGTAGCACTACTCCCATGGGAGTTGCTGTGTGTGGGTTCCCCTGGGTTACCATTAACAACAGTACAACATTCTGACATGTTTCTAAGTGTTTTTACCTCAGACAAGGACCAGTCTAGCTTCTTTGGTTTTTAGGTTTTATTAGGAACTTGGATAGGAGAAGGGATGAATGGGATACTCCAACGGAAACTAAACTATGCACAATAAGCAGGGACGATCTGATAAATGCTGATTAACCACTTACCGCATATCGACATCGGCCTACGTCGGTAAACTTTGCGGGCTTATACCGGGATGATGCCTCTAGCTAGAGACATCATCCCGTTACCGTGGTTTGAAGCCGACGGTCGGCTTTCCGTCGGTAACGACCGATGCGGCTCGGGAGCCGCTCGATCGTTACCCGGGGGGGCGGGAGGGGACGTCCCACCCCCTCCCGCCGCCTTCCGTGGCTTTGCCCGGGGCTCCCGTCCCACCAGGAGCCCCGAGCACCCAGCTGGCGTGTCCGCCGGCTGGATGGAGTCCCGATGAATGCCGGAAACAGCATCGATCAGGGGTCTCCGATGACGTAACCCGGAGGCGGCGTCCATGACGTCACTTCCGGGTTACTGTGCTGCAAAAGGCGGCAGTTTTAAAAAACGGCTGTATGCAAAAATGCAGTTTTCGGCGTTTTGCATACAGGGAAGTGTAGTGGAGGGGTTTGGGGTCTTTTAGACCCTCGATCCCTCCATAAAGTGTACCTGTCACACATATTGCTGTCAAAAGGGATGTTTACATTGCTTGTGACAGCAATAAAAGTGATCAGATTTTTTTTTTTTAAAAAACCTGTAATAAAGTTGAAAAAAAATAAAAAATAAATAGGAAAAAAAATAAATAAAATTTAGCCGCCCCCGTCACCGTTAGCTCGCGCACAAAAAAAAACGTATACGCAAGTCGAGCCTCGAATGAAATCGCTGTTCAAACCCTACATGTGAGGTATCGCCGCGATCGCCAGAGCGTGGGCAATAATTTAAAAAAAAGAGCTACACTCTAACTCTAAACTGGTAACCGTTAAATAAATTTAAAGCGTCGCAGATTGAGATCTCTATTGACCGTAGTTTGTCGCCATCCCACGGGGGGGCGCAATTTTAAACCGTAACATGTTGGGTATCTATTTACTCGGCGTGACATCATCTTTCACAATATACAAAAAAAATGGGCTAACTTTACTGTTTAGTATTTTTTAAATGCAGTGAAATGTGATTTTTCAAATTTTTTCCAAAAAAATTACGTTTTAAAGACCGCTGCGCAAATACCGCATGACAAAAAATTTTGCAATGACCGACATTTTATTCTCCAGAGTCTTTGCTAAAAAAATATATATAATGTTTGGGGGTTCTAAGTAGTTTTCTAGGAAAAAATACTGGTTTTAACTTGTAAACAAAAAGTGTCCGAAATAGGGCTGGGGCTTAAGTGGTTAACGCTGGTTAAATGCTGAGTAATACTGAGTTGAGCTAGTCACGGTTAGGCCGCCTAATTTACTTTGCCTTTGACCAGGGCTGTCTTTACCGCAGGGCAAAAAGGGCAGCTGCCCCGGGTCCAGTCATTGTTGTGGGGCCCAGAGCAGCTGCCCCTTGAGCCCGCACTGCCCGCAGATAGTTGATAAGTGGATTCAAGAGGGCCCAAGAAAATGTTTGCCCAGGGTCCAATCAATATTAAAGACGGCCCTGCCTTTGACTGTGACAGAGTCCTTTAGCTTCCTAAGACACTCCTTTCCTGAGGTACTCCTTTCCTGAGGTAGCTGTCTTTAAAAGTAGACTGCACTGCTGAGCAACTTCAGGGCCCTTCCTGGTGGTGCCCCCTTTACCCCCTAATCTTCAGAGCTTTACAACTTGGCACCTCCTTTTACAGTAACACTCCGGGTTAGCTGGCTCTTGGGTCCCCTTGATCTCTCTGGAGTGGTCCCCTCTCTTAGGCAGACCCCTTGGCAGATGCTTAGGTACTCACGACACTGTTTTCCAGAAGAATCGTGCCCCACAGATCCACTTGGTCAGCACACACTGGATCCTCTACAGCACAGCTCATCCCCTGGTCCCTAGGCCGACTGCTTGGACCACCTTCCTCAGCAACAGGAGGAGAGACAGCTGTCACCCTCCTCTTTGGACCTGGCTTCCCGCCCAAAGACCCCCCTATCACATGCTCCCCTCCTATTTATGTGCAATCCCAGGATGCATTGCAGGAATGCCCTCCCACTAGAATTGACATAAAACAGAGTGTGCCACTGGCTATGTTTCCTCCACTGCCCAATGAGCTCCCTCATTGGTCACAGTGGGGACACTCCCTCAGACCCAATGAATCACACTTGGAAACATGTGACAGGCTAAACTAACAGATCAAACCCTCCTGATAAGCAGAACAGGGTCACGATATGTTTTACCTAGCACCTACCTAGGAGGGTGCTACATCAGGTGACAAATCAATACAACAAAGTCAATGCAAATACTGTATATATGTGACAATTCAATAAATAATTAATTCAAATTTATTATTTGACGACATAATAAAAATAATTAAAATCAACACAAATTCATAAATAAAGGAATTTCATAAGTTCTTAAAAAATGAAAAGTGCACAAAACATCTCAAGCTGGTTCTGGTGCTTACAACTTTATTTAGTGCTCCCCCTTCCCGGAATTAGCAGACCTTTTAGCTCTAGCAAGTCAGTATAGCCTGGACTGAATAAACCCACGATCTCAGCAGCAGCAACACAATCTGGCATATCCCACCATTAGAAGGCTTCAAAACACTCTCAAAGGGCTCCAATAGTTTCACTACTTGATTGATATGTGCTACTTAGAGAGAGAAAAATTAAAAAAAAAAAATTCCATGGCCCATTATCAACACAACCGAAGGGTTTATTAAGCAAAGGTAGATGTTGCATGTATCCAGCGTATTGCATCCAAGAGAGTAACTGCAACACCCCCTGACCAACGGTGAGCATGATGACATCACGAGTAGACTCCACCCAATGCATTTTGAATCAGAACACACCTTTAGGGGACAGTATTCTGACACAAAACAAATTGGGTGGAGTCTACTCATGATGTCATCATGCACACTGCTGGTCAGGTGGCGTTGCAGTTACTGTGTTGGATGCAATACGCTTGATACATGCAAAGTCTTGTGAGTACCTTGAACCCTTCCGTATTGTTGATACTGGGCCATGGAGTTTTTATTTTTATTTTTCTCTCTCTGAGTGGCACTTGCAGATCAAGTAGTGGAATTATTGAAGCCCTTTGAGAGTGTGTTGAAGCCTTCTAATGGTGGGATATGCCTCACAATCACACCATAGATACCTGGATAGTTCCCGTCTTTGGCCACACCCTCTCTGACATGTTTCCTCCCTATTGATCTTAATTGTAGAGGTCAACTACATAGATGAGGAAACACTTCATTTAAGATGGACCTATGCACTTAAGCCCAATAGGGGTAAAATGCTGCAGTAAACGTTTATTTTGTCTCACGCTGTCATCAATCAACATACCTAGGAACCCTTCCGAAGCTCTCTTGGCAATACCAGCTTGTTTTCCTCATTGCTGGATCTCTGGTTTGACAGCAAAATCTCTGGCCTGAATCAGGGGTGCTGGAATAGTAAAGGACGCTGTGGTGTCAGAGGACATATCTGGGGATGGCGGGGCACTGTGCTGGCAGAAAAGAGGTTCAGGGATGGTGGGAGAATATTTGTCAGTGGAAAGGTTTGGAGTTAGGGGGAGTTTGCTTGTAAATTTCTGTGCATTACACACTCTTCACCCAGAGTGGAATAGGCTCAGATTTTTTTTTTTTTTCATGTACCCTTTTAATTTCATCCTCCTTTTACTGGCTGGTGTCCACAATTTCACATTTCTCAAGTCTACTAATTTTCAAAAGTTCCTAAGTACGTTGATCACGTCTGCCTTATCCATCCCTTCTTTCTTCCAATTGTAACATCCTGTTTGTCTACCAAATTGTAAAAAGGGATAGATAGAGAAGATGCAGGCTACAATATAACAGATTGATGTTCATGCATAGAATCTTTCTCACGCTTGCTCCTGATTACAAGAGAGCAGAGCCCAATTCCAGGGTCTTTACTATCTGCACTCAATCTCTCATGCTGGTCATCCAGGGATTGGGCACTCCCAGGAGACAATCCAGGGATTGGGCACTCCCAGGAGACAATCCAGGGATTGGGCACTCCCAGGAGACAATCCAGGGATTGGGCACTCCCAGGAGACAATCCAGGGATTGGGCACTCCCAGGAGACAATCCAGGGAATGGGCACTCCCAGGAGACAATCCAGGGATTGGGCACTCCTGGGAGACAGGCCACCACACTGCTTGAAAGTACTTCATCCAGCATGCAGTCATGTGCAAGAACCCCTGTTCTTTTGGGAACACTATGGGAATTTTCTATTTCTCATGGGAGAAAAAAATTATTTCCATTGGCTCTTCTATTCCTTATTCTCTCTACGTGTCTGTTAATCAGCTTCATTAGTCTCTAAGGCATAACTCTCTACTGTATTCCCAGCCTTAATTTTTAGGAACATCTCACCAAACAATTACTTAAAGCGGAGTTCCACCCTGGTTATACATTTTTTAATAAAAATACCCCCGGGACAGTCAGGGCTAGCACATTCCACAATGGCTAGCCTCTGATCTGTCCCGGGTTGCACTTACCTTTTAGGAGAAATACTTACCTTGAAAATGTCTTGTCCAGCACTGCCATCTCAGGTGTGGGCAGCTTAAAGCCAGCGTGATCCTCTTCTGTGTCCTCTTCCTTCTTCCTGCGGTCCCACGATGCATTGCACCGGCCCCGACGTCACTTCCGGTGCGTGTGCGTCATCCCTCCACAGCTTCTGGGCATGCCCAGAAGCTGTTTAGAAGGGAATGACGCGCGCACCCCGGAACTGACGTCGGGGCCGGTGCAGGCGCAATGATTCCTGGGAGCGATGACGTTCAGCTCCCAGGAATCATTGCAAAAGCCAGGAAGTGACGAATCGCCGTGGCCGCCGAGGGGAGGAAGAAGGAAGTAAGGTAAGTATATTTTCTCTACAATGTAAGTAAAAAAAAAAAAAAATTGCGATTATCCATTTGTTTTTCAGGTGACCCGGAGCGAGAAGATGGAGGTAAGTATAAATTTAGGGTGGAACTCTGCTTTAAGATGTTGCCTTCTAGGGGATCGTGGCCAATCTAGGCATGCAAGGGGACATGACTCACTGAGCTCCTGCAGAAGATACTGGAAGCAATTCTTTCAACTGTGATTATAATAGTCACAGGCATCTTTACCTGGCTACACTGCATCGGGCTCCCCTCAACACGGTCCTGACATAAGAAAGAATCTCACTGCTCAAGGTATGAAAGCCTGATGACACACACCGGTGCACGCCCCGGCTCGCCTCCGTGGATAATCAATAAAGAAAAAAGGAACAGCTGAATTCCAGATGAGGTCAAAATCCAGGTTTATTGACTACCTGGTAAGGATTAAGCACACATTGTAGTGTGTGAAATGCCTCTACCTTGCCACTAATTGTCACATTGGGATGTCCAGTCAATAAACCTGGATTTTGACCTCCTCTGGAGTGCAGCCGTTCCTTTTTTCTTTACGGTCCTGACATAACTAACCAGAATGATGACTAGGAAAAACAAGGAGGAAGCTGCAGCCCTGGCATCCCAATATGTCCCCTTGTCAGCTGTTCCAAAGCAAACTCCTAAATGGGCAGATAAGTCTAAGAATACAGACTGTAAAGCCAGTAAGCCATCCACCCTGTGGACAAGGAACGTGCCAGAGACATGTTGTTTTATGCACAAAAACTCACAGGGACAAGCTATACAAGATGACATTGACACAATCCAACATACAGTGGGTACGGAAAGTATTCAGACCCCCTTAAATTTTTCACTCTTTGTTATATTGCAACCATTTGCTAAGATCATTTAAGTTTATTCTTCTTCCTCATGAATGTACACATAGCACCCCATACTGACAGAAAAACACAGAATTGTTGACATTGTTGCAGATTTATTAAAAAAGAAAAACTGAAATATCACATGGTCCTAAGTATTCAGACCCTTTGCTCAGTATTTAGTAGAAGCCCCCTTTTGATCTAATACAGCCAGGAGTTTTTTGGGAAAGATGCAACAAGTCTTTCACACCTGCATTTGGGGATCCTCTGCCATTCCTCCTTGCAGATCCTCTCCAGTTCTGTCAGGTTGGATGGTAAACGTTGGTGGACAGCCATTTTTAGGTCTCTCCAGAGATGCTCAATTGGGTTTAAGTCAGGGCTCTGGCTGGGCCATTCAAGAACAGTCACAGAGTTGTTGTGAAGCCACTCCTTCGTTATTTTAGCTGTGTGCTTAGGGTCATTGTCTTGTTGGAAGGTAAACCTTCGGCCCAGTCTGAGGTCCAGAGCACTCTGGAGAAGGTTTTTGTCCAGGATATCCCTGTACTTGGTCGCATTCATCTTTCCCTCGATTGCAACCAGTCATCCTGTCCCTGCAGCTGAAAAACACCCCCACAGCATGATGCTGCCACCACCATGCTTCACTGTTGGGACTGTATTGGACAGGTGATGAGCAGTGCCTGGTTTTCTCCACACATACCGCTTAGAATTAAGGCCAAAATGTTCTATTTTGGTCTCATCAGACCAGAGAATCTTATTTCTCACCATCTTGGAGTCCTTCAGGTGTTTTTTTAGCAAACTCCATGCGGGCTTTCATGTGTCTTACACTGAGGAGAGGCTTCCGTCGGGCCACTCTGCCATAAAGCCCCGACTGGTGGAGGGCTGCAGTGATGGTTGACTTTCTAAAACTTTCTCCCATCTCCTGACTGCATCTCTGGAGCTCAGCCACAGTGATCTTTGGGTTCTTCTTAACCTCTCTCACCAAGGCTCTTCTCCCCCGATAGCTCAGTTTGGCCGGACGACCAGCTCTAGGAAGGGTTCTGGTCGTCCCAAACGTCTTCCATTTGAGGATTATGGAGGCCACTGTGCTCTTAGGAACCTTAAGTGCAGCAGAAATCTTTTTGCAACCTTGGCCAGATCTGTGCCTTGCCACAATTCTGTCTCTGAGCTCTTCAGGCAGTTCCTTTGACCTCATGATTCTCATTTGCTCTGACATGCATTGTGATCTGGAAGGTCTTATATAGACAGGTGTGTGGCTTTTCTAACCAAGTCCAATCAGTATAATCAAACACAGCTGGACTCAAATGAAGGTGTAGAACCATCTCAAGGATGATCAGAAGAAATGGAAAGCACCTGAGTTAAATATATGAGTGTCACAGCAAATGGTCTGAATACTTAGGACCATGTGATATTTCAGTTTTTCTTTTTTAATAAATCTGCAACAATGTCAACAATTCTGTATTTTTCTGTCAGTATGGGGTGCTATGTGTACATTCATGAGGAAGAAGAATGAACTTAAATGATTTTAGCAAATGGCTGCAATATAACAAAGAGTGAAAAATTTAAGGGGGGTCTGAATACTTTCCTTACCCACTGTATGCAGAAAAACGTGTCAGTGAGCTGGGCTTCCTCTCAGACACAGATGCCATACCTGCACAAGATTCAGTGCAGCAGGATGACCTAGCTGGCATGGCTTTAGATTCTGAGCAACCCACTGTTGGTGATTTACTACTGACTGTTCATAAATGAACCTCTACAGTTCACTCTGGAGGGAGAGGCTTCATTATTAAGACAAGATTTGCAGAAATTTAGGATATACGCCACTGTGACTGCAAGCCATATACCGTAAGTGACGTCAGGGATAAACTAACTCCCTTGCTTACTGATATGTTCTTCACAGCCCAACTTTCTAACGCTAACAGTCTTACTGTAAGACCCAAATAGAGAAAAACATAAAAAAAAAAATATATATTTTACCTTTCAGATGTTGTTGTATGAGGCATTTGAAGCAGAAAGAGTTTTTTTTTTAAATGTTTATGTACGTTTTTAGAGAAATGTTGTAATATTGCAACATTGGGATACTGTAGTTGGGAGGAGAATTTCTGTATTTGTACTCACGTTGTCTGAACAACAATTCAGAACAACTAAGGGTTCATTTGCAGGTTTGATTGCTTACTTAGCCCCATGAAGGTATGCAACATTAATAATAATCACACATTAGTCATATTTTTTATAAAGTCATTTATTAAAAAAAACTATTAAAGTGAGATAAAACTCTAGCTTTTTCTAGCAACTTCTTCATTCCTTTTTTCTTTTCATGACTGACTTTCATTGGTTGTGAAAGTCCCAAAAACAGTTCTTGTCTTCTGAAAAGCAAAGGCAAACATCACACTTGCTGCATTGCGTGCAGAGATGTATAGTAACGAAGTAGAACTACTTAAGTACTGTACTTAAGTACCGAAATACGGTATCTGTACTTTCCTAGAGTAGAATTTTTTTCTCCTACTTCTACTTTTACTTCACTACATTTTTTCGATGATTTCGATACTTCTACTCAAGTATTTTTTTTTTGTGCTGCATAGTTACTCGTTACTTTTAAAAAAAATACCAGTGCCAGAACAGTAGATGGCAGGTTGCATAAAGCTCAAAAAAATGTGTATAATGTCATTTGTAAATCAGCGCATACGAAAATAAAGGCTGTGTATAATAAAAGCTGCTATACCAAATCTTTCCAATAAAAAGAAAATATGAAACAAACAAATAAATGGTGCTACAGCGCTTAAAGTGCATCAAGAAACTACTAACAAACACAGGTTAATCATTTGAATAAATCATTTGAAATAATAAAAACAATATGATGTTCAAACTTTTGACTTATTTCTTTAATAACTACATAACACAGTACTTGTACTTCTACTTTCAGTACTTGAGTAGAAATTTTTTTTCAAAACTACTGGTACTTTTTACTTTTAGTACTTAAGTAGCAAATTTTTTGAAAAAACTACTTGCAATACTTAAGTAAAAAAAATGTTGAATACTTTAGTACTTCTACTTAAGTAACTTTTTCTGCGAGCACTTCCACTTCTACTCAAGTAATTTTTTGATCGAGCACTTGTACTTTTACTCAAGTAGAAATTTCGAGTACTTTATACAAGTCTGATTGCGTGTTGGTGTATCCTTTATTGCAGTGTCTGCTGCGTCCTCTCCCTGTCTTCCGTGAAAAATGTGCAACTTGGTCCTTGCGTACATCTAATGGGAGGTGTGCACATCTTTTGGACGGTCTCTTCTGAGCATTCAGAGGGCTTCTTGATGTCACTGTCTGTGTTGCTGGGCTCCCTTTGCATGGAGATGGTCATTCTCTCTTTGGAGTTTGCAGTGTTGTGTTTACCAGGATGAGAGAGGATGCTAGCTGTGCCTAAAACTGTCTCCTGTTCATTGTTTCTTTGCTAGACATTAGAGAGCTTTGCAGTCCCGCTTGTAGAGCCAGGTATTGACCACAGCGAGGATGATGGTGTGCCAGACGATGTACATGTACCAGCGACAGGATTTGATGGGGAACTTATATTTGGCTGTAAATGAGTCCAACAAATCCACACCTCCCATGTACTTGTTGTAGGCACCAACAAGGCCTCTCAACTCCAATGTAGGTTCTGCTGGCTTTGTCCCAGCGTTGAATATTCTGCACAGGTTCAGGTCCAGCAAAGGATGACACAAGTGTGATGGCCCTGTTGTCATACCATTTGACAGCACAGATGTTGTGATTCCCCTCCACTCTGACATCATAACTTCCTCTCCCCTTTTTCATCAAGCTCTTCTCGTCTTTAACCACTTGCCGTCTGCTCACGTTGCTGCTACTGCAGCAATGTGGCTCGTTATCGTCCAGCGACGTAGTACTACGTCGCTGGACTCCTCCCCTGTTGGGCGGCGCGCGCGCGCCGCCGGAGGCTCGCTCCCGCTGTGTTCAGTCACAGCGGCAGTCGGGCCAGGGGAGGAGCAGCGGCGATTTGTGTAAACAGAGTGGGCGGATCTCCTAAGTGACAGGCAGTGACAGATTGCAGGGTTCAGCATAGCTGAACATGCGATCTGTCCCTGTGTCACTCAGTCACCTCCCCCCACACATGTCAGTAAGCACCAGGCATACATTAACCCCTCCATCTCCAATAAAATTAACCCCTTCCCTGCCAGTGTCATTTTTACAGTAACAGTGCATATTTATAGCACTGATTACTGTAGTAATGTCACTGGTACCCCCAAAAGTGTCAAAAATGTCAGTCAAGGGTCCGATCTGTCCGCCGCAATGTCGAAGTCCCGCAAAAAAAATCGCAGATCGCCGCTATTACTCGTTAAAAAAAAAAAACACCAAAAATGACAGAAATCTTTCCCTGAGTTAGTAAACGCAATAACTTTTGCGCAAACCAATCAAAATACACTTATTGCGATTTTTTTTACCAAAAATTTGTAGCAGAAAACAAATTGGCCAAAAATTTTAAAAAAATTAGATTTTTACATTTTTTTGGGGGGGAATTTCATATAAAAATAACGTGAAAAATATTGTTATTTCTTTAAAATGTACGCTCATTTTTGTTTATAACGCAAAAAGTAAAAATCGCACAGGTGATCAAATACCACCAAAAGAAAGCTCTGTTTGTGGGTAAAAAAGGACGTAAATTTCGTTTGGGTACAGCGTCCTACGATCGCGCAATTGTCAGTTAAAGTTGCACAGTGCCGAATCGCAAAAAGTGGCCTGGACGTAAGACAGCAAAATCCTCCGGTGGTAAAGTGGTTAAGGTTACAGTTGGGTAGGCGCACCTGTCTGGCTGTTCCTCTATAATGAATTTGCCGATCAAGGAGCTTCACTTATAATGGAACACAGGTGAAGTAGTTGTCTGCATAGATTTTGTAGTTCTGACTTTCTGGAAGTGTGGAAGCAAGTTTCATCACATCACCTGACAATCCAAGTTCAGATTTGGCTCGTATTCCGTTGACACTGCCTTGGTAGACATCGAAGTCACACATCATGCCAGAGATTCCAGTTCTCACCCACACTTTGAATCCCCATGGGTTTGGTTTGCCTCACATATAGTGCTTGATACTGCTGAATTTCCCCTTGAAAGGAATCATCATCTCATCCACAGAGTTGTGCTCTTCTGGTACCACCTGCAGGCATTTCTCTCTGAATGAATCAAGCCATGGTCTGAGTTTCCATAGTTTGTCTTTCTCTTCCATCTCAGATACTGTCATGTTGTTTACAAAATGTAATGACGTCAACAGGGATTGGAATCTGTTCGAAAGTTCTAATGTGAACCGAACAGGGGGGGTCTTTCAGCCCATCCCTACCAGACAGGTACTGAATGCAGAGACTTGGCTGTAGAGTTTTGCAGCAGGCTATGTGTAATGATCAGGAAACGCTGAATGTTATATAGTGAACTTGTTCCCGTCGCTCATGTACAGTAAATGTAAAAAAAATGTTTCATTTGCATGCATTGCTTTCTTCATGGAAAATACTACATGTACTGTCTTTCATTTTTTAGGCAGTTGCAGTCTGACCAAGTTGTAGTTACCACTTTGAAGTGTGTCCCTATTAACGAAATAGTAAAATTCTTGCAATGTGCAGGAAGTGAAACATGCTTGGGATACACAGAGGTCTTTAGACAAAAAAGTATGTATTCTACCAATTCCAGCATAAGTGAAATATAGCAATAAAAAAAAAAAAAGCCATCCACATGGACAACTTTTTTTTCTGCCACCACACTTCAATGTTATTGTCTGCTTAAAAATGTCCTTCATTAAAGCATCACTAAAACTAGATGCTCTCAGGCATCAGCCAATGTACTTAGCATTTCCTACAGTAATCTGATTTCTCTCCAGCTAAACTTTTATCTCATTGAAGAATCTCGGACAAAGTGGCTCTCAAAGCCCTTGTGTTCGTCTCCAGGTTGCAGTGGCCAGATGCTGGCTTCAGGAAGCTCATCCCCGCCTAGCTTATCACAGTAAACTTAAAATGGAAGCCTGACACTGATGATGTCACGCCATCTTAATAGAGAAGTATGGGTTTAATTTTTTAAGAATCACACATACCTAGCTGGATGCAGCATCGGCCCAATGCTGCATCTGTCCCCCGCCGCCTCTAACACTGAGAACCAAGAGATCAAACACCGCCGATCGCTCAGTTTTCACAGCTCCCTGAGCAGAAAGCTGGTGACTGTCAGTCACCGCTGTCTGCTCTGCCCCCTCCTCTCTCACTGGAGCGCTGGCCTGTGGAGGGGGCGGGAGTGGCCATCTCAGGCTTTTAGTGGCTTTCTAAAAGGCTGATCCAGGTGCTGGTCCAGGCATGTGGGCGGATCCCGACCATATGGTTGTGATCTTGCCCAAGCCTGGACCGACTCTGTGACTTCAGCCAACAGCGTGCTTCAGCTCACTGTCTGCTGAGAACGGCTCACAGAAGTGAAGAATGAACTGAACTCCTGCGATCCACAGGAGAAGTACAGCCAAATGAGCTTTGGCTGTACTTCTCCTTTAATGTTAAATGTCACCTACATAGAGGAGAAGCCTCTACGTGGAGGAGGGACCTCTACAATTAGGCCCAGAAAGGGTGAAATTATGTGGTAAACTGTTTTCTTATCTCACTTGGTACACAATTTTAGTTCTTTTTTACATTCAACCCAGCGAGGTTTCTGTTGGACAGGCTGCTGTATACACAGGCCGAATGTCAGACCATTTTTGTTGAACTGCCAGCCGATATTTGGCCATGTGTACCAGGCTCAATGTGGTTCTAAAGCCACTTTGTTTACTTAATGGAATCCCCTTTGTTCCATTAAGTTATGTTCCCCAGTGTATGGGCTTTATAAAAAATATGCAGCTGTATACCTTATTTCAGATTGCCCCTTGGCGCTCACGCTGTCTTCGCAGATCTGAGAACTACAGCGAGAGAGGCTGAGAATCCCCCACTGATGTCAGCCAGGGGGAGGCGAGGAGAGCGGCGGGCGGTCACGTGAGCGCCGAGTGGCTCTTTGAAATAAGGTATACAGAAATGGAAAAAGTTTGCAATTGCTGGAAACATGGACTTTCCCGGCACAACACTTGACACTTATGTCATAAAAAATATGAAGTTTATTGGAAATTGGTTAAAAGAGTTTTGAAAAGTACATATAACAAAAAATATACATAGATATTTTTACAATCAAGTCATTATTAAAAACAGATCATAACATCATAGTCATGGAGTGTGGATAACCCTCAATCACAACTACGGTGTATAAATACCATGAAGATCTAATACTCATGTGCAGGTCATGATATATGCCGGTAGGTATCCGGTGATGAGGGAGCCACTGCAGAATTGATTTTCTCTACATGTTTCGCGTTTTAGTATAATGCTTCTTCAGGAGAGTGTAGTAAACTAGAGTGCAATGTAAGATCTGAAAAGATAATTAGGACGTGGCACAGACTTTATTAATGGTGTCCACAAGGGCCATCTTGTGGTGACACTATACCATTACATCAAGGTATACAGATACATTTTTTTATTAAGTGCATACACTGGGGAACATAAGTTAATTAAACAAAGGGGATTCCATTACCAAAGCAAAGTAATTATATCAGTTGTAGGGGAGGGTAGGGACGAACACTGGCACTAGCTGACAGGCAGGGAGGGAGGGGGAGAGTGGAGAGAGGAGAGGCACATAAACTGACCACGGTATGAGGGCTCAACAGCCATGTTAAACGTGGTCAGTTTATAGGCAAGAGAGCCGCACCAGGCGGAATCAGTCAGGTATTTTAGATGATACAAAGGGACAAATTACTCAACACAAGCACTGTGCTGTTATTCATGTTTGACAGGATCCATTTTTTTTCTTTTTTTTTTTTAGAAGTAAAGGTGTTGTAAGGGCAGAAGGTTTTTTTTTAATCTTAATGCATTCTATGCACTAAGATAAAAAAGAAACCTTCTGTGTGCAGCAGCCCCCTTCAGGCCCCCTAATACTTACCTGAGCCCATCTTTATCCAGCGATGTTGCAGGAGTCTCTCAGCTGCCCAGGACTCCCCTCCTCGCTGGCTAAGATAGCATTGTGGCACAATTGGCTCCCACTGCTGCCAATAAAAGTCAGTCAGCCAGTCAGAAGAGAGAGGGGGCGAGGCTGGGTTGCAGCTCGATGTTTGAATGGACACAGGGAGCTGTGACTCGGTTCGGGTGCCCCTACAACAACCTGCTTGCTGTGGGGGCACTAAACAGGAGGGAAGGGCCAGGAGCACAGAAGAATGACCCGAGATGAGGAGGATCTGGGCCACTCTGTGCAAAACAAACTGCACAGAAGAGGTAAGTATAACATGTTTTTTTTTTTTTGTTTTTTGTTTTTTTTTTAAACAAGACTTTACAAACACTTTAAAACCACTTTAAAGCCCATTTCACATGGAGCGGACCGTATTGCGATCTGCTCCGGCACTTTTTTTTTTTTTTCACGGACACGGATGACATTTGTGTCATCCGGTTTGTATGCCCGCATATCATCCCATCCGTTTACGGATGATATACAGACATAATATTTGTCTATGGGGATTGCGGATGTCAGAGGATGACACCGCTGACATCCGATTTTGCGTCCTTTCCGTTTTTAAATGGAAGAAAAAATAGGGTTCTGTTCCCTTCCAAAAAATGGAACAGAACTGAAAGGACGCAAATCGGATGTCAGCGGATGGTCATCCGCTGACATCCGCAATCCCGTTGACATGCATTATGTCCGTATATCACCCGCAAATGGATGGGGTGATATACGAACATACGGAACGCCCGTGTGAAAGGGGCCTAACTGTCATTGATGAACATACCTGGGAACCTGCCAGATCTCTCCCTGCAATGCCAGCTTGTTTTCCCCATTAATGGCAAATCTGTCCCAAATTTGGGGTGCAGAAGTGGTGAAGGACTCTGTTGTGGAGGAGAGATCTGGGAATGGTGAGGGACTGTGTTGGCGGAGAAGAGGTTCAGGGATGCAGAATATTTTTAAGTAAAAAGGTGTGGGTTTAGTGAGGGAGTTTGTTGGTACAGGGGTAAGGAGATCAAAGAATGTTTGTGATAGAGTGTCCTTTAATTTTGCAATGGTTTGCTCATGTACTGCATGGTCCAGCTAAATACCTGAGTACACAATAGGGATATACAGGGAAAAATTGTGCTATACGCAGATGAGAAGCTTCTGCTATTGGCGATACAGGCTGTTCTCTCAAAGTGGATGTGTCTAATATATCCAGGTTTGGCACATACTCAGGCTTTACCATTAACCCTATTAAATCTGCCCTAAGGTTTTTGGATGGCCAAGGTAATTCAATGCTGCCCTCTTTCTGCCCAGTGCAAGTGGCGACAGCATTTAAATATCTTGAGATTGTCATCTACTCCGACATTCTTGAATACAGCCAAATTTACACAATACCCCCATTAGCCTATTTCCAAGACCAGGTTAAACTTTAGGACAAACAATGTCTGTCTCTGATCAGCAGGACTAACACTAAAAAATTATATTCGTGCTCCAATGAATATATTTTTTCCACAATGCCCCAGCAGTTATTCCATTGAAGATCTTTCATTGTCATTACAGTTTTTAGAATATTTCTGTCAAGGGATCGTTCCCCAGGATTAAGCTAGATCAATTGCAAAGCCCTAAAGACAGGGGGGGGGGGGGGGTAGTCCCTCAAAACCCTTGGATATACTACCTGGCTGCAGAGTTGTAGCATATTGTTGGTGGGCTGGCACAAATACCAACTGAGTCCGATCCTCCTAGGTTCTCCACACTATCTGTCATCTTACATCTCACTAAGTCCCCATCTCTGCATGCCATATTCGAATCCCAGTGTTTTTTTTAGACCTAACAAAACCCTCCCCACGTACAAACATATTCATAAAGTTCTTGCTTAGAATAAGTAATCCCAATAGGTACCAAGCTTTACGGTCTATAACCCTATCTGGTCGAATAATATATACCCTAAGTTGGCTAAACTTCAATACACTGTGAAATGGTAGGCCTCTGGGATTACTCATCTCCGCCATATCTTTAGTAGTGATACACTTATTGTTTTCTAATTTACAGACATGATACAGCCTTCCTAAGTACATTTACTTTTACTATTTACAGCTTAAGCACACAGTGATGGCCCAGGGGGTCCACGAATACATGGCACCTCTCTCCCATCCCAGTTTTTAATTTGATGCAACATTCTACCTTGACCAAAGGCTTTGTCTCTTGCTGCTATTCATTGCTTTTTAATGTCTTTTTGGAGGATTATCCTTGTAGGGCATTAGAGAATTGGGAGAATGATGTGGGTGCTATGGTGGAGAATCAGTTTGAAATTGCTTTAACCACTTGCTGTCTGCTCACTAGAGCTCTACTGCGGCAAAGTGGTTCGTTACCGTCTGGCGACGTAGACCTACGTCGCCAGACATTCCCCTTTCTCGGCGGCGCGTGCGCGCCGCCGGAGGCTCGCTCCCGCTGTATTCAGTCGGGCCAGGGGAGGAGCAGCGGCGATCGCCGCTGCTCTTCCCCGATCGTCGGGGAATCGAGTCTGGAGATCCGCCTGCTTGTGTAAACAGAGCGGGCGGATCTCCTAAGTGACAGGCAGGGTCAGATTGCAGAGTTCAGCATAGCTTAACCTGCGATCTGTCCCTGTGTCACTCAGCACTGATTACTGTAGTAATGTCACTGGTACCCCCAAAAGTCTCAAAAATGTCAGTCAAGGGTCCGATCTGTCTGCCGCAATGTCGCAGTCCCGCAAAAAAAATCGCAGATCACCGCCATTACTCGTTAAAAAATAACGCCAAAAATTACAGAAATCGTTCCCTTAGTTAGTAAACGCAATAACATTTGTGCAAACCAATCAAAATACGCTTATTGTGATTTTTTTTTTGCCAAACATAGGAAGCAGAAAACAAATTGGCCAAAAATGTAAAAAAATGTTGATTTTTACATTTTTTTTGGGGCGGGGGGGGATTTCATATAAAAAAATGTGAAAAATATTGTTATTTTTTCAAAATTTATGCTCTTTTTTTTGTTTATAGCGCAAAAAGTAAAAATCGCACAGGTGATCAAATACCACCAAAAGAAAGCTCTGTTTGTGGGAAAAAAAGGACATAAATTTTCTTTGGGTACGGAGTTGCATGACCGCGCAATTGTCAGTTAAAGTTGCACAGTGCCGAATCACAAAAAGTGGCCCAGACGTAAGACAGCAAAATCCTCCAGTGGTAAAGTGGTTAAAATCAGTATATTTTCATTCCCTAAACTTTACACGAAGACTCTCCCAACTTTATAGTCTACTGTGTGTCCATCATACCCCCCTAAAGCTGTACAAAATGGGTCTGTTGCAGGATCCCGTGTGTTGCAGGTACCACAGGGTGCTATGATATTCTATGGTGTTGTCTCAAGCTCAATATGTATTAGACCATGGTGGTCTATACAATTAATGGAGCCTTACAAATTGATGTCAAATTTGACCCTAAGCAATGTATTTGAGGTATATTGGATGCAATACCATACCAGAGAGGCGGTTTCAAGGGCTCTGTATCAAACAAGCTAACTCATTTTACTTTCATGGAAATCTGAGGCTTCCCTAACTCTCCAGGAATGGATACACCATATCGCTATTACTTTGCACTTTGAGTGCCTTTTCTATTCCCACCAGCTATATTTAATAGGTTATGGGAGGGATGGGTAAACATTCCTAGTCTATCCCCAATTGACTTGATGTTACATAGAGTATGCTATGCTTTATTTTGAGAAGTTTCTACTTTGTTGTAACTTATTTAAGGTGTGAATCAATGGGAATAATAATTCACTGATATGTTACTATGCAGATATTTTGGCCAAACATCAACGTCTGAGATGTGTGTTAACTGATTGTCAAACACTGTGAAACACTTTGTTGTTTCTTGTTACTGAATGTCTACTCTGGGTCTGTTTATTCTTTAATCCTTTTTTTCTAAACCTTTTTTCTGATTAAAAAAAAAAATATTTATATATATATATATATATATATATATATATATATATATATACCAATGCCTGTCTAAGATATGTTACATTTGTACATGTTGTTGAGCATATGTCATAATGTCACATGTCCACATTTTGTTTTTTAGTCTTACAAGTTGTCAACTTACTATTCTCGGATTTAGGTCTTCTGTAGAACTATCACTTCACTGTTGAATGCTTCTTAAAATCTATTCATGATAGTCTGACCTTTTTTTTTTTTTTTTTTTAAATCAGCAATATTTGCAAATGTGTGCCAACTAAACCCCTGTTTTTAACGCATACTGTTAAACAAGTTAATTTGGTTGGTAAGTTGACTGGTTGGTGAGTTGGGCTGGGATTTTTCTCTTGTTTTGTCCTTCCATGTGTTCCTTGCTGTGAAGGCCAGTTATAGATGGGGACAGGGGTCACCTCTTTGTTACTAGTGTAAAAATTGGTGAGGGGACACACTGGACACCTTTGCTGCCATTGTGCTATGTGCTAGGTGTCCAGGGTGCCCCTGCACCTTTAAGAAGGTTTGGGCTACCTCCAGGCCCACCTACCCCTTATCTATCCATCAGAATGCATGTGCTCCCACAGGGTGCAGTGAAGGGTCCTTTCAGCTCACGCATGCATTTGCAAATGTGTGCTAACTAAACCCCTGTTTTTAACCTGTTGGACAGGTTAATTGGGTTGGTAAGCAGACTGGTTGGTGAGTTGAGCTGGGAATTTTCTCTGGTTTTGTCTTTACCTAAACACTACACCGAGTCGATCCTAACTAAGAAGAATTAGCCACTCTAACAATTCGGCAGTTTGTAATATACTCTCTTCTGCTGGGCAGCTCGTTGAGGCCCAACTGTTATGTTATAGTACTCAGAATAATGTCTCTTTAAGCACAAATGATGACACTTGCTCAGGTCCTTTTAGACCTCATGCAATAAAAACGCCACTTTTAAGGGCATACAGCCTCATTAGTGTCCTTCAGTGCATCTCCATCAGTGTAGCTTCATCTGTGCCCATCATTGCAGCTTATCATTGCCCTTAAGTGCAACCTCATCAGTGCTGCCTCAGTGCAGCATATCAGTGCAGCCTCATCAGTGCCCATCAGTAATGCTTATCAGTGTCCATAAGCGCAGCCTCCTCAGTGCCACCTCAGTGCCCATCAGTGCAGTTTATCAGTGCCCATCAGTGCAGCATATCACAGCGGCATTATCAGTGCAGCCTCATCAGTGCAGCTTATCAGTGATTCTGCCTTATCAGTGCTGCCTTAGTGCCCATCAGTGAAGTTTATCAGGGCCCATCAGTGCAGCCTACCCGTGCCATTAGTATAGCTTATCAGTGCCCATCAGTGCAGCCTATCTGTGCCCATCAGTGTAGCTTATCTGTGCCCATCAGTGTAGCTTATCTGTGCCCATCAGTGTAGCTTATCTGTGCCCATAAATGCAGGAGGGATCGTTAGAAGAGGTGGCACAGACCAGAGAACTCCAGCTGTGAAAGGTCTTGTAGGTGAAACCCTGTTTGTTGTAAAGACCCGCCTCCCAGACCGGCATTGGACCTGTGTGCTGTCTATCACAGGAGCTGGTCCAGGGAGCAGAACTTTACGTTGACCAGCGAAGAAGATATTAGGGTAATTGGCGCTGCCAAATAATAAAATAAAATATAGAAGTGTGTCTCATAGATCTAGGTACATTAAAGTGTTCTGAAAAAGTTATTGCTGTAAGTAATGGTCCCTATAATATAGCTAATGGTCTTGATGGTAAGCCACAATAAATATTTAAAGATATCAATAAATTAATAATAAAATTAACCATTCATCAATTAATATCACAAATAAATACTTGATAACAATACACTAATAAGGCAACCCAATAAATAAAAACAGTTAAGTGTCTCAAAATTCAAAGTGTAGTGACTCTTAAAACAATTGGTGTGAACACTAGGTGGCAGTGTTGATCAAAGTTAAGTAGAGATATCCAAGTGACTGAAAAGCAGAGATGTATAGTAACGAAGTAGAACTACTTAAGTACTGTACTTAAGTACCGAAATGCGGTATCTGTACTTTCCTAGAGTAGAATTTTTTTCTCCTACTTCTACTTTTACTTCACTACATTTTTTCGATGATTTCGATACTTCTACTCAAGTATTTTTTTTTTGTGCTGCATAGTTACTCGTTACTATTATAAAAATTACCACTGCCAGAACAGTAGATGGCAGGTTGCATAAAGCTCAAAAAAATGTGTATAATGTCATTTGTAAATCAGCGCATACGAAAATAAAGGCTGTGTATAATAAAAGCTGCTATACCAAATCTTTCCAATAAAAAGAAAATATGAAACAAACAAATAAATGGTGCTACAGCGCTTAAAGTGCATCAAGAAACTACTAACAAACACAGGTTAATCATTTGAATAAATCATTTGAAATAATAAAAAACAATATGATGTTCAAACTTTTGACTTCTTTCTTTAATAACTACATAACACAGTACTTGTACTTTTACTTTCAGTACTTGAGTAGAATTTTTTTTTCAAAACTACTGGTACTTTTTACTTTTAGTACTTAAGTAGCAAATTTTTTGAAAAAACTACTTGCAATACTTAAGTAAAAAAAATGTTGAATACTTTAGTACTTCTACTTAAGTAACTTTTTCTGCGAGCACTTCCACTTCTACTCAAGTCACTTTTTGATCGAGCACTTGTACTTTTACTCAAGTAGAAATTTCGAGTACTTTATACAAGTCTGCTGAAAAGTGCCAAGTGCTATAATTAAGTCAAAATCTAAATGAAGTGCAAAAAATGGGTATCCAAGTGAAATTAAATAAATATAGAAACAAGCCAAGTAGTATAAAAATGCATATGATGTGCCAAGTGAATAATAAAAAACAAATAAATAGGTGAATTTCTGGTGGTTAAATAAATATGAATATAAATAATAATAAATTAGTCCATATTAAAAGTGACAAAAAGTCCAAAGCAAAATATATGCTCAATATAATAGTCCAACAACGTGCAATATGGTGATAGGACGTGCCAAAGAAAATCGCATGGATAGAAGGGGTGTCTCCTGGTGTGGATCAGGATGTGGGTGCTGGGTGAGGGAATTCCGTGCTCCCCTTCCTAAATAGCCCGCACTCACCAGAGAGCGGCACCCCTACCCAACCAGCGTTGGGTAATTGGGGTAAAACCCCGATGAACCTCGGTGAGCCTCTCCTCTCCTGGTGGGACCAGTGGTATTTCCTCCCTCAAATGGTAGGTAATGGGGATAAGCGATGTGCAAATAGGGGTAATAAGCAGCGCTCCAGCAAAGATGATGTCTGGGATTATATGGATAATAGGGACCATTACTTACAGCAATAACTTTTTCAGAACACTTTAATGTACCTAGATCTATGAGACACACTTCTATATTTTATTTTATTATTTGGCAGCGCCAATTACCCTAATATCTTCTTCACTTTCAGATATAGTTTTACTATATTTTTGGGGTAGGCTGCAGCCAACCACACAATTAGATCCATTAGCGCGGAATTCTTTCTTCACTTTACGTTGACCAGCGTTTCACCTACAAGACCTGTCACAGCAAAAGATCCCAACTCTTTCATCTGGCCTGCTTTTCTAACGATCCCCGTGCAGCAGTGACAGATGACTGTCGGGCGGGGGGGGGGTGGGCAGGGGGGTGGACGGACTGTGGTGGGGGGAGGGGGGTGTTGGGGACAGTGAGTGCTGGCAGGAAGCAGAGGAGGAGGAGGACACCGACTCCATGGGTGATACAGACCCCCTCCTACCACTACTGCAAGCAGGGAGGATAGTACAAGTCCCTACTTGCTGGAGAGAACTACATTTGGGCTGTCCCAAGACCAGTGGCTGGGGATACAGAAGGAATAGCAGTTACTGGTCTTACAAACAGGAATTCACTGGGGATTAATGGTTTTACTTCAAAATCATTAGGCTATTACCAAGGAACTACTGAGCTAAGAAGATGGATGATATAGTCGGTGAAGGTAGGAGATTAGCAAAAAGGATATTAAAAAAGTTCCCCTTAAAAGTGGAAGTAAAGGCAAAACCTAAATAACTCCTAACCCACTCCCCCCCTTATTCTAAGCCTAATCTATCTAACCATGTAAAGAAAAGATTGATATACTCACCTATTCTGGTCAGGTCTACACTGGTGCCCTCTGTGTTCAGGCAAAAGCCGACAACAGCTGGGAAATGCTTTTATAATGACATCACCTATAGAGTTACTGTGGGGCTTCCGTTGTCTTACACACTGAAGCCGCTGCTCACAGCTCAGCCTGGGACCGGCTTCAGAATAGGTAAGTATAGTGATCTTTCCTTTACAGGGTTAGATAGATTAGGCTTAGAATAGGGGTGGGAATAGGTTTAGAGTTTGTTAGGTTTTGCCTTTACTTCCATTTTAAGCACTGATATTCAGGGCCGTCTTTAATAATAACTGGACCTTGGGCAAACATTTTTTGGGCCCCTCTCCTTCATGCAATTTTGCTCTCCACCCCAACATCCCAAAAAACAAACCCCATTTGCCCCACGTTATAGATAGCCCTGGTGCTCTGAGACATACAATAAATAGCAGCTAGACTCAAAATCAGTTTACTGCAGCAAATCAGGCAGTGACTGAAATTTGTTGCCAGACGTTATAGCATATAATTATCGCTCACTGACTGGTTACTTGAGGTTACAGCACATTATACGGCTCACAAATTAATTGCTAGAGGTTATGCTATGTGTGCCACAGCAAAAAGTGCCCATGGTTAAAGTAGTAAAAGTGGTTAAATACAGTTTGAGATGTCTTACAAATCGTATACATCTCAAGATGATGGTATGCCCCTTCTAATTCCAAGACTAGCCAACAATGAACAGGCTGGAATGCTGCAGTGCGGAGGAGGTGAACAGGGTTGGCAACCCCCCCAGGCATGAGAGAGAGTGAAGAAACGGAGAGAGAGAGGAAGGAGGAAAGAGGGAGAGAGACAGAGAGAGAGAGGGGGAGAGGGGAGGGAAGGAAGGGAGGGGGGAGAAAGGGGGGGATAGAGTTGGGGGAGAGAGGGGACAAGGATACAGAAAGTGAGGCAAAAGAGAGAGGGGAGCTAAAGAGGAGGAGAGAGAGGGGGGATGAAAAAAAGAGGGAGGGAGGAAAAGGGGGGAGAGTCTGGGGGTAAAGAAAAGAAGGTGGATGAGAGATAGGAAAGAGAATGAGCGGGGAGAAAGAGAGATGTGGGAATAAGAGAGAAAGGGGGAAAAAGGGGAAAAAAAGAGATGGGAGGAGGGAGAAGAGAAAAAAGAGAGAAGGGGGGTCATGGGGGAGGGGAGAGAGAGAGAAAGGGGAGGAAAAGATATGGGGGGGGAAAGAGAGAGAGGAAACGGGGGAGAGAGCAGAGGGTGTGAGGGAGAGGAGAAAGATAGAGAGGAGGGAGAGAGAGGGAGGAAAAAGGGGGAGGGGGCAAAAGAACGGAGAGAAGAGGGGGAGGGGGACTGAGGAAAAGGGTAGAGACTGTTGGTCAGACCAGGGGAAAGAGAGAGGTAAAAAGGATGGGAGAAAACAATAGAGGGGATAAAGAGGGGAAACAGAAGGGTGAGAGGAAGGAAGAGGGTGAATGCTGAAGCTAGCTCCCTATCAGATCTACCTGCCTTGTGATTCACAGCAGAAAGCAGTAGGTAGATTTCATTGCCGTTGTTGTATTGAAAAGCAGCTATAGAATCTTCCCATTTCCATCTCCTGTTAATCTCAAGGATGGAGGCAGTGCCGGGACAAGGTCATCCAGCGCCCAGGGCAAGGATGCCAAACTGCGCCACCCCCTTCCCTTAGGATTAGGGTCAAGGCGCCCCCCCATCCCTGCAATAAACCATTGTGCTCAGGGCAACCTCCCCTCCTGCCCACCCCTTGTCCTGGCCCTGGATGGAGGAGCCTGATGGGGTACTCTGAGAGACTAGATACCCATCAGGTCTGTCTACCTTATGATTAACAGCAGAAGACAGTGGGTAGAGGTAGATTCCATAAACACTTTTGGACTGAATAGCTGCTGTCTAATTGACCCACTGCTGTCCATTGTCAATCATAAAGCAGGTGGACCCAATGGAGTGCTAGTCTTTCAAAGTTCCCCATCAGACTCAGCCCATTGTTTGTGTTCCCTGCATAGTTGGTTGCCAGAATGCAGGCAGCCTGATTCTTAACAAATAATGAAACAATAAAGCTACCACAACATTTTTTCATCCCAAATAACTCTAGCTTCTCAGTATGCCAACTTAGAGTTCATCCTAAGTACCTGAAGTTTCCTTATCTACAAAATGGAGGTAGTTATTTTTAAAGGTGTTGCAGCCATAACAACATATTGTAAAAGTGATGCAAACAGAAACGACGTGACTACATGAGTCGTACATGTCGGAAACAGTTTTCACAACTGTCAAGACTTTCATGAATTTGGTGCAGGACACTTTGAAAGAACCATACCACCAGAAAAGTGTTGCAAATGCTTTATTGAAGCAACAAAAGGCCCACCTGTTCACACATTTTTATTTTTCAATGAAAAAAAAAAACATGACAAAATTACTTTTGCATCAATTTTATGTTTTTGACTTATCCTATAGTTGTTTTACATAATCCTAAATTTAAAGCAGTGTAACGTAAATGATAGTAAACAGGTTGTAAAGCAGCGATCTTCAAACTATGGCCCTCCAGTTGTTCAGGAACCACAATTCCCATCATGCCTTGTCATGTCTGTGAACGTCAGAGTTTTACAATGCCTCATGGGATGTGTGGTTCCACAACAGCTGGAGGGTGGTATTTTGAGGATCCCTGGTGTAAAGGAACACAATTCACACTTTGATTGAGGCACAAAAAATTATGTTATACAGATCACTTTGAAAAGACAAAAAAATCAGCTAACTAACATGTGTGGTTACAAAGATTATTATTATTTTAGACTCAATGTAAAGTTACAGAAATTAGTAAAGCGGTTTTTAATTTCAGCAATATATCAACAAAAGAGAAAGTAGTTACATAGATTGAAAAAAAAAAAAATGTCCACGAAGCTTAAAAATAAAATATTTCATTGCATCCATTGAACATGCAGTTGATTCATATGAAGGAAAAACAAAAAAGTCCAATTAGGTCCAACCTGACAAAAAAATGTCTTGACCCCCCCCAAATGCAACCAAATGTTATTTGATAAAAATATTAATAGTTATTCATATTTTGTGTAGAGCTAAACAGTACATCGTCAATAATAAATGTCTGCAACAAATATCTTAAAAAGAATAAAAAACAGAAAAAGAACATTTTGAAGAATTATAAAGGCTTTAGCCAGTTGACAGTGAGATTTTTGCTATAGGTTGATATTGGTAGTTGACTCCTTACCACCATTACCGTGGACACAATAAAGATACTTTGGCTCCACTAGTTTTAGAGGAAATTCCCTTAGTGATGGTTCGAGCAGACAGAGACAAAGGCAGAGATTTCCCCAGAGTTGAGATATATGGGAGCAGTGGTGGCCGTATGCTTAAATAATCCATCTTGCATGCAATCCGGATATTTTATAAGACTGTGCCATATTTATCTACATATCTCCTTTAGTATTGAATTGTTTGTCATGATGAAGGCTGAATGAGGTATTGGAGTAGAGATCATTATGAAGTGAATGAACACTTTCCCTTGGATAATGGCACTTTGAATAAATTTGACATTCTTTGGAAACCTTGGATTTCCAAGATGCTTCCCCCAGACTTCAATGAAGCTGTTTTACTTTCTTTGTAACATTTCTACTCGTCCTATTATATTGTTTCCTTCTGCCTTGCCTTATTCCCGATAATTGTTCCCACTTATTTTCTCTATCTTCCACTCTTTTTCCTTTCTGGCATTCTTGCCTTCTGTTTTCTTTTCCTTCCCTCTATTTATTTTATTTTTTTTTTATTATTATTTGGTTTCTAGTAATCTTTTGATACAACAATTTACTTTCTCTACTAGATTTGAGTTCTCGTTTATTTTGAACAATTGGATGACTATGTGGCATGCTACTGTATATTAGGCTGTTCTTCATATGTTCTATGAGATACTTTTATTAGTCAAGATATGTAACTTTTTCGAAGATACTTTATTTGTGGAAGGTTCCCATTACCTGTTCTCGTTCTGGGTCACAGCTTGAATCCATTAGGGGTGACCCATAGGGAGGACACGGACACGCTATTCCTATTATTGCAACCCCATTGACTTCCACTTCTACATTATTTATTAGACTTATTATTAACTTTTCATTATCGCTCATTGACTCTCTCTATATCTTGTATACCATTTACCCACTCCATATTTGGACTCTTATCTTCTTTACATTTTTGTTGTATCCTTTTTACACTTCTGTTGTATCTATTGTATGTACATAACTCTAATAAAATACTTTGAACGAGAACACTTTCCAAGGACCATCTCTAGGCTGTGACTAGCTGCAGTAATTGGTGGGGGGCAAACTATCACTTCCAGGACTCCTTGTTCTTCTTTACACTAAAGATAGTTCTTATTGACATTGGTTGCATGTTTGGGGTCATTGTCCTGCTGTAGAATCAATTTGAGGCTAATCACACGCCTCCCAGATGGTATGGCATGAAGGATAAGTATCTGCCTGTATTTCTCAGCATTGAGGACTCTATTGATCCTGACCAAATCTCCAACTCCATTTGCAGAAATGCAGCCTAAAACTTGCAACGAACCTCCACGTTGCTTCACTGTTGCCTGCAGACACTCATTATTGTACCACTCTCCAGCTCTTCGGGAAACAAACTGCCTCCTGCCACAGCCAAATGTTTCAAATTTTGACTCATCAGTCCAGAACTCCTGCTGCCATTTTTCTCCACCCCAGTTCCTATGTTTTCCTGCAAAACTCAGTTGCTTAGCCTTGTTTCTATATCCTATGCACAAAAACGTTACAGAAATTAGTAAAGCTATTTTTATTTTCAGCAATATAACAAAGACCCTAGTAGTTACCAAGTTTTAAAAAAGTTCATACGAAGTTCAATGAAAAATAAATTATACATTCCATCTATTGAGCATGCAGTTGATCCAAAGAAAGGAAAAAATGTCCAATTTAGTCCAAAATGAAAAAAAAAAAAAAAAAAAACAATGTCCTAAGCCCCAAGGGCAATCAAATATCTCTATGTTACCATTCTGCAATGTAATTTATTACACCTTTCTTTACTATGTATCTTTATGTATTGTGGATTATATGTAAAGGCATGTACTTGCTTTGCTCCAAATATTTATGTTATATATTACTAGCTTGTCCTTGTATTTGTATGCTCATTGTTGGGTGGGAAGGGTTTCTTATGGGTTATAAAAACTGATGCTTTCTTATCTGTACACCATGTTAACCCTTCAATAAACAAGTACATTGTCATTATTAAATGTCTTCAACATATATACTAAGAAGACATAAATTTAAAAAAAGAACATTTTGAAGAATTGTAAAGGCTTCAGCAAGTGGACGGTGGAATTTTTGCTATAGGTTGATATTGATAGTCGACTGGTTTTAAACATCACTTGAGGACTTCAACAGAAGCACATTTCTTGGTCTTCTCCTTTTCACCATTGTTGTGAAGCCAGGAAAGTTACTCAGGTTCCACCAGTTTTAGAGAAAAGTCCCTTAGAGATTGCTTGGATGTAGAGAAAGATTTTTGTTATAGGTTGATATTGGTGGTTGACTCCTTACCACCATTGCTGTGGACCCAGAAGAGGCACTTAGGTTCCACCAGTTTTAGAGAAAAGTCCCTTAGTGATTGCTTGGATGTAGAGAAAATTTTTTGCTATAGGTTGATATTGATAGTTGACTCACCTACTGGTTTTAAACATCACTTGAGGACTTCAAAAGAAGCACATTTCTTGGTCTTCTCCTTTTCACAATTGTTGTGAAGCCAGGAAAGTTGCTTAGGTTCCACCCGTTTTAGAGAAAAGTCCCTTAGTGATTGCTTGGATGTAGAGAAAGATTTTTGTTATAGGTTGATATTGGTGGTTGACTCCTTACCACCATTGCTGTGGACCCAGAAGAGGCACTTTGGTTCCACCAGTTTTAGAGGAAATTCCCTCATTGATGGCTTGGCCAGACAGAGACACAGGCAGAGATTTTGTTATAGGTTGATATTGGTGGTTGACTCCTTACCACCATTGCTGTGGACCCAGAAGAGGCACTTTGGTTCCTCCAGTTATAGAGGAAATTCCCTCATTGATGGCTTGGCCAGACAGAGACAAAGGCAGAGATTTTGTTATAGGTTGATATTGCTGGTTGACTCCTTACCACCATTGCTGTGGACCCAGAAGAGGCACTTTGGTTCCACCAGTTTTAGAGGAAATTCCCTCATTGATGGCTTGGCCAGACAGAGACAAAGGCAGAGATTTTGTTATAGGTTGATATTGGTGGTTGACTCCTTACCACCATTGCTGTGGACCCAGAAGAGGCACTTTGGTTCCACCAGTTTTAGAGGAAATTCCCTCATTGATGGCTTGGCCAGACAGAGACAAAGGCAGAGATTTTGTTATAGGTTGATATTGGTGGTTGACTCCTTACCACCATTGCTGTGGACCCAGAAGAGGCACTTTGGTTCCACCAGTTTTAGAGGAAATTCCCTCAATGATGGCTTGGCCAGACAGAGACAAAGGCAGAGATTTTGTTATAGGTTGATATTGGTGGTTGACTCCTTACCACCATTGCTGTGGACCCAGAAGAGGCACTTTGGTTCCACCAGTTTTAGAGGAAATTCCCTCAATGACGGCTTGGCCAGACAGAGACAAAGGCAGAGATTACACCAGATTGTAGACTTTTGGGAGTAGGGGTGGCCTGATTCTTAAAATAGCCCCTCTTGTTGGCAATCCAGATTGTTATAACTGTGATGTCTTAGCACATTTTGTAAGACTGTGCCACATTTCTAGACATGTCTCTTTTAGTTTTGAATTGCTTGCTATGATGAAGGCTGAATGGAGTAATGGAGGGGTGCTCATTACTATGTTAATGAACACATTCCAAGGACTATCTCTAGGCTGTGACCCAGATGCAGTAAAGCATGCACTTGTAAAATATAAAATTTGACAGAAAAAGAAAAGGACCATACCTTTTACAACATCAAAGAGGACCTCTGAATGTGGGTTTCTAAAGCTTGTCCCACTTTTTCTCATCTGTAGACTGTGCATCCAAAGAGATCGAATTAACAGACTGATCGAAACACAAAATATAATGAATGGGACAAAGCAGGGCACATAGATCATTGCCAGTAGGTTGTGGTCATTTAGCTTTAAAACAAGATGCATGCTCATATTGCTCATGGCAGTAACTGTTGCGTTTTGTGGCTCCACATGCACAATATACCAACCAACTGAAAAGCTGAAAAGCAGAGATATCAGAAGAGATGCCATCAATAGCCAAGGGACTAGTCTGGAGATCCTGGGCTTCAGAAAGATTAATAATTTATGGCTGAAGTTTGTAATCTTTACACAGTAAAATACACACAGGATAGTGGTAATCCAGAGATTTTTGAGGTGCAAAAACATCCCTATTACAATAGCGTAGAAGAGAAAAGCATTTAATCGAATTATCCAAGGAAAATGCATGAATAGGAAAAAATTTGTTAAAGTGTAGAGCATGCAAAAACTTCTGAAGATCCCCAAACAGATGATGATCTTGTCACAGGCTTCCAGAGATTTCACCTCCTTCCATTTCATCAAGTGAACAGCCACAAGAAAGACGTTTATCTTGATTCCCACAAAGCACTCAGCCAACAGCACAACAGTAAAAATCCTGTTCAGAATGAAATCCATGGTTTGAAAAAAGATTTTCCTTCCCAGACTACACCTAGAGACTTGGCTGTATAGTCCTGCAGTAGCCTGTGTGTAATGATCAGGACATGCTGAATGTTTTATAGAGTACCTATTCCTATCACTCATGTAAATCCAAGAAAAGTGTTTAATTTGCATGCATTGCTTTCTCCATGGAAATTATCACATGTACTGTCCAGCTGTCTTTTTTTTCAGTTTTTTTAATCGCAGTCTGTCAGAGCTGTATTTTCCAATTGTATATGTGTGGAAATGTACAGGACGTGCATTTAAACCTGCTTGTGATAAGCAGACATTTATACTCAAACAAAACGGTTTACAGAAAAAAATAGGTCAACTTGATGGACCACTTGGTCTCTTTCATGTTTCTATGCTATTGTCTGCCAGGAGAAGACAGTGATTATTGCTAGTGGCTATTGCAGCCAATAGCGATAATCGCAAGTAAAATACGGAAGGCTGGTTGCACCCAAGTTGATCGATCGATCAACTTGGTACATTCAGCCTGCCCATACGCGGTTCGAACTGTCTATAACCGGCCTTACTCAAGAAGACTACAGAGATTAGGGATTTTTTATACCTCACACATATTCTTCAATATATCCATTGGGACCATACACCTGTAGCACCCTCCTAGGTGCTAGGTTAGATGAATTTGTTTGCGTAGCTCTTCTGTAGTCAGTGGAGCAGCTTGTGATTGCTATGGTCTGCTCAGAGTTTCACAGGCTCTGGGTTTGACTGTTTTCCCCCTGAAATTCTGGATTGTTCTTGAAAGTAATGGGCTGGGAGAGTCAGATTTTCAGTCTGTATATTTATGTGGTCCCAGCCATTCCCTGAGGGAGGATGACCAGATGGTGGCTAGGAAGGAGCAAAAACAGTTTGAGGCCAGGAACAATTGGGTTCTTGTCCAGGAGGAGAAGATCGCAGCCTGAAGGGCTGCTGCCCTTATGGGCAGTCCAGCTGTGCTTCTTCATTTGATGATAGAGGCACCAGCTGAGCTGGCTGGGGGGGGGGGGGGGCTATTCTACTGAACTTTGCTGGAGCTGACTGAGGGATTTTAATTTGGGGATCTGGTCCGAAAAGTTCATGGGACAAATGTCTGGCTGATATTGGAAGGAGACATCCAACTATCTAAAGACATTTGTGAGTACAGAGCGATGGATGAGATCCCAGTAACTGTGTGAAAAGAGATAGTCCGCAATTCCTCACTTACTCTTTAAAATCTTCAGAAACGATTGTTCTCCATAAAAAAAACACAGTATCAGACAGCAAATGTAAATGTATCTTCAGCCTTGTAGGCCTTGTTCTTGGTAGTGAACAAGGCACACGAGGCTGAAACACATTTATATTTGCTGTCTGATACTGTGTCTTTTATGGAGAACCAATAAATTCAGAACATTTTAAAGAGCAAGCAAGGAGTTGCGGACTATGTCTTTTCATGATTGCCATTTCAGCTGAGCTACTGCCTTTCCGCACTTGGCGGCTCTGAAAATTTCCCCATCTTAATGGGTAGTAGCACCCCACCTCTGCTTTATATTATGGACCCAGTGACTGTTTGCTGCTGCTATCCTTCTTCCATCAGAGTCAGTTTGCACTAAAAGTGGACATTGCTCATGGTGTTCCTTTATAACTCTGCCCATCATTTGCTGCTGCAAGGACTGTGCTTCAAATCTTTAGGAGGAAAATTGGTGTCCTCGAGTTACTACTTGGCTATTAAAGTATCCAGGGCTTTTTTTCTCCGAGAGTAGGTGCAGGTACTCCCCTCTTCTGAGTCACCCCTTGTCTCCACCCTCTACCCACTTCTGAGCACTGTCCTTTGGTTCCACCCTCTACCCACCTCCCAGTACCCCCCCCCCCCTTTTAGAGAATACAGAACCAAGTATCATGTTGTGGTTCTAGGTAATTTGTATAGAATTTGTTAATGATAACTAGAAAAGCAGTAAAATAGATCCCCTGGAATCAGCAACAATAGACCTCCCCAACAACAGATCCCCCCAGCAACAATAAATCTTCCCCTGCAACAATAGAAAAAAACTGTAAAATAGATCCCCTGCAATCAGCAACAATAGACCCCCAACAATAGCCCCCCAGCAACAATAAATCCTCCCCTGCAACAATAGACCCCCCCCAGCAACAATATCTCCCCCCCCAAGCAACAATAGATCTTCCACTGCAACAATAGCTCCCCCCCCAACAACAAAATGCCCTCCAGCAACAATAGATTCACCCTAGCAACAATTGATCCCCCAGCAGCCAGCATTAATAGGCTATTCAGCTCCCCCCACTGACCCCAGCACCCCATTGCCATTGCATACATTCAGACTGGAGGTGGCGGGACTGCGTTCCCCCGCGTTCCCGCTGAAAAAAAGCCCTGAAAGTATCCCACGAAAACCCTTAACCCATCCAAGTTCAAGTTTTCAATAAAGCATTAAAGAAAATACTTATTAAGCCAGAAGAGTGTCAGGAACTGTGTGCTTGGCTGCTAATGCACTTATTAGGGAAGGAAGCTTGGGAGCAACTCAGTGGGCCCTATTGGGGGGTGAGCTCTACGCACCACTCTCCCAATATTTACTCTCTGTAGGCATCTGTGCATATTTCTAATATTACGAAACAAGATCTCCCTTCCAAGACAGACCATGCATACATAGTCTTGTCTGTAGAGTCTTGCAGTAGGTTTTTGTGTAATGTTTAGGATACACTGAATGTTGTATAGGCTTTCTCGCAGACTAAAGCCCCGTACACACGAACCGATTGTCGGCCGAAAATATTCGGCCGCCGAATGATCGGCCGATTTTCGGCTTGTTAGTATGATGCTTCCGACAGCCGACAGCGCACTTTCGGCCGAATAGAATCTGATGTGCATGCTTTAAAATTTTTGTTGGCCGTCACCAGAACGGATTGTTCGCCAGTCAGTACAGAATTCGGCCGACAGACAACAGATTTGCAAGACTGGGCATGCTCAGAAAAGAAAAAAGACAAGGAAAGTTAACCATTACATGACATCACTTCTGCAGTCGGCTGTTGTTGGCCGACAAAATTCATGTGCAGTCTTTTGCAGTTTTCAACAGACGCGACAGCCCTGGACAAAAGACGGCCGATCGTTCGGCCGACGATCGGTACGTGTGTACGGGGCTTAACTTTCACAAATTTACTCTAGAACCAGAGAATGGAGCACAATTCCATCATTTTACTGTGCACAACATTTCTCATGCTGATCATCTAGGGATTGGCACTCCGAGAAGACAGTCCATCACACTGCTCAAAATTAGGTCATCCAGCATGCATCCATGTCCAAGAACTCGTATTCTAACAGGATATGAGGATAACTTTCTATTCCCCACAGGAGATTAAATTATTTCCATTGGCTCCATACACCACTCTTATTCTATACTCTCTCCAGGCATTAGCTTTAAAACTCTTGCTCATCACTCTGCATGCTCAGCTTCATAACTTAAGGAGTGCCTACTAAATAATCCCTTAACCACTTCTGGATCTGTATATATCTCCTGTACCACCTATTTTCCTTTAATAAAAACGTTTGTATACAAAAAGATTTTCCCCCTTAATGACCAGGCCCTTTTTTGCGATTCGGCACTACGTTATTTAAACTGACAATTGCACGGTCGTGAGACACTGTACCCAAATAAAATTAATGTCCTTTTTTCCCCACAAACAGAGCTTTCTTTTGGTGGTATTTGATCACCTGTGCGATTTTTATTTTCTGTGCTATAAACAAAAAAAGAGCTACAATTCTGAAAAAAAAAAAACAATATTTTTCACTTACTGGTATATAACATTCAAAAAAATAAATAAATAAAATCTAAAAATCTATTTTTTTCATCATTTTAGGCCAATTTGTATTCTGCTACATATTTTTGGTAAAAAAAAAAAAAAAAATCCAATAAGCGTGGATGGATATTTGTCATTGATATATGGAAATTAAACACTTCTGGACCGGAAAATTTACCCCTTAATGACCAGGCAATTTTTTGCGATTCGGTACTGTGTAATTTTAATTGACAATTGCGCGGTCTTGCGACGCTGTACCCTAATAAAATTGATGTCCTTTTTTTCCCACAAATAGAGCTTTCTTTTGGTGGTATTTGATCACCTGTGCGATGTTTATTTCTTGCGCTATAAACAAAAAAAGAGCGACACTTCTGAAAAAAAAAAAAACAATATTTTTCACTTTCTGCTATATGACATTCCCAAAAAAAAAAAATGTAATCTAATTTTTTCATCATTTTAGGCCAGTTTGTATTCTGCTACATATTTTTGGTAAAAAAAAAAAAAAAATCCCAATAAGCATGGATGGATATTTGTCATTGACATACGGAAATTAACCACTTCTGGACTGGAAGATTTTCCCCCTTAATGACCAGGCTATGTTTTGCGATTCGGCACTGCGGTAGTTTAATGGACAATTGCGCGGTCGTGTGACGCTGTACCAAAATAAAATTGATGTCCTTTTTTTCCCACAAATAGATCTTTCTTTTGGTGGTATTTGATCACCTGTGCTATTTTTATTTTTTGCGCTATAAACAAAAAAAGAGTGACAATTCTAAAAAAAAAAAAAAAATATTTCTACTTTATGTCATTTTTATTTATTTACCGTAATTATTTTTACTAGTAATGGCGGCGATCTGCAATTTTTAGCGGGACTGCGACATTGCGGCAGACAGATCGGACCCCTAACTGACATTTTTTTTACACTTTTCGGGGGGATCGCTGATCGGCACCATTACTAGTAAAAAATAAATAAATAAATAAATAAAAATGACATAAATCTTTCCCCTAGATTGAAGACGCGATAACTTTTGCGCAAACCAATCAATATACGCTTATTGGGATTTTTTTTTACCAAAAATATGTAGCAGAATACAAATTGGCCTAAAATAATGAAAAAAAAATTGTTGGTCTTTTTTTGTTTATAGCGCAAAAAAATAAAAAATCGGACAGGTGAGGGGAAAAAAGGACATCATTTTTTTTTTTGGGTACAGCATCGCAATTGTCGGTTAAATTAACGCAGTGCCGAATCACAAAAAATGGCCTGGTCATTAAGGGGGAAAATCTTCCAGTCCAGACGTGGTTGATTTCCGTATATCAATGACAAATGTCCATCCACTTCTCAATGGCTAGCCCATTGGGCTAATGTTGGCCATTTCTATTATAGTATTAATTAGAGAAGTGATACTTGTTGTATTGTTTTTGTTTTATTCCAAGGGGAGCCTCTGGGCCTATGTGAGCTGCTAAATTATTTTTCCCTTCTTCCACAAACACTAGCGGAGATCGGCACAGATGTATGCAGTACACATAGTTTACTAGTCCGGACGTACTCATTGAGTGACATTGTTTTTAGAAGTGTGATCAAGTCAAGTTTCTGCCTAATTAACCGCTTGGTTATCCATTGAGGGAGCCTTACTCCCACATGGTTTTAACTGTTCCCTTCCTTTTTTCTGTTATACACTGTTCCTGCTCCCTTGCTGTTTTACTCTTTTTCATGTACATGGATGGATCTACCTCAGATCTAAGTTAGGAGTAGCGGGACCCTAGTGTTCCTCTGACCTATTCCACATGAGTGCATTGGACATTCCTTTATGAACTGAATCTCAGAGCACTGGACTTTACTATATGCCTTTGACATATAGAGTGTGTTTTTATGTATTTGTGTGGCATATGTAAAGAGAGGTCTTCTCCACTATGCAGATCTTTATCCCATCCCATCTAGGTTAAGGTTAAAATATAATGGCACGCAAATTTTTTTTTTTTTTCTGCAAGGCTTTTTTTTTAAAAGACCAGGGTCATATTTTGGTTTTGTACATTTTTTTTAGGAGGGTACAGTATATTGGCTTTTAAATTATGTTGATAAGTCTTTTATTTCAGATTAAACTGTTTTTATTTATTTATTTATTTAGCAAGGCTTGTCTTGATCCCCAAAAACATGCACATACCTCTCTATATTAATATATGAAACAAAAATAATTTTTTTATAGGTTGATATTGACAGTTGACTCACCCACTGGTTTTAAACATCCCTTGATGGCTTCAACACCAGAACAATCCTTGGTCTTCTCTCCACCACCACTGATGTGAAACCATGAAAAGTGCTTTGGTTCCACCAGCTTTAGGTTTTATTTCAGATTAAACTGTTTTTACTTCTTTAGCAAGGCTTGTCTTGATCCCCAAAAACATGCACATACCTCTCTATATTAATATATGAAACAAAATTTGTTTAATTTGTGTAGAGCTAAACAGTACATTGCCAATTTTGAAAGTCTGAAAAAATATACTAAAAAGACATAAACCGGAAACAAGCTTCGAAAACTTTGAAGAAAGCTTCATCCAGTCGACACTCAAAATGTTTTCTAGGTTGATATTGACAGTTGACTCACCCACTGGTTTTAAACATCCCTTGATGGCTTCAACACCAGAACAATCCTTGGTCTTCTCTCCACCACCACTGATGTGAAACCATGAAAAGTGCTTTGGTTCCACCAGCTTTAGGTTTTATTTCAGATTAAACTGTTTTTACTTCTTTAGCAAGGCTTGTCTTGATCCGCAAAAACATGCACATACCTCTCTTTATTAATATATGAAACAAAAATAATTTAATTTGTGTAGAGCTAAACAGTGCATTGCCAATTTTGAATGTCTGCAAAAAATATACTAAAAAGACATAAACCAGAAACAAGCTTCGACAAACTTTGATGTAAGATTTATCCAGTCGACACTCAAAATGTTTTAAAGGGTTGATATTGACAGTTGGCTCACCCACTGGTTTTAAACATCACTTGATGGCTTCAACACCAGAACAATCCTTGGTCTTCTTCCCACCACCACTGCTGTGACACCATGAAAAGTGCTTTGGTTCCACCAGCTTTAGGGTGAAGTCCTTTTAGTAGTGGTTGGAGAAGTTAGATTTAGACAGAGACTCAGGGAGAGATGTCATCCATATTGAAAGATATCGGAGAAGGTGTAGCCTGACCTCCTTCTGTTAGCAATGCAGGTTGTTAGAACTTTGATGTCAAAGCAAACTTTGTAAGACTGTGCCACATTTGTAAACATGTCTCTTAGTTTTGAATTGGTTGCTATGATAAAAGCTGAATGTATTAATGGGGAGGCATTTGTTACAATGCTGCTCAACACTTTCCAGGGACTATCTCTAGGATGTGATTCAGATGCAGTAAAACACGCACTTATAAAATACAGTATTTGACAGAATAAGAAACAACGTTCATGTGGACCTCTAAGTTTGGTTTGCCAAAGCTTCTACCACTGTTACTCATCCGTAGGCTGTGCATCCAAAGAGACTGAATTAACAGACTGACTGCAACGTCAAAACATCATGGCTGGTCATATTGTTCATGGCACTAACTGTTGAGTTTTGTAGTTGTACATGCACAATACACCAACCAGTTGGTAAGCTGAAAAGCAGAGATATCAGAAGAGATGCCATCAATAACCAAGGGACTAGTCTGGAGATCCTGGACTTCAGAAAGATGAATAATTTATGGCTGAAGTTTGTAATCTTTACACAGTAAAATACACACAGGACAGTGGTGATCCAGAGATTGGAGAGGTTCAAAAACATACTTACTACTAAAGTTGTTGAGAGGAAAGAATGTAATCGACTTAACCAAGGGAAAGGAAGTAATATGTTAAACTGTGGAGCATACGAAAGCTTCTGAAGATCCCCAGACAGGCGATGATTTTGTCGCAGGTTTCCAAGGATTTCAGCTCCTTCCATTTCCTCAAGGGAACAGCCGCAATAAAGGAATTTATTGTGATACCCACAAAGCACTCAGCCAACAGGACAGCTGTAAATATCTTCTTCAGAATGAAATCCATGGTATGAACTGAGATCTTCCTTCCCAGACAGGTACTGTATGTAGGGACTTGGCTGTGAAGTCCTGCAGTAAGCTCTGCGTAATGATCAGGATGTGCTGAATGTTATATAGAGAACTTGTTCCCGTCACTCATGTAAATAAAAAAGAAAAATGTTTTATTTGCATGCAATCTTTTCCAATGGAAAATATGACATGTGCTGTCTAGATTTTCATTTTTTTTAGATAGTTGCAGTCTGTCTGAGCTGTATTTATCACTGCAAATGTGTTCTGTTAATTAAATATATTCTTGGAATGTGCAGTAAGTGAAACATGCTTAGGATAAATATACTGTAGGTCCTTAGGCATAAAAGGTATGTTTTAACAATTCCATCATAAGTGAAATATAGAAAACAAAAGGGCTATCCAACCCCTTCCTTTCCAGGACAACTTTCAGCTTTCAGCGCTGTCACACTCTGAATGACAATTGCACCGTCATGCAACACTGCACCCAAATTTAACCACTTCAGCCCCAAAAGGATTTGCCCCCTTAACCACTTAAGCCCCGGAAGATTTTACCCCCTTCCTGACCAGGGCGTATTTTGCGATTCCGCACTGCGTGACTTTAACGGACAATTGTGCGGTCGTGCGACGCTGTACCCAAACGAATTTGACGTCCTTTTTTTTCCCACAAACAGAGCTTTCTTTTGGTGGTATTTGATCACCTGTGCAATTTTTTTGATCATGCGCTATAAACAAAAAAAGAGCGACAATTTTGCAAAAATAACAATATTTTTCACATTTTTTTATATGAAATTCCCCCCCAAAAAAATGTAAAAATCAAAATTTTTTGAAATTTTTGGCCAATTTGTTTTCTGCTACCTATGTTTGGTAAAAAAAAAAAAATCACAATAAGCGTATTTTGATTGGTTTGCGCAAAAGTTATTGCGTTTACTAACTAAGGGAAAGATTTTTGTCGGTTTTTTTTAACGCGTAATGGCGGCGATCTGTGATTTTTTTGTGGTACTGCGACATTGCGGCGGACAGAGCGGACCCTTGACTGACATTTATGACACTTTTGGGGTTACCAGTGACATTACTACAGTAATCAGTGCTATACATATGCACTGTTACTGTAAAAATGACACTGGGAGGGAAGGGGTTAACTTTATTGGAGAGGGAGGGGTTAAGTGTGTCCCTAGGGGCGTGTTTCTAACTGTCATTGGATGTGGCTAGTGGTGTAATAGCACAGATCAACAGTCCTACATAGCAGGATCGAGTGATCTGTGCTTTTACACAGGGGAGAATGACAGGCGGCTTTGTTTATACTCGCCGCCTGCCTTTCTCCCTCTCTACCCGACGATCGCGAGTGACCGGCGGACATCGGGTCCGCCGGTCACACGCGCCGGCTTCGTCGGGTACGAGCGGGGGCGGGAGCACGCCTACGGCGGCGCGTGCTCGAACCCTATTCGCTCCCAGGCTAGTGGCGTACTGGTACGTCACTTTGCCTGGGAGGGGCTGACCGCCGCCGTATATAGTCGGGCGGCGGTCAGCAAGTGGTTAACCACTTACCGCATAGTAACGTACCGATACGTCGGTACACTTTGCGGGTTTATACCGGGATGATGCCTCTAGTTAGAGGCATCATCCCGCTACCGTGGTTTGAAGCCGACGGTCGGCTTTCCGTCGGTAACGACCGATGCGGCTCGGGAGCCGCTCGATCGTTACCCGGGGGGGCGGGAGGGGACGTCCCCCCCTCCCGCCGCCTTCCGTGGCTTTGCCCGGGGCTCCCGTCCCACCGGGAGCCCGGAGCACCCAGCCGGCATGTCCGCCGGCTGGATGGAGTCCCGATGAATGCCGGAATCGGCATCGATCAGGGCTCCGATGACGTAACCCGGAGGCGGCGTCCATGACGTCACTTCCGGGTTACTGTGCTGCAAAAGGCAGCAAATTAAAAAAACGGCTGTATGCAAAAATGCCGTTTTTGGCGTTTTGCATACTGGGAAGTGTAGTGGAGGGGTCTAGGGTCTTTTAGACCCTCGATCCCTCCATAAAGTGTACCTGTCACTATATATTGGTGTCACAAGGGATGTTTACATTGCTTGTGACAGCAATAAAAGTGATCAGATTTTTATTTTTTTTTAAAACCGTAATAAAGTTTAAAAAAAATAAAAAATAAATAGGAAAAAAATAAAAATTTAGCCGCCCCCGTCACCATTAGCTCGCGCACAAAAAAAAAACGTATACGCAAGTCGAGCCGCGAATGAAATCGCTGTTCAAACCCCACATGTGAGGTATCGCTGCGATCGCCAGAGCGTGGGCAATAATTAAAAAAAAGAGCTACACTCTAACTCTAAACTGGTAACCGTTAAATAAATTTAAAGCGTCGCAGATTGAGATCTCTATTGACCGTAGTTTGTCGCCATCCCACAGGGGGGCGCAATTTTAAAGCGTAACATGTTGGGTATCTATTTACTCGGCGTGACATCATCTTTCACAATATACAAAAAAAATGGGCTAACTTTACTGTTTAGTATTTTTTAAATGCAGTGAAATGTGATTTTTCAAATTTTTTCCAAAAAAATGGCGTTTTAAAGACCGCTGCGCAAATACCGCGTGACAAAAAGTTTTGCAATGACCGAAATTTTATTCACCAGAGTCTTTGTTAAAAAAATATACATAATGTTTGGGGGTTCTAAGTAGTTTTCTAGGAAAAAATACTGGTTTTAACTTGTAAACAAAAAGTGTCCGAAATAGGGCTGGGGCTTAAGTGGTTAATGACCAGGCCATTTTTTGCGATTCGGCACTGCGATACTTTAACGAAAAATTGCGTGGAACGTGCGACGCTGTACCCAAATACAATTGATGTCCTTTTTTTCCCCACAAATAGAGCTTTCTTTTGGTGGTATTTGATCACCTGCAGTTTTTAGATTTTGCGCTATAAACAAAAATAGAGGGACAATTTTTTAAAAAACGTCATATTTTTTACTTTCTGTTATAAAACATTTCCAATAAAAAAAAAAAATGTAAAAATTAAATTTGTTTATCAGTTTAGGCCAATTTGTATTCTGCTACATATCCCAAAAAGCGTATTTTAATTGGTTTGCGCAAAAGTTATAGCTATTGGATAGATTTTTGGACTTTTTATTTATTTATTTATTTCTATTAGTGATGGCGGCGATCTGTGATTTTTAGCAGGACTGTGACATTGCGGCAGACAGATCGGACCCCTAACTGACATTTTTGACACTTTTTGGGGACCAGTGACATTAATACAGTGATCAGTGCTAAATAATATGCACTGTTACTGTATAAATGACACTGACAGGGAAGGGGTTAATACTGGGGGTGATCAAAGGGGTAAAATGTATGCCTAATATGCTTACTGACTGTGTGTGTGTGGGGGGGGGGGGGGTTCTGTGACAGGCACAGAGAGATCGCAGTTTCAGCTTAGCTGAAACTGCTGATGTCTCCCTGCCTGTCTGACAGAAGATCCGCCTGCTTTGTTTACATAAGCAGGCTGGTCTTCTCTCGGTTTCTCAGACAATCGTGGGAGGGCATTCGGCAATCGCCGCCGCTCCTCCTGCGGCCCGCCTCCCCCTGTGTCTAAACACAGCGGGAGCGTGGCTTCCGGTTGCACATGCATGCCGCCAAAAACCACATGCACTCCAGTCACGTAGTGACTGGATGTGGCCGAGCCGCCCTGCCACAGTAATATTACGGCGGGCGGTCGGCAAGTGGTTAATTGTTGTTCTTTTTTTTTTCACACAAATAGAGCTTTCTTTTGGTGGTATATAATCACCACTGAGTTTTTAATTTTTTGCTAAATAAGCATTTTGCAAATAAATAATCTTTCTTCATAAATTTAGGCCAAAATGTGCTCTGCTCCATTTCTTTGGTGGAAATAATCCAAATCAGTGTATATTATTTAGTCTGTGGAAAAGTTATAGAGTTCACAAACTATGGTATATACTTCTGAAAATTGATCAGTCCTGATGTACTGATGCATGTGCTCCCATTGTGGAGACTCTTTAAAGGTAGAGTTAGGGACTGCAGATATCAGGGTGCCTTGGCGCGGCCTGCAGCTTACGCATGTATTTGCAAATGTGTGCAACTAAACCCCTGTTTTTAACGCATACTGTTAAACAGGTCAATTTGGCTGGTTGCTGGCTGGTTGGTAAGTAGTGACTGGAAATCCCTTCGTTTTTGATCTGATGTACTGATGGCCTATCTAATTTCTTGAGGCCCAAAAATTCCAGAGCAGTACAAATATCTGCCAAATGACCAATTTTTGGAAAGCAGACAGTCCAAGGCATGTAGGAAGAGACCTGGGGAGTTTTTTGAAGTTGTAACTTGGTTGTGACAGTTTTTTGAAAAATTTAATTAAAAAACATTTTTTTCACATTTTTTCTTTTTTACATACTGCTGTCACCAGTGCAGTACAGTGTCATAAAATATTATTATTATTATTATTATTCATGATTTATATAGCGCCAACAGTTTGTGAAGTGCTTTACAATATGAGGGAAGACAATACAGTTACAATACAATTCAATACAGGAGGATTTAGAGGGCCCTGCTCGTCAGAGCTTACAATCTAGAAGAGGGGTGAAGTGAAACAAAAGGCAATAGCTGTGGGGGATGAGCTGATGTAGAAAATGGAGGTACAGTTGTCAGGTGTGGGCAGGATAGGCTTCTCTGAAGAGGAGGGTTTTCAGAGATCGTCTAAAAGCTAATAGAGTAGGAGATAATCGGACAGATAAGGGTAAGGAGTTCCATAGGATTGGTGAGGCTCTGGTAAAGTCCTGGAGGCGAGCATGGGAGGAGGTGACGAGGGAGCTAGAGAGCAGTAGGTTTTGAGAGGAACAAAGAGATAGCGATTAGGTTGGTGTTTTGGGACTAGGCTAGTGATGTAGTTGGGGGCTAAGCTGTGGATGGCTTTGTAAGATGTTGTTAGTATTTTTAATTTAATTTGTTGAGTGGGCGGAAGCCAGTGGAGGGCTTGACAGAGAGGAGCAGCAGACACTGAGCGATTGGTGAGGTGGATGAGTCTGGCGGCAGCATTCATGATGGATTGAAGGGGGGATAGCCTGTGTAGAGGTAAGCCAATGAGAAGGGAATTGCAGTAGTCGAGATGACCAGGGAGTGAACTAGGAGCTTTGTTGTGTCTTTGGTTAGAAAGGGGCGTATTTTGGAGATGTTGCGGAGGTTGAGGCGGCAAGATTTGGACAGTGATTGGATGTGGGGCTTAAAAGAGAGTTCAGAGTCCAGGACAACACATAGGACCTTGGCATGCGCGGATGGGCTGATAGTAATGCCATCGATATTGACAGAGAGATCAGGGGAAGGGGCACATGGTAGAGGAAAGATTATTAGCTCGGTTTTGGACGGATTGAGTTTAAGGTAATGGTGTGAAATCCAGACTGATATATCAGATAGTAAATTAGTGATACGTGAGGAGACTGAGGGAGAGAGCTGAGGGGTGGATAAATAGATTTGAGTATCGTCAGCGTAGAGATGGTATTGGAAGCCGTGGGAGGCTATCAGCTGACCTAGAGAGGACGTGTAGATTGAAAATAGGAGGGGTCCGAGAACAGAGCCTTGGGGGACCCCAACAGAAAAAGGAAGAGGAGAGGAGGAAGTAGAATTGTAAGTAACGCTAAAGGTGTGGTTGGATAAATAAAATCTTTTTTCCTTTTTTTACAATTTACCATCTTTTACATACTATGATTGCTTATAATAGTGAATATCACTGTTATAAACAACCATTCTTAGCGGACAAAATTGATTCATTCAGTGTGTGTTGTTGTGATTGGCAACAGCTAATCACATGGTACAGATGGGCTGTGATTGGCCTTGTCTGTACCCTGTGATCACTGTGACCACTGTGATCACTGTGACAGAGATCAACACAATAGTACACAATGAATGGCATGAATCAAAGCAATTAATTTTGTACAATTGTCACGCGATCTGCTGTGCTTGGTCACAGGGATCACATGGTGCCGGCTCTGGGTGGGTACACTAATCCGTCCTCCCTTATGTCCATGTCAGGGAAGACATGCCCGTACAGGTGGAGGTTCAAGGCAAATATATATATGTGCATGCGCAAACCAGCAACCATTCAGGCAAATTTACATGGTTGTGGACCAAGGAACATGCAATGGTGAATGCGAACGTGCACTTGCGCATTAGCGCGCGCCTGTCACTAATGCTGCTGCCAGTTGGGCTATTTAAACTCGCTGCAGTGTGGACTCGTTGCTGTTTGGTCTGCAGCTTCTGTGTGTTGTTCCTGTGCTGACCTCTGATTCTGATCCAGCTTACTCCTGACTAGGGATGAGCTTCAAGCTGAACGTAAGTTTGACTTGAACATTGCCTGTTCGCTTGTCCGTTGAATGACAAACAAATGTGCTTCTTCGCGGGAAATTAGAGTGCCATCCATAATGCACTGGGAACTGGTGACCTCTGATTCCATTTATAAATCACCCGCTGGTGAAGGGATACAAACCCACAACCATCTCAATTGCAAGCCTGGTATTCTAGCACCTATTACACCGTCAAGCCTGCTTAGGATGAACACACTCTCCCTGCCTAACTAACTTCTATCTCACCGACTGTGTGTAGTTAGTTAGGCAGGGAGAGTGCGGTAGGCCTAAGCAGGCTATACAATGGTGCAGGTGGTAGAATGCCAGGCTTGCAATTTTTTTCCATTTAACCACTTCAGCCCCTGAAGGTTTTGCCCCCTTAATGACAAGGCCATTTTCTCTATCGTTCATTGACAGACGCAGCTCCATATTCTTCTTATCCATTGGGTTATGCTGCCCCCTACAGGAGTAGGACACTAGGCACGAAAAATCTTTACCACGCCTTGGGGGTATACACCCACTCACTCTGCTATAGGCATTCAGTTTTTTTCTGCCTAGTCAGTGTCACGGTTCTAGCCATGGCTTTCAGACAGTCAGGCGTGGTCGCTGTTAAGTACCTGACATCGGATTTGAACTTTGTACTTTGACATTCTGTCCTGTTAACCTGCTTCTGAGCCACACTTCAGCTCATATGGATCCAGTCTTGTTAATCTGGTATTGCCTGCAGCACTAGGGGGCTGGACTTCACCTGAGTGTGCTCTTGTCTATCATTGTCCACCTGAAGCTAATTGCTCAATTAAGCAAGCTATAAAACACTGTCTCTCGCCTAGAGCCATGTCAGTTCATTGCTGATCTTTGTTCTTGTTTGACAGACTTTGTTCCTGTGTTCCTATTTCCTGAGCGAGTGTTCCAGACTGACTCCGGCTTTCATCCTTACCTTCGCTCCTTGTTGTTCTTGCGACCTTATCCGGACTTGTGTCATCCAGTGACTTCTGTTATTCCTGAACTTCCCTTCCCATTGTATTCCTGCCGGTCCTGCTTATTGGAGCACCTTCCCTGCCAAGCCCCCATGCACAAATTCACAGGCCAGGTGGCTTTCTTACCTGGTCACCTTGGACTGTGGATATCTGCAAGGGTGAGCGTACATCTCTACGTTACAGACTCCAACAAGGGTAAGCCCCGTGACAGTCAGGAGTAAGGACCTAGTTCCCTACTGGGATTTTGGTCCTAGCATTTTTTGTTATGTAAAAAGGAACCCTTTTTTTTATTTATTTTTTTTTAGCTAGTTATGTTCCTGAGAGAACTACAATCAACAACTGGGCCTCGCACTGGATATTGTAGATCTTTATGGTCTCCCAGTCTGGCCAGCGAGCATGTGCAGGTCACAGCTCCTCGCTAGGCCTCGCCACGACATAGCCCATTTGATGAGGGCTGGCCCACGAGTGGAACACCTCGCTGGGATGCACACGACCTGGTTTGGCTTTAGTCGCAGTGTATTCCTTGGACGTCAGCACCCCCACATCGGGTGGAGAGGTGGTCTGTCCAGAGTGGCACCCACCCAAATATTGTTGGTATCCTGAGTAGTGTCCCCCATATCTCTTGCGGTCTCGGGTGGATGTTGGCCCCTCCCTGGGATGGTCAGACCCTCGGGTTACCAACCATCCCCCATGCCCCCCCTTGTATGTGGGGTCCCTAAGGACCATCCCTCATTGACCATCCAAGGCTTCAACCACATGCCATCCTCCCCACTATTTTATTGGGGGTTCCTATCTTAGTCGGTTATGGTACAGGGGCTGTAGGGGTCCTCAGGGGGGGAGCACCGCTGGGGGGGATCTTAGTAGGGGTCCCTGCCAGGGCCCCCCATACCTGATTGATTGCTGGACCTCTCAGGGGATCCTGTAGACCACATGGCATCCCAAGGATGCCGCCATTTTCTTGTAGATCAGCTGTACAAGGCTTGGCAGACATTTTTTATTTTTTCCCATTGAAATGCATTGCGCTGCCTTTTTTGTTGTGGTCTTCCCATTGAAATGCATTGGGCGGCCATTTTCTCGGAGCCCAAGGACGCTGTACAGCAGTAAGTGACAATGCTTTCCCTCTGGTGCTGACCCAGGTCCTTCCTCTTCCTGTGAGGATCGTTTTATGTACACTTCAGACCGGCTCGGCTCTCCTTAATATCGGGCATTGGTGAGTCTAATAGAGTCCCTTTAGGTCGCTCCCTCACTTTGCTATATTGCAGCTTTGTGTGCCGGGACTTTTAGTACTGCTGGTGCAGCGGTGTGGGGCTGTTTTTTGCAATATTCTTAAAGTGACACTGCGCTGTCCCCAGGTTAACATGGAGTCCCAGGAGCAAGCATTATCTACTGATCCCCTCTACGGTGTCTGCCTTAACCACTTAAGCCCCAGCCCTATTTCGGACACTTTTTGTTTACAAGTTTAAATCAGTATTTTTTCCTAGAAAACTACTTAGAACCCCCAAACATTATATATATTTTTTTAGCAAAGACTCTGGAGAATAAAATGTCGGTCATTGTAATATTTTTTATCACGCGGTATTTGCGCAGCGGTCTTTAAAGCGCCATTTTTTTGGAAAATTTTTGAAAAATCACATTTCACTAATTTTAAAAAATACTAAACAGTAAAGTTAGCCCATTTTTTTTGTATATTGTGAAAGAACATGTCACGCCGAGTAAATAGATACCCAACATGTTACGGTTTAAAATTGCGCCCCCCGTGGGATCGCGACAAACTACGGTCAAAAGAGATCTCAATCTGCGACGCTTTAAATTTATTTAACGGTTACCAGTTTTGAGTTAGAGTGTAGCTCTTTTTTTTTAATTATTGCTCACGCTCTGGCGATCGCGGCGATACCTCACATGTGTGGTTTGAACAGCGATTTCATTTGCGGCTCGACTTCCGTATACGTTTTTTTTTGTGCGCGAGCTAACGGTGACGGGGGCGGCTAAATTTTTTTTTTTTTTTTTTTCCCATTTATTTTATTTATTTTTTTAACTTTATTAAAGTTTTAAAAAAAAAAAAAAAATCTGATCACTTTTATTGCTGTCACAAGCAATGTAAACATCCCTTGTGACACCAATATGTAGTGACAGGTACACTTTATGGAGGGATCGAGGGTCTAAAAGACCCTAGACCCCTCCACTACACTTCCCTGTATGTAAAACGCCGAAAACGGCATTTTTGCATACAGCCGTTTTTCAAATTTGCCGCCTTTTGCAGCACAGTAACCCGGAAGTGACGTCATGGACGCCGCCTCCGGGTTACGTCATCGGAGACCCGATCGATGCCGTTTCCGGCATTCATCGGGACTCCATCCATCGGGACTCCGGCGGACGTGCCGGCTGGGTGCTCGGGGCTCCCGGTGGAACGGGAGCCCCGGGCAAAGCCACGGAAGGCGGCGGGAGGGGGGGGGACGTCCCCTCCCGCCCCCCGGGTACCGATCGAGCGGCTCCCGAGCCGCATCGGTCGGTACCGACGGAAAGCCAACCGTCGGCTCTAAACCACGGTACCGGGATGGTGCCTCTAGCTAGAGGCATCATCCCGGTACACTACCGCAAAGTTTACTGACGTAGACCTACGTTAGTATGCGGTAAGTGGTTAATGGCGGTTTTTGAAGCCCTGGTGTCAAAAGTTGTTATGGTCCTAAAAAAAGAGGACTAGTAAAAAGCGCCCACTGCCCTCACTTGTCTCATCTGTATCCTCAGATTCTGAGGTTGATATGGCCACCACGGACGCGAGTTTCCCTGAGGGGTTTGCGTCATTGCACTTGGATGGGGAGAATGATATATCCTCATCTGCAGCCGCGTGGGAAAAAGCTCTGGTGGAGGAACTTAGTGTCAGTGCGGGAAACTCTAAAAATCGCAGATGATTCTACAGCATCAGGGACGCAGGTGTCTTTTGGTACCTGCAAAACTCAGAGTCGGTCAGGGTTTTCCCTTGTCCAGAACTTTTTGATAAAATTGTCACTGAACAGTGGGGGAGCCTTAAACACATGTTAGTGGGGCCGAAGCGTTTCATGAGACGCTATCCCTTTGCGGAAGCTGTCATCAAAAAATGGACCGTTCCACCGAAAGTGATGTAAACTGACAAATGGTCAGTTTTTCATCCGTTTTTGCATTGGTAGTGGATGTAAAAGAAAAAAACTGATGAAAAACCGATGACCACTGATGAAAAACGAATGAACACTGATGAAAAACTGATGAGTACTGATGAGCACTGATGAAAAACTGATGAGCACTGATGAAAAACTGATGAGCACTGATGAAAAGCTGATAACCACTGATGAAAAATTTTGAAAAACTGAGGGAAAACTGTTGACCCCGAATTAAAAACTGATGAATACGGCCCCTTTCACTCGGCTTTCCGATCCGGTCCATCTGTCAGTTTTTCAGGCGGACCTGATTGGATGCTCCATGACATCTCAGCTGACACCAGCTGCTATCCGATCCTGTCCGTGAAATCCAGACAGATGGAAACCCTATAACCCTAAGATGAAAAGGACAGGCGGTCCGTTCTTATCTGATCTCCTATAGAGGACAGCGGAGATCTGACAGCTCTGTCTCTGCATAGTAAGCGGAGGCGGACCTGTCATCTGCCTGCTCAGTGATGATCGGCGGATCAATCCCCGCTGAGCAAAACGGAGTCTGTCGTGTGAAAGGGGCCTACTTCATCCGCTTGGCGTGACTGAACTGAGGAAATGAACAGTCCGCATGTGTGAAAGGGGTCTTCGGCATTGAATTACTAAAGCTAGAGAGTGCAAACTCTGGTGCAGCTGTACATGGGAGCCAATCAGCTTCTAACTTCAACTTGTTCAATTACGCTTTGACAAAACAAAAAAACCTGGAAGCTGATTAGTTTCTATGCAGAGCCTCACCAGATGTTGCACTATCCAATTTTAGTAAATCAAGCTTACAGTTCCCAGTGAGGTTCTGACAACTTTCCACTGTATCATTGGTTGCTAGGATATTGGCCGCCTGAGTCCTAGCAACCAATGTAAAAAAAAAAAAAAAAAGATAAAGTTAAGAATACATCACCTTCCCCTTCCTAAAAACTCTGTCCTGTATTTTCACCAACTTTGAGTTGGCCTTAATTACCTCCAGTCTCGTTATCTGGAGGTAATTCTACTTGCCATACCAACATATTGTAAAAGCGAATGCAAATAAACAGGACACAAATCTGTTGAATGTGAACCCTGGCACAAGGTTTTTATGAAATTGTCGCAGGACCACAAAAAAAGGGACCACCAAAAAAAAGTGTTGCAAATGCTTTATTGAATTCCCCCATAGTATATTGTATAGCTGCTTCATATAGTCCTACAATTTAAGAACCGCAACAGTAAAAATTACATACAGTAAATAGGTTACAAATAAACATGCTTCACACTTAGATATAGGCACAAAGAAAATTATGCTATACAGCAGGGGTGTCTAAACTTTTGACCTTCCTGGACCATATTGGAAGAAGAGGAATTGTTTTGGGTAACACATAAAATACACTAACATTGATAGCCGATGAGCAGAAAAAGTTGGGCAGATCACAAGTTAACAATCACAGATAGAAGAAACCTATCTGAGTAATAAAACGTCATTTTTTTTCTAATATTTATTAGGCCTCATGCACACGGGATGTTTTTACAGCGGCTGTTTTTGGCATCAGACGTTTTTTTTCTACAGCCAATAAACGCCCCAGTATGTTATCCTACAGTATCTCACAAAAGTGAGTACACCCCTCACATTTTTGTAAATATTTTATTCTATCTTTTCATGTGACAGCACTGAAGAAATGACACTTTGCTACAATGTAAGTGAGTGTACAGCTTGTATAACAGTGTAAATTTGCTGTCCCCTCAAAATAACTCAACACACAGCCATTAATGTCTAAACCACTGGCAACAAAAGTGAGTACACCCCTAAGTGAAAATGTCCATATTGGGCCCAAACTGTTAATATTTTGTGTGGCCGCAATTGTTTTCCAGCACTGCCTTAACCCTCTTGGGCACGGAGTTCATCAGAGCTTCACAGGTTGCCACTGGAGTCCTCTTCCACTCCTCCATGACAACATCACGGAGCTGGTGGATGTTAGAAACCTTGCGCTCCTCCACCTTCCTTTTAAGGATGCCCCAAAGATGCTCAATATGTGTTAGGTCTGGAGACATGCTTGGCCAGTCCATCACCTTTACCCAGCTTTTCTTTAGCAAGGCAGTGGTCATCTTGGCGATGTATTTGGAGTCGCTATCACGTTGGAATACTGCCCTGCGGCCCAGTCTCCAAAGGGAGGGGATCATGCTCTGCTTCAGTATGTCACAGTACATGTGGGCATTCATGGTTCCCTCAATGATCTGTAGCTCTCCAGTGCCGGCAGCACTCATGCAGCCCCAGACCATGACACTCCCACCACCATGCTTGACTGTAGGTAGGACACACTTGTCTTTGTACTCTTCACCTGGTTGCCACCACACACGCTTGACACCATCTGAACCAAATAAGTTTATCTTGGTCTTATCAGACCACAGGACATGGTTCCAGTAATCTATGTCCTTAGACTGCTTGTCTTCAGCAAACTGTTTGTGGGCTTTCTTGTGCATCATCTTTAGAAGAGGCTTCCTTCTGGGACGGCAGCCATGCAGATCAATTTGATGCAGTGTGCGGCGTATGGTCTGATCACTGACAGGCTGACTCCCCCACCCCTTCAAAGTCTGCAGCAATGCTGGCATCACTCATACATCTTTTTCCCAAAGACAACCTCTGGATATGACGCTGAGCACGCGCACTCAACTTTTTTGGTCGACCATGGCGAGGCCTGTTCTGAGTGGAACCTGTCCTGTTAAACTGCTGTATGGTCTTGGCCACCATGCTGCAGCTCAGTTACAGGGTCTTGGCAATCTTCTTCTACCCTAGGCCATCTTTATGTAGAGCAACAGTTCTTTTTTTCAGATCCTCAGAGAGTTCTTTGCCATGAGGTACCATGTTGAACTTCCAGTGACCAGTATGAGAGAGTCAGAGCGATAACACCAAATTTAACACACCTGCTCCCCATTCACACCTGAGACCTTGTAACACTAACGGGTCACATGACACCGGGGAGGGAAAATGGCTGATTGGGCCCAATTTGGACATTTTCACTTAGGGGTGTACTCACTTTTGATGCCAGCGGTTTAGACATTAATGGCTGTGTTTTGAGTTATTTTGAGGGGACAGCAAATTTACACTGTTATACAAGCTGTACACTCACTACTTTACATTGTAGCAAAGTGTCATTTCTTCAGTGTTGTCACATGAAAAGATAGAATAAAATATTTACAAAAATGTGAGGGGTGTACTCACTTTTGTGAGATATTGTATGTCTCCATGCACACACGGGCTGTTTTCAGCAGTTTTTGGCAGGGGCGTTTTCTGGCTGTGCAAAAAAAATTAAAACTAGCGGGTTTTGAGTGGAGTTTTTCAGCCGTAAATATGCTCTAACGTCGATAAATGCAAAAAAACTTCGAAAAACGCAGATTAGCAGCACTTTTTGGCATTTTTAATTCCATGGCTTTTTTTAAGCCTGGTTGTGTTTGGAGGTGGAACATAGCCTGGGTTCACACTGGTGCATGCTGAACACCGCATGTGATTTGCACCAAAAATGCACCACATTCCTGTGCACATCACATGTGATGTCTGTGCGATGCGTTTTGAGCCATATATTTTGTATGGCTCAAATTGCCTCACATTTGCACCAAAATGTTGTAGGACCCTTTTTTTCTCCACACCTAATCGCATTGCATGGGTATGAACACCCATACAATGTGATTCTGGCAAGCGCACTGCATTTTGCAATCTGTTTTGGGGTATTGTTCATGGAACATGAAGCCCCTATTGACATTGTGCCCATTTGGAATGCAATTTGGCATGCAATTTGTCAAATTGCATGTAAAATCGGAGCCTATTGCCGGCAATGGCACCGGTTCACACTGAGGGAGGGGTTTGAAATTATTCATCCGAACGCGCATGATTCCAAACTCGCATGTCAGTGCGACTTCGGGGGCGATTTGACAGACATCTGTATGGGTTCATGCACAGATGTCTATTGGAATTGCCCTGAAGTCACCAAAAATAATGCAGAAACTACTTTTGGGAATTGGTGCGGCGCCGCAAAGTCAGTGTTGCACCAAATTGGACGGGGACGTTGCCCGAAATAGGCTCTGATTTGGCATGCAATTTGATATGTCAAATCTGCCCAATGTGAACGGGGGCTTAATGTTCCATGAACGACACCCCGAAACAGATTGCAAAATGCAGTGAGCTTGACAGAATCACATTGCATTGGGTGTTCACACCCATGTGATGCAATTTTGATGCAGGGAAAAAAGGGTCCACATTTGCACCAAAATGTTGTAGGACCCTTTTTTCCCCACACCTAAATCTTATCGCTTTGGTGTGAACACCCAATGCGATGCAATTCTGGCAAGAATTGCACAGTGTTGCCAACCGCCCGTAGATTTACGGACAGCCCGTAAAAACAGGGCACTTTTCTCCTGCCCTTAAATGCCCGTAGCAGGAGAAAAGTGCCAGTAAATCTACGGCGGCGGCGGCGGCAAGGTCAGAACTGCGTATGCGCGGCGCGCAGTTCCGGAGATGCCCGACTCCCGAGTTCTCTCACAGAGATCATGCAGCAGACTCGCACTGAGTCAGATTCATCGGACGAGTGCCACGGTCCGCCTGCGCCCGCTACTGCCTCCGCCCCCGCCGTCATTCAAGTTTTCCAGCCGGCTGCCACTGTGCCAGTGACAGTGCGTGTGGAGTGGACTCAGTCTGTGTGTGGACTCCGTGGAGTAGAGGCAGAGCACAGAAGAGCAGAGGAGAGGACTGGTGAGTGCGGCTCCGACTCCGAGCCTGAGAATCCGTTCAGCAGAAATAATTAATGAGAGATGATACAGTTAGAGCAGAGCCCCTGGGATATTGTCCACCTGACTGATCCTTTCCTTTCTCTTGGACCTCATAATTCTCCCTCCATAATCTCCCTAACAGATTATCTGTTTATTGGGTGAGGAAGTAGCAGCCGGGTAGTGTAAACAGGCACAGTATTGACATCCTGCCTCTGCTAAGTGCACTTTGGATGGTCAGGTAGGAGTAGATAAGCTCAGGTCAGCAGAGATTTATTTCATCCTGATAAAGTACATGATCTGTCTGGATAAACAGAAGAAATATTGCACCCACTCCCTTTACTGCTTTTTCCATTACTTATGTGAAACAAGATATGGTCACCAAGGCTGGGATTTACATTCTGAACCTCATTTAAAGTATATGCCTGAACAAAGCAAATAAATGTATTTAATACATCTCTGCAATGCAAGCGTATTTTCCAGAATGTAGGTAGGTGCCTACATTATGTTACTTTTGCTACTTCTGGCTGCTGCATGCAGAGGTTAAAGTATTTTTCTTTGTGACCTGTCTTCCCCCTGTATGTGTTTCACTTCCCTTTTGGAGGTTATTTATACAGGAGTAGACCTGCCTTATGGTGCAGTCCACCATGGGAAGAAAGCTGTGAGCATATTAGTGATTAAAGTATGTAACCGTTTAACCACTTGCCGACTGCCTAACGCCGATCTACGTCGGCAGTCAGCCCCTCACAGGCAAAGTGACGTAGGTCTACGTCGCTCGCTTGTGAGGGTTTAGGGAGCAAGCGCGCGCCGCCGGAGGTGCGCTCCCGTGCGGTCACGCACCCCCCCGCGCGTGTGACCAGCGGATCTGATGTCCGCCGGTCACTCGGCGATCGTCGGGGGAGAGGGAGAAAGGCAGGCGGCTTGTGTAAACAAGCTGCCTGTCATTCTCCCCTGTGTATGAAGGATGATCATACGGTTCTACTATGTAGAACCGTTGATCACTGTTCATAAATATGAAGCCACAGCCAATCACAGTAGAAAGCACGCCCCTAGGGACACACATAGCCCCGCCCTTTCAAAAAAGTTAACCCCTTCACTGCCAGTGTATTTTTACAGTAACAGTGCATATGTATAGCACTGATTACTGTAGAAATGTCACTGGTAACCCCAAAAGTGTCAAAAATGTCAGTCAAGGGTCCGATCTGTCCGCCGCAATGTCGCAGTACCGCAAAAAAAATCGCAGATTGCCGCCATTACGCGTTAAAAAAAAAAACAACAAAAATGACAAAAATCTTTCCCTTTGTTAGTAAACGCGATAACTTTTGCGCAAACCAATCAAAATACGCTTTTTGAGATTTTTTTTACCAAACATAGGTAGCATAAAACAAATTGGCCGAAAATGTTAAAAAATTTAGATTTTTACATTTTTTTGGGGGGGGAATTTCATATAAAAAAAATGTGAAAAATATTGCTATTTTTGCAAAATTTAAGCTCTTTTTTTGTTTATAGCGCATGATCAAAAAATCGCACAGGTGATCAAATACCACCAAAAGAAAGCTCTGTTTGTGGGAAAAAAAGGAAGCCAAATTCGTTTAGATACAGCGTCGTACGACCGCGCAATTGTCCATTAAAGTCACGCAGTGTCGAATCGCAAAATACCCCCTGGTCAGGAAGAGGGTAAAATCTTCCGGGGCTTAAGTGGTTAACTGGCAGTGTCAACATTTATTGGGACTCGATTATGGGCAGCCATTGGACTCTAAATATGGACCTTTCTGATCCAAGCTATGGGCAGCACCACTAGGGGGAATAGCACAGCCAATTGTAGCACCACTAATTGTAATGCAATGGACAGTTCTGTATTTTCCAGTGGATGTACAACCTCAACTTGCAACCAACAGTTATTTAAAACAGAGCTCCACCTAAAAGGGGAAGCTCCGTTGGTTTTCTTTCTCACCCCCCGAGTCCGACAGCTAGCAGCGCACTGCAGACTGGAGTAGTAGAGAGAGGAGTCAGGGCCCGGGGGCAGAGGACATCAGTGTCCTGCTCCTGTGCCCCCTTCACCTCTCCAATGTAATGGAGAAATATGGTTTTTGACTTTTGTTTAACCTAAACACATTGCTAATAGAACTATCTACATGTTTATAGTTTAAGTATTGATATTTGCACGGTTTAGCACTGAAAACAGCCTGTTTATGTACATTTTTGCAATACCAGTAAAAAATTGGTGCCGTCCAAAAATTTTGGACGTTCTGCCAGTAAATTTCCCTCCGGGGGGTTGGCAACACTGGCATTGCATTGTGGGAAAGTGGGAGTTACTAAAATAACAGAGGTGATTTTTAGCTAAAAACGCTAAAAAAGCTCAAAAACGCCAATGCAAAAAAGCTGAAAAGGGCTGAAAAGCTCACTACAAAGCTACTGCAATTTTATAATGTCCAGTGTGTATGAGGCCTAAAAGTAAAAGAGGGGAACATAAAACGAGTGGGATATTTAACACTGACGCATCAATATCTGGTTCGATGGATGTGTTAGCAATTCTCAAGGTGTTTATAAGATATTTTGGTTTTAATTTTGCCCTTTGTGTGCTTCATCCTTGAAAATAGTTGTTCACAAATATAGGTGATACCAAAAACTGATGACATGAATATGGCGTGATTACGAAGAGTGGGATACGTTTCTTTGGGAAGATAAAAAGTATAAAAGTCCAGTTAAGAGATACGAATAATTTTTTCTTCAGCTGCATGTGTTTGCTAAGTGCAAATGCATTTTTACAAATCATTTTTTTAAAAAATCATCATTTTTAACCACTTATGGACCACGCGCCACAGTTTTACGTTGGTAATTTGACATTAAATACCGGGGTTATGGCAGCAAATTGCTACCATAACCCCGCTATTTTTTTTAAACTGCGGGCGGTCCACTTTAACAAAAGGGTGGTCCCAGTTGTGGAATCGCCACGGGATCACCCTTATGGGCGGAGGGAGAGGTGTCCCCCCTCCCGCCTCGACCACATAATTTTCCCCACTTACCGAACCCATCGGTAGCAGGGAAAATTATCCGGTCTGCTGTCCCCTCAGGCAGGAATTAGAGTAAGGGCAAGATGGCCCCCACTCCACTCTATGGCCTTGGAGGATCAGAGCGACGTCATACGTCGCTTCCTAATAACGGATTTAAAGAGCCCATTTTTTCCATCATGAAAAAAAATGTTTTTTGTTTTCTTTTTTAGTATAGATGTGAGATGTGAGGTGTTTTTGACCCCAGATCTCACATTAAAGAGGACCTGTCATGCTTATTTCTATTACAAGGGATGTTTACATTACTTATATAATAGGAATCAAAGTGGTCAAAACATTAAAAAAAAAAAGAACAGTGTAAGAATAAAAAATAAAAGATAAAATAAATAGGAAAAAAAAAAATTAAATCGCCCTGTCCCCGTAAGCTCGCCCCGCAGAAGCGAACGCTTTGAGCCCTAGATTTCCTCTGTAACTCTAAGCTAGTAACCTGTAGACATTTTTAAAATGTCGCCTATTGGGATTTTTAAGTACCAATGTTTGTCGCCATTCCACGAGCATGCGCAATTTTGAAGCATGACATGTTGGGTATTTATTTACTTGGCATAACATTATCTTTCACAATATAGAAAAAAATTGGGCTAACTTTACTGTTTTTTTATTTTTAATAAAAAAAGTGAATTTTTTCCAAAAAAATTGTGTTCGTAAGACCGCTGCCCAAATACGGTGTAAAAAAAATATATTGCAGTGATCTCCATTTTATTCTCTAGGATTTCTGCTGTAAAAAAAATATATAATTTTTGGGGGGTTCTAAGTAATTTTCTAGCAAAAAAAAAAAATGATTTTAACTTGTAAACAACAAAGGTCAGAAAAAGGCCCGGTCCAAGTGGTTAAGTACGTTTACAATTTTGTATTGGGCCACATTCATAGTTGCCTTGGGCCACAGGTTGGACAGCCCTGCTATACAGATTGCTTTGAATAAAAAACATTGGCGCAATAAAATGTGTCAGTTATGAAGATTACTGTTTTTTCTAACTAGATATAAATTAAGAGAGATTAGTAAAGTTTTTTTTAACGTTATCAATGCAAAAAAAGAGCTAGTAGTTACAAAGGTTGAAGTTCAATAAAAAATAAATAACACATTGCATCTATTGAACATGCAGAAAAAAAGGGTCCAATTTGCTCCAACAAGAAAACAAAATAAGGTCTTTATCCCCAAACACAATCTAATAACTCTCTATGTTAACATTCTGCAAGAATAATAGTTATACATATTTTGTTGTAGAGCTAAATAGTACTTTATCAATACTAAATATGTGTAACAAATATATTAAATATATTAAAAATACATAAACCAGAAAAGAACATTTTGAAGAATTACAAAAGCCTTCATCCACTTAACACTCAACAATTGTTTTAGGGTGAGATTGGTGGTTGACTCAGCTTGTGGTTTTTAACATTACTTGATGGTTTCTCAAGACACTCAATCCTTGGTCTTCTCCCATCCACCACTACTGTGAAACCAAGAAAGGCACTTTCGTTCCACCAGTAAACCAGAGTAAAGTCCCTTAGCATTGGCTGGAGCAAGTTGATGTAGACAGAGACTCAGGCAGAGATTTTAACAGAGTTTAGATATATAGGTGTAAGGGGTGTCTTGATTCTTAAAACAACCCCCTTGTTACCAGTCCAAGTTGTTTGAACTTTGATATGGTAGCACATTTTGTAAGACCATAACACATTTCTAGACATGTCTCTTTTAGTTTTGCATTGGTGGGGGCATTCATTACAATGTTAATGAATACTTTCCAGGGACTATCTCTATTCAGTGATGCAAGACACACACTTGTAAAATACATTTGACATAATAAGAGGACCATGGCTTTTACAACATTGAAGTGGACCTTTAAGTGTATGTTCCTAAAGCTTCCCCACTGTTTCTCATCTGTAAGCTGTGCATCCAAAGAGATCGTATTAATAGACTGATGACAACACAAACTATTTTGAATGGGAATGAGGAGGGCCCATTGATCATTGTCATTTGGTTGCAACCATTTAGTGTCAAAGCATCATGCATGGTAACATTGTTCATGGCACCAACCAGTGCTTTAAGTGGCCCAAAAGAGGTGCCGGTACTCTATTATAGCCTATAAATTTTGTCGCCCCCCCCCCCCCTGGCCTGGGACTCAGGAGCAGGGGAACTCACTGGTGGTGACTGGTCTGGCTCTGGAGTGGGAAATATTCTTGGGGGGGCAATTGAGGGGGCAGATGTCCAAAATGAGCGTACTGGCACGCTAAGGCGCACGGAGAGGTGGCGGTATGCTCAAGAGCCATATTTGGAAGTGGCGGTACTGAGTACCAGTGCATACCGGCCCACTTAAAGCACTGGCACCAACTGCAGAGTTTTGTAGCTGTACATACTCAACAGTGGCGTAGCGTGAGGGGTGCAGGCCGCACCGGGCGCACCATTTGGGGAGGCGCATCCCACGCCAGTGTCACTCTAGCAAACTTTAAAAATTCTTCCTAGCGTGTCACTTCAGCCGCCGCCATCTTCAGGCTAAATGATGGCCGGTCGGCGCCCTGTGATTGGGCCAACATTGTCATGTGCGGCAGCGGGGCTGGCCAGTGGCAGAGTCCCGCCTCGCTTCTTGAGCCCGCCTCGCCGTCTTCTAAGTCAGCCCTGCATGTGCCTCCGTCCCGCCTCCTCTAAGCTCTCACAATCCTCCCCGACCCGCCCCCTGTAAGGGCTTGATGACGCGGTGGTATCCTCTGTGTAGTGGGCAGTGTAGTGGGCAGTGTAGTGTAGTGGGCAGTGTAGTGGGCAGGTAGGAATCAGGTAGGTCATTGTAAGGGTCAGTGTCGGGGACAGGTAGGTCAATGTAGTGGCCAGTACAGGAATCAGGTATGTCAGCGTAGTGGACTGGTAGGTCAGTATAGGAATCAGGCTGGTCAGTACTATTGTAGGAAGGGACTCGGGGAGTACTAAAAGTCCGCAGGTTAGGGGGCGCAAATTACTTGCCTTGCCCCGGGCGCTGACAACCCACGCTACGCCACTGATATTCAATATACCAACCAACTGAAAAGCAGAGATATCAGAAGAGATGACATCAATAACCAGGGGAATTGTCTGAAGATCCTGGGCTTGAGGAAGATAAATCATTTGTGGCTGAAGTTTGTAAACTTTACACAGTGAGGACAGTGGTGATGTGCAAAAAATACACTTTGAGAGAAATGCATTTGGTCTGTTTTAATTTATCATTGCTGTAGACCATGTGGGCTGAGTGAACACACGTAGGAGAGCATGTCTGTATGGAAAGCGGAATATTCCAGGTGTCATTAACCACTTAAGCCCCGGAAGATTTTACCCCCTTCCTGACCAGGGCCTATTTTGCGATTCAGCACTGCGTGACTTTAGAGGACAATTGCGCGGTTGTGCGCCGCTGTACCCAAATGAAATTGATGTCCTTTTTTTCCCCACAAAGAGAGCTTTCTTTTGGTGGTATTTGATCACCTGTGCGATTTTTCGATCATGCGCTATAAACAAAAAAAGAGCGACAATTTTGCAAAAATAACAATATTTTTCACATTTTTTTATATGAAATTCCCCCAATAAAAAAAGTAAAAATCAAAATATTTTAACATTTTAGGTCAATTTGTTTTATGCTAGATATGTTTGGTAAAAAAAAATCGAAAAAAGCGTATTTTGATTGGTTTGCGCAAAAGTTATTGCGTTTACTAACTAAGGGAAAGATTTTTGTAATTTTTATTGTTTTTTTTTTAACGAGTAATGGCGGCGATCTGCGTTTTTTTTTTGCGGGACTGCGACATTGCGGCAGACAGATCGGACCCTTGACTGACATTTTTGACACTTTTGGGGTTACCAGTGACATTACTACAGTAATCAGTGCTATACATATGCACTGTTACTGTAGAAATGACACTGGCAGTGAAGGGGTTAACTTTATTTGAGAGGGAGGGGTTATGTGTGTCCCTAGGGGCGTGTTTCTTACTGTGATTGGCTGTGGCTAGTGGTGTAACAGCACAGATCAACGGTCCTACATAGCAGGACCGTATAATCTCTGCTGTTACACAGGGGAGAATGACAGGCGGCTTGGTTTACATTAGCTGCCTGCCTTTCTCCCTCTGTAACCGACGATCGCGAGTGACATCGGGTCCGCCGGTCACTCGCGCCGGGGGTCTGTGACCAAGCGGGAGCAGGAGCGCGCCTCCAGTGGGGCGCGCTCGCTCCCTAGACCCTCACAGGCTAGCGACATAGACCTACGTCGCTTTGCCTGTGAGGGGCTGACTGCCGACGTAAGTCGTCGTTAGGCAGTCGGCAAGTGGTTAACATGCAACATGTCTGAAAGGGAACAAATCATGCTTGTAAATCAGTTACCCTGACAGGGAAAAAAAAAATAATTTTCTTCACAACAAACCGAGTCTCTAAGATTGGGCGTCATAAAACTTGTCCCACTCTTCTCATTTGTCTGTTATGCCTCCAGAGAGACTGAATTAGCAGGTAGTTGGCACCACTGCATATGAGAAATGTTAAAAGAACCCAAAGTAAATATGTTATTATTTTCACAATGTCCATTTACAGAATTTAGCTGGTGAAGCCAAAACACATTCAAACCAAACAGAATGCTGGAGGCGAGAGAAATGAAGAGAGAAGCCGTAACAAACTGAGGGACAAGCCTGGAGATCCTGGTCTTCAGGAAGGTAAACCAATGTTGGCAACGTTCATTTAAAAAACGATATCGGTCGATCACTACTTGGAATATCTGACTATCAAGATTTTATTTTCACATTCATTTTCACCAATCTGGACTTTTTGTGTATATGTTGGGTTAATCGTTTTTTTATTGGTTTATACACCAAGATTGACACTGTTGCATGCAATTTTAGCTCAGCAATTTTGATTGTATTTTTGTATGTAATTTATCTAATTGTTTTGCTGGCTGCCGCACGGATCTTTTAGCTTTTATTGTCTTTTATTTTTTTTTTCACATTTTCTTCTATCTTATGAAATGAATAAATTGGAAATGTGCAGCCAATTAGCAGCAGCCTTGGGCGCAACAGTAATTGAAAAAAATGTGCCACATCCTGGTTGAATGTCAAGAAAATTGGAGGAAAAATATGGACTTTATAGGCACAGATAGCAACTTCGAATAAAAAACTTTTTATTGATTGACAATTAAAAGCAAAGAGAATTCCCAAAAAAAGGGGAAATAATACAAACAAAAACACAATGTATAAAAGATAGTGCCTTAAGGCCCGTACACACGTACTGATCGTCGGCCGAAAAGCGTCGGCCGACGACCGATCTGCCGATTGTAGGCTTGTTAGTATGATGCCTCCGACAGCCATCAGCGCACATTCTGCCGACAAGAATCTGTCATGCAAGCATTAAAATTTTTGTATGCCGACACCAGAACGGCCGATTGTTCGCCAGTCAGTACAGATTTCGGCCGACAGACAGCAGATTTGCAAGACTGGGCATGCTCAGAAAAGAAAAAACACAGGGAAAGTTAACCATCACATGACATCACTTCTGCAGTCGGCTGTAGTCGGCGGACAAAATTCTTGTGCAGTCTTTTGCACTTTTCAACAAACACGACAGCCGCGAACATTTGACGGCCGATCTGTCGGGCGACGAACGGCACGTGTGTACGGGGCTTTAGTGTGTGTAGATAACATAGGCACCATTTACATAGGGTGGTATTGACAATGATTTACATATCACATAGTAATAAATGACAGAAAAAGGATAGTATACGTCACATCCTGTAGGTCTCATAGACGATACCAGAACTGAGCCTACTATCGTCCCTGAGTTCCACTCATGCGACCCTGGAATGATAGATGATTCATGCAGCCAATGGAGGCTTCTCCCCATCCGGGGGATACGTCTGTTGGAGTGATTCTAAGTTGCTATCTGTGCCTATAAAGTCCATATTTTTTCTCCCATTTTCTTATCTTATGAAATGACCAGTCAAAAAATAATTAAATATTTAACATGATCCCTATGTTTTTTCTTTACATACAGACCTTTAGTTTGGTCATCTATTGACATTTCACCAAGATTGACACTATTGCATGCAATTTTAGCTCAGCAATTTTGATTCTATTTTTGTATGTAATTTATCTAATTGTTTTGCTGGCTGCCGCACGGATCTTTTAGCTTTTATTGTCTTTTATTTTTTTTTCACATTTTCTTCTATCTTATGAAATTAATAAATTTGAAATGCGCTGCCAATTAGCAGCAGCCTTGGGCGCAACAGTAATTGAAAAAAATGTGCCACATCCTGGTTGAATGTCAAGAAAATTGGAAAAAAAATATGGACTTTATAGGCACAGATAGCAACTTCGAATAAAAAACTTTTTATTGATTGACAATTAAAAGCATCCCTATGTCTTTTCTTTACATACAGACCTTTAGTTTGGTCATCTATTGACATTTCATCAGACCATAGCATCCTTCTTTAAAGGCCTGTTTTAATTTAGTATTACTATAGACCATGTAGGCTGAATGGAGAAATGAAGGAGAGCATATCAATATGGAATACCAAATATTCCAGGGGTCATTAATATTCAACATGTCTGAAAAGGAACAAATCATGCTTGCAAAATAGATGACCTGGCAGAGAAAAAAAAGAATCATACTCTTCACAACATCAAAATGAGCCTCTAGGTTGGGGCTTCGGAAACCTGTCCCATTGCTTTTCATCTGTCTGGTGTGTTTCCAAAGAGACTGAATTAGGAGGTAAATTGCACCACTAAATAAGAGGAATGGAAGCAAAGAACCCAAAGAGAAGATGATCACCTGGTCCTGGCTTTTATGTTGGAAATTGGAAATGTTCATGGTGACGTTTCTTAAAGAAAAATGTTCTGAATTCAGTTGGCGAAGCCAGAACACATACATGCCAAACGGAAGACTGGAGGCTACGGAAATGAGGAGAGAAGCCACAATAAACTGAGGGACAAGTCCTGAGATCTTATTCTTCATGAAGATAAACCAGGTGTGGCTATAACTTGCAATCTTCAGACAGTAGAACACGTACAGGACAGTGGTGATCCAGAGATTGGAGTAGTGCAACATCATTCCAGAAAACCAAATGATTAAAGTTAAAAAAACATTTTGCTTTGTCCAATGAAAATATAAATCCACAATATAGGCAAACACCACATTGGTCAGAAAAAGGCTTCTGGAGATCCCTAGACATGTGATGATCTTGTCGCAGGTTTCCAGAGAACTCAGGACCTTCAACCTTACAAACTGGACAACCACAATAAAGAAATTTAGCATCGCCCCCATAAAGCACTCAGCAAACAGCACAGCCAGGAATACCTTCTGAAGAACGAAATCCACGGAATCCATGGTGGGAAATGAGATCTTTCCTTCTGAGATGGATGTTAACTGAACACTTGGCTGCAGAGTCGAGTATCAGGCTGTGTGTGTGAGGATTTGATTATACTGGATTGGAATGTACAGATCTTGTTCATCTTCCATGTAAATTGACCAGGCATGTTTCCTTTGCATGCAAATCTCAGAAGCATTGGAACCTTGTAGCATACTCTACATGTAACCAAGCAATAGGCATCAGATTGCTTGCTTTATTCCATAGCCAGGCAAAACTGAGAACCACAATTTGCACAAACTGAGAGAAGCCATGCAAATGTAACAGTGTGTGCTAAGGCTTACAATTTAACATGTTGCTGAACAAAAAAAAAAAAAAAAAAAAATGATATAAAAAGTTAAGCCTGGCAAATACAGAAAGGTCCATACATTTTTAACCACTTTAAGACCGGAAGGATTTGCCCCCTTAATGACCAGGCCATATTTTGTGATTCGGCACTGCGTTACTTTAACGGACAATTGCGCGGTCGTGCAATGATGTACCTAAATAAAATTGATGTCCTTTTTTTTCCATAAACAGAGCTTTCTTTTGGTGGTATTTGATCACCTGTGCGATTTTTATTTTTTGCGCTATAAACATAAAAATATTGAAAGAAATTTTGAAAAAAAAAAAAAAACAATATTTTTCACATTCTGCTATATGACATTCCCACAAAAAAAAATTCAAAATCAAATTTTTTTTACATTTTAGGCCAATTTGTTTTCTGCTATATATTTATGTTAAAAGAAAAATCGCAATAAGCGTATTTTGATTGGTTTTCGCAAAAGTTATTGCGTCTACTAACTACGGGAAAGATTTATGTCATTTTTGTTTGTTTTTTTTACTAGTAATGGCGGCGATCTGTATTTTTTGCGGGACTGCGACATTTCGGCGGACAGATTGGACCCCTAACTGACATTTTTTACACTTTTGGGGGGACCCGTGACCTTACTACAGTAATCAGTGCTAAAAATATGCACTGTTACTGTAATAATGCCATTGACACGGAAGGGGTTAACATTATGGGTGATCAAGGGTTTAAATGTTAGCCTAGGGGAGTGATTCTAACTGTGGGGAGTGGCTTGTGAAATGACCATAGAGACATGTAATCCTATATAGAAGGATCACATGAGCTCTGTGATCATTCCAGGGAGAAGAACGGTCAGCTGTGTTTTACTATATCCGACCGTCCTTTTCTCTCAGCGGGGAGCGATCGCAGGTGTAAGGCGGCAATCAGAGCCGCCTTACCTGTGCATCGGCTTCCCCACTGACAAGCGGGGGCGGGAGGGCACCGCTAGCAGCGCGCGCTCACCCCCTAGCCTCCTGTTAGCGAGGGCCGTACAGTTACGGCGATTTGCCTGGAAGCGGCTGCCTGCTGCAGTACATCTGCGGCGGGTGGCCGTAAAGCGGTTAAAGAGTAACTCCACTTTTGGAAAAAAAAATATAGCAAATTTAAAAAAAATAATATAGCATATGCTGCACAGTTACTAAACAAGCCATGTTGTAATTTAAGGTTATTAAACATTATCTCTACTTTTCAATCTACAGCTGTTGCCATTTTATTTAAAATCTAATGCTCTTTGGCAACATGGACCTGTTGGTGTACAGAACGCTCCAAGCAATGTAATGTTCTGCTTGCGTGATTGGCTCACTGATTTTCCCAGAAGTCTGCACTAAGTCAGATTGTAACCACTTGCCAACCACCCGGCACATATATACTGCGGCAGGCTGGGTCAACTGTGCAAATCGCCGTACCTGTATGGCGGTTCGCGGGAGCGCTCCTGGGGGCTCCTGCGATCGCTCCCCACTGAGAGAGAATTTAAACACAGCAGACCGTTGTTCTCTCTGAAATGATCACAGAGCGCCTGTGATCCTCCTATATACAAGCCCCTCCCCCTCACAGTTAGAAAACACTTCCCTAGGCTCACACTTAAAGCGGCGTTCCACCCAAAAATGGAACTTCCGCTCATTTGCTTCCCCCCCCCCCCCCTCCGGTGCCACATTTGGCACCTTTCAGGGGGGAGGGGGCAAAGGGTATCTGTTTTTGACAGGTACCCTTCCCCACTTCCGGGAGACGGTGCCGCGGAAGTTCGGCCCCCTCCTCCTTCCCCCGCCGCCGAGCCAATCTGAATGTGCAGCGTGCACATTGATTGTGGTTGTGTTGCTGCCCCAATCATTTAGTGGGGGACGAGAGAGGGGTCAAGCTTATTTTTTGGTTGCGGAAAGGAAGCAGTGCTGCCAATCTCCTGGTGTGAAATTTCCTGACAGGACACCAAAAATGAACCCTTTTTTTACTGATATAAAACATAATATTTACTGACAGAGCCAAATTATTTCCTTCAGAAAATAACATAAAATTACAGTTTTCAATGTAAAACAAAATTTGTGGAGTCTGATGTAAGGGGGAATGCTGCCGACTCTGGTGTAAAGGAAAACTTTGATGTAAGGGGGTCTCTGGCCACCAGAGCCCCCTCCTTACACAAGCGTCTACAGAGTTCCCCCTTACATTGGACTCCAGAGTTCCCCTTTACATAACAGGCCACAAAGTTCTCCCTTACCTCAGACTCCAGAGTTCCCCTTTACATCACAGACCACAAAGCTCTCCCTTACATTAGAGTTCCCCTTTACATCAGAGTCCATAGGGCTCCCCCTTACAGTGTAAGGGGGAACTCTCTGAACTCTTATGTAAAGGGGAATTCTGATATAAAGAGGAACTCTGTGGACCCTGATGCAAAGTTGAATTCTAAAGTAAAGGGGAGTGCTGCGGACCATGATGTAAGGGAGAATGCTGTGGACTCTTGTGTAAAGGGGAACTCTGATATAAGGTGGTCTCTGGTCACCGAAGCCCCCCTTACATCAGAGTCTGCAGCATTCCCCCTAACATCATGGTCTGCAACAGTCCAGCTGGATTCCTCCCTGTCCCTACGCTCCCACTCCTGCCACTGAGGCTCCTTCCCTGATCCTTCATCTGCAGTCCCCATTCGGACAGTCCTCCCCCATCCCTCACTCCTACAATTTATGAAAAGCGGGTGCCATGAGGTTATTCACTGCGCACCCCCCAGGGCTGTCACCCGCCCAAGCCCGACCGGCTTTGGAACTGTGCTGCACAGTTCCAAAGCTGGCCCGCTTCCATATTTTTTATGAACAGCCGCTATCTTTAACAGACATTTACAGATAGTTAAAAAAACATGCGATTTTTAAAAACTGTCCGTTCCTTTACAGACGGTTGGCAACCCTGAGAAGCAGTGACCAGGGTGAGCACTTTCTTAGCCCTCTGGCCACTGTGAGGGCAGTGATGGTGGTGGCATTGATGTTTCTCTGAGAGTGGAAATGGCGATGGGTTGCCCTTGCTGTCTGGAGACTACCCACTGGGGATTTGGCACATCAGCATCAATGGTTGTTGCAAATGGTCTGCATGATGTCAGCACACAGACAATGTGCATGTTGTGACATCTGTGTTCTAAGCTGGAGCACAATGTTTTCATGGGGGGTGAGTGGCTTGCCTGGGGAATCCGTAAATCATGTAACTTGAAGTAAGTACAGCAGGGATACCTAAAGTGGGAGAGATAGGAATAGGGAGGAGTCTCCTGTAGTCCATTTTGGAACACCAGGATGCATGTTGTCTTCACGACAATAGAAGTAACAACTATCTTGAATATTCTGCTCTTGGTACCTTATCTTGATGGGATTTTCAGCCCAGATCTTTTACCCCTTTTTTCTCTATTCCTTTCCAATCTGCAAGGCCATGGCAGCTCCTGGAGCACTACTTAGAGGGCACCATATATCACTGGTATGATTGAGGGTATGGCTAGGGGATAGAATAAGACCTTTTAACTGGACAATTTATGTGGCTATACATTCATAATATGAATGATATATACTGAATGGACCACAGGAACAGTCAATTCAGGTATTATGTAATTTATTGGAGGTGATTTTTTTGCAGATAGTGAAAACATCTGTGATGCTAACCAAGTAGAGTTATCTAATAAAAATGAATAGGTTACCAACATATCATAAGCCAATTGTTGGTGGAGGTCCTGAAGAAGCTGCTGATCTGCTGTGAAATGTGTAGACCCAAATATTGATATGATTGAACTTTATAGGTATTTGGGAAAGAATATTATGACTGAGTTGGTTGCGGTCAGCATTATATGATAGATGTGCCCACATGTTTTTTTTTAATCGTTCCTAGAGAGCACTAAGACCTATGTATCTAGGTAATTTTAATTTACATGTATCTATAAAGGTTTCTTGTACTTTTCATAAACTTTATCCTTGGTTGTCAAATGTACTTTATGAGTGCCGGAATTAAAAGTCTGTGTTTGTTTGTTAATCTATTTTGGCTTAAGATGTTTGGAGTGCCAGCACTCATAAAGATAATTTGATAGGAGTCTTTACCTTGTATACTTTGCAAAATAAAGTAAAAAAATTGACTTAGTTACCCAAGACCTTTGGATGACCAGTTGGATTGTACTGGTATTTGTGTATTTTAGACAGGGGTTATAGTTTATTATATATTTATTTTCTTCCTATTACAGAACTTCTAATTCCATTACTTTATTTAGGATTGCCTGAAGTTGCTGTAGATATGTACCAGTCAGATCATTCACGAGTATTTCATAGTTTTTTGTTTGGCTCAGTGTATCCAAACACATCTTACTAATGTCTATCCAGCAAAACAATATTTCTGCTCTTATTGACTGATTTGACGACAACTTAAAGTCCTCTAAGGCTTTTCATTCTCTGTATTATATAATTTATTGGTGGTAAATCAGAATAGAATGTTCCTTACATTTGTGGTTAAAGGAAAGAATACCCCTCTTAAAGGCTGAATACTTTTTGGGATACAATCTTGCCTAAACTAATTTGTATATAACTTCCTTATTGCATCTATTTGTTCCATCATCTCCGCATCAAGATCATCTTATTTTCTGTTGATCCAAAATGATATGGTGATGCCACCTTTCTCCTGCGCTTAGAATCCAAGCTCCCCGACCACACTTCCCACGGGACTCACATATGGCGTCTTGGATGGCTAGAGTCTTGCTGCCCTAAAGAACTGGGGTAGTCCAACAGTACTACAAACAAAAGGAAACAAAAAAAGGGCGCACCGACCTAGCACATTATCCTCAATAATATGGCTTTATTTGTAAAACAACTGGTGGCTCTGAGGAAGAGGCTAAGCCTCGAAACGCGTCAGCCGTCATCTCAACAGGACTATGGACAAATACATGGACTATTCCTGACACTCAAGCAATTGAGTTTGATATGATCATTTTCAACTTCTGTTTGCGAGTAGCCATTTTTATGTTTTACAAATAAAGCCATATTATTGAGGATAATGCGCTAGGTCGGTGCGCCATTTTTTTGTTTCCTTTTGTTTGTATTTTCTGTTTTGTTCTTTGATGTCCACTGTACTTGTGTTCAGGAATGCGTGGAGTTATTTTGTAGAAATTTCACCAAATTAGAAACTCTTCATTTCACCTATTGACCTTTTTTAGCAAAAGTTCCTTTACATAATTATTTTCTTTTTTTTTTTTTTTTTTGTTCCTCTCTATTTAGAGGTTTTTGTTTTTGGTGGGGGGCATTAAGGGTAGTTTATTATTTCATTTTGTGTTCTTTGTATTTGCTTCTTTTACATTTGTGTGCATTTGATACTTATGTCTGTCTTTTTGTTGTCTGTGTGTGCCGCACCTGATAAGAATGCTACAGCAAAACACATAAGGATACACATTCTGCCTTTTTTGGGGATCCCCTGATATATGCTCTGCATTGGACCTGTTCATGGACTCTGGGACCCTCTTATGGCCCTGCCCATGGATACTTTTCAGACTGAAAGGTTAAGACCCCCACAGACTGGATATGACTGTATTATTTTCATCACATCTCTGCCGCTGATCCACTTGAAGATCAAGTAGACTTCTAATTGAAATCAGCTAAATGAAATTTAGGGGCATCAAAACAATAGGTGTTCAATGTCTTACAGTTGGTTTTCTTTCTAACGCAGGCACACCCTGAGTGTCCCCTGTTGCAGAGAGGGAACCATGCATTCACCTCCATAACATCTCCAAAATATGCCCCTTTCTAACCATTGAAACAACTGACCAACTTATTCATTCTCTTGTTATCTCTTGCCTTGACTATTAGAACTCCCTCCTCATTGGCCTACCTATCTGCGAGCTATCCCCTCTTCAGTCTATCATGAATGCTGCTGCCAGAGTCATCTACCTTACCAACTGGTCAGTGTCAGCCACCCCCCTCTGCCAATCCCTCCACTGGCTTCCCATTGCCCAACATATAAAATTCAAGACACTAACAATACCATACAAAGCCATTAAAACTCTGCCCCAAGCTACATCACCAATCTTATCTCCAAATATCACCCAAACCGCCTTCTACGTTCCACCCATGGCCTCCTGCTTTCTATCATGTCTCCTCCTCCCATGCTCATCTCCATGACTTCTCCAGAGCCTCTCCCATCCTCTGGAACTCACTATCCCTCATCAGTGCACATCAGTACCACCCCATTAGTGCACATCAGTGCCAGCTAATCAGTGCAGCCTCAGTGCAGTGCATTAATGCACATCAGTGCACCCTCATCAGCACCCTCATCAGAACCTAGCAGTGCATCCTCTGCAGCACCCAACAGTGCAGCCTCATTAGACCAGAATCATCAGCACCGCCACATCTGTCCAAGAGTCCCTATCGCACCACAGCCCACAGTCACCAGTATGGTTAAAATGTTTTATTTCAGTGAGGAGGCATACCAGCTTCTAATCTTGAGCGACGAGAGCAGAGGGGAGTCCGATTCTGATTCAGCATTTGAACCCATTTTAAGCAGTGGGTCTGCTACAGAATCGGAGGAAGAAGAAAGTGTATCCATGAAATGAAGGTGTTCTGGTGAGGAGCAAGCTACCACAAGTAGTGCAGTGGCATCAACCAGCAGCTCTATGCCATCCACCAGTAGCACAGTGTCATCCACTAGTAGCGCAGTGCCATCCATGAGAAATAGAGTACCACTGCAAGAAAGGCCAAGCACTAGTGGGGTGTCATCTTAGGACCCATGCTAGCCTTCCCTAAGCCCTTCAAAACCCTCGCTGGCTTCCCCCTAATTCGGGAGCAGCTAACATCCCGCCTTTTACCACCCAGCCATGTGTCCAAGTTAATACAGAGAACTTTGCCCCTATTGATTTTTTTTTTATTTAATTTTTACCCAAGACCTTCTATCTTCCATTGTGGCCCAGTGCAACTTCTATACACAACGGTTTATCTCAAGAAACCCAGATTCAAGTTATGCCCATCCCTATGAGTGGAGAGAACTAACCGTGGAGGAATTTAAAATATTTTTGGGCCTTACTTTCAATATGGGGCTCACAAAAAAAATTAATTATACTCCTACTGGTCAACCCACCCTACACACCACATGCCAATCTTCTCCTCTATTATGCCAAGATCAACATACCTAATGATTATGCAGTTCCTTCATTACAATGACAAAACCCAGTGCCCTCCCCGAAATGACCCAGCATATGACAAATTATTTAAAATTCGGCTACTTCTAAATTTTTTCTCTGAGAAATTCGCCCAGTTTTTTACCCCTGACCAAAATATCTCCGTGGATGAGTCACTTGTCCATTTCACAGGATGGCTAGGCTTCCAGCAGTTTATCCCCAGCAAAAGGGCCCGATATGGGGTTAAGCTCTACAAATTATGTGTCAGAGCCAAGGGGTACATCTATGCCTTCCTGGTGTAGGAAGGGAAAGGACACCCAGCTGCATTCCCCTAAATGCCCAGAGTACCTTGGAGCCAGCGGGAAAATTGTTTGGGAGCTTGTATATCCATTCCTGGAAACAGGAGTACCATCTGTATGAGGATAACTACTACATAAGCTTGCCCCTCTTCCGCAATCTTCACCGGAAGAAGACTCCAGCGTGTGGGACAGTGAGAGCCAATAGAAAGGGCTTCCCGCAAAGGCTTGCTAATGAAAGACTATGATGAGGGGAGACGGCGAAACATCTACCTGCTCTCATCCATTCATAATGACACCTATGTGGAAATCCCCAGAAGGAACAGCCCAATCAAGAAACTAGCACGTGTCCACAACTTTAAATTGTTTCGGGGGTGAGGGAGTCAACTTCAAAGATCAAAGAAAAAAGAAAAACCCGCCATTGGTATAAAAAAGTCTCTATTTATATTTTCAGTTTGTATAATACCTATATTATTTACCGTAAATCTACCGAGACCCCCGAATCCTATCTTCATTACCAAGAAGAAATTATCACCGCTCTTTTGTACCCTGAAGGCCCACCAGAAAGCATTCGTTCAGATTCAGTGACAAATGCAATTTTCCTGAGGAAATTCCCCCCTGTGAAACAGGCCAAAGACATCAAAAGAAATGTCGGGTGTGCTCCAGAGGAGGAGTTAGAAGAGACACCACGTATTATTGCCCCCACTGTCCTTCTCAGCCAGGCCTCTGTATAGGTAACTGTTTTCCCCGTTACCAAACTTCGCTACATTAATAGAGAAGTATGGTAAACATAATTCTCAAATCCTGAAATCCTGTCATTTACCTCCACACCCCTTTTGCAACTGCACTAAATTGTACATACTTCTTCCTTCTCTGGGAACTTATCCTGGCTTGTTATTTGACCATGCTTCTGCCTAACGCTAAACTGTATATACCCCTGCTCACTCTGGAAATGACCCTGGCCTGTTATACAACCATGCTTCTACCTAACACTAAACTGTACATACCTCTGCCTGCTCTGGAACTGACCCTAGCCTGTTATATGAACACGCGTCTGCCTAACGCTAAACTGTACATACCTCTGCCTGCTCTGGAACTGACCCTGGACTGTTTATTGACCACGCTTTTTGCCTGCCTCTTGGACTGATCTTTTACCCTGCTACTGGAGTAGTGGGATTCATAACACACGTATGTGAGGGGCTTCAGAATTAATTTTCTGGATGAAGAAAACAAATTTTTGGTTTTCTTATTCTGGATTAGGATCTGGAGACCAGAGGCTTTAAAGATATTTGGGTGGGAGAAGCCTCTACCCCTGTCCCCATTCTTTCCTGGCCTGCTACCTGTACTATGCACCATGCTCCTGCCTACTACCAGGACCAACATTTTTCTGGCAATATCTCTACCTGCACTGATCCTGGACTGTATGTGGGCAGTATCCCTGCCTATACTGACTATGGACAATATTGCTGCCTGGACAATTCCATTCGCTGTGGCTGACCAAGTCCGTGCCTGGAACAATGCTCTCCTGTGGACAACTGCACTACTAAAACCACAGGTAATCTTTTGTTTATCCTTTGCTCAGCAGCAGTGGCGGCTGGTGCTCAAAATTTTTGGGGGGGCGCAAAAACAAAAATGTAATAGGTATTGCACATGTGATGGTATAGGCATGGCACAGATGGTACAGGCATGGCACAGGTGATGGAATAGGCATGGTACAGATGGTATAGGCATGGAACAGGTGGTGGAATAGGCATGGCACAGGTGATGGTATAGGCATGGCACAGGTGATGGTATAGGCATGGCACAGGTGATGGAATAGGCATGGCACAGGTGATGGAATAGGCATTGCACAGGTGATGGTACAGGCATGGCACAGGTGATGGAATAGGCATGGCACAGATGGTATAGGCATGGCACAGGTGATGGTATAGGCATGGAACAGGTGGTGGAATAGGCATGGCACAGGTGATGGAATAGGCATTGCACAGGTGATGGTACAGGCATGGCACAGGTGATGGAATAGGCATGGCACAGATGGTATAGGCATGGCACAGGTGATGGAATTTGCATGGCACAGATGGTATAGGCATGGCACAGGTGATGGTACAGGCATGGCACAGGTGATGGTACAGGCATGGCACAGATGGTACAGGCATGGCACAGGTGATGGAATAGGCATGGCACAGATGGTATAGGCATGGCACAGGTGATGGAATAGGCATGGCACAGATGGTACAGGCATGGCACAGGTGGTGGAATAGGCATGGCACAGATGGTACAGGCATGGCGCAGGTGGTGGAATAGGCATGGCACAGATGGTATAGGCATGGCACAGGTGATGGAATAGGCATGGCACATATGGTACAGGCATGCCACAGGTGGTGGAATAGGCATGGCACAGATGGTACAGGCATGGCGCAGGTGATGGAATAGGCATGGAACAGATGGTACAGGCATGGCACAGGTGATGGAATAGGCATGGCACAGGTGATGGTAAGGTCATGGCACAGGTGGTGGAATAGGCATGGCACAGATGGTACAGGCCTGGCGCAGGTGATGGAATAGGCATGGCACAGATGGTACAGGCATGGCACAGGTGATGGAATAGGCATGGCACAGGTGATGGTAAGGTCATGGCACAGGTGGTGGAATAGGCATGGCACAGGTGATGGAATAGGCATGGCACAGGTGATGGTAAGGTCATGGCACAGGTGGTGGAATAGGCATGGCACAGATGGTACAGGCATGGCGCAGGTGATGGAATAGGCATGGCACAGGTGATGGTAAGGTCATGGCACAGGTGGTGGAATAGGCATGGCGCAGGTGGTGGAATAGGCATGGCACAGATGGTACAGGCATGGCACAGGTGATGGTAAGGTCATGGCAGAGATGGTGGAATAGGCATGGCACAGATGGTACAGGCATGGCGCAGGTGGTGGAATAGGCATGGCACAGGTGATGGAATAGGCATGGCACAGATGGTACAGGCATGGCGCAGGTGGTGGAATAGGCATGGCACAGGCATGGCACAGGTGATGGAATAGGCATGGCACAGATGGTACAGGCATGGCGCAGGTGGTGGAATAGGCATGGCACAGGCATGGCGCAGGTGGTGGAATAGGCATGGCACAGATGGTACAGGCATGGCACAGGTGGTGGAATAGGCATGGCACAGATGGTACAGGCATGGCACAGGTGGTGGAATAGGCATGGCGCAGATGGTACAGGCATGGCGCAGGTGATGGAATAGGCATGGCACAGATGTTACAGGCATGGCACAGGTGATGGAATAGGCATGGCACAGGTAAATGGTAAGGTCATGGCACAGGTGGTGGAATAGGCATGGCACAGATGGTACAGGCATGGCGCAGGTGATTGAATAGGCATGGCACAGGTAATGGAATAGGCATGGCACAGGTGATGGTAAGGTCATGGCACAGGTGGTGGAATAGGCATGGCACAGATGGTACAGGCATGGCACAGGTGATGGTAAGGTCATGGCACAGGTGATGGTAAGGTCATGGCACAGGTGGTGGAATAGGCATGGCACAGATGGTACAGGCATGGCGCAGGTGATTGAATAGGCATGGCACAGGTGATGGAATAGGCATGGCACAGGTGATGGAATAGGCATGGCACAGGTGGTGGAATAGGCATGGCACAGATGGTACAGGCATGGCACAGGTGATGGTAAGGTCATGGCACAGGTGATGGTAAGGTCATGGCACAGGTGGTGGAATAGGCATGGCACAGATGGTACAGGCATGGCGCAGGTGGTGGAATAGGCATGGCACAGGCATGGCACAGGTGATGGAATAGGCATGGCACAGATGGTACAGGCATGGCGCAGGTGGTGGAATAGGCATGGCACAGGCATGGCGCAGGTGGTGGAATAGGCATGGCACAGGCATGGCCCAGGTGGTGGAATAGGCATGGCACAGGCATGGCGCAGGTGGTGGAATAGGCATGGCACAGATGGTACAGGCATGGCACAGGTGGTGGAATAGGCATGGTACAGATGGTACAGGCATGGCACAGGTGATGGTAAGGTCATGGCACAGGTGATGGTAAGGTCATGGCACAGATGGTGGAATAGGCATGGCACAGATGGTACAGGCATGGCGCAGGTGGTGGAATAGGCATGGCACAGGCATGGCGCAGGTGGTGGAATAGGCATGGCACAGGCATGGCGCAGGTGGTGGAATAGGCACTTACCTGGCGACGGCTCGGCTCCCGGCGGCGGCTTCTCCCCTCCTCGCGACTCCTCTTCTTCGCGGGCTGCGGCGGGAAAGTGACCGGGCGGTGACGGTGAGTGACTGATGCACGCACCGGCACCGCCCCCAACGAGGTCACCATGGATGTCCTGAATCATGATTGGTCCAGGCTGGAGTCTGAACCAATCATGATCCAAGACATCACAAAAGGGGGTGGTGTAGCGCATTGCTCTGCGCTACAGTTACGCCCCAGAAGGCCGCCAATTGGCGCCTCTGCTGGTGGAAAACCCCACCCCCCATCGGCACCAATGCGGCGGACGCCGAAAGGGGGGTGGTGTAGCGCAGAGCTCTGCGCTACAGTTACGCCCCAGAAGGCCGTCTATCGGCGCCTCTGCGGGTGGAAAACCCCACCCCCATAGGCACCAAAAATTTTTTTTTTTTTTTTTAAATCTTTTTTTTTTCTTTTTCTTTTTTTTTGGGGGGGGGGGGGGGGGGCGGCGCCCCTGCGCCCCCTATGGGCCGGCCGCCACTGCTCAGCAGAATGTATTTTGAAGTGTAATTCTTGGTATGTACATGCTATGTGTTAGAAATATGAAGGGCCCCTCAAAAGTGCGATAGGTTGTCAGGAAATAATATGTGTAATTTATGCTCCTAGAAAGCTTGGAGTTGATACTTGCATGTTGGGCCTCTGTATGTGGCCAGGCTGTGTAAAAGTCTCACATATGTGGTATTCTTATACTCAGGAGGAGTAGCAAAATGTATTTTTGGGTGTAATTTGTGGTATGCACATGCAGTGTCTTTAAAAAATCTGATAAATAGACAACTATGTGTGAAAAAAAATGCATTTTTATTTTCTTTCCACATTTTCCAAAAATTTGTGGAAAAAAATTACATGTTCAAAAGACTCATAATGCCTCATAGAATATACGTTGGGGTGTTAGCTTTCCAAAATGGGGTCATTTTGTGGACATTTCCATTGTCCTGATGCTCCAGGACCTTCAAAAGTGTGATAGGTTGTCAAAAATTATACATGTAATTTATGCTCTTAGAACTCCTGGAGGTGCTACTTGCGTGTTGGGTCTCTGTATGTGGCCAGGCTGTGTAAAAGTCTCACACATGTGATATCGCCATAATCAGGAGGAGTAGCAGAATGTATTTTGGGGTGTAATTTGTGGTATGCACATACCATGTGAGAGAAATGATCTTTTAATATGACAATTTTGTGGGAAAAAATAAAAAAAAAACCTTTATTTTGCAAAGAATTGTGGAAAAAATGACAACTTCAAAAAATTCACCATGCCTCTTACTAAATACCTTGAAATGTCTACTTTCCAAAAAGGGCTAATTTGGGGGTTATTTGTACTTTCTCAGCATGTCAGTGCTTAAAGCGGAGTTCCGGGCACAAAAACGATATTTTTTTTTTGTGCCCGTCCGCTAGTTCAGCCTAACCTGAAAAGGAATTGGATAGTTAGATTTTTTTTTTTTTAAAACTCACCTTGTAATTGACGATCGTAAATACTCACCTATGACAGCTTCCTCCTCCAGCGCCGAGGCTCTCCCCGTCACTTCCTGCCTCGCAATGATTCCTGGGAGCTAAACGTCATAGCTCCCAGGAATCAATGCGCCGCACCGGCCCCGCTCGTCATTTCCGGGCGACGCCGCATTCCCCTGCTAAACAGCTTCTGGGCATGCCCAGAAGCTGTTTAGGAATGCGGCGCCGCACCGGAAGTGACGAGAGGGGCCGGTGCGGCGCATTCTGGGACACGAAGACGCGGAAGAAGACAGAGAAGAGGACCGCGCCGGCTTCAGCTGCCCACAACCGAGATGGAAACGCTGTGGAAGAAAACTTCTAAGTAAGTATTTCTTCTAAAAGGTAAGTGCGAACCGGGACAGATCAGAGGCTAGCCATTGTGGAATGTGCTAGCCCTGACTGTCCCGGGGGTATGTTCAAAAAAAAAAACGTTTCTCTGCCCGGAACTCCGCTTTAAAGAAATAAGATAGGCCTTCGGTACATCAGGTGTGAACAATTTTTATTCAATGCCAATATAGCTTGTAGACTCAATAACACCAAATTATATACAAATATTTGTTGTTTTTTTTTACCTAGGATGTGTAGCAGTATAACTTTTGGCCAAAATTTATGAACAAAAATTACAATTTGCAAAATTTTATAACAGAAACAAAGAAAAATGCATTTTTTTTTACAAAATATTCGCTCTTTTTTCATTTATAGCACAAAAGATAAAAACCTAAGTGGTGATTAAATACCACCAAAAAAAATCTCTATTTGTGTGAAAAAAAGGACAAAAATTTCATATGGGCTCAATGTTGCATGACTGAGTAATTGTCATTCAAAATGTGAAAGCACTGAAAGCTGAAAATTGGCCTGGTTAGGAAGGGGGTTTGAGTGCCCAGTGGGTAAGTTGTTAAACCTTCCCCTCCCAAAAAAAAACTGTTGCTATAGCTGCTTTAATTTTTCACCTACCTAAAGTGTATTTTATGGCAAAATAAAAAATAAAAAGTGAGACTATGTTGTCCACATAGTGACAATGCACCTTTGTGATATCACTGCAGAAGAATGTTGAAACCCTCAGGTAATGTAAAAAAACAGCAGGATCAACAGGTAATGGGGTGAAAAAACTGAAATGTTATATTAATTTTGCCCATAGTTTAATTTAATTAATATTTTCAAATAAAATATTATTATAGGTAACAGTGTATTTTTTAGACTACACAAGAACATACAGTATGCAGATGATAAATAGATAGACTAAGTTTATTTTAATTAAATTTAAATAGAATTATAGGCAGACTGCTTTCATTTCGGATAGAGAAAGGGAGTGTTATAACTCCTAGCAGAATTTTTTTTGCCACCTGTGTCCCATTGTAGAGACTTACTTTCTGTCCCATAGCCAAACAGGAAGTGAGAGGAAATCCTTGCAAATTAGGAGAATTCCTTGGGGACCCCCCAGGTCCCCAGAACTATTGTCCCCATTGGAAGATTCCCCTCAATTACTTTTCTGGGGACAACCTAAAATATGGGACTTCGCTTTTACTTTCAGTGATCATGATAAACAAGATGAATAGAGAGGGTGAATCTCCTCAAAGGGGGCACAGGCAGCAATAAAAACCTGATAGGTGTTCTAATCTATCTCCACTCTATAGAGAGAGTATCGAACATTGGGGCATAGGTTGGTATTTTTTAAAGGGTACCGTTTTACAACCAATACAACACAAGAAATGTGTGATCTACAATTTATCTAAAAAGTTTTACTTTATTGTTTACATAGGTTTCCCAACAACAGGACAGACAAAGATAAACAAAACAAAAATGTTACAGGACAGTATAAAAATACCATAGTAGCAAACATTAATACAATGTCATCATAAGGTCAAATCCTTGACTATGTGGGCGGACTCATCAGAGGTCGTAACCAGCTTGGATGACCAAAGCCAGTGTGTAGCCCTCTAATGGATCCAGGCTCCACTACCCGACATGTTTCGCGGTGTGTACCGCTTCCTCAGGGGCACAAGGGATAGAGCTTAATAATGAACAACTAGAAAGATGACAAGAAGAGTACAAAGTTATTATACTAAATTGTCACCGTTTACACTTAATCATCATGCTATTTTATTATTTCGAATATCAGTGTGTGTCAAGTATGGAGTCTTCAGCCGCGGCCCCTCCAGACAATGCTTTGCTATGCATGGTCTGTGGCATATTCCACAGCATCCAAAAAAGCCGATTATACATGTTTATCAGTACTATATGTATCCTCTACCATCTAGGCCAGGCTACTCGCTCTACCTTGTGGTCGTCCATGCCCGCCAGGGGGACGCTAGTTGGCATCCAGCACCTATACTCCGGATGTTTTGATCCATCAGTCTCATTACTGGGAGCACCCACATATGCCTCGGCCTGTATGCTAATGTAGATGAATTTCTTCTTTTTATCCATGTAAGTAATCTTGTTGAAATTGTGATCGAGTACATGACGTATAAGTGTCATAAGTTGGAGGGGCCGCGGCCGAAGACTCCATACTTGACACACACTGATATTCAAAATATTAAAATGGCATGATGATTAAGTGTAAACCGTGACAATTTAGTATAATAACTTTGTACTCTTCTTGTCATCTTTCTAGTTGTTCATTATTAAGCTCTATCCCTTGTGCCCCTGAGGAAGCGGTACACACCGCGAAACATGTCGGGTAGTGGAGCCTGGATCCATTAGAGGGCTACACACTGGCTTTGCTCATCCAAGCTGGTTGCGACCTCTGATGAGTCTGCCCACATAGTCAAGGATTTGACCTTATGATGACATTGTATTAATGTTTGCTACTATGGTATTTTTATACTGTCCTGTAACATTTTTGTTTTGTTTATCTTTGTCTGTCCCGTTGTTGGGAAACCTATGTAAACAATAAAGTAAAACTTTTTAGATAAATTGTAGATCACACATTTCTTGTGTTGTATTGGTTGTAAAACGGTACCCTTTAAAATCCCAACCTATGCCCCAATGTTCGATACTCTCTCTATTCTGACTAGGGATGAGGTACCTTAGGCTCTAATATATCAATCCAACAAGCTAATTTTGCTATCTCCACTCTATACACTGAGGGGTGGTATTTACATCCAGTGAGAAGTGTCTCCTGCACTGCTGGCCGCTTTCTTAGTTGAATTCTGAAGTCCTCAGCTCTCCCTTTGCCTCCATGCTCCTTGCAGTGCTGCTGAGGTCAATTTGATTAGCTGGACCTGTCATAGGCAACAGTGCTGACTATGCCTGCCCTTTCTGGCCTTCTCCTTCATTTATAGAAGCTGTACTATAGCTTCCATAAATGAAAAGCACTCTATGAATGGAGGAGGTTGACCTCCTATTTATCTACCTGTCCTCCCTTCATAGAAAACTTTTCATTTAGGAAAGCTCTAGTAAAGTTTCTAAGAAAGGAGGAGAAGATCGGTAAGGGTGGGCATAGCCATCACTCTCTTGATTAGTGTCTATTACAGGACCATTACTCGTATTAATCCATCTTGGTGTATCCCCAAGAATAATAAGAAAAAAAGAGAAAAAGTCAGAGGCCGCGGCAGAGTTACTTATGTAGTGATTTAACAGATGGTTGAATGAAATGTAAGACGGGAAGGTAAAATGCAATGGTTTACCCAAATCTATGAGTTTGATGAGTTTCCTAATGCTTGATCAGACAACCTGGAGTAAAAGTCTGCAGGGAATGTATCTGTTCCTGCGCCAAGAATGGTCACACTCAATGCTCGGTGAGAAAATCTGGTAGATCCTATGCACTGCAGTATCTGGATTCCGGTATATTTACAGTTAGAGGTCTTTTAGCCCCAAAAAATGCAAAGTGGTGTCAGCAGAAGTGCTCAAATGTAAAAGAGAAGCTGGGAAGTTAATTCTTCGTACATTTGATATTTATTACTCACAAAATAATATAAAAACACCATCAACGCATTTCATCACATTACAGTAGCCACTTCCTCAGTATGGTGCATAAGACACTTTAATGGGTAATTTTAATGGGTAGGACCAGAGTGCATTCCTTCTGCCCAGAGTATACCCTACTATTCTGTCAGCAATAAATATCGGATTTACAAATAATCCACTCCTTCTCCTCCACATTTGGGCACCTCTGCTGACACTACTTTCCCATTTTTGGGGTTCAAAGACCTATCACTCATATTAACCCCCACAGCACCAGAATATCACAACTGCAGGGGTATGGGGAGACAGAGGACTTTAGATTTAAGGTAGAACCCTTATTGTGAAGTTCCCTCCTCTCCACTCCTCATCTCCACGTAAAGCAGACTTTTCTTTTTTCTCGTTTGTCTACCTTTTTTTTCGTAAACGTCTTCTGTCCGGTCCCCAATGCCCATCATTCGTCTAGGCCAGGGATCCTCAAACTACGGCCCTCAAGTTGTTGCCGAACTACACATCCCATGAGGCATTGTAAAACTCTGACATTCACTGACATGACTAGGCATGATGGGAATTGTAGTTCCTGAACAACTGGAGGGCCATAGTTTGAAGACCCCTGGTCTAGGCAAATGACGGACATTATGACTGCCATGGCTCCTGGGACATTCCTAGGAGGCATAAGGCTTTATAGAGAAAGGAGGAGGGGGGCAGGCTTAGCGGCGTGTCATCCCGAGGCCCGTCAGACCCAGGAGGCCTTGGGTTGACATCACGCAAAAGATGAAGTATTCTGCAAGACACCGCTGTATCGCTGGGCGGGTAAGTATTTGAAACATTCAGTACCGACCACGGGGTATGCAGGGGTTTAAAAAAAATGAGAGGGGTTGGAGGCTGGAGAACCACTTTATACATATAGAGCAGCCACTAGCACAAGGGGCATTTCTCGTTCAACGTATGTACCATTCCCTGTGCTGATTTAAAAAAAAAATGTAACTAGGCTTTGGTATTAAGTAGAAATCATAGTTTCTCTAGTGTACACAGGGCTTTTTTTCAGCGGGAACGTGGGGGAACGCAGTTCCGGCACCTCTAGCACAGAATGTATTTTATAGCAAGCAGTGCTGTATCTTGGCCTAGGCCAACAAGGCCCAGGCCTAGGGCGGCACTTTGCAGGGGGGCAGCAAAAAAGCTGCACCCTGAACGGAAAAAAAACAGCCTTCTCCCGGCTCCTGTACGAAAAGGGTCCCCGCCGGCTTACGCTACACTTTTAGTATAGTGCCAGTCCTATGAGGCAAATTGGGCCAGAGGGCAGGGTCCAGGAGGCAAATCAGTCTGGCACCCCCATAAAGCGGTCACACCGCTACCTGCTGGTATGATAATACCGGCCGGTCAGGACATTCGGACAGACCGCAGGCCGCCGACCACACTTAATATAACTTGCCTGACGGCCGCCAATCCTAATAGGTGTGACACTGTAGCCTAATGTTCCGCCTACCCTCCTCCGCCCCCAGGTATGGCAGGCATCATGTCAATAATATAGTTTCATTTCTTTAAACATCCTTGTCCTTGAACGAGCATACTAACTTGCATCATATACAATTAAGACGTTTTAATTGTATACTATTTCAATAATATTTTGGACTTGCTCACCTCATATGTGCTATCGTAATATGTCATTGGATTAGTAAGATTACTCCAATCTTATAAGATATTTGGACTTGTGTTTGCTGCCACTGATTATTCCACATATTTGTATAATGGTTATGGGCTTCCCAGTCATTATACAAATAAGTGAAATAATTCTATGATTACAATCAGTGGCAGCAAACACAAGTCCAAATATCTTGAGAGAAAGGAGTAATCTTACTAATCCAGTGACATAAGGCTGGACTGATGGGCACTGATATGCTGCACTGATGGGCGCTAATAGGCTGCACTGATGGTCACTGATGAGGTGGCAATGGTGAGTACTGATAAACTACACCGATGGGCATTAATGATGCTGCACTGATGAGGCTGAACTTATGGGAACTGATGAGGCTGCACTGATGGGCACCGATATATTGTGGTCTGTGGTTTACATATGACAGGGCGGGTCATAAACAGGTAAGGGTGTGGCCTTTACAGGAAGGGATGGGTCATACTTAAATTAGGGGGTGCATACGTTTAGTCAGGCCTAGGGCAGCACAAAACCCAAATACACCACTGATAGCAAGGAGTGCTGGGGTGTGCCTGAAGGTCTATCGATGCTGGCTGCTGGGGGATCTATTGTCACTGGTGGGGATCTATCTTTGTGTAGGGGTCTACTGTTGCCAGGTATGTCTATTGTGGCTGGTGGGGGGTCTTATTTTGCTAGGGGGTAAATTGTTGCTGGGAGAGATTTATTGTTGCTGGCTGTTGGAGGGTCTATTGATGCTAGCTACTGGGAGATCTGTTGTTGCTGATGGGGGTCTATTGTTGCTAGGGTGGTGTTTTGTTGTGGGGGTCTATTGCTGCAGGATGGTCTATTGTTGCTGGAGGGGGGTCTATTGTTGCTGGGGTGGGGTCTATCAAATTCCATACAAAATACTTAGTAGCACAAATGATACTTTGTTCTGCATTCTCTAAAAGGGGCTGTACTGGGAGGGGGTGAAACCTAGGGACCCTGCTCAAAGGTGGGTAGGGGGCAAAAGATGAAGGCTGACCCAGAAGGTGACAGTTCCTGTACCTATTCTCTGAGAAAAAAAGCCCTGAGTGTACATATGTCAAACACAGGGCCCACAGGCTGAATCCGGCCTGTCAGCCCTTGTCATATGGCCCTTGCACCCAGTTTTGCAGACAGAACATTGTAGGGGAGATGAGCTTGCACACTGTGAATAGCGCACCCCTAAATCCAGCACTCTGTACATAGAGTACTCCTGAACTCTGTATGTAGAGTACTCCTGAACTCTGCGCTCTGTACGTAGTGTACTTCTGAACTCTGTACGTAGAGTACTCCTGAACTCTGCACTCTGTACGTAGCGTACTCCTGAACTCTGCACTCTGTACGTAGCGTACTCCTGAACTCTGCACTCTGTACGTAGTGTACTCTGGAATTCCGCACTCTGTACGTAGAGTACTCCTATACTCTGCACTCTTTACATTACGTACTCCTGAACTCTGCACTCTGTACATAGCGTACTCCTGAGCTCTGCACTCTGTACGTAGTGTACTCTGGAATTCCGCACTCTGTACGTAGAGTACTCCTATACTCTGCACTCTTTACATTACGTACTCCTGAACTCTGCACTCTGTACATTGTGTACTTCTGAACTCTGTATGTAGAGTACTCCTGAACTCTGCACTCTGTACGTAGCGTACTCCTGAACTCTGCACTCTGTACATAGTGTACTCTGGAATTCCACACTCTGTACGTAGAGTACTCCTATAATCTGCACTCTTTACATTACGTACTCCTGAACTCTGCACTCTGTATGTAGTGTACTCCTGAACTCTGCACTCTGTATGTAGAGTACTCCTAAAGTCTGCACTCTGTACGTAACATGCTCCTGAACCCTGCACTCTGTGCATAGTGCACCCCTGAACCCTGCACTCTGTACATAGTGCAACCCTGAACTCTGCACTCTGTGCATAGGGCACCCCTGGAACCACACTTTGTACATAGCAAACCCTGCACTCTGTACATAGCGCACCCCAGCTACAACTGGCCCTTTGACGGCAACCAAACTGCTGATGTGACCTGCAATGAAATTGAGTTTGACACCCTGCTCTAGAGAATAAAAGAAGTGTAGTTTTCACATATTGGGTTCTACTCCTCTTCTTACGTCTGTCTGTGCTACTGTACAATTTAGCCAAATAATTGTCTACAACCAATCTCCCTTATTCCATAAAGCTTGATTTTTTGCCTTTATAGTGGGAAAATTATATTTCTTTTTAGAAGACTTGCAATTTCCAGTAGTCCTTATACTGTATATTCATAGTTGTTCATGGTTTTGTCGCCCATCAAATTCTTAGAGAGAACGGGAATGAATTGATTGGGGAAAATTTCAAATCCTTAGAGACTCCATATATATGTTGGAACAGAAAAAAATAACATTGTTCTTATTATTATTATCATTATTACTATACAGGATTTATATAACGACAACAGTTTGTGCAGCACTTCGCAATATAAAGGAAGATGATACAATTCCAATACAATTCAAGACAAGAGGGATAGGGGGACCTGCTCGTGAGAACTTACAATCTAAAATGGACTGCCAAGTGATATAAAAGAAAGAACTGAGTGAGGAGCTGACAGACAAAGTAAAATAAAAATTTTAGGTGAAAGTGGGATAGGCTTCAATGAACATATACGTTTTTAGGGATCACCTAAAGGCAAACAGAATAGGAGGTATCCCTGAGGTAGAGGGTTCCAGAGGACGGGAGAAACTCTGGAGAAGTCCTGGAGGTGAGCATGGGAGGGGGTGACAAGGAATCAAGAGAGCATGAGGTCTTGGGAGGAGCCCAGGGGATGTTTTGGTTGATATTTTGAGATGAGATTGGTGATGTAGCTTGTGGTAGAGTTGCAAATGGCTTTTTATGTTGTTTTTAGTATTTTGAATCTTATTCATTGGGTAATCAGAAGCCAGTGGAGGGTGGTGGACACTGAGCGGCTGGTAAGGTAGGTTAGTCAGGCAACAGTCAGCTATAAACAGCAATGTCTGAAAATGTCATGAATATTTTTCAAAATTATTATTATCGTAAAAGTCTCCTAGGACATTCGGAAATATGAAATTAAGTAAAAATTTTAAAAAGATGATAATAAAACAAAAGCAAAAAAAAACAAGATGACAAAAATGTATGCACATAGAATTATTCGGCTCCTTAGTTTTCCTCCAGTAACAGAAGTTCATATTTCAAATGTTGCTGTACAATGCTCCCCCCCCACCTCCCCACCACCACCACCTCTCTTGGCTTTCAGCCAATGCGTTGTTTTACTAGTGCAGAAAACTAGACATTATGTCTAAACAAACCATGTGATCATAATTTTAACCTTGGCCTTTACTGGTAGGAAGCTAAGTTGTAGAGGGCTTAAGGGTGCTCCTAAAATTTGGGATTTCCCATCACTTTCTGTCTTAGTGACAATGTACACCAAGACAGATGGAGAAGCTGAGTCTACCTAATGGGGACTCAAAGTGGACAACAATAAAAATTTGAGTACAGAATAAAGGATAAAAGCTCCACTCCTCATATGAACATCCAGAACTATATTTATTTAAAAAAGTAATTTTGATTCGGTATTTAAATAAATTAGTTTAGCTAAATTCATTACATTTGTTTCATTCATTTTCAGAATTTGTTTAGTTAGTTTCATGCTCGCATTTGAAAAATTCAACCGAATTAAAAAAAATCTGAAATTTCTGTTCTATTCTTTTGTAATATTTTCTATTCTATTCCAATCTTTTCCATTCAAATTAATTCTATTCAAAATCCGAATTTCGGAAGATAGTTATAATATAACCATCTTAAGAAATTCGAATTTCAAATAGAATAAATTTGAATAGAATAGAAAAGAAAAGACTAGAAAATAAGTAAATGGAATAGAAAATAATATAATAGAAAAAAACAGAGTAGAATAGAATAAAATAATAAAATAAGAATACATTACCATTTTCCGAAATTTGAATTTTGAATAGAATAAATTCATGTTCGAATAGAATATAAATGAGTAGAATAGAAAATAATAGAAAATAATAAAATAGAAAATAAGAGAATAGAATAGAACATTAATAGAATGGAATAAAATAAAATAGAAATAATATAACGGTTATATTCTTTCTATTTTATTCTATTCTATTGTTTTCCTATTCTATTCTCTTACCTTCTATTCTATTATTTTGGATTCCATTGTTTTGAAATTTTATTCTAATCTATTCTATTCTATTCAAATTAAAATTTAGAAAAAGGTCATATTCTTTTTTATTCTATTATATTAAATTATAATCTTCTATTCTTTACCATTCTTAAATTTTTATTCTATAGCTTTATTATTTTATATTCTTTTATTATTATTATAGCCTTTTTAGAAAATTGATTTCTAATTTTTTCTAATTCAATTTTGATTCTAATTTGTTTTCAAATTCGAATCGGAATTCGTCCAAATTTCAGTTCATTATTTCAGATTTGGTTAGATTCATTACTATTGTAAGTCAGTAATTCAGATCCATCTGAATTTCCGAATAATGAAAAATCTGTCTGAATATTGATTTGGAACTAAATGAACTGTACATGTCTAATTGATAGGGGTTGATTTACTAAAGGAAAATAGGATGTTCACTTTGCAGAGGTAGTTGCTCTGGAGCTTAGTAAATGCAGGGAAGTTTCACTTTTCAAAGAATATCCTAGCGTATGTAAGTAAATAAAAGTTGCCCTGGGAAAATGGGGAAAATATGGAAGAAGTAGTTGGATCACTTTGAGTTAGCCGAGGTGGAGAAAACAGTTTTGTTTTTTTTTTTCTATGTTTGGGTCGTTTGGTTTTTTGGGTATTTGGTATATTTGGATATGAATATGGCTATCAATATGTATAGCTGATGTATGTGTGTTTTTTGTATTGATCTTTATATGTAAGGATGTGATTTAAAAAACAAAGTAAATAGATGAAACGTTTTTTTTTTTTTGCTTGCACTTGATTGGATGATGGAAGTCAACTTCCACTCATTTACAAAGCTCTGGGGGAAATTATTTTGCAAAGCACAACTTACCTTGTTAAGTGAATAACCTATTTGCCTTTAGTAAATCAACCTCATAGTCTTTTAATACACACCAAGTGATCCAGCACTCTTCATTAATTGAATAGTTACTAAGCAATATAAATTTGATAGGGATTCTAATCCTTCCTTATTCTATCAAAAAGGAAGCAAATATATTTTGGCTATATTTAATATTATATTTTATATTATATGTTATATTATATTTAATAATTATATTTTATTTTATATTCAAATCACTTGACAGTTTCTTACAGTATAACTCTAGTGGGATCCCTGTGTTGAGTTCCTAGGTCTGCTCACCTGCTGTGGGCAGAACGGGCAGGAAAAGCACCTCTATAAACAAAACATAGAAAAAAAATAAATAAATTTGCACTAGATCCATTTTAACTATCACCCATGTAGCTCCAATACAGACATAAGAAATATAAATAATTTATTAATTATTAGCCTAAATATTTTAATTGATTATTTTTCTAAATTAATTAATAAAAATCATTTTAATTAATTTATTTATAAATTATTGGTTTCATTAATTTATTTGTTAAAAAAAAATAATAAGAAATACAATTATCCAAAAAAAGTTCTTTAAGTCCCGTTTCACATTAGTGCGATGACAGACATGGCATGTGATTGTGAGCGCACTGCTCTGAAAATCACATGCGATGTCTGTGCGAAATGCGAATTCAGCCAGCCATACAGATTGTATGGCTGAATTTGCATCGCATTCGTACACAACACGCACAGGAACCTTTTCTGGGTCCGCAGCAGAATCGGATCACATGGTGGTTCACACCTATGCGATCCGATTCATGTCCAAACTGACAGTTCGTACTGCGATATGCGAACTGATCTGGGGGTGTCATTAACTTTTTTATTGACACCCCCCAGCAATTCGTATATATTGCAGTGTGAACTGCCTGAGATTTAAGAGTCGGTTCACACTGGGGCGACACGACTCTGCACAACTTCGGGGGTGACTCGTGCATTACCATGCACCACGACTTCGGAGCGACTTGCAGGGACTTCGCATAATGGAAGTCTATGCAAGTCGCTCCGAGGTTGCCCCGAAGTAGTACAGGACCCTTTTTCTAAGTCGGAGCGACTTGTGTCGCTCCTATTAGAATGGGTCCTGTAGCAGTCAATGGACCGCGAGGGAGCGCGACTTGTCAGGCTGACAAGTCGCATGCCAAGTCGCGGCAGTGTGGACCGGCTCTTAATGCACTGTGGATTCGCAGGGTTCCTGCATCGCATATATGTGAAACGGCACTGAATCAACATTTTTAAAACTCATGATGTCAAATACATTGTGTAAGGCCTCGACATGTTTTTATAAATAACTTCTTTAAGTTAGGATTTTGGTTGACCAGGTGGGCCGAATGAAGAAACAGAGGGGCGCACCTTAAAATAAACATCCACAACCTCAAAGGGCTGTGAAAATGCACAATGTGTATTAATATAAAAAACATACATACAAAAATAATGACTTGGCTGACCAGGAAAATAATCATACTTTTTACAACAGCAAAGTGAGCTTCTAGGTGGGGGTTTCCTAAACTACCCCTACTTTTTCCCATCTGCTTGATGTGCATCCAAAGTGACCGAATCAATAAGTAGACCGCCCCGCAGAAGACAAGGAATGGAAGAAGAGAGCCCAAGAGGAAGATAATTACCTGGGCTATGAACGAATATCCCACTTCTGCATTATTTGCTATAACACTTTCAAGAAAAACATTTGTTGAGTTGTGTCTATGAAGGACAAGCCCATACTGGACAATAGGGATGCTGGAGGCTACAGAAATAAGGAAAGAAGCCAGGATAAACCGAGGAACCAGTTTGGAGATCTTGGTCTTCATGTAGACCAGCAATGTGTGGCTGTAATTTGCAATTTTCACACAGTAGAACACGCACAGGATGGTGGTGATCCAGAGGTCGTTGGAGTGCAGTAACATTCCTAATAATAGAATGCCTAGGTTGAATAAAACGCTTTCTTGGATTAGCCAGGTAAGGTAGGTTCGCATTAAATAGGCCACAAAAATGGTGGCCAAAAAAAGGCTTCTACAGATCCCCAGACAGGTGAGGATCTTGTCGCAGGTATCCAGAGATTTCAGAGTCTTCCATCTCATGAATTGAACGACCACAATAAACAAATTTAATGCAATCCCCATAAAGCACTCAGCAAACAATACGGCAGTGAATAGGTTTTGGATATAACCACCCATTGTGTGATATCAGATCTTCCTCCCGAGAGGGATAGGTGTGTAGAGTCTTGGGTGCAGAGCTATGTTTGTGTATCAGGCGAGTGATAATTTGGTTATATTGGATTGGAGCATACAGATCTTTCTCTCGGCTCTCATGTAAATCTTGCAATCATGTTTCCTATCCATGCAAATATTAAAAACCAATGGAAAATGTTAGTGAGCTCAAGATTTTTTACTTCATGTGTGGTCACCTGTCACTCTCTGAGGAAAAATATATGTTGCTTACACAAATGTCCCTTTTTTTGAGACCAAATCCCTCTGAAAGCAGAGACCCTGGAGAATAAAATGGTGATGCAACTGCTAATCAAGTACAACAGCGAGTAAAAAAAATCACTAACGTTAATTTTGGAGCACACAAATGCAATATATACATTTTTAGTAACATAAAAAAGATGACTTGTCACCAAATAACTAGATAACCAACATGCCAAGTCCTAAAATTGCTTGTTCTTGGAAAAATGTAACAAATTCTAGTACTATAGGTTTAACCATTTACGGACCGCCCGCCACAATTTTACGTCGGTACTTTGACGTTATTAACCACTTAAGCCCCGGAAGATTTTACCCCCTTCCTGACCAGGGGGTATTTTGCGATTCGGCACTGCGTGACTTTAACGGATGAAATTGATGTCCTTTTTTTCCCCACAAACAGAGCTTTCTTTTGGTGGTATTTGATCATCTGTGCAATTTTTTGATCATGCGCTATAAACAAAAAAAGAGCGACAATTTTGCAAAAATAACAATTTTTTTCACATTTTTTACATGAAATTGCCAAAAAAAAATGTAAAAATCAAAATTTTTTTAACATTTTTGGCCAATTTGTTTTCTGCTACCTATGTTTGGTAAAAAAAAAATCACAATAAGCGTATTTTGATTGGTTTGCTCAAAAGTTATTGCGTTTACTAACTAAGGGAAAGATTTTTGTCATTTTTATTGTTTTTTTTTTAAACGAGTAATGGCGGCGATCTGCGATTTTTCTTTCGGGGCTGCGACATTGCAGCAGACAGATCGGACCCTTGACTGACATTTTTGACACTTTTGGGGGTACCAGTGATATTACTACAGTAATAAATGCTATACATATGCACTGTTACTGTAAAAATTACACTGGCAGGGAATGGGCTAACTTTATTGGAGAGGGAGGGGTTAAGTGTGTCCCTAGAAGCGTGTTTCTTACTGTGCAGGGATGTGGCTGTGTGTGTAACAGCAGAGATCAACGGTCCTACATAGCAGGACCGTATGATCTGTGCTGTTACACAGGGGAGAATGACAGGCGGCTGTGTTTACATTAGCCGCCTGCCTTTCTCCCGGTGTAACCGACGATCGCAAATGAGCGGCGGACATCGGGTCCGCTGCTCACAAGCGCGGGGGGTCCGTGAACGAGCGGGTTAAAGTTAAAGTTAATTTTAGGGCACAAAAATGCAACATTTTACCCAATTTTTTTGGTAAAATATAAAAGATGAGGTTTCACCAAATAACTAGATAACCAACATGCCAAGTCCTAAAATTGCTTGTTCTTGGAAAAATTTAACAAATTCTGGTACTATAATTTTAAATGGGGGGGGGGGGGGGAGTTAAAGTGCTTAAATGTAACTTTAATTTTTTTATATACTTTTTTTTTCACCTAACTTTATTTTTACCACATAGGGGACATAATGTCCCCTATGATACTATTTCTTATTATAGCTTCTCTTTAACCCTTTTGCTGCCAGAGTTGTTTTTGAGGGTTTTTTTGCACACTTGTTCCTGAAGATTAGTTAAAACCCTCAACTTTATGTATATATTCTGAAAGCAAACATCCTGATGAATAAAATAGTTTTAATTCCAATTTTTTATTTTATGTCACACGATACAACGGTTTGTCAAGCACAACATTTCAGTAAAAAATACTGTATTTTCTGGCGTATAAGACTACTTTTGAACATCAAAAAAATCCCCCAAAAATGGGGGGTCGTCTTATACGCCGAGTATAATATCTCCAAGGTAACCTAAGTATAAGTATTACCGGTAGATGAAAATTAGGGGTGTCGTCTTATACGCCCAGTCGTCTTATACGCCGGAAGATACGGTAAGTTAAAGTTCATTTTAGGGCACAAAAATGCAATATTTTACCCAATTTTTTGGTAAAATATAAAAGATGAGGTTTCACCAAATAACTAGATATTCAGCATGTCAAGTCCTAAAATTGCTTGTGCCTGGGAAGTTGCAACAAATTTTGGTACCCAAAATTTTCCACAGGTTATGGCACATGTTATGTATTTTTTTTTCTTTTCTGGGAGGGGAGGGGGGGTTAAAGTGCTTGGTATAAGCTTTTAATCTTTATTTTCACTTAACTTTACTTTTTACCACAAAGGGGACCAAATGTCTCCTATGAGATATTATTTTGTTACGATAGGTTCTTTTTACCCTTTTGCTGGAAAAGCCGTTTTTGCATTTTTATTTGTTTTTGGCATGATTGTTCAAAAATCATTTTAGTCCTGAAGATTAGTTAAAACCCAAAACATTATATTATTTTCTGAAAGTAGACACCCTGGATTAAATGTTGTAGTTCCAATTTTTATGTCACACAAACAATGCAATATTTCAGGAAAAATATATTAATATTAATTTTAGGGCACAAAAATGTTATTATGCATAAAATGTTGTTATACTGCACACTGGTTTGGTAAAATATAAAAGATGAAGTTGCTCCAAGTAAACAGATACACAGTATGTCAAGCTTTAGATTTTAGTACGTCCGCAAATCAATACTGAACTTTAGTGCCCTATATTTCCCACAGACGATGCTTTCAAAGCCCTACAGATCATCATCTTTTAGTTAAGCACTAATAATGGGCCTGGAAATAATGCTCCCAATCTGGAGTTAATGGCAATATGTAATTAATGTATTGCAACTTGCAAGGGATCTTTTCCTAAGTAGGTGTGTTGACGTTCATATGTGCATGCACATGGGGGCAGGGTGGGCTCAAAATTTTGGGAGGGGAGGATTTTCTTTTTTTAAGTATTTGGATGTAACTTAAATTTTTTGGATGTATTTGGATGTAACTTTTTTAATTTTTTTTTTTAATTGTTTTTTTTTTCATTGAAACAAAACAAAAAATTGCTTTTCAAAAAGTCATAAATACAAAACCAGGGGGTTAAAGAATATAAGGAAAGGGGAGGGGAAAGGGGAGGGGAAAGGGGGAGGAAATAGAAAAGAGAGTAAAAGAAAAAGGCTGGTACGACCATATGGCTTTTGGGCAAAAGTATACAAAGGAAATATGAGGATGGGTACTCGTTAAATAAAATCTTACACTTGGGGAAGGTAGGCATAGATTCAAAGACCTATATAGTAAGTTTAATTTTTACATTTGTATTTTTTACTTACGTTTAAAAGTTATTTATATTACATAGGGCACAAAAAGTTCCTTATGTGATATACAATTTTTAGGACAGGTTCTCTTTATTGGGAAGTTAGGGGTCTTTAGATCCATGATGTCTCACCTGCCTTCCTAAAAGAGTGCAGATAATTCTCCATTAGGGTCTTCCCTGACCACAAGGGACAAGAAAAGTGTCTCCTGAAACTGGTAGTGTAATTTTACGCATTGCTTCTGGGCAGTGGTGGGATTCAAAAATTTTAGTAACTAGTTCAGACTTTCAAGCATGGGCGGTGTAATCCTCAGCTGCCATGCTGTTTGTGTGACAGCTGTAGCGGCCAGAGGAAACTCAGCTGCACTGAAGATGAAGTGTCCATGTGAATTGTTGGGGCACTGCTGTTCCCCCGACACCCGCAGGCCCCGTTGCACAATAGTCAGCGTTTGGGGCCTTTTGACTGGGCTCCATCACGTGAATGGCCAGCTGGTTCTACTAAATGGCACAGGTCTGCGCCTGTGCACGGTCATCCCCTTGTCACAGGGCTATGGCGCAGCCACTCATGTCAGCGTCCCTGTGATGTCTGATGCTGATGCGCAGCTCATGCATGGGTGCCATGGAGCCAGGGGATAGAGCTGGACACTCATCCAGAGGAGGCTCTTTAGCAGACCAAACGTCCGGGGATCTTTATTGACTCCATCTGCCACCCGTCTATCGCCTCCTTTCCCTATATATATATATACAGTAAAACCTTGGATTGCGAGCATAATTCGTTCTGGAAACATGCTTGTAATCCAAAGCACTCTTATATCAAAGCAAATTTCCCCATAAGAAATAATGGAAACTCAGATGATTCGTTCCACAACCATTTATTCATAAGTCCTTCAGTTTATACTCCATATAAAAAGATTATAGCATTGCGATAGGTTATATAACCATAAAATGTCCATCCACAAATAGCCCCTTCCACAAGGGGATTAGAAGCAAAATCCAGTAGGAGCTACAGAGTATCAAAGAGAAGAGAGGCGCCTCTAAGTGTAGCAATATGGTTCCATTTAATGAAGGTACAACATTTAGCAACTCACATGGTTAATGAATAAAACAGGCACATCTAAGTATGCAGGCATCCGGGGTAAAGCTGTACCCATGGACTATCTTCTGCACCACCGGCTGCCAGTCTGTAATCCTGACCGGGAAGACCACCCTGCAGTAAAGGGATCTGAAAGCGAGGGGCAGCATGGAAGGGATGACGTAGATGGCGGTGAGGAGGATGGTCTATGTGGACAGCTTTAGCCTGGATGCCTGCATACTTAGGTGTGCCTGTTCCAATCATCAACCATGTGAGTTGCTAAATATTGTACCTTCATTAAATTTAACCATATTGCTACACTTAGAGGCGCCTCTCTTCTCTTTTATAATCAGCTGTGACTTGAGGCTACTTGTATATCAAGACATCGCTTGTAAACCAAGTCAAAATTTATTTGAAAATTTTGCTTGTCTTGCAAAGCGCTCTTAAACCAAGTTACTCTCAAACCAAGTATATATATATGGGGGCCGTTCCCATATGGCTCCAGACTGACAAACATACCTGTCCAAAGGCTTACTTACCCATGCAGTGCATCAGTAACCTACAAATGTAAGTATTTATATTGAGGATTACTATTATGGACTTTCTCAGCAATTAGTATCCATTTTTCTGAATCCTTATTGCACTATATTGTGCAGTAGTTAGGCATTTAGTGCTATACTCTTCATCTTTATTGGATGAGGGTCTATGAATGGGCACATTTACACTTTATACTGTATATTATACCCCGTTACTAATATTAGTATTATTTTTCCCACCAGGACTGGTCTTTTTGCTGCCATGTGATCCTTGTGAGCTTCAGTGTGCACTGTTCAGGCATTGCTTGCCTGGCAGTGTCTCTACCCAATTCATCAGTATATGAACCCCCCCCCCCCATTCCTAATTCCTGCCATTAGCACTCTATCTGTGGTCATCAATATGATAGGATACATACCACAAATTACCATTCCTTAAAACAATAAACATACACTGTGAGTATTCATTGTTTGTCATGTGATCCCTGTTTACTTCGAGGCAGCTAATGATATCCCTCACCTATTTGCCAGGTCTTTTGAAAAAGACTTTGTGTACATATTATCCTTACGCAGCGCTGTCTGTTCTCAGTTGCTATTGATTTCTTAGCGTAAATTTGCTGATGGTGTATAAAAAAATGGTTTAAATCTACACTGTAGCTAAATAAAATGTGAAAATAGATTACCACTAGATGGCACTATGAGCCCTCCTACTCATTTTTCTTGCTTCTAGGAATTAATATATATGGCCTATTTTTATCATATACTTATTGTTACTAGCAATCTCATCTCCACTTCCATCCAGCCATGCTGCAGTGCTAGGACGTCACATGGTGCTGCTAAGCCGCGCTGAAGGAAGTGGGTGGAGGCGGAGCCAAATCTGAGTAGGAAGAAGTGATGTCACTGGTTGCTAGACGCCAAGCGGCTCGGCTCTAGCAACCAGTGCTGTGTGTGTGGGCTCCCACAGCAGAGATGGAAAAGAGAGAGGCCAGCCAGAGCCAGGGGAGTCAGAATCGGATGGTAGCCGGGTCACCGTCTACTGAACAGTAAGTCTGACTGGAGTGACAGACTGACAGTGACCCCCCTTCTTTGGCAGCTTGCACCGGTTCGGCGAACTTGGAACATTTTAATAACAGGTTTGCACAAACCGGTAAGAACCGGCTGAATCCCACCACTGCTTCTGGGTTCATTCCGGCTAGGGAAGATCAACAAAAGGATGTTTGATGGTCTCCCTCTCTTCCAATCTGTGGCATGGCCCTCAGGTGGGATAGCAAAGCCTAGGAAGCATGGAAGGGGGGGTCGCGCTGAGGGGACACACTCCAAGGATCACAGAAAGTGATTGGTTATTAAAGCTGCCCTGGTGGACCTGGACGTATCTCAGGATCCTCATTAGTGAGTCATATCCACTCTTATTATAGACTAGTGATGGGCCGAACACCCGACTGTTCGGTTCGCACCAGAACATCTCTAACAGGGAAAGAGTTCTAGCGAACATGCAAACTTTATTAAAGTCTATAGGACACGAACATGAAAAATCAAAAGTCCTCATTTTAAAGTCTTATATGCAAGTTATTGCCATAAAAAGTGTATGGGGACCTGGGTACTGCCCTGGGGGACACGTATAAATGCAAAAAATGATCGTTTTTACAGGAGCAGTGATTATAATAATGCTTAAAGTGAAACAATAAAAATGAAAAATTACTTTAAATATCGTGCCTGGGGGGCCCCCTAATGTGCCCGTAAAGTGGCACATTTGTGCGATGTATGGAGCCTGCTGCAGCAATACTGACATTTCTAAAGGAAAAAATGTCATTCAAATTTGTTCGCGGCTGTAATGTATTGTTGGCTCCCGGAAATACAGATTAAAAAAAATGAAAACCGCGGCGAAGGGGCCCCGCCCCACCCCCCAGTCCATACCATGCCCTTTGGGTCTGGTATAAATTTTAAGAGGAACCCCACGCCAAAATGTAAAAAAAAAACAGTGCGGGGTCCCCCCAAAATTCCACACAACCTTATCTGAGTATGCAGCCTAGCAGACCAAGAAAGGGGGACGAGTGAGCGAGCGCCAACCCCCCCCCCCTGGACTATACCAGGCCGCTTGCCCTCAACATGTGAAAGGGGGCAATGGGGGGCCCCCCAAAGCACCTTGTCTCCATGTTGATGGGAACAAGGGCCTCTTCCCGACAACCCTGGGCTGTGGTTGTGAGGGTCTGTGGGTGGGGGGCTTATCAGAATCTGGAATCCCCCTTTAACAAGGGGCCCCCAGATCCTGCCCCCCTATGTGAATGGGTATCGGGTACACCTTACCCCTACCCATTCACCACCCAAAATGTTGAAAAGTAAACACCACAGACAAGTCCTTTATTGAAAAGAAATGTCATGTGACGTCAGAAGGGGGCGGCGCCTTCTTGCCTATAAAAGAGCTGTCAAAGCTAAAGAGCAGGCATATGATGGGTAGCCTCAGAAGAGGTGAAGCGTTTTTGAATTTTTTTCTATTTTTCGGGCGTTGTGATTGACGATGGATTTACATAGAGGAACACTATTTTTTTTTTTTTTTCTTTTTAATAAAGGACTTGTCAAAGACTGTCTTATGTGTTTTTTACACTTTTTTGGTGAATGGGTAGGGGTACGATGTACCCGATACCCATTCACATAGCAGGGCGGCCAGATCTGAGGAGCCCCCTTGTTAACGGGGGCTTCTAGATTCTGATAAGACCCCCAAAACCACAGCCCAGGTTTGTTGGGAAGAGTCCCTTGTCCCCATCTACATTGGGACAGGGTGCTTTGGGGGGCACCCCAAGGGCCTGGTATGGATTTTAGGGGGGACCCCATGCTGTTTTTTTTTTTGGCGTGGAGTTTCCCTTAAAATCTATACCAGACCCAAAGGGCCATTTTTTTCTTTAAATTCTGTCATAGGGTTCCCCTTAACCAATTAAATAGAGGGCACTTTTACCCCCTTCCTGCCTAGACCAATTTTCAGCTTTCAGTGCTCATTGGAATCTATGGGAAATACTGGACAGCTTGATGGCACTGCTCCCGGTCTTTAACCACTTGCCGACCGTATACTGTATATATACGTTGGCAAGCTGGCTCTCCCAGGCAAAACCACGTATCGGTACGTCATTTGCCTGGGTGGAGCTAGGGGGCGAGCTCGCGCCGCCGCGCTCCCGCCGCCAATCGGCAGCGGGGAAGCTGGCGCGTATGTCAGGCGGCTCCGATTGCCGCCTGACACCGGCGATCTTTCCCCACTGACAGAGAAGGACGGTCGACTGATGTAAACACAGCCGTCCGTCCTTCTCCCTCGGATAATCACAGAACCCATTTGATTCTGCTATACAGGATCGCATGTCTCTGTGTTCATCTCACAAGCCCAACCCCCCCCACAGTTAGAATCACCCCCTAGGCTTACATTTAACCCCTTGATCACCAACAATGTTGACCCTTTCCCTGCCAGTGTCATTATTACAGTAACAGTGCATATTTTTAGCACTGATTATTGTAGCAATGTCACTGGTACCCCCAAAAGTGTCAAATGTCAGTAAGGGGTCCAATCTGTCCGCCGCAATGTCGCAGTCCCCCAAAAAAATGCAGATTGCCGCCATTACTAGTAAAAACAAAAAAAAAACAATAAAAATTACATAAATCTTCCCCGTAGTTAGCAAACGCGCAAACCAATCAAAATACGCTTATTGCGATTTTTTTTTTTTACCAAAAATATGTAGCAGAAAACAAATTGGCCTAAAATGTTAAAAAATCTTGATTTTAATTTTTTTTGGGAATGTTATATAGCAGAATGTGAAAAATATTGGTTATATTTTTTTTTTCTTTTTTTTGCAAAATTGTCGCTTTTTTTTGTTTACAGCGCAAAAAATTAAAATTGCACAGGTGATCAAATACCACCAAAAGAAAGATCTATTTGTGGGAAAAAAAAGGAAGCCAATTTTATTTAGGTACAGTGTCACACGACCACGCAATTATCCCTTAAAGTAACGCAGTGCCAAATCGCAAAATAGGGCCTGGTCATTAAGGGGGAAAATCATTCTGGGGTAATCCCGAGTGTGGCTCAGGGTTACAGCTTTTGGAACTGAATATTAACCCCGAGCCACACTCGGGAGTACCGCTAGGAAGGTTAAGACCCATCCTACTATAGGCCCCACTCTCCGCAGATGTAACTGATTGAATTTGCTAGGGATCTGTCATCCCTTGAAGACTGCATATGCTGCCTATCCTTTTCCTCTACCTTGATTCTGCTAGCTTCCAAACAATGTTTTTGGTTTAGGTCACTACCAACCCCCAAGGCCTAATTTTTCTGCACTTGTATGACAGGTGCATAAAATTGAAATATTGTATGTCATTTTTAACAGTAGGCCCTGTCCCTGTGCCCTGCTAACTGTGAGGGGTTACGGTGTTCAGGCCACACCAACACCATAAGCCCAGTTTTTGGCACCTGTCTGGAATTCTTACCAGCAGATCCCTTTTCTGCACCCCGCAAGAGTAACTGTGAAGGCTTCGTTACGTTGTTCAGGCACCACCTACCGCAAAGGCCCAATTTTTGGCACTTGTATAGCACATGCAATTTCATATTTGCATGGAATTCTTACCAGCAGGTCCCATTCCTACACCCAGCAAGAGTAACTGTGAGGCCTTGGTTACGGTGTTCAGGCACCACCAACAGCAAAGGCCCAATTTTTTGAACCTGTATGACAAGTACATGCAATTTCAAATTTGTATACATTTTTTAGCAGCAGGGCCCGTTCCTGCGCCCAGCAAGATTAACTGCGAGGGGTTACAGTGTTCAGGCGCCACCAACAAACAAGGCCCAAATTTTCTGCACTCATATGACAAGTACATATGATTTGAAATTTGTATCTATATTTGTACATGCCATTTTTTGCTTCAGAAATGTCAGTATAGCTGCAGCAGGCTACATACATCATAGAGATGCACTACTTTACAGGCACATTCAGGAGACCCCCCCCCCCAGGCACGATATTTGAAGGAATTTTATATTTTTATAGTTTGCTTTAAGCCTCATTAAAATCAGTAAATCACTGCTCCTTTAAAAACAATTGTTTTTAAAAACTTTTTTTTCATTGCTACATGTTCCTCAGGTCAGTACCCGGACCCCCATACACTTTTTTGGGGCAATAACTTGCATTTAAGCCTTCAAAATGAGGCAGTTTGATTTTCGAGGTTCGAGTCACATAGACTTCAATGGGGTTTGTTTGTTGGAACAAACTTTTCCTCTGTTCACGGTGTTCTGGTGCAAACCGAACCAGGGAGTGTTTGGCTCATCACTATTCACTGCACAATGTGAACTTTTCACTGTGTGCATTTGAAGCTGAAGCAAGTCAGACAGAGCCCACCTCATTTCCTAGCTGGAGGATGTCCATGATTATCTAAACCTTTGCACCCCAGCCCGACAGCCCCTGGCCGGCCCTTTTCATTCATTGAATTTCATTTATTTTTTAATAATGCATGCAAATACACCCTGCCTAGGAACACACGCTCCTCCAGAAAGACACCCATCCATCAGGGCATTTTGATATTTGCATAACCCCTCTGAAGAGCCAGTCCACTGCTTGCAAAACCCCTCTGAGGAGCCAGCCCACTGCTTGCAAAACCTATCCCAGGAGCCAGCCCACTGTTTGCATAACCCCTCCAAAGAGCCAGCACACTGCTTGCATAACCTCTCCGATGAGCCATCCCACTGCTAGCATAACCTCTCTGAGAAGCCACTCCACTGCTTGCATAACCTCTCAGAGGAGCCAGCCCACTGCTTGCATAACCCCTCTGAGAAGCCAGTCCACACTGCTTGCATCAGGACTTGAGAGGAGTACTGAGGCAGGATGCTGTGTTGTTTTCAGTAAGCTATGTACAGCACCCTGCCGGCCCCTCCCACCAGCCATGATCTGCATGCATTGCATAGAATAGCACAGAAAATGTCATTAGCATGTTGATGAAGAAGGAAGGAGTAACAGGGGGGCAGTGTGTAGAAAGGGTGGGACAGTGTATACAGGGGGGCAGTGTATACAGGGGGCAGTGTTTACAGGGGGGCAGTGTGAAAAGAGGGTGGAACATTGTATACAGGGGCAGTGTATACAGGGGGGTGGTGTGTCGAGAGGGTTGGACAGTATATACAGAGGGGCAGTGTGTAGGGAGGGTGGGGCAGTGTATACAGGGGGCAGTGTGTAGAGAGGGTGGGACAGTGTATACAAAGGAGAAGTGTATACAGGGGGGGCAGTGTGTAGAGAGGGTGGGACAGTGTCCCACTCCACTGCTTGCATAACCTCTCAGAGGAGCCAGCCCACTGCTTGCATAACCCCTCTGAGAAGCCAGTCCCCACTGCTTGCATCAGGACTTGAGAGGAGTACTGAGGCAGGATGCTGTGTTGTTTTCAGTAAGCTATGTACAGCACCCTGCCGGCCCCTCCCACCAGCCATGAACTGCATGCATTGCATAGAATAGCACAGAAAATGTCATTAGCATGTTGATGAAGAAGGAAGGAGTAACAGGGGGGCAGTGTGCAGAGAGGGTGGAACATTGTATACAGGGGGGCAGTGTATACAGGGGGGGCAGTGTGTCGAGAGGGTTGGACAGTATATACAGAGGGGCAGTGTGTAGGGAGGGTGGGGCAGTGTATACAGGGGGGCAGTGTGTAGAGAGGGTGGGACAGTGTATACAAAGGGGAAGTGTATACAGGGGGGCAGTGTGTAGAGAGGGTAGGACAGTGTCTACAAAGGGGAAGTGTATACAGGGGGGCAGTGGGTAGATAGGGTGGGACAGTGTGTTTAGGGAGTCAGCGTACACAGGGGCAGTGTGTAAAGAGGGTGGGACAGTGTATACAGGGGGTGAATTTTTTTTTTACATAATCCCTGGTTGTGTTTATTTGTTGTTTCTAATCAGACTAAAAAATCACACCCAATTTTAACACAATTTAGAACTTTTTGCCACAGCACACTACGCACGCCGCAGGTCACCATTTTCCTGGTAGGGGCCCCAGGGCATTGCTTTGCTCAGGGGCCCATTATGCTGTTAGGACAGCTCTGGTAGCTCCAATAATGCACATGCACAGTCGTGTCCAGCTTCAAGATGTAATGCCACCAGATGTAATAAGCACACTTGCACAATAGAGGGAGCCTCTATTGTGCAAGTATGGTTATTACATCTGATGGCTCCCTCTAGTGTGCCCCCTACAGTCATAGTGTTTAGATTCAACACATGTGGAGTCTCCCTCAACTGTGCATGTGTGGTTATTGTGTCTGGCAGCTCCCAAGAGTGCACATGTGCATTGTGGTTATTGCAACTGGTGGGCGGCTCCTTCTAGAGCTCATGCCTGGTCATTGGGTCTGGTCTCAATATGTGTGGAGGCTCCCTCTACTCCACATGTGTAGTTATTGTGTCTGGCTGCTCCCTCTAGTGCACATGCACGGATATTGTATCTGGCTTCGACATTTGTGCATTCTCCCTCTACTGTGCATGTGTGGTTATTGTGTCTAGTGGCTAACTCTAGTGTACATGCATGATCATTGGGCCTGGCTTCAACATATGTTGTGGCTCCCTCTGCTGCAGTGGCGGAGCCAGAGGGTTAGCTGGGGTGGCAATTGACACCCCAGAAGAAGCCCTTGCCACCCCTGTTGCCACCCCAATCCTGGGCGGGTGGCCGGGTGTATGTCAGCGGGAGAATCACAGTCAGGGGATCGCCGTACGGCCGGGAGCTGCGGAGGGAGGCGGATGGAGAGCAGGGAAGACTGGACTCTGTCTCCTGCTACTTACAGTGGTGGGGGGGGGGGGGTGGGGGGGATGTGGCTGAACGGAGCTTCAGCCCCGAGTGTGCCCCCAAAAAGCCCCAGGTCTCGTGTGGATCGTTAACCTCCTTCCTTCGGCTCTCAGCTGCAGCCAGAAGAAGACGGAGGGGGGTGGAGGCGGAGCCAATGCTAGGCGGCAAGGAGAGGAATTTGAAATCCTCCTCCTCTCGTCATGTGACAGCAGAAGAGGTTCTCGGAGCGGAGGAGGATTTCAAATTCCTCTCCTTGCCGCCTAGCATTGGCTCCGCCTCCACCCCCCTCCGTCTTCTTCTGGCTGCAGCGCTGCTCTGAGAGCCGAAGGAAGAAGAATGTGAGAGCCCGAGGGGTGGGGAAGTGGAAGAAGAATGTGAGTGCCGGCGGGGGGAGGAGAATGTGAGTGGGGGGGGAGGAGAATGTGAGAGCCCGAGGGGGGGGAGATGAATGTGAGAGCCCGAGGGGGGGGGGGAGAATGTGAGAGCCCGAGGGGGGGGGAAGAATGTGAGTGCCCGAGGGGTGGGGGGGTGGAAGAAGAATGTGAGTGCCGGGGGGGGGGAGAATGTGAGTGCAGGGGGGGGGGGGGAAGAATGTGAGTGCCACTGTCCGAAGGGGGGGGAGAAGAATGTGAGTGCCCGAGGGGTGGGGGGGTGGAAGAAGAATGTGAGTGCCGGGGGGGGGGTGGAAGAATGTGAGAGCCCGAGGGGGGGGGGAGAAGAATGTGAGTGCCCGAGGAGGGGGGAAAGAAGAATGTGAGTGCCCGAGGGGGGGGGGAGGACAAACCCCTTGCCATTTGCCACAAGACAAACCCCATTAGCCGAGGAGGAGGCGGAAGGACTCGTGGAGACGCGCCGCCGGTCACCGGGACTGAGAAGAAGCCGCCCGCTGCCGCTCCAGGTAGGTAAGGGGGCACGCACGCTGATCTCTGCATTGGGGGCATGTACACTGGTCATTGCATTGAAGGGGGCATGTACGCTGGTCATTGCATTGAAGGGGGCATGTACGCTGGTCATTGCATTGAAGGGGGCATGTACGCTGGTCATTGCATTGAAGGGGGCATGTACGCTGGTCATTGCATTGAAGGGGGCATGTACGCTGGTCATTGCATTGAAGGGGGCATGTACGCTGGTCATTGCATTGAAAGGGGGCACACTGGTCTCTCTGCATTGAAAGGGGGCACACTGGTCTCTCTGCATTGAAAGGGGGCACGCTGGTCTCTCTGCATTGAAAGGGGGCATGTACGCTGGTCATTGCATTGAAAGGGGGCAGGCTGGTCTTTCTGCATTGAAAGGGGGCACACTGGTCACTCTGCATTGAAAGGGGGCACACTATACCTTAATTACTGAAGGCCCCTTTCACACTTTTGCGACCTCAAAGTCACGCAATTTTTTACAGCGTTTTTTGCCGCAATGCAATGCCTATTACATTTTTCTGTTTGCGCCCCCCCCAAAAATTGTGAGCACCAGCCGCCACTGTCCCCAATATACCTAGAATAATGTTCACATATTAATCTGCAAGTGTTCACAGATGTGTATAGGTCAGAGTGTTTAACTGACAAAGAATGATGTGCCATAGAACTGCTGATGATGTATTTTTCTTCTCTGTATCTAATAAATGCATACTTTACACCCCCCTTTCCAGTACCCCCCAGAGCTCTTCAGGCCCCCCCCCCCCCACCAGTGCTCTTTAGTCCCCCCTCCCCCAGGGTTCTTCAGCTCCCCACAGTGCTTTACAGCTCCCCCCTATTTTCATAAATTTAGGCTAATATGTATTCTGCCACATATTTTTTGTAAAAGTGTATTTTGATTGGTTTGCAAAAAAGTTATTACATCTACAAACTATGAAACGTTTTATTTTTTAATTGTTTTTACTAGTAATGGCAGCGATCAGCGATTATTAGAGGGACTGCGACATTGCGGTGGACAAATCTGACACTAAATGACACTTTATATATTGACCCCCCAAAATAATACCTTGCCACCCCTTTGCCACCCCTGTTTTAAAAGTCTAGCTCCGCCACTGCTCTGCTGCACATGTATGGGGTTTGTATACAGCGGCTCCCTCTAGTGTGAATGCATAGTTATTGTGCCTGGCTTTGACATGTGTAGAGGCTTCCTCTACTGCACATGTACAATTGTTGTGCCTGTAGCTCCCTCTAGTGGTAATGCATGGACTTGATGTTGGTCCTCTTGCAAATCTCCGCCTGCCACTGAAAGAGGAAAGGACCATCATGTTGGTTTAGCGCTTGTGTGACCACAGAAAACAAAGTCAATAAAGGTACGTTTTTGGCAATTTTTTATTTAGAGAATCAACAAACCACAATATAGGGACAGTTTGGGCTGTTGGTTGTATACTGCCTAAATTTCTAAAATGTACATTCTATTTTAACATAATAAACTACAATAATACACACAGTTTATGTTACCAACACATTTTAATTAAACCTATGTATACTTCACCGAGCTTTCATGCAAACAAGAATCCCTATAGCTAATCTACATGACACACAGAAAGCATGGAATCATCTATGCCAAGTCATAATAAGTTAATAAAGCCAATACCAAATCATATACAGCCTAACGTATGAAAATGTTCAGACTTCCAATGTTCAGGGATACACATTATCTTATGACACTATGGGGGAGATTTACTAAAACTGGAGAACTCAGAATCGAATGCAGCTGGGCATGGTAGCCAATTATCTTCTAACTGCAGCTTGTTCAATTAGGCTTTGACAATAAAACCTGAAAGTTGGTTGATTTCCATACAGAGTTGCACCAGATTTTTCACATTCAAGTTTTAATAAATCCCCATATCTATGTGATTGTACTGTACAATAAGCCTCCATAGTGGAAGCCGACTCCTCAGCAGGCATCAGAAGTACCTCGATCCAAAACGTTTTTAATGCTTTGTCCCCATTGGGGTTTATCGCTCACTTCTGCCACAGTAACAAGTAGGGATGAGCCCAAAGTTTTATCCGAACAATCACTGATTAAAATGGCCATATCTGGCCAATGACATCACCTAGGAAAACCCCTTCACTTTGTTTACCTCATCATCATAACAACAAGGTTGGACATCCATTGATCAGCAGCACTTTTTTCTTTAGGCAAGTGTTGGGTATTGCCCATCATGAATAACATAAATCCGTATCACTGGATGCTGGATTTACATCATAGAGTACAATATATATATATATATATATTTTTTTTTTTTTTCTTATGAGTGAATGAGTAGAGGTGTTACGTACCCTTACTTACATAGAGGTGAGAGTACTGTTCAAAAGCAATGGGCTTGGGTGTGTTCGGGTGGAGCCCCCCAGGAATTTGGCACTGCACACCGCCAATCATAGGCAGCGTGTGTATGTGCAGTTGCCAGTCAGGAAATGCCTCACAGCCTATGATTGGCGGTGTGCAGTGAGGGCTTCCTGGCGGGCTCGAACCACCAGCCCAGGGTTGTGTGCAGAAAAGGCAATTGTCTTCAGCATCATGGGACCAAGATGCTTTACCAAAGGGCCTCCCCATATTAAGGGCATGTAGCCTAATATGATTCAGGAGGGGTCCTGCCTGTTTGTTCTCCCCTTTTCCTGGCCACCAGGCTGCATGCTCTGATAAGGTCTGGTATGAATTTTTTGGGGAGACAAAGGTCACAGACCGCAAACCTTGCAAGGGTTCTAATGCTTCTTTACACTTTCCCAGGGGTCTCCAAACCTTTTAAACAAAGGGACAGATTACTGTCATTCAAACTGTAGGGGAGTCAGACTGTGGCCAGTGGGAGTAAAAAATGCCCCGCGTCACTGAATCTAAATTTTGCCTCAGGCTTGGTTGTCAGTGGGAGTAAGAAAATTACATAGTGCCTCTGTTTAGTAAGAGGATGAATAGTGCCCCATTATTAGTATTGGTGGGAGAAATAGTGCCTCAACACTGGTGTCAATGGGAAGAATAGTACCCCATTGTTGGGGGTCAGTGGAAGAAATGGCGCCTGATCATGGGGGTCAGTAGAAAGAATAGTGCCTGTATCAGTGGGAGGAATGGTGCCATAAGGGCCGGGTAAAGGCATGCAAAGGGCCGAATCTGCAGGCCGCAATTTGGAGATCACTGCTCTATCTAAACAAAATTTGACTGGAGATAGAAATAAAGGGTACATTTTCCAATTTAAGGAATAGTTGGGACCCCTGTTTTGTTTCCATGTGTCCCATTGGAGAGGTTTCCTCTCACTTCGGGTTGCAACTACAGGGCAGGAAGTGAAGTTACATTTCCCTAATGGTAAACATGGAACAAAAAACTAACATGGATTCTAACTATTCCCTGTCTATCCAAAATGAAAAGAGTTAGCTTAAGATATACTTTGCCTGCATTTACATGGACTTCTTGACATGGATATCACAAATTTCCATTTGCATTCCTAGCACAGTTGCAGTGTTATCACCAGGACAGGCAATAAGAGCTCTCCCCAGCAGACCACAAAACCCAGCAGGGTTCATGTAATTGTATTCAAACTAAAATAGAAAAACATTTGGCTAGAGATGAGGCATTCTTTGCACTTACATGGAATACCTGGCATGGGGATCACAAGTTGTCATGGATGATTAAAGAAAACGTTTAAGAGTAAATTGTTTCAATTTTCAATTTTTTACAGTTTTTAGTATCTAATTTTTTAGTATGCAATCTATTTGATTATTTATTTTCCACCAAAGCTCAGGGACCAATAACTGTTTTCTTCTGAAAAGAGTCCCTGGCATGGGAATTAAAACTTGTCATGAACGATTAAAGAAAACTTCAAGGAGAAAATTGTTTTCAATTTTCGTATCTGTGGTTTTGCATTATGTCATTTTTTGGTACATAACTTCTTCATTTATTATTTTCATCCAGAATTCGGGGATCAATCACTGCTTTCTTCTGAACAAAGCTCAGTACATAGTTTAATGGGAAAAGAAACCCTTCACTGAGTTTCCTGTTGTAGAAGATGATGACACTGGAATGCAGGCATGGATAGAGCGAAGCAACTATTGTCAATAGTAGTTTGTATGGGCTTCCAGCTTCTAGCACACCAAATATATTAATATTAACAGATGTAATAAACAGGATATGAAGCAGAAAGAAAGCAGCCATGCTTTTTATGGCATTGTAATGGATTTTCATGTCTGGATGGCGAAAACTTGTCTCAACACCGCTCATGTTTCTGATGTGCCTCCAAAGAGATGGCACAGTCAAGAAGAATGCAAAGCTAAATATAACAAGAGGGGGTGTAGAACCTATCAAATATGAATAGTGTCCTCCAGTTGTATTCTTTGTCATGTTTTGAAACACTTCAGTGGAAACAGCTTTATATTGGAAAAACAATGTTTCCCAAGCATAAGGCAGAACAGATACAAAAGAAAAAAACACACACAGTCCAAGACCCCATGGCACCAACCTTGACATCCTCACCTTGAGATAGAGGAACACAACATGCTTGTAACTGGTAATCTTCATACAGTAATACACACAGAGCAGACTGGCCAACCAGATGGAGACATAGTTAAACATAAGTCTACCAAGGGGAATCAACTTGTTGAAGACATCTAAATGGACTTCTGGCAAAAACCATTTAAAGGTCTCATACACAAAAGTCAGACACTGGAAGATCCACCTGGACAGGCACAGACTGGTAACAATTTTATCCCCAGTGGGAAGGCATTTATTCCTGATCCAGGCCTTGAGATTCATCAGCACAATGAATTTGTTGAGTATCATCCCAAAAATGACAATAAAATAGGATGAATAAATATAAATAATCTGAAAAACAGACCACATAGTCATGTCTCAGTCCGGAGAACACGGGGAAAGCAGTGACTCTGGCTGTCAGATAAGGAATTTGAATATAAATTGTACAGATACTTTTCATTTATTTAGAATGTTGCAAACTCTAGTGGTTCATGAGTTCCTGGCCTCCCTACGCAACTAGTTTGATTAAAATTCAAATCAGACAAAGCCTATGCTCTGTTTTGCATTATCGATACTGCGTTTATAGTCAGATTTGAATTGCCTTCTAGAATCACAGGGATATTTTTAACTGTGCTGTAATAATTTGGTCTTTTTGAGTCACAATTACCACTTGCCACCAAGGCCAATTCCGATAGCTCAGTCAAAAATCATCATTTTTTTTTCTAGAAAATTACTTAGAACCCCAAAAATTGCATTATGTTTTAAGCAAAGACCATAGAGAATAAAATGGTGGGTGTTGCAATTTTTTATGTAACAGGGGAGGTTTATTTATTAAAGCTAAAATTAGTCACAAATCTGCAGAGAAACCAATCAGCTTCTGACCTCAGCTTGTTTAATTAGGCTTTAGCAATAAAAGCTGGAAGGTTTCTCTGAAGAACTCTGACAAATTTTGCCATCTCTAGCCTTAGTAAATAAACCCCATGGTATTTGAGTAGAGTTTAAATTTTTTTGGAAAAAAACTGAAAATTGTATACTCACCTTTCCATAATTTTCCTTTCCTCTTGCATCTTCATGGCAGCATACACTAGGTTGTGGCTCCGCCTCCACAACCTGATAAGACTGGTTAACTATAAATCAAAGACAGACCCGGCTCGCAGCATTCTCTCTAACTCTCACCATTTGGGTGAGAATCTGTATGCTGCCATGAAGATGCACCAGGAAAGGAAAATTACGGAAAGGTGAGTATACAATTTTCCGTTTTCCTGGGACATCATGGCAGCATACACTTGGGAACGAACTCGCCATACGGGAGGGTGCAAGAAAAATTTTGTAATGGTCAGTAGCATAAGTATGCATTTTCCAAATGTTACTGTCATGAGCCGGTTTTACCTAATAAAGTGTAATGAAGGTGTCCCAGGAGGACCATATTGCTGACTTGCAAATAGCCTCAGGAGACACTCGGCACTGCTCTGTCCACAGAGCTGGCACTGCCCTAGTTGAATGTGCTCTTAAGTCTTAAGCTCCCAAATCACCTTTGACTTTCTCTATCAGAGAAAAGATCTTACCTTGTGGAAGTTCTACTGAATTTTTTTTCCCGTCATTATTGCAGACAGTAAGACCTTTGTGAATGTCCTGGGAGAGGTATACAGACTGAGGGGGAAGCACTGAAATTGGTAGAGGAATTTAGGATGGATTGGGACAAGTAAGTAGGTGTCTGATAAACCTACAGAGCATCCAGTCTCCCAGATTTATCAATAATAGAATTTATTGGCGGTTCTCTATCTTACAGGGATACACATTATCTTATGACACTATGAGGGAGATTTACTAAAACTGGAGAACTCAGAATCGAATGCAGCTGTGTATGGTAGCCAAATAGCTTCTAACTGCAGCTTGTTCAATTAGGCTTTGACAATAAAACCTGAAAGTTGGTTTCCATGCAGAGATGCACAAGATGTTTCACACTCCAGTTTTAGTAAAACCCCATATCCATGGGATTGTACTGTACAATAATCTTCCATAGTGGAAGCCAACTCCTCAGCAGGCATCAAAAGTTTGTTAATGCTTTGTCCCCATTGGGGTTTATCACTCACTTCTGCCACAGTAACAAGTAGGGAGGAGCCCAAAGTTCTATCCGAGCAATCACTGACTTGCAAATAGCCTCAGGAGACACTCGGCACTGCTCTGTCCACAGAGCTGGCACTGCCCTAGCTGAATGTGCTCTTGAACAAGAGGGTCTTGAGGAGAGTAGGCTCTTTTAATTGTCTTAACCACACATATGGTGGAAGCAATGACCAACCATGCAGATTTCATGATTTTAGCATATATGAGAAGGAATTAACAGCCATCAGTTCGAGTATGAACAGATGTAAAAGTCTGCCAAATCAAAGGTGAAAAAGACACCAAATGTTTAAAATCCTGGGAACAGTAGTAGGATGATGCTTTCTAAAGATTCAGGTTGGCATAGAACAGCCTATGCAAATAAATTCAGGCTAGGAGTTATGCCCATAGACTAAACCTTCCCAAATACCAACTCATCCAAATGGATAGGATACACTTCCGCTGTGTCCTCAGCTGAACAGAAGCTGTAGGAAATAACATAGATACTGTAGATAGACTCTGGAGGAAAGCATGAGGCAGACTGATCAGGACAAACATGATTGGGGTTAGTCAATATGACACAATGACGTACAACCCAGCTGCAGAACAGGAGGGATAGATGACCAAGTGAGGCATTATTACTCAATGCCCTCATACAAAGGAGGAGCAAAATGCATTGGTGATCAGGTCACTAAAGACCTCCCTACAACAGTCTGCAAGTCATTATCAGCAAAGGTGACTCACAGCTAACTGCAGAGCAGAAGAGGTTCATGATCTGGCATACCTAGGTCATCATAAGCCTGCTTAAAAACAGTATGCAAGTTAAATAGTACCAGTGTTGCACTCTCCTAGTTAGGCTGCTAGCTAGGCTAGGTAAATTTAGTTTCTAGCTTCATTGTATCAGTTGAGCAGCTTGTGATTATTTTGGCCTATTCTATACCTCACTGGTTTCAGTTTTGACTGCTCCCCCTTGCCTTCTGGATAGTTCTGCAAAGTAGTGGGCTGGATGAAGAGAAATTAGCAAGTGAATATTTAGGTTGCCTGAGCCAATTCTTGGGGGAGGGTTCCCAAATGATGGCTGAGAGTGAGCATAAATAGCCTGAGCCTTGGAGTTGCCTTGTCCTTATCCAGGAGGAGAGATTCCCAGTCGTAAGGGCTGCTGCCCTTCTTGACAGCCCAGCTGAAGATTCTGCTTCTACTCATTGAGGTCCCAGTTGTGCAATGTTGGGGGGGGGGGTGGTATTCTACAAATTCTTTAAAGCTAGGAGAGGGGGTTTCACTGGGGACCCGGTCTGGAAGAATCAATAAGGAAGTTGTTTGCCTTAGTCTGGAGGGAGATATCCAAGTACCTGAGGACACTGAGTATAGACCTGAGTTAAGGATCTTAGTGACTTGGGTTGAGCGAACCCGAACTGTATTGTTTGGGATCGTACCGGACTTTTGGGTATTCGGTACCCAGACATGGACCCGAACATTTCACTGTATGTTGTTCGGTAATGTTATTTGATGTTTTGGAGCGGTTTTAATGGCTCGGTTTTAATGGCGCGGTTTCAACAGGTGCAAGGCAGCCAATCAGCAAGTGTTTAACTAGTGTGCCCTTAGAAGTCATCACAGCCATACCTACTAATGGCATGGCTGTGATTGGCCAGTGCAGCATGAGACCCAGCCTCTATATAAGCTGGAGTCACATAGCGCCGCGCGTCACTCTGCTCAAACTATACTAGGGAGAGATCCCTGCTGCTTCTGAGAGAGAGATATGAGATTATTGTAGGGTCAGGCTGGAGATTGTTTTTAGGTAAAGAATAAGAAGAATCTTCTTTAATCAGACAGCGATCTACATTGATTGTATTGTGTGGGGGTGCAGTGCGTGATCTTTATGCCCTGACCTGAGCTCAGTGAGGAGGAGAAAGGAGAAAAAAAAAACTTTTATCAGTCTGTTAGGTGGGCGGCGTGCGGTGCTGCACATTTAATGCAAGCTCAGTGCATATGTGTCTGCTTAATCTGCATTTTAAAAAGAAAAAAACTTTTTCCCTTCATATTTTACTTTGACATACAGTGTTTAGACAGACACTGCTTTTCTAACCTGCTCTTCAAAAAGCACCAATGTAAGGGGAAAATAATTATTTTTCAGTATTTAGGGGAAAAAAATTATTTTTCAGTTTTTCATTCAAATGGGTTTTTTTTTATTCAATAGCAGAAAAGAACAACAACAGTATCCAACCTGTTAGGCGTGCGGTGTGTAGCAGCCATTTCATTCAAGCTGAGTGCATATGTGTCTGCTTAATCTGCATTCAAAAAACGTTTTTCCTTTATATTTTACTGTGACTTACAGCATTTAGACACCGCAGTTCAAATCTGGTATTCAACAAGCACCAATTAAGGGGACAATTATTTTTCAGATTTTCATTCATACATTACAGTGAGATACACCCTTTGCATACTGTTGTATTCCGCTTTGTGATAAAAACCCATTTAGGGAAAAAAAAGTTAATTACGGCCTAGTCTGCATATGGTACAGTCGATCTGTGCCAGCTACACGCACAGATGAAACACCTTTCTCAGCTGTGAGTTGGCGACAGAACCTGCAGCAGTATTTGGCAGGGCCTAATAAGCCTCTACAAATGTTGAGGCCAGAACAAGTACAGGCGATAGTAGATTGGGTTGCTGACAGTGCCTTCAGTTCCTTCATATTGGTTGCTGAAAAGTCAGAGTTGGCACCTGCAGCCGATGTCCATCAATCTTTCACCTCACTCCTTGCAAATCAGCCAAGCAGTCTGACCCCCAAGCCATGCAGCAGTTTCTTCTTCTTTTTGATGACTCTGATAGCATGGTTTCCCAGGGCCATCCACCTAGCCCTGCCCCAGAAGTGTAAGAGATTGAGTGCACCGATGCCCAACCACTTATGTCTCCAGATAATTACATGGGAGGACGATCGCAGCACGTCTCGGATGATGAAGAAACACAGGTGCCAACTGCTGCGGAATTCCGAATTGTGGAGACCGACAAGGAGGGCAGGCGTGAAGACTGGGTGGAAGACGATGTGGAGGACGATGAGGTCCTCGACCCCACATGGAATGAAGGTCATGCAGGTGACCTGAGTAGTTTGGAGGAAGAGGCGGTGGTCGCACAGAGCCACCAGCACAGCAGAAGAGGGAGCAGGGTGCAAAAGCGGAGCGACCTGTGGAAGCATTCAGCTTTGTATCTCCCAAACACTGGAGCGGAAGAGGAAGTACCCCCTTACCCACCCGCGATCCCTGGCCCTGAATGCCAGCATTTCAAAATTCCTGGCCTTTGAAATGCTGTCATTCCGTCTGGTGGAGACGCAGAGTTTTAAAAGCCTTATGGCGGTGGCTGTCCCACAGTACGTCGTGCCCAGCCGCCACTACTTTTCCAGGCAAGCCATCCCTTCCCTGCACAACCAAGTGGGTGAAAAAATCAGGTGTGCACTGCGCAACGCCATCTGTGGCAAGGTCCACAGTCAGGGACGTTATATCTCCCTAACAGCACACTGGGTAAATGCAGTGGCGGCTGGGCCAGAGGCGGAGAGTAGTTTGGCACATGTCCTTCCACCACAGAGGATTGCAGGGCGCTTCAGTTTGCCTCCTGTTCCTAACTCCTCCTACTCCGCTTCCTCATCCTCTACTGCCTCCTCTTTTCCGGTCAGCATAACACCTTCACCACCAATTTCAACACAGCCAGGGGTACACAACAGCAGGCAGTTTTAAAACGTGCCTGTTTGGGGGAAAAACCACACACCGCGCAGGAGTTGTGGAGGGGCATTGAACAGCAGACCGATGAGTGGTTGCTGCCAGTGAGCCTCAAGCCCAGCCTGGTGGTGTGCGAAATCTCATAGCAGCTCTGGGCCTAGCCAGTTTGACACACATCCCTTGCATGGCGCATGTGTTGAATTTGGTGGTGCAGAGGTTCCTTAGAAATTACCCCAATATGTCAGAGCTGCTGCAGAAAGTGCGGGCCGTCTGTGCACACTTTCGGCGTTCTCCCCCTGCTGTTGCTCGCATGTCAGCACTGCAGCGTAACTTCGGCCTTCCCGCTCACCGCCTCATATGTGACGTGCCCACAAGGTGGAACTCCACCTTGCACATGCTGGCCAGACTGTGCGAGCAGCAGCAGGCCATAGTGGAGTTTCAGCCGCAGCACGTACTGAGGAACAGCACCACTTCACCACCAATAACTGGGCCACCATGTGAGACCTGTGTGCCTTGTTGAACTGTTTTGAGTACTCCACCAACATGGCCAGTGCCGATGACACCGTTCTCAGCTTAACTATCCCACTTCTATGCCTTCTTGAAAAAAAACTTTGGGCGATGATGGAAGAGGACGTGGCACAAGATGAGGAGGAGGATGAAGAGGTATCATTTCCAAGGCTTTCAGGGCAGTCATTCGCATGTTGCTCCGAGGGTGGGTTCCTGCACCCACAAATGCCAGGGACACAATTGTCCAGCAGGGACACAGTTCTGGAGGATGATGAGGATGAGGAGATGGAGGAGGATATGGAACCATTTTCACAGCAGGGTGGCACCCAGACCAGCTCATGGCCATCACTGGTGCGTGGCTGGGGGGATACGGAGGACACAGAGGATACACCTCCCACAGAGGACAGCTTTTCGTTGCCTCTGGGCAGCCTGGCACACATGAGCGATTGCATGCTGCAGTGTCTCCGCAACGACCGCAGAGTTTCCCACATAGTAACTTGTGCTGATTACTGGATGGCCACCCTGCTGGATCCCCGTTACAAGGACAATGTACCATCCTTAATTCCTTCATTGGAGCGTGATCGGAAGATGCGCGAGTACAAGCGCACTCTGGTAGACGCGCTGCAGGTGGCATACCCACCTGACAGCGGGGGCACAGTGGAAGCACAAGGCCAAGGCAGGGGAGAAGGAGGAAGAGGTCGCCAACGCAGCCAGGGCACCGCCAGCACCTCAGAAGGCAGGGTTAGCATGGTCGAAATGTGGAAAAGCTTTGTCAGCAGGCCACAACAAGCAGCAGCACCACCAGCTGATATGAAACGTCTTAGCAGGAGGCAGCATTTCACTAACATGGTGGAGCAGTATGTGTGCACACGCCTAGACATACTGAATGACGGGTCTGCCCCCTTCAACTTCTGGGTCTCCAAGTTGGGCACATGGGCTGAGCTTGCCCTTTACGCCTTGGAGGCACTGGCCAGCCCTGCAGCCAGTGTATTATCTGAACGTGTATTTAGCACGGCTGGGGGCGTTATCACAGACAAGAGCAGCCGCCTGTCCAGAGCCAATGTGGACAATCTCACATTCATTAAAATGAACCAGGCATGGATCCCACAGGACTTGTCCGTACCTTGTGCAGAATAGACATGTATACCAGCCTTACCCAGCCATTGTTGGATTTGATATTTCTTACTCTTTTGAGGTGTACCCTAATTTAAAAAAAAAAACAAAACCAGTGTTGGCTACCTCATCCTCCACCGCCACCGCCGCTTCCACCTACACCGCCATATCAACCGCCATATCCTCTGCCACCTCAACCTCCTACTCCATATGGGCCTCGTCCTCCTACATCATTCAAGATTATTTTTTATTTTTTTTATGTTATTTTAAGTTATTTCCCTAACCACATTTGTTTTCAGAGCGCTTGCCATGCTCTTAAGATGATTTTGCTGCCATTTGCAGCCCTCTAGCCCTTTCTATGTTTGTTTTAGAGCCATTTTAGTGCTCAAAAGTTCGGGTCACCATTGACTTCAATGGGGATCGGGATCGGGGTAAAGTTCGAGTTAAGTCCGGGTCACGAACCCGGACTTTTTTTTCAAGTTCGGCCCGACCTGCCGAACCCGGACATCCAGGTGTTCGCTCAACTCTACTAGTGACTGTTGCTACTGTTATCTCCTGGTAATTGGAAACCTACCTCCAGACTCAGGCAGACAACTTCCTCAGTGAATCTTCCAGATTGGGTCCCCAGTGAAACACCTATCCTAGTTTCATAGAATTTGTAGCAAAATTGCTGGAGATGGTGGTATCCAATACCTGGTGTTTAGGTGTTCGAGCAGAGAATGGATTCAATCCAGGTGAAGGCTTGAGATCTGGAGGTCTCGAGGTGTGAGTCGCGAAAATATTGTGACCAGTCTCAGGAGGCTTTGAGGTATTAGCCATTTGTTGCCCATTAGATACAACAATTGCCCATTTGTTTCCCGCATATTGTAACAATTACCTATTTCCTGATTATTGTATATGATTTTCCATTTACGGCCCATGCAGTGTTAAGATTTTTATGTCTACATATTGTGAAGTCACTGCTGTTTCGATGATTATATTACTATAATTAAAAGTGTTTCCAAACCCAATAACAGAAATGTATTATATTGCAGCTTACCAGTCCTTAGATGTGGTGGCTGCATTTGTTTTCTTTTTTTCTGGGGGTTTTTTTATCTCCTTTACATAAAGGAAAGTTATTTTATAGTTCACAGAAGAGAGCAGCCAATGGATCATGATCTGTGTTTCAATACCCTCAGTATAGGGCAAGGGAGACATCAAAGATCTAATAGACCCCTGGCGTCCCATTAAAGAGAACTGGTCACACAAAATGCTATCACATAAGGGCTTAGAAAAAAAGCCCCCACCCCTATGTACAACCCTAATGTGTAAGGAGCATTACATATGAAAACAGTGATTGTGCTACATATGTTACATATCGACAACAAAAACTCTAGAGCCACTACTCATAGTTAACTCTAAACTGAGGATTTGTAGGGACTTTCAAAGCATCGCCTATGAACAATATCACGTATCAAAGTTGCTCCCCATTTCACAGGAGCGCATAATTTTAAGGTTGTACAGGCTCCTCTCCAATACTGAAATGGCTTACTTTGGCTTCACTGCACGATGTGAGCTTTTCACAGTGTGCATTTGAAGCTGCAGCAATTGAGACAGAGCCCATCTAATTTCCTGGCTGGGGGACGTCCATCATTATCTAAATCGTTGCATCCCAGCCTGACTGTCCCTGGCCAGCCCCTTTCATTCATTGAATTTCAGTTTTTTTAATCATAGATTAATGCATGCAAATGCACCCTGCCTAGGAACACACTCTCCTCCAGATTTACACCCACCCATCAGGGCATTTTGATATTTGCATAACCCCTCTGAAGAGCCATCCCACTGCTTGCATAACCCCTCTGAGGAGCCAGCCCACTGCTTGCATAACCCCTCTGAGGAGCCAGCCCACTGCTTGCATAACCCCTCTGAAGAGCCAGCCCACTGCTTGCATTACCCCTCTGAGGAGTCAGCCCACTGCTTGCATAACCCCTCCGAGAAGCCAGCCCACTGCCTGCATATTCTCTCTGAGGAGCCAGCCCACTGCTTGCATAACTCCTCTGAGGAGCCAACCCACTGCCTGCATAACCTCTCAGAGGAGCCAGCCCACTGCTTGCATAACCTCCCTGAGGAACCAGCCCAGTGCTTGCATAAGCCCTCAGGGGAGCCAGCTCAGTGCCTGCATAACCTCTCAGAGGAGCCAGCCCACTGCCTGCATAACTTCTCTAAGGAGCCAGCCCACTGCTTGCATAACCTCTCTGAGGAGCCAGCCCACTGCTTGCAATACCCCTCCGAGGAGCTAGCCCACTGCTTGCCTAACCTCTCAGAGGAGCCAGCCCACTGCTTGCATACCCTCTCCGAGGAGCCAGTCCACTGCTTGCATAACCTCCCTGAGAAGCCTGCCCACTGCTTGCAAACCCCCTCAGAGGAGCCACCCCACTACTTGCATAACCCCTCCAAAGAGCCAGCCCACTGCTTGCATAACCTCTCCGAGGAGCCAGCCCACTGCTTGCATAACCTCTCAGAGAAGCCAGTCCAAACTGCTTGCATAACCCCTCTGAGGAGCCACCCCACTGCTTGCATAACCTCTCAGAGGAGCCAGCCCACTGCTTGCATAACCCCTCCCAGAAGCCAGTCCACACTGCTTGAATCAGGACTTGAGAGGAGTACTGAGGTAGGGCGCTATGCTGTTTTCAGTAAGCTATGTACAGCACCCTGCCGGCCCCTCCCACCAGCCAAGATCTGCGTGCATTGCATAGAATTGCACAGAAAATTGCATTAGCATGTTAATGAGGAAGGAAGGAGTAACAGGGGATCAGTGTGTAGAGAGGGTGGGACAGTGTATGCAGGGGGTCAGTGTATAGAGGGGGGCAGTGTTTACAGGGGGGGCAGTGTGTAGAGAGGGTGGGACATTATATACAGGGGGCAGCGTATAGAGAGGGTGGGACAGTTTATACAGAGGGGCAGTGTGTAGAGAGGGTAGGACAGTGTATACAGGGGGGCAGTTTGTAGAGAGGGTGGGAAAGTGTATACAAGGGGGCAGTGTAAACAGGGGGGCAGTGTGTTTAGGGGGGTCAGTGTACACAGGTAGCAGTGTGTAAAGAGGGTGGGACAGTGTGTACAGGGGGTGAATTTTATTTGACATAAACGTAATCCCTGGTTGTGTTTATTTGTTGTTTCTAATCAGACTAAACAAACACACCCAATTTAACCACAATTTAGCCACACCCACTTTTTGCCACAGCACACTACGCATGCCGCAGATCAACATTTTCCTGGTAGGGGCCCCAGGGCATTGCTTTGCTCAGGGGCCCATTATGCTGTTAAGACAGCTCTGGCAGCTCCCCATAGTGCACATGCACAGTCGTGTACAGCTTCAAGATGTAATGCCACCAGATAATGAGCACACTTGCACAATCGAGAGAGCCTCTATTGTGCAAGTGTGGTTATTACAGCTGGTGGCTCCCTCTAGTGTGCACCCACAGTCATGGTGTTCAGATTCAACACATGTGGAGTCTTCCTCTGCTATGCATGTGCGGTTATTGTGTCTGGCAGCTCCCAATAGTGCACATGTGCATTGTGGTTATTGCAACTGGTGGCTCCTTCTAGAGCTCATGCCTGGTCATTGGGTCTGGTTTCAATATGTCTGGAGGCTCCCTCTACTCCACATGTGTAGTTATTGTGTCTGGCTGATCCCTCTAGTGCGCATGCACGGTTATTGTATCTGGCTTTGACATTTGTGCAGGCTCCCTCTACTGTGCATGTTTGGTTATTGTTTCTGGCGGCTCCCTCTAGTGTACATGCATGATCATTGGGCCTGGCTTCAACATATGCTGTGGCTCCCTCTGCTGCACATGAATGGGCTTTGTATACAGCGGCTCCCTCTAGTGCGAATGCATAGTTATAGTGCCTGGGTTCGACATGTGTAGAGGCTCCCTCTACTGCACATGTACAATTGTTGTGTCTGTAGTTCCCTCTAGTGGTCATGCATGGTCTTGATGTTGGTCCACTTGCAAATCTCTGCCTGCCACTGAAAGAGGAAAGGACCATCGTGTTGGTTTAGCGCGTGTGTGACCACAGAGAACAAAGTCAATAAAGGTACGTTTTTGGCAATTTTTTATTTAGAGAAACAACAAACCACAATATAGGGACAGTTTGGGCTGTTGATTGTATACTGCCTAAATTTCTAAAATGTACATTCTATTTTAACATAATAAACTACAATAATACACACAGTTTATGTTACCAACACATTTTAATTAAACCTATGTATACTTCACTGAGCTTTCATGCAAATAAGAATCCCTTTAGCTAATCTACATGACACACAGAAAGTATAGAATCATCTATGCCAAGACATAATAAATTAATAAAGCCAATACCAAAACATATACAGCCTAACGTATGAAAATGTTCAGACTTCCAATGTTCAGGGATACACATTATCTTATGACACTATGGGGGAGATTTACTAAAACTGGAGAACTCAGAATCAAATGCAGCTGTGCATGGTAGCCAATTACCTTCTAACTACAGCTTGTTCAATTAGGCTTTGACAATAAAACCTGAAAGTTGGTTGGTTGCACCAGATTTTTCACACTTAAGTTTTAGTAAATCCCCATATCCATGTAATTGTACTGTACAATAAGTCTCCATAGTGGAAGCTGACTCCTCAGCAGGCATCAGAAGCACCTAGATCAAAACATTTTTTAATGCTTTGTCCCTATTGGGGTTTATCGCTCACTTCTGCCACATTAACAAGTAGGGATGAGCCCAAAGTTTTATCCGAACAATCGCTGATTAAAAATGGCCATATTTGGCCAATGACATCACCTAGGAAAACCCCTTCACTTTGTTTACCTTATCATCATATAATTTGGGGCAAGTCAACAACGAGGTTGGACATGTCCATCGGTCAGCTGGATTTTTTCTTTAGGCAAGTGTTGGGTATTGCCCATCATGAATAACATACATCTGTATTACTGGATGCTGGATTTACATCATAGAGTATAATATATATATATATATATATATATATATATATATATATATATATATATATATTTATAAAATACATTTTATGAGTGAATGAGTAGAGGTGTTATGTACCCTTACTTACATAGAGGGGAGAGTACTGTTCAAAAGCAATTGGCTTGAGCGTGTTCAGATCGTGCCCCCCAGGAATTCGTCACTGCACACCACCAATCATAGGCAGCGTGTGTATGTGCAGCTGCCGGTCAGGAAATGCCTTACAGCCTATGATTGGTGGTGTGCAGTGAGGGCTCCCTGGCGGGCTCGATCTGAACACGCCCGAGTCCATCGCTACTGTTAAAGGCTGCTTCCAGATTTCAATATGCCCCCACCCACAGACCCCCACAACCACCAGTCCAGGGTTGTGTGTGGAAAAGGCAATTGTCTTCAGCATCATGGGACCAAGATGCTTTACCGGGGGGCCTCCCCATATTAAGGGCATGTAGCCTAATATGATTGAGGAGGGGTCCTGCATGTTTGTTTTCCCCTTTTCCTGGCCACCAAGCTGCATGCTCTGATAAGGTCTGGTATGGATTTTTTGGGGAGACAAAGGTCACAGATCGCAAACCTTGCAAGGGTTCTAATGCTTCTTTACACTTTCCCAAAGGGTCTTCAAACCTTCTAACAAAGGGACAGATTACTGTCATTCAAACTGTAGGGGAGTCAGACTGTGGCCAGTGGGAGTAAAAAATGCCCCGCATCACTGAATCTAAATAATGCCTCAGGCTTGGTTGTCAGTGGAAGTAAGAAAATTACATAGTACCTCTGTTTAGTAAGAGGATGAATAGTGCCCCATTATTAGTATTGGTGGGAGAAATAGTGCCTCATCACTGGTGTCAATGGGAAGAATAGTACCTCATTGTTGGAGTCAGTGGAAGGGGAAATGGCACCTGATCATGGGGGTCAGTGGAAAGAATAGTGCCTGTATCAGTGGGAGGAATGGTGCCATAAGGGCCGGGTAAAGGCATGCAAAGGACCAAATCTGCAGGCCGCAATTTGGAGACCACTGCTCTATCCAAACAATATTTGACTGGAGATAGAAATAAAGGGTACATTTTCCAATTTAAGGAATAGTTGGGACCCCTGTTTTGTTTCCATGTGTCCCACTGGAGAGGTTTCCTCTCACTTCGTGTTGCAAATACAGGGCAGGAAGTGAAGTTAAATTTCCCTAATGGTAAACGTGAAACAAAAAACTAACATGGATTCTAACTATTCCCTGTCTATTCAAAATGAAAAGAGTTAGCTTAAGATATACTTTGCCTGCATTTACATGGACTTCTTGACATGGGGATCACAAATTTCCTCTTGCTTTCCTAGCACAGTTGCAGTGTTATCACCAGGACAGGCAATACGATACAAGATCTCCCCAGCAGACCACAAAACCCAGCAGGGTTCATGCAATTCTATTCAAACTAAAATAGAAAAAACATTTGACTAGAGATAAAGCATACTTTGCACTTACATGGAATACCTGGCATGGGGATCACAACTTGTCATCGATGATTAAAGAAAACGTTTAAGAGAAAATTATTTCAATTTTCAATTTTTTACAGTTTTTAGTATCTCATTTTTTAGTATGTAATCTCTTTATTTATTTTCAAACAAAGCTCAGGGATCAATCACTGTTTTCTTCTGAAAAGAGTCCCTGGCATGGCAATTAAAACTTGTCATGAACGATTAAAGAAAACTTCTAGGAGTAAATTGTTTTCAATTTTCGTATCTGTGGTTTTGCAGTATGTCATTTTTTGGTACATAACTTCATCATTTATTATTTTCATCTAGAATTCAGGGTTCAGTCACTGCTTTCTTCTCAACAAAGCTCAGTACATAGGTTAATGGGAAAAGAAACCCTTCACGGAGTTTCCTGTTGTAGAAGATGATGATACTGGAATGCAGGCATGGATAGAGCAAAGCGACTATTGTCATTATAAGGCTGTATGGGCTTCCAGCTTCTAGCACCCCAAATATAATAATATTAACAGATGTAATAAACAGGATATGAAGCAGAAAGAAAGCAGCCATGCTTTTTATGGCATTGTAATGGGTTTTCATGTCTGGATGTCGAAAACTTGTCCCAACTCCGCTCATGTTTCTGATGTGCCTCCAAAGAGATGGAACAGTCAAGAAGAATGCAATGCTAAATATAACAAGGGGGGGTGCAGAACCTATCAGATATGAATAGTGTCCTCCAGTTGTATTCTTTGTCATGTTTTGAAAAACGTCAGTGGTAACAGCTTTATATTGGAAAAACAACTTTTCCCAACCATAAGGCAGAACAGATACAAAAGAAAAAAACACACACAGTCCAAGACCCCATGGCATCAACCTTGACATCCTCACCTTGAGATAGAGGAAAACCACATGCTTGTAGCTGGTAATCTTCATACAGTAATATACACAGAGCAGACTGGCCAACCAGATGGAGACATAGTTAAACAGAAGTCTACCCAGGGGAATCAACTTGTTGAAGACATCTAAATGGACTTCTGGCAAAAACCATTTAAAGGTCTCATACACAACAGTCAGACACTGTAAGATCCACCTGGACAGGCACAAACTGGTAACAATTTTATCCCCAGTGGGAAGGCATTTATTCCTGATCCAGGTCTTGCCATTCATCAGCACAATGAATTTGTTGAGTATCATCCCAAAAATGACAATAAAATAGGATGAATAAATATAAATAATCTGAAAAACAGACCACATAGTCATGTCTCAGTCCTGAGAACATGGGGAAAGCTGTGCATCTGGCTGTCAGATAAGGAATTTAAATATAAATTGTACAGATACTTTTCATTTATTTAGAATCTTGCAAACTCTAGTGGTTTATGGGTTCCTGGCCTCCCTACGCAACTAGTTTGATTAAAATTCAAATCAGACAAAGCCTATGCTCTATTTTGCATTATCAATACTGCATTTACAGTAAGATTTGAATTACCTTCTAGAATCACAGAGATATTTTTAACTGTGCTGTAATAATTTGGTCTTTCTGAGTCACAATTACCACTTGCCACCAAGGCCATTTCTGATAGCTCTGTCAAAATTCATCATTTTTTTTTTTTTAGAAAATTACTTAGAACTCCCAAAAATTGCATTATGTTTTAAGCGGACCATAGAGAATAAAATGGTGGGTGTAACGGAACCACAACCCACACTGTACTTGTGGACTTCCATCAGTATACAGCTTCCTCCCAGTCATAAACATAGATACCAGATTTTCCCAGCCGCCCTACATACAAAGCTAGCCGACAACTTAGCTTGTACTGGAATCTCTTCTTTATTGAACAGTTTCACACTCAATTTATACACACACGAGCACATCCCCCTCCTGATCAAATTACCCCATCAGAAACTTGTTTAATTAGGCTTTAGCAATAAAAGCTGGAAGCTGATTGGTTTTCTCTGCAGAACTGTGACTAATTTTGCCCTCTCTAGCTTTAGTAAATAAACCCCATGGTATTTGAGTAGAGTTTAAATTTTTTTGGAAAAAAACTGAAAATTGTATACTCACCTTTCCATAATTTTCCTTTCCTGGTACATCTTCATGGCAGCATACACTTGGTTGTGGCTCCGCCCCCACAACCTGATAGGACTAGTTAACTATAAATCAAAGACAGACCCGGCTCGCAGCATTCTCTCTAACTCTCACCATTTGGGTGAGAATCTGTATGCTGCCATGACGGTGCACCAGGAAAGGAAAAATACGGAAAGGTGAGTATACAATTTTCCGTTTTCCTGACACATCATGGCAGCATACACTTGGGATCAAACTCGCCATACAGGAGGGTGCAAGAAAAATTTTGTAATGGTCAGTAGCGTAAGTATGCATTTTCCAAATGTTACTGACGTGAGCCGGTTTTACCTAATAAAGTGTATTGAAGGTGTCCTAGGAGGACCATATTGCTGACTTGCAAATAGCCTCAGGAGACACTCGGCACTGCTCGGTCCACAGAGCTGGCACTGCCCTAGTTGAATGTGCTCTTAAGTCCTCCGGAACAAGAGGGACTTGAGAAGAGTAGGCTCTTTTAATTGTCTTAACCACTTCCCTACTGGCGTATAGGGAAATTACGGCAGCAGGGACACTCTCTCTCTCCGGGCGTATGTCTAATGCCTGCTGCCGTGCGCCTGTTCCTGCAGCTCTCCCGTGCCCCCGGGGGGGCGCGCAGCGAGGCGATCGGGGATACGGTGTGTCCCTCGGGACTCAGCCCATCCCGATCGGTGTAAAGAGCCATTTAAAAAATGGCTCTTTACCATGTGACCAGCTGTGTCCAATGACAGCCGGCCACATGCACTGTCCTTGTGTGTCACTCTGACACAGTCCATCCCCCATCAGGGTAAAGAGCCAATTAAATTGACTCTTTACCACGTGACCGGCTGTGCCCAATCACAGTCGGTCACAGAATGTCAACATAAAGTACGGTAACCAGCTGTTATCGTGTTCTCCTCCTCACACTCCGATCCTGTGTGAGGAGTACAATTACAGTGCACACTAAAACACACTGCTTGCCTCCCCAATAAAGAGGACCTGTCACTAGCCCATCAAAGTACTTGTCATTAGTCCATCAAAGTACCTGTCACCAGCCCATCAGAATACCTGAATACCTCTCTGCAGCCCATCACAGTCCCCGAGTACCTGTCTGTAGCCCATCAGAGTACCCGAGTACCTGTCTCCAGCCCAGAGTACCCGAGTACCTCTCTCCAGCCCAGAGTACCCGAGTACCTGTCTTCAGCACAAAGTGCCCAAGTACCTATCTGCAGCATCAGATTACCCAAGTACCTGTCTCTAGCCCATCAGAGTAACCAAGTACCTCTCTGAAGCCCATCAGTGTACCTGAGTACCTTTCTGAAGCCGATCAGTGTACCTGAGTACTTATCTTAGCCCATGCCTCATAGATTATGTGTTGGAGTGTTTGATTTCCAAAATTGGGTAATTTTATGGGTAATTCGATTGTCCTGGTGTTCCAGGGCCTTCAACAGTGTCATTGGTTGTAATGAAATTATATGTGTAATTTATGCAGCTAGAACACCTAACGGTGCTCCTTGCATGTTGGGTCTCTGTATGTGGATATGCTGTGACAAAGTCCCACATATGTGGTATCTAGGGATGATCGAACTTTTCAAAAGTTCGGTTCAAGCAGAACACCCGAACTTCCCGAAAGTTCGGCCCGGATTTCAGAACCCCATTGAAATCAATGGACCCGAACTTCGGTAATCAAAAAACACCATTTTGAAGCCCTAAAACCCAATAAATGCCCCTAAAAAGTGCCTAGGGTTCTGGGTCATGCCCCAGGGACTATTAACTGCTTGCCGACCGCCGCAAGTAGATTTACTGCGGCGGTCAGCCCCTACCAGGCAGAGTGACGTTAATTAACGTCACTAGCCTGGGAGGGTCTGGGGAGCGAGCGCGCGCCCGCGGAGGCGCGCTCCCACTCCCGCGCGGTCACGCACCCCCCCGCGCGTGTGACCAGCGGACCCGATGTCCGCCGGCCACTCGGCGATCGTCGGGGGAAGAGGGAGAATGTCAGGCAGCTTGTGTAAACAAGCTGCCTGTCATTCTCCTCGCTGTAAAGACACTGATTACACGGATCTAGTATGTAGATCCGTTGATCAGTGTCCTTACAGCTAGAGCCACAGCCAATCACAGTAAGAATCACGCCCCTAGGGACACACACAGCCCCTCCCTCCCAAATAAAGTTAACCCCTTCACTGCCAGTGTATTTTTACAGTAACAGTGCATATATATAGCACTGATTACTGTAGAAATGTCACTGGTAACCCCAAAAGTGTCAAAAATGTGAGTCAAGGGTCCGATCTGTCCGCCGCAATGTCGCAGTACCGCAAAAAAAATCGCAGATCGCCGCCATTACGCGTTAAAAAAAAAAACAACAAAAATGACAAAAATCTTTCCCTTTGTTAGTAAACGCGATAACTTTTGCGCAAACCAATCAAAATACGCTTTTTGCGATTTTTTTTACCAAACATAGGTAGCATAAAACAAATTGGCCAAAAATGTTAAAAAATTTTGATTTTTACATTTTTTTGGGGGGGAATTTCATATAAAAAAATGTGAAAAATATTGCTATTTTTGCAAAATTGTCGCTCTTTTTTTGTTTATAGCGCGTGATCAAAAAATCGCACAGGTGATCAAATACCACCAAAAGAAAGCTCTGTTTGTGGGAAAAAAAGGACGTCAAATTCGTTTAGGTACAGCGTCGCACGACCGCGCAATTGTCCGTTAAAGTCGCGCAGTGCCGAATCGCAAAATACCCCCTGGTCTTTTAGCAGGAAAATCCTCCGGGGCTTAAGTGGTTAATCACACAAAAAAAGTTCTTAAAAATTGTCATTTTTGATAGAGAGCCAATTATTGAAAAAAATTATTGAAAAAAAAAATGGGCGTTTTTGTTGCAGGCATTTTTTTGGGCATTTTTTGGGCGTCTTTGGAGGCAGGCATCGCATCTGAACTACTGTATAGGGGTATATACACACACACACACACATATGTATTTATACACATACACACATATAGGTGTGATAGGAGCGAAGCCCTATGCCTGCAAATAATTTCATTAGCGCAGGCATAGGGTTCTGCTACTTTCACACCTATATATGTGTATGTGTATAAATACATACATGTGTGTGTGTATATATATCCCTACACAGAAGTTCAGATGTCATGCCTGCCTCCAAAGATGCCAAAAAAATGCCCAAAAAAACGCCTATAACAAAAACTCCCAGGTGTGTTGTTGCAGGCGTTTTTTTTGGGCATTTTTTGGGCGTCCTTGGAGGCAGGCATAACATCTGAACTTCTGTATAGGGGTATATATACACACACACTTATATGTATTTATACACATACACACATATAGGTGTGATAGGAGCGAAGCCCTATGCCTGCAAATAATTTCATTAGCGCAGGCATAGGGTTCTGCTACTTTCACACCTATATATGTGTATGTGTATATATACATACATGTGTGTGTGTATATATACCCCTACACAGAAGTTCAGATGTCATGCCTGCCTCCAAAGACGTCCACAAAAAAGCAAATAAACGCCTGCAACAAAAATGGCCAGGTGTGAAAGAAGTGAAGTCACTATCCTGCTCTACTGCAATTCTAATAGAAACTATCTTTTTTCTATGGTGGTCACCCTGACATGGAAGAGTTTGGTCACCCTGCCATAGCAGTCAGAGTCAGTTAACCCTACACTACACTACGGTCCCCCTGACACTTAACACTTTCCCTACAGAAACTAGATTATTAAATCTAACTATAGTGGAAAATAGTACCCTAACTACACTAGATATCCCTTTCCTCACACTAATAATTGCTAAATGACACTTTGAAGCAGGAGTAACAGAACTGCTTCAACTCTCTTCCACATTCCTGTATTACAATGCTAGAGATTTGGCGGGGCTATCTTATATACTGGGGGGCATATTCACTACCGATTGGCCTCTGGACCCCCTAGTCACTCCAATCACATTCCTAGCATCCTCCTGCCCCCTCAATTGGCTTTTACTGATGGTTCTGGTCCAATAACAGGCTTTTAAAGCCCAGTTCCTGTCCCATTGCATTTTGGTCGGTTCTGGTTGCCGAACTCCGAACTTTTTTAGCAAAAAGTTTGAAATTCGGCCGAATTTCGAACAGTCAATGTTCGGGTCGAACCGATGGTCGACCCGAACCGTTCGATCATCCTTAGTGCTAAACTCAGGAGGAGTAGCAGAATGTATTTTGGGGGGGTAATTGCAAGTATGCATACACTGTGTGTGAGAAATAACTTGTTATTATGACAATTTTGTGTAAAAAAAGAAATATATATATATATTTCTTCATTTTCCCAAGAATTGTGGGAAAAAATTACAACTTCAAAAAACTCACTGTGCCTCTTAATAAATACCCTGGAATGACTACTTTCCAAAAAGGGATCATTTGGGGGGTATTTGTACTGTCTTGACATTTCAGGGCCTCAAGAAATGAGATAGGCCGTCGGTACATCAGGTGTGATCAATTTTCAATGATTGGCACCATAGCTTGTAGGCTCTATAACTTTCACACACTAAATAATAACCACTAATTTGGGTTATTTTTTACCAAAGATATGTAGCAGTATAAATTTTGGCCCAAATGTATGAAAAAAAATTATTTATTTGCAAAATTTTATAATAGAAACTAAAACAAAATGTTTTTTTTTTTTTTTAATTTTCACTCTTTTTTCACTTATATCGCAAAAAATAAACAACCCAGTGGTGATTAAATACCACCAAAAGAAAGCTCTATTTGTGTGAAAAAAATTATAAAAAAATGTGATTGGGTAATTATCATTCAAAATGTGAGAGTGCTGAAAGCTGAAAATTGGTCTGGGCAGGAAGGTGGTGTAACTGCCCTGTATGGAAGTGGTTAACAATCTAGGAAATGACTGTACGTGTTGATGCTGACTGACCCTGCCTTAAGCCATGCTGGAACCAAGCACAGATTTCAGCTTTCCTGAATAAAAAGGTAGCTGCCAAGCAGGTCATCAGCGTTAGATCAACATCCAGGGGATGTGGTTCTTTCACTTAACCAAGAAAGATGGTAAATTGATTTCCTAGTTACAGTGAAGGAGAAAGATACCCCATGGATAAAAAGCAGTCTGGGGTTTTAAGACTGTTTGGTCCGGGTAGATCGTTAGGTGAGGCTCCTTGAGTACACAGCCTGCAGCTTAAAACCCTTTTCACAGAGGTTGTAGCAAGCAGAAATATGGTGTTCGGGGTTAAATTTCAGAGCGTAGTCAATTCTGTATGATAGAAATGAGGCCTTGATAGAGCTGAGGACCAAAAGCAAGTCCCACATAGGGAACAATGATTTCCAAGCAGGTCTTTAACTTCCTGCAAGCCTTTTAAGAATTGCATCACTAAAGGGTTAAGGGATCCTTAAACTCCTGTAAGTGCAGACCAGGCTGAACTTTTATCATATTTGAACTTAGGCCCCATGTTCAGTCCCAGTTGTAAGAACTACAGAACCTTGGCTGGTTTAGGTGATAAAGGACTCCAGGCTTTTGCGGTGTGAGATCTTCATAACTTACCCATATTCTCTGTTGAGTAGTATTCAGGGAGACCTCTCTGGCTTGGCACAAGGTAGCCACTACCTGCACTGAGTACCCTTGACTTGGTAGCCTCCACCTCACAACTTCCATGCCATCAAAAATTGTCTCTTGGAGCTGGATGGCAAAACTGGCCATGATAGAGCAGATCCGTCATAACTGGCAGAGGCAGTGGTGACTCAGTGCTCAACTGTAGGAGAGAGACACTAGAGCCTCCTAAGCCAAAATGGTATAATTTCAATTATTGATACAGGAAGTACCACTGACAGCCTAAGAATTCTACCATTCCACCGCTGTATAGGCACAGTACAACTCTTGCTTCTCTCATAAGAGACATAAGGACTTTGAACACTACGCTCGGTTCGAGAGCATACTTTGCCTCATAAGCTGAACATCCCATGACCTTGAGCTGCCTGCTCTTTGAAATACGTCCCCCAACCTTTCTGGCTGGGGTCTGATATGATAATGTTCCATTTGAAAACAACAATTGGTTAGTTACAAAGAACCAAGGGTACTCAGGCACTGTTCTGCTGGAAGAGACTTCGCTGCCAAATCACCTTTGACTTTTTCTATCAGAGAACAGATCTTCCCTTGTGGAAGTTCACTGAATTTTTTTCCAGTCGCTATTGCAGACAGTAAGGGCTCTTTCACACGGTCCGCCTCCATAGGCGGATCCGTGCTGCTCAGCGGGGATCGATCCGCTATCCCCGCTGAGCCGGCGGATGACAGCTCCGTCTCCGCTTGCAGTGCGGAGAGGGAGGTGTCACAGCCCCCGCTGCTCTCTATGGGGAATCGGATGAGAGCGGATCGCCTGTCCGCTCTCATCTGATCCCATCCGATCCGATCCCCAGGACGGATGGAAAATAGGGTTTCCATCCGTACGGATTTCACGGACAGGATCGGATGAGGATGGCAGCGGGTGTCAGCGGACATGTCACCGCTGACATCCGCTGCTCCATAGGGCTGAATGGGGCATCCGATCAGATCCGCCTAAAAAACTGACAGGCGGATCTGATCGGACCGCCCGTGTGAAAGAGCCCTTAGACCTTTGTGAATGCCCGGGGAGAGGTGTACAGACCGAGGGGGAAGCACTGAAATTGGTAGAGGAATTTAGGATGGATTGGGACAAGTAGGTAGGTGTCTGATAAACCTACAGAGCATCCAGTCCCCCAGATTTATCAATAATATAATTTATTGGAGGTTCTCTATCTTACACGACTCCAACTTTCTGTGCTTGTTCAGTTTTTTCAAGTTTAGCACTGGACACAGAATACTTGATTTCGATTTTTTTTTTCTTTTCTAGAAACAGAGGTGAACCTAATCCTCATCTCCTCTGGGAACTTGGAACCTTCACAATTGCTAACATTTCAGCGCACCTCGCTCTCTCAAGGCCACCTCTACCTGGGGCCCAAACACTTCCAGAACCAGCAAAAATGCATTGATGGACAGTAGAGATCTGGAAAGCCCTGTGGCACCTGAGCCCCGTGAGGGGGTCAGTTGGGGACACATGGTCTGCAGGGTCCATACTGAACCAGAAGCCAGCAAAATTTGCAAAAAAATGACAAAAATTACAAAAATGACATTAATTTTTATTTTTGTGCAAAAAAACAGTCCCATGGCGCTACAGCACCCCTCCCCCCCCCCCCCCCGAAGGTCAGGCAACCCCTCAAGACCCCCAAAAGAGAGAAAGAGATACCCCAGAACCCACTGTCTTAATATGCATTCACAGGGCTGTACGTGTAACAAACAAGCTCTCCCATAAGGGAGTGAGCAAAGGAAACTGCCCAGGGTGGAGGGAGGGGCTCCACCTCACGGAAAATGCCTCCGAGCACTCCCACCTAGCTTCTCTAGCAGAGAATCCACTGCAAAATGTCCGAAAACGGGTGTACCAAGATGGCCACCGTCACAATAGCAGACGAGGCTACAAGAAAATGGCGGCGAGCACGGCAACAAGGCCCACATGGAGACCCCCCGCCAGCCCTCCTACACCATCCTGCAGCAGGAAGCCCTGGAGGAACCAACTGAGGCCCCCCTCCCCACACGATCCACCGAGCGCCGTGGACAGCGCACCACCCAGCCCCCCATGCGGCCTGTACACAAGGTCCCAGCCCCAGGTAGGCCCAAACAGTCCCCCACATTAGCACAACAGGACAGAGGGAAACCCAGGAGTGTGAGGGTCTGACCATCCCAGGGAGGGGCCCGCATCCACCCCAAAATCTAGCAGGGAAGAGGGGGGAATGTTTACTCACCATACCGGGAACACAGGCGGGCACCATTTCCTGACAGGACCCCTCCCTGCCGAAGTGGTGGGGCCGTCGGCCAAATAGGAACGCTGCGACCCTGTTGTGTGCGACCTTGCGAGACTTTTAACTCGCAGGGCCAGTCCCCGTCCAGTGGGACTATGTCGTGGCCGACCCAGGGTGGAGCTAAGGTCTCCACGCGCTTGCTGGCCAGCTGGGGTGACCACTGGATCTAGATTTTCCAGCCCTTCACCCAGATCCAGCACAGTTGCTTGAAGATCTAACACAAAAGAAATCCAGAGAAAAAGCTAGCTAATAAAAAAACATCTACATAAATAAATACTTAGAAACATAGAAACATAGAATGTGTCGGCAGATAAGAACCATTTGGCCCATCTAGTCTGCCCAATATATCTGAATCCTATGAATAGTCCCTGGCCCTATCTTATATGAAGGATAGCCTTATGCCTATCCCATGCATGCTTAAACTCCTTCACTGTATTTGCAGCTACCACTTCTGCAGGAAGGTTATTCCATGCATCCACTACTCTCTCAGTAAAGTAATACTTCCTCGTATTACTTTTAAACCTTTGCCCCTCTAATTTAAAACTGTGTCCTCTTGTGGTAGTTTTTCTTCTTTTAAATATGCTCTCCTCCTTTACCGAGTTGATTCCCTTTATGTATTTAAAAGTTTCTATCTGTAATGTTCTGGTACCTCTGGTACCCTTATTCCACTTCTAAACTCAGTGTATTCGTCTTACCATTCTCTTTTGGTAAGTGCGCATACACCTTTAAGACCAATGCTGTCATCACTGAGCGCCGCAGAGCGGCTATTTCAACCGCCGGCGTTCTCACTCACATGTTCGTTCAACCGTCATGGTTGGATCGTCCCTGTCTGAAGTCGGCATACCAGATGTTACTCGCTCCTGTATCTCGCTACCTGAACTTGTTTCATATCTGATCCTGTGTCTCGCCACCCGATCACTCCCGGCATGCTGCCTTCACCCTTCACTCTTCAAACCTGCCTTGAAGCTCATATGCTTACAAGCGTACCTCGCTGTCGGAACCTCGCTGCTGATCTCTGTATCCCGCTACCGGATCACTCGCTCATACCGAACCTCTCTACTGCTGTTGCTATTAGTGATAAGTACCCCGCAGGGGAATCCTCCATAAACCTTCCTACTAAAGCTTACACTATCTAGCTCTGCATACTAAGGACTATACTATCATCTGCACTGTTGTTTTAGATTGCTAGCTCTTGAGTCTACTAACATCTACACTTGCACTGGGTTAGGCTCTCCTGTATGTCATCTGCTGTCCTACCACCTACTACCATACACGATTGCTAAGCTATCTGCATCCTACTTGCTACCATCTATACTCTCATGAACATTTCTCTCAAGTGCTGTTTTTCTATTGTCACTGTTCATACCTGTCTCTTCAGCTCATCACCACTATACTGCTATATACATCTATCACTCCAAGGAACATCTTATTTAGTGTGTATATTTGTATGCTGAATCAGACAGACCACTGTGATGAGTCTTGGGAGTTGGAATTGGTATTTCAACATATCCCTACATGACTGCTGAGTGGAGTTTTTCTGCAGCTGCAAATCCATCTTGTTTCAGAAAACGCAGGAGCGTTACACTATCATATCCCCTCTGTCTCTTCTTTCTTCCAAGCTATACATGTTAAGGTCCTTTAACCTTTCCTGGTAAGTTTTTTCCTGCAATACATGTATTAGTTTAGTAGCTCTTCTCTGAACTCTCTCTAGAGTATCTATATCCTTCTGGAGATATGGCCTCCAGTACTGCGCACAATACTCCAAGTAAGGTCTTTTTATGCCAGGACCAAAGATCCCAGCAAGGAACTGGGTCCTTACTCCTGACAAGGCAGATTAAAACTGGGTTCCTATGCAGGAAGAGAAAGGGTGTACCCTCCGGGACTGCCCATAAGCGTAGCCAGAACTTTTTTTCTTCCTAGTGTCCTACTCCTGTAGGGGGCAGTATAACCCTACTGATATGGATCAGAGGACTGCGTTCGTCAATGAACGATAGAGAAAACATAATTTCCTCTCTCTATCTGTATTACAGCTGATGCTGGCAGTTGGAGTGGTCCCAGGCTCCCCGATCGGATGGGAGAGACCTGGAAAGACAGTGGTGGGAGCCACCCCTTAGCCACTCAACTCACTTCTACTGTAAAGGGATTCGCCAGCTGAAAATGTTAGGATAAGATAGAAATAGTAAAGTAATTTACAGAGAGGCCTAGTACCAACCATGCCATGTAAAAAAAAAAGAAATGTTTGTAACATGTACAGTATCTCACAAAAGTAAGTACACCCCTCACATTTTTTGTAAATATTTTATTCTATCTTTTCATGTGACAACACTGAAGAAATGACACTTTGCTACAATGTAAAGTAGTGAGTGTACAGCTTGTATAACAGTGTAAATTTGCTGTCCCCTCAAAATAACTCAACACACAGCCATTAATGGATTTGGAAATATGAAGGGTATTGGCGCTACTTCTAATATGTTAGTGTAGTGGACACAGGTAAGTAATGGCGTTCTGTTAGAATGAGTGTAAAGGTGGTGTGCATATAACAACACTCTATGGCATACACATAAATACTCTATGGCATATATATTACAAAAGATTCTGTAAAGTGCTCACATGCTCAGTGCCACAGATAAATGATAGTGACTTCTACCTTGGTAGGAAGTAAATAAATAGGTATATAAAGTGCTATAGTCTTTTACTTGTGAAGCAGTGAATACCTACTAAATCGTAGGTGCAATGTGCTATGGATAATTAAATATAAGTATATAATATCAGATGAAGATATAATTATATAAATTATAAAAATTATAAACGAATAAATGCATATATAGATGATTATAAATAGGTGGATATTCCTTTTAAATAATTGTATTAAAATGCATCAAAAATGAAATATATCAAAAATTAATAGAAAGTGCTAGTGCAAAAAATAGTCCAAAATAAATAGTTGTGATCAATAAAAGAAAGTGCTGGTGTTGTTCCCAAGTATATAAGGGTAAAAGAAGCTAGAAAAATGTAGGTGAGACGGTAATGCTGTGCAAATTCCTTACTTGGCTGTGCTCTGTGCAGTGATGCAGTGCCCCTATTAGAATTAAAAATATAAAACTTCCGCGCTAGGGACTATTTGGATGGGTGAACACTCAGTGTATAAATTAATAAATTGATATATAATTATATAATGAAATATATATGAAAGAAATATAATCTAAAAATAGGCTGCAGCCTCCCTGAATGATAGTCCGAAGACTATACCATAGATGTGAAAGAAAGGAGGGATGATGGCGCTGCCTACACTAAAAACTAATATAAGATGTGGTAAAATGTTGTGTCTTCAATGGCTGAAGATATAAAGTGCCTTAATGCTAACAAAGGTATATGCAAATGTTTACCTAAAGATCACCAGTACAAAAATACAATAATTGACATCAAATGGTGCAAATCTGCAAGTGCAATATATTAAAGTGCCTCCAAAGGAATTAAAGTGACTGGTGCAAAAATTGGTGATATCTGTGATAAATATCAAACATAAACAATGAGCCACAAATCGCATTGATCAATAGTAAGTTCATGCAATAATAAAGTGCTTTGAAGGAAAGTGCTATAGTGTGTGGAAAACCCCAGTGTTACCATATACGATGGTATAGGGGTAATATAAGGTGCCAACAGTAAACAATCTAAAATATGCACAGCTCAAAAGTCCAGTATGGAAAAACAGTCTATATGTCACATGCAGTGACCACAGGCAAGCAAATATTCACAAATTGATGTGGGTGACAACACTCTGGTGAATAATTAATAAGGAGTGACCCCGTGGTGGGTGGTAAGGTGCTGGGTGATCCCTCCGGTGGAAAGGCACACTTACCAGAGACACCCACCCCACACAGGGGTATTAAGCGGGTGTTTAAAGTGATCCAACGGCCCAACAGTATCCTCCTGTGCCTGGATGGGGGCGTCTACCGGAAACCTGGCTGGTCCTAGTGTGGGTATCCACTGGATTGATTCCCTGCATGTTTCCTGATAGCGGATGTAATCCGAGATACCCCCCGATTTCACTCCCGATGGTATGCCAGATAGTGTGCCAGAGAATAAATAATGGACATAGTGTCGAGATCGAGGCTTGGACTGCAAGTGCTCCGATCCATCCACACGCTCGATTTACCTGCTCAAATGTGAGTACCTCTCTATGTTTTATGTGAAATAAAATACCTTACGGCATTACACTATGTCTCTTATTTAGAGAAAAAGGAACTCCATGATACAAAACAAGTTTGCTCAGGGAGATAAAGGTTTAGTGGACTTTAAAGGCACATATTAAGTAGGCAAAAGACTACCATAAGTATAAAAAACATATATTCTTTTATTTAACCAAAGTTTTTTTAAAAAAATAGAACAAAAGTTCAAGAAGCAAAATTATACAATGACATACATATTATTTGAAATAAGAACATTCATCATATCTATAGGTCAAAATATTAGATACACAGATATTGTAGTAGTTACACTTTGTGAGTATTAGGATCGTGGTCTGAAGAGGTCGACGCGTTTCGCCTTAGCTTCTTCTGGACCTCAGACGCTAATATACAATTTTATCTCTCTCAAAATGCAGAAAAACCGTGTGATCCTTGGTCATCAGTATCAGTATATCATATTGATCATAGAGTAGTAAAAAATAGGCGGGAAGTGAAGAGGGAGAAAAAAGGCCCAAAAACTGGTGGAATGGGCCACCTCAAATTCCCACACTGGAAACTATCGAGGATTTAGGTCGGGATCAGAGTAGTGATATGGAGGCTGCTATTGGCTGTATCACATGAAGGTCTTTGTATCCTTCTGTCTAATCTTAGACCATATTGGGACCCAGTCCCCTTATAGCAGTAGATATTGATGTCTTGTAACGTTAGATGGAAAAGTTCCCCCCAGATTTGTAGTGTATCCAATAGTAGAGTATATTCCAGTGTAAAACAATGGTATTATGGATATTACAGCTGAAACTGATCACTTTAAACACCCGCTTAATACCCCTGTGTGGGGTGGGTGTCTCTGGTAAGTGTGCCTTTCCACCGGAGGGATCACCCAGCACCTTACCACCCACCACGGGGTCACTCCTCATCAATTATTCACCAGAGTGTTGTCACCCACATCAATTTGTGAATACTTGCTTGCCTGTGGTCACTGCATGTGACATATAGACTGTTTTTCCATACTGGACTTTTGAGCTGTGCATATTTTAGATTGTTTACTGTTGGCACCTTATATTACCCCTATACCATCGTATATGGTAACACTGGGGTTTTCCACACTCTATAGCACTTTCCTGCAAAGCACTTTATTATTGCATGAACTTACTATTGGTCAATGCGATTTGTGGCTCATTGTTTATGTTTGATATTTATCACAGATATCACCAATTTTTGCACCAGTCACTTTAATTCCTTTGGAGGCACTTTAAGATATTGCACTTGCAGATTTGCACCATTTGATGTCAATTATTGTATTTTTGTACTGGTGATCTTTAGGTAAACATTTGCATATACCTTTGTTAGCATTAAGGCACTTTATATCTTCAGCCATTGAAGACACAACATTTTACCACATCTTATATTAGTTTTTAGTGTAGGCAGCGCCATCATCCCTCCTTTCTTTCACCCCTATAAGAATTGCACTCACCACAATGCTTTCCCCTTTATAGGGGTAGCAGGCTCTGCACAGCAAAAGAGATGGTCCAGGAGATCCTGCGGTTATGCTTCTACTGGTTCCAGTCCGGCTATGCCTCTGGTACTGGTCCTGGTGTATATGGGTGTCTCCACGCTAACACTCTGGTATGGTGTTTCTGAGGTGCTCACACGTTGCCCCAAAAGAAGAGTAAACCGACCATAGTGTAGTAATTAGCAATATGTTTAATAAAAATAAAATATCCACTCACAGTATTAGATCGGTGTGTACAGCAATCTCGCTTGGTAAGCGTTCGGACCGGATGTCCGGGTATCGATGCGTTCCACGAGACGGAACCACACTTAGCGGAAGTGACGAAGTGACGCACGGTCCAGCCCAACGCTGTTGGGTTTCAAGATACCAAAGGGGTCTCACATGTGTGAGGGGCTTCAGAGTAGTGTCCAAGTAGAGAAAAACAGTTTTAGTTTTTCTCTGTGTTTTGTAATTTCAGGATCAGGGTCTGGAGTCTGGAGACTTCAAAGAGATTTGGGTGGGAAGAAGCCTCCACCCCTGTGCCAAGGTCTTACCTGACTAAAACCCTAAGCCTTATGTTCCTGCTTGCTGCCTGGACCAATACTTTGGCTGTGCTGACATATCTCTGCCAGCTGCTTGTAATGCCCCAAGACTTTTTATGGACCATGCTCCTGCCTACTGCCTGGACTAATACTTTGGCTGTGCTGACATATCTCTGCCAGCTGCCTGTAATGACCCAGGACTATTCATGGGCCATGTTTCTGCCTACTGCCTGCAATAATACTTTGGCTGTGCTGATCATATCTCTGCCTGATGCCTGTACTGACCCAGGACTTTTTATGGACCATGTTCCTGCCCGCTGCCTGGATACCAGCCTGCTGCCTGTACTGATCCTGGCCTGTTTAAGGACATATCCCTGCCTGCTCCCTGGGTGATTCCTTTGGCTGCTCCTGACCACATCTGTGCCTGCTTCCTGGAACAATGCTCTCCTTGGCAGACAACTGCACTACTAAAACCACAGGTAATCTTTTGTTTACCCTTTGTTTAGCCTCCTGTACCTCCTGGCCAGTGAACATAGCATTGTGATATGAGGACAGCTACGTTCCAGCAGTCGGTTAGCTTTGCTTGGCTATAAGGAACAGGAACGGCTGTCGGTGAAGCCACAGTATCACAATATGCTATACCCACTTAAGGTCTGCTCACGTTGCTGCTACTGCAGCAATGTGGCTCGTTATCGTCTAGCGACGTAGTACTACGTCGCTAGACTCCTCCCCCTGTAGGTGGCGCTCGCGCGCTGCCGGGGGCGCGCCCCCGCTGTTTTCAGTCACAGCGGGAGTCGGGCCAGGGGAGGAGCGGCAGCGATCGCCGCTGCTCTTCCCCGATCGTCGGGGAATCTAGTGTGGAGATCCGCCTGCTTGTGTAAACAGAGCGGGAGGATCTCCTAAGTGACAGGGAGTGACAGATCGCAGTGTTCAGCATAGCTGAACATCCGATCTGTCCCTGACTCACTCAGTCACCTCCCCCCACACACGTCAGTAAGCACCAGGCATACATTAACCCCTCCCTCTCCAATAAAATTAACCCCTTCCCTGCCAGTGTCATTTTTACAGTAATAGTGCATATTTATAGCACTGATTACTGCAGTAATGTCACTGCTACCCCCAAAAGTGTAAAAAATGTCAGTCAAGGGTCCGATCTGTCCGCCGCAATGTCGCAGTCCCGCAAAAAAAATCGCAGATCGCCGCCATTACTCGTTAAATAAAAAAAACACCAAAAATGACAGAAATCTTTCCCTTAGTTAGTAAACGCAATAACTTTTGCGCAAACCAATCAAAATACACTTATTGTGATTTTTTTTACCAAACATAGGTATCAGAAAACAAATTGGCCAAAAATGTAAAAAAATTTAGAGTTTTACATTTTTTTTGGGCGGAATTTCATATAAAAAAATGTTAAAAATATTGTTATTTTTTCAAAATAAACGCTCTAATTTTGTTTATAGCGCAAAAATTAAAAATTGCACAGGTGATCAAATACCACCAAAAGAAAGCTCTGTTTGTGGGGAAAAAAAGACGTAAATTTTGTTCGGGTACAGCGTCGCACGACCGCGCAATTGTCCGTTAAATTCGCACAGCGCCGAATCGCAAAAAGTGGCCCAGACGTAAGACAGCAAAATCCTCCGGTGGTAAAGTGGATACTCACCGACCACACAGGTTATTCAGATTGCAATGTTGGGTACATAATCCGTTCCGACATTGAAAAGGTCTTACACATTTGGTATCCCCATACTTAGGAGGAGTGGGTTTTGGGGTGTGATTCTAAGTATGTTCATGCTATTTGGATATCTTATAGATTGAGAACTTTGTGTTAGAAAATACATTTTAATTTTCTTTTCACATTTTCCAAAAATGTGGAAAAAATTAAATTTTCAAAAGACTTTTTATGCCTCTTAGAAAATATGCTGGGGTGTTTGCCTTCCAAAATGTGGTAATTTTGTGGATGTATCAACTGTCCTGGTGCTCCAGGGCCTTTAAAAATAGGATAGGTTCTCAGGAAATTAGATGTGTAATTTATGCCCCTAGAAAGCCTGAAAGTGCTTCTTGGATGTTGAGTCTCACTGTGCGGGTAGACTGTGAAAAATTCTTACACATGTGGTATTGCCATACTCAGGAGAAGTAGTAGAATGTATTTGGGGTGTAATTCTGGGTATGCTTATGCTGTTTGTTAGATATATCTTATGAATTGACAATTTTGTGTAAAAAAAAAAAACAGTTTCATTATTTTTCTACATTTGCTGAAAACTTGTGGAAAAAATGACTTGTTCAAAAGACTCATTATGCCTCTTAGAAAATAGTTGTAATGTTTGCGTTTGAAAATGTGGTCATTTTGGGGGTGTTTACATTGTCTTGGTGCTCCAGGACCTTCAAAAATGTGATAGGTAGTCAGGAAACTGAATATGTAATTTATCCCCCTAGAACATCTGAAGGTGTTCCTTGGATGTTGGGCCTCTCTATGTGGCTAGGCTGTGAAAAGTCTCACATGTGGTATTCCCCTTACTCAGAGTAGCAGAATGTGTTTTGTGGTGTATTTGCAAGTGTGCCTATGCCATGTGTGAGAAATAACTTGTTACTATTACAATGTTGTTTGCAAAATTTTAGAAAATATAAAAAATAAAGAAAATAAAAGAAAAATGTGTTTTTTTTCAAAATTTATATTTTTCTTTTGTTTTTGCCTTAAAACGCAAAAAATAAAGAACCCAGTGGTGAATAAATAAAACAAAAAAAAAAAAAACTGTTACAAAAAAATTATACAAATTCATTTTGGGTACAGTGTTGCATGACTGAGTAATTGTCATTCAAAGTGTGATAGCGCTGAAAACTTAAAAATGGCCTGAGCAGGAAGAGGTTTTAAGTTTTCGGTATTGAGGTTGTGAAACTGCTTAAGGATCTTCCAAAGGTTTATGTTTTGTGCTTTCTACACTCGGAATATAACTACCTTCAGTCTCTGTAGCACTGGAAGGTATACCTTATACAGAGTAAAATGTTTATCACTACAGTATGTAAATACATATACTCTGTTTAAAGAGCGTTTTTATCACCCAGAAGATGGGCCACTTGTGTGCATGCACAGTTATTGTGTCTGGCTCCAGTGTTTGGGGGCTCCCTCCACTGCCTATGCATGGTTATTGCGCTTGGTGGCTCCCTCAAGTGCATGTGTGTAGTTTGCGTCCAGCACCTGCAGCCTGTGTACAGGCTCACTCTACTGTGCATGTGCTTTTTTTTGTGCCTGTGGCTCCCTCTAGTGCACATGCATGTTTTTTACATCAGTCCACATGCAAATCTAACACCTACTATTGACAAAGGAAAGGACCATCACAGAGGTTCAATGGTCATGTGATCACAGAGCGAAAGTTAGTAAAGTTATGTTTTTGGCAATTGTCTTTTTTTTAAACAGCAGAGAGTGAAAAAAAGAGAGCCGGTAACCAGCAATCCTGACAGGAGTCATCAGTGCTCTGAATATCAGTGCAGCCCTATCAGTGCCATCAATGCTGCCCATCAGTGCTTCCTCATCAGTGCTGCCTATCAGTGCCCATCAGTACCGCCTATCAGTGGCCATCAGTGCTGCCTATTAGTGCCCATCAGTGCCACCTATCAATGCCCATCAGTTCTGCCTATCAGTGCAGACTTATCAGTGTCTCCTCTTCATTAGTGCTGCCTCCGCGGTGCCCATCAGTGATGCCCATCAGTACAGCCTATCAATGCCCATCAGTGCAGCCTATCGATGCCCATCAGTGCAGCCTATCAGTGCCCATCAGTGAAGCCTCATTAGCTAAGGAGAAAAATTACTTAAAATTTTAAATCTCTATCTGTCTAAAATGACTTAAAATTTTATATAAATTTCATTTGATTACAGTGTTTAATGACTGCGCAACTGTCATTCAAAATGTGACAGCACTGATAGCTGAAAATTGGCCTGGTCAGGAAGGGGGTATAAGTACCCAGTAAGCAAGTGGTTAAATGAAGCTATACATAAACATGCTTCACCTAGATTTCATGCAAAAAATAATCCTTATAGTTAGTCTACATGACACACAGAAAGCATGGAATCAACTACCGATGCGTTTCGTCACAGCTGACGCCACGTTTCGTCACAGCTGACGTCTTCCTGGGGGTACCGGGTTGCTGATGTCACCACGCAACCCGGAAGGATGGGCTGATACTGAAGCCGGCCGGCTTTTCTTGATTTTAAGCGAATATTGTCCTACTGAATGTGAGTTTTTTTTTTTCTTATTTAATAAAGTGGTTTAAACATATTACACTATGGGGCAATCCTTATGTTTTTTATGGTGATACTCGAGTTATGTGGAGTAGAGGATACAGATACCGGATCGTTGCCTTGAGTGTGTCAGCTGCCCTGCATGCTCTCTGGGGTTGTGCCTGCTCAGTTTGATGTTCCCCTGTTGCTGGATCTCCTTTGGGAATCGATATCCTGATCCATTCTCTACTTACCGGCATCTGGTAAGCATAATCGCATGCTGTGGTGATTGGTGCACTGCGGTGGAAGACAGCATATTCACATTTATATAGCTTTCATCATTTTTTTTTTCACCATTTTTGGGACTATATTATTAAGTCTATATTTATTCACTGATTCATTCAGTCACTTATTATATATCTTTCATTTGGATACATTTATTTATATTGTTGTCACGTTTTAGCCCAGCTTCTTTATTTTTGTTTAGTGCATAGGTTATAAGGAATAAAAACCCTTCTCGGAGATTCCTGTTGTAGAAGATGATGACACCAGAATGCAGGCATGGATAGAGCAAAGCAACTATTGTCATCATAAGTCTATATGGGCTTCCAATTTCTAGCACACAAGAGAGAATAATTTTATTTTTAATTTTAAATTTTAAATTTTATAATTTTAGAAATAATAAAAATGATGCGAAGCAAAAACAAATTCAGCCATGCTTTTTATGATATTGTAATGGGTCTTCTTCATGTTTGGATTTCTAAAACTTGTCCCAACACCGCTCATGTTTCAGATGTGCCTCCAAGGAGATGGAACAGTCAGGAAGAATGCAATGCTAAATGTAACAGGAGGTGGTGTGGAACATATTAGATATAAATAGTATCCTTCAGTTGGTTTCTTTGTCACGATTTGAAAAACAAAGCTTGATATCGGGAAAATAAGTATTGCCAAGCATAAAGCAATATTAATACGAAAGAAAAACACACACATTCCAAGACACAATGGAACCAACCTTGACATCCTCCCCTTGAGATAGAGGAACACAACATGCTTGTAGTTGGTAATCTTCAGACAGTAATACACACAGAGCAGATTGGCCAACCAGATAGAGATGTAGTTCAGGAGTAGCATGGACAGGGAAAAAAAAATATTGAACAAGCCTAAATAAACTTCTGGGAAAAAACTGAAAAAGATCTGGCACGACAAGCAGACACTGGATGATCCACCTGGACAGACACAGACTGGTGACAATTTTATCTTCAGTGGGAAGGCATTTTTTCCTCATCCAGGTCTTACTATTCATCAGCACAATGAATTTGTTGAGTATCCCCCCAAAAATGACAATTAAAAAGCATGCATGAATAAAAATTAGCAGAAAGTCAGACTGCATTGTTATAGCTCAGTCCAGAGAACACGGGCAAAGCTTTGACTCTGGCTGTCAGATAAGGAATATGAATAAAAATTGTACTGATACTTTTTAGTTATTTAGAAAAATCCAAACTCTAGTGGTTTATGGGTTTCTGGCTTCCCTGTGCAACCAATTTGATTTAAAATTCAAATCAGACAAAGCTTATTTTCTGTTTTGATTGATGTTTTGCACAAATGCATTTATTGCCGTGTTTGAATTACCTTCTAGAGTCACAGGGGTATTTATAACTGTGCTGCAATCATTTGGTTTTTTAGTGTCACAATTACTAGATATGCTATCTATCTTACATTATTATATTAAATTAAACAACATATAGATAAGCACTATCAGTAGTTACGTGGTTGCATAGTCAAGTTAAAAAAAAAAAACAACACATCTACAGTAGGTCAATCTCAACCAAATTCAACTCTTAGAACTTATAGCTGGTCCTCAGAGTCCTAAACTAGAGCCCTGCGCGGGCCTGTTTTCTTAAACCCGCACCTGCCCGCACCCTCTGAATGTATGACCAGGACCGCCCGCACCCGCAACCTATGTGTTCCACACCCGCCCGCACCCGCAATGTTTGTGTCCAATCCCACCCGCACCCGCAATGTTTGTGTCCACTCCCGCAAACTTTATCTCAGTGCTGGCCCTTATCTGCAGTCAAAGCCCTTATCTTATAATGCTGTATAATGATGCTGAAAAGAGGTCTTAGAGTTAGAGGCTCATCATGCTCTCCCTGCAGCTATGGTTCCTCCTTCTCCTTCCCCAGCCAATAACCACATCATACAACGTTGCCTGATACAGTGCCAGACCAAACCATTACAGACATGCTCTCCCTGCAGCTATGGTTCCTTCCTTCCCCAGCCAATAACCTCATACAATGCCTGATACAGTGCCAGACCAAACCATTACACAGAAAAAGGAGGGGGGCAAAAAGAAAAGTCTTCGCAGACCTTGCTCCACCTGCTCTCGTTACTCTTCTCGGGGTATGGTACACTGACTGTCATGTACCATACCCCGAGAAGAGTAATGAGAGCTGGTGGAGCGAGGTCAGGGAAGACTTTTCTTCTTTGTCCCCCTCCTTTTCCTGTGCAATGGCTCGGTCTGGCACTGTATCAGCGTTGGTTATTGGCTGCGCTGGTGAAGGAAGGAACCATAGCTGCGGGGAGAGCATGCACAAGTACAGTGAGTCCTTACATCATAGAGTTCCCCTTGGGTCTCCGGTAATAGTTCCTGACCGTACCCGCACCCGCCCGCAGCAATGGGAAAACCGCCCGCACCCGTGAGATTTGCTGCGGGACCTGCGGGAGCCCGCACCCAATGCAGCCCTCTCCCCTAAACTCACAATTGGTCTAGAAGGAGGCAAAATCCCTAGGGCTACACTGAAGGGTATGGACCTTATGGATTTTATCCCCAGTAGGAAGGCATTTATTCCTTATCCAGGTCTTGCCATTCATCAGCAGGATGAATTTGTTGAGTATCATCCCAAGAATAACAGTAAAAAAGATACATAAATAAAAATAAGCTGAAGAATAGACTGCATGGTTATAATTTTGTAAAGATTTTGTATCTTTTTTCAACATGGACATAGAACATGGGCAAAGCTGTGACTCTGTCTGTCAGATAAGGAATATGAATACAAAATCATGCAGATACTTTTCATCTACATAAAATGTTCCAAACTCTGGTGGTTTATGGGTTCCTGACATCCGTGCAAAACTATTTTGATTAAAATTCAAATTAGACAAAGCTTATGTTCTGTTTTCCTTGACATTTTGCATTATCAAGACTGCATTTATTTTTGGATTTGAATTACCATCTAGCTAAGAATCACAGGAATATTAGTACCTTTACTGCAATCATTTTGTCTTTTTGAGCCACTGAAATGTATATATATGTGCTACATATACTGTACATATATATACACACATACTAATGTGCAAAGGTTTTAGGCAGCTGTGAAAATGCTGTAAATGAAAAATGCTTTTGGAAATAGAAGTGTTAATCGTTTATTTATATCAATTAACAAAATGGAAAGTAAATGATGAGCAATCCAAAACAAATCAATATCTGGTGTGACCACCCTTTGCCTTCAAAGCAGCATCAATTCTTCTAGGTACACTCTACGCAGTTTTTCAATTAACTCGGCAGGTGGATTGTTCCAAACATCTTGGAGAACTAACCGCAGATCTTCTGTGAATGTAGGCTGCCTCAAATAAGGACACCATTGATCCTGACCAAATCTCCAACTCTATTTGCAGAAATGCAGCCCCAAACTTGCATGGAACCTCCACCATGCTTCACTGTTGCCTGCAGACACTCATTATTGTACCGCTCTCCAGCCCTTCACCAACAAACTGCCTCCTGCTACAGCCAAATATTTCACATTTTTAGTCATCAGGCCACTGCACCTGCTGCCATTTTTTTGCACCCCAGTTCCCATGTATTTCTGCATAGTTGAGTCACTTAGCCTTGTTTCCACATCGGGGGTATGACTTTTTGGCAGCAATTCTTCCATGAAGACAACTTCTGGCCAGACTTCTAGGGACAGTAGATGGGTGTACCTGGGTCCTACTGTTTTCTGCCAGTTCTGTGCTGATGGCACTGCTGGACATCTTCTGACGTCGAAGGGAAGTAAGAATGATGTGTCTTTAATATGCATTAAATTTCCATGGCCAACCACTGCATCTATGGTCCTAAATGCTGCCCGTTTATGAACGTGGCCTACTCGCCCTGTAGGTGGGGACAATGCTTATGAAAGTGCTCACTAATGCCAGGATGGGGTCATGCATGAATCAGTAGGAAAGCGTCAACCTAGTTTAGAAGTGAGCCATTCATCTTGCACAGGTACAAATTAAACTTGAGGCTCCTCACTGTGAGACACTCTTCTACCATGACACTATACACCTTGTCTCCTGAATGCAGCATTGTAAGAGGGACAGCTCCAGCTCCACCAACCAAGCTTCTTCCAGAACCGGACGTGCATTGAGCGCAGATCTCCATGTGTGTACAATTAAGTCCTTCACTCTCCTGTACCTTAAGCTGGGTCTATAGGGCCTCCATACCGCAGAATTGGTCCTGGATGCAGTAAGGGAACCAACCACTAAGGAAGGAATCAGAGCACTGACCCCCGCTAAAAGAGGACCCATCACCCATGCCTGGTACCACTCCCCCGCTGGCTGAATGCTAGTGTATTCCGGTCAGTCCTGGTTAATCATTGCGATGGCATGTTAAAACAACTTTCCGCCAACTGCACTGTGTGATTAACTTCTTCATGGTGTCTCTATTACTTCTCCTCTTCATCCCCATGTGTGTGTTACAGGCCCTGTTCTTTAGATATGTCATACACCTTGATGCATCCCTTTCAATAATTTCAGACCAGGCATGAGACAGTTAATGTAACTTTATTGATCATTTCAGCAATACAGTCCATTGGCACAGCAAACAATAGGCACAGTTCATCCCTAACTATCTAATGCAGGCTACCCAGGTTCATACCTTACAAAATGAAAGTACATTTAGCTCAAGTCCATTACTAATAGAGTCCTGGTTTCTAGGAGAATCACAGCAAGGTGGCTCAGAAGGGGGCAACAGAACTACAGAACTACATGGTTCAGCAGTCCTTCTTCTGTAATCCCATGTAGAAGAAGAGCTAGGCCCTGAGCCCTCCCCTTGTATTTACAGTATGTAGTTCACAAAAGGGTGCAGATCCCAAGAAAACATGGGAAAGATCTGAGATACAGTTAATCCCTTCCCATCCCGGCAGCCTGAACTATCTGCACATCTATACAGTGCAATACAACAGCAGGAATACATTCAATCGTTCCTTGTTTTTTGTGCTTCTTCAAAAGAGCTTGAGGAGCACATCCTAAACCCCCAGTCTGCTTTGAAATCTTTGCCTGAGAGAGACCTTACTGATACAATATAACTACCTTGTGTCTTGTTGCTGTGCTCAGTCTTGCCATTGTGTATTACCTGTGACATCAAACTGTCTTCTACAACCTCAACTCAGTAACAGAGTTTGGCTGTTCCTCACCCAGTTTTATGCCTCCTACACAGCTGTTTCTGTTTCAATCAATTACTGTTTCAATCTACATAAAATTGATGACCATTAGCACCTGCTTAGTGCAAGTGTGCAAGTGTAAGAATTGATAAAGATTTGAGGCAAAAGGGTATTCACACCAAATATTGATTTGTTTTAGATTTTTCTTCTGTACGCATACTTTGCATTTTGTAAATTGAAAAAAATAAACAATTATAATACATTAATTTTGAAAGCATTTTTACCTTACAGACTCTCTTCTCACCTGCCTAAAACACAGTGCTGTAGATATATATATATATATATATATATATATATATATATATATATATATATATACCTATATATATATATATATATACCTGCAAGCAGTTAATGACATCCCAGTCTTAGTTCTATTGAGTTGGCCCACCCTTTGCAGCTATAACAGTTTCAACTCTTCTGGGAAGGCTGTCCACAAAGTTTAGGAGTGTGTCTATGGCAGTGTTTCTCAATCTTTTTTCAGTTAAGGCACCCTTTAAAAATTTTGAACAGTCTTGATGCATTCTAAAATGTAAAATCTATTCTAATAGTTTTACATAATGCAGCAACATCCACAAGTCCAATTAGGACACCCAACATTAGAGGTTAGTTATTCTTCCAAAGCAAATACACTTTTGCAAACTGGTACTGACTAGTATTCCTATGTTTCTCTTCTGCCTCGGTTTTTCTCCATCACTCAGCTAATGTGACCTTCAACACTGAATGAGAGAGGCAGTGGAGGGTCACACAAGCATGCTATGCAGGTGACTGACGTCCTCCTCATCAACTGATAATGCCATTGGTTACTAGGACTCCAGCAGCTAGAAGGTTGTAATGGTGTACAATGAAAACTTGTGACTTAGTGTAACTAAAAGGCATCCTTCATCCACATGCCGGCTTGTGTACACATTTTGGGCAATTTTTAGGCATTTTGCCAAGGCACCCCTGAAGAAACCTCAAGGAACCCCATGGTGCCTGGGCACCCTGGTTGAAAAGGGCTGGTCTATGGGAATGTTTGACCATTCTTCCAGAAGCGCATTTATGAGGTCAGCCACTGATGTTGGACGAGGAGGCCTGGCTCGCAGTCCTTGCTCTAATTCAACCCTAAGGTGTTCTATCCAGTTGTGTAGGCCAGTCAAGTTCCTCCACCCCAAACTTTCTCATCCATGCCTTTATGGACCTTGCTTTGTGCACTGGTCCAAATAATTTTGTGGAGGGGGTATTAGGGTGTGGGGTTGTTTTCTAGGGGTTGGGGTTGGCCCCTCAATTCCAATGAAGGGAATTCTTAAAGCATCAGCATGCCAAGACAATTTGAACAATTCCATGCTCCCAACTTTGTGGGAACAGTTTGTGGATGGCCAATTCCTGTTCCAACATGACTGAGCACCAGTGTACTAAGCAAGGTCCATAAAGACATGGATGAGCGAGTTTGGGGTGGAGGAGCTTGACTGGCCTGCGCAGAGTACTGACCTCAACCTGATAAAAACACCTTTGGGATGAATTAGAGCAGAGACTGTGAGCCAGGTCCTCAGTGACTGACCTCACAAATGCACTTCTGGAAGATTGGTCAAACATTCCCATAAACAGTTACATTTACCTCCTCTGCGCAGTTGGTTTAGCACAGAGCAGCCTCCTCTTCTCGGGTTTCTCTTCGGTGCTCCTGGCCCCTTCCTCCTGTCAAACGCCCCCACAGCAAGTAGCTTGCTATGGGGGCACCCGAGCCAAGCTGCAGCACGGAGCTGCCATTCTGCCCCACCCCCTCTCTCTCTTGGTTGGCTAACTGACTTTGATTGAAAGCAGCAGTAGCCAATGACTATGCTGCTGTGTCTCAGCCAAACTGGAGGAAGAGACTTGTGGACATCACTGGATAGAGATGGGGCTTAGGTAAGTATTAGGGGGTGCTGGGTCAGCTGCTACACCCAAAAGGCTTTTTGTCTTAATGCAGAGAATGCATTAAGATAAAAAAAACCTTCAGCCTTTACAACCACTTTAGTTTCTGGAAGGCCGTATCGGCCTTCCAGCAATACAAGGAGGAAAATAAGAAGTGTAAACACGAAATCAAGATGGCTAAAATCAACTTTGAGAGACAAATAGCGGAGGATAGTAAAAAAAACCCAAAGAAATTCTTTAAATATATCAACAGCAAAAAAACTAGGGCAGAGCATATTGCACACATAATTAGCGATGATGGGAGGATGGTTACAGAGGACACTGAAAAAGCAACCGTGCTGAATTCTTTTTTCTCGTCAGTCTTTACGCAGGAAAAGGAAGGGTACACTGACCATGACTGTATGGTTAGTAGTAATACACAGGACTTGCCACTATGGCTAACAGAGGGGGAAATCAGGGAAAGACTGGATAAACTTAACACAAACAAATCACCAGGCCCGGATGGCGTACATCCGAGAGTGATCAAGGAACTCAGTATGGTTATATCTAGACCACTGTTCCTGATCTTTGCTGACAGTATTAGGACAGGAGATGTACCAGGGGATTGGAGGAAGGCTAACGTGATTCCGATATTCAAAAAGGGCCAGAGACATATCCCTGGAAATTATAGGCCTGTCAGTGTGACATCAATAATATGTAAACTTTTGGAGGGGATGATAAGGGACTATATCGTAGAGTATGCTAAAGACAACAACATCATCAGTAGTAACCAGCACGGGTTTACAAATGGGCGATCTTGTCAAACCAATCTCTTAGCATTCTACGAGGAAGTGAGCTGTGAGCTAGATAGGGGGAGACCAGTGGATGTGGTGTACTTGGATTTCGCTAAGGCGTTTGATACAGTTCCCCACAAGCGCTTAATTTATAAAATAAGGTCTGCAGGTATCGACAGCAGGGTTTGCTCTTGGATACGGAATTGGCTAAAAGGCCGTGTCCAAAGGGTAGTAATAAACAGCGCATACTCAGACTGGTCTGAGGTAGTAAGCGGGGTGCCCCAGGGCTCAGTCCTGGGACCAACCTTGTTCAATTTATTCATAAACAGCATTGAGGAAGGGATCAGTAGTTCGTTATCAGTTTTTGCAGATGACACAAAATTGGCCAGGGCAATAACTGCACAGCATGAAGCAGATATCCTACAGAATGACCTGGACAAAATTACGGAGTGGGCAACGACATGGCAAATGAGGTTTAATGTGGAGAAGTGTAAGGTTTTGCACTTGGGGACCAAAAACATAAAAACACAATACACGTTAGGAGGGGAACCCTTGGGGGAATCAAAAATGGAGAAAGATCTGGGAGTCTTAGTTGATGATAGATTAGGCAACAGCATGCAATGCCAAGCGGCAGCTTCCAAAGCCAACAGAATATTAGCATGCATAAAGAAAGGGATGTATTCCAGAGATAAGACTATAATCCTTCCACTTTATAAAACTCTGGTCCGACCGCATCTGGAGTATTCTGTCCAGTTCTGGTCGCCAGTCCTCAGGAGGGATGTGTTGGAGCTGGAGAAAGTCCAGAGAAGGGCAACTAAACTGATTAGGGGGTTGGAGGACCTTACCTATGAAGAGCGGCTGCAATCGCTCGATTTATTTTCCCTGGAGAAAAGACGTCTGAGAGGGGACATGATAGCAATTTATAAATATCTTAATGGGGATCTCAGCTTAGAAGAAAAGCTGTTCATTCGAAGGAATTGCATGAGGACTCGAGGACATACAATGCGATTAGAGGAGAAGCGTTTTAACCTCAGGCAACGTGGGGGGTTCTTTACTGTTAGGGCTACAAGATTGTGGAATTGTCTACCACAAGAGGTGGTTTCTGCGGGTAGTATGGTGACTTTCAAAAGACTCTTAGACTTACATCTCAAGGATCAGGAGATTGAGGGCTATGTTAGATGATTACAGTCACACACACCTACACAGGTTGAACTGGATGGACTATTGTCTTTATTCAACCTCACCTACTATGTAACTATGTAACTTATTTGTTTTGGTTTCTTTGTATGTATGGATTGCACGGGTTGTTACTGTCATGTGGTGAACATTTCATGTCAATATCCCCTTTAGAAATATATTTACTTAAAAAAATGATGATGTGTTCAAGACTTATTTTACCCGCTGTATACAGTATATATATATTTTTTACTACAGTATGGGCTGTGTTGCCAACTGTCCATATATCTACTGTTTGTACAAAACAGACAATTTTTCCCTGTCCGTAATTGTCTGTGAAAAGGAGAAAATGCCCATAAAAATGCCCCCTTTTCTCAGCTCTGTACTGTGTATATGGAGTTCTTATGCCAGCCAATTAGGGAACTGCTGAGCTTAACCCTAGATCAGGTGCTGGGTAGGTGCACCTGCTCAGTGACATCATGGTGCACATCGGCCATGTATTATAGTCAAGTTCCCCACACACTTGTTGATGCTGAGTCCTGCAGTTCACTAATTTGCTGGCTCCAGAACTGCATATATTCAGAGCTGGGGCAAGTGGATTTTACAGCCTTTTCTGCCAGCCACCACACCAAAGGAGGTGACACTCTGGGGGGCAGTGTGCACTGATGTAAGATGGAGGTGGCACTCTGGGGGCAGTGTGCACTGATGTAAGATGGTGGTGGCACTCTGGGGGCAGTCGACACTGATGTAAGATAGTGGTGGCACTCTGGGGGCAGTGGACACTGATGTAAGATGGTGGTGGCACTCTGGGGGCAGTGGACACTGATGTAAGATGGTGGTGGCACTCTGGGGGCAGTGGGCACTGATGTAAGGTGGTGGCTCTCTGGGGACACTGATATAAGGTGATGGAACTCACTCTGGGGACACTGGTGTAGGGTGGTGGCACTTACTCTGGGGACACTGATATAAGGTGATAGAATTCACTCTGGGGACACTGGTGTAGGGGGGTGACACTTACTCTGGGAACACTGATGTAAGGTGGTGGCACTATGAGGACACTGATATAAGGTGATGGAACTCACTCTGGGGACACTGGTGTAGGGTGTTGACACTTACTCTGGAGACACTGATGTAAGGTGGTGGCACTATGAGGACACTGATGTAAGGTGGCGGCACTCGGGGGGCACTGATGTAGGGTTGTTGGCACTCTGGAGGCACTGATGCAAGGATACTGAATGAAAAAATATTCTTTGTCCTGAGGTTTATTTGTGTCTGTGAGACTGTCAGTTGTGGCATGGTAATTAGTATTTTGTGGGTAAAAGGAATGTGGTATGTGTGCCCCATTGCAGTGCAGTGCTTATTTTCCTCGTCTGTCCCAGGGCGCCCCTAGTCCTGCTCAAATTTTGTCATGCTTTAAAGCCAGGAGGATCACTTGTTATGAGTATTGGTTATGTTTGCATATTGTGTGCACTGTTTTTAAAGGCTAAGTTGGCCGTATTTAGGGTGCAACATGTAACATATTGCTGATGTAACCAAACCCTCCCCCGCGTAGCCACTGTCGGAGTTAACCACCTCAAATTCGGACACTTTCACCCCCTTCCATTTTTCTGCTTTTAGCACTGTCATAGCATGAATGACAATTACTCAGCATTCACAATTGTAATCAAATTACATTTTTATCATTTATTTCTTTTCAGGTAAGTATTAGGGGGTGCTGGGGAGGCTGCTACACACAGAAGGCTTTAAGGTAAAAAAACCTTCCTGACTTTACAACTCCTTTAAATGTGCTCCTAGGGAGTTCATTCTAACTGTGTGGGGGATGCTTTGATTGGGGGAATACAGAGATCCATGTTCCTGCTTAGCAGAAATACAAGATCCCCCATCTTCCTCTATCACAGAACTGCGGTCTGCCTTGTTTACATAGGCAGACCGCTGTTCTGCCTCTCCTGAGAATGATCACCAGGTGCCGGGGTACATTGGGTCTGCCGGACCCGCTGATTGGCTCCCACTGTGTCCATGTGTGGTTATTGTGTCTATTGTGTTTAACCCAAGTGCCCATGTGTAGTTTTGTGCCCAGTGCCTGCAACCTGTGTGCTGGCTCCCTCTACTGCCCATGTGTGGTTATTGTGTCTATTGTGCTTCCTCAAGTGCCCATGTGTAGATTTGTGTCCAGGGCCTGCAACCTGTGTGCTGGCTCCCTCTACTGGCCATGTGTTGTTATTGTGTCTATTGTGTTTAACCCAAGTGCGCATGTGTAGCTTTGTGCCCAGTGCCTGCAACCTGTGTGCTGGCTCCCTCTACTGGCCATGTGTGGTTATTGTGTCTATTGTGTTTAACCCAAGTGCGCATGTGTAGTTTTGTGCCCAGTGCCTGCAACCTGTGTGCTGGTTCCCTCTACTGGCCATGTGTAGTTATTGTATATTTTTATGTTTCCTCAAGTGCCGATGTGTAGTTTTGTGCCCAGCGCCTGCAATCTGTGTGCTGGCTCCCTCTACTGGCCAAGTGTGGTTATTGTAGCTATTGTGTTTAACCCAAGTGCACATGTGTAGTTTTGTGTCCAGCACCTGCAACCTGTGTGCTGGCTCCCTCTACTGCATGTGTGTGGTTATTGTGTCTACTGTGTTTCTTCAAGTGCCCATGTGTAGTTTTGTGTCCAGGGCCGGCAACCTGTGTGCTGGCTCCCTCCACTGGCCATGTGTGTTTATTGTGTCTATTGTGTTTCCTCAAGTGCCCATGTGTAGTTTTGTGTCCAGGGCGAGCAACCTGTGTGCTGGCTCCCTCTACTGGCCATGTGTGGTTATTGTGTCTTTTTAGGTTTCCTCAAGTGCCCATGTGTAGTTTTGTGCCCAGCGCCTGCAACCTGTGTGCTGGCTCCCTCTACTGCCCATGTGTGGTTATTGTGTCTATCGTGTTTCCTCAAGTGCCCATGTATACTTTTGTGTCCAGCGCCTGCAACCTGTGTGCTTGCTCCCTCTACTGCCCATGTGTGGATATTGTGTCCATTTTAACATTTATTTTTTTACATCAATGTAGATATTGCCTTTGGTCCCACTTATCCCCTGTGTCCGCCCCAAGCCAGATTGTTTTGAGTGTTTGGAGGAGGGTCGCCTGCTAGTAAGATCATGTTTTTATGCATTATAATATAAGTACATCTTGTGTAATTATGAATTACTAATATTGATTTTGTTTATTTTAAGAGTATAATTGTCTGGGCATCCACACAGTCTTGATTAAGCTTATTACGAAACACGTCAACCAATGAACAGACATACTTTCACCTCTACGTGATTTCGATATGTATTGTACCCTTTATCATTATGTACATGACTTATACTAAGTAGAAACATCCTCTTGTATGTATTTTCGGACAGCTGAACCCCTTGTTTGGGTTAGCTCCATTATTTTATCTGTATTGGTTTTAATATGGAATTAATAAATGTTTCTTTTTATTTTTGTGTACATTTATCGGTCTCATGATTTGCCCTAAAAGTCTACACAAATCACAGATGTCCTTGTACGTCTGTTGTTCCAATTGTGTCGATTATGTTTCCTCAGGTGCCCATGTGTAGTTTTGTGCCAAACGCCTGCAACCTGTGTGCTGGCTCCTTCTACTGCCTATGTGTGGTTATTGTGTCTATTGTGTTTCCTCAAGTGCACATGTGTAGTTTTGTGCCCAGCGCCTGTAACCTGTGGGGGGGCCCCCCTCTACTGCCCATGTGTGCTTATTGTGTCTATTGTGTTTCCTCAAGTGCTCATGTGTAGTATTGTGCCCAGTGCCTGCAACCTGTGTGCTGGCTCCCTCTACTGCCCATATGTGGTTATTGTGTCTATTGTGTTTCCTCAAGTGCCCATGTGTAGTATTGTGCCCAGCATCTGCAACCTGTGTGCTGGCTCCCTCTATTGCCCATTTGTGGTTATTGTGTCTATTGTGTTTCCTCAAGTGCTCATGTGTAGTATTGTGCCCAGTGCCTGCAACCTGTGTGCTGGCTCCCTCTACTGCCCATGTGTGGTTATTGTGTCTATTGTGTTTCCTCAAGTGCCCATGTGTAGTATTGTGCCCAGCGTCTGCAACCTGTGTGCTGGCTCCCTCTACTGGCTGTGTGTGGTTATTGTGTCTATTGTGCTTCCTCAAGTGCTCATGTATAGTATTGTGCCCAGTGCCTGCAACCTGTGTGCTGGCTCCCTCTACTGCCCATGTGTGGGTATTGTGTTTCCTCAAGTGCCCATGTGTAGTATTGTGACCAGCGTCTGCAACCTGTGTGCTGGCTCCCTCTACTGCCCATGTGTGCTTATTGTGTCTATTGTGCTTCCTCAAGTGCTCATGTGTAGTATTGTGCCCAGTGCCTGCAACCTGTGTGCCAGCTCCCTCTACTGCACGAGTGTGTGGTTATTGTGCCTGCGGCTCCCTCTAGTTCAGATGAGAATTCTTGACATCAGTCCACTTGCAAATCTCCACCCATCACTGGCAAAGAAAGGGACCATCACAGAGGTTTAATGGTCACTTGCACATAGAAAAAAAAATGTAATAAAGGCATGGTTCTGGCAATTATTATTTATTGAACAGCAATATTGAGTCAACAAACCACAATATAGGGACCATATGGGCCTTTGGTTGTATATTGTCTAAACTTCTACTTTATTTTTTAAAAACATATACACTCTATATTTTAGATAATAAACGTTAAAAATAAATAGTTTATGTTACCAAAACCTGTTAAATTAACCTATGTATAAACATGCTTCAGCAAGATTTCATGCAAATAGTTAATCTACGTGACACAAAGAATTCATGGTATTACTATGTCAAGGCATAATAAGATAATAAAACCAATACCAAAACATAATCAGACTGAAAGTGTTCAGAATTTCAATTTTCAAGGTTCCTGCAATCATGCTAAATATCTAAGGACACTACGGGGTGGATTTACTAAAACTGGAGAGTGCAAAAATGTGCTTTGTAGCCAGCTTCTAACTTCAGCTCGTTCAAGTAACCTTTGACAAAAAAAAAAAAAACCTAGAAGCTAATTGGTTTCTTTGCAGAGCTGCAGTGGATTTTACACTCTCCAGTTTTAGTAAATCTACCGTTATACAGTATCTCACAAAAGTGAGTACACCCCTCACATTTTGGCTAAAGAAGCTGAGGGTAAAGGTGATGGACTGGCCAAGCATGTCTCCAGACCTAAACCCTATTGAGCATCTGTGGGGCATCCTCAAATGGAAGGTGGAGGAGCGCAAGGTCTCTAACATCCCCCAGCTCCGTGATGTCATCATGGAGGAGTGGAAGAGGACTCCAGTGGCAACCTGTGAAGCTCTGGTGAACTCCATGCCCAAGAGGGTTAAGGCAGTGCTGGAAAATAATGGTGGCCACACAAAATATTTACACTTTGGGCCCAATTTGGACATTGTCACTTAGGGGTGTACTCACTTTTGTAGCCAGCGGTTTAGACATTAATGGCTGTGTGTTGAGTTATTTTGAGGGGACAGCAAATTTACACTGTTATACAAGCTGTACACTCACTACTTTACATTGTATCAAAGTGTCATTTCTTCAGTGTTGTCACATGAAAAGATAGAATAAAATATTTACAAAAATGTGAGGGGTGTACTGTATTTTGTGAGATACTGTACATCCATGTGTGTGCCCTCTACAATACACTTCTATAGTGGAGGCAGGCAACAGATGAAACTGCCACTTACAAAACATGCAGAGGTCCCGTCAGTCCCACCTCTTTTCTAATAAGTCCCACCTTGTTACCTTAGCAGTGATGTGATTGGTGCAGAGAGCTGTACCGCCATTTCAAACGTCTGTATGACCTATTTACCACACAAGAGGGTGGGATGGCAGTTCACATATAACCAGGTACAGTTGAGCAATCAAAGTGTATCTCTAGCCAAAGCATTTTTAACACTTTTACCCCCATTGGAGATTTCCACTCAACCTTGTCACCAAGACAGGAAATAGGGTAAAATTCCTTAATAGAAATTAATTAAAGTTTCTAATGCCTGTATACACAACTGAAGAATAAAAACATTTGGCTGGAGCAGCATTTCTCAAACTTTTTTCAGCCACTGCACCTTTTAACCACTTACCGCAAACTGACGTATATATACGTCGGGTAACTTTGCGGGGTTATACCGGGATGATGCCTCTAGCTAGAGGCATCATCCCGGTACCGTGGTTTAGAGCCAACGGTCGGCTTTCCGTCGGTAATGACCGATGCGGCTCGGGAGTCGCTCGATCGTTACCCGGGTGAGCGGGAGGGGACGTCCCCTCCCCTCCCGCCGCCTTCCGTGACTTTTAACGGGCCTCCCGTCCCACCGGGAGACCTGAGCACCCAGCCGGCACGTCCACCGGCTGGATGGAGTCCCAATCAAAGCCGGAAACGGCTTTGATCGGGTCTCCGATGACGTAACCCGGAGGCGGCGTCCATGACGTCACTTCCGAGTTACTGTGCTGCAAAAGGCGGCACATTTTAAAAACGGCTGTATGCAAAAACGCAGTTTTCAGCGTTATTGCATACATGGAAGTGTAGTGGAGGGGTTTGGGGTCTTTTAGACCCTCGATCCCTCCATAAAGAGTACCTGTCACTGCATATTGGTGTCACAAGGGATGTTTACATTGCTTGTGACAGCAATAAAAGTGATCAGATTTTTATTTTTTTTTTAAAACCTGTAATAAAGTAAAAAACAAAAAAAAATAAATAGGAAAAAAAAAAATTGTAGCCGCCCCATCGCCGTTATCCGATGTATATATACAAAAAAAAAATGTATACGGAAGTCGAGCCATGAATGAAATTGCTGTTCAAACCACACATGTGAGGAATCGCCGCGATCGCCAGAGCGTGAGCAATAATTAAAAAAAAAAAAAGAGCTACACTCTAACTCTAAACTGGTAACCGTTAAAAAAATTTAAAGTGTCGCCTATTGAGATTTCTATTGACCGTAGTTTGTCGCCATTCCACGGGTGCGCGCAATTTTAAACCGTAACATGTTGGGTATCTATTTACTCTGCGTGACATCATTTTTCACAATATACAAAAAAATGGGCTAACTTTACTGTTTAGTATTTTTTAAATGCAGTGAAATGTGATTTTTCAAAATGTTTCCAAAAAAATGGCGTTTTAAAGACCGCTGCGCAAATACCGCGTGACAAAAAATATTGCAATGACCGCCATTTTGTTCTCCAGAGTCTTTGCTAAAAAATATATATATATATATATATATATATATATATATATATATATATATATATAATGTTTGGAGGTTCTAAGTAGTTTTCTAGGAAAAAATACTGGTTTTAACTTGTGAACAAAAAGTGTCCGAAATAGGGCTGGGGCTTAAGTGGTTAAAAATACACAAAATCTCAAGGCACCCCTGACATAAATGTTACTTACCATCAATGGGAAACCCGAGCCTGGGACGACGCACACAGCCACAAAATGAACTTCACATCAGAAACCCTATATCATAGGTCCCCACTATCACATCATATTACCCCCCATCATGTCAGCGTCGCCTTAGCACATCAACAGTGCCCCCCCATAATAGAACCCATTCCTCACATAAGAAGCCCCACCCTTCCCACCAGAGTCCTCTGTATACATAAGAGTACCCCCTATACATCAAGGTTTCCCCATCACAAAGTCCTCGCCTCCAATCAGAACCCTGCCTTACTCCAGCAGCATGACAGAGGGCAGGAGGCAAAGCAGGTCATCTGTCTTCTCCTGAATGCTGGGGGTGGTCCATGCCACCTGCCTTGGATCAGTGTCATGCATTACCATGGTGTGGATGGGACACCATATATCCTGGCCCTAGATCTTCGTTGGTTGTTAGGAAAACTGTGTCACTGATTTGCGGCACCCTGGTTATAAAATGTTGGGCTAGAGATACAATATATTTCAACTGAATTTACATGGAACCCCTGGCATGGGGATCACAAACTATCACGAAAGTTTAGAGAAAGCTTCTAAGGGTACATTTTTTAACCACTTGCCGACCGCCGCACGACTATCTACGGCGGCGGTCAGCCCCTCACAGGCAAAGTGACGTAGGTCTACGTCGCTAGCTTGTGAGGGTCTAGGGAGCGAGCGTGCGCCGCCGGGGGCGCGCTCCCGCTCCCGCGTGGTCACGGACCCCCCCGCGCGTGTGACCGGCGGACCCGATGTCCGCCGGTCACTCTGAGATCGGCGGGGGAGAGGGAGAAAGTCAGGCGGCTTGTGTAAACAAGCTGCCTGTCATTCTCCCCTGTGTATGAAGGATGATCATACGGTTCTACTATGTAGAACCGTTGATCACTCTTCATACATCTGAAGCCACAGCCAATCACAGTAGAAATCACGCCCCTAGGGACACACATAGCCCCTCCCTTTCAAAAAAAGTTAACCCCTTCACTGCCAGTGTATTTTTACAGTAACAGTGCATATGTATAGCACTGACTACTGTAGAAATGTCACTGGTAACCCCAAAAGTGGCAAAAATGTCAGTCAAGGGTCCGATCTGTCCGCAGCAATGTCGCAGTACCGCAAAAAAAATCGCAGATCGCCGCCATTACGCGTTAAAAAAAAAACAACAAAAATGACAAAAATCTTTCCCTTTGTTAGTATACGCGATAACTTTTGCGCAAACCAATCAAAATACGCTTTTTGCGATTTTTTTTACCAAACATAGGTAGCATAAAACAAATTGGCCGAAAATGTTAAAAAATTTTGATTTTTACATTTTTTTGGGGGGGAATTTCATATAAAAAAATGTGAAAAATATTGCTATTTTTGCAAAATTTACGCTCTTTTTTTGTTTATAGCGCGTGATCAAAAAAATCGCACAGGTGATCAAATACCACCAAAAGAAAGCTCTGTTTGTGGGAAAAAAAGGACGCCAAATTCGTTTAGATACAGCGTCGCACGACTGCGCAATTGTCCGTTAAAGTCACGCAGTGCCGAATCGCAAAATACCCCCTGGTCAGGAAGGGGGTAAAATCTTCCGGGGCTTAAGTGGTTACATTTTAATTTCTACGTTTTTGCCGTATGTCATTTTTTGGTACGTAATCTCTTAATTTCTCTATTTTGTTACCCGGAACTCAGGAATCTGTCACTGCTTTCTTCTGAACAAAGCTCAGTACATAGGTTATTGGGAATAAAAACCCTTCTCGGAGTTTCCTGTTGTAGAAGATGATGACACCAGAATGGAGGCATGGATAGAGCGGAACAACTATTGCCATCAGAAATATAATTGGGCTTTTTATTTGTAGCACACCAGAGAAATCAATATTAACAAATATAATAAACAAAATATGAAGAAGAAAGAAAGTGGTCATGCTTTTTATGGCATTGTAATGGGTCTTCATGTCTGGATTTCTAAAACTTGTCCCAACACCGCTCATGTTTCTGATGTGCCTCCAAAGAGATGGAACAGTCAAGAAGAATGCAATAGTGAATATAACAAGAGGTGGTATGGAACCTATCAGATATGCAGAGTGTCCTCCAATGGGTCTCTTTGTCATGTTTTGAAAAACATCAGTGGAACCAGCTTGATATTGGGAAAAGAAGTACTGCCAAGTATAAGGCAGAATAAATATGAAAGAAAAAAACACGCAAAGTCCAAGACCCCATGGCACCAACCTTGCCATCCTCATCTTGAGATAGAGGAACACAACATTCTTATAGCTAGTAATCTTCATACAGTAATACACACAGAGCAGACTGGCCAACCAGATGGAGATATAGTTCAGGAACATTTTGGTTAGGGGATATAATTTGTTGAAGAAACCTAAATGGACTTCTGGAAAAAAACGACGAAAGGTTTGATGCATGAAAACCACACACTGGAGTATCCACCTGGACAGGCACAGACTGGTGATGATTTTATCCCCAGTGGGAAGGCATTTATTCCTGATCCAGGTCTTGCCATTCATCAGCACAATGAATTTGTTGAGTATCATCCCAAGAATCATGATAAAAAACCATACATAAAAAGAAATAAGCTGAAAAACAGGCTGCATACTTAAAAAGTGATTTTGTATCTCAGCCCAGAGAACATGGGCAAATGTGTGACTGTCAGATGAGAAATACAAATATACGCTATTTACATGCTTCTTATTTGTTTAGAGTGTTCCAAACTCTAGCGGTTTATGGGTTCATGAAGTCCTCACAAAACTAGTTTGATTAAAATTCAAATCAAAGAAAGCGTATGCTCTGTTTTGCTTGATGTTTTGCATTCTCGATTCAAGACTGTATTTATTTTTGGATTTGCATTACCATCTAGAATAACAAGGATATATGTAATTGTACTGCAATCATTTTGTTGTTTTAGAGCCGGTTCATATTGCCGCGACTTGTCAGGCGACTTGTCAGCCTGACAAGTCGCGCTCCCTCGCGGTCCATTGACCGCTACAGGACCCGTTCTAATAGGAGAGACACAAGTCGCTCCGACTTAGAAAAAGGGTCCTGTACTACTTCAGGGCGACCTCGGAGCGACTTGCATAGACTTCCATTATGTGAAGTCCCTGCAAGTCGCTCCGAAGTCATGGTGCATGGTAATGCACAAGTCACCCCCGAAGTCGTGCAGAGTCATGTCGCCTTAGTGTGAACCGACTCACTGGGAATAGATATACAGTAAAACCTTGGTTTGAGAGTAACTTGGTTTGAGAGCGCTTTGCAAGACAAGCAAATTTTTTAAATACATTTTGACTTGATATACAAGCGATGTCTTGATATACAAGTAGAGTCATGTATAAAAAAGAAGAGAGGAGCCTCTAAAGTGTAGCAATATGGTTACATTTAATGAAGGTTCAATATTTAGCAACTCACATGGTTGATGATTAAAACAGGTACATCTAAGTATGTAGGCATCTGGGGTAAAGCTGTCCACATAGACCATCTTCTGCACCGCCATCTTCATCATCCCTTCCCCGCTGCACTCCACGAGTGATTCAAAGCCTCACTTTCAGATCACTCTACTGCAGGCTATTCTTCCCGGTCACGATTGCAGACTGACAGTGGTGAGAGCCGGTGGTTCAGAAGATGGTCTATGTGGACAGCTTTACCCCGGATGCCTGCATACTTAGGTGTGCCTATTTTAGTCATCAACCATGTGAGTTGCTAAATGTTGAAACTTCATTAAATGTAACCATATTGCTACACTTAGAGGCGCCTCTCATCTCTCTTATATTCTGTAGCTCTGCTAGATTTTGCTTCTAATCCCCTTGGGAAGGCTACATATTGTGGATGGACATTTTATGGTTACACAACCTATCACATTGCTATAATCTTTGTATATAGACTATAAACTGAAGGACTTGTGGAACGAATCATCTGAGTTTCCATTATTTCTTATGGGGAAATTCGCTTTGATATAAGAGTGCTTTGGATTACAAGCATGTTTCCAGAACGAATTATGCTCGCAATCCAAGGTTTTACTGTACTATGTTATGTTTTTGTTTGAGCAAACTGCCAGGGTTATTAAAGTAGGCCCCTTTCACTTGGGGCAGATTCCGTTCTGATCTGCAGGGGATCCGCTCACAGATCCCCTGCTGATTGGAGCATAGTCGGTGGATGTTACATCTGTGTCCACTGATTTTAGCGTGTGCAAGTAGGGGTAATGTATGTACAGTGCCTTGAAAAAGTATTCATACTTTCCACATTTTGAAATTTTCCACATTTTGTCACGTTACAACCAAAAACGTAAATGTATTTTATTGTGATAGACCAACACAAAGTGGCACAGAATTGTGACGTAGAAGGAAAATGATAAATGGTTTTCAAAACTTTTTACAAATAACTATGTGGAAAGGGAGTCAATACTTTGTAGAACCACCTTCCGCTGCAATTACAGCTGCAAGTCTTTTTGGGGATGTCTCTTCCAGCTTTGCACATCTAGAGAGGGACATTTTTGCTCATTCTTCTTGGCAAAATAGCTCAAGCTCTGTCAGATTGGATGGAGAGCGTCTGTGAACAGCAATTTTCAAGTCTTGCCACAGATTCTCAATTGGATTTAGGTCTGGACTTTGACTGGGCCATTCTAACACATGAATATGCTTTGATCAAAACCATTCCATTGTGGTTCTGGCTGTATGTTTAGGGTCGTTGTCCTGCTGGAAGGTGAACTTCCACCCCAGTCTCAAGTCTTTTGCCCTCTAACAGGTTTTCTTCTAAGATTGCCTGTATTTGGCTCCATCCATCTTCTAATCAACTCTGACCAGCTTCCCTGTCCCTGCTGAAGAAAAGCATCCCCACACCATGATGCTGCCACCCAGGGCTGCTGTTAGAAATCGCGGGGCCCCGTACAGACTACCTGGCAGGGCCCCCCCAAGAAAATATTAAAGATATATTTAGCTAAAATTACAACAAAATCACTATTGGCGGACACAAATATAGCATAACTCGCATAATTCCTGCTAAATCTAAAAAAAAAAAAAAAAAAACTGTTAAATAAAAAAGAAGATGAGATGAGAAAAATATACAGGCTGGGCAGTTGGAGCTCAGTGATCAGAGAGACAGAGAGAGAGAGAAACAAAGTTACAATTTACAAATAAACTCCTGAGCAGAGATAAGTGCTGGGAGGGGGGCCCACACAAGGGAGGGGGATTAGTGAGGGACGACTGTCTCTTTCTCAACAGATAAAAGCTGATAGCAGGGAGAGGGACAGATCAGATTCAGGTGCTGGAGGAAGATTTCTGTATTTGTTGCCCATCACTAATCCCCCCCTCTCTGTGTGGGCCCCCCTGTGTGCTCGGGCCCCCTACAAGAGGGCTGGTGGTCCCCCCCCCTATCAACGGCCCTGCTGCCACCACCATGTTTCACAGTTGGGATGGTGTGTTCAGGTTAATGTGCAGTGTTCATCTTTTGCCACACACAGTGCTTTGCTTTTGGTCCAAAAAGTTCAATTTTGGTCTCATCTGACAAGAGCACCTTCTTCCACATGTTTGCTGTGTCCCCCGCATGGCTTCTCACAAACTGCAAATGGAACTTCTTATGGCTTTCTTTCAACAATGGCTTTCTTCTTGCCACTCTTCCATAAAGGGCATATTTGTGGAGTGCACGACTAATAGTTGTCCTGTGGACAGATTCTCCCATCTGAGCTGCGAATCTCTGCAGCTCCTCCAGAGTTACCATGGACCTCTTGGCTGCTTCTCTGATTAATGCTCTCCTTGCCCTTTTTTTGGTGGACGGCCATGTCTTGGTAGGTTTGCAGTTGTGCCATGCTCTTTCCATTTTCAGATGATGGATTGAACAGTACTCTGCAAGATGTTCAAAGCTCGGTATATTATTTTATAACCTAACCCTGCTTTAAACTTCTCCACAACTTTATCCTTGACCTGTCTGGTGTGTTCCTTGGTCTTTATGATGCTGTTTGTTCACTAAGGTTCTCTAACAAACGATATTTCCTTTGTGACTCAGGGGGTGGCATGCAGGCAGTAGCAAGACGCAGTGAAGGAAACTATCAATAGTGGAATTGGCTTTAACAGGGACAAGGTCATCCAGCTCCCAGGCTTTAATTATTTGGCACCTTTTGTGTGAATAAGGACTGCTCCTTTCTCCCTGCATGATCGGTGACTGACTACAAGTCCCATACATAGAGATCCGCTCTCAGTAGTCTCTAGCCAATCGGCTACAGCTATCCTCCATTTGGGAGTGAATAAATGCTATCCACCTAAATATATTAAGTAGTGTTCCGGCTTGGAGTAAGGAGATGGACATATATCCATATATACTTTGAGAGTTAAGTCCTGAGCTACAGGTGCCAAGTGTGGGAACCAATTCCACTATTGATAGTATCCTTTACTGCGTCTTGCTACTGCCTGCATGCCACCCCCTGAGTCACAAAGGAAATATCAGTCTGTTATGGTCTCTCTGGCCCTTAGGAAGCCTTGAGCGAAACGCGTCGGCTTGCTGGGGACCTTCATTGACGGTGCTCCATCTGAGACCTTTATACCATCTAGCGATACAGGCTATTAGCTCTCCCTTATTGGGAAATATTTCTATCTTGTGACCTTATTTACATTTCTTCGGTTTTAGTAATATTTTCTGTCATTGTCCTTTTCTCAACATGTGCTCTTTTGCCCATGTTTTTTAACCACTTGCCTACAGTGCACTTTCACCCCCTTCCTTCCCAGACTGATTTTCAGCTTTCAGCGCTCTCACACTTTGACTGAGAATTACTCAGTCATGCAACACTGTACCCATACAAAAATTGTGTCCTTTTTTTCACACAAATAGAGCTTTCTTTTGATGGTATTTGATCAATACTGGGTTTTTTATTTTTTGTGCTATAAATAAAAAAAGACTGAAAATATCGTGAAAAAACGAATTTTTCTTTGTTTCTGTCATAAAATTTTGCAAATTAGTCATTTTTCTTCACAAATTTTGGCCAAAATTTATACTGCTACTTATCTTTGGTAAAAATAACCTAAGTAAGTGTATATTATTTGGTCTTTGTGAAAGTTATAGAGTCCACAAGCTATGGTGCGAATCATTGAAAATTGATCACACTTGATCACACCTGATGTACTGAAGGCCTATCTCATTTCTTGAGACACTAAAAAGTCAGGAAAGTACAAATACCCCCCAAATGACCCTTTTTTGGAAAGTAGACATTCCAAGGTATTTAATAAGGGGCATGGTGAGTTTTTTGAAGTTGTAATTTTTTCCCACAATGCTTTGCAAAATGAAGATTTTTTTTTTTTGATTTTTTTTTACAAATTGCCGTATTAACAGGTTATTTCTCTCACACAGCACATGTATACTTGCAACTACACCCCAAAATACATTCTACTACTCCTTCTGAGTATGGCGATACCACATGTGTGAGACTTTTTCACAGCCTGGCCACATACAGAGGCCTAACATCCAAGTAGCACCGTCCGGCATTCTAGGAGCACAAATTACACATATAATTTCCTGACAACCTATCGCACTTTTGAAGGCCCTGGAGCACCAGGACAATGGAAACCCCCATAAAATGACCCCATTTTGGAAAGCAAACAGCCCAACGTATAATTTTTGAGGCATAATGAGTCTTTTGAATATGTCATTTTTTTCCACAAGTTTTTGGAAAATGTGGAAAGAAAATGAAAACACATTTTTTTTACACAAAGCTGTCCATTTATGCAATATTTCTAACACATAGCATGTACATAGCAAAAATTGCACCCCAAAATACATTCTGCTATTCCTCCTGAGTATGGCGATACCACATGTGTAACACTTTTTCACAGCCTGGCCACATACATAGGCCTAACATTCAAGTAGCACTTTTCACAAAGTTGTTCATTTATCCACTTTAAGACTGGGCCTATTTTTGACAGTTGGTGTTTACAAGCTAAAATCATTTTTTATGCTAGAAAACTACTTGGAACTCCCAAACGTTATATATTTTTTTTTAGCAGAGACCCTAGAGAATAAAATGGAGATCGTTGCAATTTTTTTTATCACACCATATTTGCGCAGCAATCTTCCAAATGCGATTTTTTTGAAAAAAATTCACTTTTTTGAACTAAAAAATAAGAAAACAGTAAATTTAGCCCAATTTTTTTCCATAATGTAAAAGATAATGTTACACCAAGTAATTAGATACCCAACATGTCATGCTTCAAAATTGCGCATGCTCACAGAATGGCGCCAAACATTGGTACTTAAGAATCCCCATAGGCAACATTTTAAAAATTTCTGCAGGTTACTAGCTTAGAGTTACAGAAGAGGTCTAGGGCTCAAATTATTGCTCTCGCTCTAACGCTTGCGGCGATACCTCACATGTATGGTTTGAACACCGTTTACATATGTGGGCGGGACTTGCGTATGCGTTTGCTTCTGCGCGCGAGCTAACGGGGACAGGGCGCTTTAATTTTTTATTTTATTTTTTTCCTATTTATTTTATTTATTATTTTTTTATTTTTACACAGTTTAAAAAAAAAATGTTTTGATAATTTTTATTCCTATTACAAGGAATGTAAACATCCCTTGCAATAGAAATAGGCATGGCAGGTCCTCTTTATTGTGAGATCTGGGGTCAAAAAGACCTCACACCTCACAACTACACTAAAAAAGAAAAAAAAAAAAAATTGTTGAAAGAGGAAAAAAAAAAAGAAAAAAAAAAGCGGCCCTTTAAACCAGTTGCTAGGCAACGTCTTTTGACGTAGCTCCGGTCCTCCAAGACCATAGAGTCGAGTGAGGGCCATCTTGCCCTCACTCGACTTCCTGTCTCTGAGGATCCGGGACCGGATATTTTTCCCTGCTGCCGGCGGGTCCGGTAAGCTGGGAAACATCTGGGACGCGGCAGGAGGGGGGGGGCACCTCTTCCCCTGCACCGTAAGGGTAATTCCGTGGCGAATCCGCCACTGGGACCACCCTTATCTGAAAGCCGACCGCCCGCCGTTTCAAAAAATTCCGGGGTTATGGGGGCTATCTGCTGCCATAACCCCAGTATTTAGCTTTTAATGGCCGACGCATATAGTCGTTAGGCGGTCAGTAAGTGATTGCATGTATATGGCAAACAGGTGACGATGACAGATGGGGTGACAGGTGACGATGACTGATGGGGTGACAGGTGACAATGACTGATGGGGTGACAGGTAACGATGACTGATGGGGTGACAGGTGACGATGACTGATGGGGTGACAGGTGACGATGACTGATGGGGTGACAGGTGATGATGATTGATGAGGTGACAGGTAACGATGACTGATGGGGTGACAGGTGACGATGACTGATGGGGTGACAGGTAACGATGACTGATGGGGTGACAGGTGACGATGACTGATGGGGTGACAGGTGACGATGACTGATGGGGTGACAGGTGACGATGACTGATGGGGTGACAGGTGATGATGATTGATGAGGTGACAGGTGACGATGATTGATGAGGTGACAAGTGACGATGATTGATGGGGTGACAGATGACAATCACTGACGGGGTGACATGTGACGATGATTGATGGGGTGACAAGTGAAGATCACTGATGGGGTGTCAAGTGACGATGATTGATAGGGTGACGGATGACGATGACTGATGGGGTGACAGGTGACGATGACTGATGGGGTGACAGGTGACGGTGATTGATGGGGTTTCGGGCGATGGTCACTGATGGGTGACAGGTGACGGGCGATGGTGCACGGCGGTACTGATGACAGTCTCTGGTGACCGGTGAACTTTAGGCTACGTTCACATGTGAGCGTAGCGATCATGGGCAGAATCACTGCGATTCTGCCCGCGATCCAGAAATCATTGCAAATCGCTGGACACCTGTGCGTTGCCCGTGATTTGCAATAGCACCCCAAACGCTGTGCAATGTTGCTGCGATTTCCGCCTGCCGAATCGCGGTAACATCACGCAAACAACGCATGACGCCCCAAAGAAGCTCTTGTACCTTTTTTGGGTGTCATGCGATGTTTGCGCGATATTACCGCGATTCGGCAGGCGGAAATGGCGGTAACATCGCACAGCGTTTGTGGTGCTATTGCAAAAAACGGGCAACGCACAGGCGTCCCGCAATTTGCAATGATTTCCGGATCGCGGGCAGAATCGCGGTGATTCTGCCCGCGATCGCTGCACTCACATGTGAACGTTATGGGTGTCAATTTCTGGGCACTGATGAGGTGACTGTTGGGTGACAGGTGACATTGGGGGGGCTGAGGACTGTGTGGGGACATTAGTGTGATTTTACTGTGATTTTACTTTTGCAGGTACACAGAGCAGTAACTCACTATTTCTAGCTCTGCCCTCACACTGGAAACTGTATGAGGAGAGAAGAGCTAGTAACAGTCAGTTACTGCTCTTTGTTTACATTTTGTGATCGGCTGTGAATGGATTCACAGCCGATCACATAGTAAACAGTCACTGTCAGTGACTGTTTACTAGTGACGGTGACAGCTGTGTTCCTACGGAACACAGTGCCACCGACATGACCGCGCTGCGCACTCCCGATCGCGCATGCGCGGTCATCTCCCGGGCGCCTCCATTGTGATCACGTGGGAAACAGCCACGCCCATTGGCTGTTTCCCCCCTGCCGGTGACGGGGGTGTCCCGGGGACACCCCGACACCGGCAGTGCAGGGCGGCGTGCACGCGATCGCGCGCCTGCCCTGCATTCCTGGGATCACGTCATATGACGTCTTCCCAGGATAATGGTCGCACCGCTCCACCGTCAATTGACGGCGGGCGGGCGGCAAGTGGTTAAAGTTGTAAAAATAAAATACATTTTTTTATATATCTTGGTTTTGTCGTTGATCCTTCTCCTCCCATTGGCCTGTAAAGCCCCACTTTTTTCTTTCCACAATTGTTTGTATACTATTTAGGGGTATGGGCCCTACTACACGGTACTTTTTGTGCCTGATAAACTTATATACAGCGGATTAGCCATGATAGAGCATGAATGATATGTACTGTTATTGTGAATATGTGTGTTTCCCTTAGCCTGGGTGTCTTTGTTACCCTCTATTTTCAGTAAAAGATATTGTTTTTATTTGAAACAAATTTAGCAATAAGCATTACTTTTACACTATCCAATAATACAACACAATTATTTCATAGTGTAGCACCCACCTAGGTAGGTGCTAGAGAGAAAGTATAGTTTTGGATCCTGTCTGTGCACCAGAAGGACTGCAGGTAAATTTATATTGTTCTCTGCCTACCAGAGAGCAGGATCTACTGTATTAGTGAGGTCTGCTCATTGTGCTCAGGTGCAACTCGTTCTGTCTGCAGAGTGTTTCACACTGGTCCAGTAGGGAGGCATATTGGACAGTGGGAGGAAACCTGAAAAATGAGTGCATAGGCTTTCGATACAGCCGGGTGATTTGGCAAGGAAAAGTGCATCGGTGCATGCTGGGATACTGTATAAAAGCCAAGAGCACATGTGCTCGGGGGCTTTTGGCTGGATAGCGGAGTCCTGGAGGGAGGGGGCGCTGCCTCCTCCTCTATAGAGGGGGTTGTGAGGCCCCAGGTGGTCAATTTAAGGGCCTAGAAAGTAGCAGTGAGGAGCTGAACCCAGAGGTCCAGGGAAGCTGACTGAGAGAGGAGACACTGGAGGATCTGATTCTGCAGTACAGTGAGTACAGATCTGTGTCAAGGGGCCTGACTTGAGGGGGGCCACCCCTGAAGCTAGAAGAGTTAGTGGACGGGTGTCAGTAAAGGGGATGCTAGTGAGTGTCCCTTAGATAATGTAGGTTCACCAAGTCTCTTGCTGGAGAGAAAAGTGCAAGGAGACTTAGCCCTTTCCAAACATGGGGCAGTATGGAATAAGCAGTGTAGCTGCTTCCACAAACAACCTGGTGAGGCCAAGTGAGAGTTGTCCTTATCCATTGTAAATAGTTACAGTTGGAGTATCCCACTATTCCCTTCTCCCACCCAAGTTCCAAAATAAACACTAAAAACCAATACCCCTGGACTATTTATTGTGTGACGAGCCATCGGGAGTAAGGAGGGATGTGTGAACAGTTCCCTAAGTGACTGTGTCCTGGTAATCAGAGGAGGCCTGAGAAGTCATCATACAGCAGGCCCTACGGGGACAGTGCTATAATAGGAATAGCCACTTTCTCTGCCCTTGTCTCTAGTTACAGGGACCGCTTTTTCTTGTTTTGCTGCATGGCTATAGTGACCACTCCACATTGGGCTGTAAATTGGGATAAATGTATAAGAAATTATTTTCCTGGCTTTAGGTCTTAAACTTTCTAATTTTTTGTCTACTCATTTTTTGCAGAGCGAACATGGATAGAGCCTGCTCTGCTTTATGGCGGTCAGATGTATACAGACTCCACTATTCATGTACACCTGACTACCCTATCCACCTAAATGGAAGAGGAGGGATCCCCTTCTGATTTTATTTCTTTAGCAGGCCAGATCAGACCTGGAGGTAGGTGGGTGTAAATGGACACAAGTCATTTACACCCACCTGTTCATATGGTTGAATGGACCTTCTGATTTAAGGTCACCTGAAAAACTGCCAGGCAGACCTGCCATGTGAAAGAGGCCTTAAATAGTTGTAAAGTCTCGTTTTTTTATTTTTTTTAATAAATTTTATTACATTTTGAAAAAGTAATAGAACCGACAATGATACATAAGCAGAGTCAACATCAAACAGAACAATAAACCTAGTGTTACGAAACATGACAATGCATCGGTTAAACTTCAACAGTGGAGGAAGGGGAGATGGAGGGGAGGTAGGGGGGGAAGGTGAGAGAGGGGAGGGGGAGGAGGAGGGAGGGGGGGTTAGGTGTCCCTTTGCAGTGTAAGGATAGACTAATAGCAGGCAGGGCCGGCCTTAGGTGTTCAGGCGCTTTGTGCGAGCTAATCCTGTGGCGCCACCCCGCACATTTTCTTGCACCCTTTTTGCACTTTATTTGACTTTTCTTTTTTATGATCACTAATAACTTAGCCCCCTTACATTAGAGACCACCCTTACATCAGAGACCGCTCCACAGAACCCCCCTTACATCAGAGACCCTCACAGAGGCCCCCCTTACTTCAGAGACCCTCACAGAGCCCCTTTTAAATCAGAGACCCTCACAGAGCTCCCTCTTACATCAGAGACCCCCCACAGAGCCCCCCTCACATCAGAGACCCTCGCAGAGCTCCCTCTTACATCAAACACCCCCCACAGAGGCCCCCCTTACATCAGAGACCCTCACAGAGCCCCCCTTACATCAGAGACCCTCACGGAGCTCCCCTTACATCAGAGACCCTCACAGAGCTCTCCTTACATCAGAGATCCTCACAGAGCCCCCCTTACATCAGAGACCCTCACAGAAGCCCCCCTTACATCAGAGACCCACACAGAGCTCCCCCTTACATCAGAGACCCCCTTACATTAGAGGCCCCCACAGAGCCCCCTCTTACATCAGACACCCCCACAGAGCCCCCCTTACATCAGAGACCCCCCACAGAGCTCCCCTTACATCAGAGATCCCCACACAAAGCCCCCCTTACATCAGAGGCCCCCACACAGAGCCCCCCTTACATCAGAGACTCCCCACACAGAGCCCCCCCTTACATCAGAGATCCCCCCCACACAGAGCCCCCCTTACATCAGAGACCCCCACACAGAGCCCCCCTTACATCAGATACCCCCCCACACAGAGCCACCCCACACACAGAGCCCCCCTTACATCAGAGACCCCACACACAGAGCCCCCCTTATATCAGAGACCCCCCCACACAAAGCCCCCCTAACATCATAGACCCCCCCACACACACAGGGCCCCCCTTACATCAGAGATCCCCCACGCAAAGCCCCCCTTACATCAGAGACCTCCCACACAAAGCCCCCCTTACACCAGAGACCCCCCACACAGAGCCCCCCTTACATTTGTTGCAGGAGAGAGAGCTTACTTACCTCAGTAGGGAGGCTCACACTGTCTGCAGCTTTTCTTTTTTTCTTTAAACTTCCCGCCCACACATCCCCGGGGAGTGTGGGCATGCAGACCCAGGAGGAGAAAGGGCAGGAGGAGGAGGAGAAGGGGCGGGAGGAGGAGGAGCTGACGATCTCTCCTCTGGTGTCCCTGCAGAGAGGAGGGATCTGTCAGCAGCGGCGGATCTGAGACTGAGCTGTGTGAGATAAAAAGCTCAGCCCTGCAGCTATAGGAGACCGAGGCACAGCCGCATGGCGGGAGGTAAGCGGCAGCGGCGGCCTGTGTTGACCCTGTCCAGGCCGCGGTCGCCGCTTTCCTCCCACTGTGCGACCTGATCATCTGCGAGCTGTGATGGCAGCATGGGGCCCCTGTTGCCCATGGCGCCCTGTGCGTCCGCACAGCTCGCACACCCCAAAGGCCGGCCCTGATAGCAGGTATGGTGTGAGTCCATATTGGAGTAGTAGAGGGGTAACCTTTCATGAGTACTAGTCCCAGTGGGGGATGATGTCGTATAGAAGAAAGTTTGGTGTGAAGGGTCCAGCGGGTTTGAGCAGTTGGAGGTGTTCTAATGATCCCAAATTAGCTTATACGTCGTCATGTGCTGCGGTAAGTTGGGTATTGGCAATATGGAAGTGCTATGGTAATAAATTTCAGTCAATAGAGGTGGCTCAAAAGTAGACTGATTACTAGCGGGCCGGTGGGGTTTTTTTAATTGAAAATAACAAACATGTTATACTTACCTGCTCTGTTGTAGTGAATTTGCACAGAGCAGCCTGGATCCTCCTCTTCTTGGGTCCCTCTTCGTCTCTCCTGGCATCCCCCTCCTGTTGGGTGCCCCCCACAGGAAGCAACTGGTCCAGGGTTATGTCGAAGGCCAAGTCAACTGGCAACCAAGCTTCCCTACCAAACATTAGCCTGTAAGGGGAGTGGCCTGTGACATCATTTGCAGTGCTATTGTAGGCATGCACAATGGCTGTGATATGCTTACTCCAATGTTGTTTCTGTTCTGAAGTGAGGGTTCCAAACATATCTAGGAGGGTATGATTAAACCTCTCTGGCTGAGGGTCCTCTTGAGGGTGATAGGGAGTAGTTCTTGACTTTTGAATGCCCAAAAGGCCTTAGAGTCTCTTGTTGAGGTTGCTCTCAAAGTCTCTCCCCTGGTCGGAGTGAATGCGTTGAGGGTGGCCATAATGAACAAAGAACTTCTCCATTAAGATCTTGGCCACAGTGGATGCTTTCTGGTCTTTAGATGGAAATGCCTTGACATACCAAGTAAAGTGGTCAGTCACCACCAGGATATTTCCCTGTCCACTCAATTCATGCTCCAGACACAGAAAGTCAATGCACACCAGTTCCGTGGGTCCTTGACTTTGCCTCACAGCGCTGCCCCATTGGGCCATCTTCAAAGTCTTCCTCTGTATACACTGTAAACAGGAGTGGCGGTATCCAACCAATTACACTGACAATAGTGATGGGACATTATTCCTTCCACTGACATCAACGATGGGACACTATTCTTCCCACTGCCACCAACAATGGGACACTATTCCTCCCACTGATACCAATGATGGAGCACTATTCCTCCCACTGACAATAACGATGGGGCACTATTTCTCTTTCTAATACCAAAGATGCACTGTTTACTCCCAATGACAATTCCACATCCAATGGCCACAGTCCGGCCCCCCTAAAAACTGGCCCTATTTTTTAGATAGCTCAGAGACTTCTGCAATGGAGCATGGACCTTACAGACCTGGTGTGCTAGTCTTCAAATTAAACCCAGTGTCCTTGCAGACCATTTTGGTTCCTTGGCCCAAACTAACAAAGGTTCCTACAGGCATCACATGGTGCCTGAATTATAGCACTGTTATTGTAGAACTTTTGTAGGCCAGAATGGGCTCACTTTAATGAAAAGACGAATCACTCATATGAATGAGACAGATTGTTCTGGTCCTGTATTCTCCTTACTTTGGGCTTCATACATGTTGGTCTGTTTCTGTATGAAGCCTTCAATAAGAAGTTAACATAGATCCAGTGTCTCCTCTTCTACTGTTTGACTAGAATCCACTTGCTCTAGGTTTTCTTAAAAGCTTGAAGTGAGGTGCTACTAAATTCTTTAGGGAAAAGGACATTATTGATCTTTGCAGAAAGACCTAATGCCCACCATGTCATGTAAATCAAAAGAAATATGTATGTGAGGTAATGATAACATGAAAGAGTAGCTGTTCAATAATAAGTGGTTTGATTCTCAAAATGTCTTATTAAAGCCCATCTCTGGGCTCCCTCTCCCACCCCAATGCTTCCCTGTCTACCCTTGGATATTTTTTGCCAAGTGAATTTTCACGACTTTCACTAATGTATGGGAAAATTCCCTAGTATAGTGAAAAACCTATTTTTGTTTATTAAATCAACCCCAAGCCATTCGGGGCACTGGAAGGTGGTTCCTTGATGCCCTACACTTATAGTATGTCCTCAGTCTTTCAAGTTAACCACATCCTAACTGCGCTATAGCCAAAAGATGGCTACAGTACGGCTCTCTTGAACCACGCCTTTCGTGCGCCGACTGAGGCTCACTTCCAGCACGCTCTGTGATCACTGTGTCCTTCGGACACAACTGATCACAGATCGTAGCAAAGGCCAATCACAGCGGCCCTTTACCACAGTGGATCACAATGTAAACAGAGTTGCCTTTCCTTTCCTCAGGTGCTGTGACAGCGTGAGGAGAGTTGGTAACCGGCAATCCTGACAGGGGACATGTACCCTGATTATCAGTGCCAATTAGTGCCCACCAGTTCTGCCTATCAGTGCCCATCAGTGCTGCAATTCAGTGCTGCCCATTAGTGCTGCATATCAGTGTCCATCAGTGCTGCATATAAATGCCCATCAGTGCTGCATATCAGTGCCCCCTATCAGTGCCCATAAGTGCAGCCTATCAGTGTTCATTAGTGCCACCTTTCAGTGCTGCCTATTAGTGTCGCTTATCAGTGCAGTACCATCAGTGTTGCCTCACCAGTAGCCATTAGTGCCCATTTGTGCAGCCTATCAGTGCCCATCAGTGCAGCCTATTAGTGCCCATCAGAGCAGCCTCAGCATTGCCCATCAGTGCCACCTATCAGTGCCCATTAGTGCCACCTAGTAATGCCCATTAGTGCCACCTTTCAGTGCTGCCTATTAGTGACGCTTAATAGTGCAATATCATCAGTGCTGCCTCACCAGTGGCCATCAGTGCCCATCAGTGAAGCCTATCAGTGCCCATTAGTGCAGCCTATCAGTGCCCATCAGTGCAGCCTATCAGTGCATCCTATTAGCACCCATCAGTGCAGCCTCATCAGCGCACATCAATTACTTATTTGCAAACATTTTTACTGAAATTAAAGGAAATGGGTTTTTTTTTTCTAAATTTGCCATCTTTTTTTGTTTGTTTAGCAAAAAATAAAAAAAAAAAACAGTAGTGATTAAATACCACCAAAATAAAGCTCTATCTGTCTAAAAAAAAAAAAAAAAGCTAAAATGATTATTTGGGTACAGTGTTGCATGACCGTGCAATTGTCATTCAAAGTGCAACAGCGCTGAAAGCAAAAAATTGGCCTGGTCAAGAAGGGGGTATAAGTTAGGGTGACCAGACGTCCCCGGTTTTGGGGGACAGTCCCCAGACTAAGGTCACTGTCCCCAGACCAAGTCTGTCCCATAGTAAAAGCACCTCCCCCACAGTGAGAAAACACTTGTTAGGCACAGATTTATCACTTTGATTGCCCTTGATGTTAACCCCTTCCTTGGCCGTGTCATTAGTACAGTAACAGTGCATATTTTTAGCACTGATCACTGTATTAGTGTCACTGGTTCCCACAAAGTGTCACCCCGTGTCTGATTTGCCCGCCGCAATATCTCAGTCCTGCTATAAGCCGCTGATTGAATCCCAAGACCTTTGTATCTTTTAATGAGTGGTTGCATGATTGGTGTTGGTTTTGAGGGGGGGGGGTTTCCGACCCATCTACAAACCCATTTTTATCTAATTAAACCATTTGGATGAGAAACGCCAGCAGGAAGTTGTTAGCTTGTGTGTTTCCGGGGTTCCGTTGTGAGCACCGGAAGTGTCTCATTTGATTGGCATTTAAAGCGGGAAGTGACAGCGCTCGCTGTCCTCCAATCCCAGTTGACGCCTTCTGAGGGGAAACGCATCGGGTAGAGAAGCCGCGCCGTCACATCTCGCGGTCCGCACTGCAGGCGGCCGCGATCACCTGTACTTGGAACTTTTTTACTAACACAATTTGTCTTCATACATGTAGGTGTTCAATTTAGTTTTAATAAATGTTCATATTGGGGTGATGCACCATTGGCTCCTTCTTTCCTTTGTGGGGAGTATATCATTCAACGCCTTCACTCTATAGGAAGCAGCACCTGCCTACACGAGGGAGCCCGTGTGAAGCCATCTGTGTGGATAGTATTAACTAAACCTAGAATCATCCATCTCTGTGGTCCCTTTGTGGGAAATGCTATCTCAAGCTCTTATTTATGGCAATCTGGTAAGAAGCAAATTATATCTGTTAACACGTGATGTCACACTAAGTGTGGGGACGACACTTTGGCTCACGGACCCTTTTTTTTTCCCAGTGATTGAATGTTGTTTTTCATGCTACATTTCGGTGGAAAGTCAGTAAGGAGCCATCACATTGCAGTGTCTGAGTCACGTAGTGTTATATGGGACGTTTGAATCTGCTGACCTTTAACCACTTAAGCCCCGGGGGATTTGGCTGCTCAAAGACCAGGGCCTATTTTGTGATTCGGCACTGCGTGACTTTAATGGACAATTGCGCAGTCGTGCGAAGCTGTACCCAAATGAAATGTACGTCCTTTTTTTCCCACAAACAGAGCTTTCTTTTGGTGGTATTTGATCACCTGTGCGATTTTTACTTTTTGCGCTATAAACAAAAAAAGAGCGACAATATTTTTCACATTTTTTTATATGAAATTCACAAAAAAAAAAATGTAAAAATCAAATTTTTTTAACATTTTAGGCCAATTGGTTTTCTGCTACATATGCTTGGTAAAAAAAATCGCAATAAGCGTATTTTGATTGGTTTGCGCAAAAGTTATTGCGTTTACTAACTAAGGGAAAGATTTTTGTCATTTTTATTGTTTTTTTTTAACGAGTAATGGTGGTGATCTGCAATTTTTTTTTGCGGGACTTCGACATTGGGGCGGACAGATCGGACCCTTGACTGACATTTTTGACACTTTTGGGATTACCAGTGACATTACTACAGTAATCAGTGCTATACATATGCACTGTTACTGTAAAAATGACACTGGCAGGGAAGGGGTTAACTTTATTGGTGATGCAGGGGTTAAGTGTATCCCTAGGGGCGTGATTCTAACTGTAAAGGGGTGTGGCTAGTGATGTAACCACAGAGACATACGATCCTACATAGCAGGATCGTATGATCTCTGCAGTTAGATCAGGGAGAATGACAGACGGCTTAGTTTACATCAGCCGCCTGCCTTTCTCCCTCTCCACTGGGAGATCGCGAGTGGCCGGCGGACTTCGGGTCCACCAGTCACACGCACGGACATGTCAGGGAACGAGCAGGGGCGGGAGCGCGCCTCCGGCGGCACGCACTCGCCCCCTAGAGGCTCTCAGGCGAGCGGCGTAGTACTTTGCCTGTACGGGGCTGACCGCCGCAGTAAATGTACTTGCGGCGGTCGGCAAGTGGTTAATAGGGGATTTTCCCAATATCAGGAATACATCAGTGAAGAATCACGTGTCACCCTTTCTGGGAATTTTTTTGGACTTATTCACGTTATATTCTATTATAATGCATGTTATCAATTTTTAGCACTGAGGTGTTGCATATTTATTATTCACCTTTATGTTTTTGAATTTTCTCAAAGCTCTGTATTGGATTTGTTTATATCCACTGCATTTAATAATTATGGAGCGCGCTAGTTTATCTTTTTTTCACTATAAGTCGCTGATTGACACCATTACTATTAAAAAAAAAATGTGTCCCCAGATTTAATTTTAAAAAATCTGGTCACCGTAGTATAAGTGCCCAGTAAGAAAGCAGTTAATGGACAGCATTCGTTCTAGAAGACTGAGGACATCTAGTGGTGGAACGCAAAAATTGAGGGGGACATCACTGGCAGGGAATTGGGTATTACAGCCAGAACTACTTCTTCATTTTAAGCCTTTGCTAGGGGAACTATTTAAAAAGAAATGCCTGGAGTTAGGCTTAAATCTTGTTAACTTGCTTGGGGATTTTCCACACTAGCTTCAGTCTCTGTTGCATTGGAAAGTATAAGCAGAGTCAAATGTTTCTCACTAGAGTCTATATGACTGTGCACTCTAGGCCTAGAGTTTACAGAGCGTATTCAGCTCCCAGATGCTGAGCCACTAGTGCGCATGTGCGGTTATCGTGTATGTCTCCAGCATGTGTAGAGCTTCTAGTGCGCAAGTGTGGTTATTATATCTGGTCCCTTCCTCAAGTACACATGTGTGGTTGTTTGCCCAGCACCGGCAACCTATCCTATGTGCAGGCTCCTTCTACTGCACATGTGCTTTTTGCTTTGCCTGCAGCTCCCTCTGTAGCGCATGCGCGGTCCTGACATCTGTCCACTTGCAATTCTCCACCCACCGCTGACTAAGAAAAGGACCATCACAGAGGTTTAATGGTCGTGTGACCAAAAAGAAAAAAGTTACCCACTTCAGGACCGGAAGGTTTTTACCCTGCAGTAGGGCACTTCGTTATTTTAACTGACATTTGCGCGGTCGTGCGACGCTGTACCCAAATAATATTGATGCCCTTTTTTTTCCCCTACAAATAAAGCTTTCTTTTTGTGGTATTTGATCCCCTCTGCGGTTTTTATTTTTTGCACTAGAAACATAAAAACAGCAACAATTCTGAAAGAAAAAAAAAAGTCAATTATTTTTTTACTTTCTGCTATAAAACACATCCAATAAAAAAAAATAAAAATAAAATAAAACATCACATTTTTTTATCATTTTAGGCCATTATATATTCTGCCACAAGTTTTTGGTAAAAAAAAATCCCAAATAAGCGCATATTGATTGGCTTGCGAAAAAGTTATCGCGTCAACAAACTAGGGGATAGATTTATGTCATTTTTATTTACATATTTATTTTTTACTAGTAATGGCGGCGATCAGCAATTTTTATCCGGACTGCGACATTGCGGCAGACAAATCACACTTTTCAGGGGATCAGTGACATTACTACAGTAATCAGTGCTAAAAATATGCACTGTAACTGTACTAATGACACTGGCAGGGAAGGGGTTAACCCAGGGGTGATCAAAGGGTTAAATGTGTCCCTGGGGATGCTTTCTAACTGTGTGGGGGGGTGGGCTCACTAGATGAACATAGAGATCCGTGTTCCTAAAAAGCAGGAACACAAGATCCCTGTGTTTATCTCTGACAGGATGGCTTGTTTACATAGGCAGACCACCGTTGTCTCTATGGGGAGCGATCGCGGGTGGCCGGCGGACATCATGTTCTGGCATTTTGGGGCCCCAAGAAATTAGATAGGCCATCAGTACTCAGAAATTATCAATTTTATCAATTTTCAAATATATACATGTAGCACTGCCCCCGTAAGGACTGCTGGATACTGACTCTCCGGGCTCCCCTGGTTACTAACACACGGTTATGATTAGATAAAGATCCTGGATCCTCCTTGCTCCTGTTGGCTCTTGGCAGAAATAAAACGTCTAGGGTTGTTGGTTTTTTGTTGTTTATTAATAATTGGGAAAGGAGAAGGGAATAGTGGGATACTCTAATTGAACTATTCACAACATTTGAGGACTTCTATCTTAAGATCTCTGTCGGTAGATTTGGAACAACCAGGCTGTTAATTCACCCTGCAACTGGGATGAATGGGGTTCGGTCTCTTGTTTTCTTTTACTCTGTCTAACAAGGAGACTTGATGGACGATCACCTATCTTCAGGACACTCTCCCTAGCACCCTCTTCCTGCTGTCACTCGTCCTTTGACTATCCTATGAGCAGGGGTGGCCCCCCTTAGGTCAGGCCCCTTGACACAAGTTTCTGTACTCACGATACTGCACAAACAGGACCTTCAGTGTCTCCCCTCTCAGTCAGCTTCCCAGGACCTCTGGGTTCAGCTACTCTCAACCACTCCTCCAGCCCTCAGAACGACCTCCTGAGACAGCATGGCACCTCTACAGAGGAGGAGGCAGCCGCCACCTCCCCCCAGAACTCCGCTCTCCAACGAAAGACCCCTAGCACATGTGCTCCTGGCTTTTATACAGTATCCTAGCATACACCGAGGCAGCCTGCCCTCTGCCAATCATCAGGACTATATCAAAAGCCTATGCACCCATTTGTCAGATTTCCTCCCACTGTCCAACATGCCTCCCTATTGGACCAGCGTGAAACACTCTCTAGACTGAATGAATCACATACTGAGCACAATGAGCAGACCTCACTAACAGATCCTGCTCCCTAATCAGGGCTGCCATCAGGGGGGTACAGCCCATACACATGTAGGGGGCCCGGGCCTCCCGAGGGGCCCCAAACAGGGTAGGGTTGCCTCCTGTCCTCACAATACCATTCAATTGTAAGCTCCGCCGTTCCCCTGCAGACTGGCACTATGTAGGGGGTCCTGCCCCTCACTAGCCCCCACACACCGCTGTAGGCCCCGCCCTCCCCTGTTCTCCAGCTGTTCACTCCTGGACAGGAGGAGCGGCATTTACTAGTACCGATCACCTTTTTTTTCATGGGATGGAGGAGATGGATCTGGAGAAGGAGGCCATGGGATGCAGGAGGACATGGGACTGGAGGAGGATGACACTATGGTAGGCGGGCCCTGGGGAATGTTGGTGGTCAGGCCCGAGGGGGGGCCCAGGCCTAAAACTGTGTAAGGGGCCCCAAAATTTCTGATGGCTGCCCTGTCCCTAATAGGCAGAGAACAATATAGATTTACCTGCAGCTCTTCTGGTAAGCAGACAGAGCTCAAAACTATACTCTCTCTGTCTAGCACCTACCTAGGAGGGTGCTACATACACTATAGTTTGTGAACTCTAAAACTTTCACACAAACCAATTAATACACATATTGGGATTTTTGTCTACCAAAAGACACGTAGCAGAATACATTTTGGTCCAAATTTATGGGTTTGGCTTCCTACAGAGAAACCATCTTGAAAAAAATAACAAGAAAGATAAAGAGAATGTAGCTGTCGAGTTAATTGAGTTAAATAGCCCAAAGTTTGGGACCATACCAATTGGATCTGTGGACATGCCCATAATAAGTGATATACTGTAGATCGGGCATATTATAATGACACTTGGCACATTTAGTAAGAACAATAATATGAGTAGGTTGTGGTGTAATACGCTTTATGTAACATTTTAAGCTGCATTTCCCTCCAGATTTCATTAGGGACTACTTTCCAAATAGAAGCCCACCCCCTTTGCATTAACTGCTCTGCCTCCTCTATTAAATTGAGCTCCGAAGAACATTTTAAAATACATTTAGGAGCTTTGGTTTTTAGTCATCTGATATTGTCCCAAAAAATGATACACTATATTACCAAAAGTATTGGGACAACTCCCACGCACGCCCCCCAGTGGCTATTACACGAAACGACGTACAGGTACGTCGTTTCGAGTAATAGGGCCGACCTGCCCCAGTAAAAGTGCAGCGGCTGGTCGGCAAGTGGTTAATAAAGGTACATTTTTGGTAATTATTTTTCTATTAAAAAGCAGAGAGTCAACAAACCACAATATAGGGACCATTTGGGCCGATTGTTGTATATTGCCCTAATTTGTACTTTCATTTTTTTTTTAAAAACATGTACATTCTATATTTTAAAATTATATATTTTATATAAATATGATATATATATATATATATATATATATATATATATATATATATATATATATATATATATATATATATGGTATATATGTAAATATACAGTATATATATATATGTGTATATATATATATATATATATATATATATATATATATATATATATATATATTTTTTTTTTTTTTTTTTTTTTTAGATTTTAACAGAATAAACTACAATAATAAATTGTTTATTTTAACAACACATTTTTAATGAACCTATGTATAAATATGCTTCACCAAGATTTCATGCAAAAAAAAGAATCCCTATAGCTAGTCTACATGACACACAGAAAACATGGAGTCAACTATGTCAAGACATAAATAAAAATATAAAATGCAATACCAAAACATTTACAACCTGGCATATGAAACTGTTCAGACTTCCAATATTCAGGGCTGCTTCAGACATGCTAATTGTCAAACCACACTATACAAAGTGGAGGCAGGCATCAGAAGTCCTTGCAGCTTCAAAAACATGCAGGGGTCCTGTGAGTCCCACCTCTTTTCTAATAAGCCCCGCCTTCTTATTTGGGAGTGACATGATTGGTTCAGATAGCTGTACTGCCATTTTAAACATGTATATGATCTATTTACCGCACACGAGGGTAGGTTGGCAGTTCGCCTATAACCCAGGTACAATTGAGCAATCTAGCCAAAGTATTTTTAACGCTGCCCCAGCAGTGGAGATTTCCAATCACTTCTTGTCCTGGTGACAACCTTGCCACCAGGACAGGAAATAGGAGAAAATGTCCTTATTGAGTTATAGAGCACAAGAAAAAACCCTGATAGGGGTTCTAACATTTCCTTATTATATCCAAAAACACAGAAAGAATTAAATGAAATTACTTAAAACCCCCAAACATTATATATTTTTTTTTAGCGGAGACCCTGAAGAATAAAATTATGAGATTGTTGCAATACTTTATGTCACATGTATTTGCGCAGCGGTCTTACATACGCAATTTTTTGGGAAAAAAATATACGTTTTTATATTAAAAAAATAAGTAAACAGTAAAGTTAGCACAATTTTTTTGTATAATGTAAAATATTATGTTACGCAGAGTAAATTGATACCTAACATGTGATGCTTCAAAATTAAGCGCGCTCGTGGAATGGCAACAAACTTTGTTTCCTTTAAAAATCTCCATAGGCGACGCTTTAAAAATTTAACAGGTTACCTGTTTAGAGTTACAGAGGAGGTCTTGTTCTAGAATTAATACTCTCGCTGTAATGATTGTGGCGATACCTCCCTTGTGTGGTTTGAACACCATTTACATACATAGGCGTGACTTGCATATGCATTCGCTTCTGCGCGCAAGCTCGGAGGGAAGGGCGCTTTTAATTATAATTTTTTTTTCTTATTTATTTTCCATTCTTTTTTTTTTTTTTTTACACTGTCCCTTTAAAAACATGTTTTTGATCACTTTTATTACTATTACAAGGAATGTACACATCCCTTGTAATAGAAATAAGCATGACAGGACCTCTTTAATGTGAGATCTGGGGTCAAAAAGACCTCAGATCTCACATTTACACTTAAAAGCATAAAAAATATTGTCATTTTACATTTGCTAGTAAAAAAAAATTGGCCCTTTAAGATCATTGGGCAGAAGTGACATTTGACATCGCTCCGGTCCTCCAGGGGCATAGAGTCGAGTGGGAGCCATCTTGCCCTCACTTGACTTCCTGCCTATCAGAGAATCGGATCGTTTTCGCCACTATCGACGACTCCGGTAAGCGAGGAAAACAACCGGAAAGGGGCGGGAAGGGAGAGCACCTCTCCCGCTGCCCATAAAAGTGATCCCGTGGCAAATCCGATGTCAGGACCACTTTTATCAGATTCCGGATTGCCTGCTGTGTAATAAAAAATACAGAGGTTATGGCAACTAGCTGCTGCCATAACCCCAGTATTTAACATCAAAGTACCAACATAAATACACAGTTGGTGGTCCAGAAGTAGTTAAAGATGTATTCAAGAATTTAGCAACTTTATACTATGCGTTAAGTCCAATTAGGTGCATGTCACCTCCGGGACTTATCTCTATTACTTATATGTGACAGGTTTATTGCACTCCTGGAGGGAAGAATGCACTCTGTGAGAGGGGAGAAGCACACACAGCAGCTTTACCAGCCCCCTCCCTCCCCTCTGCTTCCTATTCACAGAAGCCTTTGTATTTTGTGAATTTAGTCACATAATACAAAGGCTTCTGTGAATGGGCAGAAGGTGGGGAAGGCCGGGCATAGCGCTTCACACCCGATTCTTTATATATTCAGGATTTTTTTTTTTTTTTTGCCTGTAACAAAGCTTTTATCAAAGTTTTTAAATAAAGCAATTCCCTAATGGAATTCACTATGAGGATCTCATCTTTCTTTTCCATTCACATTTAAATCCACTGAGCTGCCAGGGATACAAGAGGAAGGAGCAGAGGAAGGACGCACCCAGGTGCCATTGATATACTGGTCGTAAAGACCACCTGAGCTCGGTTGATCACCTTGTCGTAAGGCAAGAGTGGATCCATTCCATCTGGTGAGTTTTCCTACACCCCCTGTGCACCCGTGGTGACCCTGGCTTCCACTCCCTGCATAATACAGTGTTCAGTATTTCTTTTGGGACCAACATCACTCCTTCCTTCCTTATTTAACCACTCAGTCTGGGACTAAAATAAAGCCACACGACTCTCTCATCACGATTTTCTATTGTTATATACCCCACAATTTACACATTTTTTGAACCTGTTTATTTGTCACTGCACATATCTATTGGTCCATAGTGGCGTATTTTATCTTATTTATTTTATCCATTTATGTGTATGTATCTATAAATTTGTATTTATATGTTTTTTATAGCTTAGCCACTGCATATGAATGTATATATATATATATATATATATATATTTTTTTTTTTTTCATATATATATATATATATTTAAATTTGCATTTATATGCTTTTATAGTATAGCCACTGATCTTTATCTATACAGAGGTTTTCATATCTATTCAATCCTTATCTTCAGGGGTTAATTAGAGGCTAGCACTGCACCCATTACCACTGTTTTTAAGCACTTAAATTCTAAAATATTTTTGAACGTGTCCAATTCAGAGCATCTATTTTTAGCAAGCGCTGTGTCGCAGGAGAAGGTAATTGTTGCTTTCCTCCTACATTTTGTTCCCTATTTGGCTTTAGCAGGCCGGGGCCACGGCAGCTGCTTAAGTTGTTAAAAAAATCTTTCATAAAATCTTTATATATTTAAAATCTTTATCTCTAGTTTTATCAACACCCATTACATATATTTGTCTCGTGACATTGGTCATTTTTCATCATTTTTTTATTACCATATAGCGCTTCCTGCGACCCTGCTCTTGAAGGACCTGAGACCACAGTGAGCAGCGTCTGAGCTTTGAAAGCTTTCTTCCTGGAGCACAGTATGTAACGTAACCGTAACCCATACTGTACTTGTGGACTTCCATCAGTATACGGCTTCCTCCCAGTCGTGAACATAGATATCAGATTTTCCCAGCTGCCCCACAAAGCTAGCCGAAAACTTAGCTTGTACTGGAATCTTCTCCTTTATTGAACAGTTTCACACTCAATTTATATACACATGAGCACATCCCCCTCCTGATCAAATTACCCCATCAGGTAAGGGGTTGCCTGATACATTATCATATGCAGAGGAAATTGTATACAGAAATATAATTAACATATCTAAAGAACAACCAACACAAACAGTATACTATTTCCACTCAGCAACTAACAGATGACAATTGTTCAATCAACCTGTGCCAATAAACTAGCAGACGGCCATCCTCGAGCTCCTGAAATACAATACACATTATCTTAATACACATCTAAGCATTGCTTTGATTATTTAAGAGTCACAGACTTCATGGCAACAGGCTATAGGTCTCACAGTGTAAAGTGGGATTAAATCTTCATATTTCTTGAGAGATATTGTTGATAAATATTACTCTCCCATTTGAAGTTATCCAAACCCTATTCTGTGTCCATTAAGTATCTGTCTTTCACTCCCAGTGACTGTGATTACCGTCACACAGTAAACCTGTCAGATGTAAATAATAGAGATAAGTCTATGAGGCGGCAGGCACCTTATTGGACCTCACTCATGAGCCTGCAGTTTTTATAAATTCCTGGAGTTCAGCTTTAAAGTGTTTTCAAATTGAAAACATTTTTGTATAGAGCCCCTATCATGTTTCTTTTAGTGTCTGTGTCCCTGTTAGGGAGATTTACTCTGATGATCAATGTCACCGAGACTAAAAGTGATGGGAAAATCCAAAATTTTCAGTAGTCACCAGAACAGCGTTAAAGGTAAATCTAAACACCCAATCTTCAAACTGTCTAAGAGTGAATCTTCCTCATTTTGCCTCTTACTTTCTTCAGCGTGACATCGTTATTATCAGGACAGGAAATAAGAGAAAATCTCTCAAGCAAACCACAACAAACAATACCTGTACAAGAAAAACATTTGGCCAGATCAGTGTTTTTCGACCTTTTCTCAGTCACAGCACTCTATAAAAGTACTCATAATCTCTATGCACCCTCTACATAAATGTTACCTACCATCAATGGAAAACCTGAGCCTGGAACGATGCATACAACCGGCTTCATGAACTTACCTTCACATCAGGTCCCCCATTATGTTAAAGCCCCCCATCATGTAAGAGGCCACCCCCCTATCATGTCTGAGTACCCCCCCATAATGTCAGAATCCCCCTATCCCCTTATCAAATCAGCAGTATCCTCCCACCATAGATTCCTCTCATCAATTGAGAGTTCCCCTTCTAATTAGAGTCCCCCATATACATTAGGGTCCTCCATCATTGAGTCTCCTCTACCCATCAGAGCCCTACCTCACTGCAGTAGCATGGAAGAGGGCAGAATGCAGAGCAGGTATGGATAGAGATTTTCTTCATCCTCTCCTGAATGCTAGGGATGACCCTGCATACTGCCTGCTCTGGATCAGCATCATGTATTGCCATGGTACTGGCAGGACACTGATCTTCCTGCCCTAGATTTTAATGGGTTGTCATGGTACAGGTGACTGGCCCTCGCCATGGCAGCACACAATGCTGATCTAGGGCAAACTGCTTCACTTATTTGCTGCACCCCAGTTGAACCCAAATTGCCCCTTGGTTGAGAAATGGTGGACTAGAGATACAGTTTATTTCCATCGCACTTACAAGAAACCCCTGGTATGGCGGGCACATATTGTCATGAAAGATTAAAAAAAACTTCTAAGAGTAAATTGTTTCAAATGTTTCTTTCTACCATTTTGTAGTATGTAATTTTTTTGGTATGTAATCTCAAATTTTCATCTCTAAATTTTTGGAATGTGTCCTTTTTTAATTTGCAATGTCTTCATTTATTTATTTTCATCCAGAGTTTCGGGATTAGTCACTGCTTTCTTTTGAATGAAGCTCAGTACATACAATATTGGGGACAAAAAACCTTCTCGGAGTTTCCTGTTGTAGAAGATGATGACACCAGAATGCAGGCATGGATAGAGAGAACTGACTATTCTTATCAGTAGTTGAAATGGGCTTCCACTTTCGAGCACACCAGGGTTATTAACATTAAGAGATATAATAAACAAGATATGAAGCATAAAGAAAGCGGCGATGCTTTTTATGGCATTGTAATGGGTCTGGATTTCTAAAACTTGTCCCAACACCGCTCATGTTTCTGATGTGCCTCCAAAGAGATGGAACAGTCAGGAAGAATGCAATGCTAAATATAACAAGGGGGGGCATGGAACCTATCAGATATGTATAGTTTCTTTCAATTGATTTCTTTGTCATGTTTTGAAAAACATCAGTGGTTACAGCTTTATATTGGGAAAAGAAGTTTTGCCAAACATAAGGCAGAACAGATACAAAAGAAAAAAACACACACAGTCCAAGACCCCATGGCACCAACCTTGATATCCTCACCTTGAGATAGAGGAACACAACATGCTTATAGCTGGTAATCTTCAGACAGTAATACACACAGAGCAGATTGGCCAACCATATAGAGACATAGTTCAAAAGGATTATGGCAAGTGAAATAAATTTGTTGAGGAAGCCTAAATAGACTTCTTGAAAAAAATAAAGAAAGGTCTGATGCACAAGAAGCAAGCATTGGTAGATCCACCTGGACAGACACAGACTGGTGATGATTTTATCCCCAGTGGGAAGGCATTTGTTCCTCAGCCAGGTCTTGCCATTCATCAGCACAATTAATTTGTTGAGTATCATCCCAAGAATGACAATAAAATAGGATGAATAAATAGAAATAAGCTGAAAAACAGACCACATAGTTAACAATGATTTTGTATCTCAGTCCGGAGAACATAGGCAAAGCTGTGACTCTGGCTGTCAGAAAAAGGAATAGGAATATAAATTATACAGACACTTTTCATAGAGTGTTCCAAACTCTGGTGGTTTATGGCTTCCAGTCATCCTTGAAAAACTATTTTGATTAAAATTCAAATCAGACAAAACTTATGTTCTGTTTTGCTTGACGTTTTGCATTATCAAGACTGCATTTATTTTTGGATTTGAATTACCATCTAGCTAAGAGTCACAGGGATATTATTAACTTTACTGCGATCATTTTGGCTTTCTGAGTCACTGGAAATTATTATATACTATCTTACATTTTTGTTTGTGCAAACTACCAGGGTTATTCAATTAAGCAAAATGTACAGTAAGTAAACACCATTAGGCATAGTTACACAGTCAGGTTGAAAAAAAGAATAATTTACAACAGTTTTAACTTAATCCAACTCTTAGCACACAAAGCTGGTCCTTAGCAGGGCCGGGCCCTACCATGGGACCCAGGCAGAACTTAAGAGGGGTGGCAAATTGACTCCCAAGATTTTTTTCAGCAGTTTTGTGTGTTATCAGTTTGCGGAGCGTTACGGGGGGCATTTCTCCATCTCATACTGCCACCCGTAGTGCAAACTACCGTAATGAGTATGAAGAAGCGGAGTGTCTCCTCCGGGGAACGTCCCTCACGTCATTGTGGTGTGCACAATTATTTTTTTGGGGGGGAACGGCATGTCATTGTTGGACCCAGGCAGAACAATGTCTTGGGCCATGCCATGGCCATGGAATGCTATGAGGAAGCGTAAAGTCGAAACGCATCAGCATTTGTCATGTTGTCAACGCTATCCATGTTGGAATAAAGGATTTTACTTGGAAGAAGTTTTTTCGTGCGCTGGCTTTATTCACATAACATTTGGTTTGGACGTTCAGCCTGAGCACCGACACACTTAGCTCTTTATCTTCCCACAGTGCGGTGGAGCTAGGGTGAGTTACTGTTAATGTCTTGGGCCAGCCCTGGTCCTCAGAACCCTAAACCCACCGCTCGTCCACGAAGAAGGCATAAATCTCTTAGTCTAGAGCTACACTGAAGTGCATGAACTCTACTGTGTCTTTTGTGCCTAGTCTGCAAATAAATTATTGTATCCTTGTAGACCACATAAGCAAAACACAAGGTCCGTAGGCTTTGTCATGTGGCCCTTATATCAGGTTTGGAGCAGCATTGTGGTAGAACTCTATTCCACCACCTCCGGCACTTATCCTCTGCTCCAGCTCCCCGCTGTTACTTGTAAACACAGAATCCTTCTTAGTTTACAAGAGACAGCTTTGCTCTCAGGAACTAACAGATCCCTGCAAGCACTCATTGCAGGGCATGGCGAGGATAGTTCTACAGAATCTGAGAGAGAGAATGATTTCCCTGCAAGACGAGGCAGAGTGGCCTACATAGGGAGGTACTAGAGCCAGGTTAGGTAGAAGAGAGAGACATGAGGAAGCTTTGGGGGGGGGGGGGGGTTCCACACTCTGCATAGTACACCCCCAAACCCTGCACTCCCTACACAGCACACCCCTGAACTCTGCACTTTGTATGCAACACACTCCTGAATCGTGGACTCTGTACATAGCGCACCCCTAAACTATGCATGCTGTACATAGCGCACCCCTGAGCCCTGCACTCTGTGCATAACGCATCCCTGAACCCTGCGCTCTGTATGTTGCTCACCCCAGATACAACCGGCCTTTTGAGGGCAACCATACTGCTGACAATGAAATTGAGTTTGACACCCCTACTGTAGACATATGGAGAGAAAAACCTGACAAGCATCCTAACTATTACCCACTCTATACAAGTGAAAAAAGTTCTTCTAAGATGTACTTTAACTGCATTTACATGGAACTGCTGATATAAGGGACCACACATTTCCAGAAAGAAGAAGAAATCTCCCCAGAAGACCATAAATCAGCAGGGTATTAACTGCTGTGCCCAAAAAAGAAAAACATTTGGATATCCTTCAATTGCACTTGCATGAAACCTCTGGCAAAGGAATCACAAATGGTCATGGAACATTAAAGCAGAACTTCACCCTAAAAGAGAAGTTTCACTTTAACATCTCCTTTCCCCTCTCCTCTCCCACTTTTGGAGATTTGTTTTTTTGGGCATGAGTGGGTACCCACTTTTAGCAGGTACCTGCTTCCACTTCCGCTTCGATCATCTAGGTGATCGGAATGGAAATTGTCCTCCCCCTCCCTGCCCGAAAACTTCTGGGACACGTTACACATCCCAGGAGGCTGCGGGACCATTCACAATGCACAGTGCTACTTGCTCATACGCAGTAGGAAGCCAGCTGTGAAGCCGAAAGGAGCTGGCTTACCTTAGTAAACAGCGCTGGATCCTTGGACAGGTAAGTGTCCTTTTATTAAAAGTCAGCAGCTGCAGTATTTGTAGCTGCTAATTTTTATTTTTCTTGAGACTGAAGATCCTCTTTAACCATTTACTTATACTGGGGCATGTCGGCTCTGTCCTGTGAAAAGACGTACCTGTAAGTCGCTTCGTGAGACAGCTAGTGGGGCGTTCACGCCCCCCGGAGGCACGCTCACGCGCCAATTCACCAGAAGGGGAGTCAATCAGCGGGTCCAGTGGCCGCAAAGCCCGCCGGGCACTTGCGATCGCTCCCCGTGGAGACAGGACGGCGGTCTGCCGATGTTCTGTCAGTAATGAACACAGGGCTCCTGTTTTCCTCCTATTTAGGAACACAGGTCTCTGTGTTCATCCAGCAAGTCCATCCCCCACATAGTTAGAAAGCAACCCCTAGGGACAGATTTAACCCTTTGATTGCTCCTGGTGTTAACCCCTTCCCTGCCGACATCATTAGTACAGTAACAGTGCATATTTTTAGCACTGCTTATTATAGTAATATCGCTGGTCCCCCCAAAAGCATAAAAAATGTCAGTTAGGTGTCCGATCTGTCTGCCGCAATGTCGCAGTTCCGCTAAAAATCGCTGATCACTGCCATTACTAGTAAAAAAATAAATAAATAAATAAAAATGACATAATTCTTTCCCCTAGTTTGTAGACGTGATAACTTTTGCGCAAACCAATCAATATACACTTATTGGTATTTTTTTTTTTTTTTTACCAATAATATGTAGCAGAATAAATATTGGCCTAAAATGATGAAAAAAAGTTGATTTCTAATTATTTTTTTATTGGGAATGTTTTATAGCAGAAAGTAAAAAATATTGTTTTTTTTTTTTTTTTTTTTAGAATTGTCGCTCTTTTTTGTTTATAGCGCAAAAAATAAAAATCACAGAGGTGATCAAAAACCACCAAAAGAAAGCTCTATTTGTGGGGAAAAAAGGACATTAATTTTATTTGGGTACAGCGTCGCACAACCATGTTAATTAGAATAACGCAGTGCCGTATCGCAAAAAAATGGCCTGGTCATTAAAGGGGTAATTATTGGAGGCAATTAGCAGTCCTTGCCACTATTGTGAATGAACCTCAAAAAAAATCAGTCCTGCTAGCATAGAAAAGCAGTTCGGATCTACAGGGTTAGGGGATAGGGTTAAAAATAATTTACATACAGGCATACACACTCGCATGTACACATTCACTATATTGTCAGAAGTATTGGGACACTGTTCACACTGACAAGTCCGGCTTGGCTCCAGCAGCGATTGTACCACTTATCAGTATGAACACCCAAGGGATCTGGGTAATACACCTGATCTGTCTGGTTCCCAATTGTGTGATCCAGTGTCCATCAGATTCGGCCCTGGTCTAGTATTGGTGGCCGTACAGTCACTCAACATCCTGGTTCCATACATACATCAGGAGGTCCAAACGAGTATATTTTGGGGAAGAGTTCAACTTTGATTGGGAAAGGATAGTCTAGGGCTACACTGAAATGCATGGACCTTCTGTTGCCTCGCAGTTACAGGTAGTTTCCACTTTTAGGTATTTTGGTGTCGTGATCTCTCCCAACCCTAAAGATTATGTCACTTTAAATCTCAAACCCCTTCTTCTTCGCTTTCATGCTAAATGTGCTAGTTGGAGTAAGCTACTTCTCACGGTTACGGGTCGGGTGAATTTAATTAAAATTATATGGGCACCTCAGCTACTTTATATTCTACATAATTCCCTGATGTGGATACCTAGGTACTGGTTTGATAGGGTGGACTCCCAATTTCGGGCACTTATATGGAGAGGGGGTACGGCCCGCCTGAAGCTTGAAACGCTGCAGTACCCTAAGGACATGGGTGGGTTGGCCCTCCCCCATACCGAGATGTATTTCTTTGTGTCACAGTTGCAGCACTTCACGGGATGGGACCTCCCTGGTTGTGTAGACCCCTCCCGGGCTTTGCTTACACTGTCTGACTCGGACTATACCTCCTTCTCTCTGATGGAAATGGGGTTTCCTGAGCTGCCCCCACATTGCCCTACTGCATACCTTTTTGTTTGATTATGGAAGGCGGTTAAACAGAACCTGGGTCTCTCTGGCTTCTTTGCTCGCACTCCCCTGTGGAATAACCGTATGTAAGGAGAGGTGGCTAGGTTGGGAGCTTTCCCTGGGTGGGTCCGGGCCGGGATTACATTCTTTTCCCAGCTGTGTGGCTTTGTTATTAAGCCTATGGCTCAACTGCAGGCAGAATACCCGTAGCTTGGAAATTGCCGCTATCAATACCTACGTTTATCTCATGCACTTCGGAGTCAGGGTCGCCATACGCCTTTGAGGCTAATTGAATCTCCATTTTTGGAATCCATTTTTAAGGATAGTGAGAAAAAGAGTATTATCTCTAGAATATACACCACTCTCCTGGCCTCCCTCCAGGACCCTTTCCTGCTCCCCTGCTCCCCTGTTGGGGCGAAATGGGAAAGGGATCTTGGCCCCATTGACGGTGATCGATGGGAACAAATCCTTGAGGCAGGCCCGCTGGTTTCTGTATCTGCTAGCCATAAATTATCCCATTTGTTCGCGCTACACTGCATATATAGAACCCCAAGGCAGCTTCACGCGTGGGGTAGACGCTCTTCGCCCCTGTGTCCCAAATGTAAATTGCACACTGGTGATTTTATCCACATGCTCTGGAAATGCCCCAAATTGGTACACTACTGGCGATTTGTAATCTCTACTATTAATAGAGTATATCAGGTTCAACTTCAGTTGGATCCGCTGGTGTGCCTGTTGGGTGGGCTGGACGAGACGCTTTATCATCCACATATATTTGTGGCTTTACTTAGACTGCTGTATTTGGCTAAAAAAGCTTATTGCTAGATTGTGGATGTCTTCCAGCCCCCCACTGGAGCGCAGTGGATCCATTCTGTTAATTCTATTAGGACACGTGAGAAACACACTTATTATCATAGGAAAACACCTTTGAAATTTGAAAGCATATGGGGATCCTGTTTAGCTTCTCCTGCAGTGGCTCCCCCTCAACTTATCTTAAACCGATTGATTATGTAGATGGTGGCGAACTGTTGGCAGCTGGGACAATAGCAGCACACTGTGCTTGGTTTGTTTTTATTATCTTTCTCGGCTCTCTTCATGTTGAATATGGCATGGCATTGTTGTTTCTTTAACATTGTGCTTTTTTTGTACTGGAAAGCATTGTCCTCTGAGATCCTTTATAGTTGTATATCCCTTTGAAGTGATTTTTATATTTTCTGTACTTCTGTACAGTGTTTTTCTGATTTCTGCCAATTTCAATAAAAGTTTTTTCTGATTAAAAAAAAAGAAATGCATGGACCTTACAGACTTTATGTGCTAGTCATGAGATGAATCCCTGTGTCCTTGCATACCACCTTGTTTCCAAGGCCCATATTCACAAAGGTTCCTGCAGGCACCAGAAGATACCTGAACTATAGCACTATTGTTATTGTAGAGATCTTGTAGACCAGATTGGGTACACTCTAATGAAAGGGCTCCTGACATTTCATTTGTGCTGTCATTGGGATGTGTAGTGACCCTGATTTAAATGAATTTTCATAAGACTCCTCATGAGGACTGAGGATTTGAGTTTTGTGCTTTCTATACTCAGGGTATAACTACCTTCAGTCTCTGTTTATATCAGTAGAGTCCATAAACACACATACTCCGGGTCTGTGTGTTTACAGAACGTTTTTGCCACCTGGAAGTTGGGTTACTAGTGTGCATGCAGTTTTTGTTTCTGGCTCCAGTGTGAGTGGAGACTTCCTGCCCATGTGCCGTTATTGTGTCGACAACCTCCCTTTACTGGCCATGTGCTTCTTTTGTGCCTGTGGTTCCCTCTAGTAAGCATACACGTTCTTGACATCAGTCCACTTGTAAATCTCCACCCATCGCTGACAAGGAAAAGAGCAATTCCTAAGGTTTACCAGTCAAGTGACCGCAGAGAAAAAAATTTATAAAGATACGTTTTTGGCAATTTTTATTTAATAATAAATAGCAGAGAGTGAACAAACCACAATATATGGCCCATTTGGGCCGTTGGTAAAACTTCTACTTTCATTTTTTAAAGACATGTACACTTTACAGTATATTTTAACATAATAAACTACAATAATATATAGTTTATGTTACCAACACGTTTAAAAAGAACCTATATATAAACATGCTTCACCGAAAGGATGCAATCAACGATGCCAAGACATAATAGGATAATAAAGCCAATACCAAAACATATACAACCTGTAATTAAAAAGTCTTCAGGCTTTCAATGATCAGGGCTACTGTGGACACGTTCATTGTCTTACGACAATATTAACCACTTAAGCCCCGGAAGATTTTACCCCCTTCCTGACCAGGGTTTTTTTTGCGATTTTTTACTGCATGACTTTAACAGACAATTGCGCAGTCGTGCGACGCTGTACCTAAACGAATTTCACGTCCTTTTTTTCCCACAAACAGAGCTTTATTTTGGTGGTATTTGATCACCTGTGCGATTTTTTGATCATGCGCTATAAACAAAAAAAGAGCATAAATTTTGGAAAAATAACAATATTTTCACTTATTTTATATGAAATTCCCCCCCAAAAAAATGTAAAAATCTAAATTTTTTAACATTTTCGGCCAATTTGTTTTATGCTACATATGTTTGGTAAAAGAAATCGCAAGAAGCGTATTTTGATTGGTTTGCGCAAAGGTTCTCGTGTTTACTAACAAAGGGAAAGATTTTTGTCATTTTTGTTTTTTTTTTTTTTAACGAGTAATGGCGGCGATCTGCGATTATTTTTGCGGTACTGCAACATTGCGGCGGACAGATCGGACCCTTGACTGACATTTTTGACACTTTTGGGGGTACCAGTGACATTACTGCAGGTACTGTAAAAATGACACTGGCAGTGAAGGGGTTAACTGTATTGGACAGGGAGGGGTTAAGTGTGTCCTAGGGGCGTGCTTCTAACTGTAGGGGGACATGTCTCCTAGTGTAAAAACAAAGATCAACGGTTCTACATAGTAGAACCATCTGATCTCCATTTTTACACAGGGGAGAATGACAGGCGGCTTGTTTACATAAGCCGCTCCGCCTTTCTCCCGCTCTACTGACGATCGTAGTGTGACCGGCGGACATCGGGTCCGCCGGTCACACGCCCGCACTCCTCCGTGAACGAGCCGAGGCGGGCGGGCGCTCGCCCACTATTGGGTCTAAACCCAGTGACAGGCGAGCGACGTAGACCTACGTCACTCTGCCTGGCCGGGGCTGACTGCCGCAGTAAATATACTGTGCGCAGTCGGCAACCGGTTAATGTCTTACGACAATATACACCCATGCAGAATTTTCCTCCAAAGTGGAAGAAGACTCCTCAGAGGCATCAGATGTCACTTTAAAAACATGCAGAGGTCCTTTTCTGTGTTCAGCCCCACCTTTTTTCCACTAGACTCCACCTTCTTGTCTCAGCAGTGACATGATTGGTGCAGATAGCGGTACCTTTTAATCTATGTGTAGCCAGGTGCCTGCTAACTTTGCCTGTGTCATTGTGGGACATTCTGAAACATCAGCTGCAGTGAGCCTGTTTCCCTCTAGTGCTCTGACTGGACACTGTGTCATCATCTTCTGAATGCAGAGCAAGTACAGACCACAGCTGAGAGCAAGGGATCCTGGGATATGTTGTTCAAGAAGCCAGGATTTGCATTGGAGCCAGTCTGCTGCAGACTACAAGTTCCAGCCGACTAGGAGAGAGAGGGAAGAATGCTGGGTGAGGAAATAGCCTGGTCCGGGGAGGAGTCTTTCTCTTGGGACCTGGGCCTTCAGCTGAGAGCAGGGACCTGGCTGCTCCAGGGGATGACAGCAGGCACCGAGCCCTAGATGGCATGGAGAGTCTCCAGTGAGCAAGCGAACGGATCCACCATTGCCAGCTCCCTGTCAGCCAAGTGACTGTTGAGGGTCACTCTCATCGTCACTGGTACAGTTACAGCAGAATCCAAGCATCTCTAGGTGCACGGCCAGGCACCTTTCACTGGTTGCAGATTCTTCAAGAGCCTTTTCTGGGACATCCTATTCCCTTGAGCTTTGGTATCTTCAGGACTGGTGAGCAGGCAGAAGGCCTCCCTGTGCACACCCTACAAAGACACTGCATGCAGGCACCTTTATCCCATCTCTTTACATTAAAGCCTCAAAAATGAGACACTTTGCACATGTTATTTTCTGTTACTTGCTCGCCATTGCACAGCAATCCTTCTGGGTTCTTGTCTTTTTGAGCTAGCTGAAAACACTGAACATCTACATGGCAAGGATTCCTCCACTCTTCCCTTCTCCCCCCACTTAAAGGACTCTGCACACAACAGCAGCACACTTTAACCACTTAAGCCCCGGAGCATTTGGCTGCTAAAAGACCAGGGGGTATTTTGCGATTCAGCACTGCGTGAATTTAACGGACAATTGCACGGTCGTGCGACGCTGTACCTAAACGAATTTGACGTCCTTTTTTTCCCACAAACAGAGCTTTCTTTTGGTGGTATTTGATCACCTGTGCGATTTTTTGATCATGCGCTATAAACAAAAAAAGAGCGTCAATTTTGCAAAAATAACATTTTTTTTATATTTTTCACATTTTTTTATATGAAATTCCCCCAAAAAATGTAAAAATCTAAATTTTTTAACATTTTCGGCCAATTTGTTTTATGCTACATATGTTTGGTAAAAAAAATCGCAAAAAGCATATTTTGATTGGTTTGCGCTAAAGTTATCGCGTTTACTAACAAAGGGAAAGATTTTTGTCATTTTTGTTGTTTTTTTTTAACGCGTAATGGCGGCGATCTGCGATTTTTTTTCCGGTACTGCGACATTGCGGCGGACAGATCGGACCCTTGACTGACATTTTTGACACTTTTGGGGTTACCAGTGACATTTCTACAGTAATCAGTGCTATACATATGCACTGTTACTGTAAAAATACACTGGCAGTGAAGGGGTTAACTTTATTTGAGAGGGAGGGGTTGTGTGTGTCCCTAGGGGCGTGATTCTAACTGTGATTGGCTGTGGCTTGAGCTGTAGAAACAGTGATCAACGGTTCTACATAGTAGAACCGTGTGATCACAGTTTCTACACAGGGGAGAATGACAGGAGGCTTGTTTACACAAGCTGCCTGCCTTTCTTCCTCTCCCCCGACGATCGCTGAGTGACCGGAGGACATCGTGTCGCTCCCCAGAGCCTCACAGGCTAGTGACGTACCCCTACGTCACTCTGCCTGTGAGGGGCTGACCGCCGCAGTATATCTACTTGCGGCGGTCGGCAAGTGGTTACGAGAAACTCTACTCAGAGATTAGTACTGCATTTCTTGTAACTTGTTGTTTTATAATTGTGCCACAAAGTTTGTTGAGTCCGTGGCATCAGGATTTAGAGGGAGCCTAAATATAGCCTTTTATACCTGGGATCATAGGTTTTTTCAGGACCTACTGGTTATTACTGTTGGACATATTGTGATTTTTCTTGCATTGCATACCATTTGCATATTTACCAAGAATAAGAGTTTAACTCTGAAAGATATCTGGTGAAATCCCAAAATATTTGGGGTTTAATATAGCGCTTGCTGATAATAAACCCAGGAATGGACAACTACTTGTCAATGTCCTAGGTTAAAAATAGTAGACAAATAAGTGAATTGCTGAGTGATTCAGAATGATTAAATTAATTAACCCAAAAATTGATAAATAAATAAATTAATAAATTGGCATGTGCGTGGTAAAAAGATGTATGTGGGTAAATAAATAAATAAATAAATGTCACAATATAGATATAAATATAAATTACAATAAAACATATAGGTGCCTTTGAGTGCAAAATGGTGCCAAAATTATAGTTCAAGTAAAAAGTTCATATGTGACTTCGGTGAATTTACAGATAAAACCTGAGTGCCAATAAGGGAAGGTGCAGGTGCTTTGTGCTGGGTCCTCCAATAGTCCAAATGCTGGTACTGTGTCAACCCTGAGGAATAATGGGGGTTATGCACTCACCAGAAGTAGTGGGTCTTAAATACCGTACGGTATTAAGACCTAATGAGCCTTATGGCCACCTAGGCCGGGGAGGTCACTGCTGGGCTTTGTAGTCCCATACGATCCGGAATCCCTCTCCTGGATGGCCTGGATCCTCAGGGTCCGATCAGGGCAGAAAGTAAAAAATGCTCCAAATGGTGCAGTACCGTTAAAATATTCTTAAATAGAGTATCAAAGTACATAGAATCATAAAAATCGGGGGGAAACGTCAACCAAAAATGGTGCCTGCGAATGGAGAGCGGTAACTACCGGTTTGCGTTCCACCCAGGCTCCCGTGACGTGCAGCGTGCGTTCCACAGTTGGTGCTAGAGCCTTGGGTGAATGGTACTTAAGTACTTTAGATTGATTTTTTACAATTATACTGATGATCACTAGAGATGGGCCGAGCACCCCCCAGTTCAGTTTGCACCCAAACTCCCGAAGAGGAAAAATTCTGACCCGAACAGTGAACACTATTAAAGTCTATGGGACCTGAACTTGAAAAATCAAACGCCCCTATTTTGAAGGCTTATATGCAAGTTAATGACCATAAAAATGGTATAAGGGTCTGGGTACTGTCCTTGGAGACATGTATCAATGCAAAACATTTTTTTTTTTAAACAATCGTTTTTTCAGGAGCAGTGATTTTTATGATGCTTAAAGTGAAACAATAAAAGTATAATTCCTTTAATATATATAAATTGGGAGGTCCCCTTCGATTGCCTGTAAAGTGGCACATCTGTACTGTGGCTAGAACCTGCTGCAGCAAAACTGACATTTCTAAAGAAAAAAAAAAAAAAAAATGAAATGACATTTAAATTGCCGGAAATACCATTGTCGGCAATAGAAAAATGTAGAAAAAAAAAGGTGTGAGGTCCCCCCAAAATCCATACCAGAACCCTATCTGAGCCTGCAGCCCAGCAGGTCAGAAATGGGGAGGGGGGATGAGCGTGCAACCCCCTCCTGAACCGTACCAGATAAGGGTCTCATATGGATTTTGGGGGGACCCCATGTCTGTTATTTTTAAAATTTTGTCGGGGGGGTTCCCCTAAAATTCCATATCAGACCCCCACGCCAGTTTTTTCACTTTTTTATTGTTGGCAATGCTTTTTTTTAAATTCAGTTGTGATGGGGGAAGCCCATTGACAGCTGATGACAGATGAGCCGAACAATGAACCCCATTGAAGTCTGTGGGACCCAAACTTGAAAAACCAAAAGTGCCCGTTTTAAAGGTTTATATGCAAGTGATTGGGCACACAAATAGTATGGGGTCAGGGTACTGCCCTGGGGGACAAGTATCAATAAAAAAAGTTTGTAAAAAAGATAATTTTTATAAGAGCAGTGATTTACTGATGTTTAAAGTGAAATATTAAAAATAAAAAATTCATTTTAATGTAGTTCCTGGGGGTCCCTTTAGTCTGCCTGTAAAGTGGTGCATCTGTACTGTGTATTGAACCTGCTGCAGCAAAACTGACATATATAAAGAAGAAAAATTACATTTAAATTGATTTTCCCTGCAAGCTTTCTTTATTTTTTTAAACAATGGCTTAGGAGCCAGTCTGTATGATAAGGTGATTTAGTGCACTCAGAAAAAGATTAGAGATTTTTTGGATAAATACTGGTGTCTCTTTGGCAGACTTTGGATAGATATAACGTTTTGCACCACAGTGAGCAAGCCTCATGTGAAGAGGCCAAATTCATAGGGGAATATGACTGCCAATCTGTTTATCAGTGTTCTCCCCTCTCTGTAGGCTCATGCTACTCCTTTGCTCAATCTCAGAAACAACATCAGAATCAAGTAATGGCTGTGCATCCTCAAGAAACAAGTGGCTGACGCTGTGTTCAAAAAATTCAGCTGACTCCTCCATGCATGGTGCTGGAGCTATGGCAGGAGTAGCTGTGGACAAGGAGGTAGAATAATCCACTCTGGCAGCTGCAGTGGACTGCGCACTAGTCTCTGCTTGGGTGACAGAGGATGAGGAGGATGAGGTTGGTTTTGTAAGTCAGTCCACCACCTTCTCTGCATGCTGTGGCTGGATAGCATGGGCAACATCACTAAACAGAGGAAATGGTGTCCTGCCTGAGGAGAGACCGTGTTCACCTTTGACTGTGGACACATACGCTGCTGGCCCCCTCACAGTGCCATGGGAATGTCTGCCTCTCATTGTTGGCCTCCCAGACGTGATGGGGGGGGGGACTTATTGCCAAAATGTAATAGAGACAGGGAAATGTGTACTTGGATGCACTTTAATAAATGGAAAGTGGTGTTTGGTGCAATTTAACTTGAGGACTTACTACACAGACATACTCCACTGACACACTACATTATACTGCAGTAAAACTGCACTAACGCACTTCAATATACTGCAATAAACCTGCACTAATGCACTTCGATATACTGCAGTAAAAGTGCACTAACACACTTCAATATATTACAGTAAAAGTGCACTAACGCACACTGACATTCTACACTCACAATAGAATCACTATAGCAAACTATAGCAATAACTCGCTGGTAGCAATGAACAGAGCCCTGTTCTATCTGTCTCCACTCCAAGATCACACTGCAAATGGTTGCTCTGGGAAGAAACCTTTTATAGTGTGGGATAGGTCTATAAGCAATGAGCCATGATTGGACACAGTCATCATTACTTTCTACAATCGCTCTGACAGTGTTCTGTGCCCTGATTGGGTATAGCCTTCACTGTTTCAGCCAATCAGGGCTTCCAATGCACTTTGTGGCGTGCAGTGCATTTTGGGGCGTTCAGCGGGCTGAAAAAAAGGTCAAACACCCCGACAATTTGGATATTCACCAAACAGGTGAACAGCCAATGTTCGGTCTGAACTCATGCTCGGGCCGAAGTGTTTGGCCAACACTACAGCACTACCGTTCATCCAACTCTAATAATCACCCAAAGTAGCATCTGGAGTATGTGTGCTACTTACATTCACCAAGGAGTTGAAAAATTAGGCTCCAAAATAAGATTTTATGTATAAACATGTAATAAGTGAAACAATCAACGCATATTGGGGATTACATAACGCCCCTTTTATCAGGGCTTAAAGCGGAACTTCACTCTCCCAAACAACATGAACTATTTTTAATCCTTATGCTGCTAGCATTAGTAAATAGACAGGAAAGTGTATCATATTTACTTGTTTTAACATTTTTTTTTTACATTTCTATAGTTACTTCCTGGTTTCTATGCCTGGGCAAATGATGTCATACATCCCAGCAGTCCTCAGGATGGGAGGGAGGGCTCTAAGCTCAGCATATCCCTGAGCTAAGGGCAAATGTATTCCAGGAAGTAAATGATACATGAATCATCTGCCCTTACTCAAGATGGCCACTGCCAGAAATGCCAGGGGGTGTTTTTCAAAATGATTTCTCAGCAAAATAAAGCATGGAGATATGAATAAATTGGGGAGTTTGTTTTGGATATTAAAAAATAGTCAAATAGCATTTTTGGTTTGTTTTGCTCAGATGCAGTACAGTTCCAATTATATGAAATCAGCTGGTGTGGCGGTAAGGTTGGGATTTAAAAATGGTAAATCTAAAATAACTTGGTCACGTTCCACAGCTGGTTGGGTTTACCCTGATGACCAATATTAACAAGATTGAAAATAAGGGACAATCTAATATGTTGAGTTGTCTCCAGAACAGACACAATCTTCAAACTGTCTAAAAGGTAATTTTCCTAATTTTGGAGAGATTGCCTCTCATTTTCTGCTGTGCCTACAGGACTGGAAGTGAAGTTACATGTCCCCAATGGGACACATTGAAAAAAAAACAGAGGTTCTAACTTTTCTCAGTCACAGCACCCTTTAAAAGGAGGCAAAATCTTAAGGCAACCCTGGATTAACCATTACTTACCATTAATTGGATACCTAGGTGTAGGCACACAACTGCCTTGATGAAATTAACTTCACATAAGAAGCCCCATTTATATCAGAGGTCCCCCCTATCACGTCAGAGTTCCCCCGTATCACACCAGAGTCCATCCCTATAACATAAGAGCCCCTCCTCCCATTAAAGTCCCCCTGTCACATTATCAGAGCTCCCAATCATAAAATTATTTAATCACATAAGAAGCCCAGCCGTTTCCATCCGGGTCCCCCCCCCATACATCAGAATAACCCCTACACATCATGTGTTACCATGGTGTGTGTTGTCATGGTTGTCCCGCTCTATGGCAGCACATGATGCTTATCCAGGGCAAACTATGTCACATATTCGCCGTACCCAAAAGGCGCCCAAACAGCACCCCGGTTGGGAAATGCTGAAGTAGAGCCACAGTATACTCCAATTACACTTACATGAAACCTTATGAAAGATTTAAAAAAAAAACTTCTTAGAATAAATTGTTTCTAAAATTTCAGTTCTACGATTTTCAGTATGTCATTTTTAGTATGCAATCTCCTCATTTCTTCATATCCTCAGAGAGCCCTGGGATCAGTCACTGCTTTATTCTGAATGGAATCCATGACATGGGGATCACAAGTTTTCATGGAAAACTAAAAAAAAAATTCAAGGATTAAATTGTTTCAAATTTTGATTGCTACATTTTTCAATATGTAATTTTTTGGAATGCCATCTCTTCATTTCTCTTTTCCCATCAAGAGATTAGGGCTCAGTCACCGCTTTCTTCTGAATGGAATCCCTTGCATGGGGATCACAAGTTGTCAAGTAAGAGGAAGGAAAACTTCAAAAAGTACATTGTTTAAAATTTCCGTATTTCCATATTTCAGTATTTTACTTTTAGTATGTAATCTCTTTATTTCTTAATTTTCACCTAGAGCCATTGGATCATTCACTGCTTTCTTTTGAATAGAATCCATGACATGGGGATTATAGGTTGTCATGAAACACTAAAGAAAACTTCTGGGAGTCATTTGTTTAAAGATTTAATTTCTACGATTTTGCAGTATGTCATGTTTTGGAATGCAATCTCTTCATTTATCTATTTATATCCAGAGCTCAGGGATTGGTCACTGCTTTCTTCTTAACAAAGCTCAGTACATAGGTTAATGGGGATAAAATTCCTTCTCGGAGCCGCTTGTTGTAGAAGATGATGACACCAGAATGCAGGCATGGACAGAGCATACTGACTATTGCTATCAGTGGTTGATATGGGTTTTCAATTTCTAGCACATCACAGAAAATAATATTTGCAGATGTAATAAACAAGATATGAAGCATAAAGAAAGCAACTATGCTTTTTATGGCATTGTAATGGGTCTTCATGCCTGGATTTCTAAAACTTGTCCCAACACCGCTCATTTTTCTGATATGCCTCCAAAGAGATGGTACAGTCAAGAAGAATGCAATAGTGAATATAACAAGTGGTGGCGTGGAACCTATCAGATACATAGAGTATTCTCCAAAGGATGTCTTTGTCATGTTTTGAAAAGCATCAATGGTATCAGCTTTATATTGGGAAAATAATAATTGCCAACCATGAGGCAGAACAAATACAAAAGGAAAAAATAAACAAAGTCCAAGACACCACGGCACCAACCTTGCCATCCTCACCTTGAGATAGAGGAACACAACATTCTTATAGCTGGTAATCTTCATGCAGTAATACACACAGAGCAGACTGGACAACCAGATGGAGACATAGTTCAGGAATATCGTGGCCAGGAAAAAACATTTGTTGAAGAAGTATAAATTGACTTCTGGCAAAAACACTGGAAAGATCCAATGCACAACAACCACACACTGGAATATCCACCTGGACAGGCACAGACTGGTGATGATTTTATCCCCAGTGGGAAGGCATTTATTTCTCATCCAGGGCTTACCATTCATCAGTAGGATGAATTTGTTGAGCGTCATCCCAAGAATGGCAATAAAAATGCTTAAATAAAAATAAATAAGCTGAAAAACTGACTGCATAGTTAAAAATGATTTGGTATCTCAGTCCAGAGACCGTGGGCAAAGCTGTGACTGGCTGTCAGATAAAGAATACGGAAGTATGTTGTACAGATACTTTTCATTCATTTAGAGTGTTCTAAACTCTGGTGGTTTATGGGTTCCTGACATCTTTGCAAAACTATTTTGATTAAAATTCAAATCACGAAGCTAGCAATCTGTTTTGCTTGACGTTTTGCATTATCGAGGCTGCTTTCTTTTTTAGATTTGAATTGCCATCTTGAATCACAGGGATATTTGCAGCTGTACTGCAATCGTTTTGTCTTTTTTGAGTCAACAGGAACAGATATTGTATCTTATAATGTTATTTGTGCAAACTGCCCAGGTTATTTAATTTGGCAAAATTTAGATATGCACCGTTACATATACAGTTGTGCTGAAGTTTAGGTTTTTGATTTGGGTGTATTCTGTTATTATGATTTAACCACTTGCTGACCACGCCCTAGCAAATTTACTGCTACGGGGCGGCCATGCTGTGCAGGATCACGTAAATATACAGTATTTCACAAAAGTGAGTACACCCCTCACATTTTTGTAAATATTTTATTATATCTTTTCATGTAAAATACACAGAAGAAATGACACTTTGCTACAATGTAAAGTACATAGTTACATAGGTTGTGAGGTTGAAAAAAGACATCAGTCCATGCAGTTCAACCTATGATGTGTGTCTGTGTTTGCTGTTAACCATACATTGTATACCCCTGTATGTTGTGGTCTTTAAGGTGCCCATATAATAGTCTTTTGAAACTATCGACGCTCCCCGCTAACACCACTGCCTGTGGAAGAGAATTCCACATCCTTACTGCTTTACGTATTTTAAGGTTAAACCATTTTTCCTCTAGTTTTAGTGAGTGGCCACGTGTCTTATTGTATTCCCTTTCTCTAAAAAGTTTGTTCTTTATGCTAGGGTCGCCAGTACAGTATTTGTACATTGATATCATATCCCCCCTCCATCGTCTCTTCTCCAGAGAGAATAAGTTCAGTGCTTGTAGTCTTTCCTCATAGCTGATGTCCTCCATTCCCCTAATTATTTTTGGAGAAGAAATTGGTGTTAGGCACCAAAAATCCCACGCAATGGAAAAGTGATGAATTTAAACAAAGGACAAATAAGTGTGCAAAATAATTAAATATATATATGTGAAAAATATAAAGGGAGCCCCAGTGAAAACATGCAATATTGATGAGATTATATAGTAAAATATAATAGCTGCACTCAAACCAATCAAAATATAAATCGAAATATTGCAATACTCTGTGCTGAAAAAAGGTCTGTATCCACAAACAATAAATACAGAGCAACAATTAATATATAAAACGTGATTGAAGTTAATAAATCTATGTGCACAAAATTGGATGTATATCAATAATTCACAAAGGCAAGTGAATATAGATTAACCACAACCGTATATCCATAAATCATAAAACATATAAAATATAATGTGATAAACAGTCCAGACAAATAAGTGTGTATGAATCACTGCAAATCATCCAGCATAAAGAAGAGTCCTGAATAGTGCTTCTTTCAGTAGAAAAAACACATCCACCAGTTCACAAGGTCATCCAGTGAGTCAGGCTTCTTACCGAAAATGATGGACCCCTAAATTATAAGGGGTCAATAAAGGCCTTTCTCATAAGTATAGACAGGGTTGATGGAATCTCACTATGTCCGTCAGACCAGATCTTACAGCAGTCACCATATGGTAAATACCAGATATGTTGCTTCAATATAATAGTGCATAAATGAAAAGGAAAACTTTATGGTGCAGTAAGTCGGTATAACAAATGATTTATTAATGAAATGAAACTTACAAACAGTTTTCTTTCTTAGAGCAGATCAAACAACATACCAGTCCCGAACGCCGGGTGGACGCACTTCCGCGTTCCAGCTTGCGTTCCACTCCGGGGCCAGAAATTGCGTGGCTAGGCGTAATGCAATCAGAAGTCCCTACTGGTCCATCATTTTTCGGTAAGAAGCCTGACTCACTGGGTGACCTTGTGAACTGGTGGAGGTGTTTTTTCTACTGAAAGAAGCACTATTCAGGCTCTTCTTTATGCTGGATGATTTGCAGTGATTCATACACACTTATTTGTCTGGACTGTTTATCACATTATATTTTATATTTTTTATGATTCATGGATATACGGTGGTGGTTAATCTATATTTACTTGCCTTTGTGAATTATTTGTTTTTGGACACAGACCTTTTTTCAGCACAGAGTATTGCAATATTTCGATTTATATTTTGATTGGTTTGAGCGCAGCTATTATATTTTACTATATAATCTCATCCCTAATTATTTTTATTGCTCTTCTCTGGACCCTCTCCAGTTCCAGCACGTCCTTCCTGAGGACTGGTGCCCAGAACTGGACAGCATACTCCAGATGTGGCCGGACCAGAGTCTTGTAGAGTAGTAGAATAATCTCTTTATTTCTGGAGTGAATCCCCTTTTTTATACATCCCAGTATTCTATTGGCTTTGCTTGCAGCGGCTTGGCATTGCATGCCACTGCCAAGCCTGTTGTCCACCAGTACCCCCAGGTCCTTTTCCATCTTAGACTCACCCAGAGGATTCCCCCCCCCCCCAGTGAGTAGCTTGCTTTCGTGTTTCTGGCGCCCAAGTGCATTACTTTACATTTCTCAACATTAAACCTCATCTGCCATGTAGTTGCCCACCCCATTATTTTGTTCAGGTCCGCTTGTAAGGTTTCCACATCCTGCATAGAAGATATTGGCATGCTTAGGTCAGTATCATCCGCAAATACTGAGATTTTACTAGATATCCCCTCCTCTAGATCATTTATGAATAAATTAAACTGGATTGGTCTTGGGGGACCCCACTTTCCACCCCCGCCCAATCCGAGTACTCCCCATTTATCACCTCCCTCTGGACTCTCCCCTAGAGCCAGTTCTCTATCCAGTTACTCACCCTATTGGTATACAAACCTCGTAGTTTTGACCGGTTGCATATATCCTCATTTGATGTTGTTTTTAGGCTGCTCTTGTGATTTTTCACCATACCCACCTTGGCCTTAGGTATTCTAAACACCCTACCACTAATGTCTCCATTTGTGCCTTCTGAATATTGCTAATTCTACATCTATACCCTCTCCCCCATCAACTAGTTTAAAAGCCCCTCTAACTTTATGGCCAACCCCTCACCCAATAAGGCTGCACCCGCCCCATTTAGGTGCAATCCGTCCCTACCAAAGAACCGGTGGCCAACTGAGAAGTCGGCCCAGTTCTCCAGGAACCCGAAACCCTCCTTACTACACCAGCTCCTCAGCCACTTGTTAACTTCCTTAATCTCCCCCTGCCTCTCTGGTGTGGCTCGAGGTACAGGTGGTATTTCTGAAAATACTACCTTGGAGGTCCTACTCCTCAACTTAGCGCCTAAGTCCCTGAAATCGTTTAGGACTCTCCATCTTCCTCTGCCTATGTCATTGGTACCCACGTGTACCATGACAGCTGGGTCTTCCCCAGCCCCACCCAGTAATCTGTCCACCCGATCCGTGATGTTCCGAACCCAAGCGCCCGGTAAACAACAGACTGTTCGGCGCCCACGGTCTTTGTGACAGATTGCACTGTCTGTCCTTCTAATGATTGAGTCCCCTACCACCAGCACCTGACTTTCCTTTCCCTTTCTCCCGGCCTCACTGGAGGAGTTCTTCCCCTGGCAGCTAGGGGCGTCCCTCTGCTCCAGCAATGCTGGTCCCTGACTGGTTTCCCCAACATCACGCAACGGTGCGTATTTATTGGGGTGCTCCAGCCCAGGACCGGCCTCCTTGCTTTTTTCCCCTTTACCCTTCCTAACTGTCACCCATCTACTCTGCTCTGATGCCTGCACCTCCGTCTCTCCACCCACCTCTGTGCAGGCCCCAGCCTGCACCTGACGGGTACGATCCCAGCTCTCCTTCAGTATGGACATACCTCTCAGTGTTGCCAGCTGCTTCCCTAGATTCAGGACCTCAGCTTCCAGGGAAACAACGTGCTTACACTTTGTGCATTTGTATTCACCCTCAATCTAGTAGTGATAGTAGAAGAAGTGAGTGTACAGCTTGTATAACAGTGTAAATTTGCTGTCCCATCAAAATAAAGCAACACACAGCCATTAATGTCTAAACCACTGGAAACAAAAGTGAGTGCACCCCAAAGTGAAAATTTCCAAATTGGGCCCAATTAGCCATTTTCCCTCCCCGGTGTCATGTGACTCATTAGTGTTACAAGGTCTTGGGTTTAAATAGGGAGCAGGTGTGTTAAATTTGGTGTTATCGCTCTCACTCTCTCATACTGGTCATTGGAAGTTCAACATGGCACCTCATGGCAAAGAACTCTCTGAGGATAGAAACATAGAAACATAGAAACATAGAATGTGTCGGCAGATGAGAACCATTTGGCCCATCTAGTCTGCCCAATATATCTGAATCTTATGAATAGTCCCTGGCCCTATCTTATATGAAGGATAGCCTTATGCCTATCCCATGCATGCTTAAACTCCTTCACTGTATTTGCAGCTACCACTTCTGCAGGAAGGTTATTCCATGCATCCACTACTCTCTCAGTAAAGTAATACTTCCTCATATTACTTTTAAACCTTTGCCCCTCTAATTTAAAACTGTGTCCTCTTGTGGTAGTTTTTCTTCTTTTAAATATGCTCTCCTCCTTTACCGAGTTGATTCCCTTTATGTATTTTAAAGTTTCTATCATATCCCCTCTGTCTCTTCTTTCTTCCAAGCTATACATGTTAAGGTCCTTTAACCTTTCCTGGTAAGTTTTTTCCTGCAATCCATGTACTAGTTTAGTAGCTCTTCTCTGAACTCTCTCTAGAGTATCTATATCCTTCTGAAGATATGGCCTCCAGTACTGCGCACAATACTCCAAGTGAGGTCTCACCAGTGTTCTGTACAGCGGCATAAGCACTTCTCTCTTTCTACTGCTTATACCTCTCCCTATACATCCAAGCATTCTGCTGGCATTTTGTGCTGCTCTATTACATTGTCTTCCCACCTTTAAGTCTTCTGAAATAATTACTCCTAAATCCCTTTCCTCAGATACTGAGGTCAGGACTGTGTCAAATATTCTATGTTCTGCCCTTGGGTTTTTACGCCCCAGGTGCATTATCTTGCACTTGTCCACATTAAATTTCAGTTGCCAGAGTTCTGACCATTCTTCTAGTTTTCCTAAATCTTTTTCCATTTGGCGTTTCCCTCCAGGAACATCAACCCTGTTACCTATCTTTGTGTCATCAGCAAAAAGACAAACCTTACCATCGAGGCCTTTTGCAATATCACTTATGAAGATATTAAACAAAATTGGTCCCAGTACAGATCCCTGAGGTACCCCACTGGTAACATGACCTTGTTCTGAATGTTCTCCATTGACTACAACCCTCTGTTGTCTGTCACTCAGCCACTGCCTAATCCACTCAACAATATGGGAGTCCATGCTCAATGACTGCAGTTTATTGATAAGTCTTCTATGTGGGACAGTGTCAAAAGCCTTACTAAAATCTAGATATGCAATGTCTACTGCACCTCCACCGTCTATTATTTTAGTCACCCAGTCAAAAAAATCTATAAGATTTGTTTGACATGATCTCCCTGAAGTAAACCCATGTTGTTTTTCATCTTGCAATCCATGGGATTTAAGATGTTCCACAATCCTATCCTTTAATAGGGTTTCCATTAATTTGCCTACTATTGATGTCAGACTCACTGGTCTATAGTTGCTCGATTCCTCCCTACTACCTTTCTTGTGAATGGGCACGACATTTGCCAATTTCCAATCTTCCGGGACGACTCCTGTTACTAATGATTGGTTAAATAAATCTGTTAATGGTTTTGCCAGCTCACCACTAAGCTCTTTTAATAATTTTGGGTGTATCTCATCAGGCCCCTTTGACTTATTTGTCTTCACTTTAGACAGCAATCTTAGAACGTCTTCCTCTGTAAAGACACATGCATCAAACGATTCATTAGTCATCCTTTCAAGTGGAGGTCCTTGTGGGGTGTGGGTAGGGTAAAGTGGGTAAAGGAGAGGGCATCGAGAATAGAACTTGTACCACAAAAGTTAATACAAAGTAAATAAAATATAAGTCTTAACTACCAAGCATTCAGAACCTGTTCCTCAAAACCCGGTGATAGGCCACATTTAATCCAAGGGTCCCAAATGCTTATAAAAGTACAAAATTTATCGCAATCCATGGCTTCCATTTTTGCATGTAATAATGCATTATTCATCCTATGTTTAACTTCTACAAGATTCAAAGTGGTAGTCTTCCAAGCTTTGGCTATGGTTTGTTTAGCGGCATTAAGAAGCTGAAGGAATAATTTGAATTGTTTTCGTGTCAGGCATGCAGGTTTTAAATTTAAAATGGCAATCACCGGATCTGGAGTAATATGTATTTCAAACATTTTAGATGCTAGAGAGAATATTTCTTTCCAAAAAACTGTAGCAATTGAGCAATTCCACCATATATGAACATGTGTACCTATTTCCATACAACCTCTAAAACAAAAGGCCGGATAGTTTGGTGTAAACTTGGCGATTCTAGCTGGTACCAATACCATGGTGAAAGAACCTTGCATGATGATTCAATTGTGATAATATTTGAAGAAGAAGATTTCGTTACAGACCATATTTCAGACCATTCTGATTGATTAAGTGTACGGCCAAGGTCTGTTTCCCATTTCCTGACATAGTTTGGTGTATCTACGTCTGGATTGTTAAGCAATTGAGAATATAGGCTAGAAATTAGACCTCTGGAGTGTGGGTTGTTGATACAGATACGCTCAAATTGAGAGAGCTGATTCAGAATGGTACCATTTGTTATAAATGGGGTATAGAAATTTTTAATTTGGAGAAATCGAAAAAGTTCTGAATGTGGTAAATGATGTGATTCACAAAGTTCAGGAAAACTTAAGATAGAAGAGCTAGAGACCAGATTAAATAGTCTTGACAGGCCTGACCTAGACCATGCCCGAAATGAATTTGGGAATTCCCAAGCCACATAAAAGGCTGGATTTCTCAGAAAAGATTGTAGTGGATTGTGTGTAGACTGTAAATTATAATTAGTCTTTAGTCCATCCCATAAAGAGAGAGAATGTTTGGTAATTGGATTAGTAATATGTTTTCGATCTGATGGTTGTAACCATAAGAGATTGGAAATTGAGATGGGGTCACATTCGATAGATTCTATCGTAACCCATAAGGGAATTTCAATAGTGGCATGATACTTAGTTAATTGTGCCAATTGCGCAGCTTTGTAATATGTGGCAAAATTGGGGAGACCCAGTCCACCCCTTGTTTTGGGGAGAATCAATGCGGATTTGGGCAATCTAGGTTTAATTGAACCCCAGGTGAATTTAATTATTTTACGTTGTAGGATTCAAACAAAATGTGCAGGTATATGAATTGGCAGGACCCTAAATAAATATAAAAATCTGGGTAGAATAACCATTTTGATTGCATTTATCTTCCCAAACCACGACAATGGAAGTGATGCCCATTTCGTCAGTAGTTCAGTAACTTTTTTCAATAATGGAGTAAAGTTGGCTGCATAAAGATCAGAATTGTTGGGAGTAAATTTTATACCGAAATATGGAATGTGCTTCAAAGACCATGAAAATGGTAACGCATTCTGCGCTAAATTTAACTCAGATCCACTCAATGAGATATTAAGGGGCGTGGATTTTTGAAAATGTATATTTAGTCCTGAAATAGCAGCGAATTTAGTAAGGGTAGCAATGAGATTAGGGGCTGATATATGGGGAGATGATAGAAAAAGAAGAATGTCATCTGCAAATAAACACAACTTATGATGGTGACCACCTAGTTCTATACCAGAAATTAAGGGATTACTTCTAATACTGTGTGCTAGAGGTTCTATGAGAAGGACAAATAAGAGAGGGGAGAGAGGGCACCCCTGACGCGTGCCTCTCTCTATGTTAAACAAGTCTGATTTATAGCCTGCGTATTTAATATATGCTTTAGGTTTGTTATAAAGCGCAGAGATCCATTTTAAAAAATTTGGGCCAAAACCCCATTTACTAAGAGTATATTGCATATATGGCCAGGATATGGTATCAAAGGCTTTTTTAATGTCTAGTGATAGGAAGCACGAGGGGATGTGGCGTGTTTTAGCTATATGAGATAACAGAGTTGCACGTCTGATGTTGTCAGTAGCTTGGCGAATAGGTATGAAACCTACTTGATCCCTATGAATGAGTTGTCCTATGAAGTTATTTAGTCTGGAAGCTATAATTTTGGCTAAAATTTTAATATCTAAATTTAATAAGGAAATGGGTCGATAGTTCGACCAAATCGTGTCATCAGTTTGAGGCTTCGGGAGCATACAGATGATTGCTGTTAAAGTTTCCTGTTTAAAGGATTGGCCATTAAGAAGTGTATTGAAAGCATTAGCTAGGATAGGTGAAAGGGAATCGGAAAAAACCCGGTAGTATAATGCCGAAAAACCATCAGGGCCTGGTCTTTTATTTAATTTTAGTGATTTTATAACATGGGACACTTCATTTGGTGTTATTGATTTTTCCATAAATTCCATCTGAGACTGAGAAAGAGTCTGTAGTGATAGTTGAGCAAAAAATTAATTTGCCGCAGAAAAATTCAAATTGTTTTCAGATGAATATAGAGTAGCTAGGTGTGTTTTAAATTTCTTAAGAATTTTTATAGGGTTACTGGAAAATGTATCTCTCGAGATTTTAAGACGTATGGGTTTAAATGGTTTATGGAGTGACGTGAGCATGCGGGCCATGGGTGAATCTGGTTTATTTGCTTTAATGTAAAAATTGTGACGCAATCTCCAAAATGTCTTTCTGCAGATTCTGTAAGAAACAGATCAAATTCAAGCCTAGCTTTATCAAGATTGGTTTTATTAGAAGAAGTAGGATTATTTTGATATACTGTGTAGCATGTATTAAAGTTTGTTTCTAATTTCTGGCTAAGTGTTTTACCTTCACGTCTAAAGAGTTCAGCCTGTCTCAAACAAATAACATGAATAACTGGTTTGTGTGCCTCCCATAAAGTAAGGGGAGACACATCTGGCGTTGAATTATGTAATAGATATTCAGAGAGAGCATTTTTAATATTCAGACAGTGAGATGTATTTTTTAATAAAGAGTCATTAAGGCACCACGTAGTGTCATGTGCTTTAGGAATAGTTGAAGCAATAACTGTGCATACTGCATTATGGTCAGACCATGTGATTGGTATGACCATAGATGCAATCGTTTCAGGTATGAGACCTATAGTGAGAAATATATGGTCTATGCGGGAGAAAGTTTTATGAGAGTGCAAATAATATGTGTATCTACGCCTGTTTGGATTCACCTCTCTCCAAGAATCTACCATATTATGTTTTGCAAGCAGTTGTGAGAATGAGAGTTTATTAGGGCTGCTCGAAGAAGATATAGGGGATTTATCCAGAAATGGGAAAATAACTTGATTTGATTCACCACAAATCATAACTGCACCCATTCTATGAGAATCCACAACATGAAAAAGATGTGAAAGAAATGGAATAGGATTTTTGTTGGGAGCATAATATGACACTATAGTGATAGCGGAGTCAATAAGGTATCCCGTGAGAATCAGATACCTGCCCTCAGGGTCCTTGATTTCATGTACAAGAGTAAATGGAGTAGACCGATGAAAGGCCACTAGCACACCTCGTTGTTTTGTAGAGGCAGAGGCAGTAAAAATTTAAGGATATTTAGGACTAAAATATTTGGGAGTGGATTGTAAGGTGAAGTGTGTCTCTTGAAGACACAAAATGTGTGCTTTTAATGATGCAAAGTTGCGAAAAGCTTTAGTACGTTTGTTTGGGTTATTTAGTCCCTGAACATTCAAGGACATTATGTTTAGGGGCGCCATAATATTGTATATAAACGATGTCTAGCATACCCTACCATTGTGGAATTTGTTGATTGTTTAATACTCGAAGTGGGAAGGGGGAGGAAATGTGTAGAGAAAAGGGAGGAACTAAACAGAAGGGACAATTGTGTGCTTAGCATAGAAGGTAATATATAAAACAAATAGTTAAGGCACAACCAATAGGAGCGTAAGCTGTTGATGGGAGATGGAAATCCCCCAACAAAGGCTAAATAGCTATCGTCAGTAGTCTCTGAAAGGGAGAGGCCACCGAGGGTAACAAATTGAGGATGCACGGAACAACCTAGGAAGGTACAGAAAACCACAAGTTAATAATCACTAAAAAATATACAGTAGTATAAACGACTTATGCAATAATAACAAGCAGAAATCACAGTACTCCTGCCAGTAGTAGCTGTGCAAGATACTGTGAAACTAAGAATTCATTTCATAGGAATGGAAGAAATTGGATTTTTAACTTTTTTTTATTGGATGTGTTTTATAGCAAAAAGTAAAAAATATTCTTATTTTTTCTTCAAAATTGTCAGTCGTTTTTTTTGATAGCGCAAAAAAATTAAAACCGCAGAGGTGATCAAATATCACCAAAAAAAAAGCTCTATTTGTGGGAAAAAAAAGGACATAAATTTTATTTGGGTACAGCGTCGTACGTCCGCGCAAATGTCAGTTAAAGTAAAGCAGTGATAAAAACGAATTTATGCAGCGCTAGCTTCAATAAAGTGATAAGTGCTGTGATATATAAACAATATTCAATAATTTATAAAGTGCATAAAAGGATCATATACACAAAGTGCTAAGTGCTAAAAAATATGCAATATCCAATAAATTATAAAGTGCATGTATACACATAAGTGGTTAGATATACTCCAAAAGAATGTTCAAGGAAAATTTAAAAATTTAAAAAGGACTACCAATTGGATAAAAAGCAGTTGACATCTACGTCTACGTTCAGTCCTTTAGGTTTCAGTGTCTCCAAACGATGGATCCACTGAGTTTCATTTTGTGACACTGCTTTTTTCAAGTTGCCCCCCCCTCCAGTGGGGTTCTATTTTATCTATGGCACAAAAAGACAAGAGTGTAGGGTCACTATGGTGGAACAATTTGAAATGGTGGGAAAGACTGTGGTTTTTAAACCCTTTCTTTATATTGGAGACATGTTCTCTCAATCTTACTTTCAATTCCCTAGTAGTCCTTCCCACATACTGCAGTCCACATGGACAAGAGAGAAGGTAAGTCACATGTGTGGATGAACAGGTTATAAATTTATTGATTTTGTACATTTTACCATTAAAGGATGATTTAAAATCCATATTTTTCCTCTTTCTAAACCTAGAGGTGCGGCAGATCATACATCTGCCACAGCTAAAGAACCCATTCTGATCCCAGAATGTGCCTATTTTTTTAGGTGGATTGACCACGTTATGTGCTAATTGTAATCTGAGGGTTTTGGGCTTAGTATAAATAAACTGGGGTTTAGATGGAAGTAGAGTTCTAAGAACATTATCTTTCAATAGAAGGTGCCAGTGCTTTTTTAAAATCTTCTCCATTTGGGTATGCTGTCTTGAAAAACTGGTGAGGAATGCCATACTGTAATCTTTATTATTCTTTTCTTTTTTCTTGAATAAGTCCTTTCGTTCAATATTTTTGACTTTTTTCTTGATTTTCTTCAAATCTCTTTTCTTATATCCCTTTTCATGGAACTTATTTATGATTACTTCTGCTTGTTCTTCGTAATCACTTTCTTTGTCACAATTCCTTCTTATCCTCATTAGTTGACTGCTAGGAATTGTATTAAGCCATCTGGGATGGTGGCAGCTGCCTATGGGAATGTAGCCATTGGCATCCACTTCTTTAAAATAGGTTTTGGTAAAAAATTTGTTAAAATCTTTAAAAATACAAAGATCTAAAAAATTGATGCCTTCCAAACTGTTTGTGTGGGAAAAAGAGATATCATATTTGTTATTGTTCATAGATGATAAAAATTGATCTAATGTATTCTGGGTACCCCTCCATATAATAAAAATGTCATCTATGTATCTCTTATAGGTAATGAGTTCCTTAGGTCTGTTTTTAAAAATTTGTTCACTCTCCCATTTCCGCATAAATATGTTTGCTATGGAGGGAGCATATTTGGCTCCCATGGCAACTCCTTTTTTCTGTCTATAGTATTCTTTCTCATGCCAAAAAAAATTGTTGCTCATTGCGAGGTCTAATCCTTGTAATATAAATTCCTTTTGTTTCCTTTTAATTTCCGTCTGGTCCAGGGCCCATTTTGCTGCTTGTAATGCATGATCCTGCTTTATATTTGTGTAGAGGGAGTTGACATCTACTCCCACTAGAATGTCACTTTCCTCTATTTTGATATCTTTGAAGACGCTGTATTGACGGCGAAACGCGTTGACGCACTTCCGGTTGCGGACCAAAACGAACGTCACTTCCGGTCAGGAACTTCCTGTGTGTGGAACGCACGCCGAGAGCGGCGCCGCACGAGTTCCTTGTACATGCTTTATCTTTTTACATGCTTGTGAGTACCCATCTGAATACCTTATTGGAAATAAAATTGTTTTAAACGTACTTCACCATGTATGGCCATTCTTTTGTTTAACGGTGGAGGCGGAAGCTGACCCAACAAGTGTGAAGGCTACACAGGAGAAGTTCTGGTCCTTAAAGATCCTGGGCAATGTGCAATAATCTTGAGGGTCTTAATTTATCTGCAATCTGGTGAGTGGGGAACCTTGAGGGGCACCTTGTCACTTTGCAAGCACCTGAATTATTTTTTGGCACCTTGGCACCTTAATTAGATCACTTTAAGGACTTTTTGTTTCAAGCATTGAACATTCTTTTGGAGTATATCTAACCACTTATGTGTATACATGCACTTTATAATTTATTGGATATTGCATATTTTTTAGCACTTAGCACTTTGTGTATATGATCCTTTTATGCACTTTATAAATTATTGAATATTGTTTATATATCACAGCACTTATCACTTTATTGAAGCTAGCGCTGCATAAATTCGTTTTTATCACATTTTCCTAAGAATTTTCTTAGAGTCTGCAGCAGCTGCTCATTACCTCACTTATAATAATAATTTTCACGTTGTGTAGCGCGGGTTTAATTTTGTTTTTTCATAAAGTAAAGCAGTGCTATATCACGGAGGTCAAGTGGTTAAAAAGGATCCAAACAACTATTCAATAATGAATGGCTTTATTTAATCACTATCCTTAAGACAGTTTTGGTATGATCAGCCATATTTTTAATATCAATTTCAAAATTTCACTATTTCTGCTAGGGTATACAAACAGTTGAGCTCAATTGTAGGTACATAGTCAGGTTGAAAAAACACATGTAAATCAATCTCAACCAAATTCAAGTTATTCACTTTTATATCGTGCACTTTCACCCCCTTCCTGCCCAGGCCAATTTTCAGCTTTCAGCGCTGTCTCGCTTTGAATGACAATTGCGCAGTCATGCTACACTGTAATCAGGAATTTTTATGAAAAATGAAAAAAGACCAAAAATTTTGGAAAAAAGTTTTTCTTAGTTTCTCTTAGAAAATTTTGTAAATAAGTAATTTTTCTCCTTCACTGATGTGCACTGATGAGGCGACACTGATGGGCACTGATAGGCTGCACTGATGAGGTGGCACTGATGAGGCAGCACTGATGGGCACTAATGAGGCAGCACTGATGGGCACTGATAGGCGGCACTGATATGCAGCACTGCGGAGCACTGATAGGCGACAATAATAAGTGGCACTGATGGACAGACACTGACTGGCATCAATGTGGCACAGATTGGCCTCAGTGATGGGCACAGCCTGGTGTTGCTGATGGGCACAGACCAGTGTCACTGATAGGCACTGGGTAGCATCATGAATGGGCACAGAGTGGCATCACTGATGAGCACTGTTGGGGCTGCATTATAATCAGGGCAATGATGATCAGTGCCCTGATTACTTTTACAGGTCTCCCCTGTGAGGTGATGCCGTTGATTGGCTCTCCTCACACTCTGTCATTGTGAGGTGAGGAGAGACGACAAATGGCATCTTCGTGTTTACATGTGATTGGCTGTGATTGGACACAGCCAATTACATGGGTAAAGAGCTGCGGCCGGCGGGGCATTGGGACATAGCATAATCCCCACACTATGTGCCCCCCGGCGAGCACGCGATCGCATCTAAACTGGGGGCTGTCATATAATGCAGTGGTCCTCAACTCCGGTCCTCAGGGCCCACTAACAGGCCAGATTTTAGGTATTACCTTGGGGAGATGCAGACTAGAGTACTGCAATCACTGAGCAGAAAATTATATCACCTGGGATGTATTTCAGTTATCTTGCAAACCTTGCCTGTTAGTGGGCCCTGAGGACCAGGGTTGAGGACCAAGGATATAATGTCATCTCAGAACAAGAGCTGGTCCTCAGAAGCCCACAGCTGGTTCAGAAGAAGGCTAAAATTCTGTTAGACTAGGGTGGGGGTCCCCAGACTTTCTAAAGAAAGGGCTGGTTTGCTGTCCTTCAGACTTTAGGAGGGCCAAATTGTGGCCAGTGGGAGATGAATATGCCTCAGACTTGGTGGTCACCAGGGATAAAATAGTTACCTAACACTTCTGGGCAGTAGGAGGTATTAGTATTAGTGTAAAGATTAATCTCCATCATTGGTGTCAGTGGGAGAAATAGTGCTCCATCTATTGTGTCAGTGGGAGTAATAGTGCCCCATCATTGGTATTAGTGGATGGAATAGTGCCCCATCGTTGGTGTCAGTAGGAGGAATAGTGCTCTATTGTTCGTGTCAGTGGGAGGAATAGTGCCCCATCATTGGTATTAGTGGAAGGAATAGTGTCCCATCTATGGTGTCAGTGGAAGGAATAGTGCCCTATCTATGGTGTCAGTGGGATAAATAGTGTTCCTTCTATGGTGTCAGTGGGAAGAATAGTGCCCCAAGGGCTCAGTGAAGACAAGAAAAGGGCCACATCCAGTTTGGAGATCCCTGGTCTAGAGATACCTGGTCTAGGACTATACCGAAATGCAAAGACCTTACAGTAATAGTCTTTAAATGGATCCCAGTGTTCCTGAAGACCACCTTGCTTCCATGTCCCAGACTAAGAAAGATTTCTGAAGGCATCGGAAGGTTCCTAAGCTATAGCAATATTTATATTGTAGAAACACATTCGAACAGATTGAGTTCACTTTAATTAAGGGGGTTCTGGCTTTTTATTTGGGCTGTTATAGAGATGTATAGTGACTGTCATATGAATGAAATGTCATACGAGTCGTTTTATTTGCCTGTGCCTGCAGCATCCTCAATTGATCAAAGGCTGGTTTAGAAGACCCAACACTTTTAAAAATGGGACTAATTGTTGTGGTCTTGGAATATTCTTAGTTTGGTCTTCATTGCTTTTGGTATGTTTCTTTATAAAGCATTCAATAGAAGGCTACCATGATTGGAGGATTAGAGGGATATTTGGCTGGGGAAAAGGCCTCCACCCCTGATTATGGGGACTCTGGACTTGAAAGAGTTAAGCTTACCTCCAGGAAGCAGCACTTAAGGCTGGGTTCACACTTATGTGAATTGGATGTGGGTTTTTCTCCGCAGCCAATTCGCATGACAGGAGAGTGTGACCGACTCTCAATGGAGCCGGTTCACACACCTCCAGGGCGGCCACGGTCTGCACTGGAAAAGGGTCCTGTGCATCTTTGGCTCCATTTCAGGTCTGAATTCAGGCAAAAATTCAGACCTGATTCGCACCTGAAAAGGAGAACAAGGACGCACCGAACCCCCTGCTGGGAGCCACGGCCGCAGCTAGTGTGAACCCGGCCTCAAGTATAACAAAAGGCAAACTTTTTTTTAGCTTTGTATGGAGTGGAGAGGGATTAGACAACCTGCCAGGTTTTTATTATTGTCTGTGCCCCCTTTAAGGAGATTCACCCTCTCTAGTAGTCTTGTTTACCATTATCATTGGAAAAAAAAGTAAAAACTAAAAGAAAATCCCAAATTTTGGGTTGTCCACAAAATAGTAATAGAGGAGAAATCTTCTAATGGGGACACCTGTTCTGGTGACTAAGGGTCCTTTGATACCCCATATACAGTACATCATATGTTACCATGGTGTGGGTTATCAAGGCCGTCGCGCACTATGGCAGCACATGAGGCTTATCCAGGGCAAACTGTCACATATTCGCTGTGACCAAAAGGCACCCCGGTTGGGAAATTCTGAGCTAGGGACACAGTATACTCCAATTACACTTACATGAAACCTTATAAAAGATTTAAAAAAAACTTCTTAGAATAAACTGTTTCAAAACTTCAGTTCTACGATTTTCAGTATGTCATTTTTAATATGCAATCTCCTCATTTCTCCATATCCTCAGAGAGCCCTGGGATCAGTCACTGCTTTCTTCTGAATGGAATCCATGACATGGGGAATCACAAGTTTTCATGGAAAACTAAAAAAAATTCAAGGATTACATTTTTTTTTTTTTCGAAATTTTGATTGCTACATTTTTCAATATGTAATTTTTTGGAATGCCATCTCTTCATTTCTCTTTTCCCAACCAACAGATTAGGGACCAGTCACCGCTTTCTTCCGAATGGAATCCCTTACATGGGGATCACAAGTTGTCAAGAAAGAGGAAGGAAAACTTCAAAAAGTACATTGTTTAAAATTTCCATTTCTTTGATTTTCAGTATTTTACTTTTAGTATGTAATCTCTTCATTTCCTAATGTCACCTAGAGCCCTTGGATCATTCACTGCTTTCTATTGAATAGAATCTATGATATGGGGATCATGGGTTGTCATGAAACACTAAAGAAAACTTCTAGGAGTCATTTGTTTAAAATATTATTTTCTACGATTTTGCAGTATGTCATGTTTTGGAATGCAATCTCTTCATTTATCTATTTATATGCAGAGCTCAGGGATTTGTCACTGCTTTCATCTGAACAAAGCTCAGTACATAGGTTAATGGGGATAAAAATCCTTCTCGGAGGCGCTTGTTGTAGAAGATGATGACACCAGAATGCAGGCATGGACAGAGAAAACCGACTATTGCTATCAGTTGTCTATATGGGTTTTCAATTTCTAACACATCAGAGAAAATAATATTTACAGATGTTATAAACAAGCTATGAAGCAAAAAGAAAGCAACTATGCTTTTTATGGCATTGTAATGGGTCTTCATGTCTGGATTTCTAAAACTCGTCCCAACACCGCTCATTTTTCTGATATGCCTCCAAAGAGATGGAACAGTCAAGAAGAATGCAATAGTGAATATAATAAGTGGTGGTGTGGAACCTATCAGATACATAGAGTATTCTCCAAAGGATGTCTTTGTCATGTTTTGAAAAGCATCAATGGTATCAGCTTTATATTGGGAAAATAATAATTGCCAATCATAAGGCAGAACAAATACAAAAGGAAAAAATAAACAAAGTCCAAGACACCACGGCACCAACCTTGCCATCCTCACCTTGAGATAGAGAAACACAACATTCTTATAGCTGGTAATCTTCATGCAGTAATACACACAGAGCAGACTGGACAACCAGATGGAGATATAGTTCAGGAATATTCTGGCCAGGAAAAAACATTTGTTGAAGAAGCCTAAATTTACTTTTGGCAAAAACACTGCAAAGATCGAATGCACAACAACCACACACTGGAGTATCCACCTGGACAGGCACAGACTGGTGATGATTTTATCCCCAGTGGGAAGGCATTTATTTCTCATCCAGGTCTTACCATTCATCAGTAGGATGAATTTATTGAGCGTCATCCCAAGAATGACAATAAAAAAGGTTAAATAAAAATAAATAAGCTGAAAAACTGACTGCATAGTTAAAAATGATTTGGTATCTCCGTCCAGAGACCGTGGGCAAAGCTGTGACTCTGGCTGTCAGATAAAGAATACAAAAGTATGTTGTACAGATACTTTTCATTCATTTAGAGTGTTCTAAACTCTGGTGGTTTATGGGTTCCTGACATCTTTGCAAAACTATTTTGATTAAAATTCAAATCAGACAAAGCTTACCCTCTGTTTTGCTTGACGTTTTGCATTATCGAGGCTGCTTTTTTTTTTCTGTTTTTTTTTTAGATTTGAATTGCCATCTTGAATCACACGGATATTTGCAGTTGTACTGCAATCATTTTGTCTTTTTTGAGTCAAAAGGAACAGATATTGTATCTTATAATGTTGTTTGTGGAAACTGCCCAGGTTATTTAATTAGGCAAAATATAAATATGCACCGTTATATATACAGTTGGGCTAAAGTTTAGTTTTTTGATTTGGGTGATTTCTGTTATTATGATTTAACCACTTGCCGACCACCCCCTAGCAAATTTACTGCTACAGGGCAGCCGCACTGCGCGGGATCACGTAAATATACAGTATCTCACAAAAGTGAGTACACCCCTCACATTTTTATAAATATTTTATTCTATCTTCATGTGACAACACTGAAGAAATGACACTTTGCTACAATGTAAAGTAGTGAGTGTACAGCTTGTATAACAGTGTAGATTTGCTGTCCCCTCAAAATAACGCAACACACAGCCATTAATGTCTAAACTGCTGGCAACAAAAGTGAGTACAGTACACCCCTAAGTGAAAATGTCCAAATTGGTCCCAATTAGCCCTTTTCCCATCCCGTGTCATGTGACGCATTAGTGTTACAAGGTCCCTGGTGTGAATGGGGAACTGGTGTGGTAAATTTGGTGTTATCACTCTCACTCTCTCATACTGGTCATTGGAAGTTTAACATGGCACCTCGTGGCAAAGAACTCTCTGAGGATCTGAAAAAAATAATTGTTGCTCTACATAAAGATGGCCTAGGCTAGAGGAGATTGCCTAGACCCTGAAACTGAGTTGCAGCACGGTGGCCAAGACCATACAGCGGTTTAACAGGACAGGATCCACTCAGAACAGGCCTCGCCATGGTTGATCAAAGAAGTTGAGTGCACATGCTCAGTGTCATATCCAGAGGTTGTCTTTGGGAAAAAGACGTATGAGTGCTGCCAGCATTGCTGCAGAGGTTGAAGGGGTTGGGGGTCAGCCTGTCAGTGCTCAGACCATATGCCGCACACTGCATCAAATTGATCTGCATGGCTGTCCTCCCAGAAGGAAGCCTCTTCTAAAGAGGATGCAAAAGAAAGCCCACAAACAGTTTGCTGAAGACAAGCAGACTAAGGACATAGATTACTGGAACTGATGGGCACAGACTGGTGTTGCTGATGGGCACAGACCAGTGTCACTGATAGGCACTGGGTAGCATAATGAATGGGCACAGAGTGGCATCACTGATGGGCACTGTTGGGGCTGCATTGTAACCAGGGCACTGATGATCAGTGCCCTGATTACCTTTACACGTCTCCCTTGTGAGGTGATGCTGCTGATTGGCTCTCCTCACACTCTGTCAGTGTGAGGCAAGGAGAGACGACAAACGGCATCTCCTTGTTTACATGTGATTGGCTGTGATTGGACACAGCCAATTACATGGGTAAAGAGCTGCGGCCAGGGGAGCATTGGGACATAGCGCGCCCCTAATCCCTGCACTACGCGCCCCGGCGAGCACGCAATTGCATCTAAACTGGGGGCTGTCATATGATGTAATCTCAGAACAAGAGCTGGTCCTCAGAAGCCCACAGCTGGTTCAGAAGAAGGCTAAAATTCTGTTAGTCTAGGGTGGGGGTCCCCAGACTTTCTAAAGAAAGGGCCAGTTTGCTGTCCTTTCAGATTTTAGGAGGGCCAAATTGTGGCTAGTGGGAGAAGAATATGCCTCAGACTTGGTGGTCACCAGGGATAAAATAATTACCAAACACTTCTGGGCAGTAGGAGGTATTGGTATTAGTGGAAAGAATAATCTCCATCATTGGTGTCAGTGGGTGGAATGGTGCCCTATCTATGGTGTCAGTGGGAGTAATAGTGCCCCATCATTGGTATTAGTGGAAGGAATAGTGTCCCATCTATGGTATCAGTGGGAGGAATAGTGCCCCATCATTGGTATTAGTGGAAGGAATAGTGTCCCATCTATGGTGTCAGTGGAATAAATAGTGTTCCTTCTATGGTGTCAGTGGGAAGAATAGTGCCCTAAGGGCTCAGTGAAGACAAGCAAAAGGCCACATCCAGTTTGGAGATCCCAGGTCTAGAGATACCTGGCCTAGGGCTATACCGAAATGCTAAGACCTTAAAATAATAGTCTTTAAATGAATCCCAGTGTTCCTGAAGACCACCTTGCTTCCATGTCCCAGACTAAGAAAGGTTTCTCAAGGCACCAGAAGGGTCCTAAGCTGTAGCAATATTTATATTGTAGAAACATATTCGACCAGATTGAGTTCACTTTAATTAAGGGGGTTCTGGCTTTTTATTTGTGCTGTTATAGAGATGTGTAGTGACTCTTATATGAATGAAATGTCATAAGAGTCGTTTTATTTGCCTGTGCCTGCAGCATTCTCAATTGACCAAAGGCTGGTTTAGAAGACCCAACACTATTAAAAATGGGACTAATCGCCTTAACCCGAATATTCAAGGTATACCGTGCGGGGGCCTGGAACATAAATGTGCCCTCTTCGCGGATGATATCTTAATGTTCATCTCGAATCCATTAACATCTCTCCCTAATTTGCTTAAGGTCCTGATGGAGTTTGCATCCCTCTCTGGCCTGCGGGTTAACCCCTCCAAGTCCCAGGCTTTAAATCTGACATTAGAGGCGACCACACAGTCAGCTCTCAAGGCTAATTTCACCTTCACATGGCAGGAACGGTTACTACCATATCTGGGGATACACCTTACATCATCCATTGCCACTCTATACACGCAAAATTACCCACCCATATACAAACAACTTCGGGAGGACCTCACTCGCTGGTCGGTTAACCCTCCATCGTGGTTCGGTAGGTTGAATTCAGTCAAAATGAATATCTTGCCAAGACTGTTATATTTGTTTCGCACTTTACCTGTAATGCTGCGCATGTCGGACCTCAGGGAATTTCAGGGGACACTTATCCGCTTTGTGTGGGGGGACAAGAGGCCCAGGGTGAACAGACATACTCTCTTCACCCCGAAGCTTAGAGGTGGGCTGGGGGTCCCCGATTTGGTGAAATACTATCACTCGGCTCAATTCGGTCATTTAGTCCGCTTCCACTCCCAAAATCCTCACCCCATTTGGATGCAATTGGAATCGGCCCACTTACCATTTCCGATACATCACGCACTATGGTTAAGGGCCAAGGACAGACCGGGGGACATGGATCATGATAAATGAACGGATGGTGGCGCTACTTAACAATAAAATGCGCTTGTTTGATAAGACATGGGACCCTTGGCTCAGATATTTGGCAGGCCCCCATTGAAGAGGGAGTGCTGTTGACCCCCACAGGGGCTGGGGGAAGGGAGGGAACCTAATGAGGGTGGACGGACCTGGACGCGGACCCCCCCCCCTTCCTTTTCTACCCACCGCTACTAATTTCTCCTTCTATCTCCTTCCTTGCTATTGCTTGGGCCCTCGTGGACCACCTGACTCCCTTCTCTCTTCCCCTTCTTTCATCCTCTGCTCCCCTTCTCTTTGCTCACTCCTACCCTTTTTTGTTTTTGTCCTCTTTTCTCCCCGTTTTATCGTTCTTACTCATTACAGTGCACAGCCGGAGAGTCGGTGCCCCCCCTCAGTTTGGGGTGGGGGGGCCAAGGCCGGGGGTCGGGGACCACCTCCCTCCTAGGGCGCAGCATGTTCCCTTGAGGGGCGCCGGGGGGGGCTCGGCCCCTGGCCAACCTGGCGGTCGATTCGGGGTTCTGCTCTGACCCTGACTTGGGCTGCCATTCCAAGAATTATTCTGTTTCTGTTGAATTTCTTACACCGGCTATGTCTGTGTCAGTTGTGCCTTGATTTACATTTTGAGGATGTTATGCTATCTTTGTAGTATATGACCAAGCCTTATGGGCATACTTTGCACTGTTGTACAATTTGTTTACTTTTTGCAAAACTTTAATAAAAAATATTGGAAAATAAAAATGGGACTAATTGTTGTGGTCTTGGAATATTCTTAGTTTGGTCTTCATTGCTTTTGGTATGTTTCTTTATAAAGCATTCAATAGAAGGCTACCATGATTGGAGGTTCAGAGGGATATTTGGGTGGGGAAAAAGCCTCCACCCCTAATTATGGGGACTCTGGACCCAAAAGAGTTAAGCTTACCTCCAGAAAGCAGCACTTAAGGCTGGGTTCACACTTATGTGGATTGGATGTGGGTTTCACCGCATCCAATTCGCATGACAGGAGAGTGTGACCGACTCTCAATGGAGCCAGTTCACCCACCTCCAGGGCGGCCACGGTCTGCACTAGAAAAGGGTCCTGTGCATCTTTGGCTCCATTTCAGGTCTGAATTCAGGCAAAAATGCAGACCTGGTTCGCACCTGAAAGGGAGAACAAGAACGCACCGAACCCCCTGCTGGGAGCCAGGGCCACAGCTAGTGTGAATCCTGCCTTAAGTATAATAAAAGGCAAAACTTTTTTTTAGCTTTGTATGGAGTGGAGAGGGATTAGAACACCTGCCAGATTTTTATAGTTGTCTGTGCCCCCTTTAAGGAGATTCACCCTCTCTATTAGTCCTGTTTACCATTATCATTGAAAAAAAAAGTAAAAGAAAATCCCAAATTTTGGGTTGTCCTCAAAAAAGTAATATAGGGGAAATCTTCTAATGGGGACACTAGTTCTGGTGATGGGGGGGCCTAATTCATTATAAGTTTGGAGTAGAGCTGCTCACTTCTCCAGAAATAACTCCAGCCTAAACTCATTAGCATCCTAATTAGGTAAGTGTCTAGAGTTAAACCTTCAACTAGGTGCTTTAGTGAATTCGGAGTTGGAGTTAACCAAGATTGAATTTGGGTTTGGAGTTAACCAAATTCCCTTTGTGTTTTTCATAAAAGGAAATGGGTCTATTCTGAATCACTATTAAACAGCAATGTCATCTATTATGGTTTATTTTAAATTTAAGGTATAGTTATGTATCTTATGTGTTTTAACCTTTAGATTTACTAATAGCAGACTACACAGCTGTCTAATTACCAATCTTCATTCTTTATTCATCTGAAACTTTCAGGCATGTCTGATTGTATTCAGCACTTTGGTTTAGTGGTCTATGCTCATAGACAAAGATTGCTAGGTCATGAGTTCAAGGCCCAACCATGATAACACCCTGTGTGCTCACAGTTGTGTGTCATTATTTTTTTTGCCACATAGTAATATATTGGTTACATCACCTAAAATTGCATGTCAATGGCCATTTATATTCAAGAAACAGACATGCATATGTGCAGGGTGCAATTATGCATTTGCCAAGTTTCAGTATTTATTTAGAGTTGTCTAAAATTTAAGGAGGTGATGGCATACTTGGGATTTGAACTCATGCTCTCAGTGTTTATAGATATTTATTCCCATGTTTCAATAGTTAACCACTTCCTTACAGGGCTGTTACACCCCTTCCTGCCCAGGCCAATTTTCAGCTTTTTATGCTGTTGCATTTTGAATGACAATTGCGCGGTCATGCAACCCTGTACCTAACACAAATGTATGACATTATTTTCACACAAATATTGCTTTCTTTTGGTGGTATTTGATCACTGCAAGGTTTTTTTTATTGGCAAAAAGAAGACCTAAAAGTTTGACCCCTATAAAAATGTGTTTTTGTTTATGTAATAAAATTTGGTAAATCAATATGTTTTTGGTTGCACTGACGAGCATTGATGAGGCTGCGCTGGCAGGCACTGATGAGACACTAATATGCAGCACTGATGGACACTGATAGGCGGCACTGATATGCAGCATTGATGGGCATTGATAGGTGGCACTGATGGGCAATGATTGGCACTGGTGAGCAGCACTGATAGATGGTATGAATGGGCAGCACTGAGGAGGAGGGCACTAACAGGTTCCCTGAGCACTGTTCGGCATCAATGGTGGCATGGGTGGGCATCCCTGGTGGCCATGGGTCAGCAATCCCTGGTGGCTCTAGTGGCATCCCCCAAGGGTCTGCACTGGTAAGCAATGCTCTGATTACAAGCACAGACCCCCCCCCCACACACACACACTTACTTTGCATTTCTTCACAGCTGAAAGTGGCCCTCACCATGATTAACCAGTTGATTGTGACCACTTGCCGGAATGTGGCCAACCCAATTTGGTGTCATTTCTGGTCCAGGGCGAACGCCAATGTGCCATTTGCAATTTATTTTAAAGAGATTTTGCTTTATTTTAAAAATGGTGCACACAGACAACTAAAATGTATTGGAAATGTTTTACCTAGGCCAGTGATGATAACCCTTAACCCCCCCCCCTAGATGTTTTTGCCCTACATTTCCCATAATGCTCATGTACTCTGCAGTGTAGGTGAGCATCATGGGAACTGTTACAAAACACCTGTGTTGCCAAGGTTCATCATCACTGACCTAGGCCAACTAAAAAGGTGAGTGAGCGCTGTAGCAAACTTTATTTAGTAATCATTTTTGTGATTTTTTATTAAATGTTTTGGTTACATTCATCCACAGAGGCTGAATGGAAATTTTGCATTATTCCTTAACTACTTTAACACTGCTCACATTGCTGCTACTGCAGCAATGTGGCTCGTTATCGTCCAGCGACGTAGACCTACGTCGCTGGACTCCGCCCCTTGTGGGCGGCGCGCGCACGCCGCCGGAGGCTCGTCACAGTGGGAGTCGGGCCAGGGGAGGAGTGGCGGCGATCGCCGCTGCTCTTCCCCGATCGGCGGGGAATCTAGTTTTGAGATCTGCCCGCTTGTGTAAACAGAGCGGGCGGATCTCCTAAGTGACAAGGAGTGACAGATTGCAGTGTTCAGCATAGCTGAACATCCGATCTGTCCCTGTGTCACTCAGTCACCTCCCCCCCCCACACGTTAGTAAGCACCAGGCATACATTAACCCCTCCCTCTCCAATAAAATTAACCCCTTCCCTGCCAGTGTAATTTTTACAGTAACAGTGCATATATATAACACTGATTACTGCAGTAATGTCACTGGTACCCCCAAAAGTGTCAAAAATATCAGTTCAGTCAAGGGTCCGATCTGTCTGCCGCAATGTTGGCAAAAATCGCAGATCGCCACCATTACGCGTTAAAAAAAAATACCAAAAATTACAGAAATCTTTCCCTTAGTTAGCAAACACAATAACTTTTGCGCAAACCAATCAAAATACGCTTATTGTGATTTTTTTTACCAAAAATATGTAGCAGAAAACAAATTGGCCAAAAATTTTAAAAAAATTTGATTTTTACATTTTTTTGGGGGGGAATTTCATATAAAAAAAATGTTAAAAATATTGTTATTTTTTCAAAAATATTATTGTTTATAGCGCAAAAAGTAAAAATCGCACAGGTAATCAAATACCACCAAAAGAAAGCACTGTTTGTAGGAAAAAAAGGACGTAAATTTCATTTGGGTACGGCATCGCACGACCGCGCAATTGTCATTTAAAGTCGCACAGCGCCGAATCGCAAAAAAGTGTCCTGGACGTAAGACAGCAAAATCCTCCGGTGGTAAAGTGGTTAATTTATATATATTTTAGCTAAATATATACATACACGATTTTATTAATTCTTACAATTTAGCCCCCCCACCACTCCCCCCTCCCCCCACCACACTCCCCCTCCTTCCCCCCCCACACACACACACACTTCCCCCCACACACACACACACACACTCCTCCCCCCCATACACACACACACTCCTCCCCCCCCACACACACACTCCTCCCCCCCCACACACACACACACACTCCTCCCCCCCCACACACACACTCCTCTCCCCCCCACACACACCCCCCATACACACCCCATTCCCCCCGCCATACACACCCACACACACTTCGCTGGAGTAAAGGGAGAAACCCTACCCATGTTCATACTGTACTGCCATTGCACACACACAAAAAATACAAGCAACAGATTACATTCAATAGACACAAAAGATATCTGAATTACATCCAGACAAATATGAAGAAAAGAAAACAAAAAACCAGGAGCTGTATACAAATGAATAAGCTTTATTGAACATGTATAAAACATCAGTAATCACTCAAGCAGGCATGTGAAATGTGAAATGGGAAAAGTGAAATGGGAAAAGTGAAATGTCCCCCCCCCCCCAAAACCCCCAAATCAAGTAACTTTTATTCAAATTACAGTGCAAAGATACAACATCAACATATGATGAATAGATAGAGCTTACAATATCTAACAGTCAAGCAAAATAAGTTGTAGACACCATAGTATTAAGCATAAAACATACCCAACATACTTTTATGGTTATTGTTTGCATGAGCCTGCCTTTCCATTTAAATACCATCAAATCAGTAGAACATACAGCTACACAGAGGCATGAAAATAAAAAAACACATGTATAGAGTACATAAAGACACACTTTGCAAAAACTATACAAAACATTAAGAGCATGAAAATATTCATCCAACAAAATACACTTACTGCAAAATGGGTCCTTAGGCATGCCAGAAAACCCCCCACCCCCAAAAGCAAATTCGGACATAAAGACATGTGGCCCTGCTGCCAGAGGCCAAATGATCTGCTCTTAAACATCCCTTTATATAACCTTGGTTAAACTACACCCACCCAGTATAGGAAACGCCCAGCAAAGTAATAAATTAGGTCTGTTGGTTCCTAAACCAAAATCACTAGTTCACTAATGAATGAGCGTTTGGCTGGCCATACATGATCCAATTTTCTGTCCAATTTTCTTGAAATGTACCTTCAAGTATGTAGTACGAAGGCCTGCCTAATTAGATACAAGTGAATGTGTTGTTTAGCTTTGACCTCACATTATGTGGTTTGTGGTAGATCTAACAGAAAATTGTACAACAAAAGTTGAACATGTATGGCCAGCCTTAGGCCATATTTTGGAATGCCATCTCTTCATTTCTCTTTTCCCACCAAGAGATTAGGGATCAGTCAACGCTTTCTTCCGAGTGGAATCCCTTACATGGGGATCACAAGTTGTCAAGTAAGAGGAAGGAAAACTTCAAAGAGAACATTGTTTAAAATTTCCATTTCTTCAATTTTCAGTATTTTACTTTTAGTATGTAATCTCTTTATTTCCTAATGTCACCTAGAGCCCTTGGATCATTCACTGCTTTCTTTTGAATAGAATCCATGACATGGGGGTCATGGGGTGTCATGAAACACTAAAGAAAACTTCTAGGAGTTATTTGTTTAAAATTTTAATTTCTACGATTTTGCAGTATGTCATGTTTTGGAATGCAATCTCTTCATTTATCTATTTATATGCAGAGCTCAGGGATTGGTCACTGCTTTCTTCTAAACAAAGCTCAGTACATAGGTTAATGGGGATAAAAATCCTTCTCGGAGCCGCTTGTTGTAGAAGATGATGACACCAGAATGCAGGCATGGACAGAGCATACTGACTATTGCTATCAGTGGTTGATATGGGTTTTCAATTTCTAGCACATCACAGAAAATAATATTTGCAGATGTAATGAACAAGCTATGAAGCAAAAAGAAAGCAACTATGCTTTTTATGGCATTGTAATGGGTCTGCATGCCTGGATTTTTAAAACTCGTCCCAACACCACTCATTTTTCTGATATGCCTCCAAAGAGATGGTACAGTCAAGAAGAATGCAATAGTGAATATAACAAGTGGTGGCGTGGAACCTATCAGATACATAGAGTATTCTCCAAAGGATGTCTTTGTCATGTTTTGAAAAGCATCAATGGTATCAGCTTTATATTGGGAAAATAATAATTGCCAACCATGAGGCAGAACAAATACAAAAGGGAAAAACAAACAAAGTCCAAGACACCACGGCACCAACCTTGCCATCCTCACCTTGAGATAGAGAAACACAACATTCTTATAGCTGGTAATCTTCATGCAGTAATACACACAGAGCAGACTGGCCAACCAGATGGAGATATAGTTCAGGAATATTCTGGCAAGGTAAAAACATTTTTTGAAGAAGCCTAAATTTACTTTTGGCAAAAACACTGCAAGGATCGAATGCACAAAAACCACACACTGGAATATCCACCTGGACAGGCACAGACTGGTGATGATTTTATCCCCAGTGGGAAGGCATTTATTTCTCATCCAGGGCTTACCATTCATCAGTAGGATGAATTTATTGAGCGTCATCCCAAGAATGACAATAAAAAAGGTTAAATAAAAATAAATAAGCTGAAAAACTGACTGCATAGTTAAAAATGATTTGGTATCTCAGTCCAGAGACCGTGGGCAAAGCTGTGACTGGCTGTCAGATAAAGAATACGGAAGTATGTTGTACAGATACTTTTCATTCATTTAGAGTGTTCTAAACTCTGGTGGTTTATGGGTTCCTGACATCTTTGCAAAACTATTTTGATTAAAATTCAAATCAGACAAAGCTTACACTCTGTTTTGCTTGACGTTTTGCATTATCGAGGCTGCTTTCTTTTTTTAGATTTGAATTGCCATCTTGAATCACAGGGATATTTGCAGCTGTACTGCAATCATTTGTCTTTTTTGAGTCAAAAGGAATAGATATTGTACCTTATACGGTTGTTTGTGCAAACTGCCCAGGTTATTTAATTAGGCAAAATATAGATATGCACCGTTACATATACAGTTGTGCTGAAGTTTCGTTTTGTGATTTGGGTGATTTCTGTTATCATTACGAGTTAACCACTTCCTGACCACCCCCTAGCAAATATACTGCTACAGGGCGGCCGCGCTGCGCTGGATCACTATACAGTATCTCACAAAAGTGAGTACACCCATTTTTGGAAATATTTTATTATATCTTTTCTTGTGACAACACTGAAGAAATGACACGTTGATACAATGTAAAGTAGTGAGTGTCCAGCTTGTATAACAGTGTAAATTTGCTGTCCCCTCAAAATAAGTCAACACACAGCCAATAATGTCTAGACCGCTGGCAACAAAAAGGATTACACCCCTAAGTGACAATGTCCAAATTGGGCCCAATTAGCCATTTTCCCTCCCCGTTGTCATGTGACTCATTAGTGTTACAAGGACTCAGGTGTGAATGGGGAGCAGGTGTGTTACATTTGGTGTTAATGCTCTCACTCTCTCATACTGGTCACTGGAAGTTCAACATGGCACCTCATGGCAAAGAACTCTATGAGGATCTGAAAAAAGAATTGTTGCTCTACATAAAGATGGCCTAGGCTGGAGTAGATTGCCAAGACACTGAAACTAAACTGTAGCACGGTGGCCAAGAGCGGTTTAACAGGACAGGTTCCACTCAGAACAGGCCTTGCCATGGTTGACCAAAGAAGTTGAGTGCATATGCTCAGCGTCATATCCAGAGGTTTTCTTTGGGAAATAGATGTATGAGTGCTGCCAGCATTGCTGCATAGGTTGAAGGGGTTGGGGGTCAGCCTGTCAGTGCTCAGACCATACACGGCACACTGCATCAAATTGGTCTGCATGGCTGTCCTCCTAGAAGGATGCCTCTTCTAAAGATGATGTACAAGAAAGCCTGCAAACAGTTTGCTGAAGACAAGCAGACTAAGGACATGGATTACTGTAACCATGCCCTTTAGTCTGATGAGACAAAGATAAACTTATTTGGTTCAGATGGTGTCATGCATGTGTGGTGACAACCAGGTCAGGGGTACAAAGACAAGTGTGTGAGAGTGTCATGGTCTGGGGTTGCATGAGTGCTGCCGGCACTGGGGAGCTACAGTTCATTGAGTGAAACCATGAATGCCAACATGTACTGTGACATACAGAAGCAGAGCATGATCCCCTCCCTTCAGAGACTGGGCCACAGGGCAGTATTCCAACATAATAACGACCCCAAACACACCTCAAACACGACCAATGCCATGCTAAAGAAGCTGAGGGTAAAGGTGATTGACTGGCCAAGCATGTCTTCAGACCTAAACCCTATTGAGCATATTTGGGCCATTCTCAAACGGAAGGTGGAGGAGCGTAAGATCTCCAACATCCACCAGCTCCGTATTGTTTTCATGGAGGAGTGGAAGAGGACTCCAGTTGCAACCTGTGAAGCTCTGATGAACTCCATGCCCAAGAGGGTTAAGGCAGTCCTGGAAAATATTGGTGGCCACACAAAATATTGACACTTTGGGCCCAATTTGGACATTGTCACTTAGGAGTGTACTCACTTTTGTTGCCAGCAGTTTAGACATTAATGGCTGTGTGTTGAGTTATTTTGAGGAGACAGCAAATTTCCACTGTTATACAAGCTGTACACTCACTACCTTATATTGTAGCAAAGTGTTGTTTCTTCAGTGTTGTCACATGAAAAGATAGAATAAAATATTTACAAAAATGCAAGGGGTGTACTCACTTTTGTGAAATATTATATATATATATATATTGTAAGGGGTTGGCTTCTTGGTAGCGGGTGTGGGTGACCCCCTGGCTGGGTTCGCTACACAGAGAGACAGCCGAGGAGTGGTTGAAAACAACGGTCTATGGTTTATTCTTCCAATTTGCTGGAAACAAGTGCAAGCATCCAAACAGCATAAATCAAACAAAACATAAAATAAACCCTGGCCACTTGGGGCGTCTACCTTCACAAAACAGGAACCTACCTATGGAGTCTGTCTGTAACGCTCTAGCGTTTGTTTAGAGAGTTGGATTTGCACCTGCAGAATCTCCACTCAGTAGTCGTGTAGAGATGTGTTGAAACACCATGTCCAACTCTCAAGACTCATCATTGTGGCCAGCCTGCTTCAGCATACAATATACAAACACTCAATAAGATTTTCCTGGAGTGATAGGTTGTATATGATAGTATACAGGTGATGTGCTGAAAGGACAGGCGTGAGTTGTGATAGCAATGATGAGTACTCAATAGTAATGTTCAGGAGAGTAGTAGATGATGGTAGATAGGTTAGCAATCATGTGCAACAACAGGTGGTAGGGGACAGCAGATGGAGTGTACAAGAGAGGCTAACTTAGTGCAAGGATATAGATGGTAGTAGACTCAAGAGCTAGCAATCTATGTAACAGTGCAGATGATAGAAATAGTAATGCATAGATAGTAACAGTCCTTAGTATGCAGAGGTAGATAGTGTAAGTTTGATAGGAAGGAATCCCCTGTGGGGTACTTATCACTAGTTAGATTAGTAAGCTGAAGGGTCCGGTAATGAGTGAATGATCGGGTAGCGAGATACGGGATCAAGAACGAGGTTCCGGTCTATCCAGGTATGGCAATAGCTGGAGGCTCCGGCAGCGTAAGACAAGGCTGTATACCATGCGGTTTGAACGAACAATTTGTGAGAGAGAAGCCGGCGATTGAAATAGCCGCTCAGAGCGGCGCTTAGTGATGACGTCATGCGGCTTAAAGGTATATGCGTTCCACCTAGCTGAAAAGGTGGGACATAATATGAAGAAGGAAATGACCTATAAGGGTACCGAAGGTACCAGAATCTTACAGTACCCCCCCTTAAGGCCGGCTCCGGAAGGCCTATAGCACTGGTCTCTCCGGGTATTGGAGTGAAACCTTCGTATAAGCCTGGGTGCGTGAACGTCAGAAGTATCCAACCAGGTGTCGTCTTGGGGTCCATAGTTCTTCCATCTTATGAGATATTGGAGTTTTCCTCTGTGGATACTAGTGTGGGGTATGGGTTGGTTTCTCAGGCCAAAGGGGTGGGACTTTTACGGGCAAGTGAAAGATACACGTTGTATAAAATAAATGGTTGCAATTTATTGCGAATACAAATGTATATTCAACAAAAGAAATATTTTAAAAGACATTTGTGGTGATGTAAAGTGTTTGGGTTACAGACCCAAGGTGCATAGAAGAATGCTAGGTTTGGAAAAAGAGTTTCCGTGACAGTGGTGCAATATGTGTGACTTTGGTTATTTTTGATGAAAGAGACTCTGTTTCTCCAGGCTGGATTGCTTGGATGTTTCACAGAGAATTCATCAAACGTTGAACCGACGCGTTTCGGCTAACAGAGTAGCCTTTGTCAAGGGTTTTGTGTCACCAAGTCTGTAGAGATAGTGACGGATTTAATGATCATCTGTATATATCATAATATTTTCATATATTTGGTTACATAATGTCGGTGAGAAAAAAACACTGAAAGTACATACGTTTGACCTGTTTTGGTGATATTTATTCAAATCTTAGAAGATCCGCAGCGAGAACCAAGTGTGAGCAACCTGCAGGTATGGTGAGTGGTAAATATCAGGAGATACTGAATAAAAAGATTTTTGAAAAGTCTAACATTATTGATGGTGGCGTCAACTTACTAGATATTGGTTGGATGATCTGTTTATGCCTGGATTGGCAGATGAATTTTGGCGGCAGAAAATATCTGGACGTCCTTATATAGTGGCCAATCTGTAGGTGTATAATATATACATGGTGTTGGTATCCAAAATGTTTGGAGAAGGTGTGTAAAGAGGGAGGTAAGTCTTCCACTACTTACAAAGTATGTTGCAAGTTCACGGTTTCTGGGCAGCTCAGGATAACTTAAAAGTTATTTTTTCGGCTAAAAGTTAGAGAGATGAACATGTCTGTGTTTTATCTATATAAACACAGTGTGTATAATAATCTGATTATTTAGTGGGTACTTACTGCACTGGTGCAGCCATCCTCAATGTCCACTCTGTATTTTTGGGTTCTATGCAGGTATCTAGATGCTGGAATTACATGTGACTTGTATTTGTTAGAACTCCGAGAAAAACACAGGCAATGGAGCCAAGTATAGTGCTTTTATTAGTGGTGATTTTAACAATGAAAGGTAACACTTACAATTGTTTGGGGGTTCGCTGCAGGTTGCGTCCGCTCTGTCTCCTCGTTTCCCTCGGTGTGAGGGTGATGTGAGGAGACGCTGATTCCCCGGCCTTTTTAAAGCCCGTCGCGCGTGCGCACTGTGAGCCGCACGTACCGAGCTTCTTGTGTGACTGACGTCATTCCCTGTAGTGCGCACGCGCCTGTGGGGTGCGCGCGCATCGGGAGACTAGTCGCACATTATTGGCCCCCGACACGGGAGGAAGGAACCAAGATCCCGGGAGGGGGGATCTTACGGGAGATGGTATATTCCGAGGTGCCTAGTTTAACCCCTGGCTTGCCCAGGGGCTTTCCGTGCCAGGTGCGTTCTTCATGATTGAAAAATTTCATCAGAGGTCAATAAGTTATACCAAATATATTGAGAAAATGTAAATGTACAATAAATAATGCAGAGTATATATTTATTTATATAATCAATTGTATCTTAAGTTTTAACAGCAGAAAGAAAAAAGAAAGGAAAAAGGGGCTCATTGTACCTTGGAGAGAAAGCAAGTTTGGAGGTCATGCGGAAATGAAGGGGGGGGGGGAAAGGGGGGGTTTTGGAGGGGGGTGGGTGAAAGGAAAAAGGGGAGGGGGATTTTTTTGTCAGAGTTTTGTATATAGTCATGAATATGTATGTTCATAAAGGGGATTTTTTTGAACATAAGGTCAATTTAGACCTATTTTTAAATATTACACTTTTAGGGAGGTTTTATGTTTTAATCCGTTTTGCCTGATACAAAACCTTCCAAAAAAGGGCGATAGCTTGCTATTTCGTTTAGGCCCGGGGGTACGGTGGCTTTTAGACGTTGTATCCACCGTAGTTCTATTTGGAGGAGGCGTTTATTCCAATCCCCCCCCTCTATGTGGTATATGGATCCTGTCTAGAGCTATAAAGTTTATTTTGGGCATTTTGTAGCCATGTTGATGCGCTACATGTCTTCCTAGTGGGAGGTCGGGATTACACAGTTCCATGTTGTTTACATGTTTTCCAATTCTTTTTCCCATTTCTTGTTTTGTTTTCCCAACATAGTATGCTCCACAGTCGCATCTCATCAAGTAAATCACTCCCTTTGTCTTGCAATTTGCAAAATGTCTTGGTATAAATTTTTCCCCATTTGGTAGTATAGTTTCCACACATTTTTTAATGACGTTGCATTGAGCACAGTGTGAGGAACATATTGTAATTATTGGTATAGCAAAAAGACAAAGAAAAAGAACAAGAAAAAGACAACACACGGATTATATTGAGATATACCAACGAACATCCCACCATAAAAAACATTCTTCAAAAGCACTGGCCCATTCTAAAAGAGGACCCCAAAATAAAACATCTGGTTTCCGACAACCCATCAATAACATATCGTAAAGCAGGTTCCTTACAACAAAACCTCATACACAGTGAATTCAAAGAAAACATTAGGAAAGACCCCTGCAAAACTAAAGGAACATACCCTTGTGGATGCTGTGCTCAATGCAACGTCATTAAAAAATGTGTGGAAACTATACTACCAAATGGGGAAAAATTTATACCAAGACATTTTGCAAATTGCAAGACAAAGGGAGTGATTTACTTGATGAGATGCGACTGTGGAGCATACTATGTTGGGAAAACAAAACAAGAAATGGGAAAAAGAATTGGAAAACATGTAAACAACATGGAACTGTGTAATCCCGACCTCCCACTAGGAAGACATGTAGCGCATCAACATGGCTACAAAATGCCCAAAATAAACTTTATAGCTCTAGACAGGATCCATATTCCACATAGAGGGGGGGATTGGAATAAACGCCTCCTCAAAATAGAACTACGGTGGATACAACGTCTAAAAGCCACCGTACCCCTGGGCCTAAACGAAATAGCAAGCTATCGCCCTTTTTTGGAAGGTTTTGTATCAGGCAAAACAGATTAAAACATAAAACCTCCCTAAAAGTGTAATATTTAAAAATAGGTCTAAATTGACCTTATGTTCAAAAAAATCCCCTTTATGAACATACATATTCATGACTATATACAAAACTCTGACAAAAAAATCCCCCCCCCTTTTTCCTTTCACCCACCCCCTCCAAAACCCTCCCTCCCCCCCCCCCTTCAATTCCGCATGACCTCCAAACTTGCTTGCTCTCCAAGGTACAATGAGCCCCTTTTTCCTTTCTTTTTTCTTTCTGCTGTTAAAACTTATGATACAATTGATTATATAAATAAATATATACTCTGCATTATTTATTGTACATTTACATTTTCTCAATATATTTGGTATAACTTATTGACCTCTGATGAAATTTTTCAATCATGAAGAACGCACCCGGCACGGAAAGCCCCTGGGCAAGCCAGGGGTTAAACTAGGCACCTCGGAATATACCATCTCCCGTAAGATCCCCCCTCCCGGGATCTTGGTTCCTTCCTCCCGTGTCGGCGGCCAATAATGTGCGACTAGTCTCCCGATGCGCGCGCACCCCACAGGCGCGTGCGCACTACAGGGAATGACGTCAGTCACACAAGAAGCTCGGTACGTGCGGCTCACAGTGCGCATGCGCGACGGGCTTTAAAAAGGCCGGGGAATCAGCGTCTCCTCACATCACCCTCACACCGAGGGAAATGAGGAGACAGAGCGGACGCAACCTGCAGCGAACCCCCAAACAATTGTAAGTGTTACCTTTCATTGTTAAAATCACCACTCCCTAATAAAAGCACTATACTTGGCTCCATTGCCTGTGTTTTTCTCTGAGTTCTAACAAATACAAGTCACATGTAATTCCAGCATCTAGATACCTGCATAGAACCCAAAAATACAGAGTGGACATTGAGGATGGCTGCACCAGTGCAGTAAGTACCCACTAAATAATCAGATTATTATACACACTGTGTTTATATAGATAAAACACAGACATGTTCATCTCTCTAACTTTTAGCCGAAAAAATAACTTTTAAGTTATCCTGAGCTGCCCAGAAACCGTGAACTTGCAACATACTTTGTAAGTAGTGGAAGACTTACCTCCCTCTTTACACACCTTCTCCAAACATTTTGGATACCAACACCATGTATATATTATACACCTACAGATTGGCCACTATATAAGGACATCAAGATATTTTCTGCCGCCAAAATTCATCTGCCAATCCAGGCATAAACAGATCATCCAACCAATATCTAGTAAGTTGACGCCACCATCAATAATGTTAGACTTTTCAAAAATCTTTTTATTCAGTATCTCCTGATATTTACCACTCACCATACCTGCAGGTTGCTCACACTTGGTTCTCGCTGCGGATCTTCTAAGATTTGAATAAATATCACCAAAACAGGTCAAACGTATGTACTTTCAGTGTTTTTTCCTCACCGACATTATGTAACCAAATATATGAAAATATTATGATATATACAGATGATCATTAAATCCGTCACTATCTCTACAGACTTGGTGACACAAAACCCTTGACAAAGGCTACTCTGTTAGCCGAAACGCGTCGGTTCAACGTTTGATGAATTCTCTGTGAAACATCCAAGCAATCCAGCCTGGAGAAACAGAGTCTCTTTCATCAAAAATAACCAAAGTCACACATATTGCACCACTGTCACGGAAACTCTTTTTCCAAACCTAGCATTCTTCTATGCACCTTGGGTCTGTAACCCAAACACTTTACATCACCACAAATGTCTTTTAAAATATTTCTTTTGTTGAATATACATTTGTATTCGCAATAAATTGCAACCATTTATTTTATACAACGTGTATCTTTCACTTGCCCGTAAAAGTCCCACCCCTTTGGCCTGAGAAACCAACCCATACCCCACACTAGACTCTAAGGGACGGAGGCAAAACACAACTATAAACTCTCCAGAGATCAACCCAAAAAAATTCCTCTGTGGATACGAGAATCCAAAATCTCCCTAATCTCAAATTCCTCTCCGCCTTCAACTTGTACTGAAGGTGGAGGCGAGATGGTAGGCCTTATTTCTTGGTTAGGAACATGTGGTTTCAGTAACGACACGTGAAAGATGGGATGTATTCTAAGATCTGCCGGTAAAGTGAGTTGCACTGCAGCTCTTCCAATGAGCTTTTTAATTGGAAAAGGTCAGAGAAATAGAGGTCCAAGCTTTTTACTGGGTATCTTTAACCTCAAATTTTTTGTAGATAGCCAAACGAGATCCCCAATAGCGTATTGAGGAGAAGGTTTTCTACGAAGGTCGTAATACCTTTTTTGTTGGCTATGAGCATGTGAGATGGTGGTGTTAAGTAAACCCAGAGAGTCTTTTATTTGGGTAAGATAATCTGAGGCTACTGGGTTACTTGATGGAAGGATGCGTGGTGGAAGAAGTGTTGGATGAAACCCATAGTTTAAGTAGAACGGACTCTGCTTAGTAGTACTGTGGGTTGCATTGTTATAAGCAAATTCTGCCAGAGGGAGGAGGTCCACCCAATCATCCTGTAGGTATGAGGTGTAGCAACGTAGGTATTGTTCAATGCACTGGTTGACTCTTTCAGTTTGTCCGTTGGTCTGAGGATGGTAAGGAGAAGTGAGTTTTCGCTCAATACGTAGTATATGACATAGAGCTTGCCAGAACTTGGAGATGAACTGTGAACCTTGGTCAGATAGAAGAGTCTTTGGAATTCCATGTAGCTTGAACACATGTTTCACTAGTAATTCCGCTGTTTGTTTAGATGAAGGTAGTCTGCGAATAGAAATGAAATGTGCCATCTTTGTCAGATGGTCCACTGACACTAGAATGGTATTAAATCCCCTGGAAGGTGGTAATTCTACTATAAAGTCCAAGGATACAACTTCCCATGGAACCTGGGGTATTGGTAGACTGCAAAGTAGACCAGATGGTTTTGTAGTGTCAATTTTGGACCTTGCACAGATGTCACATGAGGAAACAAACTTTTGTACAGACGTTTTCATATCAGGCCACCAAAACTGCCTGGTGAGCAAATTAAATGTCTTAGTCATACCCATATGTCCTGCCATAGGTACGTCATGTGATAATTCCAAGATCTTGGTACGCATACTAGGAGGTATGTAGAGTTTGTCGTTAAAGTAGAGGAAGCCTTCTGCATCAGCACTTAGTTGTGGTGGAGGTGAATCCAGTCCTATACTGTGCAGAATCTCTTCCTTCAGGGAGCGAACAACACCAACAATACGATCATAGGGTATTATAGGAAATGAAGGGATTTCGGCGCAGTTATCTTCGGTTAATCGTGATAGCGCATCCGCTTTGATTCCGTTCTTAGATATGATGTATCCTAGGAATAGTACTTCTTCTTTATGAAATAGGCATTTTTTTAATTTTACGTATAAATTGTGTGCGAGTAATCTGGACAACACAAGTCTTACATGTTTTATATGTTCAGAAAAAGATTGAGAATAAATGAGTATATCATCCAGATATAAATACAAAAATATGTGCAGCGCTAGAAGAAAAAAATTCCCAACAAAATAAATTGTCCAATCGCAGGAAACATTCCACAAGTAACGTAAACAATTGATGGTGAGAAAAAGTCCAATATATAATGGTGCAAATCATATATAAGTGCAGCAAATCCCGTCACCAGTGAAGGTAGAAATATATTGCGCTCACCAGATGGATGGGACCCCAAAACACCATATAGTGTAGGAGTCAAACAGGCTTAAAAATGATGGAGTGTCCCCACAGATTTTTCACCGATTCCAACGGCAACCATGCAAATCTCCGGTAGATGGAATAGTTCAGAGATTCCCCTTCCACATGGTGGGTGGTAAAACCGAAAAAAATGGAGGGACATATAGCGTAATATTGCTAAAATCAATTTAATAACAATAAAGCTGATACACTTACAGACATCCGTGAAAGACAGGCATATAAGATGTAAAACAGCTGGGCTGACCAAGTCCTCTTTACATGTTTCGGCATAAATGCCTTTTTCATCTTTTGAAAAAGGCATTTATGCCGAAACATGTAAAGAGGACTTGGTCAGCCCAGCTGTTTTACATCTTATATGCCTGTCTTTCACGGATGTCTGTAAGTGTATCAGCTTTATTGTTATTAAATTGATTTTAGCAATATTACGCTATATGTCCCTCCATTTTTTTCGGTTTTACCACCCACCATGTGGAAGGGGAATCTCTGAACTATTCCATCTACCGGAGATTTGCATGGTTGCCGTTGGAATCGGTGAAAAATCTGTGGGGACACTCCATCATTTTTAAGCCTGTTTGACTCCTACACTATATGGTGTTTTGGGGTCCCATCCATCTGGTGAGCGCAATATATTTCTACCTTCACTGGTGACGGGATTTGCTGCACTTATATATGATTTGCACCATTATATATTGGACTTTTTCTCACCATCAATTGTTTACGTTACTTGTGGAATGTTTCCTGCGATTGGACAATTTATTTTGTTGGGAATTTTTTTCTTCTAGCGCTGCACATATTTTTGTATTTATTGATTTATCACCCTCCTTAGTTCAGTGATTGATGTCAGCTGCTTACATTTTTTAAGTTAGCGCAATAATCTCTATTTTATTCTGTTTGTTATCATCCAGATATACCACAACACAAACATCAAGTAAGTCTCTGAAGATGTCATTTATGAATCGCTGAAAAGCTGCGGGAGCATTACACAACCCGAAAGGCATCACAAGATATTCGAATAATCCGTATCTGGTTCTGAATGCTGTTTTCCACTCATCCCCGTCACGGATTCGGATTAGGTTGTATGCCCCTTTTAGGTCCAATTTAGAGAAGTAGGTAGCTCCGCGCACTTGTTCAATGAGTTCAGGAATGAGAGGTAAAGGATAGCGATCCTTTATCGTAATGGTATTTAATTGCCTATAGTCAATAATAGGCCTAAGACTTGAATCCTTATTGCGGACAAAGAAAAGTCCTGCAGCTGTGGAAGAAGTAGAGGGTCTGATGAACCCTTTCGCTAAATTGTCATCCAAGTATTCCTTGAGATGAGAAAGTTCATCCTGAGAAAGAGGATAAACATGACCGAAAGGTAATTTGCTATTAGGGAGTAGATCAATAGAACAATCATAGTCCCTATGGGGAGGCAACACTTGAGCGTTTTTCTCAAGAAAGACTTCTGACAGATCCTGGTAGCATGGTGGTGGTGTAATTTCATCTGACACCATAGACAGGATTTTTTTATATGATTGGAGGTTACACATGATCTCGCAATAGTGAGAAGGGAAGGTTAGAGTCCATGTCTTCCAATCAATGGTTGGTTGATGTATGTGTAACCAGGGAAGTCCCAAAATAATGGGAAAATGTGGTGAAGGTAATACATCAAAAGTGGTTGTCTCCGCATGAGACTCGTTAGCAGTAACAAGGAGTGCTTGTGTCTGATTGGTGCTTGGACCAGAAGATAACGGGATACCGTTAATGAAACTAAGAGAGACAGGTTTAGGTTTTGAAATAATAGGTATTTTATTTAAGGTAACAAAACGAGTATTGATGTAGTTCCCACAAGATCCTGTGTCGATCATAGCCTTGGTGGTGATCCTAATTTGGTCCCACTGTAGCGTCAAATGAATAAAGAGATAGGGATTAGAAAAGGGATTCGTTAAACCCCCCAGCAAGACATGTGAACACTCACCGTCTTTTTTGCGGACAAGGGGACAGACACTTATCAAATGATCCGAGGAGGCGCAGTACATGCAGAGGTTTTCAGATCTTCTCCTGGCGCGTTCAGTAGTCGATAAAGGTGGGCGTATTGTTCCTACCTCCATAGGAGTAGGGTCAACGGGCGAAACCCGAGAAGAACTGGACAATGGCATTCCCATCTTCTCAGCCTTTCTTTCTCGCAGTCGCCTGTCAATATTGATGCTGAGCTGTATTAAGGCATCCAAAGTGCCAGGTAAATCCGCTCGGGCGAGCTTGTCTTTAACGGCTTCTGATAACCTGAGTCTGAACTGAGTTCGCAGAGATGCATCATTCCACCCAGAATCAAGGGTCCATCTTTTGAACTCTGCTATGAAGTCTTCAACAGGTCTCCTTCCTTGTTTTAAAGCCCTCAATTGGCTATCAGCAGTACTCTGCCTATTGGGGTCTTCATATAAGCTAGCGAGTTCCGCTATGAACAAAGGATAGGAGTTGAGAAGAGGGTCCTCTTTCTCAAAGAGAGAGTCTGCCCAAGCCCGTGGATCACCCGATAAATATGAAATAGTAGTACAGACTTTAATTTGGTCTGTAGTATAAGTACGAGGTTTTAAATTAAAAAGCAATTGACATGCGTTTTTAAATTCACTAAATTTTTTCCGATCACCTGTAAACACTAGAGGAGGGTTTATTTTAGGCTCACGAGGTTGAGCAGCAGTGAGTTGTGAAACACGGGCTATCTGCTGTCTTAAAGTCTGATTTTCATTTTTTACTTCAGTAAGAGCAAGGATTAATGCATCTACCTTTTGTGTTAATTGTATCACTTGAGTGGTTAATTATGCTGAATCAATTTTTTAAAAGGTTCGTTCAATCTGTAATGCTCTAGCGTTTGTTTAGAGAGTTAGATTTGCAGCTGCAGAATCTCCACTCAGTAGTCGTGTAGAGATGTGTTGAAACACCATGTCCAACTCTCCAGACTCATCATTGTGGCCAGCCTGCTTCAGCATACAATATACAAACACTCAATAAGATGTTCCTGGAGTGATAGGTTGTATATGATAGTATACAGGTGATGTGCTGAAAGGACAGGCGTGAGTTGTGATAGCAATGATGAGTACTCAATAGTAATGTTCAGGAGAGTAGTAGATGATGGTAGATAGGTTAGCAATCATGTGCAACAACAGGTGGTAGGGGACAGCAGATGGAGTGTACAAGAGAGGCTAACTTAGTGCAAGGATAAAGATGGTAGTAGACTCAAGAGCTAGCAATCTATGTAACAGTGCAGATGATAGAAATAGTAATGCGTAGATAGTAACAGTCCTTAGTATGCAGAGGTAGATAGTGTAAGTTTGATAGGAAGGAATCCCCTGTGGGGTACTTATCACTAGTTAGATTAGTAAGCTGAAGGGTCCGGTAATGAGTGAATGATCGGGTAGCGAGATACGGGATCAAGAACGAGGTTCCGGTCTATCCAGGTATGGCAATAGCTGGAGGCTCCGGCAGCGTAAGACAAGGCTGTATACCATGCGGTTTGAACGAACAATTTGTGAGAGAGAAGCCGGCGATTGAAATAGCCGCTCAGAGCGGCGCTTAGTGATGACGTCATGCGGCTTAAAGGTATTTGCGTTCCACCTAGCTGAAAAGGTGGGACGTAATATGAAGAAGGAAATGACCTATAAGGGTACCGAAGGTACCAGAATCTTACACTGTCACAACCTACTGCTGGGCAGACACTGCTGGTCATACAGCAGAAAACCAATAGTCTATTTGTTTTTCTTTTCACACAGAAAGAGTCAACACCACCTCACCGTCAGAAGTTTTTCTCAGCTCATTTAAGGAGTAGATCTGCAGCACCACAGCTAAAACCTCCATCCCTGAAATTGTAAAAAGAAAATAGGAGGGGCCAGTGGGACTTTGAGTGAGGTGAACATTAGCTGTTAATAAAACGATTGAAAGATTGGTGCAAAATAATGATTTAATTTGTAAATGGCTACATGACGAATACAAAGTCAGGCAGCAATTATAACAATTAACCACTTTACGACCGGCGCACGACGATCTACGTCGGCACTCAGCCCCGGCCAGGCAAACTGACGTAGGCCTACGTCAGCACAATTTGCCGGCCCTGTGCGCGCTCCCGCGCGTCCCCGCCGCCGATGATGACTCGATTGGGTTCAGAACCGATCAGTCATCAGGTCCAGGCCAATAATTTTTGGTCTGGACCTGTTGATCGGTCCTGCCCAATCAGATCATCCTCTAAGCCTGTGAAATGTAAACACAGGCTTAGAGGAGATGTGCCCTCCCCCCACAACGGTCTTTTTGGATCCAGCGTGAGAGGAGAGCACATCTTACTGTGAGTACTGCACCAAGCACACCCACACACAGTTAGATAGGCACATTTCACCCCCGATCGCCCCCCCAATTAACCCCTACAGCACCTGACACAACACACACTATATACAGCATATAGCATATACCTATATACCTGTATAAGTGTGATTTGTGAACAGGTGTAGCACTTGCGACCCCCCCTTTTCCACTCAAATTACCCCCCACCCCCCCCTAATAAAGATTTAACCCACTGATCTCCCCTGACCCCCCCCTGATCACCGCCGTTAACCCCTACACCCTCTGTCACATCAGCACTAATACAAACGCAATATACGGTGTTATTGTATTTTTGTATTAGTGTCATTGTGATCAGAATTAGCGCAGGCGACTAAGTTTCTGTCCCAAGAAGGTTTAGGGTCCCCGCCACCCGCCCAATAAAGATTTAAGCCCCTGACCCCCCCCCCTGATCACCCCTACACCCCCTGCCATAACACACACCGTATACAGTATATAGCATTTTGCTATATACCCGTATAAGTGTGATTTGTGGTCAGGTCTAGCGCTTGTGACCCCCCTTTTTCCACTTGAATTACCCGCCACCCCCCCCTAATAAAGATTTAAGCCCCTGATCCCACCTGATCCCCCCCTGATCACCGCTAGTTAACCCCTACACCCTCTGTCACATCAGCACTAATACAAACGTAATATACTGTGTTTTTGTATTTTTGTATTAGTGTCATTGTGATCAGAATTAGCGCAGGCGACTAAGTTTCTGTCCCAAGGAGGTTTAGGGTCCCCGCCACCCGCCCAATAAAGATTTAATCCCCTCCTGATCACCCCTACACCCCCTGCCACAACGCACACTGTATACAGTATATAGCATTTTCTATATACCCGTATAAGTGTGACTTGTGACCAGGTTTAGCGCTTGCCACGGTTCCTTTTATCCTTAGGATACCCGCCAGTCCCTTCCAATAAAGATTTAAACCCCTGATCCCCCCCTGATCACATCCCGTTAACCCCTACACCCTCTGTCACATTAGCACTAATACACACATAATATACTGTTTTTACTGTATTTTGTATTGGTGTCATTGTGACTTGAGGTTGCGCTAGCTAGCTAGTTTCTTTCCCAAAGGAGGTTTAGGGTCCCCGCCACCCCCCCCAGATCCCCAGCGCATAGTTTAGAAGTAACCCCTTGATTGCCACACACGCACGCACGCACGCACGCACCTACACTTCCATTTCTAGTATAGTGTTTGAACAGATCAATATCTGATCTGATCAGAACTATACTAGCGCCCCCATAGTTTAGGGTTCCCAAAACGCGGTGTTTGCACGATCAGTACTGATTCCGGCCAGCACCTGCGTTTAACCCTTTCACCCAGGCAAGTGTAGTAATCAATAGATTACTGTCACTTGCAAAAAAACACAAGACACAAAACCGCTGTGTTAGCAGAGTCAGGCCTGATCCCTGCTAGCATTAGCAGTTTTTTTTTGTAGCGCTTGAAATAATCTTCGACAACCAGGTGCTTTTATTACCTGTGAGTCGCATCACTGTACGAGTAAATTTAGTTACCAAAATGACCAAACGTTCGTACAGGGATGAAGAGCTTATCAGTTATATGCTGACCGAGTCATCTGATAGCGAAGGGGAAGCTACAATGACCGAATTAGTGTCAGTATATGAACCTGATGACGGCAGCGGCTCCCTGACAGATAGCTCCGACGACAGATGGGTCCCTGTTAGACCCAGGCGTACCCGACCCCATTCTGAAGTTGTTGTGATGCAGGAATCGCAGGGTGCTCGTATGGAGCAGAGTGTGGGTACTAGTGCCGCTCATCCTTCTGGCGACCTGGCAAGCGCCAGCGGCCTAGTACAACCTGGACCTAGTACAACCAGCACTGCAGTAAGACCTGGTGACGTGGCGAGTCCCCTAAGTGCAGTTGAAGCTGGTGCGGTGGCTAGCACAAGTAGTGGCCCGCGGCCACCGCGTATTCGAAGACAGGCCCGTAGAGCCCATAGTGCCCTCCCTGATGCGCTGGCATTTCCTAATTGGCAACCCACTGATACTACAGCGCCAGTACTTCCCCCATTCACCGCCCAACCTGGAATCCACGTGGAGACAGCTGGTTTTACGCCCCTGAACTTTTTTGAGCTGTTCTTCACGGAAGATCTTTACAGATCTATTGTGGATCAATCAAATTTATATGCACAACAGTTCATCGCCGCCAACCCAAATTCACCCCTTGCCAGACAATTCGGCTGGAAACCTATAACGGTTTCCGAATTTAAGATCTTTCTGGGCCTTTCCCTCCACATGGGCATAACTAAACAGAGTGAATTGCGGCTATATTGGTCCACTAGCCCAGTTCACCATATGCGCATGTACTCTGCCTCTATGTCCAGGACGAGATACGAGCAAATTCTGCGATTTATGCATTTCAGCGACAATGAACTCTGTCGTCCTCGGGGAGACCCTGCATACGATCGGCTCCACAAAATTCGGCCCCTCATAGACCACTTCAATCAGCGGTTTGCAGCCTTGTTTACCCCCGAACAAGTTGTCTGCGTTGACGAGTCCCTGATTAAATTTACTGGCCGCCTTGCTATGAAACAGTACCTCCCCAGCAAGCGTGCCAAGTACGGGGTCAAACTGTATAAATTGTGTGACAGGGCCACAGGCTATACAGTTAGTTTCCGGGTCTATGAGGGAAAAGATAGCTGTGTGGAGCCCCCCAACTGCCCAGACTACATAGGGAGCAGCGGTAAGATCGTTTGGGACTTGGTGTCACCCTTATCCGGAAAGGGGTACCATTTGTACGTGGACAATTTTTATACAAGCGTGCCACTATTTAGTCACCTTCTCGATTTGCAAATTGGCGCATGTGGCACCGTGCGACCTAATCGCCGGGGCTTCCCCCAACGGCTTGTAGATTCCCGTCTTAGTCGGGGGGCGAGAGCCTGCTTGAAAACGGACAAATTACTTGCGGTGAAGTGGAAGGATACACGGGATGTTTATGTTCTGTCCTCCCTTCACCCAGACACGACGATCCAAATTCCTACGGCAACTGGCGTTATGGAGAAACCCCTCTGTGTCCACGAATATAACCTTAATATGGGAGGGGTGGACCTTAACGACCAGCTTTTGGCGCCGTATTTAGTTGCCCGTAAAGCCAGACGCTGGTACAAAAAAGTGTCTGTTTACCTATACCAATTGGCTATGCTGAACGCCTTTGTCCTATACAGGGCGTCAGGACGAACTGGATCTTTCCGGGAATTCCAGGAAGAGATCATCCTTGCCTACCTGTACCCAGGAGGCATGCCTGCCCAACTTCCCCTTCCAGATGCAGTGAGCCGGCTGCATGAGAGGCATTTTTCACATGTCCTCCCGAGTACCCCTACCCAAAGATGGCCCCAAAAAAGATGTCGTGTCTGTAGCAAGCGCGGATTTAGGCGTGACACCCGTTATTATTGTCCCAAATGTCCTGACCAACCTGGTCTCTGCATCGGGGAATGTTTCGAGCGCTACCATACACTAGTGGATTATTAGCGTAGGGTACAGCACGACACAGTGTAGGGCACATAAACACAGGGTCTCGAAGGATGTTGGATGTCCATCGACATTTTGAGAGACCCAAGCTGGAAGAGAAGATCGCAGAAGATCGCAGTCCCTCCCAAATCAAGAAGTAAAGGAACAGTTAGAAAGAAAAATAAAAGGATCCAAAAACTGTTGTGGTGTCAGTAATTTTATATGTCCTTCTACTCCTTCCTACTATACTTTTTTCAATGTCCTTTGTTTGTTTTTTCATTCTTTTGTGACCTGTTTCTCTTGCAGGTACTTGTCGGCTACCACGCATTGATTTTATATATTCTGACACAAACAGTGTTTGCGCTCAGCATATATGGATACCTTTGCTGATAGCAGCTGTGGTGATTTTCTGATTTCAGCACTGCAGTTAAAATCCTATTTTGGTATACGTGGATAGCGCCGTGTATACCCATCATTAAATTCAGTGGGTGGTTGTTTGGGCGGTTAATGATGAAGATCCAAAAACTGTTGTTGTCAGTCATTTTATATGTCCTTCTACTCCTTCCTACTATACTTTTTTTCAATGTCCTTTGTTTGTTTTTTCATTCTTTTGTGACCTGTTTCTCTTGCAGGTCCCTCGTCGGCTACCACGCATTGATTTTATATATTCTGACACAAACAGCGTTTGCGCTCAGCATATATGGATACCTTTGCTGATAGCAGCTGTGGTGATTTTCTGATTTCAGCACTGCAGTTAAAATCCTATTTTGGTATACGTGGATAGTGTCGTGTATACCCATCATTAAATTCAGTGGGTGGTTGTTTGGGCGGTTAATGATGAGTAATACTACGCATTATTCCTGTGCTGATTTCTGATAGGTTCTCTTCTTTTCCGTTCAGCCCACAGGCTGCATGAAAAAAAAAAAAACCTATATGCCAAACAAGGACCAGCAATGTACTGGTACGTTGCTGGACTTTGAGTGGTTATACCAGGATGATGCCTGCAGATTTAGGCATCATCTTGGTATCGTTTTTTACAGCCAGCGGTCGGCTTACATGTAAAAGCAATTCTAGCAGGTAATTGGCCGCTAGACTGCTTTTACATGCAGTGGGAGGGGCCTCCCCCCCCACCGCCGCCTTCCGCAGCCTTCCATGGTTTTTCTCTGGCTCTCCTGTCCCACCGGTTAACCCGAGAGTGCAGCCGGTGGTTCAATTATCTAACCATAGAGCTAATTGGAGATGAGAATGGCTCCAATCATCTCTATGGCCTAAGATGCCGGAGGCTACGAGCATTTTATGACTTCTGTTTCGCCAGAAATAAACAGGGCCATTGGGAAATTGGGAAAGTATTTTATCACACCAATTTTGGTGTGGTCAGATGCGTTAAGGTCAGAGGAGAGATCTAGAGTCTAAAAGACCCCAATTTTTTTTAAAAAAGAGTACCTGTCACCACAGATTGCTATCATAGGGGATATTTAAATTCACTATGATAACAATAAAAATGATTTAAAAAAAAAAAATTAAAGGAAAGGTGTCAAAATAACATAAAAAAGCAAAAGAAAAAAGAAAAAAAAAAATTGAGCCCCCCCCTTACCCCCGGTGCTTGCGCGCAATGGCGCACGCAAGCGGTGGTCTAGTGTCATATGTAAACCACAATTGCAGCATGCATGTGAGGTATCGCCGCGATCGCCAGATCGAGTGCAGTAATTCTTGCAGTAGACCTCCTCTGTAAGTCTAAAGTGGTAACCTATAGAGACTTTTAAAGGTTTTCAAAAATGTACATACGTTTTTGTCGCTGCGCAGGCATGCGCAATTTTTAAAGCATGTCATGTTAGGTGTCTATGAACTCGGCATAAGATCATCTTTTAAATTTTACCAAAAAAATTGGAATTATATAGTGTATTTGTGCAATAAATTTAAAAAAAATGTATTTTTTTCGCAAAAATTGCGTTTGGAAAATCTGTGCGCAAATACCGTGTGACAAAAAAATTTGCAACATCCACCATTTTATTCTATAGGGCCTCTGCTTTAAAAAAATATATAATGTTTGGGGGTTCAAAGTAATTTTCTAGTAAAAAAAAAATATTTTTTCATGTAAACAAAAAGGCACAGAAAAGGCTTGGTTTTCAAGTGGTTAGAAGAGTGGGTGATGTGTGGATAAGATTGAGCATAAAATGCCGGGACTGTTCAAACACCCCCCTAATGACCCCTTTTTGAAAAGTAGACACCCAAAGCTTTTTTCTGAGAGGCATGGTGAGTCCATGGAGTATTTTATATTTTGCCACAAGTTTCGGTAAAATTATTATTTTTTTTTTTTTTTGTTGTTTTTTTACAGAAAGTTGTCACTAAATGATATATTGCTCATGCATGCCATGGGAATATGTGAAATGACACCCCAAAATACATTCTTTTGCTTCTCCTGAGTACAGGGATACCACATGTGTGAGACTTTTTGGGAGCCTAGCTGTGTACGCGCCCCCGAAAACCAATCCACATCTTCAGGTTTTCTAATGGCGTAAATTGCTGATTTTACCCCTGACTACCTGTCACAGTTTCAGAGGCCCTGAAATTTCAAGATGGCACAAAACCCCCCCAAATGACCCCATTTTGCAAAGTAGACACTCCAAGCTACTGGCTGAGAAGTATGGTGAGTCCATGGAATAGTTTATATTTTGCCACAAGTTTCGAGGAAAAAAATTTTTTTTATTTTTTTTTATTTTTTTACACAAAGTTGTCAGTAAATGATATATTGCTCACACAGGCCATGGGTATATGTGAAATGACACCCCAAAATACATTCTGCTGCTTCTCCTGAGTACAATGATACCCCATGTGTGAGACTTTTTGCCAGTCTAGCCGCGTACAGGACCCGGAAAACCAATGCGCACCTTTAGGCTTTCTAAGGGCGTAAATTGTTGATCTCACTCCTTACTACCTATCACACTTTTGAAGTCCATAAAAAGCCAAGATTGCACAAACCCCCCCCCCAAATGACCCCATTTTGCAAAGTAGACACTCCAATCTATTTGCTGAGAGGCATGGTGAGTATTTTGCAGCTCTAATTTTTTTTGGAAAATGAAGAAAAAACAGGAAAATTCATTTTTTTTCCTCTTTTTTCAATTTCCAAAACTTTGTGACAAAAAGTGAGATCTGCAAAACACTCAACATGCCTCTCTGCAAATAGCTCAGGGTGTCTACTTTCCGAAAAGGGGTCATTTGGGGGGGGGGTTGTGCTGTCTTGGCATTTCATGGCCTCCAAAACTGTGATAGGTAGTCAGGAGTGAAATCAACAATTTACGCCCTTGGAAAGCCTGAAGGCGATGATTGGTTTTCGGGGTCCTGTACTCGGCTAGACTGCAAAAAAGTCTCACACATGGGGTATCCCTATACTCAGGAGAAGCAGCAGAATGTATTTTGGGGTGTCAGTTCACATATACCCATGGCATGTGTGAGCAATATATCATTTACTGACAACTTTGTGTAAAAAAAAAAAAAATATATATATATATATATATTTCCCGGAACTTGTGGCAAAATATAAAATATTCCATGGACTCACCATGCCTCTCAGCAAATAGCTTGGGGTGTCTACTTTCCAAAATGGGGTCATTTGGGGGGGTTTTGTGCTATCTTGGAATTTTAGGGCCTCCGAAACTGTGATAGGTAGTCAGGAGTGAAATCAACAATTTACGCCCTTGGAAAGCCTGAAAGTGGGGACTGGTTTTCGGGGACCTGTACTCGGCTAGACTGCAAAAAAGTCTCACACATGGGGTATCCCTGTACTCAGGAGAAGCAGCAGAATGTATTTTGGGGTGTCATTTCACATATACCCATGGCATGTGTGAGCAATATTTCATTTACTGACAACTTTGTGAAAAAAAAAAAAATATATATATATATATATATAATTCCCGGAACTTGTGGCAAAATATAAAATATTCCATGGACTCACCATGCCTCTCAGCAAATAGCTTGGGGTGTCTACTTTCCAAAATGGGGTCATTTGGGGGGGTTTTGTGCTATCTTGGAATTTTAGGGCCTCCGAAACTGTGATAGGTAGTCAGGAGTGAAATCAACAATTTACGCCCTTGGAAAGCCTGAAAGCGGGGACTGGTTTTCGGGGACCTGTACTCGGCTAGACTGCAAAAAAGTCTCACACATGGGGTATCCCTGTACTCAGGAGAAGCAGCAGAATGTGTTTTGGGGTGTCATTTCACATATACCCATGGCATGTGTGAGCAATATTTCATTTACTGACAACTTTGTGAAAAAAAAAAAAATATATATATATATATATGTATTTCCCGGAACTTGTGGAAGAATATAAAATATTCCATGGACTCACCATGCCTCTCAGCAAATAGCTTGGGGTGTCTACTTTCCAAAATGGGGTCATTTGGGGGGGGTTTGTGCTATCTTGGAATTTTAGGGCCTCCGAAACTGTGACAGGTAGTGCAGAGGTGACATGCACAATTTACGCCATTAGAAAACCTGGGAGTGTTGATTGGTTTTCGCGGTCCTGTACACAGCTAGGCTCCCAAAAAGTCTCACACATGGGGCATCCCCATACTCAGGAGAAGTGGCAGAATGTATTTTGGGGTGTAATTCCACATATACCCATGTCATGTGTGAGAATTTTATCTTTTAGTGACAACGTTGTGTAAAAAAAAAAAATAAAAAAAAAAAATAGTAATATTCCCAAAACTTGTGGTAAAATATAAAATATTCCATGGACTCACCATGCCTCTTAGCAAACAGCTTGGGGTGTCTACTTTCCAAAATGGGGTCATTTGGGGGGGTTTTGTGGTATCTTGACATTTCAGGGCCTCCTAAACCGTTAGAGGTAGTGAGAAAATGCAATGAAAGATGTACGCCCTTTGAAATTCTGATGGTGGGGATTTGTTTTTGTGGTCCCGTACACAGCTAGGCTCCCAAAAAGTCCCACATATGTGGTATCCCTGTACTCAGGAGAAGCAGCAGAATATATTTTGGGGTGTAATTACACATATACCCATGGCATGTGTGAGCAATATATCATTTCAATGACAACTTTGTGTAAAAAAAAAAAAAAAAATTTTTAGTCATTTTTCAAACACCTGTGACAAAAAAAATGAAATATTCAATGAGCTCAACATGCTTCTCAGAACATTCCTTAGGATGTCTACTTTCCAAAAAGTGGTAGTTTGGGGGGGTTTTGTACTGCCCTGCCATTTTAGCACTTCATGAAATGAGATAGGCAGTCAAAAATTAAAGCTGCGTAAATTTCTGTATTTACACCATAGTTTGTAGACGCTATAACTTTTGCGCAAACCAATAAAAATACGCTCATTGAATTTTTTTTTGTCAAAGACATGTAGCTAAATATATTTTGGCCAAAAAAAAATACATAAATTGAGTATATTGGATATTTTTTAAAAGACAAAGTTGAAAATGTCATTTTTTTGCAAAATTTTCGCTCTTTTTTTATTAATATCGCAAAAAATAAAAAGCGCAGAGGTGATCAAATACCACCAAAAGAAAGCTCTGTTTGTGGGAAAAAAAGGACGTAAATTTCGTTTGGGTACCACATTGCATGACCGCACAATTGTCAGTTAAAGTCACGCAGTGCCGAGTCGTAAAATACCCCCTGGTCGGAATGGGGGTAAAATCTTCCGGGGCTTAAGTGGTTAAAACATATCAGTCAATATAAATATATATATATATATATATATATATATATATATATATATATAAATAATTAGGAAAAAACAGGACAAAAATTAGGACAAAATCAATTGACATGCACGTGTATATGCATATAACATCAAGAATGAATATATACTATATTATGAAACCATGTACATACAAACAATACACATTACATGAATGCTTTAAATCGAAATAAATAGGGAAAAAAATCCACATCAACACGCATCTGAGATTCGGTCTCATTAACATTCCATGAATCCATGTCGTGATCTGTCATTTTATAGCTCTACGCGTTTCGTGGAGTTTGCATCCACTCTTCAGGAGCTTTGTAAAAATACCTATAAATATAAATTGATTGGCACAGATATAACTGTAGTGAAAACAAATATACCGGAAAATTTAACTTAGGAACAACCAAAATCTGAAGAATTGTGATACTTACAGAGACACGATTATATAAATTAATCGACCAGAAAATATCCAAGGATATTCTGGGATTTTAAAGGATATAAAGGAAAAACATTCCTCATTGCTGGATGCACCAGAGTGGATATACGTCTGATCCGGGGCTAAGGCGGGTGCACGCCAAAAAGGTCCAAGATGGAACAGGGGAGAGGAACCAGATGAACCCCACAAAGAAAAATAGATTTTGCCAATGTTTTCACACATATGTGAGCAAATGATCTGTTTGAAAAACATTCGATTAATTAGTGTAAATAACGTATATAAATATATACTATTAAAGGACAAGGTCCAGAATATGGTGATATGTGTGAGAAAGTCCAAATGGAAAGAATAAATACCATAGGATCTCAAGGAGAAACACCAAAGTGCCATGCAAGTCATACAGGACAAGTAGGAATGACGGAAACAAAAAAAGGGAGGAAACAACAGAAAGGACCCTGCTTCCAAGATTGAAAAAGAGATGTGTACAAAAGAAAAAGGAAAACAAAAAAGGAAGACAATGGTTGATGAAAATAAAGATAAGATGTTCGAATAATGTTAACTTACAAAGAAGATAACAAGAGGATGATAAATGAAAACCGAGGTGCAGGCAGCGCATATTAAAATAGGATCCCAATGATCCATCGGATTTAAATCTCCCCAGACCTGGGCGAGTACCCGCCAACGCCAGGCGGACGCCAAAGGAAGGGGCGGGATGGGACGGACCCGTCTTCCGGTGGGTGCCGGACTCCGCCCACCTCGCAAACCCCTCCCAGCAGTCAGTGTGGAGGAAAAAATCCAAATCCACTGATCCGCAATGGCGGACAGTGGATTGGCTAAAAGCATGACGCCGATGCTCAGCATGACAATCTCCGCCCCTCACTCAATCAGAGGTGGAGGGCGGGGTAGCAGGCCGAGCATCGCAACCCTGGAATCAGAGAACCACCTGGGCAAAAACAAACCTAAATAGAGGCAATATTAATAGATAAAAAATATATAATATATAAAAAAATATATTAGAAATTGCATTTCAGATCGGCTATTAACAAAACTGGACCGGTATATTTGTGAAGACAGATGCAGGCAGATCAAAAAGGGCAAGCGGGTGTCTTCCACCCAATTCTGATAATTTAAGGAGTAGATCTGCAGCACCACAGCTGTTTCTTTTGTACACATCTCTTTTTCAATCTTGGAAGCAGGGTCCTTTCTGCTGTTTCCTCCTTTTTTTGTTTCCGTCATACCTACTTGTCCTATATGACTTGCATGGCACTTTGGTGTTTCTCCTTGGGATCCTATGGTATTTATTCTTTCCATTTGGACTTTCTCACACATATCACCATATTCTGGACCTTGTCCTTTAATAGTATATATTTATATACGTTATTTACACAAATTAATCGAATGTTTTTCAAACAGATCATTTGGTCACATATGTGTGAAAACATTGGCAAAATCTATTTTTCCTTGTGGGGTTAACTGGTTCCTCTCCCCTGTTCCATCTTGGACCTTTTTGGCGTGCACCCGCCTCAGCCCCGGATCAGACGTATATCCACTCTGGTGCATCCAGCAATGAGGAATGTTTTTCCTTTATATCCTTTAAAATCCCAGAATATCCTTGGAGATTTTCTGGTCGATTAATTTATATAATCGTGTCTCTGTAAGTATCACAATTCTTCAGATTTTGGTTGTTCCTAAGTTGAATTTTCCGGTATATTTGTTTTCACTACAGTTATATCTGTGCCAATCAATTTATATTTATAGGTATTTTTACAAAGCTCCTGAAGAGTGGATGCAAACTCCACGAAACGCGTAGAGCTATAAAATGACAGATCACGACATGGATTCATGGAATGTTGATGAGACCGAATCTCAGATGCGTGTTGATGTGGATTTTTTTCCCTATTTATTTCGATTGAAAGCATTCATGTAATGTGTATTGTTTGTATGTACATGGTTTCATAATATAGTATATATTCATTCTTGATGTTATATGCATATACACGTGCATGTCAATTGATTTTCTCCATGGTATCCATGTTCGTGCTGTTTTTTCCTAATTATTTATATTGACTGATATGTTTTAATTGTTATAATTGCTGCCTGACTTTGTATTCGTCATGTAGCCATTTACAAATTAAATCATTATTTGGCACCAATCTTTCAATCGTTTTATTAACAGCTAATGTTCACCTCACTCAAAGTCCCACTGGCCCCTCCTATTTTCTTTTTACAATTTCAGATATGGAGGTTTTAGCTGTGGTGCTGCAGATCTATAGCAATGAAAATAGGAGGGGCCAGTGGGACTTTGAGTGAGGTGAACATTAGCTGTTAATAAAACGATTGAAAGATTGGTGCCAAATCATGATTTAATTTGTAAATGGCTACATGAGGAATACAAAGTCAGGCAGCAATTATAACAATTAAAACATATCAGTCAATATAAATAATTAGGATTAAAAACAGCACGAACATGGATACTATGGAGAAAATCAATTGGCATGCACGTGTATATGCATATAACATCAAGAATGCATATATACTATATTATGAAACCATGTACATACAAACAATACACATTACATGAATGCTTTAAATCGAAATAAATAGGGAAAAAAATCCACATCAACACGCATCAGATAGCCAATCTGAAATGCAATCTCTAATATATTTTTTTATATATTATATATTTTTATCTATTAATATTGCCTCTATTTAGGTTTGTTTTTGCCCAGGTGGTTCTCTGATTCCGTGGTTGCGATGCTCGGCCTGCTACCCCGCCCTCCACCTCTGATTGAGTGAGGGGCGGAGATTGTCATGCTGAGCATCGGCGTCATGCTTTTAGCCAATCCACTGTCCGCCATTGCGGATCAGTGGATTTGGATTTTTTCCTCCACACTGACTGCTGGGAGGGGTTTGCGAGGTGGGCGGAGTCCGGCACCCACCAGAAGACGGGTCCGTCCCATCCCGCCCCTTCCTTTGGCGTCCGCATGGCGTTGGCGGGTACTCGCCCAGGTCTGGGGAGATTTAAATCCGATGGATCATTGGGATCCTATTTTAATATGCGCTGCCTGCACCTCAGTTTTCATTTATCATCCTCTTGTTATCTTCTTTGTAAGTTAACATTATTCGAACATCTTATCATTATTTTCATCAACCATTGTCTTACTTTTTTGTTTTCCTTTTTCTTTTGTACACATCTCTTTTTCAATCTTGGAAGCAGGGTCCTTTCTGCTGTTTCCTCCCTTTTTTTGTTTCCGTCAAACCTACTTGTCCTATATGACTTGCATGGCACTTTGGTGTTTCTCCTTGGGATCCTATGGTATTTATTCTTTCCATTTGGACTTTCTCACACATATCACCATATTCTGGACCTTGTCCTTTAATAGTATATGTTTATATAAGTTATTTACACTAATTAATCAAATGTTTTTCAAACAGATCATTTGGTCACATATGTATGAAAACATTGGCAAAATCTATTTTTCTTTGTGGGGTTCATCTGGTTCCTCTCCCCTGTTCCATCTTGGACCTTTTTGGCGTGCACCCACCTCAGCCCCGGATCAGACGTATATCCACTCTGGTGCATCTAGCAATGAGGAATGTTTTTCCTTTACATCCTTTAAAATCCCAGAATATCCTTGGAGATTTTCTGGTCGATTAATTTATATAATCGTGTCTCTGTAAGTATCACAATTCTTCAGATTTTGGTTGTTCCTAAGTTAAATTTTCCGGTATATTTGTTTTCACTACAGTTATATCTGTGCCAATCAATTTATATTTATAGGTATTTTTACAAAGCTCCTGAAGAGTGGATGCAAACTCCACGAAACGCGTAGAGCTATAAAATGACAGATCACGACATGGATTCATGGAATGTTAATGAGACCGAATCTCAGATGCGTGTTGATGTGGATTTTTTTCCCTATTTATTTCGATTTAATGCATTCATGTAATGTGTATTGTTTGTATGTACATGGTTTCATAATATAGTATATATTCATTCTTGATGTTATATGCATATACACGTGCATGTCAATTGATTTTCTCCATGGTATCCATGTTCGTGCTGTTTTTTCCTAATTATTTATATTGACTGATATGTTTTAATTGTTATAATTGCTGCCTGACTTTGTATTCGTCATGTAGCCATTTACAAATTAAATCATTATTTGGCACCAATCTTTCAATCGTTTTATTAACAGCTAATGTTCACCTCACTCAAAGTCCTACTGGCCCCTCCTATTTTCTCTTTCTCAGCTCACTGCTCTCCTTAACGTAAAAAGCAATCAGTTGTCATCCTCTGGATAACTTATAGAGGCCTTAATTGCCTCATTCTGAATAGCTGACGCTTTCCAACGTCCTAAACCTTTCTGGCTCCCTCCGCAGCCGACACCTGATAGTAATTGGTGAATTGTCTAAACAAGGCAGAAATGTATCTCCCGTCTGTGACAACACCCACAGATTTACCTGACTTCCTGTCACATAATACCCCCCCCTCTTGTTTCAACCCTAGGGTTGGGACACAGGTTGCCAGGCACGCATGTGCTCGGGACAAACCATCTGCATTGCCCATTTGAACACTGGGGCGATGAGTTACCACAAAACTAAATTCCTGAAGGGCCAGGAACCACCTATTTATTCTCCTATTGGTCTCCTTGTTCTGTGCCATCCATTTTAACGGGGCATGATCCGTCACCAGTTCAAACTGTCTACCCACGAGGTAGTACCGGAGAGAATCCAAAACCCATTTCACCGCCAAACACTCTTTCTCAATGGTGGCATAATTCTCCTCAAGGGCCTTCAACTTTCGGCTGAGGTACATAACAGGGTGTTCTTCCCCCTTGATAATCTGGGACAGTACTCCTAAACCCACATTTGACGCATCTGCCTGAACCACAAAGTACCGTGAAAAATCAGGCGAATTTAAAACTGGCTGACTACACAAGGCCTGTTTTAAAGCCTGAAAAGCTGTTTCTACTTTGGAAGTCCATTTGATCATGACAGACTCCTTCCCTTTGGTCAAATTGGTCAGGGAAGCAGCCTGTGAGGCAAAATGGGGAATAAAATGGCGATAATAACCTGCGATCCCCAAAAATGCACAGACCTGTTTCTTGATGGTGGGATGTGGCCAATCCTGAATAGCCTCAACTTTGTTTATTTGGGGCTTGATTAGACCTCTTCCAATGGTATATACCAGATACTTCGCCTCTTCTAGCCCAAGGGTACATTTTTTTGGATTGGCTGTAAACCCGGCTTTCCAGATGGAATCCAACACAGTCTGAACTTTTGGTAAGTGTGAGCCCCAATCCTCACTGTGGATGACATAGCATAGGCTCGATGAGGTCGAAGGGTCTTATCCATGGTGCGTTGAAATGTGGCGGGAGAATTCTGTAACCCAAAAGGCATCCTCCGATATTGGAAAGATCCGTCTGGAGTTACAAATGCTGTTTTTTCCCTGGCCGACCCCTAGAGAGGAATTTGCCAATAACCCTTAGTCAGGTCAGGTCTAACGTCGTCATGTACCGGGCAGTGCCTAGGCGATCAATCAGTTCATCTATGCGGGGCATAGGATAGGTGTCAAACTTAGTGATTTTATTCAGGCGGCGAAAGTCATTACAAAACCGCCAACTTCCATCTGGTTTGGGCACTAAGACAATGGGACTGGACCAATCACTATTTGACTCTTGTATCACCCCCCAGCTCAAGCATTTTTTTTTACGTCCTGGCGAATCGCGTCTACGTCCTGGCGAATTGCGTCTCGCCGGGCTTCTGGAATTCTATAAGGCTTTAACTTGACCTTATCCCCTGGTGTGGTGATAATGTCATGTTTAACTCCGGAGACCCAACCTGGCAGGTCTGAAAACTTCTCCCCATTACGGAGCACAAATTCTTTAACCTCCTGTTGCTGAGTTTTGGACAGAGTCTCCGCTATCCCAACTTCAGGGACCACCAGGTTAAATGGAGCAGAAAATCGGGTAGTCTTAGCGACCAAGGACTCTCTATCCTTCCATGGTTTCAACAAGTTCACGTGATAGAGCTGCTCAGGTTTTCGTCTTCCCGGTTGGCTAATTTTATAATTCACCACCCACATTCTCTCCAACACTTCATAGGGACCCTGCCATTTGGCTAGGAATTTACATTCAACCGTGGGGACCAGCACCAACACCCTATCACCAGGTGCAAAAGAACGGACCTGGGCCCCACGATTGTAAATCCTTTGTTGAGCCAACTGGGCTTGGGCTAAATGTACCTTCACAATCTGCATCACTTGGGCAATTCTATCTTGCATTTGTGCCACATGTTCAATCACACTTTGATGAGGGGAACTCTCACTCTCCCATGTTTCCCTGGCAATGTCCAAAAGGCCCCGGGGGTGCCTCCCATACAGTAGCTCAAACGGAGAGAACCCTGTGGATGATTGGGGAACCTCTCTTATGGCAAACATCAGATAAGGGAGCAGATAATCCCAATTATTTCCGTCTTTATCCACCACCTTCCTCAACATTTGCTTTAAAGTTTTACTAAACCTCTCCACTAACCCGTCTGTTTGAGGGTGATATACTGATGTACGTAATTGGGTCACTTTCAGGAGTTTACAAAGTTCTCTGGTCACTCTAGACATAAACGGAGTGCCCTGGTCAGTTAGGACTTCCTTAGGAAGACCCACACAGCTGAAGACCTGAAATAACTCTTTGGCAATGGTTTTAGCAGAGGTATTTCGGAGAGGAATCGCTTCTGGGTAACGGGTGGCATAGTCCATTATTACCAAGATGTGCTGGTGCCCTCTAGTGGACTTCAGTAAGGGGCCAACCAAGTCCATGGCGATCCTCTCAAAAGGGACCTCGACAATGGGCAGGGGTACCAACGGACTGCGGAAATGTGGCGTGGGTGCAGTAATCTGACACACTGGACAGGAAGAGAAGTACAATTCCACTTCCTTAGTGATCCCAGGCCAATAAAACCTCTGGGTGAATCTCTCCCGGGTTTTTTCTGCTCCCAAATGTCCCCCAAGAATGTGCCCATGGGCCAGTTCCAAGACCATCTTGCGGTACGGTTTAGGCACTACCAGTTGCTCAAGGGTGTGTAGGGGGGTTGTAATGCGCTTTAAGGTGTACTAAAACCAGTAATTCTAAATCCGTATATATAAATCTAAAAACAAATCATATATACATCATAGTTCCTTTTGTACATATAAATAATAAAGTGCTAATGTGCTTAAAGTATTGGTGATGCAAGTAAACTTAATATCCAGTACCACTGTGTGCGTTGCACAGTGGCACTGGATATTAAGTTTACTTGTACATACAAAATTATGCAGCGCTCGCAACAATAAATATAATAAATATAATAAAACAAGTGAAATTTATATAAAAGTGATAAATAAGTGCTCAAGTGCTAAAAATCTTATAATAATTCATATAAATACAGTGTGAATAAATTGCAGTCCTTAGACGTGATTCAATAAATTATAATACATATAAGTCCTTAGACGTGATCCAAAAATAAGGTGCTGAAGTGCCAAATATACAAAGTGCTCCAAAGGTGATAGGTGCCCCTCTCGGTTCCCCACTCACCAAATCGCCAATAAATAGAAGCCTTATGAATTATTGCACAGTAGCCCTTGTTTGTTCCAATCTCTCAAGGAAACTCCTCCATACAACCTCCAATAGATGTAAATGGGTCCGCTCCCGCTTCCACCATTAGATAGAAAAGAGGCCATACATGGTGAAGTAAGTCAGAACTGGTTTAATACTATTTGTAAAGCCAAGTCAATACTTACAAACCGAAAAAATGTTTAAGGCATAAACACATCAACTCGTGTTCGCAGCTCTCGGCATGCGTTCCACGAGCAGGAAGTTTCTGACCGGAAGTGACGTTCCGTCCTGTCCGCAACCGGAATTACGTCAACGCGTTTCGCCATCAATCACAGCGTTATCAAAGACATCACGTCCTGTTAGCGGACCCTATTTATATCATTAGACTAACGATCGTCATATCCGGATTTTATTAGTTAAACTTTATATATTGCTCAAAGCCTTTCAATTTATACTTTGGGATTGATATATTGGCAGTATAATCCTTGTAAAGAGAGGCTTAAAAGGATATTACAAATAAAAATCTTGGACACTTGTTACGTCCGGGCATCACTTCCTGTTTACAATAATAATAACGCATATAGTTCTGAACAACAAATTAAATATAAAAATACATTAATAAATAAGTATTTAATACATATTAACAATACTTTATTATTAGGTTACTAAACTCATATTGAAAAATTGTAGATTTCACATAAATTAAAAACATATATTAAGATTTAAGTTAGGAATTTGTGGAATAGAATAATAAAATTAAATAAGGATAATATTAGAATAAATAGTAAATTCAACCCATATTTGTCAATAGGTTATTTTAAATGATTCAAGATGACTTTATTATAATTATAAATACATATAAAAAACTAAATTTTATTGGCTAATTAATGATATTATTATTTTGGCAAGAAAATACATATTATATTTGATAAAATTAATTTTATAGAATAAATATAAATAAATAATATTAATACATATCATATACAATTAGGCAGAGATGAAGGTAATTATTATTAGTTAATATTTGGAGGGAAGATAGATGGATATATGAAGGTATTGTTAAAATAATAATCAGATAGTGGAATGTTCAAATATTAAAATATTAAAATATTAAAAAATCTTTGGATGTTAAATTAAACTAATATAATATATATCAGTATTGATAGGCTTACCAATTAGATAAAAAACAATTTACATCCACATCTACATTTAATCCTTTAGGTTTAAGTGTCTCCAAACGATGGATCCACTGAGTTTCATTCTGTGACACTGCTTTTTTTAAATTACCACCTCTCCAGTGAGGTTCAATTTTATCAATGGCGCAAAAGGATAGAAGAGTGGGATTACTTTGATGGGCCAGTTTAAAATGATAGGAGAGGCTATGGTTTTTAAAACCCTTTTTTATATTGGAAACGTGTTCTCTTAGCCTTACTCTAAGTTCCCTGGTGGTCCTTCCCACGTACTGTAATTCACAGGGACATGAAAGGAGATAGGTCACGTGAGTGGATGCACAGGTGATAAATTTTTTTATTTGGTATGTTTTACCATTAAAAGAAGATTTAAAATTAATATTTTTCCTTTTTCTAAATCTAGAAGTTCGACATATCATACACCTGCCACAGCTGAAGAAACCCACCTGATCTAAAAAGGTACAGGTTTTGGTAGGAGGGTTAACCACATTATGAGCCAACTGTAATCTAAGGGTTTTAGGTTTTGTGTAGATAAACTGTGGCTTGGGAGGTAGAATGGTTTTTAAAGTGTTATCTTTTAATAAAAGGTGCCAGTGCTTTTTCATTATTTTTTCCATTTGGGTGTGCTGTCTTGAGAAACTGGTCAGGAATGCAGTACTAAAATCTTTCTTAGTCTTTTCTTTATTTTTAAATAAATCTTTACGATCAATATTTTTAATTTTATTGTTAACTCTTATAAGATCTCTTTTTTTATATCCCTTTTCATAAAATTTATTCATAATCAATTCAGCTTGTTCATCGTAATCACTTTCTTTATTACAATTCCTCCGTATCCTCATTAGTTGGCTGTTTGGAATTGTATTTAGCCATCTGGGATGGTGGCAGCTGCCTACAGGGATATAGCCATTAGCATCCACTTCTTTAAAATAGGTTTTTGTACAAAGTCTGTTAAAATCTTTAAAAACACACAAGTCTAAAAAATTAATATTATCATAATCATAAGTATGGGAAAAAGAGATATCATATTGATTATTACTCATGTATGCTAAAAATTGATTCAATGAATTCTGAGTGCCCCTCCATATAATAAAAATATCATCTATGTATCTCTTGTAGGTGATAAGTTCTTTTGGTCTGTTAATTAAAAATGTCCTCACTTTCCCACTTACGCATAAAAATATTAGCTATGGAGGGAGCATACTTTGCTCCCATGGCTACTCCTTTTTTTTGTCTAAAATACTTTTTTTCGTGCCAAAAGAAATTATGACTCATTGCAAGGTCCAACCCTTGCAATAAAAATTCTTTTTGTTTGGTTTTAATTTCCGTTTGATCTAAAGCCCATTTAGCTGCTCGCAATGCATGTTCCTGTTTAATATTAGTATAGAGGGAATTTACATCTACTCCCACTAGAATGTCATTTTCCTCTATCTTTATATCTTTAATAATTTCCATTAAATGTTTACTTTCACGTAAATATGCCAAACCATCTTGTGCTAGGGGTTGAAAAAAACAATCTAAGTATTCACCTAGACGTGATAAAAGGGAGTCCACCCCACTCACGATGGGCCTGCCTGGTGGGCGCTCCTTATTCTTGTGTATCTTCGGTAATTGGTAGATAACTGGTACCCTGGGTGCATCGGGCACCAGATATCTACTTTCCTTTTTATTAATAATATTTTCTTTACTTGCCCATTTTATTAATCTGGTTAGTTTGGCTTTATATTTTTTGTAGGATTCCCCTTTAGTAACTCATATGTGTCAGAATCACTGACCAAATGGTTTAATTCTTCTAAATAATCATTTTTATTCAAAATTACAAGGCCTCCTCCCTTGTCTGCGGCCCGGATTACTACATTTTCCCTTTTTTCTAGGGATCTTAATCCTCTTTCAATATCCTCTTTTTTTCTGGAATTTTTAATTCTTAGGCTCTCTAGATCATTTTCCACCATAGCTTTAAAAACATCTAAAAACTGATTATTTAAAACTTTTGGATTAGAAACAGACTTGTTTCTCAATTGGGTGTATGTAAAATCTCCAGTGGATGTGGTATTTCCTGTAGTTTTCCCTGCGTAATATTTTTTAATATTTAATTTTCTAATAAACTTTTGCAAATCGATATAGGTATCGAATTTGTTCAAATTCTTTTCTGGCGCAAATTTAAGTCCCAAACTTAAAACTTTTAATTCATCCTCTGTAAAAATAACACTACTTAAATTAAAGATTCCTTCTGTTAATTTGTTCTTTTTCTTTTTCTGCCCTCCTCTGCATCCTCTCTTTCTTCTTCTCTTTCCTCTCTCCCATATTGTGTTTGTTCCATCTGAGGCCAGGGTCTCCATTCGTCTCTCCTGTCTAGATGGTAGGGGTTCCCTCCACCTCCTCTGTAATTGGGTCCCCCTCTCCCTCTCCATGGGGGTCTGCCTGATCCTCTCCCTTGAAAATCCCCCCTATAATTGTTATAACCATAATTATTGCCTCTTCCTCCTCTGAAACCCCCATTATATTGTGGACGTCTGGTACCACGGTGTCCCCTATAATTGTTGGTATTGTTATATCCTTGCTGGTGGGGATATTGTGATTGGGGGTAATGTTGCTGGGGGGTTTGCTCTCTCAGAGCCGCAAACCTGTTGTCAGTAGGAACATTATATTGGGGGGGTATTTGGTTCGGATCTGGTATATGGAGTATAATTGGAATGATTGGTTCTTTCTTCCATATACCCTCCATTCTCATTTTGGTTGACTCTAGGGGTCATTGCCAATGGGTAAGGATAACCCCTTTCAGGGGATGATTCCCTCGAGACCCCTTCTTGTAAACTAACATCATCCTGCCATTTGTATATTTTATTGGATTTATAATCATTTGAATCTCTCATGTATTTTTTTTTTTTTCTTTTGTGTGTCCCTATCAATTTTTTCCACAAATTCCTGTAAATTTTTCATTTTCTCTTTGAATTCCGTAGTTTCCTCTAAATTAACAAATTTTGCCTTAATACCATTGATATTGGCTTCTAATAATTTTAATTTTTTTGTTTTTCTGGAGATTAGTAGTTCTAATAGTCTCCTTTCCATAAGATTAAAGAAACCGTACCACTCCTCCTCTAAAGCTTTATCTGTAAGACCATCATTTGGGGCTAGATCCCATCTTAATCTTCTTGGGGTCATCCCATCTTTAATATATTTATTTAATGTAAAGATGTCCCACCATGTTCTTATCTGTTTGTCCATATTGTTTTTTAATAATTTGAAATCCTGATTTAAGGTCTGTCCAATATTACTTGATGATAAAAACTCATCAGCATCTATTTTTTTATTGTTCATAAAATTAAATATCTCAAGGTGAGCTGCTGGGGGGGGTTCCATAGTGGAACAAAAATGTGAATAAACTAATTTAAACCCGCGCTCTTAAAAAAATGTACAATCAAATATAAAAGTGATCAAATTATATGCAGCTGCTGCCACACTAAGTAAATCTTAGGTAAAGCAGTACATACAAAATTATGCAGCGCTCGCAACAATAAATATAATAAATATAATAAAACAAGTGAAATTTATATAAAAGTGATAAATAAGTGCTCAAGTGCTAAAAATCTTATAATAATTCATATAAATACAGTGTGAATAAATTGCAGTCCTTAGACGTGATCCAAAAATAAGGTGCTGAAGTGCCAAATATACAAAGTGCTCCAAAGGTGATAGGTGCCCCTCTCGGTTCCCCACTCACCAAATCGCCAATAAATAGAAGCCTTATGAATTACTGCACAGTAGCCCTTGTTTGTTCCAATCTCTCAAGGAAATTCCTCCATACAACCTCCAATAGATGTAAATGGGTCCGCTCCCGCTTCCACCATTAGATAGAAAAGAGGCCATACATGGTGAAGTAAGTCAGAACTGGTTTAATACTATTTGTAAAGCCAAGTCAATACTTACAAACCGAAAAAATGTTTAAGGCATAAACACATCAACTCGTGTTCGCAGCTCTCGGCGTGCGTTCCACGAGCAGGAAGTTTCTGACCGGAAGTGACGTTCCGTCCTGTCCGCAACCGGAATTACGTCAACGCGTTTCGCCATCAATCACAGCGTTATCAAAGACATTACTTCCTGTTAGCGGACCCTATTTATATCATTAGACTAACGATCGTCATATCCGGATTTTATTAGTTAAACTTTATATATTGCTCAAAGCCTTTCAATTTATACTTTGGGATTGATATATTGGCAGTATAATCCTTGTAAAGAGAGGCTTAAAAGGATATTACAAATAAAAATCTTGGACACTTGTTACGTCCGGGAATCACTTCCTGTTTACAATAATAATAACGCATATAGTTCTGAACAACAAATTAAATATAAAAATACATTAATAAATAAGTATTTATTACAGATTATTTATTACAGTCTTACAGATAAAGCTTTAGAGGAGGAGTGGTACGGTTTCTTTAATCTTATGGAAAGGAGACTATTAGAACTACTAATCTCCAGAAAAACAAAAAAATTAAAATTATTAGAAGCCAATATCAATGGTATTAAGGCAAAATTTGTTAATTTAGAGGAAACTACGGAATTCAAAGAGAAAATGAAAAATTTACAGGAATTTGTGGAAAAAATTGATAGGGACACACAAAAGAAAAAAAAAAATACATGAGAGATTCAAATGATTATAAATCCAATAAAATATACAAATGGCAGGATGATGTTAGTTTACAAGAAGGGGTCTCGAGGGAATCATCCCCTGAAAGGGGTTATCCTTACCCATTGGCAATGACCCCTAGAGTCAACCAAAATGAGAATGGAGGGTATATGGAAGAAAGAACCAATCATTCCAATTATACTCCATATACCAGATCCGAACCAAATACCCCCCAATATAATGTTCCTACTGACAACAGGTTTGCGGCTCTGAGAGAGCAAACCCCCCAGCAACATTACCCCCAATCACAATATCCCCAACAGCAAGGATATAACAATACCAACAATTATAGGGGACACCGTGGTACCAGACGTCCACAATATAATGGGGGTTTTAGAGGAGGAAGAGGCAATAATTATGGTTATAACAATTATAGGGGGGATTTTCAAGGGAGAGGATCAGGCAGACCCCCATGGAGAGGGAGAGGGGGACCCAATTACAGAGGAGGTGGAGGGAACCCCTACCATCTAGACAGGAGAGACGAATGGAGACCCTGACCTCAGATGGAACAAACACAATATGGGAGAGAGGAAAGAGAAGAAGAAAGAGAGGATGCAGAGGAGGGCAGAAAAAGAAAAAGAACAAATTAACAGAAGGAATCTTTAATTTAAGTAGTGTTATTTTTACAGAGGATGAATTAAAAGTTTTAAGTTTGGGACTTAAATTTGCGCCAGAAAAGAATTTGAACAAATTCGATACCTATATCGATTTGCAAAAGTTTATTAGAAAATTAAATATTAAAAAATATTACGCAGGGAAAACTACAGGAAATACCACATCCACTGGAGATTTTACATACACCCAATTGAGAAACAAGTCTGTTTTTAATCCAAAAGTTTTAAATAATCAGTTTTTAGATGTTTTTAAAGCTATGGTGGAAAATGATCTAGAGAGCCTAAGAATTAAAAATTCCAGAAAAAAAGAGGATATTGAAAGAGGATTAAGATCCCTAGAAAAAAGGAAAAATATAGTAATCCGGGCCGCAGAAAAGGGAGGAGGCCTTGTAATTTTGAATAAAAATAATTATTTAGAAGAATTAAACCGTTTGTTCAGTGATTCTGACACATATGAGTTACTAAAGGGGAATCCTACAAAAAAGTATAAAGCCAAACTAACCAGATTAATAAAATGGGCAAGTAAAGAAAATATTATTAATAAAAAGGAAAGTAGATATTTGGTGCCCGATGCACCCAAGGTACCAGTTATCTACCAATTACCGAAGATACACAAGAATAGGGAGCGCCCACAAGGCAGGCCCATCGTGAGTGGCCATGGGAGCAAAGTATGCTCCCTCCATAGCTAATATTTTTATGCGTAAGTGGGAAAGTGAGGAAATTTTTAATAACAGACCAAAAGAACTTATCACCTACAAGAGATACATAGATGATATTTTTATTATATGGAGGGGCACTCAGAATTAATTGAATCAATTTTCAGCATATATGAGTAATAATCAATATGATATCTCTTTTTCCCATACTTATGATTATGATAATATTAATTTTTTAGACTTGTGTGTTTTTAAAGATTTTAACAGACTTTGTACAAAAACCTATTTTAAAGAAGTGGATGCTAATGGCTATATCCCTGCAGGCAGCTGCCACCATCCCAGATGGCTAAATACAATTCCAAACAGCCAACTAATGAGGATACGGAGGAATTGTAATAAAGAAAGTGATTACGATGAACAAGCTGAATTGATTATGAATAAATTTTATGAAAAGGGATATAAAAAAAAGAGATCTTATAAGAGTTAACAATAAAATTAAAAATATTGATCGTAAAGATTTATTTAAAAATAAAGAAAAGACTAAGAAAGATTTTAGTACTGCATTCCTGACCAGTTTCTCAAGACAGCACACCCAAATGGAAAAAATAATGAAAAAGCACTGGCACCTTTTATTAAAAGTTAACACTTTAAAAACCATTCTACCTCCCAAGCCACAGTTTATCTACACAAAACCTAAAACCCTTAGATTACAGTTGGCTCATAATGTGGTTAACCCTCCTACCAAAACCTGTACCTTTTTAGATCAGGTGGGTTTCTTCAGCTGTGGCAGGTGTATGATATGTCGCACTTCTAGATTTAGAAAAAGGAAAAATATTAATTTTAAATCTTCTTTTAATGGTAAAACATACCAAATAAAAAAATTTATCACCTGTGCATCCACTCACGTGACCTATCTCCTTTCATGTCCCTGTGAATTACAGTACGTGGGAAGGACCACCAGGGAACTTAGAGTAAGGTTAAGAGAACACGTTTCCAATATAAAAAAGGGTTTTAAAAACCATAGCCTCTCCTATCATTTTAAACTGGCCCATCAAAGTAATCCCACTCTTCTATCCTTTTGCGCCATTGATAAAATTGAACCTCACTGGAGAGGTGGTAATTTAAAAAAAGCAGTGTCACAGAATGAAACTCAGTGGATCCATCGTTTGGAGACACTTAAACCTAAAGGATTAAATGTAGATGTGGATGTAAATTGTTTTTTATCTAATTGGTAAGCCTATCAATACTGATATATATTATATTAGTTTAATTTAACATCCAAAGATTTTTTAATATTTTAATATTTTAATATTTGAACATTCCACTATCTGATTATTATTTTAACAATACCTTCATATATCCATCTATCTTCCCTCCAAATATTAACTAATAATAATTACCTTCATCTCTGCCTAATTGTATATGATATGTATTAATATTATTTATTTATATTTATTCTATAAAATTAATTTTATCAAATATAATATGTATTTTCTTGCCAAAATAATAATATCATTAATTAGCCAATAAAATTTAGTTTTTTATATGTATTTATAATTATAATAAAGTCATCTTGAATCATTTAAAATAACCTATTGACAAATATGGGTTGAATTTACTATTTATTCTAATATTATCCTTATTTAATTTTATTATTCTATTCCACAAATTCCTAACTTAAATCTTAATATATGTTTTTAATTTATGTGAAATCTACAATTTTTCAATATGAGTTTAGTAACCTAATAATAAAGTATTGTTAATATGTATTAAATACTTATTTATTAATGTATTTTTATATTTAATTTGTTGTTCAGAACTATATGCGTTATTATTATTGTAAACAGGAAGTGATGCCCGGACGTAACAAGTGTCCAAGATTTTTATTTGTAATATCCTTTTAAGCCTCTCTTTACAAGGATTATACTGCCAATATATCAATCCCAAAGTATAAATTGAAAGGCTTTGAGCAATATATAAAGTTTAACTAATAAAATCCGGATGTGACGATCGTTAGTCTAATGATATAAATAGGGTCCGCTAACAGGACGTGATGTCTTTGATAACGCTGTGATTGATGGCGAAACGCGTTGACGTAATTCCGGTTGCGGACAGGACGGAACGTCACTTCCGGTCAGAAACTTCCTGCTCGTGGAACGCATGCCGAGAGCTGCGAACACGAGTTGATGTGTTTATGCCTTAAACATTTTTTCGGTTTGTAAGTATTGACTTGGCTTTACAAATAGTATTAAACCAGTTCTGACTTACTTCACCATGTATGGCCTCTTTTCTATCTAATGGTGGAAGCGGGAGCGGACCCATTTACATCTATTGGAGGTTGTATGGAGGAATTTCCTTGAGAGATTGGAACAAACAAGGGCTACTGTGCAATAATTCATAAGGCTTCTATTTATTGGCGATTTGGTGAGTGGGGAACCGAGAGGGGCACCTATCACCTTTGGAGCACTTTGTATATTTGGCACTTCAGCACCTTATTTTTGGATCACGTCTAAGGACTTATATGTATTATAATTTATTGAATCACGTCTAAGGACTGCAATTAATTCACACTGTATTTATATGAATTATTATAAGATTTTTAGCACTTGAGCACTTATTTATCACTTTTATATAAATTTCACTTGTTTTATTATATTTATTATATTTATTGTTGCGAGCGCTGCATAATTTTGTATGTACTGCTTTACCTAAGATTTACTTAGTGTGGCAGCAGCTGCATATAATTTGATCACTTTTATATTTGATTGTACATTTTTTTTAAGAGCGCGGGTTTAAATTAGTTTATTCACATTAAGTTTACTTGCATCACCAATACTTTAAGCACATGAGCACTTTATTATTTATACTCACAAAAGGAAATATGATGTATATATGATTTGTTTGTAGATTTATATGCGGATTTAGAATTACTGGTTTTAGTACACCTTAAAGCGCATTACAACCCCCTACACATTACCTTGAATAGCTGTTTTATTTAGCACCAGCTCCAGTATATGCAGCATTGGGGTGTACATTTACCTCCCTCTGTGTTAGCGCAAGAACCATACTCTATATTAGTTGCTCAAGGGTGTCCTCTATCCTCTGTGACACTCGATATAACAGATCCCTTTCAATAATGAAGTAAGGGAGGGCAATCCTCTTGTCAGGGTTAACTAACTCCCCATCTATCTTCACTACATTCTCCCGGGCTCTTAGCAATGTGGGGTCCCTCAATTGCTCAGTGATAAAATGTTCTCGGTGCACCTCAAGGTCATCAAACCCTATCGGCCGCTGTTCCTCTTCTGAGGTAGCAGGCTCCTCCCTAGGGACTGGTGTTTCCCCTGCTAAGACTGAGAATGGAAACTCAGGATAATCCTCACAGTTAGAGGATTCTGGAGTAGATGTTTCAGGTTCAGAAGAACCACCTACTGGGGAATCTGGGCAATCCCAGAGTTCCCAGAACTTTGGGAAATCCCTTCCCACAATGGTGTCATGTGGCAATTTGGGAACTAAACCCACTTGGTGACACACGTTACCGAGGGAGGTTTCAAAGGAAACCGTAGTCACCGGATATTCTCGAGTGTCCCCATGTACACAAACTACAGCCATTTTCCTAGGATGTAAGGTTTTTTCCCACAACTAGATCACTTTTCACTAAGGTGACCAGGCTACCTGAATCCAACAATACCACAACATCTTTACCATCTAAGCACATTCTATATAAAGGTTTCTCATTCCCCTTTACTGCAGTGCATGTTGTTACAAAAAGGGACTGTCGTCTCTCTGTCAGAAAGTCACACTGCATGGGTTCATCACCCGCTGGGAAAACCGCTGCTACATGTCCCTCTTCCCGGCAACGGTAACAAATCAACCTTCTGGTCCTCTCCTGTGGGATGGGTCTTCCAGGCTGCTTTCGCCAAACATTAGCAGTAGTCCCGATAATACCTCTAGTTGCTCTTTGGTCCCTCTCTCCACCCCCATCCCTTGATGCAGTCTTACCTATAGGTGGGGAGGGTCTGGTCTTGGGGAAAGAGGTCAAATGTGCGTCTCTGGGGAAAGAGGTCAAATTCTCTGTTGTTAGGTACCTTTCGACCAGGTCTTCTAGTTTTTCTGCGGTTTCCGGACCACCATGGCTCACCCATTTCTGCAAGGTGTTAGGAAGAGACCTAAGAAATTTGTCTATGACTACTAGCTCCAAAATTTTTGGTCCGGACAGACTTTCTGGCTGCAGCCATTACCTAGCCAAATGGATGAGGTCATACATCTGCGACCGAGGTGGCTTCCTCAGCTGATAACTCCAATTGTGGACCCGCTGAGCACAGACATCCAAGGTTACCCCAAACGTGCCAATATTTCCTCTTTTAATCGATCATAGTTTTTTGCATCTGCAAGCTCCAAATCAAAATATGCCTTTTGGGCTTCTCCAGATAATAGGGTGCCACTAGTCCAGCCCACTGTTCTTTAGGCTAACTCTCTTTCTCCGCTGTTCTTTCAAACGTGATCAGAAACATCTCAGGGTCATCATCTGCAGCCATCTTTGGCAATAAAAAAAATCGGTATGTTGCTGGCCTGACTCCCAGCCTCGGTCTGCTGTCTCTGAAGCTGTTTCACGATGGCCTCCATTTTCTGCTGGTGTCTCTGTTCCAAGCCATCAATGCTCTCTTGGTGAGTCTGTTGTTGAGCTGCAAGGCTCCGCTGAAAACCCACATTTGTCTGCTGTTGATTTGCATTTGCTATAGCCAGTTGTCTCAGTATCTCCTCCATTTTGGTTTTACTTTAACTGCCCGTGGCACTCCACCATGTGTAAGGGGTTGGCTCGGTAGCGGGTGTGGGTGACCCCCTGGCTGGGTTCGCTACACAGAGAGACAGTCGAGGAGTGGATAAAAACAATGGTATATGGTTTATTCTTCCAATTTGCTGGAAACAAGTGCAAGCATCCAAACAGCATAAATCAAACAAAACATAAAATAAACCCTGGCCACTTGGGGCATCTACCTTCACAACACAGGAACCTACCTATGGAGTCTGTCACAACCTACAGCTGGGCAGACACTGCTGGTCATACAGCAGAAAACCAATAGTCTATTTGTTTTTCTTTTCACACAGAAAGAGTCAACACCACCTCACCTTCAGAAGTCTTTCTCAGCTCACTGCTCTCCTTAACGCAAAAAGCCTCAGGAGGCAGCAATCAGTAGTCATCCTCTGGATAACTTATAGAGGCCTTAATTGCCTCATTCTGAATAGCTGAAGCTTTCCAGCGTCCTAAACATTTCTGGCTACCTCCGCAGCCGACACCTGATAGTAATTGGTGAATTGTCTAAACAAAACAGAAATGTATCTCCCATCTGTGACAACACCCACAGATTTACCTGACTTCCTGTCACAATATATATATATATATATATATATATAGTGGAAACAATTATGCACCACTCTCACGACGCTCCTGTACGTTTAGCTCACGCTCATCAATAGAAGTAACAGTACTAGGACAAATATACAAATTACTTAATTGAGGAATATCTTACTCTGAGGTCACCTCAGACTTCCTATGTTGGGATGGGCGATGCACTCTGTAGTAGGATTAAAAAGTATTCCATCATCCATCACTGAGGTGGTTGAGAGTGGCTGCACAAAGAGCGCCACATGTAAACACAGCATGCCAAGCCATTGTGTGCAAAATCCATGGTTACTGCAACAACTGGTACCCTTCCTAATGATTTTTTTTTTTTTGGCAGACTATTGTTGCAGGTGACCATAAGATTTTAATAATCAATGCTGTTTTCTAAAATAGCCATTCTCCTCTAAGCATTTATGAACCCTAAACTTAAATATGTTTACTTCATTGGCTCAGGGCTGCACAAATAGCAACTGTACGCTGTAAATATTAAAAGGTCTGAAATGCACATCTAATGGCTGATAAGCTGCAGTATTAAACATTAAAATAAATATTACATTTTTGATCTTGGGTTTAGAGATGCTTCAAGCTACAATGAAAACACATCATGACACAGAAATGCAAGTGCATTCATGGAAACCACATATTGTTTTTGAAGATCTTGAGAACATTCTTTTTTTCACTTTTACATGTTTTTAGTAAGTAATATAAGCTCTCCATTCAGCTCTTTTCATTTACAGTCTCAGGACTGGTCACTGCATTATTATGAGCAAAGTTCCAAATGCACATAAAAAGCAAGCCCTGTTTGAGTTTCCTCTTGTAGAATATGATGACAGCAGAATGCAGGCAGGGATAAAACAAGGCTAACATTGTCATGAGTGAGCTATAGAAGGTTCCGAATTCCAGCACACCAGAGAGATTAATATTGACACAAACGATGAAAAAAAGGTGAAGGAGAAAAAAGAAAGCAATGCTTTTTATTGCATTGTAATGGGTCTTCATGTCTGGATTTCTAAAGCTCGTCCCAACACTGTTCATCTTTCTGATGTGCCTCCAAAGAGATGGAATGGTCAAAAAGAATGCAATTGTAAATATAACAAATGGCGGTAAGGAACCTATGAAATACATATAGGATTCTTCAATAGTTTTCTTTGTTGTGTTTTGAAAACTGCCATTGAGTATATTGTTATATTGAAAGGAGAAGACATGCCACCCGTAAGGCAGACATAACACCAAAGAAATAAACATACAAAATCCAAGACACCATGATACCAACTTGGACATCTTCCTCTTGAGATAGAAGAAAAAAACATGATTGAAGCTTGTTATCTTCACACAGTAAAAGGCACAAAGAAGACTGGCAAACCAGATGGAAATATAGTTTACAAGGATTCCAGCTAGAGCAAAAAAATTGCGTAGGTAGTCTATACGAAGCAAAAACAAAGACAAAGCATAATATATCCCGAAGAGACACTGGTAGATACATCGAGAAAGGCACAGGCTGGTGACAATTATATCTCCTGGGGGAAGACATTTATTCCTCATCCAGGTCTTGCTGTTCATCAGAACTATAAATCCATTGAGTGTCATCCCAAGAACAACATTAACCAAGAAAACTAAAACAAAAATATTCATGATTCTGTACCTTACTCTGGAAAATGTAAGCAAAGTTTGGAGTCTTTTTGGCCAATAAAGAAAGTATGTATTACACAGGCGTTCTTCATGTGTGTAAAAAGTTACAAACACTGGTGGATTACAGGTTCATGGAATATTTGTGGAACTAGTTTGACTAAAATTCAAATGGGGACAAACATGTTCTATGCTTTGCTTAAAGTTTTGCATTTTTGAGACTGCATTTATTTTTGGCTTACAATTACAGCCTAGAAGCCACATGAATTGTTACATTTTTTATTTTTTGAGGATTAAAAAAATTATCCATTATCTAATGTTTTTTCTTAAATTCTATTTATTACAATTTAAATTTCAGGGGTGCCCACCTGTACAGACATAGTAGCCTAGGCACCACGGACGTACAAGGGAAAGAAAGTTGAACAAAGGTTAAAAAAAAAAGAAAAATTACAAACCTATATGTGTGTGGCTCATGAGGCGACATAAATTGAACCAAGTAGGAGTACAGTGCTGAACCGGGTCAGAGGCCCTACAGGACCTAAGCCTCCTCTCACACCCCTGATAATGCTAAGAATGAGAGAATTATTACAGTAATCAAGGCATGTCAGACATCAAGTCTGTAGAGTCATTATGAAGCAATTTTGACCATACTTTGTTGAATTTCTTGGGCCATCCTCTCTTGTAGTAGGTACCCTTGTACAAAGTAGTATTTACAAGTTGGGTGGCACAGGCTTTTTTTCAAGAAAGGGTTGGGGGCTTACTGGCATAAAATAGGAGGAGCCCCAGCCCACTATCTTATATTTTTTACTCGTATAAGTCACCCTTCCAGTTGTCAGCCCTGCCAGTCTATTTTTGGTTTCCTGGGTCCCATTGGGAAAATTTATGTTTCCTTCCTATCTGTTCACATACTGACCCAGATGTGCAGGAGAAAGTTAGAGAAAACTTTTCAAACTTGTCAAACTTTTTCTCTCCTAGGCAGTTGTGCCCAGAGCAGTTGTCCCCATCAGAAGATACATTGTGTTCTAGGGACAGCTGAAAAATGTTGGATTTCCCCTCACTTTATATCTCAGAGACAATGGCCACCAGTACAAAGAAAGGGTGAATTTCCACCATAGGAACATAGACAGCAATAAAAACATATTAACATGAGACTCCAGTATAAGTCCCCATTCACACTAGCGCAACTTGTCAGGCGACTTGGTCACCTGACAAGTCGCAGCGGGTCGCTCGCCATTGATTAGCACAGGACCGGTTCTAATAGGAGCGACACAAGTCGCTCCAACTTAGAAAAAGAATCCTGTACTACTTTGGGGCGACCTGGAGGCGACTTGCATTGACTTCAATGATATGAAGTCCATGCAAGTGGTGCCGAGGTCGCGGTGCACGGCGTGCACCGCGACTTCACAGGTCGCTCCATCAAGTCGTGTCGCCCCTGTCTGAACGGGGTCTTACTCTACAGTAACTGTCCAGTGTATTCTGTATATATCAAAATATTGTTGAAAACGTATAGTTTACTGAGAAGCAGCTATGAACCCCTGCCCCAAAATACATATGCATGTATATGTGTAGCAATAAGAACTTCATAGATTTTCTAACCATTCCGCAATATATCAAAAACTAAAAAAAAAAAGGTGCCTACATACAAACTTTAAAGTGGAACTGCATTTCATCTGAGCATCACAAAGCAAAACCACTATTTCATTCATTTTTAATATTCAAAGAAAACTCCCCCCACCCATCCATGTCTCCATGCATTTATTTTACTGGGAAATCACTTTGAAAAACACCCCCTAGCATTTTTGGTCGTGGCCATCTTGAGTAAGGGCAGATGATTCATGTACCATTGACTTACTGGAATACATCTTTGCTTAGTTCAGGCATACAAACAGGAGGATGTGCTTAGCTCAGAAAACCCCTCTCCCCTCCAGAAGACTCCTGGGATGCATGTCTCATACTTTTACCCCAGGGGAACCCTTAAAACAATTTTCAGGCCTCAGGAAAACCCTGCTAATATATATTCCTGAGGGATAATTGGGAAAATGTCCCTTACCTTGATGGTCAGTGGGAAGAGTGCCTTCTTAAAGTGGTTGTCACAATTAGTGATGTAGCGAACCTAAAATTCGCCGTTCGCGAACGGTGAACACGAACATCGGCAAACCGGGCGAACCGCCATAGACTTCAATAGGCAGGCAAATTTTAAAACACACAGGGACTCTTTCTGGCCACAATAGTGATGGAAAAGTTGTTTCAAGGGGACTAACACCTGGACTGTGGCATGCCGGAGGGGGATCCATGGCAAAACTCCCATGGAAAATTACGTAGCTGACGCAGAGTCGGGTTTTGATCCATAAAGGGCAGAAATCACCAAACATTCCTAAATTGTTTGGAATATTGTGCTTTAAAACATCCAGTGTGTGAATACGATCAGGTATGATGTTTTATCGGTCAAGTAGTGTAAGGGTTACGCCCGTCGCCCGCTTCACAGTGACAGACCAAACTCTGACAGACCAAACTCCCCGTTTAACAGTCAGTCAGTCCATTTGCACAACCGCAAACTCCCCATTTGCACAAGGTTGGATACCAAGCTAGCCATGTCCCGTTCCTTGTCCTCACTGACATCATTGAAGGTCTCTTCCTCCACCCAGCCACGTACAACACCAAGGGTCCCCAAAAGGTGAGAACAAGCCCCCTGGGACGCCTGCTGTGGCTGGTATTCACCTCCTCAAAGCCACCTTCCTCCTCTGACTTCTCTTCTTCAGACTCCTCTCTCTGCGTTGCCACAGGTCCAGCAATTGACAACGACAAGGCTGCTTCTGGTGGTGATGGGGACTGCAACTCTTCCTCTTCATGCTCATCTACAGCCTGATCCAGTACTCTTCGCAGGGCACGCTCCAGAAAAAACGCATATGGGATGAGGTCGATGATGTTGCCTTGGGTTCGACTGACCACCAGGTTTGTCACCTCCGCAAAAGGATGCATGAGCCTACAGCCATTGTTCATGAGCATTCAGTAACGCGGCCAAAAAATACCCAGCTCCGCAGAAAGAATGAAAGAAAATGAATGTTTTTTCTATGAAAAATTATCCCGCGGATCGCTTTTGGTCTGTTCACAATGAAGCAACGACCTTATCATCTGGGGTGTGCCAACATACTCCTAGAGGTGATCGCTTCATTGTGATACGCAAGCCCCTTCACCACGACAAGGTAACGATCACGAAGGGGAATTGACACATGTATGTGCCTTTTTTTTTGTTTTTTGTTTTTTTTGCAGCTACAGTGTAGCACCAGAGGCCAGAAAAATTAGGCATGTACACATGCATGAAAAAGTAGGTATTGTTGCAGCCGCTGCTGTAGCAGCGGCCTGAAAAATTGAGGTTTTCAAGGCAGAAAGTGCACTAAAACATTGCGGCTTGAACCGTAGTTGGTGGCGGAGACGTCACGTAAGTCATCCGGCATGCAGAGAATGATTAAATACAGCAGCATGTGGACCATTTTTAGCCCAAGGCATCTCAGTCATCACCAGGCCTTTTTTAGTCAAATGCATCCCCCACTGTCAGTCCCTTCGGGATCCATGCCTCATTCATCTTAATAAACGTGAGGTAATCAAGACTTTTTTGACCTAGGCGACTTCTCTTCTCAGTGACAATACCTCCTGCTGCGCTGAAGGTCCTTTCTGACAGCACACTTGAAGCGGGGCAGGCCAGAAGTTCAATGGCAAATTGGGATAGCTCAGGCCACAGGTCAAGCCTGCACACCCAGTAGTCAAGGGGTTCATCGCTCCTCAGAGTGTCGATATCTGCAGTTAAGGCAAGGTAGTCTGCTACCTGTCGGTCGAGTCGTTCTCTGAGGGTGGACCCCGAAGGGCTGTGGCGATGCGTAGGACTAAAAAAGCTCCGCATGTCCTCCATCAACAAGACGTCTGTAAAGCGTCCTGTCCTTGCCGGCGTGGTTGTGGTGGTAGGAGGAGGATTACTTTCACCTCTTCCCCTGCTGGATTCCCGTTGTGCTGTGACATCACCCTTATATGCTGTGTAAAGCATACTTTTCAACTTATTTTGTAGCTGCTGCATCCTTTGCGACTGCCGGTAATTGGGTAACATATCAGAGACTTTCTGCTTATACCGGGGGTCTAGTAGCGTGGCCACCCAGTACAGGTCGTTCTCCTTCAGCTTTTTTATACGAGGGTCCCTCAACAGGCATGACAGCATGAAAGACCCCATTTGCACAAGGTTGGATGCCGAGCTACTAATGTCCAATTCCTCGTCCTCACTGATGTCATTGAAGGTGTGTTCTTCCCCCCAGCCACGTACAACACCACGGGTACCAGATAGGTGACAACGAGCACCCTGGGATGCCTGCTGTGGTTGGTGTTCCTCCTCCTCAAAGCCACATTCCTCCTCTGACTGCTCTTCCTCAGACTCCTCTTCCAGTGTTGCCGCAGGTCCAGCAAGCGATGGTAAGGCTGTTTCTGGTGGTGGTGATGGTGACCACAACTCTTCCTCTTCCTCTTCACGCTCATCTACGGCCTGATCCAGCACTCTTCGCAGGGCACGCTCCAGGAAAAAAACATATGGGATGATGTCGCTGATGGTGCCTTCGGTGCGACTGACTAGGTTTGTCACCTCCTCAAAAGGACGCATGAGCCTACAGGCATTGCGCATGAGCGTCCAGTAACGTGGCAAAAAAATACCCAGCTCCGCAGAGGCTGTCCTAGCACCCCGGTCATACAAATACTCGTTGGAGAGGTTTTTTTTTTTTTTTTTTTTTTGTTGATCTCTGGAGAGTTTGTAGTTGTGTTTTGCCTCCGTCCCTATTAGAGTTTGGTGTGGGGTATGGGTTGGTTTCTCAGGCCATAAGGTGGGACTTTTACGGGCAAGTGATGGATACACAGTTGTATAAAATTATAATGACAATTTATTATGGATGAATTTGTATATACAATAAAGATATTTAAAAGACATTAGTGGTGATGTTTGGTGTTTGGGTTACAGACCCAAGGTGCATGGAAAATGCTAGTTTTGGAAAAAGAGTTTCCGTGACAATGGTGCAGTATGTGTGACTTTTATTTTTGATGAAAAAGGACTCTGTTTCTCCAGGCTGGGTTGCTTGGATGCATCACAGAGATTTCATCAAAAATGTTGACCCGACGCGTTTCGGCTAACAGGGTAGCCTTTGTCAAGGGTTTAGTGTCACCAAGTCTGTAGAAATAGTGACATATATATCAGGATTTTCATCATTTTCATATAGTGGGTTATATAATGACGGTATAATGAATACATACATTTTGACCCGTTTTTGGTGATGCTTATTCAAAATCTTAGAAGATCCGCAACGAGAACCAAAGGAGAGCAACCTGCAGGTATTGTCAGTGGTAAATATTAAAAAATACTGAATACAGCTGGATAAAGGTACTAGCATACTTGATGGTGACATCAACTTACTAGATATTGCTTAGGTGTCCGTTTTGCCTGGGTTGGTCAATGAGATTTTGCAGCAAATAAAATATATATATACACATATATACACGCATATATGCATAAACATACAGCGAGGTACACACATGCACACATACATATATCCGCATACACATACATGTATATCTGAAGGCCTGGCCAATCTGTGGGTATATAATATATATATATAAGGAAATATATAAATACCTTTCCTTCCCCCCTTCCCCCTTCCCCCCCCCCCTCCCTCTCCCTCTCCCCCCCCTTCTTTTCCCCCCCCTTCTTTCCCACAGGACCTCCAAACTCTTGCTCTCCAGAATACAATGAGGCCCCCTTCCTTTTGTATATTTTTTCTGCTGTTAAAACTCATGATACTATACTATACACAAATATACTATTTAGTCTTATTACTGTGTAAACTTTCAAATATACGTATATATGTATGCTCGATATAACTCATCGACCCCTGATGATGAAACTATTCAATCAAGAAGAACGCACCCGGCACGGAAAGCCCCTGTGTAAACCAGGGGTTAAACTTGGAACCTCGGAATATACCATCTTCCGCAAAATCCCCCTCCCGGGATTTTAGTTCCTCCCTCCCGTGTCGGCGGCCAATAATGTGCGACCAGTCTCCCTGATGCGCGCGCACTCCACTAGCGCGTGCGCACAACAAGGGAATGACGTCAGTCACACAGGAAGCTCCGTACGTGCGGCACACAGTGCGCACGCGCGAAGGGCTTTAAAAAGGCCGGGGAATCAGCGTCTCCTCACTTCACCCTCATACCGAGGGAAGCGAGGAGACAGAGCGGACGCAACTTGCAGACAACCTGTACAAACAATCGTAAGTGTTACTCACCTTGCCAAACCAAGAAAAGCACCATACTTGGCGCCATTTGCCTGTGTCTAAAACAAGTTAAATGTAATTCCAGTATCAAACACCTGTATAAAAGACATGGACTTTGAGGACGGCTGCATTTCTTGCACCGAAAAATAGCTTACAATTTATCCTGAAACCGTGTTTGTGTAACACACCCTGTAAGTAGTGGAAAATGTATTTTCCTTATACCTCCCTTCTTTTAACATCTGAAATACCAATTTCCTTATATATATATATTATATACCCACAGATTGGCCAGGCCTTCAGATATACATGTATGTGTATGCGGATATATGTATGTGTGCATGTGTGTACCTCGCTGTATGTTTATGCATATATGCGTGTATATATGTGTATATATATATTTTATTTGCTGCAAAATCTCATTGACCAACCCAGGCAAAACGGACACCTAAGCAATATCTAGTAAGTTGATGTCACCATCAAGTATGCTAGTACCTTTATCCAGCTGTATTCAGTATTTTTTAATATTTACCACTGACAATACCTGCAGGTTGCTCTCCTTTGGTTCTCGTTGCGGATCTTCTAAGATTTTGAATAAGCATCACCAAAAACGGGTCAAAATGTATGTATTCATTATACCGTCATTATATAACCCACTATATGAAAATGATGAAAATCCTGATATATATGTCACTATTTCTACAGACTTGGTGACACTAAACCCTTGACAAAGGCTACCCTGTTAGCCGAAACGCGTCGGGTCAACATTTTTGATGAAATCTCTGTGATGCATCCAAGCAACCCAGCCTGGAGAAACAGAGTCCTTTTTCATCAAAAATAAAAGTCACACATACTGCACCATTGTCACGGAAACTCTTTTTCCAAAACTAGCATTTTCCATGCACCTTGGGTCTGTAACCCAAACACCAAACATCACCACTAATGTCTTTTAAATATCTTTATTGTATATACAAATTCATCCATAATAAATTGTCATTATAATTTTATACAACTGTGTATCCATCACTTGCCCGTAAAAGTCCCACCTTATGGCCTGAGAAACCAACCCATACCCCACACCAAACTCTAATAGGGACGGAGGCAAAACACAACTACAAACTCTCCAGAGATCAACAAAAAAAACCTCTCCATAGACCATTGGATGGATAATACATCCACTTTTCTCACGATCCCTGGAAAGCAAAAAAATCTTCAAAAAACTTTTTCTTATACCCCATAAGGTCGCTCAGCAGGACCTTAACATATATCCACTACAAGCAAGCTAGGAGATCCATAAACTTCCGCCCTCCAAGGCATAGAGCCTATTGGAGGAAAGGAAAATCGCATCTCCATAGCCAAACCGTCTATTGTTTCAACAATAGTCGATCCAAGGAAAAAACCCCCTCATTGATAACCATGGAGGACAAGCAGGACGGAGACCTAATGGGAACTGAATGGGAAAATCTAATGTCAGCCATCCAGAAAAACTTCCAAGGAAATGAACAACAAGATTCAGACATTACATCACTATTTAACAATCTCAAAAAACATCTTGAGAGAAAAGCAGCCCTACATTGGCACATAAGATCTTTTGAGAGGTACATAACGGAGGAAATCAACCCTGCTGGTTTGAGGATACAAATATTCCCAACAATGGACAACATCACCAACCAGATGAAAAAAGACTGGGAAAACGTCTTGAACGAGTGTTCAAAGAATCTAATGATATTACTTCAAGAGGAATACCTACGCCAAATAAAAAGTTTAGAAAACGATATCAAACTTATCTACGAGAAACTAACACCACTAAAAAAGATTGCTCTCTACAGCGAACAAGAAAAGAAACTCAAACAACATCTTGAGGAGTACAGCAAGGAAATACTAAAAAAGAAGGAGCAAAAATACTGGAGGGACAAAAACGCATTCAGCCAAAACCGAGCCTACAAATGGTCTAATCCCAGACTAAACAGAAGAACAAACTACAGACAACCCAGAAATGCAGGACAACAATACTCATCAGACTCCTCCTCTTACGCATCAGGAACTGAACAAAGAATGATAAGAAGGAGAGATGTACAGATCCCCCCACAAAATTATGAAACTGGAGATAGAGAAGAAGAACCTTACATCCTCGAACCTACCTCAACAAATGAAGAAGAAACGTCAGCACCCCAGAAAAATCATCAGATGTTCACAAGATCATATAAACCCAAGCAAAACCCTCCAAAAAAACAGAAAGGTTTTTTAGGGCAAACAGACCCGAAAACTCAGACGAAAACACAAAAACAGACAAAACCATAGAGATGGAAGGCGTAACCATCATAAACCTATCTTCACACACGCTAACCAAAGATCAAACAGAAGTATTGACATTAGGCTTATCCTTCTGTCCCAACAAAACATCTGATACGTTTGAAATCATAAAAGATATCAATTTATTCGCCCGAAATTTGCTCTTCAAAACAATGTATCAAAAAACACCAACGACAGAAAAACCACCCAACTTGACGGCAGCCGAGCTCAGAGCAATCAGAGACCTGAATATATTACTGGAAGAAGGAGGCCTGGAGGACTGGCCAGACGAAGACAACCAACCAGAAGGAGATGAAGACGAAGAGGAGGATCATACAACTCAAGAAAAAACAATACCAGAATTTAAAAAAAGATCTCAAAAATTTCCTCCACTTAACTTGAATCCAGCGATTGCTCTATTTGTTCGCGAAACAACCAAAGACATAGAAAAATTAAAACCCAAAAAAGATTACAAGACAAATAACCTTACCAGAAGACAAAAAGCAGCAATCAAAGAACTACAGAACCTTGAAGGTATTACAATAAAACCAGCCGACAAAGGAGGCAACATCGTACTCATGAGTAATGAAAAATATAAACAAATGTGTCTAAACATCCTGAATAACCCTGTCTGCTACAAACAAATATCTCCTGTAATGATCAACTCCTTCAAAGAAGACTTCTACCAAAAACTAGATAGAGCCCTACAAGAAGGGGCAATTACACAAACACTCTGGACCTTTATGAGAACCAAGCATCCTAGAACACCGACCTTCTATGCACTCCCAAAGGTGCACAAAAACAAACGAAACCCACCTGGAAGACCCATTATCTCAGGAAACGGCAACATAACAGAAGCCACAAGTCAGGTCATCGATGCACACCTCAGGCCCTATGTTACAACACTACCTTCATACATCAAAGACACCGTACACCTCCTACAAACATTAGAGGGCATAATCATACCCAAAAACGCTTTCCTAATCACGGTGGATGTGGAATCCTTATATAGCAACATCCCCCATAAAAAAGGCATAGAAGTTATCAAAAAAACATTAAGCCAAGGAAGCAACAGTGATTTAAAGTTCAATAACTTCATTATCCAAATGCTCGAATACATTCTCCACCATAACTTCTTTACCTTTGATGGAGTCTACTATTTACAAACATGTGGCGTAGCGATGGGCACAAGTTGTGCCCCATCCTACGCCAACATATACCTAGGAGCATGGGAAAGAGACTTTCTAACAAAAGAGGAAAACAGTCTATATACCGACCATATCACACTATGGCAACGATATATAGACGATATCCTGATCGTATGGGACGGACCAGAAGAGCTAATTGAGGGATGCCTGAAAGCAATGAATACAAACAACTACAATATGTTCCTCACACTCAACTACAGTAATCATAAAGTTCCCTTCTTGGACACCTGGATTATAAAGGAAAAAGAAGGCGCTATACGAACAACTCTATACAGAAAAGAGACAGCAGGAAACACGATCTTACATGCCACCAGTTTCCATCCGATACCTCTCAAGAAAGCCATCCCGTATAGTCAATACCTACGACTCAAACGGAACTGCAACCTGGACAAAGACTTCCAGGATGAAGCAAGACTTCTGACAAACAGACTACTCAAAAGAGGCTACACAAAGACCACACTAAGAAAAGCCTACAACAAAGCTAATCAACAAGAAAGACAACATCTCCTATTTTCAACTAAACAAACAAGTGGCAAAAAATACAAAGAAAAAGAAAAACAAGAACAAGACAACACACGGATCATACTAAGATACACCAACGAACATCCCACCATAAAAAACATTCTCCAAAAACATTGGCCAATCCTTAAAGAGGACCCCAAAATAAAACACCTGGTCTCCGAGAATCCATCAATAACATATCGCAAAGCAGGCTCCTTACAACAAAACCTCATACACAGTGAATTTAAAGAAAACATCAAAAAAGACCCATGTAAAACTAAAGGAACATATCCTTGTGGATCATGCGCACAATGCAACGTCATTAAGAAATGCGTGGAAACCACATTACCAAATGGGGAAAAATTTATACCAAGACACTTTGCAAACTGCAAAACAAAGGGAGTGATCTACTTGATGACATGCGAATGCGGAGCATACTATGTTGGGAAAACAAAACAAGAAATGGGAAAAAGAATTGGAAAACATGTAAACAGTATGGACCTTTGCAATCCCGACCTTCCACTTGGAAGACATGTAGCATATCAACATGGCTACAAAATGCCCAGAATAAACTTTATGGCTCTAGACAGAATCCATATCCCCCATAGAGGGGGGGATTGGAACAAACGTCTCCTCCAAATAGAACTACGGTGGATACAGCGCCTAAAAGCCACCGTACCTCCGGGTCTAAACGAAATAGCAAGCTATCGCCCTTTCCTGGAAGGTTTTGTATCAGGAAAAACTGATTAAACACCAAAACCCCAAAAAAACTAATAATAAGCCAAACTCACCTCACGGTCAAAATTACCTAAAATATATAAATACCTTTCCTTCCCCCCTTCCCCCTTTCCCCCCCCCCCCCCCCCCTCTCCCTCTCCCTCTCCCCCCCCCTTCTTTTCCCCCCCCTTCTTTCCCACAGGACCTCCAAACTCTTGCTCTCCAGAATACAATGAGGCCCCCTTCCTTTTGTATATTTTTTCTGCTGTTAAAACTCATGATACTATACTATACACAAATATACTATTTAGTCTTATTACTGTGTAAACTTTCAAATATACGTATATATGTATGCTCGCTATAACTCATCGACCCCTGATGATGAAACTATTCAATCAAGAAGAACGCACCCGGCACGGAAAGCCCCTGTGTAAACCAGGGGTTAAACTTGGAACCTCGGAATATACCATCTTCCGCAAAATCCCCCTCCCGGGATTTTAGTTCCTCCCTCCCGTGTCGGCGGCCAATAATGTGCGACCAGTCTCCCTGATGCGCGCGCACTCCACTAGCGCGTGCGCACAACAAGGGAATGACGTCAGTCACACAGGAAGCTCCGTACGTGCGGCACACAGTGCGCACGCGCGAAGGGCTTTAAAAAGGCCGGGGAATCAGCGTCTCCTCACTTCACCCTCATACCGAGGGAAGCGAGGAGACAGAGCGGACGCAACTTGCAGACAACCTGTACAAACAATCGTAAGTGTTACTCACCTTGCCAAACCAAGAAAAGCACCATACTTGGCGCCATTTGCCTGTGTCTAAAACAAGTTAAATGTAATTCCAGTATCAAACACCTGTATAAAAGACATGGACTTTGAGGACGGCTGCATTTCTTGCACCGAAAAATAGCTTACAATTTATCCTGAAACCGTGTTTGTGTAACACACCCTGTAAGTAGTGGAAAATGTATTTTCCTTATACCTCCCTTCTTTTAACATCTGAAATACCAATTTCCTTATATATATATATTATATACCCACAGATTGGCCAGGCCTTCAGATATACATGTATGTGTATGCGGATATATGTATGTGTGCATGTGTGTACCTCGCTGTATGTTTATGCATATATGCGTGTATATATGTGTATATATATATTTTATTTGCTGCAAAATCTCATTGACCAACCCAGGCAAAACGGACACCTAAGCAATATCTAGTAAGTTGATGTCACCATCAAGTATGCTAGTACCTTTATCCAGCTGTATTCAGTATTTTTTAATATTTACCACTGACAATACCTGCAGGTTGCTCTCCTTTGGTTCTCGTTGCGGATCTTCTAAGATTTTGAATAAGCATCACCAAAAACGGGTCAAAATGTATGTATTCATTATACCGTCATTATATAACCCACTATATGAAAATGATGAAAATCCTGATATATATGTCACTATTTCTACAGACTTGGTGACACTAAACCCTTGACAAAGGCTACCCTGTTAGCCGAAACGCGTCGGGTCAACATTTTTGATGAAATCTCTGTGATGCATCCAAGCAACCCAGCCTGGAGAAACAGAGTCCTTTTTCATCAAAAATAAAAGTCACACATACTGCACCATTGTCACGGAAACTCTTTTTCCAAAACTAGCATTTTCCATGCACCTTGGGTCTGTAACCCAAACACCAAACATCACCACTAATGTCTTTTAAATATCTTTATTGTATATACAAATTCATCCATAATAAATTGTCATTATAATTTTATACAACTGTGTATCCATCACTTGCCCGTAAAAGTCCCACCTTATGGCCTGAGAAACCAACCCATACCCCACATACAAATACTCGTTGACCGTTTTTTCTTGTTGGAGCAGGCGGTCGAACATTAGCAGTGTTGAATTCCAACGTGTCGGGCTGTCGCAAATCAAGCGCCTCACTGGCATGTTGTTTCGCCGCTGAATATCTGCAAAGTGCGCCATGGCCGTGTAGGAACGCCTGAAATGGCCACACACCTTCCTGGCCTGCTTGAGGACGTCCTGTAAGCCTGGGTACTTCTGCACAAAGCGTTGCACAATCAGATTCAACACATGTGCCATGCACGGCACATGTGTCAACTTGCCAAAATTCAATGCCGCCAACAAATTGCTTCCGTTGTCACACACCACTTAGCCGATCTCTAGTTGGTGCGGGGTCAGCCACTGATCCACCTGTGCGTTCAGGGCGGACAGTAGTGCTGGTCCGGTGTGACTCTCTGCTTTCAGGCAAGTCAACCCCAAGACAGCGTGACACTGTCGTATCCGGCATGTGGAATAGCCCCTGGGGAGCTGGGGGGGTGCAGATGGTGTGGAGCAAGACGCAACAGCAGAAGAGGACTCAGCCGAGGAGGTGCTTGGCAGCCGCCAGCAGGTTTACCTAATGCGCAGTGTAAGTGATATACCTGCCCTGACCGTGCTTTGCAGACCAGCTATCAGTGGTCAGATGGACCCTTGCCCCAACACTGTGTGCCAGACGTGACATGATTTCATTTTCCACAATAGAGTACAGGTTGGGGATTGCCTTTTGTGAAAAATAATTTCGGCCGGGTACCTTCCACTGCGGTGTCCCAATAGCGACAAATTTTTTGAAGGCCTCAGACTCCACCAGCTTGTATGGTAAAAGCTGGCGGGCTAAGAGTTCAGACAAGCCAGCTGTCAGACGCCGGGCAAGGGGGTGACTCTGTGATATTGGCTTCTTACGCTCAAACATTTCCTTGACAGACACCTGACTGTGGGCAGGTGAGCAGGAACTGCTGAAGGTGAGAGGCGGAGGGGCGGGTTGTTGATAGGGGGCATGGAGGACAGCAGTGGTTGACGTGGCTGAAGATGCTGGACCAGGAGGAGGATGGTGGCTTTCAGTTTGTGTGCTGCTTTTACTCATGTGTTGATCCCATAGGCGTTTGTGATGTGAGATCATGTGCCTTCGCAAAGCAGTTGTACCTAGGTGGGTGTTGGACTTCCCACGACTCAGTTTCTTTTGGCACAGGTTACAAATGTCATCGCTGATATCAGAGGCAGACACACAAAAAAAATGCCACACTGCTGAGCTTTGCAAGGACGGCATTCTGGTGGTGGCAACAGCTTGCGTTGATTGGCGTGCTGTCTGGCTGACCCCGGGTGCCGAATCTACATGCTGTCTGACTGCGCCACTAGCTCCTTGCGATGACCTCCTCCCCCTGCTTCCAACTCGTCTCCTCCTCCTCCTCTCTGTCTCCCCATCTGAACTTTCCCCCTCTTCTTCTGCTCTTCGAGCAGGCACCCAGGTGACATCCACAGACACATCGTCATCATCAGCCGCTTCACTTGACAACTCAGCAAAGGCAGCAGCAGCAGGTACAACATCATCATCATCATCACAATGTACGTCCATGTGTATAATGCTGCCTGACTGAGACATATCCCCGTTATCTACATCCTCTGGCACTAATAGTTGCGCATCACTTATTTCTTCCAACTCATGTGAAAATAACTCCTCTGACGGATCAAGTGAAGCGGCTGTGGTGCTAGTGTTGGTGGTGGTGCCGGCGGGCTGGCGAGTGGTAAATTGAGAGGTGCCCGAAGCTGAGCTGGAGGAGGATGGTGCATTAAGGTTCCGAGCGGAAGCTGTAGACGATTGGGTGTCCTCTGTAAGCCAGTCAACTATGTCCTCAGAATTTTTTGAGTTCAGGGTCTGTGGTGGCCTCTGAACACTGGGCATTATTCTACGGCCTAAGGAAATCACAGCACCACGACCACGACGGCCCTTGCGGGGTGGCCTGCCTCTGCCTGTCATTTTTTTTTTTTTAATGTGTTGTACTATGAGTGCAAGGTGCTGTGCCACCCTATAGGAGTGTTGGGCAGTGGGTACAGTACACTCTGTGGGCCTGACAGTCACTGGCACCCAGGCAACTGCAATTATAAAAAAAAATATATTTTTTTACTTTGCAAGCTGCTGTGCCACCTTATATATCAGTGGTGGGTGGGCAGTGGCACAGTACACTCTCTGTGGACCTGACAGTCACTGGCACCCAGGCAACTGCAATTATAAACAAAATATATATTTTTTTACTTTGCAAGCTGCTGTGCCACCTTATATATCAGTGGTGGGTGGGCAGTGGCACAGTACACTCTCTGTGGACCTGACAGTCACTGGCACCCGGGCAACTGCAATTATAAACAAAATATATATTTTTTTACTTTGCAAGCTGCTGTGCCACCTTATATATCAGTGGTGGGTGGGCAGTGGCACAGTACACTCTCTGTGGACCTGACAGTCACTGGCACCCAGGCAACTGCAATTATAAACAAAATATATATTTTTTTACTTTGCAAGCTGCTGTGCCACCTTATATATCAGTGGTGGGTGGGCAGTGGCACAGTACACTCTCTGTGGACCTGACAGTCACTGGCACCCAGGCAACTGCAATTATAAAAAAAAATATATATTTTTTTACTTTGCAAGCTGCTGTGCCACCTTATATATCAGTGGTGGGTGGGCAGTGGCACAGTACACTCTCTGTGGACCTGACAGTCACTGGCACCCAGGCAACTGCAATTATAAAAAAAATATATTTTTTTTTACTTTGCAAGCTGCTGTGCCACCTTATATATCAGTGGTGGGTGGGCACACAGTGGCACTGCAGTGGGCACAGTACACTCTGTGGACCTGACAGTCACTGGCAGCCCAGGCAACTGCAATAATAAAAAATATATATTTTTTTTTTTCAAATTGCAACAAGATGCTGTGCCACCGTATATATATCAGTGGTGGGCAGTGCACTGCAGTGGGTACAGTGCACTCTGTGGACCTGACACAGCACTCACTGCAATTATGACAGAGGAAAAAAAATATTTTTTAAAATGCAAGGTACTGTGCCTGTGCCACCTGAAATGAGTGTGGTGTGCACACAGTACAGTCTGTGGTGGGTCTGTGGCCTCTCACACACAGCGGGCAGGCAACTGCAGTGTACAATAGATCTATATATATATATATATATATATATATATATATATAAAGGAAAAACTCAATTACCAGCCTTAAAAGGGCTTTTGGGGACACTAGATATATATATATATATATATATATATATATATATATATATATATATATAAATAAAAAAAAATCCTCAATTACCAGCCCTTAAAAGGGCTTTTGGGGACACTAGATATATATATATATATATATATATATATATATATATATATATATATATATATATATATATATATATATAAATAAAAAATCCTCAATTACCAGCCCTTAAAAGGGCTTTTGGGGACACTAGATATATATATATATATATATATATATATATATATATAAGAAGAAAAAACTCAATTACCAGCCCTTAAAAGGGCTTTTGGGGACACTAGATATATATATATATATATATATATATATATATATATATATATATATATATATATATATAAAAATTACACAAATACCAGCCCTTAGAAGGGCTTTTTGGGGTGCTGTCAGGATGTTGTCCTTACAGCAGTAGTGGACCAAGAACACTGCAAGACCAGGAACACTGACTTACTGTCCCTAGCTTAACAGCAGCAGCAGCAGCAGCTCTCCCTACTCTCACTAACACACACTGCTTCAGACTGATCTAAGATGGATGCTGCCCTTGCTTATTTATAGGAGGTGGGAGGGTGTGGGAGGGAGGTATGCTGATTGGCTGGAAATGTGCCTGCTGACTGTGAAGTTCAGGGTCAAAGTTTGCCTCAATGATGTATTATAGGGGGCGGACCGAACATCGCATATGTTCGCCCGCAGCGGCGAACGCGAACATGCTAAGTTCGCCGGGAACTGTCCGCCGGCGAACAGTTCGGTACACCTCTAGTCACAATGTAACCCCTACAGACAGATAAAAAGATCATTGGTGTAATTCTGCTTACAAGTGGAGTTAAATCTGAAATAATGAAGGCACCATCAGATGGTAGATCAATAAGCCACAGCTTAAGGAACCCCTAGCAATCTTTGGAGGAACCCAGGGTGAGCATGGAGGTCACTTAGCATGGGTGCCATTCAGGGAACACTTTAGATTATGTTAATGAATGCAAAGCATTTTCTGGTTGGACAACGTGGAGAGGTGGGGAGGTGGCGTCACAATTGTGGTTTCCAGATTCCTAAGAGATCCAATGACCCAAGCTGGACCAATGTAACTATGTAAAAATTGCAATACCTAAACTTCAGCCTAAATAAAGCTCTGAAGGCTGTAAATATTTACTATAGAGATCTTACATATGTAGTCCTCTTCTGGAGGGGGATTATGAGAAATGGCCTTCCCCCAAACAAGGTATTGCACTACACCTATAGGTAAATAAGAAAACCAGAACCTTCCTTCAGTCGAAAGGTTGTACTGATGATAAAGCTGGCAGTACCTCCACCCAGGGCACTGTCTCTATAAACAGAGGGGATTCTATTCCTGGGAAATGAATCCGTAACCCAAACAAAGCAATTGGGAACAGAAGAATTAGTGCATCCAGCACATAACATTAACCATAAGTACATAGATACTTCATCAGTATAGAAATAAGACAAGCTTTTTATAAGAAGAGATTAATAACAATACAAGTGGTTAATGGAAATGGTAATTAAAAAAAAAAAAAATGATACCTTGTCCTGCGGTTTATTTGTGTCTGTGAGGCAGTCAGCTGTGGTACAGTAATTAGGAATATGTTGTGGGTACAAGGACTGTTATATGTGTGCAGTGTATATAGCGACTCGGCAAAGATTCTGTTTAAGGATTCCCTTTGAGGTCCCTCCCACTGATCTGACAAAAATCACAAAATCTGACCATGCCCATCGTTCGTCATGGTGGGCTATGCATGCTGCAGAACTTATTTATATGTTTTATCCCAGGGTGCCCCAGGTCTTTCATAATCCTGGTCATGCTCACAATTTGTCACTCTGTTTTGAGTTTTTAATTGTAAAGCCAGGCAGATTACTTGTAATGAGTATTGTTAATGTGTAAATATTGTTTATGCTATTTAAATATCAGCTGTCTTAGTTTATTATAGGAATTTCTGTCACATTTCAGGATATCAGTAAAAAATGTTGTCTGTCTGTAAATTTTTCATGTTTTGTCAATTAAAAAATCAAGAGGGGTTGGCAACCCTGGGAGAGGGGTGAACATTTTTTAAGCATAGCTAGTGTTAGACTGGAATTAAACTTTAAAGCTCAAAAAGATAAAAGTAAGGCATATACGGATTCAGAGAAATTCAGAGATTCAGAAGGCCTCTTTGGTGGACCAAGGATTATGGGATGTAATAACATAGTGTAGGGTGGTAAATTTAGTTTTTGGCTCCTTCTGTAATCAAGGGAGAAGTGATTGTGTGGTCTGGGTTTCATGGGCTGGGAGTTTGATGGCTTCCCCCTGCCTCTAGAAAAAGTTTATAGAGCTTAGGGAGGAGGAATTCAAATACACAGACTGAATGTTGATCAGGGCCAAGCCAATCCTTGGGAAGATGCGCCCAGATGTTGGCTGGGGAAGCTGATAAATAGTTTGGAGCCCTAGTCTTTCCCCAGCAAGGAGAGTTCCAAGTCTCTGGGAGCTATTGTCCCTGAGGCAGCCTATGGACTGTGTTGCTGTTCTGTAGGGTCTCAGCGGTGGCAGTGCTGGGACCTGGAAGTGATCTGGAACTGACTGCAGGACTTCACCAAAGGGATCTGGTCTTGAGCAGTACTGTCTTACTCACTGGACTGTGGCTGGAGAAGGCTGAAAAGTGACAGCTGTCCTGAGGACTTGTGAGTAATGACCATGAACTGTTTTCTGGTGACTGTGAGCTTTTGGGATATAAGTGCCAGAGTTTTGATTGGAATGAAGCTGCTTTCGTAGAGTCTCAGATATTGACCATTCCCTTGTCCTCAGCAGTGTCTTCGACAGTGAGCTTAGAGAAGAAGGTCCTGATGTACTGTGCAGCAGGGGCGTAACTACAGGGGTTGCAGGGGTTGCGATTGCTACCGGGCCCCATGCTCCAGGGGGCCCAGTAGCAAACCAGTGGGTGAACTTCCAGGATTGCAAAAGTCACACTTGCGACCGGACCCTGGCATTGCACCACTGTGGGGAGGCCCCAAGATTGCAGGAAGGGAGCCCACTGCAGAACTTGTGAAAGGATCCTGCTGCGGGACTGTAATAAAAGGCCATGCAACGAGAATAAAGAGCCCCAGGATTAGTGGGAAGAGCCCTGGGCTTGAAGGGAAGGGCCCCGGCCAGGGATCTGGGGGGGCCCTTCATGGTTTCTTGCATCAGGGCCCTGAAGGCTCTAGTTACGCCTCTGCTGTGCAGTGTTCCTGAGATTGCACTGGGTACCATTAGCTGTGCAGTGGTGCAGGGTAACCAGATGCCAAAGACACTTGCCTCATGGTCCCTTACTGTGAGGCTTTAGACTGTCCAAAAGTCACAGTTGCTGGAGTATCCCAAATCCTAATCCCTCTCCAATTACAAGTTTTACCAGCAATAAATAACAAAAAGACAACCCCTAGAACGTTTATTGGAGCCCGAGTGAATGGACTGTTGCTTTGGTGGCTAGTGGCCTCTGTACTGCTTGGGGGAGAACCAGTTAAAGCCAGGAGTCCCTGCGAGGGTAGCACTACATTAAAATTCATAGTAATGTTTTTTGATCTAATTCTTTAAATTGTCGTTCTCTGTATTTTTCAATCCACTGTAGCAGTGAACCCGAACCTGTTTCCTAGTGGCTAAGCCCGAGCACTGTCAAATAATAAAGGGTGTAACATCACCTCTCCCTCTATACTCTAACACTAGTCGACACCAGGTATTTTTGGTGTAGGCCATGACATAGAAAGAATGCTGGAGAGGTAAGGTTAAATGACTCCTTAAGGGAACCTATAGCATGCCTTGTGTAACCAAGAAAAAAGATCCTTTTAGTAGGAGACTACAACCTCAACCTCCACAACATCTCCAAAATACGCTCCTTTTTAACCAATGACACAACAAAGCTCTTAACTCACTCCCTGGTCATCTCTCGCCCCGACTACTGCAACTCCCTTCTCATTGGCTTACCCTTACTTAGGCTATCCCCCCTTCAATCCATCATGAATGCTGCTTCCAGACTCATCCACCTTACCAATCGCTCAGTGTCCGTTACTCCTCTCTGTCAATCCCTCCACTGGCTTTCACTCACCCAAGAAATTAAATTTAACATTCTAACAACAACTTACAAAGCCATCCACAACTTAACCCCCAGCTACATCACTAGCCTAGTCTCAAAATACCAACCTAATTGTTCTCTTCGTTCCTCTTCATTCCTATTAAGATCACCTGCTCTCTAGCTCCCTCGTCACCTCCTCCCATGCTCGCCTCCAGGACTTATCCAGAGCCTCTCCAATCCTATGGAACTCCTTACCCCAATCTGTCCAACTATCTACCGCAGAGCTGTCTTACCGAATGGACATGCTGGGCAGTTGCCTGGGAGCCCCACCTGCCCAGGGGGCCCTACCTGCCCAGCGACCTAGCCCCAGACAAGCATTAGTCCCGATTCCCGTGTGGATCCCGCCGCCGAACTTAGCAGGTGGCAAGCGTCTGTTTGCCCTGCGCTGCTGTCAGGCCTCTTGGGCCGTGGAGGGGGAGCTCACAACTGCAGGAATGCCTGTCTGCCTCCATGGGAACAGGCACACACAGGACAGTGGAGTCTGACTCCCATCCGTGTGTGTGTTCACAGGACCCAGCCACCAAACTTGGAAGCTGTCATTACCCTGGCACTGCTGTACCAATAAATATCGCCTTATCGATAATTTGCATTTTTATTCTTGTGGGTGATTGTGTAGGCGGGGCCCCAGTGCACTGCATTGCCCGGGGGCCTATGATGCTCTTAAGATGACACTGATCTACCGCTCTATTAGCTTTTAGACGTTCCCTGAAAACCCTCCTCTTCAGAGATAGCCTACCCACACCTAACAATTGTATTTTAATTTTCTCCATCAGCTCAACCCCCACAGTTATTACCTTTTGTTTCACTTGACCCTCCCTTCTAGATTGTAAGCTCTAACGAGCCGGGTCCTCTGATCCCTCCTGTATTGAATTGTATTGTAACTGTACTGTCTGCCCTCATGTTGTAAGGCACTGTGCAAAATGTTGGCGCTATATAAACCCTGTATAATAGTAATAATACTACTAAGGCTAAGCAGACTACTGGGTTGAGGAAGTGTCAGGAGGTATAAGTTGTTCTTTGCATACCAGAAGTTCTTCAATGAGAATTTCTCAGCAAATATTTAAACTCAACACAACATTTTTATTTAATCATTTTTAATTCTTTGTACAATTACTGACACAAAATGCATTTGTAACATAAAATTTGTCTAAACAGCAGTGTTTACAGGAACATGAGACCAAGCGAATGAGAATTCAGAACAGCATTAAAGAAAAATATTCAAGCAGAACTTTACTTGACTTGACTTAATTGACTTGGGAACCATGGCTCCATTCCCCCTCTGTAATTATAATAATCAGTAGTTCGTTTTTTTTGGAGGGCTATTACTTTTTTAAAATATTTTCGCAAAGTTGTCGCTCTTTTTTTGTTTATAGCGCATGATCAAAAAATTGCACAGGTGATCAAATACCACCAAAAGAAAGCCCTGTTTGTGGGAAAAAAAGGATGTCAAATTAGTTTAGGTACAGCGTCGCACCACCGCGCAATTGTCCGTTAAAGTCACGCAGTGCCGAATCGCAAAATAGGTCCTGGTCAGGAAGGGGGTAAAATCTTCCGGGGCTTAAGTGGTTAACAGGTACCCAGCCGATCAGGGAAGGTGGGATAGTGAAGGGGGGGGAGGGGCGGTAGGGGGAGGAGTAAAGTTCATCTTTAAGTAAATACGGTATCTCCCAAAAGTGAGTACAAGCTAGGAGTAGGATTGTTATACATTTTTTAAACCATTTTATGTGTCTTTTTTAATTAAAAAAAAAAAAAATAAAAAATAAACTATCAGAATTGTTTTATACAGTATACTACTCTCTGCATGCACAATATAGATTTAAGGCCATTTAACCACTTGCCGACTGGCCGCCGCAGATATACTGCGTCAGGCTGGCTCGGCTGCGCAAACCGCCGTACCTGTACGGTGGTTCGTGGGAGTGCTCCTGGGGGGGCGGGGACCGTGATTGCCGCTGGGCACCCGCGATCGCTCCCCGCTGAGAGAAAACGACGGTCTGCTGTTGTAAACACAGCAGACCGTTGTTCTCTCTGAAATGAACACAGAGCACCTGTGATCCTCCTATCTAGGATCACAGGTCTCTGTGTTCATTTCACAAGCCCCTCCCCCATATAGTTAGAAAACACCCCCCTAGGCATACAATTAACCCCTTGATCACCAACTAGGTTAACCCCTGTCATTATTACAGTAACAGTGCATATTTTTTAGCACTGATTACTGTAGTAATGTCACTGGTCCCCCCCAAAAGTGTAAAAAATATCAGTTAGGGGTCTGATCTGTCCGCCGCAATGTCGCAGTCCCGCTAAAAATCGCTGATCGCCGCCATTACTAGTAAAAAAAATAATATTAATAATAAAAATGACATAAATCTATTCCCTAGTTTGTAGACGCGATAACTTTTGCGCAAACCAATCAAAATACTCTTATTGGGATTTTATTTTACCAAATATAAGTAGAAAAATACAAATTGCCCTAAAATGAAGAGAAAATTAGATTTTTTTATTTTTTTTGGAAATGTCATATTATAGAAAGTGAAAAATATAGTTTTTTTTTTTTTTTTTTCAGAATTGTCACACTTTTTTTGTTTATAGCGCAAAAAATTAAAAAACGCACAGGTGATCAAATACCATCAAAAGAAAGCTCTATTTGTGGGAAAAAAGGACATCAATTTTATTTTTGGGTACAGCGTCACACAGCGCAATTGTCCGTTAAAGTATCACAGTGCCGAATTGCAAAATATGGCCTGGTCATTAAGGGGGCAAATCCTTCCGGTCCAGAAGTGGTTATAGTCTCACACATTTTTATTTATTTTATATTATGCTTTTTGCCCAGTTCCTATAATGTTGAGTCACAGGAAACTGATTAGATACACAATCAGCATTTTTACCAATTCAGTACCGGGCACTTTTATTCCCTTCTTGCCCAGTTTTCAGCTTTCAGTGCTGTCACAATGGCGCGGTCATACAACACTGTATCCAAAGTATGTTTTTATAATTTTGTTCACACAACTAGAGCTTTTTTTTGGTGGCATTTAATCACCACTGGGTTTTTTTATTTTTTGCTAAATACAACCAAACATTTTGAAAAAAACATGTTTTTCTTTGTTTCTGTTAAAAAAAAAATTTGCAAACAAATAATTGTTCTTCAGAAATTTAGGCCAAAATGTATTTTGTTGCATTTCTTTGGTAAAAAAATAACCAAAATCAGTGTATATAATTTAGTCTGTAGGAAGGAGGACTGTAGGAGTCCACAACTAATCGATCAGCCCTAAGGTACTGACGGCCTATCTCATTTCTTGAGGGCCAAAAATGTCAGGACAGTACAAATACCCCCCCAAATGACTCCTTTTTGCAAAGTAGACAGTCCAGGGGATTTATTTAGAGGCATTGTGAGCAAGGCCGGGACAAGGGGTGGGCAGAAGGAATGGATGCCTTGGGCACAATGGTTTATTGCAGGGATGGGGGGGGGGGGCACCTTGTCCCTAAACCTAAGGGAAGGGGGGGCGCAGTTTGGCATCCTTGCCCTGGGCGCTGGATGACCTTGTCCCAGCACTGATTGTGAGTTTTTGAAGTTGTAATTTTTTGTTATAATTTTTTTGAATATTAAGAAATTTTTTAAAAATTCACAATTCTTTCCCTTTTATATACTGTCACCAGTGTAGTACAGCATCATTATATACCTGGTGTGGCAGTTATTAGGGACACCAACTGGTGACAGTATGAACAAAAATATATATATTCTTTTTCAATTTTTTTTATTTGTTTTTTTATTATTTTCTGCAATTTATTTTTACGTTTTTTTTATTTGTTTAACCTCTTGCCGACTGCCGCACAACTATATACGGCGGCAGTCAGCCCCTCACAGACAAAGTGACGTAGGGGTACGTCACTAGCCTGTGAGGCTCTAGGGGGCGAGCGCACGCCGCCGGAGATGCGCTCCAGCCCCCGCTCGTTCACGGACTCCCCCGCGTGTGTGACCGGCGGACCCGATGTCCGCCGGTCACTCACGATCATCGGGTGGAGAGGGAGAAAGGCAGGCGGCTAATGTAAACAAAGCCGCCTGTCATTCTCCCCTGTGTAAGAACAGAGATAATACAGTCCTGCTATGTAGGATCGTATATCTCTGTAGTTACACAAACAGCCACATCCCATAACAGTTAGAAGCACGCCCCTAGGGACACACTTAACCCCTCCTTCTCCAATAAAGTTAACCCCTTCCCTGCCAGTGTTATTTTTACAGTAACAGTGCATATTTTTAGCACTGATTACTGTAGTAATGTCACTGGTACCCCCAAAAGTGTCAAAAATTTCAGTCAAGGGTCCGATCTGTCCACCGCAATGTCGCAGTCCCGCAAAAAAATCGCAGATCGCCGCCATTACTCGTTAAAAAATAAAAATGACAAAAATCTTTCCCTTAGTTAGTAAACGCAATAACTTTTGGGCAAACCAATCAAAATACGCTTATTGCGATTTTTTTTTTACCAAACATATGTAGCAGAAAACAAATTGGCCTAAAATGTTAAAAAATTTTGATTTTTACATTTTTTTGGGGAATTTCATATAAAAAAAATGTGAAAACTATTGTTATTTTTGCAAAATTGTCGCTCTTTTTTTGTTTATAGCGCATGATCAAAAAATCGCACAGGTGATTAAATACCACCAAAAGAAAGCTCTGTTTGTAGGAAAAAAAGGACGTCAATTCCATTTGGGTACAGCGTCGCACGACCGCGCAATTGTCCGTTAAAGTCACACAGTGCCGAATCGCAAAATAGGCCCTGGTCAGGAAGGGGGTAAAATCTTCCGGGGCTTAAGTGGTTAACACACTGTGACCAGAGCAATATAATGTTACCATAGTAACACTGTACTACTCTGGGGAAGTAATTCGGACTTTTTGTTGTTGTTGTTGTTTTGCTATACACATTGATTGCTTATAGCAGTAAATTGCATTGATATACTGTAAGCAAGCATTTTAGTGAATGAAATCGATTCAGTTTGTTTAGTTGTGATTGGCCACAGCTAATCACATGGTACAGGTGAGCTGTGATTGGCCCTGTCTGTATCATGTGTTCACTGTGACCAATTACAGCTAACAACACAATTGTAACAATGAATGTCATGAACCAAAGCCATCCATTGTTTACAATTGTCATTTGATCTGCTGTGATTAGTCACAGTGATCACATTGTACCGGCAGTCATTAATAACAGATGAAGCTCTTAGCACGGTGGCACACGGAGCTCATTCCCGGAGGACGTCATATGACGTCTACCTGAATTGACCCACTCGGCCGTCAAATTGCTATAGGCTGGGGGGAAACTGGTTAAATATTTTTTTTCATTTATTTTTATTACACCATTGTACAAAATGTAATAAGCAAAATATTGTACAAATGAAGGCTAAACAATATCCAGCAGTGCATTGCACACTTAAAGCGGAGTTCCGGGCACAAAAAAAAAACATCCGCTAGTTCTGGATAACCTGAAAAGGAATTGGATAGTTAGGTTTTTTTTTTTTTTTAAACTCACCTTGTAATTGAAGATCGTAAATACTCACCTCAGGGTACTTCCTCCCTCGGAGCCGCAGCTCACCCCGTCACTTCCTGCCTCGCGATGATTCCTGGGAGCTGAACGTCATAGCTCCCAGGAATCAATGCGACGGCACCGGCCCCGCACGTCATTTCCGGGCGACACCGCATTCCCCTGCTAAACAGCTTCTGGGCATGCCCAGAAGCTGTTTAGGAATGCGGCGCCGCACCGGAAGTGACGAGAGGGGCCGATGCGGCGCATTCTGGGAGAAGACGCGGAAGAAGACGCAGAAGAGGACCGCGCCGGCTTCAGCTGCCCACAAGAGAGATGGAAAAGCTGTGGAAGAAATTTTATAAGTAAGTATTTCTTCTAAAATGTAAGTGCGAACCGGGACAGATCAGAGGCTAGCCATTGTGGAATGTGCTAGCCCTGACTGTCCCGGGGGTATGCTTATTGAAAAATGACATCTGTGCCCGGAACTCCGCTTTAATATGAGGGCCAACATGTGTTGTTCTAAAGCTGGCCACACAAGATTGAGCTTTTTTCGTTCAGCCAGCCGGCTGAGCGAAAAAACTGAACTGATTCCCTCATCCAGTAATAACGCTCACAGTGAGCGATGCAACCCTTATGGAGAGCAACTATTGACACTTTTGGCCCAATTTGGACATTGTCACTTAGGGGTGTACTCACTTTTATGGCCAGCGGTTTAGACATTATTTGCTGTGTGTTGAGTTATTTTGAGGGGACAGCAAATTTACACTGTTATACAAGCTGTACACTCACTACTTTACATTGTAGCAAAGTGTCATTTCTTCAGTGTTGTCACATGAAAAGATAGAATAAAATATTTACAAAAATGGGAGGGGTGTACTGACTTTTGTGAGATACTGTATTTGTAAATAAATGGCCAGGGATTCAATTTACCTATACCAGACCCTTCTCTTGATGAGGGGCTGGTATAAATGTTACTAAGGGACCGCTTTAAAAAAAAAAAGAAAAAAATATTGTGTGGTTACCCCTAAAATAGATACCAGGCCCTTATCTGTCATGAGAGAAAGGAAGTCTGCAGAGCCGCCGCCCCTCCCCCTCCCTTCCCAGATAGGTTACAAAGGTGGAGGATCAAAGGCTGTGGCAATATGGGGGCTACATGGAGGAGGGAGATCTCTGGCACTGCAATACTGCCACTGGTCTCCTCTATCATGCAGCCACCATAGCACTGCAGACCTCCCCAACCATTCCTATGCAGCCACCTGAGTACCCACCCCAAACCCCCCAACTTAAGGCCCCATTCACATGGGATTCAGGCTAGAATGCAAATTCTGGTGGCAAGAATCAGAGGCTTCCTGCGGCCAAAATGACGAGTATTTGTATATAGTTGTGGCTGCTCAGCCTATACAATGAGCCAATGAGCAGCTGGTGGTGGCCACAGCTGTCCATGGTTGTTCGGATATAATCGGACACCTGCGGTTACGGACTGGGTGCAGGTGCATCCAGGGACAAATCTCTAACCACAGCTAATCGATGGAAGTGCCAACAATATCGGATATCTGCCACCTGTCATTTCTTTGTATGGGCTGAGCAGCCACGGCTTTTTGCAAACACCTGTAATTCAGGAAGCCCCTGACATATCCTTAAATAGACATTTTCTACAGATATTAATATAAATTCTTCATCTAAGTCAGTTAATTATAAGATAACACATTTTAAACTTAACCACTTCAATACTGGGCACTTTCCTCCCTTCCTGCCCAGGGCAATTTTCCCCTTTTAGCGCTGTTGCATTTTGAATAACAATTGCGCGGTCATGCAACACTGTACCTACACCAAATTTATGTAATTTTCCCCCCACAAATAGAGCTTTCTTTTGGTGGTATTTGATCACCTCTGTGTTTTTTCCTTTTTGCTAAACAAATAAAAAAAGACCGAAAAGTTTGAAAAAAAAAAAAAGTTTTTTTGTTTATGTTATACAATTTTGTAAATAAATATGTTTTTTCCTGCACTGATGAGCACTGATGAGACTGCACTGACAGGCACTGATGAGGAGGCACTGACAGGGTGGCACTGATAGGCGGCACTGATAGGCACTGATATGTGGCACTGATAGGTAGCACAGATATGCAGCATTGGTGGGCACTGATAGGCGGCACTGCTAGGCACTGATAGGCGGCATTGATGGGCACTGATAGGTGGCACTGATGGGCACTGATAGGTGGCACTGATGGGCACTAATGGGCACTGATTGGCGGCACTGGTGGGCACTGATGGGCACTGATGGGCAGCACTGATCGGCACTGACAGGCGGCACTGATGGGCACTAATGGACACTGATAGGCGGCACTGGTGGGCAATAATGGGCACTGGTGGGCGACACTGAAAGATGGCAATGATGGGCACTGGTGGGCAGCACTGATGGGGAGAGCAATGGGGGGCTCCCTGAGCCCTGATTGCCATCCCTGGTGGCCATAGTGGGCATCCCTGGGGTCATAGGGGCATCCCTGGGGTCATGGGTGGGCATCCCTGGTGGTTCTAGTGGCACCCCCCCCCCCCCCGAGGGTCTTCACTGGTAATCAATGATCTTATTACCAGTGCCGACCCCCCCCCCCCCCCGTCAGGGGAGCCGCCAATTGGCGCTCCTTTACTCGTGCCTGTCAGGCACGAACTAAGGAAAGCCGATCAACGGCTGTTCCTGTTTACTATGTGACCAGCCGTGATTGGACACGGCTGATCACATGGTAAAGAGCCTCCGTCAGAGGCTCTTTACCGAGATCGGAGATGCAGGGTGTCAGGCTGACACCTCGCATCACCGATCGCCGCTCTGCGCGCCCCCGGGGGGCACGCAGAGCTGTATTATCCTGCTGTCGTCATATGACGTCCGGTCAGGATAATACAACCACATTCACGCCGTCAAACGCCTATAGGGCGGGCGGGAAGTGGTTAACGTGAAATGTGGATTAGACTCCCTCAAGACCTGGTGGCCAGCTCAGTAGATTGTTTTAAGAGCAGGATGCATTCCTAAATGCATAAAATAGAACTGGATCCTAACATTTATCAGTAATAACACCATGGGTAGTTGATTAATTTAAACAGGAAATATCCGATTGCCTTCTGGGGGATTTAGAAAGGAATTTTTTTCCCCACTGGAGCAAATTGGATCATGCTTTATAGGTTTTTTTTACTTCCTTTGGATCATCTTTGGGTATAAAATTGCGTATAAGGAGGTTTTCTATTTTTTTTTTTATTGGTTGAACTAGATGGACTTGTGTCTTTTTTCAGCCTAACTAACTATTGTATGTAATTGTGTAACTAGTCCATGTAGATACATTTTGCATATGCCAAATAGAAAAAAAGCCATACAACAGCACAAATCACAGAGAATGTAATAGATATTGCTTACCCAACTGCATCAGTTCTTTCACATATATGACATCATACATGATCTCTACATATATTGAATGATATCAAAGGTAAATGTCCTTGAAGAATCAATTCATATGTATAGCTTTGTTTAGGTTAGAAGGGTCTGTTTATTGGTCAAGGTTCTCCTCAAACACTCAAAAACATTCAGTAATTTCAAGCTCTAAAACAGGCTGTATATACCGTATTTTTCGGACCATAAGGCGCATCGGACCATAAGGCGCAGTATCAGTTAACAGTAAATTTCCAAACTATTTTTATATATAAGGCGCACCGGATTATAAGGCGCACTTTTTTTGTGCAACGTTGATCCGCACGGGGTTTACTTGCAGGTGCTCAATTTGCAAACATTTTTCATGGATCGGCTTAGCCTTTAAACGCAGCCTAAAAAGAATCAAAACACTAAAAAAAATACTGAGAAAAATCACTCACTTTTATTAAACTTTTAAACCGCTTTATTTTACAGTCGGCTCTATTCATCTTCCATTAAACCTTCAAACTCTTCATCGTCCGTATCGGAGTTCATCAATCAATGTGAAACAGAAATTGTTTTGAGATCCCTTCAATACTCAAGGTTCATATATAAGGCGCACCGGATTAAAAGGCGCACTGCTGGTTTTTGATAAAATTTTAGGATTTTCAGTGCGCCTTATAGTCCGAAAAATATGGTAATTGTGTCCATAAGGTAAAGAGTTCAAATTTTGCAAAATAAATCGTGTTCACTACAAAAAATTCCCATCAAACCAGGACAGCAAATCTTTTGCTATGTTAAATTGTCAAGAATGTCCATAATTGTTGGTTATTGCACACTTGTTGCTAGTTGTGGTCGATGGTAATCAATACAGGCTTATGAGTGGGTCCACTGGGCATAGGTAACAGGGCCACATGCTGCGACAAAAGCATGCATTCCTGAACTTAGACGGTAGTGTGGGTTCTTCAGAGAGGCTTATCTATTTGTAAGGCTTTTATCATTCTGTTGGTTACCCCCGACACACTCTAATACACAGGGTGTCACCAGTATTAGAAGTGTGGTGAAATCGGAGCACTGATGGTACAGGCAATCAGAAAAACCTTATACTTCAACAGTTCCCCACTGTAGTAAAGCGGGTGTTTGTTTTGGATTTTCTCTCATTTCCTGTCCTGGTGACTGGAGGAGAGGTAAAATTTAGAAATCTACCCAACAATAATCTACTCCAGCAATAAAACCAAGAGAGATAGTCTTATCCATATAAAAGGTGTGCCTGGACTTTAACGTTATCGTTTATATGTCCACTCCTCCAACCCCCTTTTCCAAGTCTTACACTTATCTGTCCTTGCTGCTCTAAGAGACCTGGACCGCATGCAGGACCTTTTCTCCTAACGTTTCTCATCTGTACTCTTTTTTCAATGCAGTCCACACTCTTCATTCACTTCTATCAAAAGCCATTCAATGGTGCACAGCTTTTCATTTTTATGAATGAAGATTGTTATTTTCATGCATAGAAAAACAGAGCCCAGCTGGAAGACATTTGAAAAGATCTTGCTGACATTTGGGAAGATCTTTGTTGAGCGGGCCACACAGCAGATCTTCGAGCAGTGGGGAAAGGTAATTATAAGACTGCGATGGGGACTTGGTAGACATATAAAAGAGGAATATACTAAAAAGTAAGTTATTGTTTAAGCCACTGCCAAAATATATATTAAATTAATTAAGTATATCTACAATATTTGGCAAAAGATTGCGGACAACCCTCAAAATCAGGTGATTCCAGGGAAGGGTATTGTCTATGCCCGTGGTCCTCAACCCTGGTCCTCAGGGCCCACTAACAGGCCAGGTTTGCAAGATAACTGAAATACATCCCAGGTGATATAATTTGCTGCTCAGTGATTGCAGTACTCTAGTCTGCATCTCCCCAAGGTAATACTTAAAATCTGGCCTGTTAGTGGGCCCTGAGGACCGGAGTTGAGGACCACTGGTCTATGCTACAGCATACAAAGATAGTTTAGACGATTGTGTTTTACCAACCTTTTTGAATGAGTTTGGGGAAGGTCCTTTTCTGTTCCAGCATGATTGTGTCCATGTGTACAAAGCCAGCTCCCAAAAGACATGGTTTGGCCAGTTTGGTGTGAAAGAACTTGAGTGGGCTGCAAAGCCCTGACCTGAACCCTACTGAACATTTTTGGGATGAATCGGGGCTCTAGTTGACAGACATATTTTTTTTTTTTTAGTTTCAATATATTTTTATTGAAAGAAATTTCACAATACAAAGAAAATGCTAGAATAATGACTGAACATATTACAACTTCCATCAAAACAGTAGTCAATTAATAAACTCGCTTTCACAGCCAATGAACATAACAGCAAGGACATCAAGTGAATAAACATAAGGGTACACCACCAGCCGATTCAGACAGAATGTTTAGTGACCAATACAGATGTAGATTTATCATGTCAACTAAACCACGTTGTTCAAGGTTGCCACCCGGAAAGGGATTTCTGGTAGTTCCCTTTGCTTGAGGCAAACATGAGTTCATAGGAACAATGATGTTGGGTCAAGTTTATAACATCTCTGACAGTAGGAGGTAGTTCTTTCTTCCAATTTCTAGTGAGAGTAAAGCCCCGTACACACGAGTTGCAATTCGGCTGGGAATTTTCGTCCGACGACCGATCTACCGATTTTCGGCTTGTTAGTATGCTGCTTCCGACAACCAACTCCAACTTTTCGGCTGAAAAAATTCTGGTGTGCAGGCTATATAATTTTTGTCGACCATCAACACACGTCCGATTTTCGTCTCATTAGTACAGATTTCGATGGGGAAAAATCTTATGAGCAAGACTAGGCATGCTCAGAGATGAAAGAGCACAAAGAAAGCAATCCAACACATGACATCACTTCTGAAATAGAATTCTGTCGTGCGGGAAAATTCGTGTGCAGTCTAGAGCACATTCCAACCAACAGACACGACTCTGGACAAAAGACGGACGACCGGTCGGCGGAAATTCGTTGCGTGTGTACGAGGCTTTAGTTTCGCCGCCAAAAGGACATGAACTATAAGGTGTCTCGATTCAGGAGAGACATCTTTTTTATCCAACCACAGTAACTGGCCTCACCTAAATTAGCTAAATTCCCACAGAAACACTCCAAAATCATGTGGTAAGTCTTCCCAAAGGAGTGGAGGCTTATAGCAATAAAGGGGAAGGGGTTGCTACACCATAATATGGTCCATGCTTTTAGAATGAGATAACCAAACATGCTTATACAGGCATGGACTGGTAGCCACAAACTTTTAGCCATATAACAGAAAAAAACACTACACTACTACTACACTGTTTTAAATATAAATTTTCACACTTCTACATTTAAAATGTCACCTAGGATTTACATGCATCTTTTTTTCTCAAGAACCTAAAGAACCATTACTTTCTACTGGCCAAAACTCAAACCACATGTTAAAAGATCAAGGAACCCCTGTTTGAGTTTCCTGTTGTAGAAGATGATGACAGCAGAATGCAGGCAAGGATAGACCATGTTCAGCATTGACGTGAGTGACTGATATATAGATCCATGTCCCAGCATACCCGAGACATCCAAATTGACAGATACAATAAACAAGATATGAAGCAGAAAGAAGATGACCATGCTTTTGATTGCGTTGTAATGAATCTTCATGTCTGGATTTCTAGAACTTGTCCCAACACCGCTCATGTTTTTGATGTGTTTCCAAAGAGATGGAACTGTCAAAAATAATGCAATGGTAAATATAATGAACGGTGGTGAGGAACCTATGTAATAAGTTACTGGAATAGTTTGTATTGTTGTGTTCTGAACAATGCCATTTGTACCAGTTTTAAATTGAGATAGAAGAAATCGCAACCCATACGGCAAACATGACACCAAAGAAAAAAACACACTCATTCCAATAAACCACGGTGTCAACTTGGACATCTTTTCCTTGAGATAGACAAACACAACATTCTTGTAGTTTGCAATTTTTACACAGTAATAAACACAGAGAAGGCTGGCAAGCCATATGGAGATATAGTTCATAGCTATTCTGGCCAGGCCAAAATAATTGCTTAAGTAGCTTTGATGGACTCTTGACAAAAGTGAACGCAAGATGTAATGAAGACCAACTAGACCCTGGTAGATCAACCGGGACAGGCAAAGACTGGTGACAATTGTATCTCCAGTAGCAAGGCATTTATTCCTCATCCAGGTCTTGCAGTTCATTAGCACTATGAATCCATTGAGTGCCATCCCCAGAAAAATATTAACCAATAAAGCAATTTTTAAAAACTCCTGAAAAATGGACTCCATTATTCTGTAGAATCTAAAACGTAAAAAGTGATGGCTGTCCTGGCAAGTAAAGAATGCATGTATTACACAGACACCAGTTATGTACTGAATGTTCCAAACCCTGGTGGTTTACAGGTTCCTGGTATCCTTGTACTACTTTGATTACTATTTAAATAAAAGAAAACATAATGTCTGTCTTGCTTTATCGAGACTGAATTTTTATTTTTTTTTTGTTTATTATAATGATAGCCAAGGAGTTAAAGGGATTGTTTCAAACGTACCAAAGTAATTTTCTGTATAGCAAGGGGTTTATACATTCAGCTATATATATGTATATACACACACACACATACACAGTATCTCACAAAAGTGAGTACACCCCTCACATTTTTGTAAATATTTTATTCTATCTTTTCATGTGACAACTCAGAAGAAATTACACTTTGCTTCAATGTAAAGTAGTGAGTGTACAGCTTGTATAACAGTGTAAATTTGTTGTCCCCTCAAAACAACTCAACACACAGCCATTAATGTCTAAACCACTGGCAACAAAAGTGAGTACACCCCTAAGTGACAATGTCCAAATTGGGCCCAAAGTGTCAATATTTTGTGTGCCCAACCTTATTTTTCAGCACTGCCTTAACCCTCTTGGGCATGGAGTTCACCAGAGCTTCACAGGTTGCCACTGGAGTCCTCTTCCACTCCTGCTTGATGACATCATGAAGCTGGTGGATGTTAGAGACCTTGCACTCCTCCACCTTCCGTTTGTGGATACCCCACAGATGCCAAATATGGTTTAGACCTGGAGACATGTTTAGCCAGTCCATCACCTTTACCCTCAGCTTCTTTAGCAAGGCAGTTTTCTTCTTGGAAATGTGTTTGGGGTCGTTATGTTGAAATACTGCCCTGCAGCCCAGTCTCCAAAGGGAGAGGCTCATGCTCTGCTTCAGTATGTCACAGTAAATGTTGGCATTCATGGTTTCCTCATGGAACTGTAGCTCCCCAGTGCTGGCAGCACTCATGCAGCCCCAGACCATGACACTCCCACCACCATGCTTGACTGTAGGCAGACACACTTGTCTTGGTACAACTCACCTGGTTCCCGCCACACACGCTTGACTCCATCTGAACCAAATAAGTTTATCTTGGTCTCATCAGACCACAGGACATGGTTCCAGTAATCCATGTCCTTAGTCTGCTTGTCTTCAGCAAACTGTTTGCGGGCTTACTTGTGCATCATCTTTAGAAGAGGCTCCTTCTGGGACGACAGCCATGCAGACCAATTTGATGCAGTGTGTGACGTATGGTCTGAGCACTGACAGGCTGACCCCCCCACCCCTTCAACCTCTGCAGCAATGCTGGCAGCACTCATACGTCTATTTCCCAAAGACAACCTCTGGATATGGCTCTGAGCACGTGCACTCAACTTCTTTGGTCGACCATAGCGAGGCCTGTTCTGAGTGGAATCTGTCCTGTTAAACTGCTGAATGGTCTTGGCCACCGTTCTGCAGCTCAGTTTCAGAGTCTTGGCAATCTTCCTTTAGCCTAGGCCATCTTTATGTAGAGCCAAATTAATTTTTTTCAGATCCTCAGAGACTTCTTTGCCATGAGGTGCCATGTTGAACTTCCAGTGACCAGTATGAGAGAGTGAGAGTGATAACACCAAATTTAACACACCTGCTCCCCATTCACACCTGAGAACTTGTAACACTAACGAGTCACATGACACCGGGGAGGGAAAATGGCTATTTGGGCCCAATTTAGACAATTTTACTTAGGGGTGTACTTACTTTTGTTGCCAGTGATTTAGACATTAATGGCTGTGGGTTGAGTTGTTTTGAGGGGACAGCAAATTTACCCTGTTATACAAGCTGTACACTCACTACTTTACATTGTAGTAAAGTGTAATTTCTTCAGTGTTGATACATGAAAAGATATTATGAAATAGTTACAAAAATGTGAGGGATGGACTCACTTTTGTGAGATACTGTATCTATCTAGCTATCTATCTATTTAATCAAAAGTATTGGGACACCTGCCTTTACATGCACAGGAACTTTAATGCCTTCCTAGTCAGTCTGTAGGGTTCAATATTGAGTTGGCCCACCCTTTGCAGATATAAAAGCTTCAACTCTTCTGGGAAGGCTGTCCACAAGGTTTAGGAGTGTGTCTATGGGAATGTTTGACCATTCTTCCAAAAGCGCATTAAGCGGGTTTATGGTGTGGGGTTGTTTTTCAGGGGTTGGGCTCGGCCCCTTAGTTCAAGTAAAGGGAACTCTTAAGGCTTCAGAATACCAAGACATTTTGGACCATTTAATGCTCCCAACTTTGTGGGAACAGTTTGGGGATGGCCCCTTCCTGTTCCAACATGACTGCACACCATTACATACTACATGATCTATGACTTGGGGGAGCAGAGCCCACCTTTATCGAGAGGGAAACGTGATCTCCACTCAAAGTTTTTTAATCAACTTTAATGTAACAAACAACCAATAAACATGAGTTGAGTAGGTGGAGGTCACATGTTTCCTGTCTAGAATGGAGTTCCAGTAGCTCCAGTCTGCGGGCAGATACCATTGCATTCATGCAGTGATCAGACAGCAGTGAAAGGGTTATTTTGGGAAAAACGTAAGGGGGCGCTAAAGGGGCTTTTATTACTGTAATTCTAAGTGTTCTCAACTTCTCATTACAGGGACGCTTAGAATTAAACTTTTTTCCCTGTTTGCAGCTCACAGCTGTGAGCTGCTGTCTCAGGGAGATCTGAGCTTCACAAGGCACAATGATAACTGCGCTCGGATCCTGCAGCAATCATTGTGCTGTTAGATCTAAATTTGGGGGGTGTCTGTGTGCCTCATACCCTAAGGCAGCCAGGCACCCCCATTAACCACTTGCTGACCGCCTACAGTATATTTACTGCGGCAGTCAGCCGCTCCTGGGCAAACCGACGTAGTACTGCGGCGCTCGCCCAGAAGCCTGTAGGGGGCGAGCGCGCACCGCCGGAGGCGCGCTCCTGCCCCCGCTCGTTCACGGACATCCCCGCGCGTGTGACCGATGGCTCTGATGTCCGCTGGCCATTCGCGATCTCGCTCAGGAGAGGGAGAAAGGCAGATGGCTGATGTAAACTCAGCCGTCTGTCATTCTCCCTTAGATCATGACAGAGACTATGCGATCCTGCTATGTAGGATCGTATGTCTCTGTTATGATCTAACAAGCCACGCCCCTTGACAGTAAAAATCACGCCCCTAGGGATACATTTAACCCACTGATCACCAATAAAGTTAACCCCTTCCCTGCCAGTGTCATTTTTACAGTAACAGTGCATAATTATAGCACTGATTACTGTAGTAGTGTCACTGGTACTCCCAAAAGTGTCAAAAATGTCAGTCAGGGGTACGATCTGCCCGCCACAATGTCGCAGTCCCGCAAAAAAAAATCGCAGATGGCCACCATTACTAGTTAAAAAAAACAATAAAAATGACATAAATCTTTCCCGTAGTTAGTAAACGCAATAACTTTTGCGCAAACCAATCAAAATACGCTTATTGCAATTTTTTTTTACCAAAAATATGTAGCAGAAAACAAATTGGCCTAAAATGTTAAAAAAAAATTTGGGGAATTTCATATAAAAAAATTTGAAAAATATTGTTATTTTTTCAAAATTGTCTCTCTTATTTTGTTTATAGCGCAAAAAATAAAAATTGCACAGGTGATCAAATACCACCAAAAGAAATCTCTGTTTGTGGGGAAAAAAGAACGTCTATTTTGTTTAGGTACAGCGTCGCACGACCACGCAATTGTCCATTAAAGTCACGCAGTGCCGAATCGCAAAATAGGGCCTGGTCTTTGAGCAGCCAAATCCTCCGGGGCTTAAGTGGTTAAACCCCAATTGCAGGTACCAGAGCAATCGGGGGTTAATGGGGGGTGCCTGGCTGCCTTAGGGTCTGAGGCACACAGACACCCCTAAATTCATATCTCACAGCACAATGATCGCTGGAAGGGGTGGGTGCAGCAATCATTGTGCCTTGGGAAGCTCAGATCTCCCACTCTAGACGAGCTCAACTCTAGACAGGAAACGTGATCTTCACTTAATCGATTTGTGTCTATTGGTTGTTTGTTACATTAAAGTTGATGTTAAAAAAACAAATTGAGTGGAGGTCACATGTCTCCTGTCGAGAGTAAAGCTCCAGTCTGCAACCAGATACCCTTGCCTTTATCATGTGAACACTACAGTCACCGGCCACTTTATTAGGAAAACCTTGCTAGTACCGGGTTGGACACCCTTTTGCCCTCAGAACTGCCTTCATTTTTCATGGCATAGATTCAGCAAGGTGTTGGAAACATTTCTCAGAGATTTTGGTCCACATTGACGACAGCATCACGCAGTTGCTGCAGATTTGTAGGCTGCACATCCATGATGCAAATCTCCCTTCCCACCACATCTCAAGGGGGTTCTACTGGATTGAGATGTGGTGAGTGTGGAGACCATTGGAGTACAGAGACCTCATTGTCATGTTGAAGAGACCAGTGTTGAGATGATCTGAGCTTTGTGACATGGTGCATTATCCTGCTGGAAGAAGCCATCAGAAGATGGGGACACTGGAGTCATAAAGGGATGGACATGGTCAGCAACAATACTCAGGTAGGCCGTGGCATTTAAACAATGATCAGTTGGTACTAAGGTGCTCAAAGTCTTCCAAGAAAATATCCCCCACACCATTACACCACCACCAGCCTGAACCCTTGATGCAAGGCAGGATGGATCCATGCTTTCATGTTGTTTACGCCAAATTCTGACCCTAACATCTGAAGGTCGCAGCTGAAATCAAGACTCAGTCTAGGCAACGTTTTTCCAATTTTACATTGTCCAATTTTGGTGAGCCTGTCCAAATTGTAGCCTCAGTTTCCCTTTTCTTAGCTGACAGGAGGGGCACCCGGTGTGGTCTGTGGCTGCTGTAGCACATTTGCTTCAAGGCTTATTGTGCTATGCATTCAGAGATGCATACCTTGGATGTAACGAGTGGTTATTTGAGTTACTGTTGCCTTTATATCATCTAGAACTAGTCTGCCCATTCTCCTCTGACCTCTGACATCAACAAGGCATTCTCCTCCACACAACTGCCACTCACTGGATATTTTCTCTTTTCAGAGAATTCTCTGTAAACCTGAGAGATGGTTGTATGTGAAAATCCCAGTAGATCAGTAGTTTTGAAATACTCAGACCAGCCAATCTGGCACCGACAATCATGACACGTTCACAGTCATTTAAAGCGGTGTTCCAGGCTTCACCTCCAAAAATTCAAAGTCAGCAGCTACACATACTGTACACATACTGTAGCTGCTGACTTTTAATATTAGGACACTTACCTGTCCTGGAATCCAGTGATGTTGCGGCCTTGCGGCTTCACGGCCGGGTCCCTACTGCGCATGTGCGAAGCTCGCTGCGCTTGGTTCCTGACCTGGAAGCAGAGGAGGAGGGGGCCGAACTTCTGATGTACCTCGCCGTGACGAGGTCCGACTTTTGAGTGGAACTCCACTTTAAATCCCCTTTCTTCCCCATTCTGATGCTCGGTTTAAACTTCAGCAAGTAATCTTCACCACATCTAAATGGCTAAATGCATTGAGTTTCTGCCATGTGATTGGCTGATTAGCAATTTGTGTTACCAAGCAATTGAACAGATGTACCCAATAAAGTGTCTGGTGAGTGTATATACCACTTTAAATCCATGTGAGTGCCCTATCTCTGCAGTTTTATAGATGCAACAATTGTAACTCGGGCTACTTCTGCAAAAGGGAGGGGGTTTGAAGACTTCTAGTTTCTAGTGATAGCTAGACTTGTGGCAATAAAGACGTGGGATAGATTGGTGTAGGCAGTTTGTTGCCAAGGGTCAATATCTAAACCCAGGAGGACTATTTGAGGGGAAAGGGAAAAAGAAGTGGAGAGAATAGAGGAGAGAAATTTTTTGGGGGTAGCCCTTAGCTTGGGGCAAGTCCACCCGATGTTTAGAGGTGTTCCAGGGTGTCCACAGTCTCTCCAACAAGCAGTTGGTGCGGATGGGGAAATCCTTGCCAGTTTTGAAGGTGTGAGGTGCTTTCTTTTGGTGGTATTTAATTGCCACTGGGTTTTTTATCTTTCGCTAAATAAACAAAAAAAGACTGGAAATTTTGAAAAAAAAAAAAAAAAACGTGTTCATAGTTTGTTATAAAATTTTGCAAATAGGTAATTTTTCTCTTTCACTAATGTGCACTGATGAGGCTGCACTGATGGGCACTGATAGGCTGCACTTATGGGCACTGATGAGGAGGCACTCATGAGGCTGCACTAATAGGCAGCACTGATGGGTACTGATAGGTGGAACTGATTAGCACTGATGGGCACTGATAGGCTGCACTAAGGGGAATGATAAGGGGGTACTGATGGGCATTGATAGGCTGCATTGATGGGCACTGATGAGGCAGCACTGGTGAGCACTGATGAGGAGGCACTGATGAGCCTGCACTAACAGGCAGCACTAATAGGCAATGTTAGTTGGCACTGATGGGCACTGATAGGCGGCACTGATAGGTGACACTGATGAGGAGGCACTGATGGGCACTGATTGGCAGTACTGGTGGGCACAGATTTGCAGCACTTGTGGGACTGCACTGATATTCAGGGCACTGATAATCAGTGCCCTGATTATCAGTGTACATGTCCCTTTTAGAGAAGTCGGTTATCGGCTCTTCTCCTCTCCTCATGCTGTCAACATGAGGAAAGGAGTGCCGATAACTGGCATCTGTTCACCTCTGTGATCAGCTGTTATTGGACACAGCTGATCACATAGTAAAGAGCTGATTGGCTCTTTACCTCAATCTCTGATCAGCAGTGTCCAGAGGACACTGCAATCACAGAGCGCGCTTCCCGTGCCCAGCAGCGGGCACGATCACGGGACGCTGTCATATGACAAGTCATTCGGCTATAGCGCAGTCGACAAGTGATTAGGAAGAACAATTCCCTCTAGAGAATCTATGTACATTACAATGATTTCAGTCTTCAGGTCAGCCTTCATTATAATCACCTGAGCAAAACTCAGAGTTCTAATGAGGAAAACTGAAGTGTCTGCATCCCTTATGTAGACAAGCCTTGGGGAACATCTCACAAAAATTGAAATTCCTATTGCAGGGGATGCCTAAAATTCCACTTGCAGACTTCTGAGAAATGCATACTATTTAAAAAATCTAATGTGTGTGCGTAACAGCTGGACTAGTAGATGGTCTGGTGTTATTGGAAACACTCTGGTGTAGGTTATCCTTCTGGGGGGCTTGTACCCAGTGAAGGTGTGATATGGGTTGGACCTATTAGGGTTTTAGGCTTCAGTCTCAGGTGGGTATAGAGGCGCGCTCTATAAAGGTCGGTCACTCTTGAGAGTACATTCGAGAGTACATTCAAGGAGTTTATTGAAGTTAACAGTTCACAGGTAACAGGGAAACAAATCAGTCAACCAATCATAGAAGCAGGAAGTAACCTTTCTGGGGGCGTGGTGTACAGAATGCCCCCCAGTTGCAATAATACATTGAACTTTTATAGTTGAACTTTTATAAAGTTACAGCGGCTGCAGATTAAAACAGAATGGCAATTTCTAATTGCAATAAATCTGAAATGGCTTATGTAGCGATTTGATATGCTGTATTAACCACTTGCCGACTGCCTAACGCCGATCTACGTCGGCAGTCAGCCCCTCACAGGCAAAGTGACGTAGGTCTACGTCGTTCGCTTGTGAGGGTTTAGGGAGCGAGCACGCGCCCCCGGAGGCACGCTCCCGCTCCCGCGAGGTCACGAACCCCCCCGCGCGTGTGACCGGCGGACCCGATGTCCGCCGGTCACTCGGCGATCGTCGGGGGATCGTCGGGGGAGAGGGAGAAAGGCAGGCAGCTTGTGTAAACAAGCTGCCTGTCATTCTCCCCTGTGTATGAAGGATGATCATACGGTTCTACTATGTAGAACTGTTGATCACTGTTCATACATAGGAAGCCACAGCCAATCACAGTAGAAAGCACGCCCCTAGGGACACACATAGCCCCGCCCTTTCAAAAAAAGTTAACCCCTTCACTGCCAGTGTATTTTTACAGTAACAGTGCATATGTATAGCACTGATTACTGTAGAAATGTCACCGGTAAACCCAAAAGTGTCAAAAATGTCAGTCAAGGGTCCGATCTGTCCGCCGCAATGTCGCAGTACCGCAAAAAAAAATCGCAGATCGCCGCCATTACGCGTTAAAAAAAACAACAAAAATGACAAAAATCTTTCCCTTTGTTAGCAAACGCGATAACTTTTGCGCAAACCAATCAAAATACGCTTTTTTACCAAACATAGGTAGCATAAAACAAATTGGCCGAAAATGTTAAAAAATTTAGATTTTTACATTTTTTTTGGCGGAATTTCATATGAAAAAATGTGAAAAATATTGCTATTTTTGCAAAATTTACGCTCTTTTTTTGTTTATAGCGCATGATCAAAAAATCGCACAGGTGATCAAATACCACCAAAAGAAAGCTCTGTTTGTGGGAAAGAAAGGACGCCAAATTCGTTTAGATACAGCGTCGCACGACCGCGCAATTGTCCGTTAAAGTTATGCAGTGCCGAATCGCAAAATACCCCCTGGTCAGGAAGGGGGTGAAATCTTCCGGGGCTTAAGTGGTTAATTGCTCTCCTTTAGGTCATTGCAAAGGAGGAAACACGGTTTAGCCTACTATGAAAGAAATTTTAAACTGTATAGATGGATTTCATTCTGAAGCTTTGCCCAATGCTGCCGACAACCATGGCATTATACAAACTCTTCTGCCACATACTTACATTCCTAAGACCCCAATAAGAAACTATCCTGTCTATGTACTGCTTACAATAGTATTGGGATGCCTACGTAAGCATGTGTCAAATTCACAAAACAGTTGTTTGGAAAGATGCTGGATGTATTGTGTTTGTTCTCTACTGCAGTAGTTATTATTCGTTTGGAACCAATGATCAATATTAGGATAAAAGCTGCCTATCTACACTATATTACCAAAAGTATTGGGACGCCTGCCTTTACACCCACATGAACTTTAATGGCATCCCAGTCTTAGTCCATAGGGTTCAATATTGAGTTGGCCCACCCTTTGCAGCTATAACAGCTTCAACTCTTCTGGGAAGGCTGTCCACAAGGTTCAGGAGTGTGTTTATGGGAATGTTTGACCATTCTTCCAGAAGCACATTTGTGAGGTCAGGCACTGATGTTGGACGAGAAGGCCTGGCTTGTAGCCTGTGCTCTAATTCAACCCAAAGATTTCCTATCAGTTGAGGTCAGGACTCTGTGCAGGCCAGTCAAGTTCCTTTACCCCAAAATCGCTCATCCATGTCTTTATGGACCTTGCTTTGTGCACTGGTCCAAAATAATTTGGTGGAGGGGGGATTATGATGTGGGGTTGTTTTTCAGGGGTTGGGCTTGGCACCTTAGTTCCAGTGACAGCACAGATGTCAAGACATTTTGAACAATTTCATGCTCCCAGCTTTGTGGGAACAGTTTAGGGATGGCCCCTTCCTGTTCCAACATTACTGCGCACCAGTGCACAAAGCAAGGTCCATAAAGACATGGATGAGCGAGTTTGGGGTGAAGGAACTTGACTGGCCTGCACAGAGTCCTGACCTCAACCCATTAAAAACACCTTTGGGATGAATTAGAGCGAAAACTGCGAGCCAGACCTTTTCTCTAACATCAGTGCCTGACCTCACAAATGCGCTTCTGGAAGAATGGTCAAACACTCCCATAGACACACTCCTTAACGTTGGGGAAAAACAAATTTTGGTTAAAAAAAAAAAAGCCACAAAAAAAGGAAGTAATGGGGTTGGCAAACATGTCAGACTTTAAAGGTTTCACCATATGAGACGACACCAGTATATACAGTATGTAAAAGTAAACATTTTATTAAGTCAAAAATTAAAATAAGTACTGTAGATAAAAATAAGGGCTTAACAGCCTAACCACCATACAGTAAGTGCTGTTACAAAATGATATACAAGTATTGGAAGACTATCGTCATTATGGAGACGCTTAGTAGCAAAGTAGAAATTTTATGTTTCTGATGACCAGGTCTACGTTTTCCAATCAAACAGCTTCTTCAGGACCACATACCGCAATGCGGAGAAACAGTAGTTGTGGTGGATCATGCTACGTCCAAGAGTAGCCTGATGGTGGGCACAGGGGCAGAAAGAGGAAGCAGTGGGTTACAAGATGGACCATGGGCATAAGAACTTAAATCTTCTACATAGAAAACGCACCAAAAAGGTATCCACAAGGTAAGGATGGAATTGGTATGGTGATATTATGTCAATGCCGGGACATCAAGGCGGGCAGTGCACATGTGTCTTCCACACTGGCTGTGGGGCTTTTGTTGCCTCTGGGCTATACTCACCATTGGGGATACCTGCACCTGGCATTCGGTCCTGGCAACTTGTCTGCCAATTTGTGGAGGGGTTCTATTGTTCTTGGCTGTGTGGGATCTATTTTACTGCTTTTCTTGTTATCACCAAAAAATTTCATAAAAATGACTTAGCACCATAAAATGATACTTGGTTCTCCCCTAAAAGGGGAGGTGCTAGGAGGTGGGCAGGTGTACCTATAGGAATGTTTTTTTTTTGTTTCAATATTTTCTATTAACCATACTGCGGCGGTCAGCCTCTCACAGGCAAAGTGACATACCGGTACGTCACTAGCCTGTGAGGCTCTGGGGAGCGAGCGTGCACCGCTGGAGGCGTGCTCCCGCTCCCGCGCGGTCACGGACCCCCCCGTGCGTGTGACCAGTGGACCCGATGTCCGCCAGTCACTCGGCGATCGTCGGTGGAGAGGGAGAAAGGCAGGCGGCTAGTGTAAACAAGCCGCCTGTCATTCTCTCCTGTGTAGAAACACTGATCATACAGTTCTACTATGTAGGACCATTGATCACTGTTCCTACAGCTCAAGCCACAGCCAATCACAGTTAGAATCACGCCCCTAGGGACACACACAGCCCCTCCCTCTCAAAAAAAGTTAACCCCTTCACCAGTGTCATTTTGCAGTAACAGTGCATATGTATAGCACTGATTACTGTAGTAATGTCACTGGTGACCCCAAAAGTGTCAAAAATATCAGTCAAGGGTCCGATCTGTCTGCCGCAATGTCGCAGTCCCGCAAAAAAAAATCGCAGATCGCCGCCATTACTCGTTAAAAAAAAAAACAACAAAAATGACAAAAATCTTTCCCTTTGTTAGTAAACGCGATAACTTTTGCGCAAACCAATCAAAATACGCTTTCTGCGATTTTTTTTTTTACCAAACATATGTAGCATAAAACAAATTGGCCGAAAATGTTAAAAAATTTAGATTTTTACATTTTTTTTGGCGGAATTTCATATAAAAAAATGTTAAAAATATTGTTATTTTTGCAAAATTTACGCTCTTTTTTTGTTTATAGCGCATGATCAAAAAATCGCACAGGTGATCAAATACCACCAAAAGAAAGCTCTGTTTGTGGGAAAGAAAGGACGCCAAATTCGTTTAGATACAGCGTCGCACGACCGCGCAATTGTCCGTTAAAGTCACGCAGTGCCGAATCGCAAAATACCCCCTGGTCAGGAAGGGGGTAAAATCTTCCGGGGCTTAAGTGGTTAAACATAAAGGTAGGTACAATAGTATGGTACATTTAATACAAACGTGAAATGGTATGTATGTGTAGGTCATCTATGCATATTAAGACGAATAAGCTAATTTGATAAACTGAGAGGTAAATAGGCAAACGAACAAGTAAGTGAACAGGGTAGGTACACCAGTTTCCATATATACATGGAACATATCATATCATATAGGCTATTCATTCATGCGTAACATGACCGAAAGTAGAGGTAAGGCATGGAAAATTGTCATTGTGTCTTAGAGACAGAAATCTGTGACCATATTGCCCAATTATGATCAAAGGCTGCTTTAGTAAGGGAATGTATGGCTAACAGGTGTTCAAATGTATAGTTTTGTTGGACCATGTTCAGAACCTCAGAAATATTGAGGGAATCTTCTGATTTCCATTTTTGAAGTATAAGTGAGCGGGCTGCTAAGAGTAGGTCTGTAATTACTTGTCTAAAGAAGCAGGGGTATGAGTCAATGCCAATATGGAGTATGGCCAGGCCTGGGTTTGGTGGTAGGAATATTCCTGTAAGGGAGGCCATTATTTGGAAAACCTGAGTCTAGAAACTGGTCATGCTTGGGCAGTCCCATAAGGTGTGGAGTAAATGGCCTACTTGGCCACATCCTCTCCAGCATAATGGTGAGGTTCTAAGGGAATGTTTGACCATTCATCCAGAAGAGCATTTGTGAGGTCAGACACTAATGTTGGAGGGAAGGCCTGACTCGCAATCTCCACTTTAATTCATCCCAAAGGTGTTCTATCAGGTTGAGGTCAGGACTCTGTGCAGGCCAGTCAAGTTCCTCCACCCCAAACTCGCTCATCCATGTCTTTATGGACCTTGCTTTGTGCACTGGTGTGCAGTCATGTTGGAACAGGAAGGGACCATCCCTAAACTGTTCCCTCAAAGTTGGGAGCATGAAATTGTTCAAAATGTCTTGGTATGCTGACGCCTTAAGAGTTCCCTTCACTGGAACTAAGGGGCCAAGCCCAACCCCTGGAAAACAACCCCACATCATAATCCCCCCTCCACCAAATGATTTGGACCAGTACACAAAGTAAGGTCCATAAAGACATGGATGGGTGAGTTTGGGGTGGAGGAACTTGACTGGCCTGCACAGAGTCCTGACCTCACCCCGATAGAACACCTTTGGGATGAATTAGAGCGGAGACTGCGAGCCAGGCCTTTTCATCCACATCATTGTCTGACCTCACAAATGCGCTTCTGGAAGAATAGTCAAACATTTCCATAGACACACTCCTAAACCTTGTGGACAGCCTTCCCAGAAGAGTTGAAGCTGTTATAGCTACAAAGGGTGGGTCAACTCAATATTGAACCCTATGGCAAAGACTGGGATGGCATTAAAGTTCATGTGTGTGTAAAGGCAGGCGTCCCAATACTTTTGGTAATATAGTGTATATGAAAACTGTAAAAAAATATCAGAGAATATTAAATTGCCTTTGGGGAACAGGAAGAAAATTTGCCATGTTGGAGAAAATTGGACCATGCTTTATAAGGGTTTGGGATTTTTTTTTTTTTTTTGCTCTTTTCTGTATAAGCCATAGGTTTTAGCCCCCGTTCACACTAAGGCGACCTGTGAGGCGACCTGGTCGCCTCACAGGTCGCCGTAGGTCGCCTCCCATAGGGAAGCTGCGGACCCGTTCTAATAGGAGCGACACAAGTCGCTCCGACTTAGAAAAAGGGTCCGGAGCTTCTTTGGGGCGACCAGGAGGCGACCGCCATAGACTTCAATGCTATGAAGTCCGTGGCGGCCGCTCTGAGGTCATGGCGCGCTGCTCGCACCGCGACCTCGGAGGTCGCGGTGCGAGGTAGCGTCGCCTGCATGTGAACGGGGGCTTAGGGTTTTGTGGATGTAGATGTTTAATAAATAAATAATTGTTTATTTTATTGATGTATGCACAGTGTGTATTTATTTATTTATTTTTTGTTGGTGTTGATTGAACTTGAGAGGCATGTGTCTTTTTCAGCTTTTTTTATTGCAAGTTTGGTGTATTTTCAGCTTAACTAACCATGATACTATTTGACTCAGCTATACAATGTGGTAAAGCTGGACTTTTAAGATGCCACAGAAAAAAAATACACAAATATATTCAAAATATTAAAAAATTAATATTTATAAAAATAAAATAATAATTATATGAATGAATATTATTATTATTATTTAATCAATGTAAATATTTATTATGTTTGGTTTCTAATTTATTTAACACTAAATAGAAAAATATAGCAAGTTTGGTTTTCATCTTGACTAACCATGTTACTATTTGACTCATCTATATTATGTGGTAAAGCTGGACTTTTAAGATGCCACAGAAAAAAACACACAAATATGTTAGAAATGTATATTTTTTTAAAACTTATTTTTATACAGATAAAATAATAATAATTGTTATTATTATTATATAATTATTCTAAATATTTGACTCATCTATACAATGTGGTATAGCTGGACTTTTAAGATGCCACAGAAAAAATACACAAATATGTTAAAAATGTAAAAAAAAAAAAACTATGTTATTACAGCTAAAATAATAATAAAAATAATTGGTATTACTATTAATATATAATTAATGTAAACTATTTTCATGTTGTCTTTCTAATTTATTCAACACTAAATAGAAAAATATAGCAAGTTTGGTGTCTTTTTCAGCTTGACTAACCATGTTACTATTTGACTCATCTATAAAATGTAGTATAGCTAGACTTTTAGGATGCCACAAAAAATAAATATTGTTGATATTATTTTAGATGTATAAACATAATTGTTTATTTTATTATTTTTAACATATTTGTGTATTTTTTTTCTGTGGCATCTTAAAAGTCCAGCTATATCACATTGTATAGATGAGTCAAATAGTTACATGCTTAGTCAGGCTGAAAAAGTATTATTATTATTGTAAATAATTAATATGTTGGCTTTCTAATTTATTCAACACTAAATAGTAAATTATAGCAAGTTTGGCGTCTTTTTTAGCTTTACTAACCATGTAACAAATTGACTCATCTATACAATGTGATATACAGTAGCTGGACTTTTAAGATGTCACAAAAAAAAACCACAAATATATTAAAAATACTTTTATGTTTATATAGAATAACATAATAATAATTAATATTATTGTTATTATTAATGTAAATAATTAATGTGTTGGCTTTCTAATTTATTCAACACTAAATAGAAAAAGATAGCAAATTCCTTGGTTTCCTCCATAAATCTCTTGTGCTCTTGAAACAAGACCTGAGCTACTACTCCTGTTCTTACGAGAGTTGACTTATGCCCTATATCAGACAAGACACCTTACTATGATTCTCACCAGATCCAGTGTTCCACACAACTCACATTTTTTTGTTATTGTTGTTTTAGATTGAGTGACGTTAGAGTGTGAATCGTTAAAACCCCAGTCAATTTATTTTTTGCTGTCTGTGTCCCATTGGTGAGATTTTCCCTAACTTTCTGTCCCAAAGAGGGGACAATCTCTACAAAATAATAATACAGGGAAGATAAAACAACTTGAAAAAGTATATTCGTTTTAGTCTACAATTGTACGTTTTAGTATGTCCTCTCGGGTATTGATTTATCTATTTTCATCTGAATTCAAGGGATGATTATTTTTTTTCTTGTGCAAAAATATTAAAACACATGTAATAAGGTCAAGAAATTCCTCCTTGAGTTTTCTGTTGTAGAAGATGATGACAGCAGAATGCAAAAATGGATAAAAAGAAGACAACACGAAGCTGAGGGAATTGTACGGGATTCCGATTTCCATCACACCCGAGAATGTTATATTTATACACACAATGAAAAGGATATGAAGTGAAAAAAAGGCGGCCATGCTTTTTATGGCATTGTAATGGGCTTGCACGTCTGGATTCCTAAAACTTGTCCCAACACCGCTCATGTTTTTGATGTGCCTACAAAGAGATGGGACGGTCAAGAAGAATGCAATGGTAAATATAACGAATGGTGGTGAGGAACCTATGAAGTAGGCGTAGGGGCCTTCCCTTTTTCGCTTTGTCATGTTTTGTAGGTTGTCAGTTATTTTGCCTGTATAGTCCGAGGTGTAGAAGACCAGCCATCCATAAGGCAGACTAAACACCACAGAAAAAAACACAGAGAGTCCAATGCACCATGGCACCAACGTGGACATCTTCGCCTTGAGATAGAGGAACACAACATGCTTGTAGTTTGTAATCTTCACACAGTAATAAACGCAGAGTAGGCTGGCCAGCCAAAGAGTAATATAGTTAAGGATTATTCTGCCCAGGACGCAAATTTCGTTGGCATAACCCTTAAAGAACACTCTCGGCAAGAGCCATTGCATGATGTGATGTATGCCATACAATCCCTGGAAGATCCACCTGGAGAGGCACAGACTGGTGACAATTTTATCTCCTGTGCGAAGATATCTATTCCTCATCCAGGTCTTGCAATTCATCAACATTATAAATCCACTGAGTGCCAACCCCAGGATGACATTAACCAACAAGACAGTCGTAAAGATAATCAGGACAATGGACTGTAATGACTGCATGGTTAAAAAGTAATTTTGGATCTTGCTTCACGAAATATAAGCAAAGCTGTGGTTACGGCTGTGACTCTGGCTAGCAATACGATGAGTGTTTTGCACAGATGCTGTGCCTTTTTTATAGAGTTTTCCCAGCACCGTTTTTTTCTTTTTACAGACTGTGATGTACTGATGGAACTAGTTTGATTAAAATTCAAATGGGAGGAAAAGATGCAATCTATTTTTCTTTATATTTTGCATCACAGAGTCTGCATTCAGTGTTGTTTTATAATGATAAATGATGAGTCACGTAGGATTGCTACAACTTTAGCAGGGATCTTCAAACTACGGCCCTCCAGCTGTTGCGGAACTACACATCCCATGAGGCATTGTAAAATTCTGAGATTCACAGACATGACTAGGCATGATGGGAATTGTAGTTCCTGAACAGCTGGAGGGCCATAGTTTGAAGACTGTTGTTATAGAGTCTTAGGCCCCTTTCACATAATCGGACCTTCTATCCGTTTTTCGTCCATCTATCTACTTCAAACTTACATAGTTACATAGTTAGTGAGGTTGAAAAAAGACATCAGTCCATCCAGTTCAACCTATGATGTGTGTGTGTGTCCGCTTTTAACCGTATATTGTGTACCCCTGTATGTTGTGGTCTTTAAGGTGTCCATCTAATAGTTTTTTGAAACTATCAATGCTCCCTGCTGATACGACTGCTTGTGGAAGAGAATTCCACATCCTTACCGCTCTTACAGTGAAGAACCCCTTACGCACTTTAAGGTTAAACCGCCTTTCCTCTAGTTTTAGTGAGTGGCCACGTGTCTTATTGTATCTCCTTTCTCTGAATAGTTTGTTCCTTATGCTCGGGTCACCAGTACAGTATTTGTACATTGATATCATATCCCCCCTCAATTGTCTCTTCTCCAGAGAGAATAGGTTCAGTGCTTGTAGCCTTTCCTCATAGCTGATGTCCTCCAGTCCCCTAATTATTTTTGTTGCCCTTCTCTGGACTTTCTCCAGTTCCAGCACATCCTTCCTGAGGACCGGTGCCCAGAACTGGACAGCATACTCCAGATGTGGCCGGACCAGAGTCTTGTAGAGTGGGAGAATAATCTCTTTATTTCTGGAGTGAATCCCCTTTTTTATACATCCCAGTATTCTGTTGGCTTTGCTTGCAGCGGCTTGGCATTGCATGCCACTGCCAAGCTTGTTGTCTACCAGTACCCCCAAGTCCTTTTCCATCCTAGACTCACCCAGAGGTCCCCCCCCCCCCCCTAGTGAGTAGCTTGCTTTCTGGTTTCTGGCCCCCAAGTGCATTACTTTACATTTTTCAACATTAAATCTCATCTGCCATGTAGTTGCCCACCCCGTTATTTTGTTCAGGTCCGCTTGCAAGGTTTCCACATCCTGCATAGAAGATATTGGCAAGCCCAGTTTAGTATCATCCGCAAATACTGAGATTGTACTAGATATCCCCTCCTCTAGATCATTTATGAATAAATTAAACAGGATCGGTCCCAGGACAGAACCCTGGGGGACCCCACTTTCCACACCCGCCCAATCTGAGTACTCCCCATTTATCACCACTCTCTGTACTCTCCCCTGGAGCCAGTTCTCTATCCAGGTACTTACCTTATGGTCCATACCTACCTTCCTTAGTTTGTACAGTAAGCGTTTGTGGGGAACGGTGTCAAAGGCCTTTGCAAAGTCCAGATACACCACATCCACAGGCTTTCCTTTATCTAGATGGCAGCTCACTTCATTGTAGAAGGTTAATAGATTGGTTTGGCACGAACGATTTTTCATGAATGCATGCTGATTTCTACTTATAATACCGTTTTCATTACTAACGTCTTGTATGTGGTCCCTTAACATCCCCTCCAAAATTTTGCAGACTACTGATGTTAGGCTGACCGGCCTATAGTTGTCCTTCTTAAGGAAAGTCATCGATGTTAGATTGTAAGTGACGTTTGGATGTTCCATCTGGAAAGCAAAAAAAGAAGGTCTACATATGGTAAGGTTTTGTGACTAAATGTGGCCCCTTTCACATGATCGGACCGTCTATACATTTTTCATCCATCCATCAATGAATGACAAACGGACGACAATGCATTCCTTTGGACAAACAGGAGTTAATGGATGATCATCTATTTACAATGCGTTTACATCCGCTTCTGATCCAGTATCTTTTTTTTAACGTATGGGACTATTTCGAGATCCATGAAAACAGAGGTTGATGGACCATGTCCGTTAACGTCCGCTCAGTTAAGATCCCCTTTGGAGAACATGCCCCGAGACGTCTCACGGGAGCATCTAATAAACCTAGTGCATGAAAAGCCAAGCTTGTGGGACACAACATGTCGGGAACACAGTGACAGAGTGGCAACACTGCAACTGTGGAAAGAAATCGTTAATATTGTGACACCCAATTGGTTCATTACGACTGCCAAACAGCGTGAGATACGTGGTAAGTATTGAATATCTGCAGCATGCTCCTAAAACTCTTGTCAGTGTTTGCATGTAAATATGATACTATTGTTTGATGCAGAAAAGTTGGACTACCATGAATATCACATGTGAGTAATGTGCTGTTCAGTCTTTCACTGCAACAGAGCAAAAGCATGTAGCAGTCTGCATTATATGTATTGTTATTTTCCTTTTGTAGTAATGCATGTCAATTTGAGGTCAGTGTACATCCTTTCTGGCCTGTCTGGTACAGTGCGCACCTTGTCCATGAAGGACATCATTGCTGTATCTACTGCTGCCCCTGTTGCACGCTGAGTTTGTGGTAACCTAAGGTAACAAAATCTGTAACATATGCCAACTTGGAACTGCAATGATGCCTTGATGTTCACCTGAATATGTTTTTCATACAGCATGCTGTGCACATGATGTTCATGATCGTTGTGAATGGCTAAGGGCATGCTGACTTCTGTACAGATTATGGAGTCCTATTGGTTATAGGTATTTCTTTTGCCTCTTTATACTCAAAACTTTGCTTACTGTGTCTTACAGGAAACTAAATATACACCGGATGGCGTTCTTTTATGGCGCTTTTCCAGTGCATGGAACCGAACGGTTCGGCTGGCTTTTGTGCTTTTCCACTGCATGGTACTGCATTGTACGGTTTAGAAACGGTTCGGTACAGTATGGCGTCGCTTTTCCACTACATGGAACCGAACGGTACGGCTCGCTTAAACAGTACCACCTCAGTTGTGGTTCCAAGAGGGCCGTACTGGTACCATATCCCACAATCCTTTGCATGCAGCCTTGACTGTTTGTCACTACTAGCCACTGATTGGTCAGAGAATAGTTGTTATCCCACCCACTTACTTTAGTACTACTTTAGTGGAAAAGCAAACCGTACCAAACCGTACCGAACTGTTCCATCACCGTACCATGCGGTACCATGCAGTGGAAAACCAAACCGGGCCAAGCAGGGCCAAGTGGAGCCGAGCCGGTACTTGCAGTGGAAAAGTGCCATTAGAGACCGTTTTAGAAGAGGTTTGAAGGAGGAGGCAGAGAGTCTAAGCTGTTCAGGAGCTACCAAAAAGAAAAATCTATCTACTTCGAAACGTTTTCCTTCCTAAGGAAAGTCATATGTGTTCGATCGTAAGTGACGTTTGGATGTTCCATCTGGAAAGCGAAAAAAGAAGGTCTCCGTATGGTAAGGTTTTGTGACCAAATGTTTATTTTTTTAGTACATTATTAAACATCTCAGAGGGTGAAGAGAATGCTCAAGAAGACCTTGATGAGACAGAAGCAGTGCAGGGAGGTGAGCAAGCCATTAGTCAAGAGAGAGAAGGCCAGTCCGAGTCTCTGGAGGAGACAGCACGTCCGAGTGCACATCCGAGCCCTTCGCAAAGATCCCTACATGTAGGTATACAATTGAATACTTAGCTTAATCAGATGTAAACCAAAGCATTATTGCAGTTCTCAATTGGCATATTATCCTCTGCAGGTTAGTCATGACAGGCTAACAATATCAAGATCCTCTCGATGTGTCAAAAGGGCTGAAAATAATGAGATGGACAAAGCCATAAAGTCCTTCATGGACGAGATGACCAGCTTTAAAAGACAGGAGAAAAAGAACCTATTCTGGGATCCGAATAACGCAAGTGTGTCCTTCCTGAGGACAATTTATCATACGCTACTAAAAGCCCCAGTAGAGAGGTTGGGGGAAATACAAATAGGTATATTTAATTATGCGGGGGGGGGAAGTATTAAAGCTATATTAAAGCTGTTGAGTCAGGAAGTCCAATGCTTACTATTAGCCAGTATGACCCCCTCAGAGGTATATGAGTCCCCATGTATGCCAGGCCAACCCCTTTCCATTCACACAGCTCTATGCACCATACCCAGAGGCCTTCTCATATGAGTTCCTCTCCTGCTCAGTCCTCACAGGTAACATATCCTCCAAGTTCAAACTCCCGCTCAAATTCCTCAGATGGTTGTCAAGCAAATACCCAATCCAGCTCTGGCTCTTCTTCCCAACCTTCTACTTCTTTTTCCCCATCCCCCATCCCTTTTTTTTATCAGGATTTGTAACTAAGTTTTTGAGTAAAAACCTGAGTTTTTGTAAAGTTTGCATAGTTTATGCTTTATTAAAGCTTTGACAAATAAAAAATAGACGTTGTTCCTACGGAAACTGGTTATGAAAAGCAGAATAAAACTTAACTGTTTTGAACATATCATGTTCATTTGTGTATTTTTATGCTATGAAACATAAAACATGAAATAACCAAGACTAGCAAACATGTAATACACAACACAATGTTTTCACATATGGCATCTGAGAACATTTTTTTTTTTGTGTGAAATTATTGTACAAATAATACATTTGAACTGCATTACATATATTGGTATTGCCATGGCACCTCTCCTGGTGGAGATATAAAGTTAGGGCTTTTTTTTCTCAGACAATAGGTGCAGAAACCCCACCGCACCACCACCTAACAGTGGGAAGGTCTTAATGGGGCATTGTTAAATACCAGTAGTGCATTCTGCACAGAGTGCAAGTTTCGGGAGTGTGCTACATACATAGTGCAAAGATCAGGAGTGTGTTATATATATATATTTGGAATTAGTGGAAGGAAAGGGAGATTTGGGATAACTGGGGGAGAGGAGAAACATTGGGGATAAATGGGGGGAGAGGGGAGACATTTGGAATAAGTTGGAGGTGGGGACATTGTGGATAAGTGGAAGGAGAGGGGGCATTGGGGGATAAGTAGAAGGAGAGGGGGGACATTTGGGATAAGTGTGAGGAAAGGGGGAACATTGAGGATAACTGGGGGGAGAGGGTGGGCATTTGGGATAAGTTGGAGGAGAGGGGGACATTTGGGATAAGCATTGTGAGAGGGGGACATTTGGGATTAGTGGGGATAAGTGGGTGGGGAGAGGGGACATTTGGGATAAGTGGGGGGGAGAGGAGGAACATTTGGGATAAGTGGGGGGGAGAGGAGGAACATTTGGGATAAGTGGAGGGATAAAAAGGATATTGGGGATAAGTGGGAGGATAGGAGGAACATTTGGGATAAGTGGGGGGAAGGGGGACATTTGGGATAGGTGGGGGGGACAGGAGGGACATTGGGGATAAGTGGGGGGAGAGGTGGAAACAAAATCGGGATAAGTGGGGGGGAGAGGGGGACATTTGGGATGGGTGGGAGGAGAGGGGGGACATTTGGTATAAGTGGGGGGGAACAGGAGGGACATTGGGGATAAGTGGGGGGAGAGGAGGAAACAAAATCGGGATAAGTGGGGGGAGAGGGGGACATTTGGGATGAGTGGGAGGAGAAGCAGTACATTTGGGATGGGTAGGAGGAGAGGGGGGACATTTGGGATAAGTGGGGGGACAGGAGGGATATTGGGGATAAGTGGGGAGAGAGGGTGATGCTCTGTGTATGAGTGTAGTATAGACTGTGTGAGTGTAGTGTCTCTATGTGACTGTACTGTACATATTGTTTGTCACATACCACAGTGCACTTGGTCAGGAAGATTCCTGGAGATGCCAATTTATTACAGGTGGGGTAGAGAAGCACACCTGTTCGTATCACAGGAGAGGAGCAGAGCTCTGAGCAGTATGCTGCATGGACTGGATGCAGCTCAGTGTCCGGGGACTCGCAGCCAATAGGAAGTCAAGAAAGTATGCATGCATATCTTGTGTGGAGAGAGGCAAAACTCACAGTTCTGGCTTTGTATTGCAGAGGGTTACTAGTTGCCATAGAGTGCAGGGCTAGGGTGGGCTGTCATAAGATGCATTAGGAAATAGAAAGGGGGTGTTTGATAGGAGTCAGTGTACTTGCTGAGAATGGCCACCGCACTGAAGGATACATCACTACCCTGCCCTCTCCTCTGCTGTCATGTGCAGAGCAGTGAGGGTTTTGTGCAACCGGGAGAAGAGCACTGTCACTCCTAAACACTCCTAAACATAGAAGCCAGGCTTCTCTATTTATAAGGGAAATCAGTGAGCTTCTGCCAGTGGTGGCGGAACGAGGTTCCACCAAGTTCTGGCTGAAAAAAAGCCTTGTATAAAGAAGTCAGCAAATTGGTCCCGCATGGCTATGTAAGATCTCCATGCTTGCACTCTGCTGTACTCAACAGAGGGCAGGTGGGACTTTTCCCCTCCTTCTCAAGGTCAATGCTCTCCTTATTCTGGACAATATTATGGAGAATGCAGCGGGTCTGAATTACTAACTCAGCATTCTCATGGTGAATGAGGTTGTTTGGAAAACACGCCATTTACTTGACAATATGCCAAAAGTACATTCAATGAGGCGCCTTAGGCGGCTCAGCCAATAGTTAAAGATCCTCTTCTTATCACCGCATAAGGCCTAAGCAGATATCGAGAAAGTGCAAAGGCCTCATCTGCAACAAGCACTAAAGGCAGGTCTGGTCCTTCTGTTCCAGGCAGAGGCTGATCGGACGATATCTTGAATCACCCTTCTTGCAGTATTTTACCCATTACAGACTCCCGGAACACTCTGGAATCAGAACTGCTGCCATATGCCTCAATGTCCACAGCTTTCAACATATTGCTATCACAGAATATCACAGTAATGGCATCACTGATGGACACAACTGTTCCCATTTGGCTAAGCAGGTATCATGCACTATCTACGAAATAGTTGAAATGATCATTAAAAAAAAATAGATTTAAGGAGGTATAGGACTGGCCAGTTGCAAGAAACCTAGAAAAAATTGACTGTTTTTTAGCATCTTTCTGCAGCAGCACTCAAAAAATACCATTCTTCTAAACATGTACATTATAATTCCAAAAGTATTAGGACACTCTAATTCATCCCAAAGGTCTTCCATCAGGTTGCAGGCCAGAGTCAAGTTCCTCCAACCCAAACTTGTTCATCCATGTCTTTATGGACCTTGCTTTGTGCACTGGCCCAAATCATTTGGTGGGGGGGGGGGGGATTATGGTGTGGGGTTGTTTTTCAGGGGTTGGGTTTAGCCCCTTAGTTCCATTGAAGGTAACTCTTAAGGCTTCAGCATACCAAGACATTTTGGGACAATTTCATGCTTCTAACTTTGTGGGAACAGTTTGGGGATGGCCCCTTCCTGTTCCAACATGACTGCACACCAGTGCACAAAACAAGGTCCATAAAGACACAGATGAGGGAGTTTGGGACGGAGGAACATGACTGGCCCGGTGGCCTGCACAGAGTCCTGACCTCAACCAGATAGAACATCTTTGGGATGACCTAGAGGGGAGACTGCCAGCCAGGCCTTCTTATACCAACATCAGTGCCTGACCTCACAAATGCTCTTCTGGAAGAATGGTCAAATATTCCCATAGAACCTCCCCACTATGCTGGAGAGGATGTGGCCAAGTAGGCCATTTACTCCGCACCTTATGGGACTGCCCAAGCCTGACATGTTTCTGGAATCAGGTTTTCCAAGTAATGGCCTCCCTTACAGGAATTCTCCTACCGCCAAACCCAGGCCTGGCCATACTCCATATTGGCATTGACTCATACCCCTGCTCCTTTAGACAAATAATTATACACCTACTCTTAGCAGCCCACCCATTTATACTTCGAATATGGAAATCACAAGATTCCCTCAATATTGAACATGGTCCAACAAAACTAGACTGCGAGTAAGGCCTTCTCGTCCAACATCAGTGCCTGACCTCACAAATGTACTTCTGGAAGAATGGTCAAACATTCCCATAGACACACTCCTAAACCTTGTGGACAGCCTTCCCAGAAGAGTTGAAGCTGTTATAGCTGCCAAGGGTGGGCTAACTTAATATAGAACCCTACGGACTAAGACTGGGATGCCATTAAAGTTCATGTGCGTGTAAAGGCAGGTGTCCCAATACTTTTGGTAATATAGTGTACTTTAATATACCTTTATACAGTACCCATTCTCAACCAGGGTTTCATGGTGCCCTAGGGTTCCTCAGAGGTTGTTTTTGGCTCCTTGGGATGTTGCTAATAATATTTTAGCTGTCTGAAAATGGTGACTACAACTGTAAGGGGGCATTCTATCCACTGACCACCAATGTAAGGAACATTTTTTCCACTGACCATCAATGTAAGGGTTATTCTTCCCACTGATCACCAATGTAAGGGACATTCTTCTCACTGACCACCAATGTAAGGAGCATTCTTCCAACTGACCACCAATGTAAGGGTTATTCTTCCCACTGACCACCAATGTAAGGGTTATTCTTCCCACTGATCACCAATGCAAGGAGCATTCTTCCCACTGATCACCAATGTAAGAAGCATTCTTCCCACTGATCACCAATGTAAGGGACATTCTTCCCACTGATCACCAATGTAAGGGACATTCTTCCCACTGATTACCAATGTAAGGAGCATTCTTCCCACTGATCACCAATGTAAGGAGCATTCTTCCCACTGACCACCAATGTAAGGAGCATTCTTCCCACTGATCACCAATGTAAGGGACATTCTTCCCACTGACCACCAATGTAAGGGGGCATTCTATCCACTGACCACCAATGTAAGGAACATTTTTTCCACTGACCATCAATGTAAGTGTTTATCTTCCCTCTGACCCCCAATGTAAGGAACATTTATCCCACTGATCCCCAATGTACAAAAAAAGGGAAACCCCCTATGAGACTGTACAGGAAACCAACACCAAGGAGAAAGTACTAGATTTGTTTTAAATATTAGTTTACCAACTTTATTACAAAATCCCTTTTAAAACAATATTAACATTTCGTACAAACATAATACATACAAGCAGTGGTGTACAATACATGGTATTTAATGGTCAAAAGTTCCCTACATATCAAGGATGTAATAATGTAGGCTGCATAAGTATGATTAAATAGCCCTGACATTGAACATCCAGAGTCCAGACAAAAGAGCCCAACCCGTTTTTCCTTCTTCATGTAAAGAAAAGGGTAGAATGTATTGATAAACAAAGTAACATAAATAAGTATATACAGTATGTGCAATAGAAGATACAAAAGGTACATAGGTAATCTCACATGATACTCACATTGTATATAATGCATAACATTTGTCAGGTTAAAAAAACATGCAATGAGCCAGGCTTTCAAGCACCAATCTGTCCAAACAGGGTTTTTTCCCCAGGCAGGGTGCATTGTGCAGATCACCATGCATACACTGAAGCTATCTGGCACACACAGGACCGGTGCTACCACTAGGCGAGCTAGGCAGACGCCTAGGGCGCACTGCCACCTAGGGTACAGTCATGGCCAGTGCCACATTCCTCTCCTGTCACCTCCTCATCCCCGTGGATGTCACCTTAAGAGAGGGGTGCAGTGTGCAGAGGGGGGTGTAGGCTTAAGGGGGGGGCAGTGTGTATAGGAAGCGGGGTGTAGGGTTAAAGGGGGTGTAGAATTAAAGGGGGCAGTGTGTGCAGGAAGGAGGTGTAGCATTAAAGGAGGGCAGTGCGTGCAGGAAGGGGGTGTAGCGCTAAAGGGGGCAGTGTGTGCAGGAAGGGGGGGCAGTGTGTACAAGAAGGGAGGTGTAGGGTTAAAGGAGGGCAATTTGTACAGGAAGGGGAGTGTAGAGTTAAGGGGGGGGCATTATGTGCAGGAAGGGGGCAATATCTACAGTTTTTTTTGGGGGGGTGCAAGTAGCTGGTCTTGCCCAGGGTGTAAAATAGTGTAGCACCGACCCTGGCCACACATAAAATAGGAAAACCAACAGATTGTTTAGCCCAGTAGCAAACCTAGTGTAATGCAAAAGTAACCAACAAGTGTTGCTGAAAAGGAAGATAATAAATATTTAGGATCATCGCAATACCATTGCAAAGAGCAGGTCAATATATAATTTTTCTTTTTTTTTTTTTTTTTTTCCCCCTTTAGTATTACTTTAAGAACTTCAACCCCTCTGAAAAACTAGGCTAAGTGTATAAGAAGGCAATATCACAGAAAATCACTAAAGGGACACTCGGTACCCGGTAATAGCACTACGTCAAAGGAGCAGGCACTGAAGTCTTTTGTAAAAGCAAACTTGGTATATTGTCACACAGTATGGATGGTAACAAAAGAAAGCATAAAGATGAGTTGGCAAATAGTAATAACACAATTTGACATAAAATTAAATCAGTAGTAAGCACTAGGCATAAGATGACATTCACCATAATAAACAGTAACAAAGTCACTGAAAGGCAACAATTGACAGCAATGTATCTTAGCCAACTGCATTCAGAAGGCTATACTACCAAGATGCCTTACTGCTGACTGTTAGGCCTAGGCTCACTGGGCAGAGGTACTTGTTGACTGAATAATGAGTAGGGGATAGGAGAATGGCTTGGTAAGGAGGAAGTGGGCAGTCCTCCAGGTTGCTCTTCTGCTAGCTATCGTTGGGGCCCTTTAAGAAGCATTAGTGTACCCATCGACAGTCTTAAGTCTTAATAAACCTGCATGTAGTAAGGATGCAGTATAGATGCTGGATAGATGTGGTATAGATGCTGTACAGGTGGGGATTTAGGTGAGGTATAAGTGCATTGTCGGAGCAGTAGAGGTGCCATATACTCAATGTCCTGTCTCTAATGGCTCAGTCCATGCAAACAGAGTGAACAATGGGCAGTGAGCCATCTCACCAGTCCCTGTGGTGGGGTTGCGAACTCTTGCTATTAAAGGGTGAAAGAGGACCCCAAAGTCATAGCAAGAGTTCGGGCGGCGAACTCTTGCTATGAAAGGGTGAAAGAGGACCCCCTCTGTCTCACCACAGAATGCCTCTGGTGATCAGCAGTGGGAAGAAGAGGGTGAGAGGACGCTCTGGTCTCTCAGCAGCAATGGTAGAGATCCTATTTTGTGGTCCATGCGGCTTTACACCAGGTTTCTCTGCTGGCAGGCCTCAAGTTCAGCCCCCGCTGGTTTGGCCACCCAGCAGCCCTGTCAGCATGCAGGTAGCTTTGCTCTCATCGGTTCCCATGGTGCCAAGGGGAAGAGGTTTCTCATGCAATCCAGTAAAAGTCCTCTTGCCACCCCCCCCCCTTCTCCTTAGTGTCCACTTGGAACTATAGGTAAAGGGTTAATTGGCCCTATTCCATGGCTGATGTATCAAACTATATCTCCCATGATTCTCAGCACCCTGCATATTGGTTAAAGCTCTCCCCCTTCTGGCTGAAGGGGATAATGCAGCATGACATCCAGATTCTCAGTAGATGGTGAAGCAACAAAGGGCAATGTCACCTTCTCCATGTTGTTGTAGCCCAGCATCTGGCTACATATGTAATAGGCAAACATTGCCATGCTCATCTACATACAGTACACATCAGTAAAACCATTCTCCTTGTCCATTGCACAGCTACCACAGTACTCTTTGGCTGAGCTTGCTTCATTTCTAATCACATTCATCAGGATCTTTTAGAAAACAATCTTTGTGGCAGCAAAGTACGAGCTAAATCTATGAAGGTCTTTCTCAGTTTGTTGCTGGTAAAAATCAAGATAGCCGAATGCAGGAAGGGGTATGCTGAAATAAGGACAGAGACAAAAATTATCCATGGAGAATCCATGGACATCAGTCCAAATAAAGAGAGATTCACACATACAAAATAAGCAATATACAAGAAGAAAAAGACAATTAAACTTTTCACAACTCCTAAGTGAGTGTCCAAGTTTGGACCCCGAAAAGAGCTCCCACTGTTTTGCATCTGCCTTGTGTGTCTCCAAAGAGAGTGTATTAGAAGCCAAACAGCAGCACTGAAGATTGCAAAAGGCACAGAAGAACAGATGGTATGTATGAGAGATTGGTTGTCTACGTTTCTGGACTTCATAATAATTTCCTGCGTGGAGTTGTTCACAGTGGAGTTTTTGTAGCTCAAAGCGAACACGTAAAAGCCAAGAGGGAGGCTGGAGGCCAGAGAGGCCAGCAGGCAAAACCAAAGCAACCATGGGACTAGCTTGGAGATCCTCGTTTTTAAGAAGAGCAACATGGGAAAGTTGTACGTTGTAATTTTCACACAATAAAACACAGAAAGGAGAGTGGCCATCCAAAGGCTAGTCAAGCTGAGAAAAATGGTCACAACCAAAGAAATCTCATTAGAATATGGCCTTGAATATAGCTCTGACAAAAAGGTGTTAAAGAAGTTAAGCATTGCGATGCAACACTGCAAGAAAAATCTAGAAATGCAGAGAGCCACGACAATTTTGTCACTGCTAGGCAGGTGTTTGGTTTTCCTCCAGTCCAGACAATGGACTACCACGATGAAGGCATTTAGAGTTGTCCCCAAGATGAATTCACTGGACAAAACGGAAATGAAGAAAACGCTGAGAAGGCCCGCCATTTCACACTTATGTTAGCTGTGACGCTAAACGTTGGGTGATCTAGAGACAAACAGGAAAGTGGCTTATCTAGGTGACAGATAAAGGCTCAAGTAAAAAACTCTGATTGGTCAAGAAGACAATGAAGGTTACATTGTCAATGTACATTATGAGTGCAATGCAAATCTGGAGTTTGGTTGTTTGCTGAACAAAATAACTAGTTTGCATGAGCTACGGTGAAGGTAACCCCTGACTGTCAAATGCCATCCATCAAGACTCATTTACAATCTAAACAGCAGAAACGCTCCATTTACGTTTGCCAATGGACCCAATATCATCCATTATTGCTCATTTGCAATCTAAATAGCAGCACTACTTTACTTACAATGGCCAGCTGAAACAAATGAAGCTTATCATTATAGTGTTGAGATTAGAATTCAAGTTGAACCAAACTCAATACAGATTTCCAGAGTATGAATTCAATCTACTTTATTTTTTGTTTTTTTCTTTCTTTCTTTTTTGTTTTTTTGTGTATTTTACTAGTAAATATTATGAAACATTAAATAACATTAAAATATACAACAAAACTAAAATTGTATTCTGCCTTTAGCATTTTTTGAAGTTATTTCATTTTTCTTATTGCCTAAAAAAAAAAAAAGAAATATTGAGGTTTCTTAGTTAATAACAATTACAACAAATGTCCAAAAGGTAACTTGAAAAATTAGTACACCGTTTTTTTTCTTTTTTATCTTTTTTTTGTATACAAGTTGTCAAATAGCGATGAGCCGAACATACCCCTGTTTGGTTCGCACAGAACACCACGAACATCGGAAAAGTTTGCCAAACTCGAACTTTCCAACTCCATTGAAGTCTATGGGAATTCAAACTTCTAAAATCAAGAGAACTCATTTTAAAGCCTTAAATGCAAATTTTTCCCCCAAAAAGGGTATGGGGACCTGGGTAATGCCCTAAAGCAGTGGTCCTCAACCCTGGTCCTCAGGGCCCACTAACAGGCCAGGTTTGCAAGATAACTGAAATCCATCCCACGTGATATAATTTGCTGCTCAGTGATTGCAGTACTCTAATCTGCATCTCCCCAAGGTAATACTTAAAATCTGGCCTGTTAGTAGGCCCTGAGGACCGGAGTTGAGGACCACTGCCCTAAAGAACATATATCAATGAAAAAAAAACTAAAAGCATTTTTAAAGGAGCAGTGATTTTAATTATATTTAAAGTGAAACAATAAAAATGAAAAATTCCTTTAAATATGCCTGGGGGGTCCCTGCAATGTGCCTGTAAAGTTTTGGATCTGTAGCATGGATAGATCTTTCTACAGCAAAAAATACATTTCTAAAGAAAAAAATGTCATTTAAACTTGCATTTAAACTAACCCTAACCCTAACTCTAAACCTAACTCTAACCCTAACCCTTAACTTTGGGTTAGGGTTAGAGTTGGGGTTAGGGTTAACCATGTAAAACATGTAGAACATCAGTTTGATTAGGGTTAGGTTTAGAGTTAGAGTTAGGGTTAACCATTTAGAACATGTAGAACATCAGTTTGCTTTAGGGTTAACCCTAACCCTAACTCTAACCCTAACTCTAACCCTAACTCTAACCCTAACCCTTAGAGTTACCCTAACCCTAACTCTAACCCTAACCTCAACCCGAACCCTAACCTTAACCCTTAGAGTTACCTTAACTCTAACCCTAATTCTAACTCTAACCATTAGGGTTAGGGTTAACCCTAACTCTATCCCTAACCCTAACTCTAACCCTTACTCGAACCCTTAGAGTAACCCTAACTCTAACCCTGACTCAAACCCTTACCATAATCCTAACCCTAACTCTAACCCTAACGCTTAGAGTTACCCTAACCCTAACTCTAACCCTAACCCTAACCTCAACCCGAACCCTAACTCTAACCCTTAGAGTTACCTTAACCCTAACTCTAACCCTAACCCTAACTCGAACCCTAACCCTTAGAGTTACCTTAACTCTAACCCTAACTCTAACCATTAGGGTTAGGGTTAACCCTAACTATCCCTAACCCAAACCCTAACCCTAACTCTAACCCTGACTCAAACCCTTACCATAACCCTAACCCTAACTCTAACCCTAACCCTTAGAGTTACCCTAACCCTAACTCTAACCCTTAGAGTTACCCTAACTCTAACCCTGACTCAAACCCTTGCCATAACCCTAACCCTAACTCTAACCCTTAGAGTTACCCTAACCCTAACTCTAACCCTAACCTCAACCCGAACCCTAACCCTTAATGTTACCTTAACCCTAACTCTAACCCTAACTCGAACCCTAACCCTAACCCTTAGAGTTACCTTAACCCTAACTCTATCCCTAACACTAACCCTAACCCTAACTCTAACCCTAACTCTAACCCTAATCAAACTGATGTTCTACATGTTCTACATGGTTCTAGATGGACTAGTAGCTGATACCCTGTTTCCCCGAAAATAAGACAGTGTCTTATATTAATTTTTGCTCCCAAAGATGCGCTAGGTCTTATTTTCAGGGGATGTCTTATTTTTCCATGAAGAAGAATATGGTACACATTGTTAAAAAAAAAAGGAAATGTATTACCTGTATGTCCAAATGTAACTTGCAAATGTCCAAAAAGTAGCTTGAAAAATTAGTACACAATTTTTTTTTCTATTTTATCTTTTTTTTTTGTGTGTACAAGTTGTCAAATATACCACAAAACTAAAATTGTATTCTGCCTTTAGCATTTTTTTTAAGTTGCTATTTAATTGTTTTTCCTTATTGCCTAAAAATATTGAGGTTTCTTAGTTAATAACAAATACAACAAATGTCCAAAAAGTAACTTAAAAAATGAGTACACACTTTTTTTTTCTATTTTATCTTTTTTTTGTATACAAGTTGTCAAATATACAACAAATCTAAAATTGTATTCTGCCTTTAGCATTTTTTTTTAAGTTGCTATGTGATTTTTTTTCTTATTGCCTTAAAAAAAAAAAAAGGAGATATTGAGGTTTCTTAGTTAATAACAATTACAACAGATTGCCTAAAAAAAAAGAAAAAAAAAGAAAGAAAAATTGAGGTTTCTTAGTTAATAACAATTACATTAAATGTCCAAAAAGTAACTTGAAAAATGAATACACAATTTTTTTATATATATTTTATCTATTTTTTTAAATATTTTACTGATTAAGAAATATCCAATAACTGAACCTTGAAAACGTTGAATCTCCAATTGAGTCACCACTTAACCACTTGCCAACCAGCCTCCATAGTTTTATGGCTGCAGGTCGGCTCTGTCCTGTGAAACTACGTATCTGTATGTCGCTTCGTGGGACCGCCAGTGGGGGCGCGTGCGTGCCACCTGAGGCACGCACACGCAGAAACTGGCTACAAGTGGAGCCAATCAGTGGGTCCAGTGCCCGCGATGTCCGCCGGGCACCTGCGATCGCTCCCCGTGGAGACAGAATGGAGGTCTGCCCTTGTGAACATGGCAGGCCTCTGTTCTGTCAGTAATGAACACACGGATCCTGTGTTCCTCCTATTTAAGAACATAGGTCTCTGTGTTCATGAAGTAAGCCCATCCCCCACACAGTTAGAAAGCACCCCCAAGGGCAGTGATGGTGAACCTTGGCACCCCAGATGTTTTGGAACTACATTTCCCATGATGCTCATGCACTCTGCAGTGTAGCTGAGCATCATGGGAAATGTAGTTCCAAAACATCTGGGGATGCCAAGGTTCACCATCACTGCCCTAAGGACCCATTTAACCCTTTGATCACCCCTCATGTTAACCCCTTCCCTGCCAGTGTCATTATTACAGTAACAGTGCATATTTTTAGCACTGATTACTGTAGTAATGTCACTGGTCCCCCCAAAAGTGTCAAATAAAATTGATGACCTTTTTTCCCCAAAAATAGAATTTTCTTTTGGTGGTATTCGATCACCTTTGTGGTTTTTATTTTTTGCGTTTTAAACAAAAAAAAAGCGGCAATTTTAAAAAAGAAAACAATATTTTTTACTTTCTGCTATCAAACATATAAAATTGAAAAAAATCAAATTTCTTCATAAATTAGGGCCAATATGTATTCTGCTAAATAGTTTTTGGTAAAAAATAAAATCCCAATAAGCGTATATTGATTGGATTGCGCACAAGTTATTACGTCTACAAACTGTGGGATATTTTTATTTATTTATTCATTTTTTTACTAGTAATGGCAGCGATCAGCAACCTTATAGCGGGATTGCAATATTGCGGCGAACAATCAGACATTAACCGACACTTTGCGGGAACCAGTGACACTAATACAGTGATCAGTGCTAAAAATATGCACTGTCACTGTACTATTTACACTGGCTAGGAAGGGGTTAAAGATCTAGGGCAGTGATGGCGAACCTTGGCACCCCAGATGTTTTGAAACTACATTTCCCATGATGCTCATGCACTCTGCAGGGTAGTTGGGCATCGTGGGAAATGTAGTTCCAAAACATCTGGGGTGCCAAGGTTCACCATCACTGATCTAGGGCGATCAGAGGGTTAACCGTGTGCCTAGCCAGTGTTTTTGTGTACTGTATGTGGTGCTTTTACTAAGGGAAGTGATGGATTTTATGGGACACAAAATCCATTACTTCCCCCCCCCCCCCCCCCCGTCAGAACAGAGCACTGCATTGTTTACATAGACAGATCTCTGTTCTGTGTCTCTGCCTGACGATCGGCGGTAGCTGGTGAAAATTCAATGCCCGGCACCCGCAGATTCGGCTCCTGCTATAAGTAATCACTGCAGAAGCAGCCCGGGTACACGAGCGCCCCCTAGGTGTAAGTGCAGAAATACATGTATATACCGTACCTGAATCTGCAGTGGAGGGCCGCCCTGTATCAGTATATCTGCTATGGGGCAATCCAGAAGTGAATAGAATGGAGGAACTATCAGTGATTCTGTATGATATGTAACATTTCAGAGAGCTGTGTTAAGCACTTCCGGACCGCCCGCCGCAGTTTTACAGTATATCCTGACAGGGCGGGCGGCCCTCTTTCACATAAAAGTGGTCCCAGCGGTGGATTGGCCATGGGATCACTTTTATGGGAGGTGGGAGAGGTTACCATACCCCCCCCGCCCCCGCCCCCCAGCCGCTTCCCGGTCATTTCCCCCACTTACCGGGGCTGTCAGAAGCGGGGAAAACAATCCGGTCCTTTTGGGTCCTAGGCAGGAAGTCGAGTGAGGCCAAGATGGCTCCCACTCCACTCTATGGCCTTGGAGGACCGGAGCGACGTCATACGTCACTTCCTCTCAACGGCCTTAATGGGCCCATTTTTTTCATGCTGAAAACAATGACATTTTTTATTTATTTATTTTTTTAAGTGTAGATGTGAGATCTGAAGTCTTTTTGACCCCAGATCTCACATTAACCACTTAAGGACTGGAAGGTTTTACTCCCTTAAAGAGGAAGTAAACCCTCCCCAAAAAAAAAAAAAAAAACCCTGTAAGACAAAGGCATAATGAGCTAGTATGCATCGCATACTAGCTCATTATGAAATACTTACCTTAGAACGTAGCCCCCGCGGTGCTGCCCACTCAGCTACAGGACGGCCGACTATTTCAGAAGATGGTTATATTCTTTCTACTTTCTTCTATTCTTTTTTTCTATTCTATTCTTCTATTTTCTATTCTAGTCAATTATATTATTTTTTTCTATTCTATTATAATCTATTATTTTCTATTTGAATTCAAATGTATTTTTTATGAATTTTTGGAAATGGTTATATTCTTTCAATTCTATTGTTTTTTAATTATATTCTATTCTTCTATTTTCTATTCTTTTCTTTTCTATTGTATTTGAATTTATTCTATTTGAAATTTGAATTTCAGAAGATGCTTATATTCTTTCTAATAATACAAAAAGTGGTCACCGCCTCCACCTATAACTGGTCTTAATGGTAAGGAGCAGTGGCGTACCTACGGGGGGGGCGGGGGGGCGGGCCGCCCCGGGTGCCACGCACTGGGGGGGTGTCAGGCTGCTCGGAATATGTCAGTGTGAAGGAGCTGCAGTTTCTAAAGTCCGCGCTGCTCGCGGGGGCGGCGGCCGGCGGGAAGAAGGTGAGCACTGAGCAGCCTCCTCCTGTGTGACTGTCTGGACTGGAGAGGAGATGGGACAGCTGGATATAGAAGGATTCATCTTTCCGTATTTCTCCTGCTGCCGTTGAATGGCAGATTCTCCTCTCCCTCCTGCAGTCAGTTAGCGGCAGCAGGAGGAATATGTAAAGATCAAATCATCTATATGCAGCTGTCCCATCCCCTCTCCTATACAACTTGCTGGCCCCCTAGTGCTCTCCAGCCCCCCCCCCCTCCCCTTGCTCTTAACACCCCCTTCTCTTAACACCCCCCCTGCTCTAAACACCCCCCCTGCTCTTAACACCCCCCCTGCTCTTAACACCCCCCCTGCTCTTAACACCCCCCCTGCTCTTAATACCCCCCCTGTTCTTAACACCCCCCCTGTTCTAAACACCCCCCCTGCTCTAAACACCCCCCCTGCTCTTAACACCCCCCCCCTGCTCTTAACACCCCCCCTGCTCTTAACACCCCCCCCTGCTCTTAACACCCCCCCTGCTCTTAACACCCCCCTGTTCTAAACACCCCCCTGCTCTTAACACCCCCCTGCTCTTAACACCCCCCTGCTCTTAACACCCCCTTCTCTTAACACCCCCTGCTCTTAACACCCCCCCCTGTTCTAAACACCCCCCCTGCTCTAAACACCCCCCTGCTCTTAACACCCCCCTGCTCTTAACACCCCCCCTGCTCTTAACACCCCCCCTGCTCTTAACACCCCCCCCTGCTCTTAACACCCCCCCCTGCTCTTAACACCCCCCCTTCTCTTAACACCCCCCCTTCTCTAAACACCCCCCTGCTCTAAACACCCCCTTGCTCTTAACACCCCCCTTGCTTTTAACACCCCCTTGCTTTTAACACCCCCCTTGCTCTTAACACCCCCCTTGCTCTTAACACCCCCCTTGCTCTTAACACCCCCCCCTGCTCTTAACACCCCCCTTCTCTTAACACCCCCCCTTCTCTTAACACCCCCTGCTCTAAACACCCCCCTGCTCTAAACACCCCCCTGCTCTAAACACCCCCCTTGCTCTTAACACCCCCCTTGCTTTTAACACCCCCCTTGCTCTTAACACCCCCCTTGCTCTTAACACCCCCCTTGCTCTTAACACCCCCCTTGCTCTTAACACCCCCCTTGCTCTTAACACCCTCAGTGCTCTTAACCCCTCAGTGCTCTTGCCCCCCAGCGCTCCTTAGCCCCCCAGTGCTCTTCAGCTCCCCGCAGTGCTTTTCATCTCCCCCCTATGCTCTCTGGCTCCCCCAGTGCTCTCCACCCCCCTGTGCTCCCTGCCTCCCCCCTCAGTGAGTTCCACCCCTGCGCCTTCCAACCCCCCTACAATGCTTTTCAAACCCCTCTTAATTCTCTCCAGTCCCCCCCCCCCCCCCGCGCCCTTCAGCTCCTCCAGTGCTCTCTGCTTGCCCTGTGCTCTCCGGCCCCCCTAATGCTCTTCTCAGTCTCTGACCATCTCTTGGATCATGTCCTCAGTCTCTGACCATCTCTTGGATCATGTCCTCAGTCTCTGACCATCTCTTGGATCATGTCCTCAGTCTCTGACCATCTCTTGGATCATGTCCTCAGTCTCTGACCAACCATCTCTTGGATCATGTCCACAGTCTCTGATCATCTCCTGTATCATGTCCTCAGTCTCTGACCATCTCCTGTGTATTTTCTGCAGTCTCTGACCATCTCTAGTATCCCGTCCGTAGTCTCTGACCATCTCTTGTATCATATCCTCAGTATCAGATTTCTCTTGTATTAGGTCCGTAGTCTCTGACCATCTCTTGTATCATGTCCTCAGTCTCTGACCATCTCTTGTATCATGTCCTCAGTCTCTGACCATCTCTTGTATCATGTCCTCAGTCTCTGACCATCTCTTGTATCATGTCCTCAGTATCTGATTTCTTTTGTTTTAGGTCCGTAGTCTCTTACCATCTCTTGCATCATGTCCTCAGTCTCTGACTATCTCCTTTAGCATGTCTCCAATCTCCTACTCAAACTTAAACACATTGATAATAGTATTAGCTATCTGTCTATGCCAAAGGTAGGGAGGCAGAGAGTGCAAAAGGGGGAACTGTGATTAGAGAGACAGGGGGGGGGGGGGCAGACTGCAAAGGGCACTGTGATAGGGGGGCTGGGAAATTTGTGCAATAAATATTCTTGGAGACATTACAATTTTTTGCGGGTGTTTTTACATTTTAAAGTGGGGGGGGGGGGTGCCAGATATAGGATCCGCCCCGGGTGCCAAATGCTCTAGGTACGCCACTGGTAAGGAGCACTGGAAGGGAAGACGCAGGTCAAGAAAAATGAAGAGATTTCCAGTCACAACTTACCAACCAGCCAGCAACCAACCAAATTGACCTGTCTAACAGTATGCGTTAAAAACAGAGGTTTAGTTGCACACATTTGCAAATACATGCGTAAGCTGCAGTCCCCAGCAAGGCACCCTGTTATCTGCAGTCCCTAACTCTACAATTTAAAGATTCTCTACAATGAGAGCACATGCATTTAATGGGATAGATGGAGGACAGGCGACTGGAGGGAGCCCACCCCTCCTTAAAGGCCCATGGTCACACTGAACACCCAGCACATCGCACAATGGCGGAAAAGGTGTCAGTGCGTTGCTTGGCTCAACATAAATATCAACGATAATACAAAAAGTGGTCACCACCTCCACCTATAACTGGTATTTGCAAATGTGTGCAACTAAACCACTGTTTTTAACGCATACTGTTAGACAGGTTAATTCAGTTGGTCGCTGGCTGATTGGTAAGTAGTGACTGGAAATCTCTTCGTTTTTCTTGACTTATATTCTTTCTAATCTATATCTTTATTCTATTCCCTTATTTTCTATTCGATTTTATTGCGTTTTTTTATTTTCTATTTTTCTCTGTTGTATTCTTTTACATTCTATTTTCTTTGGAAAATCAATATTAGATTCAAAATTATTTGATTCACAAACTATTCTAATTCAATTTGAAAGCTATTTGAATTTCATCTAAAATTTTGCTTCGTAATTTCGGATTCGGGAAAAAAAACAACCGTACATGTCTAACTTAATGTATGTGTTATGACTAAGTGCTGAATGTGTGAAACGCGTTACCTGTTTCCCTGTATGGAACTGTTTGTGCTTTTTTGTTTTGTTTTTTGGTTTTGGTTTTTTTTGGGCAGCATAGTGGCTAAGTGGTTAGCACTTCCGTAAAGCAGAACTAGGGCCGTCGGTTCAAATCCCAACTACGGCACTACCTGCCTGGAGTTTGTATGTTCTCCCTGTGCCTGAGTGGGTTTCCTCCCACACTCCAAAGACATGCTGGTAGGTTGATTGGCTCCTGTCTAAATTAACCCTAGTACATGAATGTGGGTTAGGGACCTTAGACTGTTAGCTCCTTGAGGGGCAGGGATTGATGTGAATGTACAATAGATAGCGCTTTATAAGTACCTGTAATAAATAAAATAAAGACACAAATGAACACTTAGAGGTGGAAGGGGAGCTGCAGTGCTTTCTCTTACCATTTGGGTGATACACTACCTGGCCCAAAAAAAAAAAAAAAAAAACGTCGCCATCAAAAAAAAAAAAAAAAAGGTCACACATGTTGGACCACCTTTAGCTTTGATTACGGCATGCATTCGCCTTGGCATTGTTTCGATAAGCTTCTGCAATGTCACAAGATTTATTTCTGTCCAGTGTTGCATTCATTTTTCACCAAGATCTTGTATTGATGATGACCACTGCGCAAAGCCTTCTCCAGCACATCCCAAAGATTCTCAATGGGCTTAAGTTCTGGACTCTCTATATGTGAAAATGATGTCTCATGCTCCCTGAAATTGGACCAAAGTAGTGCAGAACCACTTTGTAGGGATAGACCAATATGTGTTTTCCATGGCCGATATCAATATTTTGGTCACAAAGTATTGGAATCGGCCGATATGGACCGATATTCTGCACATTCAATCACGCAATCAATGCAGAGTGACCAGTGCCCCCAACAATGCAGAGTGACCAGTGCACCCAACAATGCAGAGTGACCAGTGCCCCCAACAATGCAGAGTGACCAGTGCCCCCATCCAATGCAGAGTGACCAGTGCCCCCATCCAATGCAGAGTGACCAGTGCCCCCATCCAATGCAGAGTGACCAGTGCCCCCATCCAATGCAGAGTGACCAGTGACCCCATCCAATGCAGAGTGACCAGTGCCCCCATCCAATGCAGAGTGACCAGTGCACCCACCAACAATGCAGAGTGACCAGTGCCCCTAACAATGCAGAGTGACCAGTGCCCCCAACAATGCAGAGTGACCAGTGCACCCAACAATGCAGAGTGACCAATGCCCCCAACAATGCAGAGTGACCAGTGCCCCCATCCAATGCAGAGTAACCAGTGCCCTCATCCAATGCAGAGTGACCAGTGCCCCCATCCAATGCAGAGTGACCAGTGCCCTCATCCAATGCAGAGTGTCCAGTGCCCCCAACAATGCAGAGTGACCAGTGCCCCCAACAATGCAGAGTGACCAGTGCCCCCAACAATGCAGAGTGACCAGTGGCCCCATCCAATGCAGAGTGACCAGTGCCCTCAATCAATGCAGAGTGACCAGTGCCCCCATCCAATGCAGAGTGACCAGTGCCCTCATCCAATGCAGAGTGACCAGTGCCCTCATCCAATGCAGAGTGTCCAGTGCCCCCAACAATGCAGAGTGACCAGTGCCCCCATCCAATGCAGAGTGACCAGTGCCACCTTAAAATACGTAAGAGGTTCTTCACTGTCAGAGCAGTAAGGATGTGGAATTCTCTTCCACAAGCAGTGGTATCAGCAGGGAGCATCGATAGTTTCAAAAAACTTTGATGGGCACCTTAAAGACCACAACATACAGGGTTTATACAATGTACGGTTAACAGCGAACGCACACATCATAGGTTGAACTGGATGGACTGATGTCTTTTTTCAACCTCACAAACTATGTAACTATGTAACTATGTGTGAGTACCCATACTATTGTTTTTAATAAAGTTGTGTCACTGGAACAGTACTGAGGAGGAAAGGAGTGAGAAGACAAGGAGTTTACATTGGGGCTCACTGGACATTTATCCCCAAGCCTAGGAGAGACAAAAAGGTGTTTTTGGACCGAGCTTAAGTGCGAGGTGAGAACCCAGCCAAAAGAGGTGGAGCACTCAACGTGGCGGCACATGGATGCGTTCACTTAACTGCATGACAGGAGAAAGAAGAGTGTGCACTTTGTATAAGACAGATATCGGTGAAGGGTAGGATCATCAGAATATATTTATTTTAAAAACTGCACAGCAGTGGACTATGTTGTTTTTTATTAAATTTTAATACATCACAATTTTGATTATTTCACATGCTATCTCTAATGTAGCACATGTTTGTCACAATTGAGATATAGCAGTTGTTATCATCCACCATATTTCATTTCAATTATTTTTTATTGTTTTTTTTTTTTTAGCGCAGCATTATGTGTTGATTTTTCATGTAAAGAGGACCTGTTATGCCCTATTCCTTTTACAAGGGATGTTTATAATAGGAATAAAAGTGATTAAAAAAAAAAAAAAAAATTAAAGGGAAAGTGTCAAAATAAAAAAGAAAAGTAAAATAAACAATAAAAAAAAAAGTCCCTGTCTCTGCGTGCTCGCATGCAGAAGCGAACACATACGTATGTCAGGACCGTAACGTAAACGGCTTTTAAATCACAAATGTTAGAGCAAGAGTAATAATTCTAGCACTAGACCTCCTCTGTAACTCTAAACAGGTAACCTGTAAAAATCTTTTGGAGATTTTGAAGTCCCGGGTTTTTTCCCCCAAAAAGAACAAATTTGAAAAATTGCTGCGCAAATACTGTGTGACATAAAAAGTTGCAACAACTACCATTTTACTCCCTAGGGTCTCTGCTTAAAAAAACATATATAATGTTTGTGGGTTCTGAGTAATTTTCTAGCAAAAAAAATGTAGAAGATGTGTGCCAGAATAGGCCAGGTATGAAAGTGGTAAAATAAGGATAACTGCCAGCCCCTCTGTTCTACTAAGAGAGGGGGACGCAACACTGTTGTAGCACACCCCCTAATGAGCCACTGGTAAATCGGGTCCTTTTTCCCCCTTTGTAGCACACACAACATTTTCTTAATTCTTTCACTGACTCTGAAAACAGTCTAGGGTTTTTTTTAGGGTTTTTATTGGAACAGGAACATGGATGGGGATAGGGAGCATGAGATACCCCAGGTGATCTGTAACTGGAACAACTTGAGGACTCCTCAACTTCTGGCTGGGCTTTATACTCTGCTGCTATACTGATAGCAACTTGTATTCCCTCAGGTGGATAAAAGTTACACACCGTCAATTCTTCTCAGCATAGGGGTGTTGCTTATCCACTTAGCCACAGGATCACTACAGGATTACACAACCACAGGACAGTTGGACTTCTTCCTGCCAACTTTCTACTGGCTCTCTCCAGTGAGCCTCCTCTTGACCCAGCTCAATCCCTGGACAAAGGATCTTCAGAAGGCCACCCCCTCAGCTAAGTCTAGCTGGGATCTTGATGTCTTCACTCTGGCCTCTCTAGCTATCCTGCCCCTGCATGGGGGTCTCCAACTGCAGGAATGGATCCAGGAACACTGCACTGCTACACAGGCCTCCGACTACTTATAGGCTTTCCCTCCACCTTCTGGGCACACCTTCCCAGGGATGGGTTAATATTTAGGCTGCCTGTTCTACTCTCCCTCCCACTATCCTTGTAGAAGCCTCTAGAACAGGGTTTTTCAACCTGAGTGCTGCGGCACCTCACGTGCCGCAAAAAGTCCCCAGGGGTGCAGCGGCAATATTTCAGAAAGCCCGGATACAGTCCAAATATTAAAGGTTTCCTGTGTTAACTTCTGTGTATTTGGAGCAGGGAGAGCACTTCCCGTTCCTCCTCCTGGCTGTCTCCCCCTCCCTGCTGCTATCTATACTACTGCCGGCAAAACTGAAAGTTGTACAAGCCAGCCGCCTACATCCTACCAACTGATGATGTCATCGGGTGCAGAGGAAAGGTCAGGCAATGCATACAACTTTCAGTTTTGCCAGTAGAGAGAGGGGGGGGGTTTAGGAGGAGGGGAGGATTTGTGCTAGAGGGGGAATTTTTATGGGAGGGATTAGTAGTGGGAGGGGCATTTTGGAGGGGGGGAGGGTTGTGCCAGTAGGGAGGGGGGGGGGTTCAGGAGGAGGGGAGGATTTGTGCTAGAGGGGGAATTTTTATGGGAGGAATTAATAGTAGGAGGGGCATTTTTGAGGGGGGGGGATTGTGCCAATAGGGAGGGGGGGTTCAGGAGGAGGGGAGGATTTGTGCTAGTGGGGGAATTTTTTTAGGAGGGATTAGTGGTAGGAGGGGGCATTTTGGAGGGGGGGGGGTTGTACCACGAGGGGGGGGCTGTGCTCAGTAGGGAGATTTTAAAGGGTGGAATTTGTGCTAGCTGAGAGCATTGGGAGGGGGGAGGGGTTACAACCTACTGACCAATTAACTCTGCCTTAAAAACTACATTTTAGGATTTTGTCACACCAGGTACAGTGCTGTAATACGCGTTTTTCCGCACCACACTAAAATGCGTTGCCTTTTGCAGTTGCAGGCAGGTGCCAATAAATCCTAATGACACCCCCACACATTCACCAATTGCATGCATGTTTTTGCCCGATAAAACGCATGGTACCACACTACCATGCATTTTGGTTGGGCTCAATTTAAAAATCATGCCAGGCCATTTTTTGCATGTTTTAACAAGCATAGAGCAACCTAATTAAAAACGCAACAGGCAAAACAAATGCTCATGCTCGGATGCACCTCCTTGTGTGAGCAAGCCCTCAGACTGGTGTGCCCCGGTATTGTGCACAATTCTAAAGGGTGCCTTAAATGAAAAAAGGTTGAAAAACACTGATCTAGAAGACAGGGGGAGTAGCAGAACAGCAGCCTCTGAAACACTTAGCAGCCCTAAGCAATCAACCCCTGCTCCACTGTTTACAGAGGAGACAAACTACATTTTCCTAGCAGCCTACTCTAAACTAGGAGGGTGCTACAACATGTTATGGAATGGGATGTTCAACAGATCCATGTAGGTGTTATGGTCAGGTGTTCATTTTTGATCATATAATACATTTTAATTTTTGAAACATACACTATATTACCAAAAGTATTGGGACGCCTGCATTTACACACACATGAACTTTAATGGCATCCCAGTCTTAGTCCGTAGGGTTCAATATTGAGTTGCTCCACCTTTTGCAGCTATAACAGCTTCAACTCTTCTGGGAAGGCTGTCCACAAGGTTTAGGAGTGTGTCTATGGGAATGTTTGACCATTCTTCCAGAAGCGCATTTGTGAGGTCAGGCACTGATGTTGGACAAGAAGGTCTGGCTCGCAGTCTCCACTCTAATTCATCTCACAGGTGTTCTATCAGGTTTAGGTCATGCCAGTTAAGTTCCTCCACCCCAAGCTCGCTCATCCATGTCTTTATGGACCTTGCTTTGTGCACTGGTCCATATCATTTGGTGGAGGGGGATTATGGTGCGGGGTTGTTTTTTAGGGGTTGGGCTTGGCCCCTTAGTTCCAGTGAAGGGAACTCTTAAAGGAGTTGTAAAGTCTTATGTTTTTTCACTCTAATGCATTCTTTGCATTAAGGTATAAAACCTTCTGTGCTTCAGCTGCCCCCAGACCCCCTCCCTTTTTTCTCACTGAGCCTGATCGTTCCATTGGCTCCCGCTGCTGTCAATCAAATCCAGTGACACATGAGGCGGGGGCAAAGCCGAGTCCTGCTGTCTGTGTGAACAGTGGGACTCGTGAGAGCGCCCGCACGGGTGCCCCCATGGAAAGTGGCTCTCTGTGGGGGCACCCGATAAAGAGGAGAAGCCAGGAGCGCCACGGGGGCACCCTAGAAAAGGCGGATCGGGGTTGTTCTGTGAAAAACCCTTGCACAGAGCAGGCAAATAAAAAGAAACCTTCACAATCGCTTCCAGACCCCCCACCGCAGTTATACGTCTCTACTTTGACGTTAAATACTGGGGTTATGACAGCAGATAGCTGCCATAAACCCCGGTATTTTTTTACTGGGCGGGCGGTCCCCTTTCTCACAAAAGTGGTCCCGGCGACCGCAGGATCACTTTTACAGGCGGCCGGAGAGGTGCCCCCCTCCTCCCACCGCTTCCCGGTCGTTTTCCCCACTTACCGGAGCCGTCGGTAGCAGGGAAAATGATCCGGTCCTTTCCCCTCCTAGGCAGGAAGTGGAGTGAGGGCAAGCTGGCCCCAAATCGACTCTATCTCCTTGGAGGACTGGAGCGACATCATACGTAGCTTCTTCCCAACAGCCTTAAAGGGCCCATTTTTTTCATGATGAAAAAAAATGTATTTATTTTTTTGTCCTTTTTTGTGTAGATGTGAGATGTGAGGTCTTTTTGACCCCAGATCTCACATTAAAGAGGACCTCTCATGCTTATTTCTATTACAAGGGATGTTTACATTCCTTGTAATAGGAATAAAAGTGATCAAAAAACATTTTTTTTTTTAAAAGGACAGTGTAAAAATGAAAAATAAAAGGTAAAATAAATAATAATAAAAAAAATTTAAAGCGCCCCGTCCCCGTTAGCACGCGCGCAGAAGCAAATGCATACGCAAGTCGTGCCCACATATGTATTGCCCATATGTATGCCTATTTATTTAAATGATGAAAAAAAATTACCTTTTTATTTTTTAATTTTAGTGTAGATGTGAGATGTGAGGTCTTTTTGACCTCAGATCTAGCATTAAAGAGGAACTGTCATGCTTATTTCTATTACAAGGGATGTTTACATTCTTCTAATAGGAATAAAAGTGATCAGAAAAAAAAATAAAAAATTAAAGGGGCAGTGTAAAAATTAAAAATAAAAAGTAAAATAAATAAGAAAAAAAAAATAAACTGAAAGCGCCCCATCCCTCCGAGATCGTGCGCAGAAGCAAATGATATGCAAGTCGCACCCACATATGTAAGCAGTGTTCGAACCACACGTGTTAGATATCACCGCTTTTGTTAGAGCAAGAGCAATAATTCTAGACCTCAACCTCCTCTGTAACTCTAAATTGGTAAGCTGTAGAAATTTTTAAAGCGTCACCTAAGAAGATTTTTTAAGTACCAATGTTTGTCGCCATTCCGCGAGCGTGCGCAATTTTGAAGCATGACATGTTGGGTATCTATTTACTCAGCGTAATATTATCTTTCACATTATAGAAACAATTGTGCTAACTTTACTGTTCAGTTTTTTTTTTAAAATATAGTGAAATGTATTTTATAAAAAAAAAAAATGATGTTTGAAAGGCCACTGTGCAAATACGGCGTGACAAGAAATATTGCAACGACCGCCATTTTATTCTCCAGTCTTTGCTACTTTGCTAAAAAATATATATATATAATGTTTGGGGGTTTTAAGTCATTTTCTAGCAAAAAATACTGATTTTAACTTGTAAACAACAAGTGTCAGAAATAGGCCTGGTCCTTAAGTGATTAAGGCGTCAGCATACCAAGACATTTTGGACAATTTCATGCTCCCAACTTTGTGGGAACAGTTTGGGAATGGCCCCTTCCTGCTCCAACATGACTGCGCACCAGTGCACAAAGCAAGACTTTGCAACCCCTTTAAGAGTTCCCTTCACTGGAACGAAGGGGCCAAGCCCAACCCCTGAAAAACAACCCAATACCATAATTGCCCCTCCACCAAATAATTTGGACCAGTGCACAAAGCAAGGTCCATAAAGACATGGATGAGAGAGTTTGGGGTGGAGGAACTTGACTGGCCTGCACAGAGTCCTGACCTCAACCCAAGAGAACACCTTTGGGAAGAATTAGAGTGGAGACTTCAAGCCAGGCATTCTTGTCCACATCAGTGCCCGACCTCACAAATGTGCTTCTGGAAGAATAGTCAAACATTCCCATAGACACAATCCTAAACCTTGTGGACAGCCTTCCCAGAAGAGTTGAAGCTGTTAAAGCTGCAAAGGGTGGGCCAACTTAATATTGAACCCTACAGACTAAGGCTGGCCATACACTATACAATTTTCTTGTGCAACTTTCCTTTAGATTTACCAAAACCATGTAATATAGGGTCAAACCTACAAACTTTTCAATTTGTATGCAATCAGGCAGGCCCTTGCACTACATAGGTTAAGGTAAATCTAAAGGAAATTGAATAAGAAAATTGTATAGTGTATGGCCAGCCTAAGACTGGGATGCCATTACAATTCATGTGTGTGTAAAGGCAGGCGTCCCAATACTTTTGGTAATATAGTGTATTTTATGTATTTTTTATTTATCTATTCCAGAAAGGGATTTAACATAGCTTTATGTTAACTTTTGTGTACAGGTCCGCTTTAACACCACCACCAGAAATAGATACTGTATATGTACTTTCCATATTTAAGCCTCCTTTGCTACAACTTTGGATTTATGCTGTTTGCTAAGTTGTTGTCTCTGTAGCAGGGACACAGGGAAATAATAGCAGAGAACCGTGCAATGTATCCTGATCACAGATTGTGGTTACAAATCTCTCTCGTTTCATATACAAACTAGACTTGTCATACATTTTCTGTATCTGGCTGACTTGCAATGCAAAAAATTAAATTTGCCTCTAAGACGCTCCAGAGTCTAGCGTGGCTTTCATAACAACATTGCTGTCTGTTTGCAATGCATTAACCAGCTGCTGGAGAAAAAAAAATCAAAGATTGCATGTCAAGGTTGGCCAGAGTGAATTCATTTATACATTTTGAAAATACAGTATCTCACAAAAGTCAGTACACCCCTCACATTTCTGTAAATATTTTATTCTATCTTTTCATGTGACAACACTGAAGAAATGACACTTTGCTACAATGTAAAGTAGTGAGTGTACAGCTTGTATAACAGTGTAAATTTGCTGTCCCCTCAAAATAACTCAACACACAGCCATTAATGTCTAAACCGCTGGCAACAAAAGTGAGTACACCCCTAAGTGAAAATGTAAAAATTTGGCCCAAAGTGTCAATATTTTGTGTGGCCACCATTATTTTCCAGCACTGCCTTAATCCTCTTGGGCATGGAATTCACCAGAACTTCACAGGTTGCCACTGGAGTCCTCTTCCACTCCTGCTTGATGACATCATGAAGCTGGTGGATGTTATAGACCTTGCACTCCTCCACCTTCCATTTGAGGATGCCCCACAGATGCTCAATAGGGTTTAGGTCTGGAGACATGCTTGGCCAGTCCATCACCTTTACCCCCAGTGGTCATCTTGGAGGTGTGTTTGGGGTCATTATGTTCTAAAACTGCCCTGCGGCCCAGTCTCCGTATGTCACAGTACATGTTGGCATTCATGGTTCCCTCAATGAACTGTAGCTCCTCAGTGCCGACAGCACTCATGCAGCCCCAGACCATGACACTCCCACCACCATGCTTGACTGTAGGCAAGATACACTTCTCCTTGTACTCCTCACCTGGTTGCCGCCACAAACTCTTGACACCATCTGAACCAAATAAGTTTATCTTGGTCTCATCAGACCACAGGATATGATTCCAGTAATCCATGTCCTTAGTCTGCTTGTCTTCAGCAAACTGTTTGTGGGCTTTCTTGTGCATCATCTTTAGAAGAGGCTTCCTTCTGGGATGACAGCCATGCAGACAAATTTGATGCAGTGTGCGGCGTATGGTCTGAGCACTGACAGGCTACCCCCCACCGCTTCAACCTCTGCAGCAATGCTGGCAGCACTCATACGTCTATTTCCCAAAGACAACCTCTGGATATGACGCTGAGCATGTGCACTCAACTTCTTTGGTTGACCATGGCGAGGCCTGCTCTGAGTGGAACCTGTCCTGTTAAACCACTGTATGGTCTTGGCCACCATGCTGCAGCTCAGTTTCAGGGTCTTGGCAAACTTCTTATAGCCTAGACCATCTTTATGTAGAGCAACAATTCTTTCTTTTTCAGATCCTCAGAGAGTTCTTTGCCATGAGGTGCCAGCCATGTTGAACTTCCAGTGACCAGTATGAGAGAGTGAGAGCGATAACACCAAATTTAACACACCTGCTCCCCATTCACACCTGAGACCTTGTAACATTAACGAGTCACATGACACCAGGGAGGAAAAATGGCTAATTAGGTGCAATTTGGACATTTTTACTTAGGGGTGTACTCACTTTTGTTGCCAGCGGTTTAGACATTAATGGCTGTGTGTTGAGTTATTTTGAGGGGACAGCAAATTTACACTGATATACAAGCTGTACACTCACTACTTTACATTGTAGCAAAGTGTCATTTCCTCAGTGTTGTTGTCACATGAAAAGATAGAATAAAATATATACTGAGTGTAAATATATATTTATATATAGTATCTCACAAAGGTTAGTACACCCCTCACATTTTTGTAAAGATTTTATTCTATCTTTTCATGTGACAACACTGAAGGAATGACACTTTGCTACAATGTAAAGTAGTGAGTGTACAGCTTGTATAACAGTGTAAATTTACTGTCCCCTCAAAATAACTCAACACACAGCTATTAATGTCTAAACTGCTGGCAACAAAAGTGAGTACACCCCTAAGTGGAAATGTCCAAATTGGGCCCAAAGTGTCAATATTTTGTGTGGCCACCATTATTTTCCAGCACTGCCTTAACCCTCTAGGGCCTGCAGTTCACCAGAGCTTCACAGGTTGCCACTTGAGTCCTCTTCCACTCCTCCATGATGACATCACAGAGCTGGTGGATGTTAGAGACCTTGTGCTCCTCCACCTCCCATTTGAGGATGCCCCACAGATGCTCAATAGGGTTTAGGTCTGGAGACAATACTTGGCCAGTCCATCATCTTTACCTTCAGCTTCTTTACCAAGGCAGTGGTCGTCTTGGAGGTGTCTTTGGGGTTGTTATCATGCTGGAATACTGCCCTGCGGCCCAGTCTCCGAAGGGAGGGGATCATGCTCTGCTTCAGTATGTCACAGTACATGTTGGCATTCATGGTTTCCTCAATGAACTGTAGCTCCTCAATGCCGGCAGCACTAATGCCGCCCCAGACCATGAAACTCCAACCACCATGCTTGACTGTAGGCAAGACACACTTGTCTTTGTACTCCTCACCTGGTTGCTGCCACACGCTTGACACCATCTGAACCAAATAAATTAACCCTGGTCTCATCAGACCACAGGACATGGTTCCAGTAATCCATGTCCTTAGTCTGCTTGTCTTCAGCAAACTGTTTCTGGGCTTTCTTGTGCATCATCTTTAGAAGAGGCTTCCTTCTGGGATGACAGCCATGCAGACAAATTTGATGCAGTGTGAGGCGTATGGTCTGAGCACTGACAGGCTGACCCTCCACCCCTTCAACCTCTGCAGCAATGCTGGCAGCACTTATACCTCCATTTCCGAAAGACAACCTCTGGATATGACGCTGAGCACGTGCACTCAACTTGTTTGGTCGACCATGGCCAGGCTTGTTCTCAGTGGAACCTGTCCTGTTAAACTGCTGTATGTTCTTGGCCACCATGCTGCAGCTCAGTTTCAGGGTTTTGCCAATCTTCTTATAGCCTAGGCCATCTTTATGTGGAGCAATAATTCTTTTTGCCAGATGCTCAGAGAGTTCTATGCCATGAGGTGCCATGTTGAACTTCCAGTGACCAGTATGAGAGAGTGAGAGCGATAACACCAAATTTAACACACCTGCTCCCCATTCACACCTGAGACCTTGTAGCACTAACGAGTCACATGACACCGGGGAGGGAAAATGGCTAATCGGGTCCAATTTGGACATTATCACTCACTTTTGTTGCCAGCAGTTTAGACATTAATGGCTGTGTGTTGAGTTATTTTGAGGGGACAGCAAATTTACACTGTTATACAAGCTGTACACTTACTACTTTATGTTGTAGCGGGGTGTCATTTCTTCAGTGTTGTCACATGAAAAGATAGAATAAAATATTTACAAAAATGTGAGGGGTGTACTCACTTTTGTAAGATACTGTATATATATATATATATATATATATATATTTTTTTTTTTTCCCCACGGAAACCCTGGAAAATAACATGTTGATCGTTGCAATATTTTGTCACACCGTATTTGTTAAAATGTACTGTGGGTGAGCAGCTATGTACCCGTATGTCACTGCCTACTTCCGGGTTTAGGGCATGCTTATGCGTGCCCCCCAGCTCTGGCTCTCACTGTCAGCTGTGTGCAACTGCCACAGAGCTCTGTACCAAGAAATTAAAAAAATGAGAGCTCATTACTAGTCAAAATCAGCACATATTACACATAGGTAAGCACACTTTTAACCCCTTGATTGCCCTAGATGTTAACCCCTTCCTAGTCAGTGCCATTAGTACAGTGACCATGTATAGTATCATCACTCATCACTGTATTAGTGTCACTGGTGATGCTACTTAGTTCCCCCCAGAGTCAGTGTAGATACAGTGAGGGAAAAAAGTATTTGATCCCCTGCTGATTTTGTACATTTGCCCACTGACAAAGAAATGATCAGTCTATAATTTTTGTAGCACCCTCCTAGGTAGGTGCTAGGTAGGTAAAGCCTAGTGTCTCCATCTGCGTATCAGGGGAGCCTGATTTATAGTTAGGCCTGCTCATTGTGCTCAGTGTGTATTCATCTGGTCTCAGGAAGTGTCCCCAGCAGATCCAATGGGGAGGCACGTTGGATGCTGTGGGAAACCTGGCCAATGATACACAGGCTTTTGTAACCGTCCCAATGGGTTGGCACACAGAGAGGTGCATCATGGGATAGGGTATAAAAGCCAAGAGCACATGAGGCAGGTGGTCTTTGGGCAGGAAGCCAGGTCCCAGAAGGAGGGAGACAGTTGTCTCTCCTTCTGCTGCTGTGGATGGTGGTCACAGGCGGTCGGCCTTGTGAGCCAGGAGTGTGGAGCTGAGCCAGGAGGTCCAGTGGAAGCTGACTAGTGGAGTTGGAGGCAGAGCAACCTTGGGAAAAACAGTGTTTGTGAGTACCAGGAAGCTTGCTGTGGGTCTGCCCAGGAAGGGGACCACTCCAGTGAAGAGTCAGTGGACAGCTGTCAGCACACAAGTGAGAAAGGGGGTGCCAATTTAGATGCTGAAGAGTAATAAAGCAGGAACACATTATCTATCTTCACTTCAGTGACAAGGTGAAGCAGCAGCCTTGCCGCACACTACAGTTAGTTGTTCTCACAATTGTGCATAGTTCATAGTTGGAGTATCCCACTCATCCCTTCTCCTATCCCAGTTCCAAATAAAAACAATATCCTCTTGATTGATTATTGACTGAGCCAAGGAATTTCAATGCTAATTATCTGCTATCCATTGCTAAGCGTAACCCATGGAAATCAAGAAAGTGTAACTCTCAGCAGTCCTCTAGGGGGCACTGCTACATTTTAATTGTAGGTTTATTTGAATTGTGAGAGACAAAATAACAATGAAAATATGCAGAAAAACGCATTTCAAAAAAGTTATAAATTGATTTGCATTTTAATGAGTGAAATAAGTATTTGATCCCCTATCAATCAGCAAGATTTCTGGCTCCCAGGTGTCTTCAATACAGGTAACATGCTGAGATTAGGAGAACTCTCTTAAAGGGAATGCTACTAATCTCAGCTTGTTGACACCTGTCCACAGAAGCAATCAATCATATTCCAATCTCTGCACCATGGCCAAGACCAAAGAGCAAGGATGTCAGGGACAAGATTGTAGACCTACACAAGGCTAGAATGGGCTACAAGACCATGGCCAAACAGCTTGGTGAGAGGGTGACAACAGTTGTGATTATTTGCAAATGGTAGAAACACAAAATAACTGCCAATCTCCCTCGGTCTCCATGAAAGATCTCACCTCGTGGAGTTTTGATGATCATGAGAACGATGAGGAATCAGCCCAGAACTAAACAGGAGAATCTTGTCAATAAACTCAAGGCAGCTGGGAACATAGTCACCAAGAAAACAATTGGTAATACTCTACGCCGTTAAGGACTGAATTCATTCAGTGTTCGCAAGGTCAAGAAGGCACATGTACAGGCCCATCTGAAGTTTGCTAATGGACATCTGATGATTCAGTGGAGAACTGGGTGAAAGTGTTTTGGTCAGATGAGACCAAAATCAAGCTATCAACTCGCCGTGTTTGGAGGAGGAGGAATGCTGCCTATGGATGGGGGTGGGTTTGGGGAGGTTTGGGCTGCCTCCCTCTCACCTGTCTCCCATCCATCCATTAGCAGCCATGTGCTTCCATTGTGGAGACACTCAAATTAGAAAGTGTTAGGACTGCAGGTAACATAGGGTGCCGTGTAGTGGCCCTGCAGCTTACACAAGCGTTTATAAATGCATCAACTAAACCCCTGTTCTTTATTTATATCATGAGACAGGTCTACTTGGTTGGTGGCAGACTGGAGGGTGAGTACATCAGACTGGGGGCTGGCTGGCTTCCATGCACCTCTTTTAATCCTTTCAACTTTCGCTTTTTCTGATACAGGGATGGAGACACTGGGCATTACCTGCTGGTGTCTCACTTAAAGTCCCACATAGCCTACATTGTTCATGTAACCAGGGATGGAGGCGCCTTGCCTACAGGCTGGTGCCTCATTTAAAGTCTCACCGTGTGATTTTCGTGCGTTTTTGGTGGATGCAGTCTGATTTGACCCCAGTTTTTTCATATACAGGGATGGAGACTGTGACGTGAGACACTTTGGTCGGGGAGGGCTTGTGGAACCCCAATTGCTTTATGGAGGTTGGGAGACTCCATGTCCCGCATCCCCAGTCCCTCTTATGTGTAAGTCACCCTGTGTCTGTAAGGGGCACAGGGTGACCAAAAACCACCGGCTCTGCACTAATCAGACTCTTGCTAGTGGGGGTGGGGGTTTGTTGTTGTTGAATACCTGAATTCCATTGTTATATTGTTATTATGGGATGGGTATGTTGAGAGGATTGACTAAGGGGGAGGGGTTGTCCCAGAAGTGTTCATCTCCTTCTGCTTTGTGTTTGAATAAACAGATTGATTCTGGATGACTCCAAAGCTTGTACTGTCGAGTTCTTGGGGTAACTATAGCCAGAATCATGGATCCCGTGTTCCAGAGCTTAAGGAAGCAGGTTACTGGCGGAGATATCCAGTCGGTGGTGTCCGGATTCCATCACAGAGACCAATAGCATGACCTGCTTGTCTCATGTAAAGTCCCAAATATTTTATGAAATTAGGGATGGAGGCAATGTGCTTTACAGGCCAATTGCCTCATATGAAGTCCCAATTAGTGATGGACGAACATCGGCCGGGGCGGTTCGCGAGCCGCAAATTTTCTCAAAAGTCCGCGAACCGCGAGTTCGCGGCGGGCCCCATGACTTTAATGGAAGGCGAACTTTAAAAACCTTTAGGTCATATTTGCAGCCACAAAAGACGTACTAGCTGTGCACAAATAGTCCCAGCACATGGACAATGTCATAACAGAAGTATTGTCTAAATTTTTTTTTTTTTTTTTTACAGCAAAAAACAGATGGTAAATACATTGTCGAATACATATAGGGTCCATTCACACATCTGTAAAATGGGTCCGCATCCATTCCACAATTTGGCGGAACCTTTACAGACCCATTGTTTTTCACTTTCAGTCTGAAAAATTAGGCATTCACAGGATAAAGAAGTAAGTGTCAGCCATTCCAGGCCCCAAAAATTAGCCCACATGCGTTTACCTGACAGCTAAGAACGTAGTTTTCTGTGACTGAAGGTACATTAGGCATTCACATGATACAGAAGTGAGTGTCCGCCATAAAAGGCCCCAAAAATTAGCCCACATGGGTTTAACTGACAGCAAAGAACTTCGTTTTTGATGGCTAGAGGTACGGTAGGCGTTCACAGTACACAGAACGGTAAGTGTCGGCCTGTATAGGCTCCAAAAATTAGCTCACATGGGTTGAAATGACAGAAAAGAACTTCGTTTTTGATGGCTAGAGGTACGGTAGGCGTTCACAGTACACAGAACGGTAATTGTCGGCCTGTATAGGCTCCAAAAATTAGCTCAAATGGTTTGAACTGACAGCAAAGAACTTTGTTTTTGATGGCTAGAGGTACAGTAGGCGTTCACAGTACACAGAATGGTAAGTGTCGGCCTGTATAGGCTCCAAAAATTAGCTCACACGGGTTGAACTGACAGCAAAGAACTTCGTTTTTGATGGCTAGAGGTACGGTAGGCGTTCACAGTACACAGAACGGTAAGTGTCGGCCTGTATAGGCTGCAAAAATTAGCTCACATGGTTTGAACTGACAGCAAAGAACTTTGTTTTTGATGGCTAGAGGTACAGTAGGCGTTCACAGTACACAGAACTGTAAGTGTCGGCCTTTATAGGCTCCAAAAATTAGCTCACATGGTTTGAACTGACAGCAAAGAACTTTGTTTTTGATGGCTAGAGGTATGGTAGGCGTTTACAGGATACAGAAGTAAGTGTCAGCCTGGATAGGCTGCAAAAATTAGCTCACATGGGTTGAACTGACAGCAAAGAACGTAGTATATGATGGCTAGAGGTACATTAGGTGTTCACATTATACAGAAGTAGGTGGCGGCCTGTATAGGCTCCAAAAATTATCTCACATGGGTTGACCTGACAGCAAAGAACTTAGTATTTGGTGGCTGGAGGTACATTAGGCATTCACAGAAAAAATAATTGTCGGCCCTGAAAGGCCCCAAAAATTTGCCATTCAATGGACATGAAACACCTTTGATGCCGCTGTATGTAGCGAAGCCAAGGATCAGGAATTGTTGTGGGTGGATGGCGTTATGGCGGATATTTGTGGCCTGGTATGAGGAATTTCGATGAAACCTGTTCTACTGGTCACATGTGTTGAATTCCTCAGAGATCCATGCCTCATTCATTTTTATAAATGTGAGGTAGTCTACACTGTCATGAGCTAGGCGAGTGCGCTTATCGATCACAATCCCCCCCTGCTGCGCTGAACGTCCTTTCGGACATGACACTGGACGGGGGGCAAGCCAATATTTCCATTGCAAATTGTGCAAGCTCTGGCCAGAGGTCAAGCCTGCCCACCCAGTAGTCCAGGGGTTCATCACTCCTCAGAGCGTCCACATCGGCAGTTAACCCGATGTAGTCGGACACCTGTCGGTCTAGGCGTTCCCTCATGCTGGATCAGGAGTACAGCTGTCGATGGTTCAGCTGAAAGAAGGATCTCATATCTGAAGTGACCAAGACATCTTCCAACTGCCCTCTTCTTGCAGGCGCTGTTGGATTGCTACCCGCAACTGTCTCTCTGTGACTGGAAATTCCTCTGCCAGCACACGGAAAAGCAGAATGCAGCATTTCCCGCAGCAAGGCCTGGAAGTGCTGCATTCTGACCGCCCTCTGTGATTTTGGTAACATTTCCGCCATTTTGTGTTTGTACCGGGGGTCTAAGTACGTTGCCACCCAGTACTGGTCCTTGGCCTTTATGCGTTTTATACAGGGGTCCCTCTTAAAACACTGCAGCATGTAGGCCCCCATTCCCACTAAACTGGAAGCGGTATAGTGGCCTGCTTCCAGCTCATCATCCAGGATAATGTCGTCCTCGTTCTCCTCCCCCCATCCACGGATAACACTAGGGACCCCACAAAGGTTTAAAGCATGCTCTTCTTGCTCCTCCTCATCCCCCCCAGCACCATCCTCCTCCTCTGACTCCTCTTCAGACTCCTGCTGTTGATTTGTCTCAGATGGAGTAGCACCCCCTGGGAATTAATCCAACATTGCGACTTCCTGATCTTCCTGCTCCTCGACGGCTTGATCAATGACACTACGCAATGCACGCTCCAGAATGAAGGTGTAAGGTATGATGTCACTTATGGCGCCCTGGCCGTGACTTGACCAGTTTGGTGATCTCATCGAATGGCCTGCAGAAGTCTGCAGAAGTCCTGCATGACCAGCCACTGGCGAAGTGAAAAAAACCCAAGCTCCCCAGAACCTGTCCTGCCGCCGAGTTCGAACAGGTAGTCATTAACTGCACGTTTCTGCTGGTGCAGCCTATTGAGCATATGCAACGTTGAGTTCCATTGCGTCGGGCAGTCACAAATAAGACGACTGAGGGGCAGGTTGTGTCGCCGCTGAATCTCAGCAAGGCGAGCCATGGCTGTATAAGATCTTCGGAAATGGCCCGAGATTTTCCTGGCCTGCCGCAAGACATCCTGGACCCCAGGGTATTTGCCAACGAATCGCTGCACGACCAAGTTCAGGACGTGTGCCATGCATGGCACGTGGGTTATTTTTCCCTGTTTCAGCGCGCTCAGCAGATTGGCACCGTTGTCGCACACCACTTTACCAACTGACAAATTCAGCAGTCTCAACCACTGATCTGCCTGTGAACGCAAAGCTGAAAGGAGTGCAGGACCAGTGTGGCTCTTGGCTTCCAGGCACAACAGACACAGCACAGCATGGCAACGTCTCACCTGGCATGTGGAATAGGTTCTGGGGATCTTGGGCGGCGCAGGAGAAGATACGGTAGCAGCGGAAGAGGAGGAGTCAGCCGAGGAGGAGAGGGAGGATGGAGGAGGAGGAGAAGAAGACGCAGGCCTGCTTGCAATCCGTGGCGGAACAACTAAATCTACACGGGTGCCACGGGTTACATGCTTAACGGCCGTCAGAAGGTTCACCCAGTGGGCAGTAAAAGTGATATACCTTCCCTGCCCATGTTTGCTAGACCATATGTCTGTGGTCAGATGTATCTTGGCACCAACACTGTGTGCCAGATATATATTCACTTGCCCCTTAACATGGTCATACAGCTCTGGAATGCCCTTTTGCGAGAAATATTTCCTGCCTGGGACCTTCCATTGTGGTGTTCCAATGGCCACAAATTTACGAAAGGCCTCCGAGTCCACCAGTTGATATGGCAGTAGTTGGCGGATGGCGGGCTATCAGTTTCGACAAGCCAGCAGTCAAACGTTGGGCAAGAGGGTTATCCGGCGTCATCATTTTTTTCCGCTCCAACATTTGGACCACAGAAGCCTGCCTTTTTCCAGAACAACGTGACGACGGCATCATGGAAGGTGGAGTGGAGGGCAAATGTGAGGAGAGAGGAGAAGGAGAAGCAGAAGGAGAGGGGGCTGGACGGTGAGAGCCTGGAGCATGGCTTTGTGGGTTCTGACGGTGTTGCTCCCACTGGGCTCGGTGATGGGAGTTCAGGTGCCTTCTTAAGGCGGTTGTCCCTAGGTGAGTGTTGGGCTTACCGCGACTTTTGCATTGACTGCAAAGGCTGCAGATGGCAACACATTAAAAAAAGCCCACACTGCGGAGCCATGTGCCGGCGTCCTGGGAGCGCCAGATGTGACTGTACATGGTTTATGGCTCGCTCCTGATACATTTGCAGTCTGCTTTCTACCTCTTGTGCAATGCAAGTTCTGCCTCCCTCTCCTCCCTATCTGCCGGTCCATCTCTCCCTCTGAACAACCTTCCTCTTTCTCTCTTGTAGACACCCACGTGACGTCCATAGACTCGTCATCATCGACGTCACCTTCACCACCACTAACATTCGAGATCTCGGAGTAGGCAGCAACAGCGGGGACCAACCTCCTTGGGCTGATCTGGCTACTGTCATCAGACTGCTGAGTGGCGGCTGTTGCTACCTCCCTCCTCTTCCTGATCGAATGCCAACAATGGCTGCGCATCGCAAATGTCTTGTGATGGATTGGAAAATAATTCCAGTGACTCAAGTGGAGGGTATGTGGTGGTGGTGTCTTTGGGGGTGCACACAGCAGAGCAAGAAGAGGGTGCAGATAGAAAGGATAAGGAGGGTGCAGAAGAGGAAGGCTGAGTAACCAAGTCTGGTGCGTCCTTTGTTGTAATTGCACGCAGCTTTTGAAACTTCACAGTTAGGCTCCGGCCTACTGCTCCTGCCCTACCCCTACCACCCCTGCGTACGTCTCTGCCTCTTCCTCTGCCTGTCATGTTTTTTAATTACCCTGTGACAAAAGTCTCTAGAGAATCGCAGTATATCTGGAAAAAGGTAGATAACACCCCGCTTCAATATGTGGCATTGGGGGGGGGGCACAGGTTTATCACACCAGTTCTACAAATAATTGGCCAGTAACTGTTGTCACTGTGTGTAGCACTGTTTACACAGCGAGAGGCCAAATTGTTGCAGGACTAAAATACACTCTTAGAAAATGATACTATTAAAAACCCCACTTCAATATGTGGCATTGGGGGGGGGGGGGCATTGGTGTAGCACACCAGTTCAAAAAATTGGCCAGTAAGTTTGGCGCTGTGTGTACCAGACTTCACTCAGCAAACTAGGCAATGTTGTTGCATGACACAAATACACTTGAAAACGTTTACTCAGATAACACCCCACTTCAATATATGCTATTGGGGGGCCACTGGTCTATCACACCAGTTCTACAAATAATTGGCCAGGGAGTTTGCCACTGTGTGTAGTGTTGCTGCAGAAACGCTCAGTCTCACCACCACACCTGTCACAATGCTGCACAGTGCACAATAATAGTACTAATCCACTTTAATATGCTTTCTACAAAGTATATTATACTGTGGATTACCCCCCCCCCCCCTTTTTAGAGCACTGCACAGCAATACCAAAAAATTTGCCGCCCTTTAAATGACTTTTGTGGACATTAACAGAGCAATTTGTGTGTGACTGCAGCCGATCTCTAACTGCCCCTAAAGCAACCACTGGATACCTCTCCCTATAGTAAAGAGACTGTAATAGACCCTATAACAACATTGGAGCATTTTAAATGACTTTTGTGGACATTGACAGAGCGATTTGTGTGTGACTGCAGCCGATCTCTAACTGCCCCTAAAGCAACCACTGGATACCTCTCCCTAAGCTCAAAAGATACTAGTAGACCTATACCGAAGAATACCAACCCTGAAAAGGACTTTTGTGGATCTTCACAGCGCTATATGTGTCTAGCAAACTCTCCCTGATGAGCATAGCAGACCTCTCCCTACACTGGCAGAAAGCAGAATGTGAAATGGCCGCCAGGTCAGGTCTATTTATAGGGTAGGGGGACTGTCCATGTGCTGCAATGTTTCAGTTGGCTGTCCCGTTCCGCCTGACAGCTGTGTCATGGGTCAAAGTTCTCCCCAATGTAAACAAAAAAAATAAAAAAGTGTGAAAACGTATTGACTCAAGTATAAGCCTAGGATGGGAAATGCAGCAGCTACTGGACCCACCTGGACCACTACAAGACACAAAACAGGGGCTGCGGGCATGGTACAGGAGATGGTACAGGCATGGTACAGGAGATGGTACAGGCATGGTACAGGAGATGGTACAGGTATGGTACAGGAGATGGTTCGGGCATGGTACAGGAGATGGTTCGGGCATGGCACAGGAGATGGTACGGGCATGGCACAGGAGATGGTACGGGCATGGCACAGGAGATGGTACAGGCATGGCACAGGTGATGGTTCGGGCATGGCGCAAGTGATGGTACGGGCATGGCACAGGTGATGGTACAGGCATGGTACAGGGGATGGTACAGGCATGGCACAGGAGATAGCACAGGCATGGCACAGGAGATGGTATGGGCATGGCACAGGTGATGGTACGGGCATGGCACAGGAGATGGTACAGGCATGGCACAGGTGATGGTACAGGCATGGCACAGGTGATGGTACAGGAGATGGCACAGGTGATGGTACAGGAGATGGCACAGTTGATGGTACAGGCATGGCACAATTGGTATAGGCATGGTACAGGAGATGCAGTGCTGCGGGCATGGTACTGAAGAATGTCCTGTGCCATGCCCGCAGCACTGCATGCAGAAGGTGGAGAAGGATTAGAACCCCGTCAGGTTTTTATTGCTGTGGCCCCATTAGGTAGATTCACCCTCTTTATTTGCTCAAAATGGAAAAAAACATATTTTGGGTTGTCCCCAGGCAAGGAAGCTAGTTCTGGTGACAACCAGGGATTCCCTCACTTTAAAAGAATTGCCTCTGATTTCTTTTGGCTATGGGGCAGGATGTGAAGGGAAATCTCCCCCAGGTAGTAAAGAAATAGAAATAAAAAACTAAGGTTATAACCCTCCCTTAGGGCTTGTTCAGCTGCGGCTGCAGGTCAGTGTTGAGCCAGGTGGGTGTGGGGGTTGGGGTGGTAAAAAATACAGCTTCTCTTCTTGATTTTGATGCCCGCTGGTTGCACGTGTGAAAGACGCCTAACTTCAGTGGCGGCTGGTGTATACAGGGCGCAGGGGCGTCGCCCCCCCATCCATGCGTCCGGCCCACTAATCTGCATGCAGGGGCGCCGGACGTATGGAGTACAATGGGATTTTTTTTTATTTGGCATCACCTGATTAGAGCCAGAGACTCTAATAGGGCGATGCAAAGGGTGGACCCGGGGCGCAGAGCAGTGCGTCCCGAGCCCACCCATTGTGTGACAATAGCAAATGAAAATTCGCTATTGTCACACCGATCCTCCTCCTGGCCAATCAGGAAGCGCGTCCGATATGCGCTTCCTGATTGGCCGCAAGGCAAACCCCTTGCCATTGGCCGAGGAGGAGGCGGGACCGGAAGGACTCGTGGATGCACCCCGCCGGTCACCGGGACTCAGAAGAAGCCGCCCGCCGCCGCTGCTGGAAGGACTCGCGCCGCCCGCCGCCGCTGCTGGAAGGACTCGTGGAGACGCGCCTCCCGCTGCTGCTGCTGCTCCAGGTAGGTAAGGGGGCACGCAAGCTGATCTCTGCATTGGGGGCATGTACTCTGCATTAGGGGCATGTACTCTGCATTGGGGGCATATACTCTGCATTGGGGGCATGTATGCTGGTTACTACATTGGGGGCACGCATGCTGATCTCTGCATTGGGGGCATGTATGCTGGTCACTACATTGGGGGCACGCACGCTGATCTCTGCATTGGGGGCATGTATGCTGGTCACTGCATTGGGAGCATGTACGCTGGTCACTGCATTGGGGGCATGTACGCTGGTCACTGCATTGGGGGCATGTATTCTGGTCACTGCATTGGGGGCATGTACACTGATCTCTGCATTGGGGGAATGGTATGCTGGTCACTGCATTGAAGGGGGCATGTATGCTTTTCACTGCATTGAAGGGGGCATGTACGCTGGTTACTGCATTGAAAGGGGGCATGTACCCTGGTCACTGCATTGAAGGGGACATGTATGCTGGTCACTGCATTGGGGGCATGTACGCTGGTCACTGCATTGAAGGGGGCATGTACGCTGGTCACTGCATTGAAGGGGGCATGTACGCTGGTCACTGCATTGAAGGGGGCGTGTACGCTGGTCACTGCATTGAAAGGGGGCACGCTGGTCACTGTGCATTGAAAGGGGGCACGCCGGTCACTGTGCATTGAAAGGGGCCATGCTGGTCACTGTGCATTGAAAGGGGGCACGCTGGTCACTGTGCATTGAAAGGGGGCACGCTGGTCACTGTGCATTAATAGGGGGCACGCTGGTCTCTCTGCATTGAAAGGGGGCACGCTGGTCACTGTGCATTGAAAGGGGGCACGCTGGTCACTGTGCATTGAAAGGGGGCACGCTGGTCACTCTGCATTGAAAGGGGGCACGCTGGTCACTGTGCATTGAAAGGGGGCACGCTGGTCTCTCTCCATTGAAAGGGGGCACGCTGGTCTCTCTCCATTGAAAGGGGGCACACTATACCTTAATTACTGAAGGCCCCTTTCACACTTTTGCGTCCTCAAAGTCATGCAATTTTTTACAGCGTTTTTTGCCGCAAAGCAATGCCTATCACATTTTTCTGTTTGCGCCCCCCCCCAAAAATTTTGAGCACCAGCCGCCACTGCCTAACTGTATCTAAAATGGAAAAGCAAAGTTTTGCTTTCAGTTCTAATTGAGTTACTTCATGATAACAAAGTCAAGTTTTCCACAAACCATGAACAGAAAATCAGAGGTGCCCATCGTAACAACATCCCCCGTCACCGAGCACAGGATGTTTCAGGGGAATGCAAATGCAGCCGCACTCTGGCTTGGTTCAGGTTTGATTATTCAAATTGGACAAATGGGCCACTTCATGGTGTACGGCGAAGAGTTTATCTTGGCCAGCTTGTCATTCCGCTCAGCCTCCTACGCACTGATCATGACACAGTATACACTATGTGCAATATATACTGTATGTGTATATATATATATACATACACACACATATACACTTCATATTACCAAAAGGTTCACTTTTTGGACATACATAGAATGCCCAAAGAGCTGAACTGGTTAAACAATATATTACCGAAAGTATTGGGAAGCCTGCCTTTACACACACATGAACTTTAATGGCATCCCAGTCTTAAAGCCCCGTACACACGATCAGATTATCAAACGATCTGTCGTCCATTTTTTGTTGCATGCTAGTCTCATGTGGAAAGTGAAGAGGTTATTGTAATACGAATTTTCCCGTACGACAGAATTCTACTTCAGAAGTGATGTCATGTGTTGGATTGCTTTGTATGTGTTCTTTCCTCTCTGAGCATGCCTAGTCTTGCTCTTAAGAATTTTTTCTGTCGAAATCTCTACTAATGAGACGAAAATCGGACGTTGTGTTGACGGACGATAAAAATGTTATAGCCTGCACATCAGGATTTTTTCGGCTGAAAAGTCGGAGTCGGCTGTCGAAAGCACCATACGTACAATCCGAAAATCGGCAGATCGGTCCTCGGACGAATTTTTACTACAGATTTTCTTATTGTGTGTACGGGCCTTTAGTCCGTAGGGTTCAATTTTGAGTTTGCCCACCCTTTGCCACTATAGCAGCTTAAACTCTGGGAAGGCTGTCCTCAAGGTTTAGGAGTGTGTCTATGGGAATGTTTGACCATTCTTCCAGAAGCACATTTGTGAGCTCAGTCACTGATGTTGGACAAGAAGGCCTGGGTTGAAGTCTCCGGTCTAATTCATCTCAAAGGTGTTCTATCGGGTTGAGGTCAGGATTCTGTGCAGACCAGTCAAGTTCCTCCACCCCAAACTCGCTCATCCATGTCTTTATGGGCCTTGCTTTGTGCACTGGTCCAAATCATTGGGTGGAGCGGGGATTATGGTGTGGGGTTGTTTTTCAGGGGTTGGGCTTGGCTCCTTAGTTCCAGTAAAGGGAGCTCTTAAAGTGGAACTGTACTGCATCTGAGCTCCACAAACCAAAAATTCTATTTAATTCATTGTTGATATTCAAAGCAAACTCTCCCATCCATCCATGTCTCCATGCTTTATTTTACTGAGAATTCATTTTGAAAAACACCCCCTGGTATTTCTGGCAGGAGGAAGAGCTTGCTATTTGCAACTTGGACCAATGGCCTGCTCATTGAGCTTTACTGTTGCTGTTTTCCAACTTCCTCAGTATTTGTACACCCTTGACCAGGGGCGTAACTACAGGGGTTGGAGGGGTTGCAATCGCAACCGGGCCCTATGCTCCAGGGGGCCTGTGTGGCTACCCTGTACACCTGGACCTGGATAGGAGGGGCGGCGGGGGCAGCTGCAGGAGGAAAATAGAGGAGATTGGTTCCTCTGTATGCTGCCCCCGCCACTCCTCCTATCCAGTTCACTTGTGTTCTGCTGTCTCTGGGCCCCTGTGTGCTCCCCTGGTTCCCCCCCCCCCTCCCACTGTGCTGCCCTCCCCCCACTGTGCTCCCTCTCCTGCTAGCTGCTGCAGGGGATGTGTCACAACAGAGAACCAGGAAGGGGTCGGCAAATATGTAATTTACCAGCTCCTTCCTTTTCTGAATGGACATTCTGAATGAGTCATAGTCAGGGACATTGTAAAAAAATAAAATGATAAAAAATAATACAATTAAAACACCAAAAAATAAAAACTACTGACACCATTGGGTGAACTTCCAGGATTGCAAAGGTCACACTTGCAACCGGGCCCTGGCATTCCACCACAATGGGAAGGCCCCAAGATGGCAGGAAGGGGGCCCACTGCAGAACTTACGAAAGGGTCCCGCTGTGGGACCATAATAAAGGGCCCCGCAACAAGAGTAAAGGGCCCCAGGATCAGTGGGAAAAGCCCCAGGCTTGAAGGGAAGGACCCCGGCCAGGGGTCTGGGGGCCTTTCATGGTTTCTTGCACCGGGGCCCTGAAGGTTCTAGTTACGTCTCTGCCCTTGACCATCGTGATACTGTGGCATCACCTGGAAAGCCTTCTAAAATGGTAGATTCTGTGGTACTACAGAGACCAGGACAGTTAAACTGCGTAGTTTTGCCCCCACTCCTCTCTCATTATCTCTTCCTCTCTGTTCTCCTAGAACTAAGGAGAATACAGATAAGCATGAAGTCAGGAATGTCAATTGCCATAGACAAGTGTTACAGGAAACATTAGTATGAGAAGGATATGTATTGCTGCCAAGCTAGCTAGGGAAATATGTATCTGTGATGTAAGTGTTATTTTATATACTGCATGTGATGTAAGTGTTATTTTATATACTGCATGTGATGTAAGTGTTATTTTATATACTGCATGTGATGTAAGTGTTATTTTATATACTGCATGTGATGTAAGTGTTATTTTATATACTGCATGTGATGTAACGGTTATTTTATATACTGCATGTGATGTAACTGTTATTTTATATACTGCATGTGATGTAACTGTTATTTTATATACTGCATGTGATGTACACGCTTACTTAGTCACCTGGCAAACGGGCATGAGCCGGGCTAAGTCATTTTCGCTAGCAAATGAAAAGGTTTGATTCTGAAGTCTGAGTCCAAAATTCCTTCTGGGTTTCAATGAACTGTTTTTCTGCAACAATACCTTCTTTGATGTTCGCCTGTCTGGCTGGCCCCCTCCCCTCCATAGCACCCGGGGAGAACTACATGGACCGTTTGGGGATGCTTTTCAGTTTTCCTTTATCTTCATTTCCAGTGGGGAGTCTTATGGGAACCATGAATCTATTTGACTGTTTATTCTGGATTGTAAGTTCCTTAGGACTATTATACACGACCGTAAGTTTTGGTTTGCCCTCTCCCCTTTTATACCTGTCCTCCCCCCATTTCTGTCCCCCTTGCCTCTCCCCCCCCCCCTTTTTTCTCTTCCTTATCCTTCCTTTCTGCTCTGATGCCTTCCTTGTCTCTAATTTTAGGCGTCTTTATATATATCTCCTGAGGAAGCAAGTATTGTCTGGCAAAACGCGTAGAGAAATTTATCATATATACAATGATACCTTGGATTATCAGTCATACCTTGACTTATGTAACTATGGAAACCCATGCATATATGTATGTACCTATGTCTACCAGAATTATTTTTAATTGTATGTACCAAAGTGTTTAAACATTCAATATATTTTATACATTTTATACCTCGTGGTTTGTGTCTCACAAAGTCCCTTGGGCATTCTTCTTCTTGCTATTTCTTGCAGTGTCCATCGTGAGAAAGGGAAGATGATTCATGTTGCATTTACTTCCTGGAATCCCTCTGCCCTTAGCTCAGGCTAATGGGCCATGCACGCTATAAAGAGTTTTTCCTTTAGATTTACCAAAACCAGATAATATGAGCGCAAACCTAAACACTTTCAATTTGTATGCAATCTGGCAGGCCCTTGCACTACATAGAAAAGGTAAATCTGAAGGAAAAAGTCTTCAGAAAATCCTATAGTGTGTATGGCTCTATAGGCTGAGCTCAGGACCCACCCTCCCCTCCTGAAGACTTCTGGGATGTATGACATCATTGGCCTAGGCATGGAAACCAGGAAGTAACAGAAGAAATGTAAAAAAAAGTTTAATACAAGTAACAGGGCTGCTGTTAGAAATTGCGGGGCCCCGTACAGACTACCTGGCAGCCCCCCCAAGAAAATATGAAAGATATATTTAGCTAAAATTACGACAAAATCACTATTATCAGACACAAATATAACATAACTCGCATAATTCCTGCTAAATCTAAAAAAAAAAAAACTATGTTAAATAAAAAAGAAGATGAGATGAGAAAAATATACAGGCTGGGCAGTTGGAGCTCAGTGATCAGAGAGACAGAGAGAGAAACAAAGTTACAAATAAACTCCTGAGCAGAGATAACATTAGAGCCAGTGCTGGGAGGGGGCCCACACAGGGAGGGGGATTAGTGAGGGACGACTGTCTCTTTCTCAGCAGATAAAAGCTGATAGCAGGGAGAGGGACAGATCAGATTCAGGTGCTGGAGGAAGATTTCTGTATTTGTTGTCCATCACTAATCCCCCTCTCTGTGTGGGCCCCCCTGTGTGCTCGGGCCCCCTACAAGAGGGCTGGTGGCCCCCCCCCCTATCAGCGGCCCTGGCAAGTAAATATGATCTACTTTCCAACCTATTTACAAATGCTAACAGCATAGGGATTAAAAATAGTCAATGTTGATTGAGAGAGTGCAGTTCCACTTTAAGGCATCTGCAAACCAAGACATTTTGGACAATTTTGTGCTCCCAGCTTTGTGGGAACAGTTTGGGGATCGCCCCTTCCTGTTCCAACATGACTGCGCACCAGTGCACAAAGCAAGGTCCATCAAAAAGGGGTTACCTGTGTTGGGTGCTATCAGTGGTGCCACATCCCAATGAAAACTCAAGAAAAGGATTTCCCCTATTGGTGGGACTTTTTAGGCATACCTAAAAAGTCCCACCAATAGGGGAAATACTTTTCTAAAGCAAGGTCCATAGACATGGATGAGTGAGTTTGGGGTGGAGGAACTTGACTGGCCTGCACAGAGTCCTGACCTCAACCAGATAGAACACCTTTGGGATGAATTAGAGCAGAGACTGCAAGCCAGGCCTTCTCATCCAACATCAGTGCCTGACCTCACAAATTCCCATTTCCCAAACATTCCCATAGACACACTCCTAAACCTTGTGGACAGCCTTCCCAGAAGAGTTGAAGCTGTTATAGCTGCAAAGGGTGGGCCAACTCAATATTGAACCCTACGGACTAAGACTGGGATGCCAATACCCACTTGCCGACCACCCCATGCAGATTTACTGCGGCAGGGCAGCTCGACTGCACATAATCACGTAGATTTACGTGATTATGTGCACGCGGTTTCGGCGGCGCACGCGTGCTGCGCTCCTGCTGTGATCGGACACAGCGGGAGACTGACCGCGGGAGGAGGGCCCGGCCTCTCACAATCTTCGGCTAGAATGACAGAAGACCCGCCTGTTTATGTAAACAAAGCAGGCGGGTCTTCTATCAGAGAGGCAGGGAAAGATCATGTGATTCAGTTAAGCTGAATCACCCATCTCTCTCCGCCTCTGTCCAACCCATCCCCCCCCACACAGTTAGTAAGCACAAAAGGGAACACATTTATTCCCTTTGATCACCCCCGGTGTTAACCCCTTCCCTGCCAGTGTCATTTATACAGTAACAGTGCATATTATTTAGCACTGATCACTGTATTGGTGTCACTGGTCCCCAAAAAGTGTCGAAAATGTCAGTTAGGGGTCCGATCTGTCCGCAGTCCTGATAAGTTTCACGTAAATCAATCAATATACACTCTTCGGGATTTTTTTTTTTACCAAAAATATGTAGCAGAATACAAGTTGGCCTAAACTGATACAAAAAAAAATATTTTTCACTGCCAATGTTATATAGCAGAAAGTAAAAAATATATATTTTTTTTTTTCAAAATTGTCGCTCTTTTTTTTGTTTATAGTGGAAAATCTAAAAATCACAAAGGTGATCAAATATCACCAAAAGAAAGCTCTGTTTGTGGGAAAAAAAGGACGTCAATTGTATTTGGGTACAGCGTCGCACCACCGCGCAATTGTCCGTTAAACTAACGCAGTGTTGAATCGCAAAAAAATGGCCTGGTCATTAGGGGGGTAAAACCTTCTGGAGCTGAAGTGGGTTAAGTCTATATGTGTGTGTAAAGGCAGGCGTCCCAATACTTGTGGCATTATATAGTGTATGAACAGCCCAGTCTGCCTATATATGTACTAAAGCTGCTAAGCCCCCTACAGGAGGAGTGGTGGTACTACCAGCCCTGCCCTCCCAGCATCTCTATACACCCCTAGTACTTCTCACCCTGATCACGGGGAATAACACTCAAGGGGCGGAGCCGCCAGCTTAGAAAACACACAAGGGGCGGAACCGCCAGAATAGAAAACACGCAAGGAGCGGAGCCGATAGGACTAGAAAAGACACAAGGGGCGGAGTCGCCAGACTGCAGAAAAAAACGGGGGAAAAGCCATAAGGCGGGAGAACACGCAGGGTGGGCGGAGCTACCATGCAAGATAATACCCTCCAGGGGCGGAGCCACCAGGCGGGAGAACACACTGGGAGGTGAACGGATAGGCGGGAAAACTCATAAGGGGCGGAGTCGCCAAAGCGAGAGGCGATGGGGGGTGGAACCTACGTGGCCGCGCGTCACACTGCGCAGGCTCAGTGTCGGGAGCGCGCCCCTATCTCGGCCTTACACAGCGCGGGATCGGTGTCGGGGGCGCGCCCCTATCTCGGCCTTACACAGCGCGGGCTCGGGAGCGCGCCTCATTTCTCATTACGCACGGCGCGGGTTTCCCTGTGACGTAAGCGCGCCCTCCCTCCTCCTCGCACGGCATGCCGGGTACTGGGATTTGAAGCCTCTGGCGGGAGATTATCAGCGGTAGTCTCCGTGTTCAGTGTGTGTGCTCGGACCGATCTCTTCCCGCCATGGCCGCCCGGACACCCCGCAAGAGGAAGTACAGCTCCGCCACCAGAGACGGGTGAGAGAGAAGGGGGATGGGAGGACATTGTTATATCCGGGTATATTTATATATAGTGCGCGCTGATACACGGGGGATCGGACCGATAGTAGGTTCAGGGACTACAATTCCCAGCGTGCCCTGAGAATCACTGGGGGGGGGGCGACTCCGGAGGTGTATTATTATTATTTACATTTTTATTTTGTGTTTTCATATCATTATGTAATAAACTGCAGTTCTCAGAGTGACCATAGGTGGCAGTGTAGTACACAGAGATGATTACAGTAGCTGTCAGTATTGCTATCATTATGTAATGGAAATAGGCTGCAATTCTTAGAGTGACCATAGATGGCGGTGTAGTACACAGGGCAGATTACAGTAGCTGTCAGTAGTGGTATCATTATGTAAAGGACTGCAGTTCTCTGGGTGATAATAGGTGGCAGTATAGTACACTTACTGTAGCTGTCAATAGTTCAATCGTTATGTAATGGTAATAGACTGCAGTTCTCAGGGTGGTAATAGGTGGCAGTGTTGTACACAGTGCTGATTACAGTAGCTGTCAGTACAGTAGTGGTATCATGTAATAGACTGCAGTTCTCAGGGTGACCATAGGTGGCAGTGTAGTACACAGATGATTACAGTAGCTGTCAGTAGTGCTACTGCTATCATTATGTAATAGACTGCAGTTCTCAGGGTGACCATAGGTGGTGGTGTTGTACACAGGGCAGATTACAGTAGCTGTCAGTAGTGCTATCATTATGTAATGGACTGCAGTTACCAGGGTGACCATAGATGGTGGTGTTGTACACAGCAGCTGTCAGTAGTACTATCCTTATACTGTATAATGGTAATGATCTGCAGTTCTCAGGGTGACCATAGGTGGCGGTGTAGTACACAGTGCTGATTACAGTACCTGTCAGTAGTGATATGTAAAAGACTGGAGTTTTCAGAGTGACCATAGGTGGCGGTGGTTTACACAGGGCAGATTACAGTAGCTGTCAGCAGTGCTATCATTATGTAATGGACTGCAGTTCTCAGGGTGGTAATAGATGGCAGTGTTGTACATAGAGCTGATTACAGTAGCTGTCAGTAGTGCTGTCATGTAATAGACTGCAGTTCTCAGGGTGACCATAGGTGGTGTTGTACACAGGGCAGATTACAGTAGCTGTCAGTAGTGATATCATTATGTAATGGACTGCAGTTACCAGGGTGACCATAGATGGTGGTGTTGTACACAGGGCAGCTTACAGTAGCTGTCAGTAGTGCTATCCTTCTACAGTATAATAGTAATGATCTGCAGTTCTCAGGGTGACCATAGGTGGCGTTGTAGTACACAGTGCTGATTACAGTAGCTGTCAGTAGTGTTATCATTATGTAATGGTTTGCAGTTCTCAGGGTGACCATAGGTGCCAGCTAACCGCCCACAGGCCCTGTGCCAGCCAGCCCACCGACCACCACAGGGTGCCAGCCAGCCATTAAACAGTAAACAAAAATTAACATGTTCAGCACCAGATTTGTGTCAAAAATTGTCTTTATTTTTCAAAACTATATGTAAAAAATATCGGCCGATACGTTGTGACCAAAATATCGGTATTGGCACTGAAAAAAACATATCAGTCTATCCCTACTGTATAATAGTAATGATCTGAAGTTCTCAGGGTGACCATAGGTGGTGGCGTTTTTTACACAGGGCAGATTACAGTAGCTGTCAGTGGTGCTCTCATTATGTACTTTAGGACTGCAGTTCTCAGACTGACCATAGGTGGAGATGTTGTACACAGAGCAGTTTACAGTAGCTGTCCCTAGTCCTATCTTTATATAATGGTCATGGAGTGCAGTTCTCAGGGTTACCATTAGGGGTGGTAACCCAGGACTGATCACAGTAGCAGTTTGTGTTCTCATGTGACTATTATGTAATGTTAGTGAGCTGCAGTTCTCAGGGTGACCATAGGTGGCGATGGTATACTTATGTCACAGGTTACAGTAACTGGCAGCAGCCAAAACTCTTAAATCGATTGTAAAGTCTCTTGTGTGTGTTTTTTTTTTTTTTTTTTTTTTTTGTTAAAAATGTTATACTTACCTGTTCTGTGCAGTGGATTTGCACAGAGCTCCCTGGATCCTCCTCTTCTCGGGTCCCTCTTCTGTGCCCTTGGTTCCTCCCTCCTGTTGTGGCCCCACAGCAAGAGGCTTGCTATGGGGGCACCTGAGCCACAGCTTCCTTTGTCCATTCAGACACAGAGACGAGGTTAGGCTCCCTCTCCTCATTGGCTGACTGACTTTAACATCAGTGGTAGCCATGGCCCCACCCTGCTGTCTCAGACAATGAGGAGGGGAGTCCCAGGCAGCTGAGACCATCTTACAACATCTCTGGATCTAGAGGGGGCTCAGGTAAGTATGAGGAGGGCTGTTGCCTATAGAAGGTTTTTTGTCTTAATGCATTAAGATAAAAAAAAAAAAACTTCTGCCCTTACAATCCCTTTAATAGTGCAATAATAACAATAATGTATTTCTTTATATGAGCCTTATTAGTGATATTGCATTTTATCATATAATCTTTATTAGTAATATTAATACATTCCCGTAAATCAGGGGTGGGGAACCTTTTTCCTGCCAAGGGCCATTTATATAATTTTGTATCATTCGGGGGCCGTACTTATCAACTTAAAAAATAGCCTGTTATATTTGGTCAAACATTTAATTAACTCACCCCTAATATGATGGCTGCAACTGCTTCTCTTTGGTGAGGTGTGTGATGTTAGCTGATATTGATGATGTTGCTACTCGCAACTGGTTTTCCAGGTTTGGGTTGGTCAGTCTGGAGCTCTGTCAACTCTTTGCTGGCTGGCGGGTACTGCTGTGGGTAGAACTCGCTGTTGGCGGGTACTGCTGTGGGTAGAACTCGCTGTTGGCGGGTACTGCTGTGGGTAGAACTCGCTGTTGGCGGGTACTGCTGTGGGTAGAACTCGCTGTTGGCGGGTACTGCTGTGGGTAGAACTCGCTGTTGGCGGGTACTGCTGTGGGTAGAACTCGCTGTTGGCGGGTACTGCTGTGGGTAGTACTCGCTGTTGGCGGGTACTGCTGTGGGTAGTACTCGCTGTTGGCGGGTACTGCTGTGGGTAGTACTCGCTGTTGGCGGGTACTGCTGTGGGTAGTACTCGCTGTTGGCGGGTACTGCTGTGGGTAGTACTCGCTGCTGGCGGGTACTGCTGTGGGTAGTACTCGCTGTTGGCGGGTACTGCTGTGGGTAGTACTCGCTGCTGGCGGGTACTGCTGTGGGTAGTACTCGCTGCTGGCGGGTACTGCTGTGGGTAGTACTCGCTGCTGGCGGGTACTGCTGTGGGTAGTACTCGCTGCTGGCGGGTACTGCTGTGGGTAGTACTCGCTGTTGGCGGGTACTGCTGTGGGTAGTACTCGCTGTTGGCTCAAAACACGTGATGACCTCAACGGAGGGAGAGTGAGGAGCGGCGCCGCGCTGGAGGAAGCATGCTGCAGAGACAGTCTGAGTCAAGGGCGGAGTGATATCAAATGCACCCCGCCTGTGAGGAGATTCAGTGTGTGTATGTATGTATGTGTGTGTGTGTGTATATGTATGTATGTGTGTGTGTATATATATATATAATGCATCCGGAAAGTATTCATGGTGCTTTACTTTTTCCACATGTTAGGATACAGCCTTATTCCAAAATGGATTAAATTCATTATTTTCCTCAAAAATTCTACAAACAATACCCCATAATGACAACCTAAAAGAAGTTTGTTTTGAAATCTTTGCAAATTTATTCAAAATAAATTAAAGTGGAGTTCCACCCTAATTTTATACTTGCCTCCATCTTCTCGCTCCGGGTCACCTGAAAAACAAATGGCTAATCACATTTTTTTTTTTTTTTTTTTTTACTTAGCTCGTAGTAGGCCTGCACGATATTGGAAAAAAAATATATTGCAATATTTTTTTTCCAACTATATATATTGCGATATTGTGGGACCCGTCCTTTATATGGAGAAATATAAAGGAGGTTGGCTGCAGCCCACTTCAGAATATAACCCTGGAAGGGGTTATATAATAGATTATAAAAAGGAAGAGGAAGTGATTGGTGCTGCCAGTATTTATGTGAAATACAATAAATAATCTATATTGACATGGTGTGTATACAAAAAGGGAAAAGTAGATGTATGTATGTATGTATGTATATGTAGAGGAAATTAAATTATTAATATATAAATCACCTCTGAATTATTAATAATTTATTTTCCTCTACATATATATACATACATACATACATACATACATACATACATACATCTACTTTTCCCTTTTTGTATACACACCATGTCAATATAGATTATTTATTGTATTTCACTACTTGCAGTGGTGGTAGGAGGCTGGAGCGGTGGATTAGAAAAGGAGCACAGCCGCATACATTACATTACTCACTCGTCTTGTGCAGGCTGCAGCCCGCCCCACACGTTCAGTGAAGCCCCGTACACACACGCAGATCGTCGTCATACAAACGTCGGCGGACGAAAGATCTGCCGATTGTACGCGTGTTAGTATGGTGCCTCCGACAGCTGTCTGCACGCAATCCACGGACAAGAGTCTTTCTTGCAAACATGAAAATTTTTGTCTGCGGACACCAGAACGGACGATTGTTCGCCTGTCAGTACAGAAATCAGCCGACAGACCGCAGATTTGCAAGACTGGGCATGCTCAGAAAATAAAAAACACAGGGAAAGTTAACCATTACATGACATCACTTCTGCAGTCAGCTGAAGTCTGCGGACAAAATTCTTGTGCTGTCCTTGTGCTGTCTTTGCACTTTTCAACAGACACCGACATCCCGGGGAGAAAAGACGAACGTTTGTATGACGACGATCTGTACGTGTGTACAGGGCTTTAGTCTCACTCTCCGCCCTAGTTTTCTCAATGGCACATTCAGGGAGCCAATCACGCCGTGAGTAGCGGCACAGCGAACCAATCAGGTGTGCAGGCACGCATGATTGGTTAGCTGTGCAGCTGCTCACGGCGTGACTGGTTGCCTGAATGTGCCATTGAAAAAACTAGGGCGGAGAGTGAGACTCACTGAACGTGTGGGGCGGGCTGCAGCCTGCAGTGGATTGGATGTGAGTTCTCCTCCGACCTAACACGCCTAACACGGAAGTCTGCGAGTCCTCCTGTCCAAGTCCCTCCCCCTGCCTATGCAAATATCGTGACCTCGGCGATATGAATATCGCCTATGGCCACAGAACGATAGTCGATATCATATCGACTATCGTTCAGCCCTACCTTGTAGCAAAGAAAATATACTTGCCTTACTTCCTTCTTCCTCCTTCCTCGGCCACGGCCCGTCGTCACTTCCTGGCTCTGCAATGATTCCTGGGAGCTGAACGTCATCGCTCCCAGGAATCATTGCGCCTGCACCGGCCCCGACGTCAGTTCCGGGGCGCGCGCGTCATCCCCTTCTAAACAGCTTCTGGGCATGCCCAGAAGCTGTGGAGGGATGACGCGCGCGCACCGGAAGTGACGGCGGGGCCGGCGCAGGGCATCGTGGGACCGAAGAAGACGGAAGGGGACGCAGAAGAGGATCGCGCTGGCTTCAAGCTGCCCACATCTGAGATGGCAGCGCTGGACAAGACTTTTTCAAGGTAAGTATTTGTCCTAACAGGTAAGTGCAACCCGGGACAGATCAGAGGCTAGCCATTGTGGAATGCACTAGCCCTGACTGTCCCGGGGGTATTTCAAAAAAAAAAAAAATTCCAGGGTGGAATCCCATGTAGAGAAGTATCACAGCCTTTGCTCAATACTTTGAAACACCTTTGGCACCAATTACAGCCTCTTTCACACTAATGATCCGATCAGATCCGCCTGTCCGTTTTTTAAGGCAGACCGGATCGGATGCCCCATGCATCCCTATGGGGCAGTGGATGTCAGAGGAGACATGTCTGCTGACACCCGCTGCCATCCGATCCTGTCCGTGAAATCCGGACGGATGGAAACCTTATTTTCCATCTGTCTGGCAGATCGGATGAGAATGGACAGGCGGTCCGTTCTCATCCAATTCCCTCATAGAGGACAGCGGGGGTCTGACCGCTCCATCTCTGCACACAGAACGGAGACGGAGCTGTCATCCGCCTGCTCAGCAGGGATCGACGGATCCATCCCCTGCTGAGTAGAACAGACTCCGTCGGCGGAACAGACAGTGTGAAAGGACCCTTATGCTACAAGCTTGGTACACCTATTTTTGGGCAGTTTCTCCCATTCTTTTTTGCAGGACCTCTCAAGCTCCATCAGGTTGGATGGGGAGCGTCGGTGCACGGCCATTTTCAGATCTCTCCAGAGATGTTCAGTCGGGTTCAAGTCTAGTCTCTGGCTGAGCCATTCAAGGACATTCAGAGTTGTCCTGTAGCCACTCCTTTGTTATCTTGGCTGTGTGGCTTAGGGTCGTTGTCCTTTTGGAAGATGAACCATCGCCCCAGTCTGAGGTCCAGAGTACTCTGGAGCAGGTTTTCATCAAGGATGTCTCTGTACATTGCTGCATTCATTTTTCCCTCGTTCCTGACTAGTCTCCCAGTTTTTCCTGCCACTGAAAAACATCCCCACAGCATGATGCTGCCACCACCATGCTTCACTGTAGGGATGTGACTACCTTCCAGATGCACTAGAATCATAAAAAAAGTGTGTATATTATACACTGTTTTTTTTTTTTTTTTTTTTTTTGCAGATTGCATTGCAGTACATTCTTTCCCAGCCACTCTGGCCAGGGAAACTGTCAACATAGATCCGGAAGTGACGTTCTACAAATCGTGTCTGGGTCAGGAACAAGATGGGGAGGAGAACGGGTGTGTCTCGGCTCTCCTCCCTCCCCTTCTACCCTGCAGCACCCACTATGCCAGCCCCGACACTTAAGGCCCTGTTCACACCTGAGCATTTTTCAGCTCTTAAAATGCTCATTCTAAAGTCTCAAAACACCCAACAAGCAAAATCCTATTCATTTCAATGGCCCCTGTGCACATTGTTTTGTCGCCTGAAGCTCAAAAAAAGTACATGAGCTTCTTTTTTTTTTTTTTTTTTTTTTTTGGCAGATTACAAGCGTTTTTGTAAGATGTCAATGCCTATTCCCCCCCCCCCCCCCCCTGCAAAAAATTCCAGGAAAAAAATCCCCAAAAAAGTGCCTGAATACTTAATGCTCAGGTTTGAATGGAGCCTAATGCAACGCAGCGGAGGGACGGGAACATCTCCAGTAGGACACAGCCCAAGGCAGAAAGGCAGCATCGGAGCCTGTCTGTCACCTGGCCTGTCTGTCAACTGGCCTTTAAAGCCTAGTACATACTATCGGTTTCTTTTTATTTTTTGGTTCAACCCAGCAGGTTGTTAGTACAGCGATCTCCTCTGCTGAGCTATTGTGTTCTGCCTGTCCGTTTCCAACCGATCGGACAGATGGAAAATAGGACCACCATCCGTCTGTTTTTGGTGGACAGGATCAGATCAGGAGGCAGCGGGTCTCCGCTGACATCCACCGTCTCATAGAGGAGACTGGAGGGTCTGATCAGGTCTGCCCGAAAAACTGACAGGCAGACCTGATGGGACAGCCTGCGAGAAAGGGGCTTTTGGCTGTGCCATGACGAGGAGAATGAAAAATTTTGTCATTTTAATGGAAAACAGAAAAGTTTCCATCTTTGTGGGGGTGTAAATGGAACTGAGACCGATCCAACCAGCTGCCCCGCACTCCCTGTCCACTCTCACCATTAACCACTTACCGACCACCCACGTAGACCTACGTCAGTTGACTTTAAGTGCTAGAGGCATCAACAGAGTGCAGAGTTCGGTGGGTGCCCCGGTGTTGGCATTGTAGCGGCACCGGGGGATTGCGGTCCTGGGTACCTGGACGCTCTTCTTCTGCGAGGAGAGTCTCCAAATGTTCTAAAGGACAACCTGGAAATTACTGTACGGACTCTGCAGGAGTTGGGTTGGAAATTGAACTTCCAAAAAAAACCACTCCAAAAGCTGCAGGATGCGATTTGGCTCCTGTTGTCCAGCAGTCGGTCATCTTTCAGGACTTGCATGCCGGTGCTGTGCCTGATGGTGTCTAAGTTTGGACGGTTCATTTTGCACAGTTCCACTCGATCCCTGCAAAGAGAGATTCTTGTCAAGTGGGGCAAGAATCCAGTCTCTAGACCACAGGTGTCAAACACAAGGGCCGAATCCGACCCTCCAGCCCATTTCATGTGGCCCTTGCACCTCTCCTGCTGCTGCTGCATCTCCCTCATTTCTGCCCCCACCTAGTCTCCGCAGACTGAAGCAGACAGAACTCCTCTGCCAAATCCTGTGCTTCCCCCCCCCCTGCAGCTGCAAAGAGGTCCCACCCCGACTCTGCAGTTGGCAACAGAGAGGAGGACACAACTCCTCCTACAGATCATGCACCTCTGTGCAGCCGCAGCATCCCCCTCCTCTGTGCTTCCACTGGTCTCTGCATTCAGCGGACTCCAGCCCTCCTCCAGACCCTGCCGTTGCTGCTTACCAGTTCTGCCTCCAGCTTCTTCCCAGCAGCAGCACATGGTAAAGGGGATGCACTGTGAAGTAAGGGAGGGTGGGGCTCTTGACTTCTGATAGTGGTGGGCTACAGATAGAGCCTGCCCTCTGAGGGTGACCATGATGCTGATGCGGCCCGCAAATTAAATTGAGTTGGACACCCCTGCTCTAGACAATCTGATCCTGTTGAGCCGGCATACAAGAGGGTCCCTGATATGGTGGATTCGCTCTTCGGCCCTTCCTTCCACTGTACTGGATGGTGGTCTCCCCGGTTGCCAGCCAAAGTTATTGCGTCTACAAACTATGTAATCGATTTTTATGGAATTTTTTTTATTTTTAAAATTTTTTTTTTAAAATGTATTTTCTTTTTACTAGTAATGGCGGTGATCAGCAAGCCGGGAGTGACCTGGTCGCCGTTAGGCGCTGTAAAACGGGTAGAAATCGTGTGGTTTTTTTTTTTTTTTTTTTTTTTTTTTTTTTAAATAAAGCACAGGAACTAGGATACAGGTTGTAATCTAACAGAGGGGATGGTGTAAAGTAGGGCTGCAACTAACGATTATTTTCATAATCGATTAGTGTGCCGATTATTTTTTTTTCGATCAAATAACGTTAAAAAAAAAAAAAAAAGTGTGATGTATAATTTATTTAAAATGTAAAGTTTAACCACTTAAGCCCCGGAAGATTTTACCCCCTTCCTGACCAGGGCCTATTTTGCGATTCGGCACTGCGTGACTTTAACAGACAATTGCGCGGTCGTGCGATGCTGTACCTAAACTAATTTGACGTCCTTTTTTTCCCCACAAACAGAGCTTTCTTTTGGTGGTATTTGATCACCTGTGCGACTTTTTTTTTTTTTTATATCATGTGCTATAAACAAAAAAGAGCGACAATTTTGCAAAAATAATATTTTTCCTTTTTTTTTTTTATGAAATTCCCCCCCAAAAAATGTATATTCTATATGGTTAGGGAGCAAAATCTCTAATCCACTCTGAGAATAACAGACGGAGGAGATTTACTGCATATGTTGAGGTTGAATCTGGTAAATATCAGACTCGGAGATCACTTTTTTTTTTTTTTTTTTTTTTTTTTTTTTATTTAAAGAAGAAAAAAAATAAAAATAAAAAATGTAAGTGCCGGTTCACACTAGGGCGACCTGTGAGGCGACCTGGTCGCCTCACAGGTCGCCGCAGGTCGCCTCCCATAGAGAAGCTGCGGACCCGTTCTAATAGGAGCGACACAAGTCGCTCCGACCTAGAAAAAGGGTCCGGAGCTTCTTTGGGGCGACCCGGAGGCGACCGCCATAGACTTCAATGTTATGAAGTCCGTGGCGGCTGCTCCGAGGTCGCGGCGCGCTGCTCGTACCGCGACCTCGGAGGTTGTGGTGCGAAGTAGCGTCGCTGCAGTGTGAACCGGCGCTTAGACTGTTTTGCCGATTTTTATTTATTTATTTTTTCAGACAGAACTGTAATATGTATGACCGACTCTCTGGTCATAGGCAAGTGGCTTGATAAAAGCTGTGCCTGCTGTCCTATGCTGGCCATACATAAACAATGTCTTCCTTCAAAAAAATTTTCATTCTAAGAGCCGGTTCACATTAGAGCGATCCGACTTGCAGGGGCGACCTCACAAGTCGCGGTGCGCAGCTCACACCGCGACCTCGGAGCGGCTAGCATGGACTTTATATCATTGAAGTCAATGCAGGTCGCTCCGGGTCGCCCCAAAGAAGCTCCGGACCCTTTTTCTAAGTCGGAGCGACTTGTGTAACTCCTATTAGAACGGGTCCACAGCTTCTCTATGGCAGGCGACCTACGGCGACCAGGTCGCCTGACGGGTCGCCCCAGTGTGAACCGGAACTAAGAATGTTTGTTCATTTTTCTAATTGTTAGTGGGGCCAAAATGGTGTTCATTTTTCGACCAGAGTGACAATAAAATTTGAAGGAGCAGAATAGAAAACTTCTTGGTCAAAGGAATTTTGTGTGGTTTTCATTCAGAAATTGCATTCATTTTAAAACAATGTTTAAAAGCAAGTGAAATTTTTCAAGCAAGTGAACATTTTTTTCAGTGAATGCACAAAACTTTTTCGTATGAATATTCTTGCCCACAAATCAATGTGTATGGGCAGCATAAGGCTCCGTTCACACCTAATGCAGTTTTGCTTTTTGGTCCATTTCCACAGAGCTTTTTGTTTTGTGTTTTTGCACTCGTGATTTTGCTGTGATTTGCGTTTTGCATTTTTTTATGCTTTTTTTTGGGACAATTTGTTGTTTGGCAAATTAAAAAATGCGAATTGCGGCAAAAAATGCACTACGTGCTTTTCTGCATCTTCTCCATTGAAGTCTATTGAAGCTTTCCAAATCAAAGCGGCTGAAAAAAGCATGGATATGAATGTGTCCCACAGGAAACTATGCTAAATGAACATTAGTGGGTTTCTGTAAGAAACACAGAAGTGTGAACCAAGCCTAAGATGTTTAGTAGCAGCAGCAGTGTGTTTTTTTTTTTTTTTTTTGTCACCTGTCATAATGGGCTAATGAGCCTTTTACAGCACAGAAATGGCAAATAATTGCTACTCTAAGGGGATCATTTATACTGTAAAATATTGAACGTTAAATATATTTATATAATGCACAATACTAGTAAAAGTTCCTGCCCAGGACTACATGTCCCATGAGGCATTGCTCCTCACACATTCATAAGTTCTCAGGTACGGACATGTATGGACAGTGTCCTGAGCAGTAATGCATTCTGTTTGCAGACCAACTAATCGATTATGAAAATAGTTGACAACTATTTTCATAATTGATTATTAGATTAGTTGTTTCGGCCCTAGTGTAAAGATAATATAGCGGTGTAACAACCACTTTAAAAAGAAATGCTTGAAATATATCACTTTGAGATCTATATAAACCCTGTACAATCTCTGCATCTATACAACATGAGTTTCGCTTTTTGAATTTAATTACTGAAAGTAAATTTTCAATGGTATACTGATTTTTTTATATATATATATATATATATATATATATATATATATATATATATATATATATATATATATTGTGTGTGACAGGTTCTCAACACTTTACACTATGGGGGCTGTTCAATACTTTGCGTTTTATCAAGAATATATAGAATGAATCTGCGCTATTTTATAATGCTGCAACTGACCAATCAGAGTCCCTTCACCTATCGCAGGGACTGTGCGGAGCCTCTGGGTCTGGCAGTATAGATCTCACATGATGAGGCTGCAGAAGATTCTCTAGCAGGGAACTCTGGGAATTGTAGTTCAGCTCTCATAAATCTGTGTGCTGAGCATAGCAGGGGGAGCCTGCAAGTCCCAGAATGGTGTGGTGAAGATTTCCTCCTTACAGGCACAATCAGCCCTCCCTCTTCCCAGGATTTGGCTTCTTCAGGCTGGTAAGTGCAAAGGGGGAGAAGATCCTGCGGGGGGGGGGGGGGGAGGGCGGACTGCAGGTAGGTTGCACTCAGGCTGGTGAGTAAAGAGGGGGGAGAAGATCCTGTGGGGGGGGGGGGGGGGAAGTAGGTAGGCTGCACTCAGGCTGGTGAGTGAAGAGGGGGGAGAAGATCCTGCGGGGGGGGGGGAGGGGGAAGTAGGTAGGTTGCACTCAGTCTGGTGAGTGAAGAGGGGGGAGAAGATCCTGCGGGGGGGAGGGGGAAGTAGGTAGGTTGCACTCAGGCTGGTGAGTAAAGAGGGGGGAGAAGATCCTGTGGGGGGGGGGGGAAGTAGGTAGGCTGCACTCAGTCTGGTGAGTAAAGAGGGGGAGAAGATCCTGCGGGGGGGGGGGGGAAGTAGGTAGGTTGCACTCAGGCTGGTGAGTGAAGAGGGGGGAGAAGATCCTGCGGGGGGGGAGGGGGAAGTAGGTAGGTTGCACTCAGTCTGGTGAGTGAAGAGGGGGGAGAAGATCCTGCGGGGGGGGGGAAGTAGGTAGGTTGCACTCAGTCTGGTGAGTGAAGAGGGGGGAGAAGATCCTGCGGGGGGGAGGGGGAAGTAGGTAGGTTGCACTCAGGCTGGTGAGTAAAGAGGGGGAGAAGATCCTGCGGGGGGGGGGGAGGGGGAAGTAGGTAGGTTGCACTCAGGCTGGTGAGTGAAGAGGGGGGAGAAGATCCTGCGGGGGGGGGGGGAGTAGGTAGGTTGCACTCAGGCTGGTGAGTAAAGAGGGGGGAGAAGATCCTGTGGGGGGGGGGGAAGTAGGTAGGCTGCACTCAGTCTGGTGAGTAAAGCGGGGGAGAAGATCCTGCGGGGGGGGGGGGGGAAGTAGGTAGGTTGCACTCAGGCTGGTGAGTGAAGAGGGGGGAGAAGATCCTGCGGGGGGGGGGGAAAGTAGGTAGGTTGCACTCAGGCTGGTGAGTGAAGAGGGGGGAGAAGATCCTGCGGGGGGGGGGGGAAAGTAGGTAGGTTGCACTCAGGCTGGTGAGTGAAGAGGGGGGAGAAGATCCTGCGGGGGGGGGAAGTAGGTAGGTTGCACTCAGTCTGGTGAGTGAAGAGGGGGGAGAAGATCCTGCGGGGGGGAGGGGGAAGTAGGTAGGTTGCACTCAGGCTGGTGAGTAAAGAGGGGGAGAAGATCCTGCGGGGGGGGGGGAGGGGGAAGTAGGTAGGTTGCACTCAGGCTGGTGAGTGAAGAGGGGGGAGAAGATCCTGCGGGGGGGGGGGGGAGTAGGTAGGTTGCACTCAGGCTGGTGAGTGAAGAGGGGGGAGAAGATCCTGCAGGGGGGAGGGGGAAGTAGGTAGGTTGCACTCAGGCTGGTGAGTGAAGAGGGGGGAGAAGATCCTGCGGGGGGGGGAAGTAGGTAGGTTGCACTCAGGCTGGTGAGTGAAGAGGGGGGAGAAGATCCTGCGGGGGGGGGGTAGGTAGGTTGCACTCAGGCTGGTGAGTAAAGAGGGGGGAGAAGATCCTGTGGGGGGGGGGGGAAGTAGGTAGGCTGCACTCAGTCTGGTGAGTAAAGAGGGGGAGAAGATCCTGCGGGGGGGGGGAAGTAGGTAGGTTGCACTCAGGCTGGTGAGTGAAGAGGGGGGAGAAGATCCTGCGGGGGGGGAGGGGGAAGTAGGTAGGTTGCACTCAGTCTGGTGAGTGAAGAGGGGGGAGAAGATCCTGCGGGGGGGGGAAGTAGGTAGGTTGCACTCAGTCTGGTGAGTGAAGAGGGGGGAGAAGATCCTGCGGGGGGGAGGGGGAAGTAGGTAGGTTGCACTCAGGCTGGTGAGTAAAGAGGGGGAGAAGATCCTGCGGGGGGGGGGGAGGGGGAAGTAGGTAGGTTGCACTCAGGCTGGTGAGTGAAGAGGGGGGAGAAGATCCTGCGGGGGGGGGGGAGTAGGTAGGTTGCACTCAGGCTGGTGAGTAAAGAGGGGGGAGAAGATCCTGTGGGGGGGGGGGAAGTAGGTAGGCTGCACTCAGTCTGGTGAGTAAAGAGGGGGAGAAGATCCTGCGGGGGGGGGGGGGGAAAGTAGGTAGGTTGCACTCAGGCTGGTGAGTGAAGAGGGGGGAGAAGATCCTGCGGGGGGGGGGGGGAAAGTAGGTAGGTTGCACTCAGGCTGGTGAGTGAAGAGGGGGGAGAAGATCCTGCGGGGGGGGGAAGTAGGTAGGTTGCACTCAGGCTGGTGAGTGAAGAGGGGGGAGAAGATCCTGCGGGGGGGGCGTAGGTAGGTTGCACTCAAGCTGGTGAGTGAAGAGGGGGAGAAGATCCTGTGGGGGGGGGGGGCAGTAGGTAGGTTGCACTCAGGCTGGTGAGTGAAGAGGGGGGAGAAGATCCTGCGGGGGGGGCGTAGGTAGGTTGCATTCAGGCTGGTAGTGTAGGGTTGTCTAATGTGCACCATAGATCAGGATGGAAATCTCAATCTCCTCCACCATGGACAGTCCAGGAGGGTGAGCAGTTAGGGCCCATGTGCTTCTACTGGTGTATAGGAAAACTAAAGCTGAACATATACTGTACAACCAGATTGTACAATCCCTATACAAACTTCAGATTTACCAAAATGTAATATAAAGACATCCCTAAAGTATACATGCAATTTTATCCAATCTGGCAGTCCCTCGTTGCTGGTAGATCTGAAGGGGGATTGTACAATCAGATTTGCACAGTGTGTGGCCCATGTTTACATTGGGCGCAGAAGGGATACTTGGCTATATATATATATATATATATATATATATATATATATATATATATATATATATAATGTATGTATATGGAGGGGGGTTTACATATATATTAGTGTGTAAACCCCCCTCCATTGCAGGGGTTACGTTCCCGGACCCACCCGCGAAAAGTGAAAATCCACGAAATAGAAAAACCCTATTAAAATACACTGTAAGCATGTTTTTTTCACTGTACTTTTAAAAGCATTTTAACCACTTTACCTCTGCTCACATTGCTGCTACTGCAGCAATGTGGCTCGTTCCCGTCCAGCGACGTAGACCTACGTCGCTGGAGTCCTCCCCCTGTAGGCTCGCTCCCGCTGTTTTCAGTCACAGCGAGAGTCGGGCCAGGGGAGGAGCAGCGGTGATCGCCGCTGCTCTTCCCCGATCGTCGGGGAATTGAGTCTGGAGATCCGCCCGCTTGTGTAAACAGAGCGGGCGGATCTCCTAAGTGACAGGGAGTGACAGATCGGAGTGTTCAGCATAGCTGAACCTGCGATCTGTCCCTGTGTCACTCAGTCACCTCCCCCCACACACGTCAGTAAGCACCAGGCATACATTAACCCCTCCCTCTCCAATAAAATTAACCCCTTCCCTGCCAGTGTCATTTTTACAGTAACAGTGCATATTTATAGCTAACCACAAGCTTTCTTTTGGTGGTATTCGATCACCTGTGCGTTTTTTTTTTTTGATCACGCGCTATAAACAAAGAGCGTAAATTTTGCAAAAATAACAATATTTTTCACTTTTTTTTTTTTTTTTTCTATATGAAATTCCCCAAAAAAATGTAAAAATCAAAAATTTTTTACATTTTCGGTCAATTTGTTTTATGCTACATATGTTTGGTAAAAAAAAAATCACAAAAAGTGTATTTTGATTGGTTTGCGCAAAAGTTATCGTGTTTACTAACAAAGGGAAAGATTTTTTTTTTTTTTTTTTCCCCCCGGGACTGCGACATTGCGGGGGACAGATCGGACCCTTGACTGACATTTTTGACACTTTTGGGGTTACCAGTGACATTACTGCAGTAATCAGTGCTATACATATGCACTGTTACTGTAAAAATGACACTGGCAGGGAAGGAGTTAACTGTATTGGAGAGGGAGGGGTTAAGTGTGTCCTAGGGGCGTGCTTCTAACTGTGATGGGACATGGCTACTAGTGTAAAAACAGAGATCAACGGTTCTACATAGTAGAACCGTCTGATCTCCATTTTTACACAGGGGAGAATGACAGGCGGCTTGTTTACATCAGCCGCCTGCCTTTCTCCCTCTCCACCGACGATCGCAGTGTGACCGGCGGACATCGGGTCCGCCAGTCACACGCACGGACTCCTTAGTGAACGGGCCGGGCGCGCGCTCGCCTGCTATTGGCTCACAAGCCGGTGACAGGCTAGTGACATATACGTCACTTTGCCTGGCCGGGGCTTACCGCCACAGTATATGTACTTGCGGCGGTCGGCAAGCGGTTAAAGAAAATCCCAAAGTTTGGGTTGTTCCCAGAAAAGTATATGGAAAATCTTCCAATGGGGACACTAATTCTGGTGACTTGGGGGTTCCCAAGGGGTTCTGTAATTTGCAGGGATTTCCTCTTCCTGTTTGGCTATGACAGGGGTTATAGCCCTTCCTTGCTCTAGCAAAAAAAAATGCCTATAGTTCTACTTTAAAGCTAAACTGCAGGTATATAGTTTATTACATAGTTGCTATACATTGGCCCAGTGTGGACCTACGTAAGTATACTGTACATATTCCATGCCTGTGGAAGCTGGAAATCATTGTAGTAGTCACAGCTACTCCAGTGATCTTTGCTGTCTTCCGGGTCCAGTGCAAAGCAGCTGCCCTGCTGCATGGTAAACGCAGGGGGTTGCCCGCTTGGCACAGGTGCCATTCATAGAATAGCTTACATTTTTCTAAATGAAAAGGTGTTCTCTGATTGGAAGAGTTGTAGACTCTGCATCTCCACCCATCCAATTAAAGAATGCTTGGTGTTTATTAGGGAAAATTAAGGGCGGTACTGGAATGTAGATAATGACCCAGAGGACTCCTAAGGATGCCATGATTGACAGTGAGCTGCCTATATATATTTTTGGGGTTCTATTTGTTTCACCAACAAATCTATTGTTTTTTTGTTTCCTGTCATTAGGCATTGGTCGTCATTTGGGACCCCTATCAAGAAGTTAATAGTGGACTGCAGCGTCGTCCTAACTCCCCTTCAACCTAGGAACTCCAATAAGAGCAACATCATGAAACGTTCGCCCACACCGGCCTACATGACCATCAAAGACCCCAAGGAGAAGGAGAATTTTAGGGCCTCTCCTGTGAAGTCCAGTGTGGCCAGGAAGCTTATGGTCTCTCCTCCAGCAGAGGAGGAAATGGAGAATGATGCATATGCCTTTCCACCACTGAAGTCGCCCACCTCTGCCCAGAAGGCTGTGATGCCAGCCAAGTCTTTCTATAAGAAAGGTGCTTTGTACGTCAGCCCGCTGGAGAGAAAACTGATCAAGGAAACCAAGTCTAAGGGTGGTGTGGTCTCCTCGTATTTGGCTAGCAACAGAATAAAGAGTCCCGAGGGGAAAGCTTCATCGAAGTTCACAAAAACCAAAAAGCCACTAAGTCAGAAAAAGAGGGCTCCTAGTCGAGGGGTACCATCCCCCAAAACAAAGAAGGTGGAGGGAAAGACTCCCTCACCCGTGACCACAGAGGGCCATGCCCCCAGTCCCCAGAAGAGCGCCATCTTGGGGTTAAAAGTGAAACAGAGGCCCAAACTCACGATGGGAGCTGCATTCTTCGCTACCAGTAAACGGCCCCATTCGTCACGCAAACTCCCCACTCACATCAAGTTCCCTCCATCCTCCAAGCCAAAACCCTTACAGCAGAGCAGCGCTCAGAGTACGGCTCCACTTCCTAGTTCTGGTGAGAAGGTGAACAAGCACGCTGGTTTGGAGAGAATGTCAAGCGAAGAGAAGAAGAGAGCTGAAATCATCAAAACGAGTGACCTGAAGGATGGGAAACCAAAGAGAGGAGCCGTTCAGGTTCCTCAAAAACCAAAATTCACAAAACCATCCGAACCTTCTAGACTGGATGATGCAGAATCACAGGTATGGTTTTCAGTGGTTTTATTTATTAGTCCGCTTTGAGATTTACATTCTAGTGCCCTAGGATTGGTAATCCACTTCAAAGCCGCTGTATGTGTGTATATATATATATATATATATATATATATATATACACACACACACACATTATATATATATATATATATATATATATATATATATATATATATATATAATCTCCACTGCTCAAAAGAAATGAAAGGAACACTTTTTAATCGGAGTATAAAATCAAGTCAATCTCCTGGGATATTGATCTGATCAGTTTAGTAGAGGGGGTTGTTAATCAGTTTCAACTGCTTTGGTGTAACAGGTGCACTAGATGATGGGTAACAATGAGATGATCCCCAAAACAGGAATGGTTTTACAGGTGGAGGCCACTGATAACTTTTTTTTTTTTTTTTTTTTTTTCTCCCCTACTCATCTTTTCTGACTGTTTTTTTTTTCATTCGTTTTTGCATTTGGCTAGGGTCAGTGTCACTACTTGCAGCATGAGGCGATACCTGAATTCTGTAGACACAGGCAGTCTAACTCCTCCAGGATCAATACGTGCCATTGCCAGAAGGTTTGCTGTGTCTCCCAGCAGAGTCTCAAGGGCATGGAGGAGATTCCAGGAGGCAGGCAGTTACTCTAGGAGATCTGGACAGGGCCGTAACCCATCAGCAGGATTGGTATCTGCTCCTTTGTGTAAGGAGGAACAGGATGAGCACTGCCAGAGCCCTACAAAATTACCTCCAGCAGATCCCTGGTGTGAATGTCTCTGACCAAACTATCAGAAAAAGAATTCATGAGGGTGGCCTGAGGGCCCGACATCCTCTAGGGGGCCCTGTGCTCACTGCACAGCACAGTAGAGCTTGATTGGCATTTGCCATTGAACACCAGATTTGGCAGGTCCACCACTGGCGCCCTGTGCTTTTCACAGATGAGAGCAGGTTCACCCTGAGCACATGTGACAGATGTGAAAGGGCCTGGAGAAGCCGTGGAGAATGTTATGATGCCTGTAACATCGTTCAGCATGACCGGTTTGGTGGTGGGTCAGTGACTTCTGGGGAGGCAAATCCATGGAGCGATGCACAGACCTCTACAGGCTAGACAATGGCACCCTGACTGCCATTAGGTATTGGGATGAAATCCTTGGACCCATTGTCAGACCCTATACTGGTGCAGTGGATCCTGGGTTCCTCCTGGTGGACAACAATGCCCGGCCTCATGTAGTGAGATGTGGAGGATGAAGGAATTGATACCATTGATTGGCCCCCAGGCTTGCCTGACCTAAATCCAACAGAACACCTCTGGAACACTGTTTTGGTCCATCCGACGCCTCACGCCATTAGGTTGCACCTCAGTCTGTTCAGGTGCTCAGTGATGCCCTGGTCCAGATCTGGGAGGAAATACCCCAGGACACCATCCGTCTTCTCATTAGAAGCATGCCCCAATGTAGTCAGGCATGCATACAAGCACGTGGGGGGCCACCCAAACTACTGAGTACCATTTTGAGTTGTTGCAATGAAATTTCAGCAGAATGGAGTAGCCTCCTGCATTATTTTTTCACTTTGATTTTCAGGGTGTCTTTGAATTCAGTCCTCTAGGTTAATTTTCATTTACATCAAACAATGTGGCATCCTTTTGTTTCTAACACATTACCCAGTGTAATTGGAAAAAAAAGGGGGTAGGGTTTTTTTTATTTTTTGGAGCCCCCTATTCCTCCGCGTTTGCGCATCAAAACAAACGCATAGCTAAGTCGTGCCCACAAATGTAAATAGTGTTCAAACCACACTTGTGAGGTATGGCTGCGATCGTTAGAGCGGGAGCATAAATTCTAGTGCAAGACCTCTTCTGCAACTCTAAACAGGTAACTGAAGCGTTGACTATAGAGATTTTAAGTACTGTAGTTTGTCGGCATTCCACGAGCGTGCAGAAGGCATTACCCCCCCCTTAATGACCAGGCCCATTTTTTCGGTTCGGCACTGCGTTATTTTAACGAAAAATTGCGTGGTCGTGCGATGCTGTGCCCAAATAAAATTGATGTCCTTTGTTCCCCCACAAATAGAGCTTTCTTTTTGTGGTATTTGATCACTTCTGCAGTTTTTAGAATTTGCGCTATAAACAAAAAAAGAGCAACAATTTTGAAAAAAAAAAAACTTTCTGCTATAAAACATTCCCAGTAAAATAAATGTAAAACAATTATTTTTTTTTTTTTTATCAGTTTAGGCCAATTTTGTATTTTGCTACATATTTTTTTGTAAAACAAAATCCCAAAAAGTGTATTTAAATTGGTTTGTGCAAAGGTTATAGTGTTTACAAACTACGGGATAGATTTTTGAATTTTTTGTTTTCGTTTTGTTTTTTATTAGTAATGGCGGCGATCAGTGGTTTTATTTTTTTTTTTTTTTGCGCGGCTGCGACATTGCGGTGGACAGATCGGGCCCCTAACTGACATTTTTGACACTTTTTGGGGACCAGTGACATTAATACAGTAGTCAGTGCTAAATAATATGCACTGTTACTGTATAAATGACACTGGCAGGGAAGGGGTTAACACTGCAGATGATCAAAGGGGTTAATGTATGCCTAACTGTGTGCTTACTGACTGTGGGGGGGGGGGGGGGCTCTGTGACGGGCACCGAGATCGGGATTGTAGCTTAGCTGAAAACTCCTCTCTCTGCCTGTGTTACAGAAGACTCGCCTGCTTTGTTTACATAAACAGGCGGGTCTTCTGTCAGTTTCCCTGACGATTGCGGGAGGCCGGCGGCGATTGCCGCTGCTCCTCACGCAGGCTGCCTCCCGCTGTGTCTAATCTAGAACTATGATTTTGCGCAGCCGAGCCACCCTGCTGCAGTATATCTGCGTGGGGTGGTCGGCAAGTGGTTAAAGCATGACATGTTGGGTATCTATTTACTCGGTTTACCATCTTTTCATGTTATAGAAAAATATTGGGCTAACTTTACTTTTTTTTTTAATTCTAACATTCATTGAAGTGTATTTTTTTTTTCCCCCAAAAATTGCGTTTGAAAGACCTCTGCGCAAATACAGTGTGACATAAAATATTGCACCGACCGCCATTTTATTTCCTTGGGTCTCTGCTAAAAATATATATATAATGTTTGGGGGTTTTAAGTAATTTTCTAGCAAAAAATACTGATTTTAACTTCTAAGCAACAAATGTCTTCAAGTGGTTAAACTATCTACTGCAGTAACGGGTGCAGTTGCTGGGGGCGCTCTATGATCTGTATGTAGCCTCGGCTCCATGCAGTATACAGCACTGTGTTCGGCAGTGACACTGAGACTTCATATCCAACTTCCAGAATGAGCGCTGCTCAGACATTCACTGGCAGCTTTGTATTCTATGAAAAAATACAAAGCTCTCTCTGGCTGTGGCGGTTGGATGACCTCATGGTCTCTGCCTCCTCCGTGAATCAGAGGAAGCTTTGTATTCATTCATAGATTACAAAGCTTCCCATGAATAACTGATTTTCTTCCCCATCCTGCTTTCAGAACACAGTGCTGTATACTGTGCATCAGCATCAGAGTGCAATGCAGAGGGGCTGCCTGTAAAGTTGGAGCTGTAGTAGGGAGCAGAGGGACTGCTTGTAAAGTTGGAGCTGTAGTAGGGAGCAGAGGGACTGCTTGTAAAGTTGGAGCTGTAGTAGGGAGCAGAGGGACTGCTTGTAAAGTTGGAGCTGTAGTAGGGAGCAGAGGGGACTGCTTGTAAAGTTGGAGCTGTAGTAGGGAGCAGAGGGACTGCTTCTAAAGTCGGAGCTGTAGTAGGGAGCAGAGGGGCTGCTTGTAAAGTTGGAGCTGTAGTAGGGAGCAAGAGCTGCATAAGCCGATGCTGCCTCTGTAATGCTGTCTCCTGTGCCATGCAGAGTGATACCACTTGTGCTCCACCTCTTATCCCGGCTAGCAGTCTCCAGAGTGGTGCCAGCAGCAGGAAAGAAGAGATCTTTAGGTCAGTGTGAAGCAATAGACTGGGCATAATAGTATAGAGCTGTTTTTTACACTGATGTGCAATGAGGTTTGCCTGCTGGTTTGCTGCGCTTAGCCATGGACTTCTATCATATTCTATCATATCCTGCGGGTTTGGTGCACTTTCTGAATGCAGGAGTTTTGGTGTATGGGAAAGTTGCAGATGCACCTCTAGGTCTGTGGGTCTTTGACGCCCTGTCGTGGTCTGTGGGTCTTTGACGCCCTGTCGTGGTCGGTGGGTCTTTGACGCCCTGTCGTGGTCGGTGGGTCTTTGACGCCCTGTCGTGGTCGGTGGGTCTTTGGCGCCCTGTCGTGGTCGGTGGGTCTTTGGCGCCCTGTCGTGGTCGGTGGGTCTTTGGCGCCCTGTCGTGGTCGGTGGGTCTTTGGCGCCCTGTCGTGGTCGGTGGGTCTTTGGCGCCCTGTCGTGGTCGGTGGGTCTTTGGCGCCCTGTCGTGGTCGGTGGGTCTTTGGCGCCCTGTCGTGGTCGGTGGGTCTTTGGCGCCCTGTCGTGGTCGGTGGGTCTTTGGCGCCCTGTCGTGGTCGGTGGGTCTTTGGCGCCCTGTCGTGGTCGGTGGGTCTTCGGCGCCCTGTCGTGGTTGGTGGGTCTTTGATGCCCTGTCGTGGTTGGTGGGTCTTTGATGCCCTGTCGTGGTTGGTGGGTCTTTGATGCCCTGTCGTGGTCGGTGGGTGTAGCACCTGCCTAGCATGACCCATTTAAGTAAATGAGGCCACTCTGGAAGTGCCCTGCAACATTGTGCAGTACAGCAAACAAGGGGTTAAAGCATGCAGCATTGTTTCTTTCTCACCCACCTGCCTTATCCCCTTGGACCCCACAGAAGCATGCAGTTCCGGGATGATTGCAGAGTGGTCCCATTTACCTGAATGGGTCACAGATGGCAGACAGTAGCACCCACCAAAAGTAACGGGGCTTTTAACTCCTGCTGCATCATGTGTACACCTTTTTTAGCTGCTGCCTTAGCAGCTGAAGGGAGTAGGGATTGGGGGTGATTTAAAACGGTGACTCAGCTGCAAGGTTTTACCACCCCCAATTTGACCTGTGAACGAGCCCTAATGGTGCTGTTACCGAATGTCTCTAAGGGCTCATTCAGTCACTGATGCTGCTCTGAAAAGAGTGTGTTTGACAGGTGGCGAGGATGGGATATGTTGCCTCCTCACCACCCGATTTTAAACCCATTATTGATGTGCAATTAGGCATGTGACTATCAGATTTCATTGCTGCGATTAATTGATTAAGGTTTTGCCACGGTAAACGGTATTATCACAGTATTCAATTTCTACCTCACTTTAATTTAAATTTTTAAATGCTGGACCCACGTATATAAAAACGCAGAAAGCCAGTGCAGGAACTGTGTGTCTGTGTGTCTGTGTGTCTGTGTGTCTGTGTGTCTGTGTGTCTGTGTGTCTGTGTGTCTGTGTGTCTGTGTGTCTGTATATATATGTATATATATATATGTATATATATATATATATATATATATATATATGCATACATACTATATATATGTGTGTGTGTATATATATATATATATATATATATATATATATATATATATATATATATATATATATATATATATATATATATATATATATATATATATATTGTATATATGTGTGTGTGTGTGTATAATATATACTGTATGTGTGTGTGTGTGTGTGTATAGAATATAATATATATATATACACACACACGTTAATAGTGGCGGGTAAATACTTGCAGAGATTTGCTTGTAGGCACCGCCTGTCTATGGCTGAGCCCGGGAAGCATGTGGCTGCAGTATAGTAAAATAAAACATTAAAGCACCCCATCCCTCTGTACTGGAGGCCGCATCCATCTTCAGCTGTCTTCCTTCCTGGTCTGCGGAGTCTGGCTATGCTACTAGTTTTATCACTGCAGTACAGAGCAAAGCCTCTACTTCCTGTGTACGGCTCCTCCTGTCAGAGGCGGAGTGCATCTGATATCACTCCGCCTGTAAGCCGGGACTATACAGGAAGTAGCGGCTCCATTCTAGTAAAGGAGAGCTGAGCCGGGAGTCCGGTGACACAGGGGCAGCCCGGCAGACTTGGAGAGCAGAGAAATACGGTATTTCAAAAATGACCACAATAACAATACCGTGTGTATGCGATACCGCGATATATCGCATTACTAAAAACCGGCATATCTCTAAATGCAATGCATGTGATTCCAACACAGTAGTACAGCAACTAGAGATTTAAATTGGGTGTGAGGAGGTGACACTATGCCTGGTGATCTTTGACTCATCCCCCCCCCCATGTTGTTGAGGTAGATCTCCACCTCTTTAAGGTTGCCTACCCCTGCTTTGTAGAGTCGGGGAAAGTTAGAATCTCTGCTACATTTTTGTTTGTCTGCTCCTGCTACATATTTTCCGCCTAGTTACTTGTCACTGGGACAGGAATTGAGGAATTTTAGAGCATTGAATAGCGGTAAAAACCTTACAGGGTTTCTAATTTTCATTGGAAAGGATTAGAATTGGCAGTATTCCTTTCAAGCTATTACAGGCGGGCGGAGAGCAAGCAGTTACTGACAAATCACACATACAGTAACTTTACGGTTTACACGTGTTTAGAGCGCTGCTGCCATCTTGTGGACACTTGTATGCGGTGCACCCTCATTTCTGTGTTCTTCTCTTACAGGAAGCTGAAAATCGGCCTCACAGTATGTTTGATATGGATGACTCCATCCTGAAATCTTCAGACAAGAAAGGTAGTTGATATAGCTAATTAATTTACACTAGGGATGCACCGAATGTTCGGCGGCCGAACATTATTCGGCCGAAAATAGAAAAAATAGCACTTTCGGTGTTCGGCCGAATAAGTAAAAAGGCCGAATAAATTTGTGCCGAACAATGTCAGCGGCGGTCACTAAATGGCGGCCCGCGCGATGCTTTTCCGCCCGGACCGCGAGCCCGCTACCTAGGAGTCCTTCAGTCCCCTTCCTCATTGCGGCTCCCTGCTCACACGCCGCCGATTTCCTGTCCGGCCGCGAGTAGGGGGTGTGACGTCACGCGCGCGTCCCGCCCCCTGCTCCTGACTGCGGCTCCTTCACACTAGGTCCAGCGAGCGTGACCCTATGTGCACGCCCCGCCCCCCTGTTCGCGGCTTTTGGCTCCGACCTGGCTGCAGTTCAGGTATGTGGAGCACATTTGGGGGAGAATACGGTAGCTGCACAAGCATTAGTGTGCAGACTGGCATATTTTGCCATATGTTGCCACTTGCCATGCTCATTAGAGTGCCCTATAAAGTGTCCCTTAAAAAAAAAAAAGAATAAAAATGTGCCCAACAGAGTGCTTACTTGACATAAAATGTGGCCATCAGCGTGCCCCTTATTTTATGCTAAGGGACATGCTGATGAGCATATTTTATGTTAAGGGGCACTCTGATGGGCATATTTTATGTTAAGGGGCACTCTGATGGGCATATTTTATGTTAAGGGGCACGCTAATGGGCATATTTTATGTTAAGAGCAACGCTGATTTAAATGTTTTGTTTTGCCCATCAGCGTGCCCCCTAACATAAAATGTGCCCATCAGCGTGCCCCCTAACATAAAATGTGCCCATCAGCGTGCCCCCTAACATAAAATGTGCCCATCAGCGTGCCCCCTAAAAATTGGCAAAATAAATGGAAAAAATGCGAAACACTGCGTTCGGTATTCGTTCGGCCTTCGGCCAAGCATTTCATTATTATTCGGCTTCGGCCAAGAATTTCATTTCGGTGCATCCCTAATTTACACATAGGTACGGTACTGCACAAAAGATTTAGGCATGTGTAGGGGGAAAAAAAAAACGCTGTAAATGAAGAATGCTTTCAGAAATAGAAATAATGTAAATATGTTTCTAAAGGCATTCTTACTTTACCGCATTTATTCACACCTACATAAAACTTTTGCACATGATGTTGGTTGATTATCATTGCATTGTTTTTGTTTTAGCGTCCTCCATTTATCCCATCTTCAGCACACCATCTGCAGCAAAGAAAAGGTCAGTAGTAACGTTGTTACAAACCTTTTGTAGTACTAACAAACTTACCAGCAGTGGTTTTATTATGTATTCATTTTTTTTTAATTTTACAGGCCGTTTGACCTGCGGGCAGAGATGGCATCCCCGGTTTGTGCCAGCACCCCTGTAGGCACACCAGCACTTTTAAACAAAATCCCAAAACCCTGCAAGAAGAGAGACTCCAACAAGGCACATGGGGACCAGCTGATTATTGTAAGTTAAAGGGATTGTAAAGTCTTGCTTAAAAAAAAAAGGTTATACTTCCCTCTTCTATGCAGTTGGTTTTGCACAGAGAAGCCGGGATCCTCCTGTTCTCTGGTCCCTAGTTCCTGCTCCTGGCTCCTCCCTCCTATCGAGTGCCCCCACAGCAAGCAGCTTGCTATAGGGGCACCCGAGCCAGAGCTGCTGTTCAGCCCCACCCCCTCTTTCCTGAATGGCTCACTCACTTTGACAGCCGCAGGAGCCAATGGCGCCGTGGCTGTATCTCAATCTCAGCCAATCAGGAGGGAGAGTCCCGGAGCAGCCAAGACAGAGAGGGGGGTACAGGTAAGTATTAGGGAAGCTGGGGAGGCTTCTACATTTAGAAGGCTTTTATCTGAATGCATATAAAGTGCAGAGGAGGGGTTTTGGGGTCTTTTAGACCCCCAGATCCCTCTACAAGAGTACCTGTCTGTACTAGGTGGGAGGGGGGGGCTTACTAGGTGGGAGGGCTTACTGAGGGGTTTGTACTGGGAGGGGGGCTTGCTAAGTGGTCTGTACAGTACAGACCACTTAGTAAGCCCCCCTCCCAGTACAGACCCCTCAGTAAGCCCTCCCACCTAGTACAGCTGGCAGACCCCATGAACCCCAATAACAGATCCTATACACCCCCAGCTGGCAGATCCCATGAACCCCAATGACAGATCCCATACACCCCCAGCTGGCAGACCCCATAAACCCCAAATTATAGATCCTTTACACCCCCATCAGGCAGACTCCATGAATCCCCAACGATAGATCCCAAACACCCCCCAGCTGGCAGACCCCCATGTACCCCCCTGACAGGTCCAATAGACTCAAATGACAGGTCCCATGTCCCCCCAGTATTAGATCCCATGTCTCCCATGCACACCAATTCCAATCCCAGCATATGACTCCTGACACTCACTTAGTAAATGCCTCTCCCAGGTCTATGACCCCCGCGGTCTTCTCTCCCCCCCGTCCCCAGCCCCTCGTACAGCGGCATCTCCTCCTCCCCGGGCCCGGTGTTCTGCTGCTGCGCACTGATTTCACCCGGCTGGCAATACTTCAAGCGGCGCTGCGGCCGGCCAGGGGGCGTGTGACGTCACGCATGACGCGTCGACGCCTTTCACGCACGTCGATTTATTTGTAGTCGACTACGTCAACGCGTCGTGGCAGCCCTAGTATGTGTGTGTGTGTGTGTGTGTGTGTGTGTGTGTGTGTGTGTGTGTGTGTGTGTATTTCAAGTAATCTGCTAACAAAAAAAACTGAGTTTAACTTGTAAGCAACAAATGTCATAAAAAAGGGCCGGTCTTGAAGTGGATAAAAGATGTGAGCCGCCACTTTCTCTGTAAACACCCTCTGCCCTTATACTTGGAGATTGATCCGCATGTTTACTCTTTCCTTCCCGATAAGCCGTTGTTGAATAGAACGGCTTCCTTTTCTAAATCCAACTCTAGGCAGAGATGGGAATTGGAGCTCAGTACATCTTATTCCACTACATACATTCATCTACCCTGTAGCTTACCCAATGATTTTCTCCTAGTTCCTGTCTCGTCTCTGGAGCAGGAAGGCGAATCTCCCTAACAGACTGCAAAAGTGAAATGGACAGGCAATTTAACCCTTCTGTACAATATCGAAGATAAATATTTTGGGCCGTACATACACTATATATTTACCAACGCTGTTTGTTGTCTGTGATTAGGACGCCGGGCAGAAGCATTTTGGTCCTGTGGTGTGCAGCACCTGCGGTATGATCTATTCAGCAGCCAGCCTGGAGGACGAGACTCAACATGCACAGTATCACCAACGGCTACTGGAGAGCATCCGCTATGTGGTAAGGGAACACCTCCCATGCAATGTACTGTGTGATTGGGTGCTGGGGATCAGCTTAGGAATGCCTGCCGCTGGATGTCTGAGATCAGCTTGGGAACACCTCCAGCATAAGCTACTGTATGCTTGGATAGCAGGGATCCGCAACTCCCACACAAGCTATTGCATGATTTTAATGTCAGGGATCAGCTTGGGAACCCCTCCCACACTAGCTACTGTATGCTTAGATGGGCGGGATCAGCTTGGGAACACCTCCCACACATGCTAATGTATGATTAGATGGGTGGGATCAGTTTGGGAACACCTCTTACACTAGCTACTAAATGATTAGATGGGCGGGATCAGCTTGGGAACACCTCCCACACAAGCTACTGTATGATTACATGGGTGGGATCAGCTTGGGAACACCTCCCACACAAGCTACTGTATGATTACATGGGTGGGATCAGCTTGGGAACACCTCCCACACTAGCTACTGTATGATTACATGGGTGGGATCAGCTTGGGAACACCTCCCACACAAGCTTCTGTATGATTGGATGGGCGGGATCAGCTTTGGAACACCTCCCACACAAGCTACTGTATGATTACATGGGTGGGATCAGCTTGGGAACACCTCCCACACAAGCTTCTGTATGATTGGATGGGCGGGATCAGCTTTGGAACACCTCCCACACAAGCTACTGTATGATTACATGATTTTATGCTTTATATTGAAGTGTCCTCTACATTTCCTGTTCCAGGGCTGGAAGAAGGAGCGCGTTGTGGCAGAATTTTGGGATGGAAAAATTCTGATGATTTGCCCGGATGATCCGAAATACGCTCTCAGAAAGGTGAATGGGGGATGGGAATGGTTTATGTGCTGTGATGGTACCTGTTGGTAAAACTGTTTTTTATTATTAAGAGACTGATCCATGCAATTTGGAAGTTGGGTTTAGAGTCGGTTCACACTAGCGCGACTTGTCAGGCGACTTGTCAGCCTGACAAGTCGCGCTCCCTCGCGGTCCATTGACCGCTACAGGACCCGTTCTAATAGGAGCGACACAAGTCGCTCCGACTTAGAAAAAGGGTCCTGTACTACTTCGGGGCGACCTCGGAGCGACTTGCATAGACTTCCATTATGTGAAGTCCCTGCAAGTCGCTCCGAAGTCGTGGTGCAATTTAATGCACATGTCGCCCCCGAAGTAGTAAGGAGTCGTGTTGCCCCAGTGTGAACCGACTCTTATGCCCCGTACACACGTGCAGATTGTCGGCCGAAAAGATTCGGCCGACGACCGATCGACCGATTGTAGGCTTGTTAGTATGATGCTTCCGACAGCGCACTTTCGGCCGAACAGAATCTGTTGTGCAAGCATTAAAATTTTTGTATGCCGACACCAGAACGGCCGATTGTTCGCCAGTCAGTACAGATTTCAGCCGACAGACAGCAGATTTGCAAGACTGGGCATGCTCAGAAAAGAAAAAACACAGGGAAAGTTAACCATCACATGACATCACTTCTGCAGTCGGCTGTTGTTGGCCGACAAAATTCGTGTGCAGTCTTTTGCACTTTTCAACAGACACGACAGCCCTCGGACAAAAGACGGCCGATCGTTCGGCCGACGATCGGTACGCGTGTACGAGGCATTAGCGTGAACTTTGCTGGGCGATGTTGTATATCGCCACATTACCACTGCAGGCAATGTAAACCTCATACATGGAATATGAAGAAAGCAAATCACTCTATAATGTGTGCTTGTCCCAATCCAGAGCACTAAGTGTAATTTCTGTCTGCTGCTTCCTTCCTCTGCTATCTGCATAAGTTACATCTGATAGGTTTTCCTGACACTAAGAGAGAAATTGTGACAGGGGAGGGACCTTCCATGTGATTGACAGCCTCAGCTCTGTCCCTGTGTGGAAGGGGGTGTGTCCCTTCCTTTGTATCCGTCCGTCAGAGCTCTCCTCGCTGAGCTCTGCAGAGTGCAACTTCAGCTCTCTGCCCCCCCCCCCCCCCTTTTTTTTTTTTTTATTCTGAACTCAGACAAGCTGACGTGCCGGATCACCGAGATTGAATGTAATTCAGAGCACACTGCTCCTAAAATTACATGCCATGTCTGTGCGGTGCAAATTCAGCCATACAGTTTGTATGGCTGAATTCGCACCGCAATCGCACTAAAACACGCACAGGACCCTTTTTTGGGTCCGCAGCAGAATCGGATCGCATGGTGGTTCACACTAGTGCGATCTGATTCTGTGCGAACTTTCAGATCGCACTGCGATATGCGATCTAATCTGGGGGTGTCTTTAACTTTTAATTGACACCCCCAGCGTATCGCATATGGCAGTGTGAAGTGCCAGGGGTGCGGATGCGATGTGGGAACACGCTGTATATTCGCAGCGTTCCCGCATACCAGAAATGTGAACCGGCACTTAAAGCTCAGCATTTTGGATGTAGAAAGAGAAGACTGCAGATAAACGGGTACAACTTATATAGGAGGATTTGTTTCATCTGTGTATCACCGGAGGCCAGGTAAACTACAGTACTTAAAAATCTGCATAAGCAAATATTTTATACAGGCTAACAGTTTAGAGTTGGAGGTCTAGCACTAGAATTATTATTCTAACTCTAACGTTCACTACAATACCTAACATGTGGTGTGATCATCGTTTACATATGCGGGCGTGACATGCGTATGGGTTCACTTCTGCTTACAGGGGGATAGGGCGCTTTTATTCTTTTTTTTTTTTTCCTTTAATTATTTTTACACTGTCCTTCTTCTTCTTTTTTTTTTTTTTTTTATCACTTTTATTCTTTTTACCAGGAATGTAAACATCCCATATAATATAAATAAGGATGACTGGCTCTCTTTATGGAGAGATCTGGGGTCAAAAAGACCAAATCTATCCTTTTTTACCTTTTTTTAAAAGCAAAAGATCAACAAAAAAAAAGTGTCCATTCTAGACTGTAAGTCGTTACAGTCCTCCAAGGTCATAGCGGCAAACAGAGACGATCTGGTTTGTCTGTCTCTGTGATCAGCTGGCTGCAACATGGGATTGTTTCCCGAGCATGCCAGTAAAACCGGTATGCCCAAGAAACAATGGCGGGGGGGGGGGAAACATTCCCCCCCCCCCTGCTACTACTGAAAGCGATCCTACGGCTAATTAGTTGCTTGGACCGCTTTCATGAGAGCCAGCCACCGGCTGAAAAAAAAATATCCGGATTATGAATGATGGCTTCAGCCATAACACCCCGGTAAACCACTTGCAAATCGCAACGTGTTAATACAGATTCTGTTTAGTAAGTAGTTAATATTTGCATAACTCCTCCCACGGCTTGCATCAGGACTGAGGGCTCTTGAGAGGATTGCTGAGGAAGTGTGCTGTGATGTATGCAGGAAGCAATGTACAGCACCCTGCTGGCCCCTCCCACCAGCCCAGATCTGCCTGTATTGTAAAGAGAAGCACAGAGACCCAATAATATCACTGGGTCTAAAATAAGGTATGTAATGATGATGAAACCGGTTTTATTTAAACATTTTCATTAGCATGTTGAGGAGGAAGGAATTGGGAGCAAAACATGATGGAAAGTGATTCTAAAGGCAAAAGGTGTTTTACTTTAACCACTTCAGCTCCAGAAGGATTACCCCCTCTTCATGACCTACACCATTTTTTGCGATACACTTCTGCGCGGGGGGGGGGGGGGGGGGGTTTCGTGCTAAAAACATGAGATCGACCATTTTGAAAAAAATATAAAATTTTTACTTTCTGCTATAAAACATACCCAGTTAAAAAATCGAATTTCTTCATCAATTTAGGCCAATATGTGTTCTGCTACATCTTTTTGAAATAAAAATACAGATGCTTGCTAACTGTGGGGGAGGTGCTTTAACTGTAGGAAGACAGAGATCCGTGTTCCTGCTTGGCTGAAACACAGGATCTGTCTTCCCTACTAACAGAATGGCTTACATGTTTGTGTAGGACATGTGTGCCCCAAACCAGGTAATAGCAGAAGACGTACAGGTACGTGATTCTGCCCTTAGGAGCCACCACCCCGCAGTAAATGTACATGGGGCGGTTGGCAAGAGGTTAATGCATTCTCTGCTTTAAGGTGAAAAAAAAAACCTGCATGCAGCCCCCCGTCTTTTTTTTTTTTTTTTTTTTTTTTTTTTTTTTTTTACTTTCCTGAGCCCGATCTCAGGTGGTGTGGCTGAATGCAGTGGCTCTCTCCTTCCTTATTGAACAGAGGCAGCAGCAGGAACCATTGGCTCCTCCTGCTGTCTATCACAGCCAGTGGGCAAGTCCAAGCTGCACTGTATCAATGACCGGCTCAGGAGCAAGCCCTCATAAGTGCCCCCATAGCAAACGGCCAGGGCCGGCGCTCCTGCTAGGTGCACTGCTGCCTAGGGGGCGCAGCGACGGCCGCTGACTTCCCCCCACTAGCCTGGCCAGGGAACATGAGGGGCTGAAGAATGGCACCCTACACAGGGCTGGGGCGCCAGAGAATACAGTATCCGTGGGAGACATCCCTAACGGCTTCTGCGTAGGTCAGCAGTAGCTCCGTCTGTGAGAAAGGTGACAGCTGGGGGAGGTGGAGGATGACAGTGGGGAGGGGACATGGGTAAAGCTGGGGAGGTGGAGCACGTCAGTGGTGAGGGGTCACTGGGGAGCCAGACGAGGTGGCACGAGGACAGCTGGGGAGGGGACATGGGCACAGCTAGGGAGGTGGAGCACGGCAGTGGTAGGGGACACTGGGGAGCCAGACAAGGTGGCATGAGGACAGCTGGGGAGGCAGGCACCATCAGGTCTCAGGATGTAGGTGAAATGATCCTGTCCCAGTGAGTCTGCTCACCATGGTGGGCGGCATTGGAGGGGGGGGGGGGGGTTAGTCTTGCATAGGGTACAAAATAGTCATGAGGGCACTTAGCAGAAGGGAGGGGCACAGAGAGCCAGCGGGGGACTTAAGAGGGGGTTGGATCTGCTCTGTGCCTCAGTATAATTTGAAAAAAAATAGTGCCTTTACAATCACTGTAAATGTCGGCTTTAATGCTCATGCTTTCTCTCTATATTTATCTTCTGACCAGGCGGAGGAAGTGCGGGAGCTGGTGGACTCTGAGCTCGGTTTTCAGCAGACAAATCTAATTTTCCCAAGCAAAACCAAGACCTATCTGTATGTGTCTAATGACAGGAAGATTGTTGGATGCCTGATCGCAGAGCCAATCAAACAGGTGGGTGTGGACTTTGAAGTACGAATTACTTCTCCCTCACCATGAACAGCGCTATAGAACTAGAATTTAGTGCATGATGAACTGGCTTCCTGGGTCAGTCAAGGCCAAGACTTTGGGTTTGGGAGTTTATCCTTTCTGTTATAGCTAGAAACCCTGGATGTTAAAAGGCTGTGGAAGAGGCAGATTTCTTATTTAATCCTTTTTTATTGAAAACGTCTTGAAAACGTCTATAAAGTAACTGAACAAAGGATTGGAGAGGCAGCGCAGGCAACCAAGCATCGGAGGGGCGGCATGGGCGACTAAATGTTGGAAGGGCGGCACAAGCGACCAAGCGTTGGAAATGCGACTAAGCGTTGGAGAGGCAACCGATCGTTGGAAGGGTGGCACGGGCGACCAAGCGTTGAAAGGACGGCACAGGCTGGCAGTCGTTGCAGGGTGGCACAGGCGGCCAATCTGCAGGGCGACATGGGCGACCAAGCTTTGGAAGGGCGGCACGGGCGACCAAGCGTTGGAAGGACGGCACAGGCTGGCAGTCGTTGCAGGGTGGCACAGGCGGCCAATCTGCGGGGCGACATGGGCGACCAAGCGTTGGAAGGACGGCACAGGCTGGCAGTCGTTGCAGGGTGGCACAGGCAGCCAATCTGCTGGGCGACCAAGCTTTGGAAGGGTGGCACGGGCGACCAAGCGTTGGAAGGACGGCACAGGCTGGCAGTCGTTGCAGGGTGGCACAGGCGGCCAATCTGCGGGGCGACATGGGCGACCAAGCGTTGGAAGGGCGGCACGAGCGACTAAGCGTTGAAAGGGCGGCACAGGAGGCCAATCGTTGCAGGGCGGCACGGGCGACCAAGCATGGGAAGGGTGGCACAGGCAGCCATTTGGAGGGGCGGCATGGGCGACCAAGCGTTGGAATGGCGGCACGAGTGACCAAGCGTTGGAAGGACGACGCAAGTGTTGGAAGGGCGGCCAAGTGTTGGAGGGGCGACTAAGCGTTGGAGGAGCGGCACAGGCGAGCAATCGCTGGTAGGGTGGCACTGACAACGTAGTACCGTAGTTTTAGTTTTAGTTTGAAAGTTTACACTTCTGTGTCCCTTAATGTATGCCAGAAAAATAAAATGCAAGAATGCTATGGGTCTGAACGGTGGCTTATAAAAACTTTATTTACTAGGCTACACTGTTGTTTTTAAAATTTATATGAAATAAATAAGACTTATAATTTAATATTAATAATGTTTGACTTTAAATAAGGGGGAGGTTGGAGCCTGAAAGTGTTTTTATCATCCTGTAAATCAAAATGGTCATTGCCAACCTTCATTGAATTGCCTACTTCTACTTTTTTTTTTTTTTTTTTCACTCCAGGCATTTCGAGTCCTGCCCGAGCCAGTCCCAGAGGTGAAGTCTCCCCATGAGGATGCTTTGGAGCGACACAGAGCTTGGCGATGTTCTTCTGACCCAGAGCCAGCCATCTGTGGGATCAGCAGAATCTGGGTCTTTGCACTGATGCGCAGAAAGGCCATTGCCAGCCGCCTAGTGGATACAATGAGGTGAGGCCTTATATAAGAGCATAGAAGGATTGAAGTATCCGCATTTTTTGCCTAAAGACAACAGGTTACATCTGTCAGTCAGATTCATTGATGACCACTTATCCCTGTAATGCCATCAAAGAAATTGCTTTCTTTTTTTTTGGTTTCCAGTAACTAGAAAGCCAATACCATGCTGAAATCTTGTCATGCTTCCCTACTCTGTGTAATGCTAGCCCTGATCCTTCTCTTTTCCAGGCACCCACTGGTTCCTCTGGGGTACCACTTGCCACCCCAAGCAAGCAACTGGCTATGGGAACACTCATGTGCGTTCGCTCCTGAGCCAGCTTACTGGCTGCGATGACATCAGCAGGAACCAATGCCACTTCTGCCTCTGTCTAATGAGGAGAGAGAGGGGCGTGCTCTGCTCTCATGCACATCACAGGGGGGGGGGGGGGGGGGGGCTGCATGTAGGGTTTCTTTTTTTTTTTTTTTTATCCTAATGCATTAAGGTCAGAAAAACCTGCCTTTTTAGAATCACGTTAATCCATTTCTTATTGCAGTGGGCATGTATGTGGCAGGATGGCGGTGGCATTTATTCCGTGCTGCCACATAGTTGCGTTTCTTTTTTGTGCTGGGAGCATGCTGTCATCAACGACACCATGACAATCGGGAGCCAGTAGGTCTCCTGATCACTGTAACGGCCAATCACATGCCTCCAGTATTAGGACTGGTGGGAAAAGTGTTAATTAACTTTAGGTCCAAATTACCAGCATTAGCATTGAAAACAGGACGGATAAAAAGCACCCCCCACCTTCACCTGCATCCTCTGTCAATTCAGATTCTGAAGGTTGATATGGCCGCCGCAAACGTGAGTCTCCCTACTCGGTCTGCGTTCACGCACCCTGATTCCTCTTCCACTGCGGCCGTGCACGAAAATGCGCTACTGGATGCACTGATTGTAGCAGTGCGGGAAACTTTAAAACTGGAGGACGCAGCTGCTGCGTCGGCGTTGTCAGTATGTTTCGGTTCCCGCAGATCCTCTAAGGCAGTGGTCCTCAACCCTGGCCTACAGGGCCCACTAACAGGCCAGATTTGCAAGATAACTGAAATACATCCCAGGTGATATCATTTGCTACTCAGTGACTGCAGTACTCTAGTCTGCATCTCCCCAAGGTAATACCTAAAATCTGGCCTGTTAGTGGGCCCTGTAGGCCAGGGTTGAGGACCACTGCTCTAAGGCGACAAATGTGTTTCCCTTTCCTGCCTATTTTGACAAAATTGTCACGAGTCAGTGGGGTTCACTTAAGCGCACTGTCTGGGAACCAAAGCATTTTGCCAGAAGGTATCCTTTTGAAGAGTCCCTGTTTAAAAGTAGCTGACAGTCCCACCTGTGGTGGACTCTCAGGTTTCCAGGTTAAATAAAGCCACCCTTCTCCCGGTGGAGGATTCTCCATCTTTTAAAGACCCTTTTGACAAGAGAGCTGACTCTGGTTCGACATCTTTTACCATGGCCGGTTCCATTCTTAGACCGGTGTTTACCATAACTTTGGTCTCCAAGACCTTAACAGAATTGGCAAAGCTTTTGTGCCAGGATTCGGAGGGGAAACAGGTCCCCTCTAACCTCATGGAGCTGGCGGACCAGTTGGTCCATTGGTTGCAGTTAATCTGTGATGCCTCTCTAGATGCGGCTCCCTCAGTCTGCAGGGTATATGTAACAGCAGTGACCCTGAGGCGCATGATTTGGCTCAAACACTGGTCTGCGGACCAGGCTTCCAAGAAGGTCCTGTCTGATCTCCCCTTTGTAGGAGATTGCCTGTTCGGAGCTTCCATGGATGAAATCATTAGGGGTCTTACAGGGGAAAGAGCACTCTTCTCCCACAGGCTAGCACCACCAGGAGCAAGGAGTCTCCTCGCAAAATTGGGTTTTTTCTTCTCGGTTCCCAAGCACCCATTTAGTTCCTCAGAATCTCAGAACAAGGAATCAAAATCCATTCGAACCCCCTTGGGAGGTTTCCTAGAGGCCTTGGTCTGTTACGCAGAGAGCGGGTCCCTTCAGGCCGGCAGACAAGCCCTCCTCTGCCTGAAAGGGTGCCCTTACTCGTAACTGTGGTGGGGAGACGTCTTCCAGATCCGTAGACCTCCTTGATTCAAGACAGATGGACCCACGAGCTGATTCGGTCCAGGTATAAGATCGAGTTTGTCTTCGCCCCCAGCAAGGTTTTTCCCTGCAAGGTCTCCTCTGGGTGGTGCAAGATTTAATTCTACAAGGGGTCATTGTACTGGCTCCTGATTCTGAACGCTTTCAGGGGTTTTACTCAAACCTATTTACTGTTCCCAGGAAGGAGGGGAAAGTTCGTCCATTCCTGGACTCCAGGGCTTTGAACCTCTTTGTGCGGGAACAAAAATTCTGGATGGAGTCCATTTGCACGGTTGTGGCAACCCTTCATCAAGGGGATCTTCTGGCCTCTATCAATATCAAGGACGCTTACCTTCATATTCCAGTATGTCAGACTTCAGCATTTTCTTCGCTTTGCCGTGGGCGAGGAGCATTCTCAATTTGTGGTGTTACCCTTTGGCCTCGCCTCAGCTCCTCGGGTGTTCACAAAAGTGTCGGCCCCGGTGTAAGCATTGCTGCGGCAGCGGGGGATTGCAGTATTGGGGTACCTGGACGATCTCCTTCTGCAAAGTCTCCAACTGCCTTAAAAGCCAATCTGGACATTATGGTGCAAACTTTGCAAGACTTCTGATGGAAACTGAATTTCCAAAAATCTGCTCTGGTTCCGTTCACCAAGCTGGACTGCCTGGACTTGACCCTGGACTCGGCCCAAATGTTTAGTCCGGGGGGGAAAAGTCCAGAAGTTTCAGGATGCGATTCGGCTCCTGTTGTCCAACAGGCGGTCTTCTCTCAGGACTTTGTATGCAAGTGCTAGGTCTGATGGTCTCCACTTTCGAGTCGGTTCCGTTTGCACAGTTCCATTCCAGACCTCTGCAAAGGGAGATTCTTGCAAAATGGAACCAAGAATCCAGTCTTTAGACAATGTGATCCTGTTGAGCCGTGGCTCGCGAGGATCCCTGATATGGTGGCTTCGTTCTCTGGCTCTCCGACAGGGAAAATCTTTTCTCCTGTACTGGACGGTGGTCACTACGGATGCCTGCCTGTCCGGGTGGGGAGGCGCCTTGGGGCACACGGATTGTTCCTCCAACAAGGTGTAGATCAGCGCTTGGCCATTGGAACCATCAAGGGCCAAGTTTTGGCCTTGGTGATTTTTCTTTCAATGGTTCATACTTTTTTTTTCAGGGGGTCTGCCACTTGGCTCCCCCGGCGAGGTCTCCGTGGGATGTCTATTTGGTGCTGTCGGTTCTTCAGAAACCGTCTTTTAAAAATATTTGTGTGATTCTTCTGCTCACTTTGACACAGAAGGTGGCTTTCTTGGTGGCCATTCCGCACGCAGGGTATCAAAGTTTGATGCGTTGTTTTGTCATTCACCTTATATGGTGGTCCACAGAGACAAAGTGGTGCTTCTTCCCTGTTCGTCGTTCCTTCCTAAGTTCGTTTCTGGTTTCCATTTAAATTAAGGCATTGTTTTGCCTGCCTTGTGTCCTAAGCTTTAGCACCCTAAGGAGATTGCCCTACAGTGCTTGGATGTGGTTCGGGCAATCGGGGTGTATCTCTGGTGGCGACTGAGTCCTTTCGGAATATGGACTCACTATTTGTCCTTACGGATGGACCTTGTAAAAGGCTGGCTGTGTCTGCTGCGACCATTTCCAGATGGATCAGGCAGACGGTGGTGCAGGCCTATTCCCTTAAGGGTCAGAATCCTCCTCTCCCTGTTAAGACTCATTCTACGAGGGCGCTTAGTGCCTCTTGGTCCTTTTTGTCATCAGGCTTCAGTGATGCAGGTTTGCAAGGCGGCCTCCTGGTCGTCTGTACACTTTCACAAAATTTTACAAAGTGGATGTGTTGGCATCTGCGGATGCTGCTTTTGGCCGCAAAGTTTTTCTGGCTGCTGTTTGAGAGGTCTAGTCCTCTTTGAGGGTGTATTTTTCAGGTGAGCTCCATTTGTTCTTGGTTGAGCTCTTTGTTACCTGGTTGGCTAGGTTTAGCCTTTTGGGATGTTATTCCCACCCCTCATGTGTGACACTGCTTTGGGATGTCCCATTGGTCAAGAAGATTCTGGAGCTGTGCCTTTCAATGAAGGAAAGAGAAACTTGGATTTTTGTCTTACCATAAAATCCTTTCCTCTTATGTTCATTGTCGGGCACAGCACCCACCCCCTCTCATGAGTTGGGTTATATTTCTTCTAACACTGCTTGCAACAAAACTGAGTGCCTATAGCAGGAAGTGGGAGTGTATCCCCTGGGACTGCCGCCTAGGCATGGTAAAGTTATTTTCCTGCCTAGTATCCTACTCCTGTAGGGGGCAGCATAACTCAATGGTCAAGATTCTGGAGCTTTGTCCGTCAATGAACATCAGAGAAAAGGATTTTACGGTAAGACAAAAATCCAATTTTTGCCTTTAGTTATACTTTTAAGCTTGTGGTTCATTCCATCTTGTTCCATTTCAGGAGCTCCTTCAATTATGGCTCTCACCTGACAACAGAGGAAATCGCCTTCTCAGATCCAACGCCAGATGGCAAACTCTTCGCCAGCACCTACTGCAAAGTTCCTGACTTCCTGGTCTACAACTTCCTGAGTTAGAGAGTTTTTAGAGTTTTGAAGTTTGTATATTTTTTATTACTGGAGTGAGAAGTTATTGCAGAATGACATGGTTTGCACTTTTCCTGTTTTTAGAGGTTTATTTGCTGCTAAAGGGGAATTTCCTCGTGTTGGTTTGATGTTGTTGTTGAGACAGAGAGAGGAAGTTGAATCTGGTTTTATAGTGTCTGAAGTCTTGTTTGTAATAAATGTTCCTCTTGTACATACATTGGATCTGTGCGTTGCTGAAGGCGATGGTACATCCAGTTATAAGTTAAAGTTGTATTAAATCCACCGCTATTCTTTCATCTTCCCCCCTCTACATCCATTTTAAGAGTGTTTGTTTTTTTTTTCCTTCTAAAAACCTGTTACCACCCCCATGGGGCAAAAGGGTGGGCTTTACCATTCACATATGCTTCAATGGGAGGCCATGATTCTGTGCTGAGAGCATACTCCCAGAGTAGAGACCGAGCTGTCAGACTGCTCTTTCCTCAATAACCACCGGTAGCCATCAGGGGCAGCTCCCGATCATGTGACCACTCTGATAGCCAATCACAGTGGCCAAATGATCTATCTTTTCTGCCCCCCTGGCATTCAGAACTTTTTAATGGGACACTGGTGGGAAGTGGTTAAAAGATGACTGTTGCTGCAGCTGCCTCCCCAGGTAGGGAGGGTGGAGCCAATCAGTGGAGTCGCACATCAGTCGGTGCTTCCTGTGTACAGGTGTAGTTGCTGGAGTGTGCACATAAATGGGGAGGGGGGCGCTATACTGGAGCTCCAGGAAGAGACCCTACAATGCAGCAAAGCCACCCTTTTAGACGCAATTCTTTTATAGAAATGGCTTAAAGATCCTTGATGGATTTTATAAAAACTTTTATCTGTTTTTAAAAGAATCGAAGTGTTAACACAGCTGCCTCAGATTGGTGTTTCTAATGCCAGTTTGGGTAAAGATGGAAGCAAGTAGTTCCAGCCCCGGAATCCATTCTGGGCTTCTTGCTGCCTGATAGGTACACTTTAAAGTGCACTTGTCCTTTAGGTGTGATACCACCAATCCATCCAAGGAGGGAGGGTAGACACTGAATAAAAAGCATTTAATGGATTGGGAATTTGTAAATTAAAAGTCCAATAAAGCGGAAGTGATGTCTGCTATAAAATTTTTTTTCTTTAGCCCCCCCCCCCCCCCCCCCCCAATAGGTGAGTCATGCCATAATGTACTAGTATGCATAGCATATTGGTACATTATGGCAGAATTACCTGTGTCCTCCAGTGCAGCTTTGGGACTGATCCAGCGGGCCCCCGACTCTTCCATCTTCGCCCGGTCTTCCTTCTGGGTCCTGTGCCTTCGGCTACTTGATTGGCCAGGCTGCGATGGCGCCACTCCTGCGCATGCGACCAGGAGTCGTATCACCGTGGCACGGACCAGGGCCATAAATGTTTGCTGAGCTGTGCGGCTCCATGAACGTGACAGCTGACAGGCAGAAGGATGCATTTATGGCAGAAGAGACCAATAGGGTCTCTTCTTTCATAACTACCCTGCCTGTCGGCCATTTGATTAAAAAAAAATACTTTACTTCCACTTTAAAATTTTAACGGGGCTCGTGTTGCACACCAGAGGCTAACTGTAGCAGTTGCTTGAGCCCATGTCAATGACTGTAGGACTGGCCTGGCCAGCATAATACTTTCTGCTTCTGGAGCTATATCTGAACTGACAGGGGGAATGGATGGACATCTGAGTGTGGTAGACTGATTGGGTGGTGCCCCACCATGGCCACATGTACGGGCTAAGCTTCTTTGATGGTAGGACCCCAACCCTACTCGGCTTGTAAATATCTACATAAAGCAGCCCTTTCCATTACGTTCCTGGCTTCGCTTCTGTGGCTTAGGAAATTTTAACCTGCGTAAACCACTTACCGTGCTGAGGGTGCGCTCCCAGCACGGTAGCTGCTGGTTACTGGAAAGCTCCTGGTGCATACTAGCCAATCACGGCGGTCATGTGACCCGAATGCCCGCCTCCCAACTTTTAGAACCTTTTAAAGGGCTAGGAGGAAGTTGGCGAGAAGGGGGTTAAAGGATTAGTTCAAGTTTAATGAAATCTGCCAAAAAATGTCCTTATGTAATAGAACTAAATCCTCCTGCCCCTTACAGCCAAGGAAGCTACCATCTTGGCATCTGTTTTGTAGTTGCCATGATTCCAGTAAATTTTTTATATGCCGTGCTCCGTTTTGCAAAAGAATAATTTGCAAAGTGCTTATTTAAATGCCCTCCCCATCCTGCAGATGACAAGTAAGCGTTTGATGTATGGCCCTGACCACTCATTAATAAGCACACTTTGTTGTAGCTCAGCATTGGGATGATTTTGGTATATATCATTAACGGGGAACTAACTCTTAAAGGTATGGTGAACAGCTGACAGTGAGATGGGCCACACTTTATTCAGGTCAGTGTTCCATCCCAAAAACAGCTGCCGTGGCACGGACAACTACAAAGGGGGTGTGCCCATGTAAAAATGGGAGGGGTTTAAAAGGAGCCTATTGTCCTGTTTAAATAGGTGTTGCCATTCCAGGGTAAAGGACAACTTAATAGTCATACACGCGTATTCTCTTTTAAAGTGGAACTAAACCCTCCTATGCTTTTCAGACAAGGAATCTGCCATCTTGGCCTCTGTTTAATCTCCAACTGCCATGATGCTGCACATGTGATCAATTATGACACCAGACTTGTGATAACTTCACAGAGAGCAGAAGCAAATGCAATAGTTGCCCACATGGCATGCCTTGATAAACCTGTTTTGGGAAACACAGGTTTCCCAAATCGGTGGGTTTAGCTCCACTTTAAAGGAGAAGCATGGCCATGCTTCTCTTCTAGATCACAGGAGTGCACTTTATTCTGCACTCCTGTGACCCAAATTCAGTCGACAGCCGGCTAAAGTCACAAAGGCACTCTGGAGGAATCCTGATAATAATGTCAGGATCCACCCAGATGCACCGCAATTTGCATTTTTGGTGTTTTTTTTTTTTAAATAAGGTGTATTTTTCACAGGTGCAGGCAACCCAGAAACACACAGGAAACATATCTGAAATACAGCGTAAAAACACACTCGTTTCTACCACAATTTTGCTACAGAGGAGTGTGAAAGGGCCCTTCGAGGTGGCAGGGGACAAATGCAGCATCATATCAATGCTTGTATTCACATAGCAGAGTATGGAGGTTTTTTTTTTTTTTTTCTTCAGCCCCACAACACTTCGCTTATCTTAAAGTGGAGTTCCAGCTGGAGGGAAAAAAATAGTTACCAGCTACAAATACTGTAGCTGCGGACTTTTAATATATATAGATACTTTCCTGTCCAGGGAGACAACCGTGATAGCACCCCAGCTGATTTTTGGATCGGCTGCCGCCGCCATTTATTCTCAGGGAAGCTGGCAGTGAAGCCTTTCGTCCGGCTGCCGCCACCGCCATTCGTTCTCAGGGAAGCTGGCAGTGAAGCCTTTTCAGCCGGTTCCCTGCTGCACATGCACGAAGCGAGCTGCACATTCTAATTGGCTTGGCAGCGGGGACCTAACTTCCAAGGGACAGCAGCGCTGTCCCCGGAAGTGGGGAAGGATACCTGTCAAAAACAGGTGTCCATTCCCCTCTCCGCCCCTGAAAGGTGCCAAATGTGGCACTGGAGGGGGGGAGCAGATGAGCAAAAGTTCCCCTTTTGGGGTGGAACTTCGCTTTAAGCACCAGCAAAACCAATTCCTTTAAAATGAAGGTGACTACCTACCTAGCCTACCCTCACCTTGGGTAACACATTGCTACAAAACATTAGGTGCACCTTTTACCATTCTTACCTAGAAATGTTCTCTTTCTTACCTAGAAATGTTCTCTTTCTTGTCTTCCTTATCTGGTTCAGACTTTTCCTTTTTTTACTTTTGTAAATATTTTTGTGTTGTGTTCACTTATTCAGTTTGATTTCATTGTTGTGTTATTGATCACGTGATTGGGTGAACGGTAGGTTGCCACATTGAATACACCGCCTGAGCACGTTTGATGTCCCCTATGCAAGAGAATTGTGGTTTAGGACAATCTTCTCACTTCACTCAAAGCTAAAATGCCATTCTTTAAACTTCTTTTATAATTGACTTTGCTTCTGGAAAATATTCACAGTTGATGAATCAAGACACAAAATAATTTGGCTTATTCACATGTTTGAGACTATCACAGGGTTGAAAATTGAACTTTTTTTCCCCCCCTAGTATGTAAAATGAACCTGGATAGTGAGGGGTAAGATAGGATGATCCAAGTAATGGGAACCATTCTACCTCTTGTTTCAAAAAGACTTCTGATAACAATGCTAAACTGAATGCAAATACCTATATTCTGCAGGGCAGTGGTTATATAGGACTAGGCACCTTCCCCACCTGACAGTCCTGGGTGTCTCGCTGTGTGTAGGATGAGGCCTTCCCACTCTATACAGAACACATTTGTGGAGTGCACTGGTGGTAGCAGATTTTTTTTTTTTTCTTTATAGTAGGTGACTTCATCCGAAAACTACTGATACAAGCTTGTGCTGGAATCTACAGAACACCGAAAGGGGTTCATTCACCTTTGATGCTGGCCATACACTATAAGAAAAATTGGCCAAAATTCAGTAATTTGGACAGTTCTTTTGTTTTCGGCCAGTTAATGGGTACGCATCGGTTGTGAGATTTTTGAGCCGAAAAAAAAAAATTGTTTGGAAATTTTCTGCCAAACGAACGATGGACTGAAAGGTTAATGTGTTTCTCGTCCAAACTGTTTGCATTAGCTATATGTGAAAAAAAACGAACAAAAAAAATTCATTCGTTTACATCCATGGAATGATTTATTGGTCATTACATGGTGGCACGATCAATCGTCTGCTCTCGCAGCCGAATGTTCCTTTTTTGAAAACTAGTTTGAACAATTTTTCGCATAGTGTATGACCAGCATGGCTGTAGTGGAATCGTTGAAACATTCTCTTAGTTCTCCCTGCTGCACATCCATTAAGGCACATACACTGGTCTTATTGCTCTCCATTCACAAAACACACAGGTTCAGCAGAAGCGGTCATGGAGAAAAAAAATTGAGACGTTTTCGTGGTTGATTTACTAAAATGAAAGAGTGCAAAATCTGGTGCAGCTGTGAATGGTAGCCAATCAGCTTCTAACTTCAGCTTGTTCAATTAAGCTTTGACAATAAATCCTGGAAGCCGATTGGCTGCCATGCACAGCTGCACCAGAATTTGCACACTGGGAGACTTACTAAAACCGAAGAGTGCAAAATCTGGTGCAGTTGTGCATGGTAGCCAATCAGCTTTCATTCACACTGCACGTGGCTTTAAAATCTTGTATCTAAACTTGCACAATTTCCGACATTTCAGTCTGACTTTGGGGGGGGGGGGGGTTGGCGGCGCAAGAGACATCTGTACGGAGTTCATGCCCAAATGTCTATTGAAATCGTTGCCAAAGTAGGGCAAGAATTACTTTTGGAATCTGTGCGGTGCTTTGCTCAGGTTACCAGCAATAGGCTGCGTTTTGACCTGTCAAATTGCGCCAATGTGAATGGGGGCTTTTTGTCAAAGCTTAATTGAAGGTGATTGGCTACAATTCACACAGCTGCACCCTCCAGTTTTAGTAAACCTCCCCCATCTGTAGTAAAATCTCATGCAGAGATCATTGCTATTAGGATAACCGTGCCGATTTATATCTGGATTTAGTATTACCTGATACTTAGGATATAAGAAAATTTGCATTTCGTAAAACTTGGTTTATGACTGACATTTTAAATGCCACAAATAAAGCTGTTTTCACTTTATTGGTCTGTTTGTTTTTTCACCTTCATAGTAAAATATTGGAGTTGCTGACTTCAGCAACATTATCTGGTGGTTTATTGTCCTAGAGGTATATAAATATGACTGCTTAGTTTTATCTTCAAAGTGTAACCAGAAGTATTGACACTTACTGTAGAATGCCTCAAACAATATTACATTGTTTTTGGGGCGATCACGAAATATATAGTTACAGATCTGAGGCTTTAGATAATATCAAACACAGGGAGAATCTGTGACAGGGTTGTAGTTTAAGTATTGGCTGATCGCCAGGAATTTTCATACACCCTAGTCTCTAGATGAGAGGTATCCAAACTTTCTGAAGAAAAAAAACAGTTAAGGTCAGAGGTTTGTGGCCAGTTTGGTAAAAGTCTTAGGTTTGGTGGTCAGTGGGAGTTAAAAAAAAAACAAACACATGGTGCCCCTTCATTGATATCGGTGGGTGGAATAGTTTGCCACTAGGGTGCACTGAAGGTGATTTCTCTTTATATTCACCCTAGATACCTTAAATGTATATGTAAAGAATAAGTCCCTGACTTATTAGCAAAGTCTAGTCTGTTCTATGTAAAAGAAGGCAGAGCTCTGGAGAATGCTTTATCCTGTGAAAGAAGACACATGCAACCAGTGTTCAGTCAAAAGCATTCTTAGGTTTATTCCATGTGCGGGGTAACTATTATACAGAGAATTTCACAGGAAATACAGTTGGGAGGGGGGGGGGGGAGTGAGTGCTCTCAGAAAGAGTCAAGTCTCTCAGAAGTTAAACAATGGGTTAATACAGAATATTCGTTAGAAATTGCAAAATATGCCTTGTCTAGACCCTATCGCTCAAAGTAGAATAAGAGGAAGTAAATGTGTTAGGGATGACGGAAACAGATCTTAAAGGTGTCAAGACACTGCAAGCATGGGCTGATTTATAATTTAAAGTCCACTTTAGGCATGAGTATATAAATCTCAAACAAGCCATTATTCCCTATAAGTACACTGACTGAGGCCTATGCTTAATATTTTGTACCCTCCTGCCATCATAGGTTGTCACATGGTCAGAAAGCTCCCAAGCAGTAATTGGGAGTTTTCCACGAGCCGCCGGCAAAGTGCTTTTCTGAGTCTTCTGACAGTCGCAGCCCAGTCCAATCAGCCTTCACTATTGGGTAATGGCAACCTCTGCAGGAGTAGCTAGGCAGTGAAAAAGTTAATACAAGACTTTTTACACTTGACACACCCCTAGGGGCTGTTTCTCTCTCTCTCTCTCCCCCCCCCCCATACATTACCCTGCTCACCTCATCCCATGCTCTGTTTTGTAGCGGAAGGCATCAACCCCAAGAAAAAAAAAATTCAGATAGGCGGGGGGCTGCAACTGTCAGAGGACTTGGAGAAAAGAGTTTTAAGGTAAGTTCTTACAAAACTGAATTTTTGTAAAATCTTACCGTAAAATTCCTTTCTCTGAGTCCTCCGACAGTCGCCGCCCATGCACACAGTGTTCACTTATGGGGTACTGACTTCATCTCCACAGAAGTTTCTAGGCATAAGACTTGTAAAAGAACAATAAATCTACATAGTCACACCCATGTGGCTGTCCTACTAGTCCAATAGCCAACCCAATTCAGTTTGTCTTCTGCCTAGATTAGGAGTGGATAGGCTTCTCTGTGCTGGGGCTACAGTCTCAGCCTTCCTCTTTTCTTTATGACTTATTTTCTGGAAATGTCATTTTTTTTTACATTGCTAGCTGTTTCTTTTGTCAGCGCTAGTTTAGTTAGATCTTCAGATGGGGGAAAAAAAAAAAACCTCTCAGTCAATAGGAGCTAAATCTCAAACCAAAAAACACCCAGTAAAAGAGATAAACATATCTCTTCAAACAAATGCCACACTCAAAACTTTGCAGCCAAAGGAAGCATCTGAAGAGGTCATCACGTCAAGTTTATAAAAATTTGTGAAAGTATGCACCACCGACCAAGTCGCTGCTTTACACACCTGAGCCACAGAAGCCTGATGGCGAAATACCCAAGAGGCACTGATAGCTTTCGTAGACTGTGCCCTCACAGGGAAAGGAGGCACCTGACCCTTGATTGAATAGGCCTGAACAATAGTCTGTCTGATCCATTTTTAAATGGTTGCAGCCGAACCCTTCAGAGGTCCCTCAGGAAGAACAAACAGGGAATCAGACTTTCAAAAGGACTCAGTAGCAGCCAGGTAAACTCTGACCGCCCAGACCACATCCAAGGAATGCAAGGCAAATTCCTTAGGATGTTTGTTTGAGCTTCACAAAGCAAAGGTAAAACAATATCTTCGTCAAGATGGAAGGCAGATACCACCTTGGGAAGAAAAGACTGATTGGGTCGCAGGACCACTTTATCTCTATGAACAATCCGATAAGGGGAACGACAAGACATCGTCGCCAATTCAGACACTCTGCGGGCAGAGGTGACAGCTACCAGACAACTTTTTGGGACAACACAGGTAACTATTTCCCTGACATTCTCAAAGGGATGTGTCAAGTCTAAAAGTCTTGTTGTATTAACTTTTTCACTGCCTAGCTACTCCTGGTTGCCATTACCCAATAGTGAAGGCTGATTGGACTGGGCTGCAACTGTCAGAGGACGTAAAAGAAAATGGATTTTTGTTAGGAACTTACCAAAAAAAAAAACCTTTTCTCTGAAGTTCGACAGACACAGCCCCCATCTAGTCAGACTATAGGGTTATGCTCCTCCTATCAAGAATAGGCACCAAGCAGGAAAAAAGGTTAACCACACTTATGGGGCTGTCCCTGCAGGCACAAACCCCACACACCCTGCTATCATCAGTGTTTAGACTAGAAAAAACCCCATACCTCAGAAGTAGAGGGGCGGGTGCTGCATCTGTCAAACTTCAGAGAAAAAGATTTTGCAGTAAGTTATTTCAAAAATCCAGTTTTCCATCGTTCGACAGATGCAGCTCCATCAAGTCAGACTATAGGGATGTCCCAAAGCAGTATATTCATGAGGGGTGGGAAGGCAACTTAACTCCCCAAAGGCTAAACTTAGCCAACCAGGTAACATGGAGCTCACCCTGAAACCACAATATATCCCCCAAAGAGAAACAATAAAAAAAAAATTCTCTTTAAAACAGCAGCCTGCAAAACCTTGGGGCCAAAGCAGGGCCGGACTGACCACTGGGCAGACCGGGCATATGCCCGGTGGGCCGAGGCCTCCACCATGATCTGACAGTGTGTGTGTCCCGGCCGTTGCCGCTGCTGGCCTCTCCGCGGCCGATTCTGCTGACAGTCTGGGCCGCGTTCCCGCAATCAGGCCGCCCGGCGCCCGCTGTCCCTGACTCCCCGCGGCCGATTCCACGGAGAGTCTGGGCCACATTACCACAATCTGGCCACCCGCTGCCCGCCGCTGTCCCTGACTCCACACTCCTAAGCTCCGCAGCGGCATCCAGCATAGCTGCGTAGCTCAGGAGGGGGTGGGACCGTGAACTGTCAGGTGACTCTGAGACTGAAGGCCGGGGGTGGAGCTAGAGGGGCCCCTGCTTGCCTTGTTGTCGGGAAGAAGCGGGAACTTGGAAGAAGTGAACAGCGCCGCACCGCATCGCAGACAGAGTGTGGACTGGAATCACTGACTGTCGACGAGACAACAACACCACCGCACCCAGGCACCCACCCACGACGACCACAGGAGCCAAGGCCTGCTGCAACAGCAACAACAAAAAGGTAAGGAAAGTCCTCCTGCATCCCATGTCCTCCTGCATCCCATGTCCTCCTCCTCCTGTCCCATGTCCTCCTGCATCCCATGTCCTCCTCCTCCTGCATCCCATGTCCTCCTCCTCCTGCATCCCATGTCCTCCTGCATCCCATGTCCTCCTCCTCCTGCATCCCATGTCCTCCTGTATCCCATGTCCTCCTCCTCCTGTATCCCATGTCCTCCTCCTGTATCCCATGTCCTCCTCCTCCATCCCATGTCCTCCTCCTCCATCCCATGTCCTCCTCCATCCCATGTCCTCCTCCATCCCATGTCCTCCTCCATCCCATGTCCTCCTCCATCCCATGTCATCCTCCTCCTGCATCCCATGTCCTCCTGCATCCCATGTCCTCCTCCTCCTGCATCCCATGTCCTCCTGCATCCCATGTCCTCCTCCTCCTGTATCCCATGTCCTCCTCCTGTATCCCATGTCCTCCTCCTCCTGCATCCCATGTCCTCCTCCTCCTGCATCCCATGTCCTCCTGCATCCCATGTCCTCCTCCTCCTGCATCCCATGTCCTCCTCCTCCTGCATCCCATGTCCTCCTGCATCCCATGTCCTCCTCCTCCTGCATCCCATGTCCTCCTGCATCCCATGTCCTCCTCCTCCTGTATCCCATGTCCTCCTCCTGTATCCCATGTCGTCCTCCTCCTCCATCCCATGTCCTCCTCCATCCCATGTCCTCCTCCATCCCATGTCATCCTCCTCCTGCATCCCATGTCCTCCTGCATCCCATGTCCTCCTGCATCCCATGTCCTCCTGCATCCCATGTCCTCCTCCTCCTGCATCCCATGTCCTCCTGCATCCCATGTCCTCCTCCTCCTGTATCCCATGTCCTCCTCCTGTATCCCATGTCCTCCTCCTGTATCCCATGTCCTCCTCCTGTATCCCATGTCCTCCTCCTCCTCCATCCCATGTCCTCCTCCATCCCATGTCCTCCTCCATCCCATGTCCTCCTCCATCCCATGTCCTCCTCCATCCCATGTCATCCTCCTCCATCCCATGTCCTCCTGCATCCCATGTCCTCCTGCATCCCATGTCCTCCTGCATCCCATGTCCTCCTGCATCCCATGTCCTCCTGCATCCCATGTCCTCCTGCATCCCATGTCCTCCTCCTCCTGCATCCCATGTCCTCCTCCTCCTGCATCCCATGTCCTCCTGCATTGCATGTCCTCCTGCATCCCATGTCCTCCTCCTCCTGCATCCCATGTCCTCCTGCATCCCATGTCCTCCTCCTCCTGTCCCATGTCCTCCTGCATCCCATGTCCTCCTCCTCCTGTCCCATGTCCTCCTGCATCCCATGTCCTCCTCCTCCTGTCCCATGTCCTCCTGCATCCCATGTCCTCCTCCTCCAGTCCCATGTCCTCCTGCATCCCATGTCCTCCTCCTCCAGTCCCATGTCCTCCTGCATCCCATGTCCTCCTCCTCCTCCTGTCCCATGTCTTTCTGCATCCCATGTCCTCCTCCTCCTGTCCCATGTCTTTCTGCATCCCATGTCCTCCTCCTCCTGTCCCATGTCTTTCTGCATCCCATGTCCTCCTCCTCCTGTCCCATGTCTTTCTGCATCCCATGTCCTCCTCCTCCTGTCCCATGTCTTTCTGCATCCCATGTTCTCCTCCTCCAGTCCCATGTCCTACTGCATCCCATGTCCTCCTCCTCCACCCTTGTCCTCCTGCATCCCATGTCCTCCTGTCCCATGTCCTCCTGCATCCCATGTCCTCCTGTCCCATGTCCTCCTGCATCCCATGTCCTCCTCCTCCTGTCCCATGTCCTCCTGCATCCCATGTCCTCCTGCATCCCATGTCCTCCTCCTCCTCCTGTCCCATGTCCTCCTGCATCCCATGTCCTCCTCCTCCTCCAGTCCCATGTCCTCCTGCATCCCATGTCCTCCTCCTCCAGTCCCATGTCCTCCTGCATCCCATGTCCTCGTCCTCCTGTCCCATGTCCAGACATCCCAACCTGCAAAAACTCATTTCAGGGAGGTGCCCCCCCACGCACGCCGTTGCACCCCCCCCCCCCCCTTCCAATTTAACACAACCAGAGAATAATACAATGAAATCAGTATACCTGGTCACTGGTGCTGGTACTGGTCACTGGTGCTGGTACTGTACTGGCCTAGTCACTGGTGCTGCCCTGGTCACTGGTGCTGGTACTGGTCACTGGTGCTGGTACTGTACTGGCCTAGTCACTGGTGCTGCCCTGGTAACTGGTGCTGGTACTGGTCACTGGTGCTGGTACAGGCCTGGTCACTGGTACTGTACTGGCCTAGTGACTGGTGCTGCAGTGGTGGTGGCCTGGTCACTGGTGCTGGTACTGTACTGGCCTGGTCACTGGTGCTGCCCTGGTAACTGGTGCTGGTACTGGCCTGGTCACTGGTGCTGGTACTGTACTGGCCTGGTCACTGGTGCTGCCCTGGTAACTGGTGCTGGTACTGGCCTGGTCACTGGTGCTGGTACTGTACTGGCCTGGTCACTGGTACTGGCCTGGTCACTGGTGCTGCCCTGGTAACTGGTACTGGTCACTGGTGCTGCCCTGGTCACTGGTGCTGGCCTGGTCACTGGTGCTGCCCTGGTAACTGGTACTGGTCACTGGTGCTGGTACTGGCCTGGTCACTGGTGCTGGTACTGGCCTGGTCACTGGTGCTGTCCTGGTAACTGGTGCTGGTACTGGCCTGGACACTGGTGCTGGTACTGTACTGTACTGGCCTGGTCACTGGTGCTGTCCTGGTAACTGGTGCTGGTACTGTACTGGCCTGGTCACTGGTGCTGTCCTGGTAACTGGTGCTGGTACTGGCCTGGTCACTGGTGCTAATACTGTACTGGCCTGGTCACTGGTGCTGCCCTGGTAACTAGTGCTGGTACTGGCCTGGTCACTGGTGCTGGTACTGTACTGGCCTGGTCACTGGTGCTGGTACTGTACTGGCCTGGTCATTGGTGCTGGTACTGTACTGGCCTGGTCACTGGTGCTGCCCTGGTTACTGGTGCTGGTACTGGCCTGGTCACTGGTGCTGCCCTGGTCACTGGTGCTGGTACTGTACTGGCCTGGCCACTGGTGCTGGTACTGTACTGGCCTGGTCACTGGTGCTGGTACTGTACTGGCCTGGTCACTGGTGCTGACCTGGTCACTGGTGCTGGTACTGACCTGGTCACTGGTGCTGCTCTCTTGTCTGTGCTGGCCTCTGACTTTAGGTTAGGTCAGAGTTGGTCAGTGTTGTGTCCGATGATCCAGCGCGCGCCAAACAGCCTCTGGAGTGGAAGATGCGGCTGAAGTAGAGAGCAAAGCTTCTACTTCCTCTCTGCCCCTCCTCCCACAGGCGGAGTGCGTGTGATCATATCACTCCGCCTGTGAGCCGGATCTACAGCGGCTCCGTCGGGTGTTCTAACTCTCACTGCACAGGCGCTGACACTCTGCATCGATGCTCCTGAGTCCTGACTGTGACCGGGATATTGCCCTGAGCTTGCGGGTGTCCGTGAGCTCAGGGCGGAAAGCGGGAGTCTCCCGCGACTTGCGGGAGACTTGAGATTTCTGCATGTCCTCCTGCATCCCATGTCCTCCTCCTCCAGTCCCATGTCCTCCTGCATCCCTTGTCCTCCTCCTCCAGTCCCATGTCCTCCTGCATCCCATGTCCTCCTCCTCCTGTCCCATGTCCTCCTCCTCCAGTCCCATGTCCTCCTGCATCCCATGTCCTCCTCCTCCAGTCCCATGTCATCCTGCATCCCATGTCCTCCTCCTCCTGTCCCATGTCCTCCTCCTCCTGTCCCATGTCCTCCTCCTCCTGTCCCATGTCCTCCTCCTCCTGTCCCATGTCCTCCTCCTCCTGTCCCATGTCCTCCTCCTCCAGTCCCATGTCCTCCTCCTCCAGTCCCATGTCCTCCTGCATCCCATGTCCTCCTGCATCCCATGTCCTCCTCCTCCTGTCCCATGTCCTCCTGCATCCCATGTCCTCCTCCTCCTCCAGTCCCATGTCCTCCTGCATCCCATGTCCTCCTCCTCCAGTCCCATGTCCTCCTGCATCCCATGTCCTCCTCCTCCAGTCCCATGTCCTCCTGCATCCCATGTCCTCTTCCTCCTCCAGTCCCATGTCCTCTGGGCATCCCATGTCCTCCTCCTCCTGTCCCATGTCCTCCTGCATCCCATGTCCTCCTCTTCCTGTCCCATGTCCTCCTGCATCCCATGTCCTCCTCCTCCAGTCCCATGTCCTCCTGCATCCCATGTCCTCGTCCTCCTCCAGTCCCATGTCCTCCTCCTCCTGTCCCATGTCCTCCTGCATCCCATGTCCTCCTCCTCCTGTCCCATGTCCTCCTGCATCCCATGTCCTCCTCCTCCTGTCCCATGTCCTCCTCCTCCTGTCCCATGTCCTCCTCCTCCAGTCCCATGTCCTCCTCCTCCAGTCCCATGTCCTCCTCCTCCAGTCCCATGTCCTCCTGCATCCCATGTCCTCCTGCATCCCATGTCCTCCTCCTCCTCCAGTCCCATGTCCTCCTGCATCCCATGTCCTCCTCCTCCAGTCCCATGTCCTCCTGCATCCCATGTCCTCTTCCTCCTCCAGTCCCATGTCCTCTGGGCATCCCATGTCCTCCTCCTCCTGTCCCATGTCCTCCTGCATCCCATGTCCTCCTCTTCCTGTCCCATGTCCTCCTGCATCCCATGTCCTCCTCCTCCAGTCCCATGTCCTCCTGCATCCCATGTCCTCGTCCTCCTCCAGTCCCATGTCCTCCTCCTCCTGTCCCATGTCCTCCTGCATCCCATGTCCTCCTCCTCCTGTCCCATGTCCTCCTGCATCCCATGTCCTCCTGCATCCCATGTCCTCCTGCATCCCATGTCCTCCTCCTCCAGTCCCTTCTCCTCAATCCCAGGAACATAAAGGTGAATAGTTCTAGTAAATGCCGTTCCTCCTGTCCAGGAGTGAACAGCTGGAGAACAGGGGAGGGTTGGGCCTACAGCTGTTTGTGAGGGCTAGTGAGGGGCAGGACCCCCCCCCACATAGTGCCAGTCTGCGGAGAATGGCGGAGCTTGCAATTGAATGGTATTGCAAGGACAGGTGGCAACCCTACCGTGTTTGGGGCCCCTTGGGACGCCTGGGCCCCCTACATGTGTATGGGCTGTACCCCCCCTGATGGCAGCCCTGTCCACAGTTTACCATATTAGTCAACGTGGCCCAACAATTTGCTGGTAAAACAGGTGCAGAGACATATCAGCAATACAGATTATTAATGAAGACATTTCATTAACACTGATGTGCCGACATGACATTATGTAGGCAATTGTGTAGGCCAGGCCACAGACAGAGCCTGCCGGGACCCGCTGCTGAATCTTTGAGACCCTGTAGGGGGAGGAATACTTATACCCCCCTATTGCTGGCCAATGCTTATACCTTCTATCTCACCAATGCTTATACCCCCCTATTGCTGGCCAATGCTTATACCCTCTATTGCTGGCCCTGTGGTACATCAAATAACTAAAGGGTGAGGTTTTATGTCTCTGAAACACCCACAAAAAAACAAGAGGAGGACTCCTACTGATTGATATGCAGCAAAAAAGATTTCAATGTGCATCACTCACCATTACACATCTATTTCAGGGGAGATGGAGGCTGGTGTCTTCATAGGGGATTCTCATGTATAAATCTGTATCCTTTCCAGGTAGCCAACATGGTCTCTGTGCCCTTTTTATATATTTAGTCCATGTAGAAGATACCAAAGAACTTCTCACAAGGACACTCTCTGCTTCACCCACTCTTCATTATTTCATCAGTAGCCAAAAAACAGCACATTTTGAAAACAACTTGAAAGCCAACATCCATTTTAGGAAATCTGCTTTCTTGTCTCCCAGTGAAATAAAGAAGAGCAGGTGAAGGCAAGAGTGCCCCTGTGAGATGTTCTCCACCCTTCCTAATGGGGATAGATACAAGAAATAATGGACATGCCAGTAACTGCAGGTGATAGGAGTTAGGAATGTATGAAAAATGTAATAAGTGAGTTTGGTGGAATTGTTTAAAGGTGAATTCCAGGTATGGCTATTTTCTATATAGGTACATTTCTCCAGCTTGGTCCACGTGTCACCGCTGGGATTTGTAGTTCTGGGTGGCCTCTGGCAGAGCAGTGTTCTAGTCTGGGACTTCTGGCTTAGCAGCAGGCAGGCCGCAGGCAGGCCGCAGGCGTAAAAAACAGAAAACAGCTACACACTGTCACTGCTAGTAAATATGTGCCATGCCAGTTTGCTTGTTACATGTGATATGACAGCCAGGTGCACATTTTCAACTTGAAAATGTGCACCTGGCTGTCACATCACATGTAACAAGCAAACTGGCATGGCACATGTTTTCTAGCAGTGACAGTGTGTATGTAGCTGTTTTCAAAACAGCTACACACTGTCACTGCTAGAACATGTGCCATGTAAGGAAAGAGCACAAAAACAAACACAACACTGCTGGGATTTGTGGTTCTGGCCTCCGGCAGAGCATTGTTCACTTTTGGCTTAGGAGCAGGCAGGCCGCAGGAGTAAAAAACAGAAAACAGCTACACGCTGTCACTGCTAGAAAACATGTGCCATGCCAGTTTGCTTGTTACATGTGATGTGACAGCCAGGTGCACATTTTCAACTTGAAAATGTGCACCTGGCTGTCACATCACATGTAACAAGCAAACTGGCATGGCACATATTTTGAGGTGTGAAGGTGCAGGAATTGGGGTGATCTGAGGTGTGAAGGTGCAGGAATTGGGGTGATCTGAGGTGTGAAGGTGCAGGAATTGGGGTGATCTGAGGTGTGAAGGTGCAGGAATTGGGGTAATCTGAGGTGTGAAGGTGCAGGAATTGGGGTAATCTGATGTGTGAAGGTGCAGGAATTGGGGTGATCTGAGGTGTAATAGTGCAGGAATTGGGGTGATCTGAGGTGTGATGGTGCAGGAATTGGGGTGATCTGAGGTGTAATGGTGCAGGAATTGGGACTGATCTGAGGTGTGAAGGTGCAGGAATTGGGGTGATCTGAGGTGTGATGGTGCAGGAATTGGGGTGATCTGAGGTGTGATGGTGCAGGAATTGGGGTGATCTGAGGTGTAATGGTGCAGGAATTGGGACTGATCTGAGGTGTGAAGGTGCAGGAATTGGGACTGATCTGAGGTGTGACGGTGCAGGAATTGGGGTGATCTGAGGGGTGAAGGTGCAGGAATTGGGGTGATCTGAGGTGTGATGGTGCAGGAATTGGGACTGATCTGAGGTGTGATGGTGCAGGAATTGGGACTGATCTGAGGTGTGATGGTGCAGGAATTGGGACTGATCTGAGGTGTGATGGTGCAGGAATTGGGACTGATCTGAGGTGTAATAGTGCAGGAATTGGGGTGATCTGATTTGTGAAGGTGCAAAGCTCACTTGATTTCTTACTATTATTCAAGCGGTTTACAGCAGTTACTTTATATGAAGTTGACAATTGTTTTTTATGTATCTGGCACTCCCAATTTCTTTGAAAACATTTTTCGGCACACTGTGCCCAAAAAGGTTGTCTACAGCTTGATTAGAGTAACCCTCATCCTGTGCTGCTTCATACTATTTTTAGGACTCAACCATCAAAACAGGATATAAAGTAAGACAAAAAAAACAGCATCATATGGCAGCTCTGATCTAAATTGGACCCAATCTATCAGATTAGACTAAAAAAGGTACCGTAATCGAATCCACACATCCTGGAACATTAAATCCTGTCATCAACCATCCCGACGAACGCCACACCCCAGTCACGCCCGCCCGCGCCCGCGTCTTCATTCAGATAAAAATCAGAAACAACCTTAGGAAGAAACGACTGATCAGGTCAAAGTACCACTTTATCACCAGATAAGGTGAGCAGCAGGACAACGCCACCAGTTCAGATACTCTGCGAGCAGAAGTAATAGCCACCTAAAAAAGGCAACCTTCAAGGACAGCGCAAGCAGAGAAATCTCTCGCATCTTCTCAAAAGGAGGCTGTGGAAGAACAGATCATACCAGATTTGAGTTCCCACAGAGGAAGCAGGGACCGTCGCAGAGGAGCCATATGGTACACTCCCTGTATAAAAGGTAGGGGTCAAAGCATGCATAGCTAATGTGCGTTGGAAATATATAGCCAAAGCTGACACTTGGCCTTTGATGTTTCCCAAAGCCAACCGATGTTCAACTCCTTTCTGCAGAAAGGCCAAGACCCTAGCTATCGAAAACAAGCAAGGATGCGCCTTCAGTAATTCACACCATGAAATATACAATTGCCACATACGATGATATTTTCCTAGCCTTCAACAGCATAGGAATCAGAGTCAGAAAGACCTCCAACTCAACACCTGACTTTCAACTAATGCCATTCAAGCCAGCAACTATAAAGCAGGATGGAAGATTGGACCTTGAGACAACAGATTTTCCCTGAGAGGAAATCTTCAAGAAGCAACGGCGACCAACTTTACTAGGTCTGTTTACCAAGACTGGTGAGGCCAGTCCGGAGCCATCAGAATGACCTGAATCCCTTCCACCTCTATCCTGCACAGAAGCCTTGGCAGGAAAGGCATAAATAATAGCCTATACTGACCCCCAAGGAGCCACCAGAGCATCTGTGGCATCAGCCAGAGGATCGAGACCTGGCTATGAATCTCTGAACTTCTTGTTGAGGCAAGAAGAAAAACAGATCTACCTCAGGAAACCCCCCACAGAACACAGGAGATGAAATACCACCAGGTGCAGGGACCTTTCCCTTTGAGCCAACACCTGACTCCTCAGGTAATCCGCTTGCCAGTTCTCCACACCTGAAATGTGTACAGCAGAGGGCTGGAATAATTTTTCCACCCAGGCCAGAATCTCAGCCACCTCTTTGGCTGCCAAGACACCTTCATGCAGACGAGGACTTGTCTGCAGGTCCAGATTGGCCAGTCTTTGCTTTCCCCCCCCCCCCCCCCCCCCCTGACTACGGGCTTCTTGGAACCCCCAGAAAACCTGAATGGTTTACCTTTTTCTTGCGACCCGGAGGCACGAAAAATACATTTATGAGCATTAAAGGAAGGCCCCCCACCTAGGACATGGCACCTTGCCCTTAGAGGATTGGGGGGGAAGATGAATGCTCTTACCCCACAATTCCTTTGATCAACTCGTCCAGAGAGAATCCAAACAGCCTCTCCCCTGAGAAGGGAAGATCAGTCAAGGCCTTTTTAGAAGCCTGGTCCATTGACCAGCTTTTCAGCCACACCATGCGCCTAATAGTAATCCCCACTGCTGATGCCCTGGCCACCAACGGGGCTGAATCCAGCAAGGTACCACACATGAACACCAGGGCTTGAGCCAACTAGTCCAGTAGTTCCAACGCTGCAGGACACATAAAAAATGGCTGATGAATCCACAGGGCAGGGTACACAGGTGTCTTCTGGCTTCCGCAAATCCCATAAATCAGGCAAGGTGTTCCCTTGCCCAGAATTGTTTCATACTATTGTGGATGAGCAATGGTGGTGCATTAAGCACATGTTAGTGGTGCCTAAGCGGTTTGCACGCTGTTACCCCTTTGCAGAGGCAGTGTCCCCTAGGTGGACTGTACCACTAAAAGTGGATCCCCCGGTGTACAGGTTGAAGACCCATGGAAGAGTCTTCACTTTTTGCAGACCCTGTGGATAGACTGGTGGAATCCTTGTCCTGCAATTTACACATGGTAGCAGGTCACATATTAAAGACTACCTTTGTGAATGTTTTGGTAGCTCATACTGCTACGGAATGGAAGGTAGGTAAGTATATTTTCTTAAATAACAAAATAAGTAAAAGCAAAAAAAAAAAATCGTGATTATCCAATTCTTTTTCAGGTTACTTAGAGCAAGCGGATTTCGAAGTCAAATTTTTGTTTTTCAGGCTGGAACTTCTTTAAGCTTTTTTCCTGCCTAGTGCCTATGCCTAATAGGAGGAGCAAAACCCTATAGTCTGACTAGATGGAGCTGCATCTGTCGACGAACGATCGAGAAATTATTATTCTTTTTGGAATGCGGTGCCCTTGATACGTGGGAATTTCTATTAAAAAAAAAAAAAAATTAAATGTGAAATGAGCAGAGCAATGACCAAGCGCTTGCAGCAAGCTTTGAAAGTAGCATTTAGCTCCAGTTTGTAAATGTTGATTACAAAACGAACAGGAATGCTGATTACCACCTTTAAACAAGCTGCTAGCAGGCTTTAGCACTACTTGGCACTTGTTTAAAGTAGCAATCTTATTAGGGTCTATGTTCAACATGTACAAACTGGAGCTGAACGGTAGTGTAAACGCTTCAACAGAAATTGCCGAAAGCTCTGCTAATGCTTTGTCATAGCGTGCCATTCACACTGCTCTGATACAAGCTGAAGCCTGCTTGAAACAGGCCTTAGGGCTTGGACAGATAATGAAAAAAGTGATTTTACCCTTTAGGGCAGTGTTGCACTTAAAAACATCACCTTTTTGGTGCATTTTTCTGGCTGTCCGACTTGACTTCCAACATGCTCCTGCGAAACAGACATGTCACTTTAAAGCGCACAAAAAAAAAAAAAAAAAGCAATTGGATTTTTGATGCATTTACCATGGATTTGAAACAGGGCACCAAAGATGCAGCATGTACGACTTTTCAAAACAGTGCCCTGATGTGAAGAATTAGGATTTAAAAGGGAAACACTTACTGCATTTTGGATGCACAAAAAGGGCTCCAGTGTGAAAAACTGAATTTTTGTAAAATCTTACCTGTAAAATTCCTTTCTCTGAGTCCTCCGACAGTCGCCACCTCTTCATATTCGTCACAATGGGGTATTTGACTTTGCTCCGTAGGAGTAGCTAGGCAACAGAATATGTCAATATTAAAGCTTTTAACATATCCCACCCCCAGGGGGTGGTCCCCTCAGTCAATACCCTCCTACTTCCTGTATCCATACCTCAGTTTCAGTAGAATAGCAGTAGGGTACATAACAAACCCCAAAAGAGGGGCGGGGGCGGCGACTGTCGGAGGACTCAGAGAAAGGAATTTTACAGGTAAGATTTTACAAAAATTCAGTTTTCTCTTACGTCCTCCGACAGTCGCCGCCTCTTCATATTCGTCACAATGGGTACGTCCCAAAGCAGTGCAAACATGAGGGGGGGGGGGGGGGGGAACGCAGCCGCGCCTAAGGCAACGCAGTCTCCACATCAGAGAAAGGAACCTTACCAAGGGAAGGAAACCAGCTGGGCAGCATGAAAAAAACTTGCTCAACAGGAGCAACAACCCAGGAAAAAACAAACAACCTAGGGATAAAAAAAATATCCCAAACAGCCAAGGGTCCAAAAACAAGGGACCCTAAGGAACTGCCGCACTAAGAACCTTGCGGCCAAAGGAAGCATCCGCCGATGCCTGAACATCCACCTTGTAGAACTTTGAGAAGGTGTGAACGGACGACCAAGTCACCGCCTTACACACCTGGGCCACAGAAGCCCGATGATGACAGGCCCAAGACGTACTCAGAGATCTGGTAGAGTGCGCCTTCACAGGCATGGGGGGAACTTTCCCCTTCAGAGCATAGGCCTGTTCAATGGTCTGTCTGATCCATTTGGCGATGGTGGAAGCCGACGCCGCCATGCCCTTCCGAGGACCTTCTGGAAGGACAAACAAACAAAGAATCCGACTTGCGAAAAGATTCAGTCGATTTTAGGTAAACCCTAAATCGCCCGAACATCCAAGGAGTGCAAATCCACCTCCTTCGGATGTTTAGGTTTCGCGCAGAGCAAAGGCAAGAATGTCCTCATTGAGGTGAAATTCCAAAATTCTCTTCGGAAGAAAGGAAGGGTTAGGTCGCAAGACCACCTTATCCAAGTGAATGACCAAATACGGAGACCTGCAGGACAAAGCTGCCAGCTCCGACACTCTGCGAGCCGAAGTGATCGCCACCAAAAAGGCGACCTTCTTGGACAACAGACAACGAGATCCTCCTGATCTGTTCAAAAGGAGCATGTTGTAACACGGATAGAACAAGATTCAAGTCCCAAGGAGGCAGAGGTTCCCTCCTAGGAGGGACCAGATGCCGCACCCCTTGAACAAATGTGCTAACCAAGGAGTTAGACGCCACAGGACGTTGAAAAATAACAGCCAGCGCAGAGACCTGACCCTTGATCGTAGCCAGCGCCAAACGCTGGTCAACACCCGTTTGAAGGAAGGACAACACCCTAGACACCGAGTATGTGCGAGGGGAACACCCCCTGGACTCACACCAGGCAAAATAGGCCTTCCAAGTACGGTAAGACCTTCCCCGAGGAAGACTTCCTCGCGTTGATCAAAGTGTGAATGACCTCAGGGGAGAGACCCCTATCCTTCAGGACCTCGGTTTCAACAGCCAGGCCGTCAAAGCCAGCGACTGTAAAGCAGGATAGAATATTGGTCCTTGGGACAGAAGATCTTCTCGAAGAGGCAGATGCCACAGGGCCAGATTCACGAGGTCTGCGTACCAGGACCGGCGAGGCCAGTCCGGCGCCACAAGAATCACCGTGTGCGGTTCCGAGTTTAACCTGCGAAGGAACCTGGACAGCAGTGAATCGGTGGGAATGCATACATCAGTTTGTACTGATGCCACGGAGCTACCAACGCGTCTGCCCGAGGATCGCGCGTCCTTGCCACAAACCTTTCCACCTTGTTGTTCAGACGAGACGCGAACAGATCCACATCTGGAAGACCCCACTTCGCGCACAACATCTGGAATACATCCGGGTGGAGGGACCATTCCCCCTGGTCCAGGGACTGGCGACTCAGATAATCCGCCTGCCAGTTCTCCACCCCCTTGGTGGTTGATGTAGGCCACCGCCGTGGCATTGTCCGTCTGCACCCGAACCGGACGGCCCTGCAGCCTGTCCGTCCAACGTCGAAGGCAGAGATTTATCGCTCGCAATACCAGAATGTTGATCGGAAGGGAGGATTCCTCCTCCGACCAAGTTCCCTGGGCGGACAAAACGCCCAGAACACCACCCTAGCCCGACAGGCTGGCATCCGTGGTGACCACCGTCCATGAGAGAGGACGAAAAGACTTGCCCCCCGACACCGCCGGGGACTGGAGCCACCACAGAAGATCCCTTCTGGTGCGATGACCCAACGAAATCTGGAGATCCAGAGATTGCGGTCGCCCGTGCCACCTGGACAGGATCTCCGCTTGGAGACCCCGCGTGTGAAACTGGGCGAAGGGAATCGCCTCGAAAGCCGAGACCATCAATCCCAAACATCGCATGCACGTCCGGAGTGACGAGCACAGAACGTCCCTGAGGGACCCGACTTCTTCCTGAAGAGTCCTGAGCTTGTCGTCCGGTAGGAAGACCCTCGCCTGGACCAAGTCCAGAATCATTCCCAGGTAGGGAAGACGAACCGACGGGCACAGTGTCGATTTTGGAAAGTTTATCGTCCAACCAAACTCCTGCAGAGTCTGCATCGTGATGGACAGGTCCTTCACCAGACCCTGGCTGGACGCAGACCGAACAAGAATGTCGTCCAGACGTCCAGATACCCCAGGACAGAGATGCCCTGAGCTCTCAACAAAGCCAGAACCGGTGCAAGCACCTTGGTGAACACCCATGGAGGTGAAGCGAGACCAAAAGGTAGCGCCACGAATTGGTAATGATCCTCCGCAATGGCGAATCGAAGGTACCTCTGGTGACCCTCGAAAATTGGAATGTGAAGGTACACATCCTTCAAGTCGATGGAGGCCATGAATTCCCCCGGAACCAGGGCAGCCACCACCGACCGCAGGGATTCCATGCGGAACTTGCGAACCTGCACAAAGCGGTTCAGAGCCTTCAAGTCCAGAATTGGACGCACCTTGCCCTCCTTCCTGGGCACGGTGAACAGATTGGAATAAAACCCCCGAAATCTGTCCCGATGAGGCACCGGAACCACCACTCCCTGAGCTCGCAGGTCCCGCACCGCCAGGTGCAGATCCCGCAACCGCTCCGGAGACAGTTGAGGATTTGAGGGAAAAAAAATCTGCTCACCGGCCAAGAGAGAAACTCGATCTTGTAGCCAGATCGAACGATTTCCTGAACCCACCTGTCCCGAACACGGGCCATCCAGGGTTGAAGAAAACCGAGCAAACGTCCCCCCACCCCAGAACTGGGCGAGGGCGCTCCTTCAGGCCGCATTGTTATGGGCAGCGGATCCGGACTGGCCGGACTTCTGCTTACCTGTCCACGGCTTCTTTTGGGAGCCTTGACCTTTGAAGGGCTTGCCCTTATAGTGCGACCGAAAGGCACGAAAGGACCCCTGAGAGGGCCGAAAAAAAAGCATGCTTCTTACCCGGAGCAACCTTAGCCTTGTGGGATTGGGGTAAGAGCGTGCTCTTACCACCCGTGATCCCTTTTATCAGCGCATCCAAGGGTTCGCCAAAAAGGCGAGATCCTGTATAGGGCAGATTAGCTAAGGTTTTGCACGAAGATTGGTCCACAGACCGACTTCAGCCAAATCAGGCGGCGTGACAACACCGCCACGCTGTGCACACGTGCAGCCAACGGGACTATATCCCAAGTCCGCATCACACAAATACATGACACCCTGATGGATTTGATCTACCATAGCCAGCGTCGCTGGAGAGGCAGAGTCAGCCACCAGGACACGCCTAAGTACCTGCGTCCAATCCGCGACAGCCTGAGCTGCCATAAGAGAAGCAAAAATAAGCTTTCAGCATGGAACCGGTAACCGAATAAGTATGACGGGCAAGTGACTCCAGCCTCCTGTCCGTGGCATCCCAGAACCCCGGGGTATCCTCAGCAGGAATCGCAGTGGACTTATTCAAAACCGCCACCGCGTGATCCACCGGAGGTGGCACACACCAACGTTCATCAGTAGCGGGTGAGAAAGGATAACGCAGCTTGAACCTACTTGGCACAGCAAAAGGCTTCTGTATATTGCGCCATTGTTCACTAACAGCGCGCTGAAAATCCTCAGTGCAAGGAAAAACCTGCGATGATTTGCGTCGCTGCGTCCCATAAGAGGCCAGGACAGCAGGAGGACAAGGCTCATCCTGCAAACGCAGTGTTTGTTTGATAGAAGCAACCAAGTCATCCATGAGTGCAAGCTCTTCAGACGAGCCAGGGGGGGGGGGGGAATTATCAACCCCTTCAACCTCAGCCTCCACTTCAGACCCTACAAGGTCCAGGGACGAACGGGACCCCGATAAGGAGACCCCAGCCATAGCAGCCCCATCACCACCCCCCTCTGAATCAGAGGAAATTGAAACTCTGGGCCGTTTTGTGGATTGAGCAGCCACAAGCATTTGCACCTGAGCAGCAAGGTTAGCCACAACAGTAGCCAAATCACCCCCCTCGGGGGAAGCAGCAGCAGTCCCCTGGCCCCCCACTAAGGTGAGAGGAAATTTGCTTTCCTGAGAATCCATGCCCCCAAAAGTGTGTTAGGAAGAAAAGGAGTACTGCCCCTTTAACAGCGCGGCGAGCGCAGCCCACCGCACACACCGACCCCCACAGGGATAAACACAAAAAACTTAGGCAAGGAATACAGGGATAAGGAAGATAAACCTGGAGAGACCACTCTGCTGCTGCACCGGGAAAGGAAGTGAGGAAACAGACCGCTCCCATAAAGCCTATGGAAGGCTCCACAAACATGGCCGCCGGTGAGGGACTAGCAAAGGCAGAGCATGCAGCGCTGACATGCGGCCCGAGCGATCGCCGCCAAAATGGCGGCGCTTGGCACCAAAAAAAATGGATTTTTGTAAGAACTTACCGTAAAATCCTTTTCTCTTAAGCTCATTGACAGACGTAGTCTTCTTGATTCTCAAGAGCTGGGTTATGTTGTCTCCGCAGGAGTAGGACTAGGCAGAATGACAAAACGTTCTGGCTCCACCCTAGGGGCAGTCCCTGAGGGTATATCCTCCCTCTCTCTGCTACAGGGAATCAGTTCTGTTTAAAGCAGTACAGAGAATTTAACCCAACCCAACTCAATGATAGAGGGGCGGGTACTACGTCTGTCAATGAGCTTAAGAGAAAAGGATTTTACGGTAAGTTCTTACAAAAATCCATTTTTCTCTATCGCTCATTGACAGACGTAGTCTTCTTGATTCTCAAGAGCTGGGACATCCAGAAGCAGTGCCACAAATGAGGGGTGGGATTGACAAAATCAAATCCAATCTAGAAGGCCCAACCGGTGCCAAACTAGAAGTTTTAAAGGCTCATTATAAACAAAGAATGAGGCTAAAGAGAAATTTTTCCAACGGAAAAAAACCCTCGAGGTAGACCACTGGTCTCCTCAAATTGCGGCCTGCAAAACCTTGCGGCCAAATGAGGCATCAGACGATGCCATTACATCAACTTTATAATGTTTAGAGAAGGTATGCACCGACGACCAGGTAGCCGCCTTGCACACCTGGACCACTGACGCCTGATGGCGAAAGGCCCATGACGCACTAAGTGCCCGAGTGGAGTGCGCCTTAACAGGGAACGGGGGCTCCCGACCCTTAATAGAATAAGCCTGCACTACCGTCTGTCTGATCCATCTGGAAATGGTCGCGGCAGATGCAGGCAACCCCTTTTTGGGTCCATCTGGGATCACAAAAAGTGAATCAGTCTTGCGAAACGAGACTGTCGTTTTCAAGTATACCCTGATCGCCCGGACCACATCCAAGGAGTGCAAAGCAAATTCCCGAGGATGACTGGGCTTAGGACACAGGGAAGGTAATACAATTTCTTCATTCAGATGAAATTCTGAAACCACTTTTGGTAGGAAGGATGGATTCGGACGAAGAACCACCTTATCTCTATGAACCACCAGATATGGTGAACGACAAGATAATGCGGCCAGTTCTGACACCCTGCGTGCAGAAGTAATAGCCACCAAGAAGGCCACCTTCTGGGACAACGTGGGTAGAGGAATCTCCCTAATATCTTCAAAAGGGAGGTTTCTGAAGAACCGACAACACTAGATTAAGATCCCAGGGGGGTAACGGCGCGTGCACTGGCGGAGCCAGATGTCGCACCCCCTGGATGAAATTCCGCACCAAGGAATGAGTAGCCAAAGGCTTCTGAAAGAAGATGGCTAATGCTGAGACCTGACCCTTGATAGTACTCAAGGCCAGTTTCTGCTCAACCCCTTGTTGCAGAAAAGCCAATATTCGACTAATCGAATAAGACCGAGGACGGAACCCCAAAGGTTCACACCATGCAATGTAGGACTTCATGTGCGATGATAAATCTTTCTGGAAGTCACTTTCCTTGCTTCAACTAGAGTAGGAATAACTGAAGCTGACAAACCTTTGTCCTTCAGCACCTGGGTCTCAATAGCCAGGCCGTTAAAGCCAGCGATCGTAAAGCAGGATGGAAGATCGGTCCCTGAGACAGTAGATCCTCCCTGAGAGGAAGTCTCCATGGGACGTCCGCCACCAGTCTGACCATGTCGGCGTACCAAGCTCGACGAGGCCAGTCCGGAGCTACCAGGATTACTGGGATTCCTTCCTCCTCTACCCTGCGAAGAAGTCTTGGCAGTAACGCGAGAGGAGGGAAGGCATATATTAGCTGGTATTGCCCCCACGGGGCGATCAGTGCGTCTGCGGTTTCTGCTAGAGGATCGCGGGAGCGAGCCACGAATCTCTGAACTTTCCTGTTGAATCGTGATGCCAACAGATCCACATCCGGGGTGCCCCACCGTAGGCACAACTGGTGGAAAACGTCTGGATGGAGGGACCATTCCCCCTGATCCAGGGTCTGACGGCTGAGATAATCTGCCTGCCAATTCTCCACCCCCGGAATGAACACCGCAGAGATTGTTGGAACAAATCGTTCCGCCCAGCGAAGAATGCAAGCCACTTCTTTGGCCGCTCGGACACTCTTGGTGCCCCCCTGATGATTGACATAAGCCACGGCCGTGGCATTGTCCGACTGGATCCGAACCGGGCTGCCCTGGAGCTGCTCGGTCCAGTGAATCAGACAAAGTCTGATCGCTCTCAGTTCCAATACATTTATCGGTAACCTGGATTCTTCCGGGGACCAAAGTCCCTGGACAGATAACTGACCAAGAATTCCTCCCCATCCGGATAGACTGGCATCCGTGGTCACTATCGTCCAATATATTGGCAGAAATGACTTTCCCTGGCTGAGCATTGGAGACCGAAGCCACCAAACCAGAGACTCTCTGGTCTGTTTGCTCAATCGTATCTGATTGTCCAGGGATTCCGGATTCCGATTCCATCTGAGAAGAATCTCTTGCTGAAGAATTCGGGTATGGGACTGGGCAAATGGGACTGCTTCGAATGAAGCCACCATCAACCCCAGAACCCTCATGCACGTCCGAAGGGAAGACCAGCTGTTGGACAGTAACAACTGGACTGCTGATTGAATCTTTCGAAGTTTCCCTACCGGAAGGAAAACTCTCGTCCTGACTGTGTCTAGAATTAGACCCAGATATTCGAGCCTCTGGGTGGGAATCAGAAATGACTTTTGCTGGTTCACCAGCCACCCGAATTCCTGTAAAGAAATCATAGTAATTTCTATGTTTTGTAGCAAAGTCTGAGGAGACTCTGCATGAAGCAGAAGATAGTCTAGGTAACCTAGAATCGATATACCTCTTTGGCGCAGAAGTGCCAACATTGGGGCCAACACCTTTGTGAAGACCCGCGGAGCCGTGGCGAGACCGAAAGGTAACGCCACAAACTGATAGTGGTTCTCCTCTACGGAAAAGCGTAGAAAACGCTGATGTCCTGCGAAAATGGGAATGTGAAGATAGGCGTCCTTGATGTCTATGGACGCTAGGACATCCCCTGGATGCAGGAAGGCTGCTACCGTGCGAATGGACTCCATTCTGAATCTTCTTATGTTGACGAAAGAATTGAGTGCTCTTAAGTCCAGAATTGGACGCACTTTGCCCTCTTTCCTGGGTATTGTAAACAGGTTTGAATAAAACCCTTGAAATCGTTCTGTCCAAGGAACGTGGACTACCACTCCTTGTTGTAGTAAATCTATGACTGCTCTCCTCAGATCTTCTAAATGATCTGCGGATAGACGGATATTGGAAGGGAAGAATCGCGCCGGTGGGAGAGATCGAAACTCGATCTTGTACCCTGACCTTATGACTTCGCAAACCAATTGTCCGGGATTCTGGAAGCCATGGATCCGGGAACCGGCGAAGACGTCCCCCCACCCCAGTTATGGGTGGGGGCGCACCTTCAGGCTTTGGATGGTTTATCTTCAGGTCTGGAGGGGGCGGGCTTTTGCTTGCCCGACCAACGACCCCTGACGCCTCCTGTAGGAGCTTTGGAGGACTTAGTTTTTTCACCCGCTGGACGAAAAAACCTCTTGTGAGCAGAAAAAGAAGGCCCTCGTCTTTGACGAGTTCCTCTACCTTTAAAATTTTGCGGTAAAAAGGTGCTTTTTCCACCGGTGAGATCCTTAATGATCTCATCTAAGTTGGCTCCAAATAGACGCTCTCCTGAAAAGGGGATATTAGCCAATGCTTTTTTGGAACCTTGGTCGGCTAACCAACCTTTTAGCCACAGTGTACGCCTGAGAACCACTGCTGAGACTGATGCTCGCGCCATTAATGGAGTGGCGTCTAACGCCGCATCACATACAAACTGTAACCCCTGTATCATTTGTTCCAACAAATCTGATACCGCCTGAGGGACTTCTTCTAAGTCCCGGCGTAACCACTTGGTCCATTCAGTTACAGCCTGCGAAACCAGACCAATAGCAATTATTGGTCTGAAAGCTGATCCAATCAAGGAAAACATGGTGCGAGACATAGCTTCTATCTTGCGATCCACTGGATCTTTAAAAGACGGAGCGTCTTCTAAAGGAATAACCGTGGCTTTATTCAATCTAGCAATAGGTGAATCCACCACAGGTGGTTCTGTCCATTTCTTAATAAGGGTTTCCTCAAACGGATAACGCCTGTCAATGCGTTTAGAAATATTAAAAGTGCGTTTTGGCAGACGCCATTCTTCTTCGATTGGATTGCCAAAACATTTGGGCAATGGAAAAACCTTCGCCACTTTGATGCGCTTTTTAGTCCCAAAAGGGATCTCAGTTTCAGCTATTTCCGATGGAGTACCCTGTAACCTTAAAGTCTCTTGAACAGATACAATGAGTGCGTTTACCAACGCTTCCTCTCGGGCTATGGCGGATGCCGAAAAATCCTCCTCACTGTCTGAAGAGACAGGACCCGAGACACCAATACCAGATGAAGTACCTGCAACTGCAGAAATAGGCTCAGAGTCTGAATCCGAAGTTTCAGATAATAAGGGGTTAGGCGGGGGTCGCTTTCTTGCGCCCTGTCCCTGACAAGCCACTTCCACCCGGGACACAAAAGTTTCCATAATAGCTGACAAAGATTCAATTGTCAATGGGGTGCTGGAGGATCCCGCAGACCCCTCGAGGGGATCCGGAGGAGATACATGAGTGGCAGGGTCCATGTTAATACAGGACACCTTTGCCAGCAAAAACAAAAAAAATTTTCTTTTTTTTTTTTTTGTGTGTCTCCCCCTAGCGCAATAGCGCCCCTCAGAGTACCTGCTTCTCGATCCCAGAGAGAGAGAGAGAGGGACCCCCAAGGCTCACCAACCGATGCAGTGCAGTTTCCAACAAACTGCAGTCAGCGTCTGTCTTACACAGACTGGAAGGAACTGTTTGCTTTTTTCCCGGGCAGAAGGCGTGGCTCCGCCCCCTGTGTACGCCTTCCGGCGTTCCCAGCCCTCCACGAGGTAGCTGGGCTCACAAAACATGGCCGCCCCCATAGAAGAGACATAAGACTCCAAAAACATGGCGGCCGGCGTGACCTGAGGACATGCATTCGGTCTACGGCAAAATGGCAGCGGACCGCCGATATCGTCTTCCCAGCACATCCACCTGCACTCTGCTAAGAGGTGACATATGGATCTACAGAGATACACTGCACATAAGGTAGGATTATACCTCCTATGTCTGCTGTAATTTACAGTCTGCTGGGTAGAGTGTTAGCTCTTGAACCAAGTCCACTTCCCACAAACACATGCTGTATTACAAGGGGGACTTGTAAGTATCAGATATATACTGACCATATATGGAGGGGCCCATAATATATACTGCCTCATAATGAGGAAAAAAGGGAACGTTTACTCACCATACCGAACCGATAGGCACCCTCTCTTCACAATACCCTCTCCACCGGGGTGGGGGTTTTGTGGACGCCTCGACTCTCTGGTACCTGGCGTCCAAGCGAGCTTTTAACTCGCAAAGTCAGTCCCTTTGCTGGGACTCCGTCGCGGCCGACTCAGCGCACTGGTCTGCACGCGCTCTTAGGCAGAAACCGGGGTGACCACTGGATCTCAACATCCAGCCCGTCGCCCGGCCCCGCATACTTACTTGAATATGTCGCGGCCGACCAAGCGCAATGCCATGGTCTGCGCGCGCTCGTAGGCCGGCTGGGGTGACCACAAGTGTCGCCCAGTCCGGCATTTTTGCTTGAAGATCTCACAGGAAAAAAACACTGGAGAAAACTACCTAAAAAATGTCTTTTTCTTAAAGAAAAAAAGTCTTGCCAGGACCAAAAGATCCCAGCAAGGAACTTAGGTCCTTACTCCTGACTAGACAGAAAAAAACTGATTCCCTGTAGCAGAGAGAGGGAGGATATACCCTCAGGGACTGCCCCTAGGGTGGAGCCAGAACGTTTTGTCATTCTGCCTAGTCCTACTCCTGCGGAGACAACATAACCCAGCTCTTGAGAATCAAGAAGACTACGTCTGTCAATGAGCGATAGAGAAACGCCGCTCCTATCACACAGATATGGCCAGCACGCATGCAGCTATAATAAAAATGGCGGACCGCCGTAGCGGCCGCCGCATGTATGCACCAACATGTATAACATGTCCTATAATCATACAGCATGTCACACCGATATTCACAGTACTAACACTGAACAGTGTACAACAGCCCCCCTCCTTGCAGCCCACAGCAGCATTAAACCAGACAGGGAGCCCAACAGTGTGAACAGGCATGCAGGGTTACACAGTCCCAGACTGACACCCACTACACATACAGGTCCCCACACAAAGTACACTTACCTCCTCTCCTGAATGGCGTGGGGAACCCGCACAAGCGATCAAGCCACTGCCCATGTGACAGGGAGAGTCGCAGCCAGGACGCAGTAGAACTGCGGTGCGAAACCGCATGGTGTCCAGTGAGGTAGCCATCTCACCATAGCATCCCTGCAGCGAACAGGGATGGGTCATTCACATATGCCAGGAAAAATACCTGACTGAACGCTCGATGGCAGGCTGGGAAGCCACTGGCCCACAACCTGCGATCAGGGGGGCCAGCCCGAGACCCAGCCCGCACGATCCTCTTCATCAGAACTAACTAACTAATGCTGACAAAAGTAACAGCTAGGGTAAAGAGAGGAAAAAACTCAAAATAAAAAAAAAAAAAAAAAAAAAAAAAAAGAAGATAAAGGCTGAGACAAAATGTCCCAGCATAGAAACATCCAGCCACTCCTGAAAGCTAGACAATGAAACTGAGGTATGGATACAGGAAGTAGGAGGGTATTGACTGAGGGGACCACCCCCTGGGGTCGGGATATGTTAAAAGCTTTAATATTGACATATTCTGTTGCCTAGCTACTCCTACGGAGCAAAGTCAAATACCCCATTGTGACGAATATGAAGAGGTGGCGACTGTCGGAGGACGTAAGAGAAAAGGGCCCTTTGGTCACTGGACTGCTTCAGGGGTGCATAGGCTACATCAGCTTTTCTCAGTTCCAGCACCCAATAAGCTGCACTTCAGGTACACTGGTCCAAATAAATTGGCTATGCCTCAATACATAATGCTTTGGCAGCTCCTCCTCACATGTTTCACTGTAAGGGTAGATTTAGACGTGCATTCAAATCTCCATGGCTTCTAAAGCCTGATCCGTTTCCGGATCATGCTCGCAAGGCTACAGTCAGATGGTGAGGAAGCGCTGCAATGCTTCCTCATCACCCGTTTTAACCCCATTTTTGCAATCGCACCACAACCATGTGCATTACATGCGATTGTGGGACATTTGCAGCACTTTCCCCCTGACTTGCATGTGTAGTAGGTTTGCTGCAGTGCATTGCAACCATGGCAAAATTGATTTAGGGCATATAAACAACCCCCCCCCCCTCCACTGCCTATTGCAGCTTAAGATGGGGCCAGTTTGGCAGGCAGCAAAAACATGACCAACCACTAAATTTTTGCCACCCCTAGCAGCCTAATCAGGGCTTGTGTACAGGTTGTATGCATTTTGCTAGCAGCCTAATTAGGGTTTGTATACAGGTTGTATGCATTTTGCTAGCAGCTTAATCAGGGTTTGTGTACAGGTTGTATGTATTTTGCTAGAAGCTTAATTAGGGTTTGTGTACAGGTTGTATGTATATATTTTTTACCAAGCGCAGCAGATACACATTTGTTTTACTACCTGCGTAATCATGACCAGATAAAGCATGTACCCACAAAGATATTCCCAATACCCTCTTCCCTTGAAGCAGGAATATCTTTTTTTTTAAATAAAGTTACAAATTAGACCAATACATCAAGCTTTTGTTTTAATTATTAACATCTACAAAACATGAATATAAACAAGACAACAGGAAATGATTACAAAGAATGGTGAAAGTCAACATACTCTGTACATAGAATCTCATTTTAAGAGCCGGTTCACATAGGCGCGACCCGACTTGCCGGGGCGACTTGTGAAGTCGCGGTGCACAGCTCGCACCGCGACCTCGGAGTGGCATGCACGGACTTCATATCATTGAAGTCAATGCAGGTCGCCCCAAAGTAGTACAGGACCCTTTTTCTAAGTCGGAGCGACTTGTGTTGCTCCTATTAGAACGGGTCCTGTGCTAATCTATGGCAGGCGACCCACGGCGATTTGTCAGGCGACCAGGTCGCCTGACAAGTCGCCCCATTGTGAACGGGGTCTTACTGTCTGAATGTAGTTAACATTACAGTCAATGTGCCTTTAAAGAGACAAAACTAGAAATCCTCACATTTTACAGCATGTAGGCAGGTGAGAGTTGCAGTATATCCTCCCAACCTGAAGGTGGCACTGTGCCATTTCTTCAGGCTGGTAGAAGTCTACTGAAGACTAAATCATCCTCTACTATGGGCTCCAGGCAGCCATCTTCAAGAGGATGGTAGGCCCAGCCTACAACGCGACTACCTCTAGCTGTTTTTTTTGGCAGGTGCCTATGGTAGGCAGGGGAACACATTCTTAGCTACGCAAAGGCATGAAAAATATCTTCCTTGGTCTAAGCAGGCTACCCATGTCTCATATTTACAAAAAAGCATCCCCATCCCCTCAATCATGGCTCAGACCCAGAAGTATCTAGAAAGCAACAGCCTGGCAGGAACTTAAGACAGCCCATATAAGTAAATAGGCACTTTTGTGTAGGTAACTGCCAAGGGGTTGGTCGAGGTTAAAAAAAAATGGTCTTTAAAAAAAGGAGGAAGGAAACTTCCATTTCAAGTTTTTCCGAAGTGCAAGTTGCTCCTTGTATTATGCTTAGTCTTTACACACAAGCCCTACCTCCAGCATCAACGCACACCCTTTGAAATACCCCGTTGGTTCACTGCCAGTTATTCTAAAATAAAGCTTGGCTGGGCCATGTGCATTATGGGATTTCACAACGATTGGGGGGGGGGGGAATTGAGCAGAAAAGTTTTCAGAAGACTACAGAAGGACAAAAAGGTGGCGCCAGCTTTGGCTAGAGGTACGGTTGTGTGCCTACAGTGCTATATACAACAAGGCCAACAATCCTCCTGTTGGGACTGGCATACAGTACATGTCAGGGACTTGCAGTACATGATGTCAGGGACTTGCTATGTGGGACATACTTATTTTTTTTAACCAGTGAACTGCTGAGTTTACTTCATACGATAGCATTAGCACTTCAGAACAGAGCTCACAAATCACTGTTCTACTGGTCTAGAAAACTTTTACAGCAAAACGTAGCTGCCTTCTCATAGTTAAAAACCATAAAACTATTCCAACAGAAACCTTTAAACGGCATTTTTTAATAATTACTGGACACCTTCCGCTTCCAAGGCCTCCACAATTTGAGCTGCAGAAGGCCGTTCCTTGGGGTTCTCACTGGTGCACATGAAGAACAATTCAACCACCTTCTGGTAGGACTCATCCAGCTCGTCCATGTTAAGTGCCGGTCTCGTGCCCAAAGCTTCGTAATAAGCGTCCTCATCGAAGTCATCTTCTGTGAATGAATCCCCTGTACAGACAATGGGAGATGACCGGTTATTGATTACAGACTGCACAACCTACGCAGGATCAAAGTCTACCACATACCCTTACTTGAGTTAAGAAAAAAAATCCTAACATCTTTCTCCTATGATTCAGCCGCAAAATGCCAGCTCCCCGGGCCAGTACAAACTAGCATTAACCACTTCTAGACCGGAAGGTTTTACCCCCTGATGACCAGGCTTTTTTACGAAACGGTACTGCATTCCTTTAACTGACAGACAACTGTGCGATGATGTACCCAAAATTGTATTTTTATTAAGGTTTGACATGTTGGGTATTTAATGTGTGCAACCTCGTCTTTTTTATTTTACCAAAACAAAATATATCGGGTAATTTGTTGCATTTGTGTGCCCTAAAATTAACTTCTTTTGTACTGAAACCTTAAACCTTTGCGGTAATATCGTGGGAGGGGGGTGTGTGATGTACTCTTCAGGCCTAAAATTGATTTTTAAGGATGTGTTAAAAAAAAAAGCAGCGAAAGGGTTAAAGCATAGGACCTCGAAGCAGAATGGCAATCAGTCCTTGGAACAGAAGATCTGGACAAAGTGGACTTTCTAGCATAAGAAACTAGGCAAATAGAACTAACTTGTTGAAGGATGCTGCCATTAGTCTCAAGACTGATGCAAAAGCAGAGTGTTGAACAGCCAAGAACAGAGGAAAGCGTTTGAGGTTTTTCAGACCTTGCAGGTGAAACCAGGCTTGGAGAAGTGGAGAAATGAAACCATGTTTCCTAATATTCAGAGAAAGGAGAAGACTTTTGAAGTCCCTTCATTAGGTTTCTTCTGTGGAGTTGGATGGGTGCTGTCACCAGTAGCAAACTTGGTGATGCCATCAAGTGCCTAGCCGAAGAGAGACTGTCCATTAAGGCTGAGTTCACACTATTGCAGCTCACTTGCGATGTCTGTGCGATGCGAATTCAGCCATACAGATTGTATGGCTGAATTTGCATCGCATTTGAACCAAAATGGCGCAGAACCCATTCCTACATTTCACAGTTCACACTGCAATGTGCAAACAGATCGGGGGAGGTTATTAACTGTAAAATAAGGACGGTATGTTACATTGAGCTATATTACTAGGTTTGGGGGGGGGGGGGGGGAGAGAGTACATGCACCCTGGACGGGATGGTACTTCCCCCCTTTTTCCTCCACTCCCCCTATGGTTGTGTTGTTCACTCCAGTGGGAGATTATATTATAACATACATACACATTTGCAATTTTCAAGAGACATCTCAGTTTTATATAGATATCGGTTCGGATTGCAAGTGTTTGGCATGGTCTCCTGCATTTATAACACAGGCAGTACATACACACCCCATTCTAGCTGTATATACGTGATAAACTCTATAGTGGTAGGTACAGGGGCTAGGCCCTATGTATAGTATGCACTGGTTTGGCACTCTATATACGGTGCTTAAACAATCTGTCTTGGTGAAGGGCTCCAGTATTATACACATGCCTTTACCATTTGCGCATGACTTATATCGAAATATTGTCTAACTTTTGCTTCCTTACTCCCACACTCGTCTGGGAGGCGTGGAGGCTGGGCATCTGGTCCCTATTGTGATTCCATCTATACCCTTTGATGATGGCTGTCCCAGGTGTAAATTTGGGAATAGTACACTCTCCACATGTAAACAGCATATGGTTTTGTATTTATATTATGCTTATATCCCTTTTAGGGAATCTAGGATCATACTGTTGCAGTGTATCTGCCCCTGAAGAAGCATTTTTTTCAACTGCAAAACATGTTGGGCGCAATTCTGGATACAGCCTGTTGGCACTCCAGACCAACACAGTATTGATGATCAGTCTATGGTGATCTACCACATTTATGTGATTTTATTTAAATGTACTAATAAATTTGTTACTTTTTTTTTTTACACGTTTGAATATATAAACTAATTACGGTACCATTAAAGTCCCCTCAGCTCTCCATTTTCTTACCCTTTTTTTCCTCCTTTCCTTTCTCTATTCCCCCAGTTCTTCTCTTTCTAGGTCTTCCTCTGTTTTGTTTTTCAATTTTCTTTCCCTTTTGTGCTCATTTTCTTTGCTCCTGTTTCTCTTGGCCTAGAGGACTCAGCCTTTTCAGCCCACTGTGCCATCCTTTAGGGTTATTCCTTTATCAATTTTTGATCTCACCGCTCTAAACCATAAAGCTAAAAATGTCAAACCTTCACCTTTGTCATTCTCATCTGGCAGGTTGAGATGCGGTATGGACAGAGCCATCATCTCCCACAAGGTGAGGCCAAATGCATATACATCTGCCTTATCAGTGATGACGCCACCTTCCTCCAAAGTTTCTTTTGGTTTCCAGGACTCTGTGCCAATGTAGTGGGCCTTTGGATCATTCACTGGGAGGAAAGAAAAAAAAAAAAACATAAAAGGGCACAGTTTAGAATAGGTTAATCTAAAATAAAAAAAATAGTGGAAATAAAGGATTTTAAATACAAAACCAAAATCGTTTGCAGTACTGTAGATACATATATACGGGAGTGGGGGGGTCTCAAATTTCTAAACAAAGGGCCAGTTTACTGTCCCTCAGACTTTAGAGGGGGCAGGCTGTGCCCAGTGGGGGTAAACAATGCCCCAGCTTTGTTAGTAGGGGGGGGAGAAATTGTGCCCCATCATTGGTGTCAGTGGGAGGAACTCGGTGCCATGGGTGTATGTGGCAGGAATAATGCCGCAAGGGCCAGCTAAAAGCAAGCAAAGGGCCACATCTGGCCCCTGGATGTGTGAAATACTACAAGGCCACCTTAAGCAATTCCCTAATGCTTTATATTCTCACTCACCGGTCATGTTTTCATCCAGATGCAGAGACACCCCAACATCACAGAGCTTAATCGTCTCAAAGTCACCTTTGACGACAACGTTGGAGGATTTCATATCGCCATGCAGGATCTTCTTCTCATTGTGTAGGTACTAAGAAGAAAGAGACTAAATCAACCCACAGAAATCAATGACCCATACGAATAAAAACTGACAGCCACGCAGACCAATTTGATGCAGTGTGCGGCGTATGGTCTGAGCACTGACAGGTTGACCCCTTCAACCTCTGCAGTAATGCTAGCAGCACTCATACGTCTATTTCCCAAAGACAACCTCTGGATATGATGCTGAGCACGTGCACTCAACTTCTTTGGTCGACCATGGCGAGGCTTGTTCTGAGCAGAACTTCTGTTAAACCGCTGTATGGTCTTGGCCACCGTGCTGCAGCTCAGTTTCTTGGCAATCTTCTTACAACCTAGGCCATCTTTATGTAGAGCAACAATTCTTTTTTTAAGATCCTCAGTTTTTTTGCCATGAGGTGCCATGTTGAACTTCCAGTGACCAGTATGAGAGAGTGAGAGTGATAACACCACTTCAAACCACCCCACATCCGCGCTACAGCCTATATACGGCTGCAGCGCGGACACGCTGCGGGTAAAATCTGTGTCGGCCGTGTCCCTTGGACACGGCCGATCACAGATCGTGGTGAATGGCCAATCACAGATCATCTCTCATCGCCGGCGCTCCTTCCTCACACGGAGCCTGCAGTGTGAGGAAGGAGGGGGAGCCTCACAGCGCCGGGGACACAGGAGAATGTAATCAGGGCACTGATCACCAGTGCCCTGATTACTAAAGGTAAAAACACACACACAGTGCCCCCCAATCAGTGCCCACAATGCTGCTAGTCAGTGCCCATCAGTGCCTGCTCATCTAGGCACTGATGAGCACTGACTGGCAGCACTATGGGCACTGATGGTGCTGCCCATCAGTGCCACCCGTCAGTGTCCAGTGCCATCCGCCAGTGCCCAGCAGTGCCGCCTCTCAGTGCCCAGCAGTGCCGCCTCTCAGTGCCGCCTCATCAGCGCACATCAGTGAAGGAGAAAAATTTATTTTCAAAATTTACTCGCAGAAAATAAGAAAAACTTTTTTTTTTCTTCAAAATTTTTTGTCTTTATTCTTTTTTTTTGTAAAAAATAAAAAACCCAGAGATGATTAAATACCACCAAAAGAAAGCTCTATTTGTGTGAAAAAAATGATAAAAATTTCAAATGGGTACAGTGTAGCATGACCAATTGTCATTCAAAGTGTGACAGCGCTGAAAGCTGAAAATTGGCCTGGATGGGAAGGGTGTTTAAGTGCACAGAAGGCAAGTGGTTAAGGGGAATATATATTCCCCCCCCCTTCCCCTTAATTAACCGCTTGCTGACTGTATAAGACCGCAGCAAGGTGGCTCTGCTGCAAGTAGAGATATATCTCCATCCTCCCCTCCATAAATACTTGCATCATGCTGCTCTCCTCTCACAAACTTGGCTGAGGGCAGTCAAATTCTGCTAGGAGGGAGTGGAGGTTGGGGACAGGGGCAAGCTGTGTATCTATGGATGCACACAGACTGGCTTGGGAGCAAACCGGCACGTGTGCCACCATAAGATGTGGATTCCTATGGTGAAATGGCAGGGTGGAAGAGGAGATTCAGGGGCACTCCTTTCTGCAGAGCAGGTAACAAGAACATCTTTTTTTTTTTTTTTTAAATAAAATAAAACTGCTTTAATTATTGAAGCACCTGCTTTGAAAGTAATTTAGGATTTGACTTTTTACATGAAGTCATTTACCCCCCCCCCCCTTAAAAGCCAAATAAAATGGCTATTATAAAAGCAGTCCCTGCCACCTTATTAAATTCCTGACAACATATGCAATTTCAGCCCTCAGAGCTTCCAAAGCCTCTAGGTCACACTCATAACTCCTAAAAGGGTTAATTTAGTAATGAGACAATTAACCTACCTGCATGTACACTTCGGAGTGTGGGAGAAAAACCACACAAGAACATGCAAACTCCATGCGGAGAGTGTCCTGGCTGGGGACTGAACCAAAGACGCCAGAGTTCATCAATAAGCAACTGTGTTCTTATCAGTTAAACAAGACTAGAGATTTACTAATGACTTCCAGAAATAAAAATAAAAAAGTGATGTAAAGATAGGAGATTGATTTGAAAGATTGTTAGCCTTTTGGTTCAGGAATTGTAAAAAAAAAAAAAAAAATGCAATTCAGCTGATCCCAGATATACCTTCAAGCCTCTGGCCATATGTAGAGCTACTTTCAGAATAACCGCAGCAGGGAATGGGCCCAGTTCATCCTCGTTCCTGGCTTCTATGAGGTCATTCAAAGATTTATCGCCACCGAATTCCATTGCAAGACACAAGCTGCCATCTTTAGATTTGGTAAAGGCTCGATAACCTTAGAGGGGCAAAAAAAAAATTATATTAAGTGTGTCATTTTAAAAAAGGTCATTGGCATATTTATGAGAGAGGGATGAACCAGGGAAGAGGAAATAAAGATTATTCCTCAACTTTTACATTTTCTTCCTGTCCATTTGAGAAAAAAAAAAAAAAAATCATCATCATCATCATCATCATCAGGACCCCATTGGGCTGCATAATACTCATTCCAGGACAGTGAAACTAAATCCAAGTGGCTTCACTATCCATAAACTAGTAAGTGGCTGTAGACTAGTAGTTTCCCCTCAGATGCATCTCACCTAGGTATGGCATTTACACCATGACAATTTACTAAGGACATGGCCAACTATCTAGTTTGTCAGTCTCCATTGTCTTGGGACAACAACAGAGAAACAAAGAAAACTCCGAAGAGAAGTTGAAAAGTTTTAATGGTTTGCACATGCAATAAAAGTAGAATTTTCACCATTGCTTTTTTTTTTAACCTACGTCAAAAACACCCTTTTCTCATCCTTACTTCCCTGGCTACTGAGACTACCACTGATACCTGGTACTAGTTCCAGAGAAGGGCCTGCCATGGCATTGCATTATGGCACTCTGCACTTATCCACTTTCCCTTCCTCTTTTTTTAAGTGCGTTTTTGTCACTTGCCCTGTGCGCACTCGCACATCCCGATTAGTAAGATGTAGGTCCTCAGACCTGAGGGGGGAGCCATCTGGTCCGGTCCCCCCCCCCCCCCCAGTACTTGGGGCTGGTCTATTTTGGGAGACCTCCCAGAGAACGGGGGGTCTGCCTGGTTTCGACCAGGTGAGCTATTGATACCCCAGTCCGTGAGCCTTGTACCCCAGGGGATCAGGGCAAGGATCCTGCCGAGGACCAGGTGTATACCCTGTGCACTTTGTGTGCTCACTTTTCATTGTACCTTTGACTGTTTAACACCACGGGACCAAAAAAAAAAAAAAAAAAAAAAAAAAACGCACACCTCAGACAGTCTGCGTCACCCTCATCCATCTTTATGCAGACTTCCTTTCAAAAATATATATATATATATTTTTAATCATTTACAGGCTATTCATTTTTATAACAAAACATGTTTTAGCAGCAATATTTACCTTCAATCCAGAGATTTCCCCTGAAATAATAAATTGGATCCCGACGACATTAAAGTCGGGATTCCACCAGAGAGTGACATCAGCCAACAATGGACTTTAGTCCACTGTTGGTTGAATATGGGTCACAGGAGTGCAGAACTAAGTGCAATTCTGAGACCCACAGGAGACGTAGGGCCCAAAACAGCTTTAGCCCTGCTTCTTTAAAGGTGATCTTAGGGTTCCCCTTATCAAGTGCCCGCCTCAGTCCTACCACCTTCTGTTAACTGGCATTGCAAAAAACAAAACCATCACAAGACACTCTACTGAAGTGCCCCTTTTACTCACCCACAACAATGGTCCTGTGACGCTCCAGTCCCAGGTCTTCTGTCCTATTTACATGGACACCTCATACTAGCATTCTAGTGGTGGGGTCCAATCAGTACAGTATCCAGAAGAGGAGTCTGCAGCAGTGACATCAGCATGAGGGAGTTTTTAAAAAACGTAAAAGCAAAAATGCAGGATGCACAGAGCTTGACAAAGGGGCAGGGCTCCTGAAACATGTTGATGCTTGATCATCCCCTCTGGCGCTTTCCCTGTTGTTGCAATACAAAGTGCATGCTGGATGCCCGTAGACACTGCCAGCTTCCATCTGTGTGACAGGTCCAGTTCTCATAACACAGGCTTACTGACTGAAGCATGTATTCCATCGCTGGTTACATGCACGTGGTTCTTCCCTTTGCACATCATGCCAATAACCGTGTTACTCCATGCAAGTGTGCTATGTGATTTTATAGAATAAAGTGGTACTTTTAATGACCCGGGCACCCTGCCTCTGCTTTTTTTCATGCTAATGGATTGGGTCGATCCCGGAACAATCTAGGAGCTGTAGAATCACTCTGCCCTGGGTTTTTACCTGCATTATGGATCCTTCTGTGTTTTTTTTTTGCCAAGAGTTTTGTGCAATTAGCACTGTACATTAGGTGTGGGCGTTGAATTTGCACACATCTACTGTTGCTGTGTACCTCAGTGTGAGGGGACCTTCAAGACCGGCTGGTATGAGCACATCCACATCACGGGATTAACAGTTCCCTAAATCTAGGACTGGCCTGGGTGGTAGACTTTATTTAAATATTAAAGTAATACTCGCTTTGCGATGCAAGAGGGCAGAATAGAATGTTTTACCTGGAGACAGGCTTTAAACAGCAGATGGAGATGTCCCAGCCAACTGGTGCAAAAGTTTTATATGGGGAAAATTCCCTTTAAAAAGGTCTAAGGGCTAAACAACAAAGTAGATGAAGCAGGGCAAATCTACACCTGACTGGAGAAAGCTAATCTAGTAAACCTGCTGTGATGGTGTTTACCGTCACTGGAATTTAAGGACAGATGGGTGATGGAATTGCTTCATATTTGTCAGCAAGGTCATTTGTTCCCATTTGCCATGAGGTCTCTGGCCAGGAAGTACCACTCCCAATATGGTCATTCCAGGAAGTTCAATGACTGTCTAACAATGTTGCTTTTGTCTGAGGTGGCTTTCCATTCACCTATTGTCGGGTGTGCTAATGAACTCACCTGCTGTCTGCTAAGGGATGTATTGACACTCAGAGTAATGTGTATTGAGGGCTCGTTAGGGAACCATTGTTCTGTGTCTGGCTATTGTGTACATTGATTGCCCCCTGGGGCTTCTGTCTCATTACACAACAGTCCTTCTGGTCAAGCTATCCAAGCTGGACCAATCCCTGCTGACTCATTTTCAAGTCCTCATTTGCATGGCTAAAGAGGACCTGAAGGGGAACTGCAATTGACCAATAGGAGGGCAGTTGTTGGGGGCAGGATGTTTCAAATTCTGTATAAAAGTGTGCTGTGTACTTCCAATAAATTGTCTTCCTGTTTGAACTTGCATACAGCCTGCTTGGTGTGTGTTCTAATGGATTCCGGACGGCACATAGCTGTAGTTCGGATCCCGGATCCTTGGTTGACCGAACCATCAGACGTTGCGATCTGCAAGCTGACTCACTAGAAGCAGAGGAGTGTCGGGAGAGCGGAAGCGAGCAAGGGTCTCGTCACACCTGCCATAACCACTTGCTGACCGCCATATAGCAGTTTTACTGTTACACAGCGGCAGCTGTGAGCAAGATGAGAAAAATAGACACATAATCCTGCACTTCCGAGTAGGGGGCCCGAATGCGCTCCGACGGTGGCTCGCTCCTGCTGTGATTACACACAGCGCGACCTGATCAGCAGGTACTGTGGACTCCATGCCTGCCAGCACCTGCCGGTCAGCCACAGAGACAATCTTCCCGAGGTCAAATGAATAAAGTCATATGGGCCTGTGTTTTCTCTCTGGAGTTATACAATTTATAGAAAATCTTTTAGGCACATCCTTATGGGGAGGGGGAAAAAAAAATACTTACCAACAATGTTGGGGTGCTGCAAATGCTTTAGGATCTTGGCCTCCACGTTCAACCTCTCCTCATAAAGGTTCTTGCTGGATTTGTCACACTGCTTACTGATCTTCTTAACAGCCCACGGGGACTGAGACAAACCCTTTGGAGACCTAAACAATGAAACCGGATTAGATACACAAACGGGCAAGCAAAAATCTTAAAATTTGCTTTTATTTTTTAAACAAATCTTACAGCTGGAACATGTGACATGTTCCCGAAGGTGAACTTATCCTTTAACCCTTTTCACTGCCAAGCAGGTTTTGCGCCACAAGTTTAATAATTTTAGGCGTGAAGATTACATAAAACCCCCTAAACATTTTCTGAAAGCAGACACCCCTAGAGGGGAAAAAAAAAAAAAAAAAGACATCCAGGGTCTTAAACGCAGCATGTTTCTCCTGTGCGCGTAAAGCCCCGTAACACACGTACCGATCGTCGGCCGAATGATCGGCCGTCTTTTTCCAGGGCTGTCGTGTCTGTTGAAAACTGCAAAAGACTGCACACGATTTGTCGGCCAACAACAGCCGACTGCAGAAGTGATGTCATGTGATGGTTAACTTTCCTTGTCTTTTTTCTTTTCTGAGCATGCCCAGTCTTGCAAATCTGCTGTCTGTCGGCCGAAATCTGTACTGACTGGCGAACAATCGGCCGTTCTGGTGTTGGCCAACAAAAATTTTAATGCCTGCACGACAGATTCTGTTCGGCTGTCGGAAGAATCATACTAACAAGCCTACAATTGGCCGATCGGTCGTTGGCCGAATATTTACGGCCGACAATCGGTACGTGTGTACGAGGCTTAGTGCACATCGCACTGCATTACATTCTGTCTCTGCCTTGGTCAGGGAAACTCAACAGGGACGCGGAAATTATGTCACTTCCGGGTCAACAAGAAGGGGAGTGTCTGCTCTCCTCCATCCCCCCCACCCCCTCTAACTGGCAGCACCCTCTATGCCGGGCCCCCAGATAGGCTTTATCCATAATCCATAATGCAGGGAAAAAAAAAAAAAAAAAAAACCTTTTGCCTACAGTTCTACTTTAAGTAATCTTCAGACCTAAATAGATTATAACAGTACAAACAAACAAAAGGCCACCGGCCATTATAGCAAGGAGCACATGAAAGGATAACACATGCAAAATCGAACAAAAATCCCCAGCTTCTGAGCCTTTAACCAGTTCCCAACCACCCCACATGCATTAACAGCAGCAGGGCGGCCGCTCTGCGCAGAATCAGGTACCTGCACTTCTGGGTCTGGGGTTCGCACGCGGGTCCGGCAGACTAGGTCCATCAGGAACGGCCGATCGTTCAGGAGACAAGCAGAACAGCGGCCTGCCTATGTAAACAAGGCAGACTGCTGTTCTGTTAGAGGGGAATGTACTGATCCGGTGCATATGCATATTTTTACCACTGATCACTGGTCCCCAAAAACTGTCAGCTAGGTTTCTGATTTGTCCGTCGCAATAGCACAGTCCCACTATTAGTTGGCGATTGCCACCATTACTAGTAAAAATCTGTTCGTAGACGATATAAAACGTTTGCGCACACCAATCAGTAAACGCTTGTTAGGATTTTTTTTTTTTTTTTTTTCTTTTAACCAAAAATATGTAGCAGAATACACATTGGCCTAAATTGATGAAGAAATTCGATTTTTTTTTTTAAATGATATTGGATGAGTTTTATAGAATATATAGCTTAACTGAACAAGCTGAAGTTAGAAGCTGATTGGCTACTATCAGGGTGGTGACTGATGATTGCAAACTGGTGTCACTCTCTATGCTGGTGTGCAAGGGAGTGGACGAGAAAGTTCATACTGTGGAGGACACAGGAGTCTGGTGCTGGGAGGGTAAAGTACTGCTCAGCTGCGTGAATTTTGCAGCTCCTCATTGTGGCTCAGACCACAAAGCTGGCTGGAGTGGGAGCCAGCCGTGGTCAGTAAGGAGGATGCAGAGACAGGGGGTCTCCAAGAGCAGAGATGCTTGGAGTAGACAAGGAATCTGCTTTCACCGAGGGAGTTGAGGACAATTCTACAGGCACAGAGGCCTGCATGGAGGGAGCATGTGTTGAGCTAAAGCCATTCTTGGATTGGCCGAGTTCCTTCTGCGGGGGATGAGGTAGAGGAAGAGATGGGATACCGCCGTTGTTTGCATAGACCTCTGCTCGTATAAAGGCCTTGTGAGGTAGAGGTTGCGCTCTGGATGCTGCTAGCTTGGAAGGCAGACTCCGGGCTATGACCACTGACTGCAGAGCTGGACGACTCACTTGCCGGGCTGGTATACAAGGTGTTCGGTGATTGGCTCACTGTAGCGTTTGTGGTTGGAGAAGATTCATATTCCTGTAATACCGGCTCCGACCCAAACTGCAAAGCACCAAACTGCAGATTCAGCCCAGAAATGGGCATCTCCACTGCCAACACCGGAATCTTAGACGTGAGCGAAGCCTTCATCTTCTGGTGGGAAGGCTGGGGACTTGGCTACTTTGCACAACTGCACCAGATTTTGCACTGTCTAGTTTTAGTAAATCAACCCCCCCCCCGACACTTTTTGGGACCAGTGACACAAATACAGTAGTGATCAGTGCTTAAAAAATGCCTCGTCACTGTACTGACACTAACAGGAAGGGGTTAACATCAGGGACAAATGTGTTTCCTGGGAGTGCTTGCTAACTGTGTGGGAGGTGCTCTGACTAGGAGGGAGAGACAGATCCATGCTCTTGCTTTGCTTAGCTATAACACAAGATCTCCATCTTCCCCCTATCCCATAACAGCAATTTTCCTAGGCAGGCTTTTGTCCCGAAAAATCGTCGGGTGCCAGGGAACATCGGGTGTGTCCAATCACAGTAGGAGCAGGTCGCCGGTGGCGTACATCAGACCCAAAACAAAGAACATCGCAGTGTGATTTTAACTGTGTGACTAGGTGGTGGCTCACTTTAAAACTGGGGCCTGACTGTCTCAAGCTCCACCAATTGCTAACCCTGTTCTACTCACAGTGCCCTGAAATCAATGTCCCTGTTACAGTTGACAGGTCATTGCTAAGATGCAGAACTTGCCTGTCCTAGATTTGCTCACTAGTAGCATGTCTTACTTTGTTATCCATTTTGGAACATCCCCCCCCCCCCACCTTTAAAATACCATGATCAACGTTGGTCTCACCTTTTCATCAGGTAAACACTGACCCCGGTTCCATAACCAAACTTTTGCATGAATGGTGAAGCTGGGATGGCAAACGTCGGTGACGGAGTAGACACATCTGTGACAAAGAAAGAAGATTCAATTGATCAGCTTGGAGGAGGTGTATGAGTGAAGTGTATATGAAGGTTCCTCCCGGTGAAATTGGGAGAGCGAATATTACGAGTAATGCCTTGTACACACGCAACGATTATCGGCCGACCGATCGTCCAAGTTGTGTTTTGTTGGTTGGAATGTGCCTAGACTGCACACGAATTTTCTCGCCCAACAAAAATCTACTTCAGAAGTGATGTCATGTGTTGGTTTATTTTCTTTGCGTTTTTTCTTCTCTGAGCATGCCCAGTCTTGCTCATCAGATTTTTGTCTGCCGAAATCTGTACTGACTGACGGAAAATCGGCCGTTGTGTTGACGGCCAACAAAAATTTTATAGCCTGCACACCAGATTTTATTCGGCAGAAAAGTCGGAGTCGTTTGTCGAAAGAAACATACTAACAAGCCGACAATTGGCCGATCGGACGTTGGCCGAAAATTCCCGGCCAATAATCGATGCCTGTGTACGAGGCATAAGACTGTTTACTACAAGCTGAGGATCACATAAATCAGACCAAAAGAAGCTAGCCAATGAGGTGTGAGCTCAGTTGGATTAGGTAACCATACAAAAAACACACAAAGGGCGCACCGACCCAGTGCATTACCCGGAGACCAATCCATTTATTGTATTAGAAGCATAACAAGTATTCTACTCACAAAAATTGCAATTGTAAAAAGCGCATCACAACTCCCAGCATAGTTCCATCCAAATAGCATTAATGTGTACAACAGAAATTGGAAGACCCCGTGGGCTGATGCGTTTCGAGGATTTCCTCTTCCTCAGAGCGCTGCGGGCTGAAGTGTTTCGAGGATTGGCTCTGAGGAAGAGGAAATCCTCGAAACACATCAGCCCACGGGGGTCTTCGATTTTTGTTGTACACATGGATGCTTTTTGGATGGAACATTGCTGGGAGTTGCGATTCGTTTTTACAACTGCAATTTTTGTGAGTAGAATACCTACCGGTACTATGCTCTTAATATAATGATTTGTCTCAGGATAATGCACTAGGTCGGTGCGCCCTTTGTGTGTTTTTTTTTATGGGTTAGTGTTGTAGACTTCCAAGTCTTTGAGGGCAGCAAGAAGTTGGTTATCCGTTTTCAAGTTCATTGTAGACATTAATAAACCCATCTGGAAGAGGCCATTTTCCTGGCCGCAGGAGGCATTGTTTTTGTGTGGATTAGGGTCAGACTTAAATACCCATCTATACCGGCCAGTCTGAAGCATCCCTACCGCCAATAAACTGCCCGTACCACCTCACAGCAATACACAGAGCTCCTATTGCACTCCCCCATAAAATAGGGTCCGCAGGGACCCACCAGGCAGAAACCGCACAAAACAAGAGCGAAGGAGAACATGGAAGTTGATTGGTCAACTGAACTTGTCCTATAACACCGAGGACGTTTCCCATCCTATCCAAGCTGCTGCTTCACCTCCAATGGGCTTGGAGGAGGAATGTTATCACATTACAGAACAAGTCCAGGTGTGTGTGAGGAACTACTGCTTGATACACCATGACCTGGGGAAATGTGAACCTCCACAGACAACAAGCTGGAGCGTGAAGTACCGGTGTGAATGAAGCCCAACTGTTAACACGAGCAGTCTTCCAGCTCCTAAGTATCCGTAAGAGCCATCAAGCTGATTTCACATACTGGGGGGTTGATTTACTAAAACTGGAGCAGATTTGCATAGTAACCAATCAGCTTCTAACTTCAGCTTGTTCAATTAAAGCAGGGATCCTCAAACTACGGCCCTCCAGCTGTTACGGAACTACACGTCCCACAAGGCATTGTAAATCTCTTGACATTCAGACATGATGGGAATTGTAGTTCCTGAACAACTGGAGGGCCACAGTTTGAATACCCCTGAATTCAAGGGAAACTAAACCCAGGACTCTGCATTCACTATATCTCATCTCCCACAGTACACATAAATGCAATTATTTTTAGTAAATATCAACTGCAAAATACCTTTTCTCAGCAGTATATAGCAGTCTTGTGACTTCTATCAGTTCCTGGTAAAGCTTGTAGGAGTTTTCATACTGCGCTGAGCTGCCCTATCAGGATGCAGGACCCCTGACCCTCTGTCTGGACAGTGCTATTGGCCCTGTGCTGATCACATGCACTCTACCAAGGTGGGGGGGCGGACACAGCTCTCTAGCAATACACACCAAACTGAGCGTGTGCAGCCTGACTCCCTAGGCTATGTACTATCCAGACATGTTCTGGAGTCAGTGGAAGAAGAGGAGGATCTGTGCATACAGGATCAAACCGCCTTTGTACACAATGGAGGATTAACCCCTTAGATTTCACAGTGAGTACAAGGCCCCTTTCACACAGGCTTTCCAATCAGATTGTCAGTTTTTCAGGCAGACCGGATTGGATGCTCCATGCAGCGGCGGATGTCAGCGGTGACATCTCCTGCTATCCGATCCTGTCCGTGAAATCCGGATAGATGGAAACCCTATATTTCATCCGTCTGGAGGATCGGATGACAACGGACAGGTGGTCCGTTCTCTTCCGATCTCCCCATAGAGGAGAGCGGGGATCTGACAGCTCTGTCTCTGTACACAAAGCGGAGGCAGAGCTGTCATCCGCCTGCTCGGTGGATCGATCCCCCCGCTGAGCAGAATGGACCCTGGACGCACCGCCTGTGTAAAAAGGAGCCAAACAAGCATGCTTTACTGCATCTACAGACTGATTTTTCCGGTTGTGGGTTTAGTAACACTAAGCTTTGGCAATAAACCCTGGAGGCTGATTGGTTTCTATGCACAGCTGCACCAGATTTTGCTCGGTAACCCCTGCTTTACTGCCTATCACCGCATCTCACACAGAAAACTATTGCTTTCCGAGTGTCCCATTCACACCTCAAAGCAGCCTGGATGCTACAACATGCAGACATTCTGCATTTTATTTCTGCATGCTGCACAGAGGTGCATAGCGCTGTACTGCACATCAGCACTGATGTACAGTAACATGAATGTGGTGTACTTAAGTACATTTCAAATAACATTCAGAGAAAATACTGCACCACCCCCTGCTGCAGTCAGGACAGACAGCTGCCAGAGAGGAAAGCGCAGTCGTTTACCTCTCCAGCAGAAGCCCATTTTGTGTGAATAAGCCCTTAACCCACAGGCTTAGAAAGGGGCAGATTAACCACTTAGAGCATAACTCCACTTTCCCTCTGGGTAATCTCTGTACATTGCAAGGAAGGATTTTAACAAAACTTAGTTGCAGATTCCTAACTTTTGTTATTGTGAAGAAATCACTGTTTGATCCTCTGTGCTGAGTGGGTCTAATGGGAGTGATTTCATAATGATCAGCTGTAGCAGCTGCAGGGCTCCAATGAGGAAAGCTGCTGGGCCTGCATCCCTTTAGACGTGTTCCTATTGGGAGTATCTCACCAAAAATGAGATTTTTGTTGCAGGGGATGCCAGAAATCTGACTTCTATCTTAGGCAGACTTCTGGGAAAATTGGTGAGCCAATCACACAAGCAGGAAATGATGTTTCTGGGGTGTGGTCAGTATACATTCTGTCATGGCCTCCAGGCGGCCATATTGCATTGCATTTCCAGAAGATTACAACAGCTGCAGTTTGAAAAGGAAAGGTAATTTTTAATAATATTTAACTACAATATGATTTGTGTCACAATTGTATACGCTAGATTGTTTTTTTATTTGCTGATTCCCCCCCCCCACAAAAGTGGAGTTACCCTTTAAGGACAAGGCCCATTTCTGGCACTTGTTGTTTAAACCCCAAACATTATATATGTATTATTTATAACAAAAACTCTGGAGAATAAAATGGCGGTTGTTGCAATATTTTTTGTAAAGCGGTATTTGCGCAGCAGTCTTTCAAACAATTTTTTTTGGGGAAAAAAATAAATTTCACTGCATTTTAACCACTTAAGCCCCGGAGGATTTGGCTGCTAAAAAAGACCAGGGGGTATTTTGCGATTCGGCACTGCGTGATTTTAACGGACAATTGCGCGGTCGTGCGATGCTGTATCTAAACGAATTTGGCGTCCTTTTTTTCCCACAAACAGAGCTTTCTTTTGGTGGTATTTGATCACCTGTGCGATTTTTTGATCATGCGCTATAAACAAAAAAAGAGCGACAATTTTGCAAAAATAACAATATTTTTCACATTTTTTTATATGAAATTCACCCCCCAAAAAAATGTAAAAATCAAAATTTTTTAACATTTTCGGCCAATTTGTTTTATGCTACCTATGTTTGGAGAAAAAAAAAAAAAAAAATAAAAAAATCGCAAAAAGCGTATTTTGATTGGTTTGCGCAAAAGTTATCGTGTTTACTAACAAAGGGAAAGATTTTTGTCATTTTTGTTTTTTTTTTTAAATGCGTAATGGCGGCGATCTGCGATTTTTTTTTCGGTACTGCGACATTGCGGCGGACAGATCGGACCCTTGACTGACATTTTTGACACTTTTGGGGTTACCAGTGACATTTCTACAGTAATCAGTGCTATACATATGCACTGTTACTGTAAAAATACACTGGCAGTGAAGGGGTTAACTTTTTTGAAAGGGCGGGGCTATGTGTGTCCCTAGGGGCGTGCTTTCTACTGTGATTGGCTGTGGCTACTAGTGTATGAACAGTGATCAACGGTTCTACATATTAGAACCGTATGATCATCTGTCATACACAGGGGAGAATGACAGGCAGCTTGTTTACACAAGCTGCCTGCCTTTCTCCCTCTCCCCCGCCGATCGCCGAGTGACTGGCAGACATCGGGTCCGCCGGTCACACGCGGGGGCGTGCGCTCGCTCCCTAAACCCTCACAGGCTAGCGACGTAGACCTACGTCACTTTGCCTGTGAGGGGCTGACTGCCGACGTAGATCGGCGTTAGGCAGTCGGCAAGTGGTTAAAAAAACTAAACGATAAAAAGTTAGCCCCATTTATGTATATTGTGAAAGGTCGTCACGCTGAGTAAATAGATTCCCAACATGTTACGGTTTAAGATTTCGCACACTTGTGGAATGGCGACAAACTACGGTACGCAAAAATCTCCGTAGGTGACGCTTTAAAACATTAACGGTTACCAATTTAGAGTTACCAAGGAGGTCTTTCTAGAATTATTGCTCTCACTCTGGCGATTGCGGCAATACCTCACATGTGGTTGAAACACTGTTTTCTTTGTGGACACGACTAAATATATAATTTTTACTTTTTGCTGTACAAAATTCTCAAAAAAAAAAAAAGGGAAAAAAATAAAAAATGTTTTATTTTTTTTCTCATCACTTTAGGCCAATTTGTATTCTGCCACATATCTTTGATAAAAAAAGTGTATTTTGATTGGTTGGCACAAAACTTATCGCGTCTACAAACTAGGGGAAAGATTAGTCATTTTTATTTTTACTAGTAATGGCAGCGATCTGCGAGTTTTAGTGGAACTGCGACATTGCAGCGGACAGAACGGTCCCCTGACATTTAACTCTTTTTGGGGGGACCAGTGACATTACTACAGTAATCAGTGCTAAAAATATGCACTGTTACTGTAATATTGACACTGGCAGGGAAGGGGTTAACCTAGGGGCGATCAAAGGGTTAAATGTGAGCCTAGGGGGTGTTTCTAATTGGGGGGATGGGCTTGTGTGTTTACATCAGCAGACCGCCGTTCTCTCGCCACAGGCAATTGCGGTCGTGGCCCCGTACATCAGCTTCCCCGCTGGCGAATGGGGGCGGGCGCCGTATATAGGCAGCGGCTGGTCGGCAAGTGGTTAAAATCAGCACCGTTAGCAGCCAAGTAAACTGAAAAAAAAAAAAAAAAAGTGTATTTTTGCCCAAAAAAAAAAATTACGTTTCTAATACCGCTGCACAAATACGGTGTGACAAAAGTATTGCAACGATCTCCATTTTATTCTCTAGGATCTCTGCTTAACAAAAAAAAAAAAAAATGATATTATATACAACACACACACACATATATATATATATATACATACATACATACATACATATATACATACACACACACACACACACACACATATAATATTATATACACACAGTTCCCAGATTACAAACAAGATAGGGTATGTAGGTTTGTTCTTAACCACTTGCCGACCGCTCACTGGAGCTCTACTGCGGCACAGTGGCTCGTTCCCGTCCAGCGACGTACACCTACGTCGTTGGACTCCTCCCCTTGTGGGCGGCGCATATGTATAGCACTGATTACTGCAGTAATGTCACTGGTACCCCCAAAAGTGTCAAAAATGTCAGTCAAGGGTCCGATCTGTCCGCCGCAATGTCGCAGTACCGCAAAAAAAAAAAAAAAAAAACCACCAAAAATGACAAAAATCTTTCCCTTAGTTAGTAAACGCAATAACTTTTGCGCAAACCAATCAAAATACGCTTAGTGTGATTTTTTTTACCAAACATAGGTAGCAGAAAACAAATTGGCCAAAAATTTAAAACATTTTTGATTTTTACATTTTTTGGGGGGGGGAATTTCATATAAAATATATTGTTATTTTTTTCAAAATTTACGCTATTTTTTTTATAGCGCAAAGGGTAAAAATCGCACAGGTGATCAAATACCACCAAAAGAAAGCTCTGTTTGTGGGAAAAAAAAGGACATAAATTTAGTTTGGGTATGGCGTCGCACAATTGCGCAATTGTCAGTTAAAGCGGAGTTCCAGCCATTTCACTCACCTGTCCAACGGTCCAGGGATGCGGCTGCCCGAAGCCTCGATCCTCTCCCTCGGCGCCGGCATCACTGCTGTGGGCACCCGGATGTGACAGTTTGCGGCTTCACAGCCGGGTACGCACTGCGCATGCGCGAGTCGCGCTGCGTGTCTTGATTGGCCGGCAATCTTCTGGGACCTCCGACATGTCCCAGAAATTGCAGGGAGGGAGGGGGGAGAGGAGAACTTCCGTTCAGGGCGCCGCGGCGCTCCGAGTGGAAGTGGGAGCGGGTACATGTCAAAACTAGGTACCCTAGGTACCCGCTCCCCCCCCCCCCCCCCCAAAAAAAATAACATGCCAAATGTGGCATGTCAGGGGGTTAGAATACCAAAAGCGGAAGTTCCGTTTTTGGGCGGCAAGGCTTCACAGCCGGGTTCCCTTACTGGCAATGGCGGCGGCAGCATCCCACAAGCGCCCCAGGGCAGGCAAGCGCCCACATCCCTGAGCCCCAGAGAAGGGCTAGTGTCCTATAAAAGTCAGCAGCTACAGTATATGTACAGTATGTGTAGCTGCTGACTTAATTTTTTGGAGGGAAGGGTTAACACCCCTGTAATGTTCGTTTTGCTGTCTGTGCCCCTGTTCAGAAGATTTCCCCTCACTTCCTGTCCCCGTGACAACCGGATTTTGAAAATTTTGGGTTGTTGTGGAAACAAGGATTGGTGATAAAGCTTCAGTGGAGACACATTTCTCCCATGAGAACTCTTACAGGAGAGAATTTCCCTTCCTGGGGGGGGAGATTTCTCCTCACTTCCTGTTGTCTCCCTCCCATTTGTAACCCAGGGACTGCATGCATGAGATAAATAAATATATATTCGTTTGGGGAGTAATTTTCTAGCAAAAAATCCTGATTTTATACAACAAATGAGAGAAATAGGCCTGGTGTTAATGGTCCCTGCCCTGTACTCTTCTCTGGGCCCCGCCCCCATGGTGACAGGTTCTCTTTACAGTAATATTGCCTCTTTGCCCCTCCCCTCTCTGTGTACACACCAGCCCCGCACTACAAGTCCCAGCAGCCCCCTCTCACCAGAAGATTTCCTCCGGCTGGCCTTTAAAGGGCTCTGGAATGCCTCGGCCGCCGTGGCCCCGTCACCGCTGCGCCCCGACATCCCCGGTGTTACCAATCGCCTTTAGTCTTCACTTCTTCTCCCGCCTTTCCTTTCAAACCCACTGCGGCGTGCGCGCTTCCGACGTAGCGTACGCGCTTCCGACGTAGCGTACGCGCTCCCGACGTAACGCCCGCGCGCCCGCTCTAGTCTGCGTACACACGACGTGGAGGGGAGGAGCCAAAGTCACAGGCGCTGAACCCGTCCCAGCTTTCTACTGTGAGTAGAGCGCGCTGCCGTCACGTGATCGCCAGCCTTGACCGTTTATGGTGACGTCACAGTTTTCCCTGAGGGCATAAAAGTTCAATTTAGGATTTATCCTTCTTCCCCCGGATTTTAATTAATATTGGTAAAGATTCAGCGCATTAGAGTGTTGCAAACCAACCCAGGGATGTCCAACGTCCCAAAAATGGTCGCCATGGAATTGGATGCACTACACTTGACTGTTTATGGTGACGTCACAGTTTTTCCCTGAGGGCATAAAAGTGTAATTTAGGATTTATCCATCTTCACCGGATTTTAATTAATATTGGTAAAGATTCAGCGCATTAGAGTGTTGTAAACCAACCCAGAAATGTCCAACGTCCCAAAAATGGTCGCCATGGAATTGGATGCACTTCAGGCCCATTTGGAAGGGCAGAGGAAGCGGGCCGATCAATTGAATTTAACCCTCACAAATCAGGGGAAATTGATTGATGCGTTAAAAAAAGAAAACCGCCAGCTCATTGAAAAAATCAACGCCCTAACACCAAAAATAAGGGCGGAGGGAACTGCTCCCGCCCGAGACATTAAAAAAGTAAAAGAAGCCGCCGAGCTTCACGATTCCGCCATCCGGCGGCAATCAGAACGCATTGCCGAGCTGGACCGTCAAATCAGAGAACTAGAGGCAATGATTGCCCACCGGAAGAAGGCAAACGCCCTCCAATCCTTAAAACGTCGAACCCATGCCGAAATAAAGGTCAGGCGCGCGCGGGCCGAGCTGCGACGCACCGAAACTGAAATTGAAAGGCTGATCGCCCAAAAGGACAAGAGCAAGGAGTTTGTTCGAGAATGGTGCCACAAAAAAAGCTCACGTGATCGGCTCCACCGTGCCACGTTCCTGGAGTGGCGGGCTCTAAGGGAAGCCATTAAGGAGATCAAAGAAAAAACGAGAATGGCGCAGAAGGAAAGGAAGAAGCTGATTTCCAGAGGCGCGGCTCTGAAAAAGAAGGCAGATGCAGAACTCTCTGAGATCGATAGGACCATTGGAAAGGTTCAGAAGATCGATAGGACCATTGGAGAGGTTCAGAAGATCGATAAGACCATTGGAAAGGTTCAGAAGATCGATAGGACCATTGGAAAGGTTCAGAAGATCGATAGGACCATTGGAAAGGTTCAGAAGATCGATAGTACCATTGGAAAGGTTCAGAAGATCGATAGGACCATTGGAAGGTTTGAGAAGATCGATAGAACCATCAGAAGGTTTGAGAAGATAGATAGGGCCATTGGAAAGGTTCAGAAGATCGATAGGACCATCAGAAGGTTTGAGGAGATCGATAGGACCATTGGAAAGGTTCAGAAGATCAATAGTACCATCAAAAGGTTTGAGAAGATCGATAGGACCATTGGAAAGGTTCAGAAGGAAACTCAGGTCCAAAAAGTCACACAGAAACAATTAGTGGATCCTGCGGTGTTGAAGAATAAGACTGTGAACCCCGAGACAAAGGCAAAGAGAAGCACCATGGCTGAGGAAAAGAAGAGAAAAGACAACATAGATACCCTCAAACATTATGAAGCCACCTATAAAACACTGGTGGCAATAACTGGGCAGGTGCAGGTGAACAACATCATAAATGACTTTAAGAAAACGGAGAAGAAGAATGATGCAAGTGTTGACTATGCCATTCACCAGGTCGATGAAATAGTAAAACTTAAACAGGAGATGCAGGTTCTTGAGGATGATATTCTTCGCCTGAGAATCCAAGAGACATCACAGGAGGCCCAAATGTATGAAGACCAATTTAACCAAAGCTGCGCTATTGTAGACAAGTGGATAGCGGCAGTAGACGGGCTGTTTGGAAACACCGATTGTGAGCTTTCACCCTTCTTAGGGAAGCTAAAAGCAAAAGATTTAACCTACCAGGATAGCGTAACATACTTTCAAACCATTGAGAGGGAGGTTAGTAAACTACTCCAGGTACGTCACTATCTGGCAATCAAAGACCAGAATAACAATGAAATCGGCCTCAGTCCAATGGTGGGAGTCTCTGATCCTGGTGCAAGGATGTTTCCTCCCAAATAATCCCACCAGATATGACAAATGGGTATACCATCCACTCATGACCAACCAATAAATTACTGAACGACACTGCCCTGGCTATTCCTTTTATTTATTATTGATTTATTTATGTATTATTATTTATTTTATTTTAAGGTTGGGGTTAGGGATTAGGATAAGAGCCGGTTCACACTACTCCAACTTGTCAGGTGACTTGGTCCCCTGACAAGTAGCTCCCAATGCTGTGAAATGGAACCGCTCAAGTCGCTCCGACTTAGAAAAAGTTTCCTGCACTATTTTTTGGCGAAGTCTTTGGCGACTTGCATTGACTTCTATTATGAGGGGCGACTTTGAGTTGGATTAGTGTGAACCGGCTCTTAGAGTTAGGGGCCGGGGTTAAGGCTAGGGGCTACGGTTGTGGTTAATTATTTAATTGTAATATTATTATTTATGTATTTTTTTATTTACTTATTTTCTTAGGATTAGAGTTAGGGCCCTTTCACACGGGCATTCCGCATGTCCGTATATCATCCTATTTTTTTGCGGGTAATATACGGACATAATGTAAGTCAATGGCATTGCGGATGTCAGCGGATGACCATCCGCTGACATCCGATTTTGGTCCTTTCAGTTCTGTTCCGTTTTTTTGGAACAGAACAGAACCCTATTTTTCTTCCGTTTAAAAAACGGTACGGATGCAAAATCGGATGTCAGCGGTGTCATCCGCTGACATTCGCAATGCCCAGAGACATACATTATGTCCGTATATCATCCACAAACGGATGGGATGATATGCGGACATACGGAGCTCCGTGTAAAAAAAAAAAAAAAAGTGCCGGAGCGGATCGCAATGCGGTCCGCTCCGTGTGAAAGAGCCCTTAGGGGTCAGGGTTAAGAGTCCATTCAGACTAGCGCGACTTGTCAGGCGACTTGGTCGCCTGACAAGTCGCGGGCGGTCGCTCGCCATTGAGTAGTACAGGACCCGTTCTAATAGGAGCGACACAAGTTGCTCCGACTTAGAAAAAGGGTCCTGTACTACTTTGGGGCGACTTGCATTGACTTCAATTATATGAAGTCTGTGCAAGTCGCGCGCAACTTCACAGGTCGCCCCACAAAGTCGTGTCGCGCCAGTCTGAATGGGCTGTTAAGGTAGGGGTTAATAATTAATTTAATATTATTATTATTATTTTTTTATTAATTGAATTTGTTATGGGGTTATGTTTTTATTATTTATTTATTTTATTTGTATACAATTATTTGTTTATTAAATTTTTTTGGTTAGGAGACCCCGTTCACACTGGGGCGACCTGTCAGGCGACCTGGTCGCCGTAGGTCGCCTGGCATAGAGAAGCTGTGGACCCATTCTAATAGGAGCGACACAAGTCGCTCCGACTTAGAAAAAGGGTCCGGAGCTTCTTTGGGGTGACCTGGAGCGACCTGCATTGACTTCAATGTTATGAAGTCCGCGCCGGCCGCTCCGAGGTCGCGGTGCGAGCTGCGCGCCGCGACCTGTGAGGTCGCCCCGAGAAGTCGGATTGCCCCAGTGTGAACGGGCCCTTAGGGGGTTTGGGTTAGCGTTAGGAGTTAATTTGTTTATTTAACTATCTATTTATTTCTGTGAAGACTGGGGATGGGGGTGGGGGGGGAGGTGGTGTAATTGGGAAGACTGAGGAAGGGAGTGGGACTGTGCTGAAAGTCCAGTTTCCTACAGTCCAGTTTGCTGCCAGTCCAGATTGCTAGCATTAAGGTTAGGGGTTAATTTAGTGATTTATTCTATTTAATTCTGTAAAGAATGTGGGGAAATGTGCAGACTGATGAGGGGGGGGGGGGGGGGGGATTGTGAAGACTGAGGATGAGGTGGGGGAAATGTGCAGACTGAGAAAGGGGGGGCCTGTGAAGACTTAGGATGGGGGAGGGTGGTTGTGAAGACTGAGGATGGGGGGTGAAAGGTGAAAACTGATGAGGGGAGCGGGGGGATTTGTGAAGACTGAGGATGAGGTGGGGGAAATGTGCAGACTGAGAAAGGGGGGGGGGCCTGTGAAGACTTAGGATGGGGGGAGGGGGGCTGTAAAGACTGAGCATGGGGGGCCTGTGAAAACTGATGAGGGGAGCGGGGGGAATTGTGAAGACTGAGGATGAGGTAGGGGAAATGTGCAGACTGAGGATGGGGGGCCTGCAAAGACTTAGGATGGGGATGGGGGCTGTGAAGACTGAGGATGGGGGGTGAAAGGTGAAAACTGATGAGGGGAGCGGGGGGATTTGTGAAGACTGAGGATGAGGTGGGGGAAATGTGCAGACTGAGAAAGGGGGGGCCTGTGAAGACTTAGGATGGGGGGAGGGGGGCTGTGAAGACTGAGGATGGGGGGCCTGTGAAAACTGATGAGGGGAGTGGGGGGGGGGGAATTGTGAAGACTGAGGATGAGGTAGGGGAAATGTGCAGACTGAGGATGGGGGGCCTGCGAAGACTGATAAGGGGGGCGGGGGGGGGATTGTGAAGACTGATGAGGGGGACGGGGAATGTGCAGACTGAGAATGGGGGGCCTGCGAAGACTTAGGATGGGGGGCTGTGAAGACTGAGGATGGGGGGATTGTGAAGACTGAGGATGAGGTGGGGAAATGTGCAGGCTGAGGATGGGGGGGAGCAAGTGAAGACTGATGATGGGGGGAGGGGGGGATTGTGAAGACTGAGGATGGGGTGGGGGGATTGTGCAGGCTGAGGATGGGGGGGGGGGTGGCTGTGAAGACCCCTACATCTCCTATACTATGTCCACAGCCCCTGCACTATGCCCACAACCCCTTCATCTCCTATACCATGTCTGCAGCCCCTGCACTATGCCCGCAACCCCTGCATCTCCTATACCATGTCTTCAGCCCTTGCACTATGCCCACAACCCCTGCATCTCCTGTACCATGTCTGCAGCCCCTGCACTATTCCTGGATCTCCTGTACCATGTCCGCAGCCCCTGCACTATGCTCGCAAGCCCTGCATCTCCTGTATCATGTCGGCAACCCCTGCACTATACCCGCAACCCCTGCATCTCCTATACCATGTCCGCAGCCCCTGCACTATGCCCGCAACCCCTGCATCTCCTATACCATGTCCGCAGCCCCTGCACTATGCCCGCAAGCCCTGCATCTCCTGTACCATGTCCGAAGCCCCTGCACCATTCCCGCAACCCCTACATCTCCTGTACCATGCCCGCAGCCCCTGCACCATGCACGCAACCCTGGAAGATTTTCCCCCCTTAATGACCAGGCCATTTTTTGCAATTCAGGACTGCATTACTTTAAAGGACAATTGCACGGTCGTGCAAGACTGTACCCTAAGAAAATTAATGTCCTTTTTTCCCCACAAATAGAGCTTTCTTTTGGTGGTATTTGATCACCTCTGCGGTTTTTATTGATTGCGTTATAAACAAAAAAAATATTGTTTTTCACATTCTGCTATATAACATTCCCCCCCAAAAAATGTAAAAATCTATTTTTTTCATTCTTTTAGGCCAATTTGTATTCTGCTACATATTTTTGGTAAAAAAAAAAAAAAAAATCCCTATAAGCGTATATTGATTGGTTTGCGCAAAAGTTATCGCGTCTACAAACTAGGGGAAAGATTTATGTCATTTTTATTTTTTCTTTACTAGTAATAGCATTAATCTGCGATTTTTAGCAGGACTGCGACATTGCAGCGGACAGATCGGACCTCTAACTGACATTTATGACACTTGAGGGGACCAGTGACATTACTACAGTAATCAGTGCTAAAAATATGCACTGTTACTGTAATAATGACACTGGGAGGGAAGGGGTTAACCCGGGGGTGATCAAAGGGTTAAGTGTGAGCCTAGGGGAGTGTTTTCTAACTGTATGGGGAAGGTGCTTGGGAAATGAACATAGAGACCTGTAATTCTATATAGCAGGATCACAGGCGCTCTGTGATCATTTCAGAAAGAACAACGGTCAGCTGTGTTTACAACAGCAGACTGACGTTCTCTCTCAGCAGGGAGCAATCGCAGGTGCCCGGCGGCAATTGCGCCCACTGGCCCTGTGGATTGGCATCCCCGCTGCCTAGTGGTGGCCCCCAGGAGCGCTCCCACGAACTAACGTACCCATACAAAACAACAAAATATACAAGTAGGCACTTTGTACCCACTTTAATGTACAGAGAGGAAGAGGTGGGGCCTAAAGAGGAATTGGTGTGGTTTACAGATGACAGGGGGCGGATCTGAAACAGGAAGGGGTGGGTCATAGGTAAATTAGGGGGTGCACGAGTTTAGTCCGGTGTTCCGTGAAAAAACCATACCCGTGAGAAAACCATACCCTCGTCACTTCCGGTGCACCTACGGAGGGTATGGATTTCTCACAGTAGTGTGTGTAACGTTATACTTGCCTTCGTTACATTAAAACAGCTCCTCTGCTGTTTCAGACCGGAAGTGACGAGGGTATGGAATTCTAACGAGGTATGGTTTTTTAACTTTACACCGGCCTTGGGCAGCACAAAACCTAAATACACCACTGCCTGTTGGGTGACCTGTAGGTAGCTTGCAGCTAAATTCAAACTCCCGTGAGGGGGTCCTTGGTGGAAAAACAGCTGTCCCTTAAATTCTACCATCAGGTAAAGTGGTCATAATGAGGTGACGGGTCACAGGACATACACGGTTCCTGCCACCTAGTGTCTATCATCACCAGGAGGCATGTAGCTCCTACCTGAATCCATCGTCACAAGGACACAGGTGGCTACTGTTAGATTCCTTTATTGCTAGGATGCAGGTGGGTCCTTCCCATTTAGCATCCATTGTCCTTATGATGCAGCCGACTCCTGCTGCCTGGATTCCTTTGTTGCTAAGACATAGTCAGATACTGCTGTCCTGCATCCTTTGCCACCAGAACACAGGTGGCTCTTGCCTACCTAGCATCCATCGTTCCTCTGACATAGACCATTCCTGTCATTAAGAGTCCTTCTGCGCTAAGATACTGGTAGCTCTTGTCATCTAGCATTCTTTGTTGCCTAGCGTTCTTTGTTGCCTAGCGTTCTTTGTTGCTAGGACACAGGCAGCTGTTCCCTCCTAGTGTTCTCTGTTGATAGGACCCAAGCAACTATTGCCACCTATCAGTCTTTGTCGTTAGGATGTAGGCAACTCCTGGTACCTTATAGCCCCCCCCCCCCCACCGCTGCTTGTAATAATAGCCGAGCAGCTGCTTAGCCGCATGCCAAGCTGCATTTTCTAAAGCTACTAACATACTTTTTTTATTTTAACTGCTTCCTTTCCTCGTCATTGTAAAATGACAGACGGGCAGGAACCCTATTGTTCTAGGAGGACGTCATATGACTCACTCCAGCGTGATCTGTCACTGGACACAGCGGATGACTGATCACTATACCGGCCGGCTGCCAGGTTCATGTGATCACCGTGACCAATCACAGAAGTTCACATGACAGTTGTAAACCATGAATGGCTCCAGACAGCCGGCGGACGTGCCAGCTGACTGGAGACCCGATGAATAGTGATGGACGAACATCGGCCCGGGGCGGTTCGCGAACGCCAGCCGCAAATTTTCTCAAAAGTCTGCGAACCACGAGTTCACGGCGGGCCCCATTGACTTTAATGGGAGACGAACTTTAAAAACCTTTAGGTCATATTTGCAGCCACAAAAGACGTACTAGCTGTGTACAAATAGCCCCAGCACATGGACATTGTCATAACAGAAGTATTGCAATTGAAAAAGTTGCCCTAAATTTTTTTTTTTTTTTTACAGCAAAAAATATTTTTTTTTTTTCCATAAATCAGCCAGAACTGACAGCAGCCGGTAAATACATTGTCTATACATATAGGGTCCATTCTCACATCTGTAAAATGGGTCCGCATCCATTCCACAATTTGACGGAACCTTTACAAACCCATTGTTTTTAATTTCCAGTCTAAAAAATAGGCATTCACAGCAGAGGCGTAACTAGAACCTTCAGGGCCCTGATGCAAGAAACCATGAAGGGCCCCCCAGACCCCTGGCCGGGGCCCTTACCTTCAAGCCCAGGGCTCTTCCCACTAATCCTGGAGCTCTTTACACTCGTTGCATGGCCTTTTATTACGGTCCCACAGCAGGATTCTTTCACAAGTTCTGCAGTGGGCCCCCTTCCTGCAATCTTGTGGGCCCCCTTCCTGCAATCTTGGGGCCTCCCCACAGTGGTGCAATGCCAGGGTCCAGTCGCAAGTGTGACCTTTGCGATCCTGGAAGTTCACCCACTGGTTTGCTACCGGGCCCCCTGGAGCATGGGGCCCGGTAGCGATTGCAACCCCTGCAACCCCTGTAGTTACGCCCCTGATTCACAGGATAAAGAAGTAAGTGTCGGCCATTCCAGGCCCCAAAAATTAGCCCACATGGGTTTACCTGACAGCTAAGAATGTAGTATTCTGTGGCTGAAAGTACATTAGGCATTCACAGGATACAGAAGTCAGTGTCGTCCATTCCAGGCCCCAAACATTAGCCCACATGAGTTTACCTGACGGCTAAGTACGTAGTATTCTGTGGCTGAAGGTACATTAGGCATTCACAGGATACAGAAGTAAGTGTTGGCCTGTATAGGCTCCAAAAATTAGCCCACATGGGTTTACCTGACAGCTAAGTACGTAGTATTCTGTGGCTGGAGGTACATTAGGCATTCACACAGTATACAGAAGTAAGTGTCGGCCTGTATAGGCTGCAAAAATTAGCTCACATGGTTTGAACTTACAGCAAAAAACATAGTTTTTAATGGCTAGAGGTACGGTAGGCGCTCACAGTACACAGAACCGTGAGTGTCGGCCTGTATAGGCTCCAAAAATTAGCTCACATGGTTTGAACTGACAGCAAAGAACTTAGTATTTGGTGGCTGGAGGTACATTAGGCATTCACAGAAAAAATAATTGTCGGCCCTGAAAGGCCCCAAAAATTTGCCATTCAATGGACATGAAATGCCTTTTATGCCGCTGTATGCAGCGAAGCCAAGGACCAGGAATTGTTGTGGGTGGAGGAATTTCGATGAAACCTGGTCTACTGGTCACATGTGTTAAATTCCTCAGAGATCCATGCCTAATTCATTTTTATAAATGTGAGGTAGCCTACACTGTCATGAGCAAATTGTGCAAGCTCTGGCCAGAGGTCAAGCCTGCCAACCCAGTAGTCCAGGGGTTCATCACTCCTCAGAGCGTCCACATCGGCCGATAACCCGATGTAGTCGGACACCTGCCGGTCTAGGCGTTCCATCATGCTGGATCGGGAGTACAGCTGTCGATGGTTCGACTGAAAGAAGGATCTCATATCTGAAGTGACCAAGACATCTTCCAACTGCCCTCTTCTTGCAGGCGCTGTTGGATTGCTACCCGCAACTATCTCTCTGTGACTGGAAATTCCTCTGCCAGCGCACGGAAAAGCAGAATGCAGCATTTCCCGCAGCAAGGCCTGGAAGTGCTGCATTCTGACCGCCCTCTGTGATTGTGGTAACATTTCCACAATTTTGTGCTTGTACCGGGGGTCTAAGTACATTGCCACCCAGTACTGGTCCTTGGCCTTTATGCGTTTTATATAGGGGTCCCCCTTAAAACACTGCAGCATGTAGGCCCCCATTCCCACTAAACTGGAAGCGGTATAGTGGCCTGCTTCCAGCTCATTATCCAGGATAATGTCGTCCTCGTTCTCCTCCCCCCATCCACGGATAACACCAGGGATCCCAGAAAGGTTTAAAGCATGCTCTTCTTGCTCCTCCTCATCCCCCCCCAGCACCATCCTCCTCCTCTGACTCCTCTTCAGATTCCTGCTGTTGATTTGTCTCAGATTGAGTAGCACCCCCTGGGAATTCATTCAACATTGCGACTTCCTGCTCCTGCTCCTCAACGGCTTGATCAATGACACGACGCAATGCACGCTCCAGAAAGAAGGCGTAAGGTATGATGTCACTTATGGCGCCCTGGCCGTGACTGACCAGTTTGGTGATCTCATCGAATGGCCGCAGAAGTCTGCATGCGTCCCGCATGAGCAGCCACTGGCGAGGTGAAAAAAAACCAAGCTCCCCAAAACCTGTCTTGCTGCCGAGTTCGAACAGGTAGTCATTAACTGCACGCTTCTGCTGGAGCAGCCTATCGAGCATAAGCAACGTTGAGTTCCATCGCTTCGGGCAGTCACAAATAAGACGCCTGAGGGGCAGGTTGTGTCGCCGCTGAATCTCAGCAAGGCGAGCCATGGCTGTGTAAGATCTTCGGAAATGGCCCAAGATTTTTCTGGCCTGCCACAAGACGTCCTGGACCCCAGGGTATTTGGCAACGAATCGCTGCACCACCAAGTTCAGGACGTGTGCCATGCATGGCACGTGTGTGATTTTGCCCTGTTTCAGCGCGCTCAGCAGATTGGCACCGTTGTCGCACACCACTTTACCAACTGACAAATTCAGCGGTGTCAGCCACTGATCTGCCTGTGAACGCAAAGCTGAAAGGAGTGCAGGACCAGTGTGGCTCTTGGCTTCCAGGCACAACAGACACAGCATGGCAACGTCTCACCTGGCATGTGGAATAGGTTCTGGGGATCTTGGGCGGCGCAGGAGAAGAGACGGTAGCAGCGGAAGAGGAGGAGTCAGCCGAGGAGCAGAGGGAGGATGGAGAAGGAGGAGAAGAAGAGGCAGGCCTGATTGCAATCCGTGGCGGTACAACTAAATCTGCACGGGTGCCACGGGTTGCATGCTTAACGGTCGTCAGAAGGTTCACCCAGTGGGCAGTAAAAGTGATATACCTTCCCTGCCCCTGTTTGCTAGACCATGTGTCTGTGTAGATAACACCCCACTTCAATCTGTGGTATTGGGGGTCCACAGGTTTATCACACCAGTTCTACAAATAATTGTCCAGTATCTGTTGTCAATGTGTGTAGCACATTTAACACAGCAAAAGAGGCCAAATTTTTGCAGGAGTAAAATACAATCTTAGAAAAGTATACTGTTAAATAACACCCTGCTTCAATATGTGCTATTGGGGGGCCACTGGTCTATCACACCAGTTGTTCAAAAAATTGGCCAGTGAGTTTGTATCCGAGTCAACACAGCAAAAGAGGCAATATTGTTGCAGGACACAAATACACTTGTAAAAGTATACTCAGATAACACCCCACTTCAATATGTGGTATTGGGGGGCCACTGGTTTATCCCACCAGTTGTTCAAAAAATTGGCCAGTGAGTTTGGCACTGTGTGTACCAGAGTTAACTCAGCAGAGGAGGCAATATTGTTGCAGGACACAAATACACTTATGAAAGTATACTCAGATAACACCCCACGTCAATATGTTGTATTGGGGGGCCACTGGTTTATCACACCAGTTGTTCAAAAAATTGGCCAGTGAGTTTGGCACTGTGTGTACCAGACTTAACTCAGCAGAAGAGGCAATAGTGTTGCAGGACACAAATACACTTATGAAAGTATACTCAGATTGATAACACCCCACTTCAATATGTGGTATTGGGGGGCCACTGGTTTATCACACCAGTTGTTCAAAAAATTGGCCAGTGAGTTTGGCACTGTGTGTACCAGACTAAACTCAGCAGAGGAGGCAATATTGTTGCAGGACACAAATACACTTATGAAAGTATATTCAGATTGATAACACCCCACTTCAATATGTGGTATTGGGGGGGGCACTGGTTTATCACACCAGTTGTTCAAAAAATTGGCCAGTGAGTTTGGCACTGTGTGTATCAGACTTCACTCAGCAAAAAGGCAATATTGTTGCAGGACACAAGTACATTTGTAAAAGTATACTCAGAAAGGCTCCAAAAATTAGTTCACATGGTTTGAACTGACAGCAAAGAACGTAGTATAGGATTGCTAGAGGTACAGTAGGCGTTCACAGTATACACAAGTTGGTGGCGGGCTGTTTAGGCCGCAAACATGAGCTCACATGGGTTGAACTGACAGCAAAGAATGTAGTATATGATGGCTAGAGGTACAGTAGGCGTTCACAGTATACACAAGTTGGTGGCGGGCTGTTTAGGCCGCAAACATGAGCTCACATGGGTTGAACTGACAGCAAAGAACGTAGTATATGATGGCTAGAGGTACAGTAGGCGTTCACAGTATACACAAGTAGGTGGCGGCCTCTATAGGCCGCAAAAATGAGCTCACATGGGTTGAACTGACAGCAAAGAACATAGTATATGATGGCTAGAGGTACAGTAGGCGTTCACAGTATACACAAGTTGGTGGCGGGCTGTAAAGGCCGCAAAAATGAGCTCACATGGGTTGAACTGACAGCAAAGAACGTAGTATATGATTGCTAGAGGTACAGTAGGCGTTCAGAGCATACACACGTTGGTGGCGGGCTGTTTAGGCCACTAAATGAGCTCACATGGGTTGAACTGACAGCAAAGAACGTAGTATATGATTGCTAGAGGTACTATAGGCGTTCACAGTATACACAAGTAGGTGACGGTCTCTATAGGCCGCAAAAATGAGCTCACATGGGTTGAACTGACAGTAAAGAACATAGTATATGATGGCTAGAGGTACAGTAGGCGTTCACAGTATACACAAGTTGGTGGCGGACTGTTTAGGCCGCAAACATGAGCTCACATGGGTTGAACTGACAGCAAAGAATGTAGTATATGATTGCTAGAGGTACAGTAGGCGTTCAGAGCATACACACGTTGGTGGCGGGCTGTTTAGGCCGCTAAATGAGCTCACATGGGTTGAACTGACAGCAAAGAACGTAGTATATGATTGCTAGAGGTACTATAGGCGTTCACAGTATACACAAGTAGGTGACGGTCTCTATAGGCCGCAAAAATGAGCTCACATGGGTTGAACTGACAGTAAAGAACATAGTATATGATGGCTAGAGGTACAGTAGGCGTTCACAGTATACACAAGTTGGTGGCGGACTGTTTAGGCCGCAAACATGAGCTCACATGGGTTGAACTGACAGCAAAGAACGTAGTATATGATTGCTAGAGGTACAGTAGGCGTTCACAGTATACACAAGTAGGTGGCGGCCTCTATAGGCCACAAAAATGAGCACACATGGGTTGAACTGACAGCAAAGAACATAGTATATGATGGCTAGAGGTACAGTAGGCGTTCACAGTATACACAAGTTGGTGGCGGACTATTTAGGCCGCAAATGTGAGCTCACATGGGTTGAACTGACAGCAAAGAACGTAGTATATGATTGGTAGAGGTACAGTAGGCGTTCACAGTATACACAAGTTGGTGGCGGGCTGTTTAGGCCGCAAACATGAGCTCACATGGGTTGAACTGACAGCAGAGAACGTAGTATATGATTGCTAGATGTACAGTAGGCGTTCACAGCATACACAAGTTGGTGGCGGGCTGTTTAGGCCGCAAAAATGAGCTCACATGGGTTGAACTGACAGCAAAGAACGTAGTATATGATTGCTAGAGGTACAGTAGGCGTTCACAGTATACACAAGTTGGTGGCGGGCTATATAGGCCGCAAAAATTAGCTTACATGGGTTGAACTGACAGCAAAGAATGTAGTATATGATAGCTAGAGGTACAGAAAGCATTCACAGTATACACAAGTAGGTGGCGGCCTCTATAGGCCACAAAAATGAGCTCACATGGGTTGAACTGACAGCAAAGAAGGTAGTATATGATGGCTAGAGGTACAGTAGGCGTTCACAGTATACACAAGTTGGTGGCGGGCTGTTTAGCCCGCAAACATGAGCTCACATGGGTTGAACTGACACCTTTGTTTACGCTCCAACATTTGAGCCCCAGAAGCCTGCCTCTTTCCAGAACAACGTGACAACGGCATCATGGAAGGTGGAGTGTTGGACAACTGTGAGGAGACAATAGAAGGAGAAGGGGAGGAGAAGAGGCTGGACGGTGAGAGTGTGGCTTTGTGGGTTCTGACAGTTTTGCTCCCACTGGGCTTCGTGATGGGATTTCAGGTGCCTTCTTAAGGCGGTTTTCCCTTGGTGAGTGTTGGGCTTACCGCGACTTATGCGTTGACTGCAAAGGCTGCAGATGGCAACACTGGTGTCAGCAACGGACACATTAATAAAAGCCCACGCTGCAGAGCCATGTGCCAGCGTCCTGGAAGCGCCAGATGTGACTGTACATGGTTGATGGCTTGTTCCTGATACATTTGCAGTCTGCTTTCTACCTCTTCTGCAATGCAAGTTCTGCCTGCCTCTCCTCCCTATCTGCCGGTCCGTCAGTCCGCCAGTTCTACAAATAATTGGCCAGTAACTGTTGTCACTGTGTGTAGCAGAGTTAACACAGCAAAAGAGGCCAAATGTTTGCAGGACTAAAATACAATCTTAAAAAGTATAATGTTAAATAACACTACAATTCAACATGTGGCATTGGGGGGGGCGGGGGGAGGCACAGGTTTATTACACCAGTTCTACAAATAATTGGCCAGTAACTGTTGTCACTGTGTCTAGCACTGTTTACACAGCGAGAGGCCACATTTTTGCAGGACTAAAATACACTCTTAGAAATTTATACTGTTAAATAACACCCCACTTCAGTATGTGGCATTGGGGGGGAGCATTGGTGCAGCACACCAGTTCAAAAAATTGGCCAGTGAGTTTGGCGCTGTGTGTACCAGACTTCACTCAGCAAACTAGGCAATATTGTTGCATGACACAAATACACTTGAGAAAGTTTACTCAGATAACACCCCACTTTAATATGTGGCATTGGGGGGAGCATTTGTGTAGCAAACCATTTCAAAAAATTGGCCAGTGAGTTAGGCGCTGTGTACCAGACTTCACTCAGCAAACTAGGCAATATTGTTGCATGACACAAATACACTTGAAAAAGCTTACTCAGAGAACACCCCACTTCAATATGTGGCATTGGGGGTGGGGGGAGCATTGGTGTAGCACACCAGTTCAAAAAATTGGCCAGTGAGTTAGGCACTGTGTGTACCAAACTTCACTCAGCAAAATAGGCAATATTGTTGCATGACACAAATACACTTGAAATAGTTTACTCAGATAACACCCCACTTCAATATGTGGCATTGGGGGGGGGGGGGCAATTGGTCTATCACACCAGTTATAATACATTATAAGTGCTTTTTTCACTGTGTGTAGTGTTGCTGCAGAAACGCTCAGTCTCACCACCACACCTATCAATGCTGCACAGTGCACAATAATAGTACTAATACACTATAATATGCTTTCTACAAAGTGTATTATACTGTAGATTACCCCCTCCCCCCCCCCCCTTTTTAGTGCACTGCACAGCAATACCAAAAAATTTGCATCCCTTTACATGACTTTTGTGGACATTAACAGAGCGATTTGTGACTGCAGCCGATCTCTAACTGCCCCTACAGCAACCACAGGATACCTGCCCCTATAGTAAAGAGACTGTAATAGACCCTAAAAAGACATTGGAGCATTTTAAATGACTTTGGTGGACATTGACAAAGCGATTTGTGTGTGACAGCAGCCGATCTCTAACTGCCCCTAAAGCAACCACAGGATACCTCTCCCTAACCTGAAAAGAGACTGTAGAAGGCCTATACCCAAATACCAGCCCTGAAAAGGGCTTTTGTGGATCTTCACAGCGCTATATGTGTCTAGCAAACTCTCCCTAATGAGCACAGCAGACCTCTCCCTACACTGGCAGAAAGCGGAATGTGAAATGGCTGCCGGGTAAGGTCTATTTATAGGGTAGGGGGACTGTCCATGTGCTGGAATGTTTCAATTGGCTGTCCCGTTCCACCTGACGGCTATATCACGGGTCAAAGTTCTCCCCATTGTAAACAAATATGGCCACCGCGAACGACGCCATGTGTCCGTAAATTTGGCGGGTAGCGAACAAGCAAAATTCGCCGCGAACCGACCGCCGGGCGAACCGCAAGGCCATCTCTACCTGCGATCGCTCCCCGTATTCTTTCTCTGGAATGAACTCAGAGCGCCTGTGATCTTCCTATTTAGGAGTCTCTGTGTTGATTTCACAAGTCCCTTCCCCATACAATTAGAAAACACCCCCTAGGCTCACACTTGACCCTTTGATCGCCCCTGGGTTAACCCCTTTCCTGCCAGTGTCATTACAGTAACAGTGCATATTTTTAGCACTGATTACTGTAGTAATGTCACTGGTCCCCCCAAAAGTGTCAAAAATGTCAGTTAGGGGTCCGATCTGTCCACCGCTAAAAATCACAGATCGCCGCCATTACTAGTAAAAAAAATAAAATAAATAAAAATGACATAAATCTTTCCCCTAGTTTGTAGATGCGATAACTTTGGCGCAAACCAATCAATATACGCTTATTGGGATTTATTTTTTACCAAAAATATGTAGCAAAATACAAATTGGCCTAGAAGGATGAAACAATTTGATTTTTACATTTTTTTTTTTTTTTTGGAATGTTATATAGCAGAATGTGATAAATATCGTTTTTTTTCAGAGTTGTCGCTTTTTTTTTTTTTTTTTTATTAGTGCAATAAATAAAAATTGCAGAGGTGATTAAATACCACCAAAAGAAAGATCTATTTGTGGGGAAAAAAAGGGCATCAATTTTATTTGGGTACAGCGTCACATGACCACGCAATTGTCAGTTAAAGTAACGCAGTGCCGAATCGCAAAAAAATGGCCTGGTCATTAACCGGTTGCCGACCGCCGCACGACTATATACTGCGGCGGTCAGCCCCGGCCAGGCAGAGTGACGTATCGGTACGTCACTCGCCTGTCACTGACTTGCGAGCCTATCGCGGGCGGGCGCGCGCCCGCCGCGGCACGTTCACAGGCAAGTCAGTGCGTGTGACCGGCGGACTCGATGTCCGCCAGTCACACTGCGATCGCTCCTGTGAAGGGAGAAAGACAGAGCAGCTTGTGTAAACAAGCTGCCTGTCAGTTCTCCCTGTGTAAAAGTGAAGATCTGTCCGTTCTACTATGTAGAACGGTTGATCTTTGCTTTTACACCAATAGGAATGTCCCTACACAGTTAGAATCACGCCCCTAGGACACACTTAACCCCTCCCTGTCCAATAAAGTTAACCCCTTCCCTGCCAGTGTCATTTTTGCAGTAACAGTGCATATGTATAGCACTGATTACTGCAGTAATGTCACTGGTAACCCCAAAAGTGTCAAAAATGTCAGTCAAGGGTCCGATCTGTCCGCCGCAATGTCGCAGTACCGAAAAAAATCGCAGATCGCCGCCATTACGCGTTAAAAAAAAAAAAAACAAAAATGACAAAAATCTTTCCCTTTGTTAGTAAACGCGATAACTTTTGCGCAAATCAATCAAAATACGCTTTTTGCGATTTTTTTTTACCAAACATAGGTAGCATAAAACAAATTGGCTGAAAAATGTTAAAAAATTTTGATTTTTACTTTTTTTTTTGGGGAATTTCATATAAAAAAATGTGAAAAATATTGTTATTTTTGCAAAATTTACGCTCTTTTTTTGTTTATAGCGCGTGATCAAAAAATCGCACAGGTGATCAAATACCACCAAAAGAAAGCTCTGTTTGTGGGAAAAAAAGGACGTCAAATTCGTTTAGGTACAGCGTCGCACAACCGCGCAATTGTCCGTTAAAGTCAAGCAGTAAAAAAGCGCAAAAAAAACCCTGGTCCTTTAGCAGCCAAATCCTCCGGGGCTTAAGTGGTTAAGGGGGTAAAACCTTCCGGTCTAGAAGTGGTTAAAGTACTAACCTATGGAGAGATAAATGTAGCATAGGCTGATTAGTGTTGATTGTCATAGTTAGTATTTGATTATAATTCCTCTTAACTGCTTTATGACTGCCCGTACAGCCGCTCCCATGTACGGCGCTCGTGAGCACGAGGCTAGGGGGCGAGCGCGCGCCACCAGCGGCACGCTCCCGCCCCCGCTCGTCAGCAGGGAAGCCAATGCAGCGGGCCGGTGGCTCCAATTGCCGCCTGACACCCGCGATCGTTCCCTGCTGAGAGAGAAGAATGGTTGACTGTTGTAAAGACAGCTGACCGTTCTTCTCTCTGGAATGATCACAGAGCTCATGTAATCCTTCTATATAGGATCACATGTCTCTATGGTCATTTCAGAAGCCCCGCCCCCATACAGTTAGAATCACCCCCCTAGGCTTACATTTAACCCCTTGATCACCCACAGGGTTAACCCCTTCCCTGCCAGTGTCATTATTACAGTAACAGTGCATATTTTTAGCACTGATTACTGTAGTAATGTCACTGGTCCCCCCCAAAAGTAAAAAGGGGGGGGATTAACCGCGCTAGAGGAATAAAACGAACAAGCAGCAACTTCAAGTGTGACCACACCCTAAAGAAATTTTGTAAATCAAGTTGCGCTAAATGTGATCTATGGAGGTATAAAGTCCACAAAAGTCCCAATATTGATGACAGATGAAGAAGTATCCTGGGTAAGATCCTGAACCCGACTCCCTTAAGAGTGTATGCTTACCAGAATAAGGTAAGAATGAAGCGGATAAGCTTTATCTTGTCACTTTGATAGAAGATCCAGGCCCGTGTGAGCAGTGAACTCAGAGGTCATTGGATCATGAAAAAAATATAAACAAACGCAATAGCGTAAAACCCAACAACTTAGTGTATTATCACCATTAGTGTGACTTGAAAAAGGAAATTGGGAAGTGTGTAATTAGAGCTGCCACCAAGATAGCTTAGTAGAAGCAAAAAGTTGAGGGATATATAACCCTAACAAAAGAAATGCGGATAAGTGCAAAAAATGTTCCAGTTGGAGTTGCCTCTTACCAGACAAAAATATTATAAAGCCCAAGTGAAGGATAACAATATTAAAGATGTGTGTTGGACCATCACCAGCTAGATCAGCCTCTTACCGAATGAAAGTTAAAGCAAGTGTGTAGAAATCAATCCAAGTGACACAGGATGCAATGCTAGGAATCACCAATAGGGGTCGCCTCTTACCAGATATTGGACTCAGTCAAGCTTGTATGGTAGTCAATAGGCAGGGTCCAACCATGAAATATGGGACAAATCCTCGCTTTCAACCATGGAAATCCCCAATCTCCCAGCGCTCCATCCTCTCCCTCTTTCTCGAAAGAGGGAGAGGACGGAGCGCTGGGAGATTGGGGATTTCCATGGTTGAAAGCGAGGATTTGTCCCATATTTCATGGTTGTCCCCAATCTCCCAGCGCTCCATCCTCTCCCTCTTTCTCGAAAGAGGGAGAGGACGGAGCGCTGGGAGATTGGGGATTTCCATGGTTGAAAGCGAGGATTTGTCCCATATTTCATGGTTGGACCCTGCCTATTGACTACCATACAAGCTTGACTGAGTCCAATATCTGGTAAGAGGCGACCCCTATTGGTGATTCCTAGCATTGCATCCTGTGTCACTTGGATTGATTTCTACACACTTGCTTTAACTTTCATTCGGTAAGAGGCTGATCTAGCTGGTGATGGTCCAACACACATCTTTAATATTGTTATCCTTCACTTGGGCTTTATAATATTTTTGTCTGGTAAGAGGCAACTCCAACTGGAACATTTTTTGCACTTATCCGCATTTCTTTTGTTAGGGTTATATATCCCTCAACTTTTTGCTTCTACTAAGCTATCTTGGTGGCAGCTCTAATTACACACTTCCCAATTTCCTTTTTCAAGTCACACTCATGGTGATAATACACTAAGTTGTTGGGTTTTACGCTATTGCGTTTGTTTATATTTTTTTCATGATCCTGGATCTTCTATCAAAGTGACAAGATAAAGCTTATCCGCTTCATTCTTACCTTATTCTGGTAAGCATACACTCTTAAGGGAGTCGGGTTCAGGATCTTACCCAGGATACTTCTTCATCTGTCATCAATATTGGGACTTTTGTGGACTTTATACCCCCCCAAAAGTGTCAAAAATGGCAGTTAGGGGTCCAATTTGTCCGCCGCAATGTCGCAGTCCCGCTTAAAATCGCAGATCGCCGCCATTACTAGTAAAAAAAAAAAACAATAAAAATGACATAAATCTTTCCCGTAGTTAGTAGACGCGATAACTTTTGCGCAAACCAATCAAAATTCGCTTATTGCGATTTTTTTACCAAAAATATGTAGCAGAAAACAAATTGGCCTGAAATGTTAAAAAATTTTGATTTTTAATTTTTTTTTGAGAATGTCATATAGCAGAATGTGAAAAATATTTTGTTTTTCAAAATTGTCGCTATTTTTTTGTTTATAGCGCAAAAAAAAAAAAATCGCACAGGTGATCAAATACCACCAAAAGAAAGCTCTATTTGTGGGGGGAAAATAAAGGACATCAATTTTATTTTGGTACAGCGTCGCACGACCGAGCAATTGTCCGTTAAAGTAACGCAGTGCCGAATCACAAAATAGGGCCTGGTCAGGAAGGGGGCAAATCCTTTCCGGTCTTAAAGTGGTTAATATTACCAATTAATAATTAATTATTATTCATATTATTAATATTGGTATTAATAATACCAATATTTGTCATGTTAATGTACCAACTCTCTTTGTACCACCATTTTCTGTTTCTTTTCAATAAAAGTTTGTATACAAAAACAAAATAAAGTGGTTAATATTATGCATTTTAGTTACAGTTAGGTATAATGCTATCTTGCACTGATGGTAACCATCTCATACTCACGTCATCCAACTCATAAATAGGCAAGGCTCTGCTTCATAAAGCAATGCCAAGTGACAACGGTTTATGTCTGTAAATAGTTTTTTTGTAATCAATCAAATCTAATAAATTAGCTTCTAGATCCCCCTCTTGTGGCATGCCATGCTTGCTCTTTGACCCATACTTAATCCTGATGAAAAGTCTCCCGTATAAGTGGGATTAAGTCACTCTCTTACCATGTTAGCGGAGTATTACAAACATCTGGGCAATGATGCAAGTGAAATTAAACTGTTTGCCCTCTAAGTATTTGTAAAGTCTAATGTACAGCATAGCAACAGGAAAAAAATAAAATAAAATAAATCAGGGACAAGGGCATAATCGTATGAGATGGGATCCTGTTAAAAAATTATTTTAGGACCCTGATTCTCCGACACACATATTAAAAGCAATCCTACTTAAAGTGAATGTATGCTGTTTTTTTTTTTTTAACCTACACTATATTACCAAAAGTATTGGGACGCCTGCCTTTACACGCGCATTACTGCGCACCAGTGCACAAAGTAAGATCCATCCAGTGAGTTTGGAGTGGAGGAACTTAACTGGCCTGCACAGAGTCCTGATCTCAACCTGACAGAACATCATTGGGAGGAATTAGAGTGAAGACTGTGAGTCAGGCCTTCTCGTCCAACATCAGTGCCTGACCTCACAAATGCGCTTCTGGAAGAATGGTCAAACATTCCCATAGACACAATCCTAAACCTTGTGGACAGCCTTCCCAGAAGAGTTGAAGCTGTTATAGCTGCAAAGGGTGGGCCAACTCAATATTGAACCCTACGGACTAAGACTGGGATGCCATTAAAGTTCATGTGTGTGTAAAGGCAGGCGCCGCAATGCTTTTGGTAATATAGTGTATTTTTCTATATTATGGCCAGGACTGCAAAATTCAAAATTTTAAAATCTATTTTTCTATCTAGTCAGGTAAATAGGTGATAATACACATGTCTATTGTGTTGTCTTTTGTTTACAGAGCCCAAAAGTTCAAGAGGAAATTTACTCAAACATGTGAATGACCATCTTTGGGACTATTCCCTTATAAGAGGGCTTTGTCTGAGGTTTCAATCCGCCAGAGAGAACCTGAAGTCAGAGAGAAACTGCTCTATCTGCACTAACTTAACTCTGTGAATCATAGCTGTCATATACTAAAGCCATTTACACCTGTGGACCCAAGGGTTTGTAAGCCACCGCTCAAACAATAATGCACAGAAATTGGACCACAGCAACTTGGAGATAAAATAACTAAATGTTTTAGGGCAATGCAAACAAAAATGGGGCAAATAAACATGTAGTTACATAGACTTGAAGGGTAACTCCACTTTTGTGGGAAAAAAATAGCAAATAAAAAAAAAAAAACAATATAGCGTATACAATTGTGACACAAATCATATTGTAGTTGAATGTTATTAAAAATTACCTTTCCTTTTTCAATCTGCAGCTGTTGTAATTTTCTGAAAATGCACTGCAATATGGCCACCTGGAGCTGTTCTGTACACAGAATATACACTGACCACACCCCCAGAAACATAATTTCCTGCTTGTGTGATTGGCTCGCTAATTTTCCCAGAAGTCTGTCTAAGATACAAGACAGATTTCTGGCATCCCGGCAAAAAAAAAATGTAATTTTTGGTGAGATACTCCCAATAGGAACACGTCTAAAGGGATGCAGGCGCAGCAGATTTCCTCATTAGAGCTCTGCTGCTGCCACAGCTGATAGATAATTATGAAACCACTCCCATTAGACCCACTCAGCACAGAGGAACAAACAAGGATTTCTTCAGAATAACAAAAGGTAGGAATCTGCAACAAAGTTTGTTACAATCCTTGCAATGTACAGAAATCACCCAGAGGGGAATGTTTTTTTCTCAACAAAAGTGGAGTTACTCTTTAAGATGGCTATAAAGGGTGAAATTATCTATTACTCACTAGCTGGCACTCAAAGGTTATAGCAAGACTAAATTAACCTACAACTGGATAACTAAAGTCTCTGAACAACCTCAACAAGTTCAGAAGATTCGAAAGGGTCCTGGTGTACAACCCCAACAGCCGGCGGGTGTACACGTTTCTAGTATGGAGGTGGTAGATAGTACCTGGTGCCTAGTAGTGTTGGCTGGTTTTCAGTGGGGCCCTTCTTTATGTGGTGCACTGTCCCTTTAAAAACTACAATTCCCATCATACCTAATAAGGCCTGCACAATGAGTCCTCTCTGATGCTCCGCTCTCCCTCCCTGCCCTGTCCGTATCGAATCCGACTGCCAGGTGGAAGGGGGGAGAGTAGAGGAGTGAGCAGGGAATGACACAGTACCTGCGCTGTACACAGATCCCTGTGGGGGGGGGGGGATTGGAGACCTCACCCCTCCCAAGTCAGGAATCAGCAGCAGGGATGGCCAGATCTGCGTGGCTACACTTGGGAAACTGAGACCAGGCTGTAAATGCTTTAAGTCAGATTTATCTACAGTGAAACTAAATCTATCCAAACACCAGCACACAGCAAAAACTTAAGTGAACCAAAAACACAGTGACAGAATACCTAACTAATCAACAAAAAGCCTAACTAACAACCAACTACATACAATAATATTCAATAGTATACAAAATAGGGAAAATAGAAAAGCAGGGGAAAACAAAAGATGCAGGAAGCAGATGGAAAGGGGGAACCAAAGCTCCGGAGCAAGGGAGGGCAAGTACATAGTAGCAGGGTACATGGGAAAAGGGTACAGGACAGGAGCATGATCAGCAATACACTGGGGCGAGAGGTATTTTTAGGGGAGGACCTAAATACACTCCCAGCAGCCAGCAATCGGTGGAAACTGTTTACTGGGAGACACCTGAAGCTACAACCTTCCACTCTGGGAAGCACAGTGCCACTAGCAGGTGATCCAGCTCCTGACATTTGCCAAAGCCTCTGGGCTCCAGAACCCAGAACCAAAACCAGAGGACACTAAAAACCAGTTTCCTCTGTATGACATAAGCACCCTTGAGCCTCACAACCTGGAAACTTACTTTAACTATAGTTTCCCCTTAAGATGTCATTCTAAAACAATAATCAGTGCTTCGCATGCTAAAGGGTTCTATTATTTAACACCAAATTTATGTCAGATACATATCAAAAAATTGAAAATACTATTTCAGTTTTAGGACCTATTTACACTGTTGTATTTGGCACATTTAAATGCAGAACAAAACAAGACATAAAAGTATGAGATGTGTAGTATCATAGTTAATGGTCAGTGTTCTCTTACAGAATATCTTTTTAACCAGAAAAATATGTTGCTGGATTTGAACAAAAACACATCTTCCACAGACACAAAAACAGGAACTGATGTTGGAGGGAAGGCCTGGCTCCCAGTCTCCGCTTAAATTCATCCCAAAGTTGTTCTATAGGGTTGAGGTCAGGACTCTGTGCAGGCCAGTCAAGTTCCTCCACCCCAAACTCACTCACCCATGTCTTTATGGACCTTGCTTTGTGCACTGGGGCGCAGTCATGTTGGAACAGGAAGGGACCATCCCCAAACTGTTCCCACAAAGTTGGGATCATGAAATTGTCCAAAATGTCTTGGTATGCTGACGCCTTAAGAGTTCCCTTCACTGGAACTAAGGGGCCAAACCCAAGCCCTGAAAAACAACCCCACACCATAATTCCCCCCCCCCCCCCCCACCAAATGATTTGAACAAGTGCACAAAGCAAGGTCCATAAAGACATGGATGAGTGAGTTTGGGGTGGAGGAACTTGACTGGCCTGCACAGAGTCCTGACCTCAACATGATAGAACATCTTAGGGATGAATTAGAGCGGAGACTGCGAGCCAAGCCTTCTCATCCAAGCCTGACCTCACAAATGCACTTCTGGAAGAATGGTCAAACATTCCCATAGACACACTCCTAAACCTTGTGGACGGCCTTCCCAGAAGAGTTGAAGCTGTTATAGCTGCAAAGGGTGGGCCGACTCAATATTGAACCCTATGGACTAAGCCTGAGATGCTATTAAAGTTCATGTGCGTGTAAAGTCAGGTGTCCAAATACTTTTGGTAATATAATGCATGTAACGTGTCCTGCCAATGGGCTTTGCATTGTGTTTTTTATGCTACGGTGCATTGGCAATCCATTTAAGAAATCTCTGTAGGGACATGGTAAACAAAATCATTGATAACTTTATAGGCCTGTAGATTTATAATCTAATTTATTTTGGAGCACCATTGCACCACTCCCCATTACAATCTGTTTATTTTCTTTCAACAATTTGAGTGCCCTCTGTTCACGCCCATTCACATTTTCCTTTTTTATACAGGGAACTTTGCTCATTTATACAGCTCAGGAGTATATTTTATCAGTGAGTATAAGGCTTCCTCTGATTGGCAGAGGTGATAATTGCAATGCCCCACCACCTTGGCCAAGAAGCATGTAGCTTATTTCTATTTAGTTTTGACAGCAGACGGGAAGTTGCCCATATTGCTATTGGAACACAGTGTCACAAACTGTATGTAGCTAATACTACTACACAGAGGCGTAACTAGAACCTTCAGGGCCCCGGTGCAAGAAACCCTGAAGGGCCCCCCCAGACCCCTTCCCTTCAAGCCTGGGGCTCTTCCCACTGATCCTGGGGCCCTTTACTCTCGTTGTGGGGCCCTTTATTACGGTCCCTTTCACAAGTTCTGCAGTGCGCCCCCTTCCTGCCATCTTGGGGCCTCCCCACGGTGGTGGAATGCCAGGGCCCGGTTGCAAGTGTGACCTTTGCGATCCTGGAAGTTCACCCACTGGTGTCAGTCGTTTTTATTTTTTGGTATTTGTATTATTTTTTATCATTTTATTTTATTTTTTTACAGTGTCACTGACTATGACTCTGTCCATTCAGAAAAGGAAGGAGCTGGTAAATTACATATTTACCGACCCCTTCCTGGTTCTCTATTGTGACACATCCCCTGCAGCATCCGGCAGGAGAGGGGAGGGAGCACAGTGGGGGGGGACCAGAGGAGCACACAGGGGCCCAGAGACAGCAGAACACAAGTGAACTGGATAGGAGGAGTGGCTGGGGCAGCATACAGAGGAACCAATCTCCTCCATTTTCCTAATGCAGCTACAGGAGGAAAAAGGAGAACAGTGATTTCTCTACATGCTGCCCCCGCCGCCCCTCCTATCCAGGTGTACTGGGGAGCCGCAGAGGCCCCCTGGAGCATGGGGCCCGGTTGCAATTGCAACCCCTGTAATTACGCCCCATGCTACTACAGTTTATTAAAGCGTGCACACAATGGATGCATAGTTACAGTACTGTGAAGGGCTGTCAGTGCAGCTGCCTCTACTCCAGCCCACCCAGCTGACTTTACTGACCACTACTGTCTTTAAGGGGGACTAGCTACTTGTGGCAGTCTCCCCCCTTGGTTAGTCCCACCAGTGTTGAATTATTCACTCCTCTCTTTGCTCCCATGCCTCCAAGAAAGCCTCCTCCGTTTGTAGCACCCTCCTAGATAGGTGGTAGGAAGTTAAAAGCGTTGTTATGCTCCATCTGCTTATAAGGGGAGCCTGATCTGTTAGTTATGCCTGTTACATGTGTCCATGTGTGATTCACTGGGTCTGAGGGAGTGTCCCCACTGCATCCAATAGGGGAGCCTGTTGGACAGTGAAGGAAACCCAGCCAGTGACTGTTGGTTGTATAGACTCGATAAGTGTTCGGGGAACACTAAAGAGACCCTGGGAGGGTCCCAGGTCCCGAGTGACCTGATAGGTTTTAAAAATCTATAGACATAGATGGGATCTATGAGATATTGAAATATTACAAAGCCAAGGTATTCAACAGTGACACACAGGCTTTTGTGACAGTCCCAGTGGGAGGGTACCACTGCAGTGCATCCTGGGATTGACCATAAAAGCCAAGGGCACATGTGACAGGGCGTCTTTGGCAGGAAGCAGAGTCCCAGGAGGAGGGTGACGGCTGTCTTTCCTCCTGCAGTCAGAGGAAAGTGGTCATAGGCAGTCAGTCTGGTGAGCCAGGTGTGGAGCTGAGCCTTGAGGATCCTGGAAAGCTGATGGTGGAGCTGCAGGCAGAGTCACCTTGGAAAAACAGTGTCCGTGAGTAGCAGGGGGCTTGCCAAGGGGTCTGCCCAGGAAAGGGGACCCCTCCAGTGAAGTCAGAGGACAAAAGGTTAGCTCACACAGTAAGAGAGAGTAAAGGGGGTGCCAAGTAGAACCCTGAAGAGTAAGGATAAAAGGGGGTGCCAAGCAGGGCCCTGAAGAGTAATCCACTATATAATTCACCTTTCAAATACTTCACTTCAGTGGCAAGGTGAAGCAGCAGCCTTGCCGCACTCAATATAGCTAGAAGTCCTAAAGTTGTGCATAGTTCATCCATTTGGAGTATCCCACTCATCCCTTCTCCCATCCCAAGTTCTAAATAAAACAACAAAAAATCCAAACCCTCTAGACTGTTTCCTGACTGAGCCAGACGCTTAAAGTGATAAGAATTTACAAGTTGTTGCTATAACCCAGGGTAATCCGCTTCAAGCAGCTCCCAAGGGAGTAGTGCTACATGTTTTTGGCAGGATCCTTGCATCACCCAAGCCCTGGCCCAAGGTGGGACTGTCATGGTCTTACCTTCTTGCTGTTCTCCTTCGTTTGACATGTGCTGGCGGCCATCTTGGTTTCTGGGTTTCTTGTAGCCTCCCACCCTGCGGCTCCTCCTTCCCACTGGGAGGAGCTGGATGCCTAGCTCATATATATAGGAGGTCTGTGGCTTCAGTTCCTTGCTTGGTCCTCCTGTGTTCACATGCTTCTAAGACTGCTGCTGCTTCTGGTCCCTGATCCTGGCTTCGTCTGACTACCCTGCTGGTTCCTGATCCTGGCTTCGTCTGACTACCCTGCTGGTTCCTGATCCTGGCTTCGTCTGACTACCCTGCTGGTTCCTGATCCTGGCTTCGTCTGACTACCCTGCTGGTTCCTGATCCCGGCTTCGTCTGACTACCCTTCTGGTTCCTGACCTCTGGCTTCGCAAGGACTCTGCCTCGGTTTCGCCATCCGTTTGGACTTTTGCTTTACAGCTTGATTTTCAATAAAGCCTTCTTATTTTCACTTATCTGTTGTTGTACGTCTGGTTCATGGTTCCGTGACATTAGGACCAAGCCATGAATTCTGACGGTACAGGGCCATCCTCGCTACCCACGCTGGTTGCCAGACTTGATCAGCAGGATCACCTGTTGGGTCGGTTCACCGTGGCGTTGCAAACCTTGCTTGAACGCACGGCTCATTTCGCTCCCGTTGCCGATGGGTCGGTTGTCGCTCCTGGGTCCGCTCCTACTGCCGCTCCGGTTGTTGCGCCAGAGTCTACCCCGACACCTGTTGTTGCGCCTGCGGTGTTTCGGGGTATGACCGGTTCTGCCCCCCTTCCACAGCGCTTTGGGGGAGAGCCAACTCAGTGCCGAGGTTTCCTTAACCAGGTGGGCATTTATTTCGAGTTGCTGCCACATGCCTTTCCTACTGAGAGATCAAAGGTGGGCTTCTTAATTTCGCTGCTCTCGGACAAGGCCTTGTCCTGGGCCAGCCCTTTATGGGAGAACAACAATCCGGTGGTTGCCGAGTTTTCCGGTTTTGTTGCTTCTCTTCGGAGGGTATTCGATGTGCCGGCTCGTGCTGCCTCTGCTGCGAAGCTCCTTATGTCCATCAGACAGGGTTCACGATCCGTAGCTGAATACGCCATTGAGTTTCGTACCCTGGCAGCAGAGGTGGGCTGGAATAATGAGGCTCTGGTCGCTGCTTTCTCTCATGGTCTCTCGGATGCCTTGAAGGATGAGGTTGCAGCTAAGGACCTACCAGTGGAGCTCGAGTCTCTTATTTCTTTCTTGATTTTGATTGACACCAGACTCAGGGAGAGACCTTCCTTTAAGGAGAGTCTGCGGAGGCCTCCTAACAGATTGGCACCTACCTTTGCTGTCCCACCCGTGCCTCCCTCTCCTCCCACGCCTCCTGGGGATGACTTGGCTGGGGGTGAACCCATGCAGCTGGGCTTTGCTCGCCTGTCCGAGGGGGAGAGGGTACTCCGAAGACGCGAGGGTTGATGCATGTACTGTGGTCTCGGTGGGCATTTTTGTTTGGCATGTCCGAACCGTCCGGGAAACGCTCGCACCTGAGATCCTGTCGGGGGCAGATCTTGGGTGGAGTCTCCTCGTCCCCGGTTTCCCGTGTTGACAAACCACTGATCACTGTTGTCCTCTCCTGGGTCGGGGGCTCAGTGACGACCCAGGCGTTTGTGGACTCTGGTGCTGGTGGTTTGTTCATTGATAGTGTGTTCGCTGCCGCCAATTCCATTCCTCTGCAGGCCCGGGGTTCTCCACTGGCTCTTGAGGCGATAGACGGCAGACCCCTTCTGCCGCCACACGTGACTCATGAGACCCTTCCAGTGGGGATAGCCATTGGTGCCGTTCACAGAGAGTCGGTCTGCTTCCAGGTTATTTCGTCTCCACACTACTCGGTGGTCTTGGGGTACCCCTGGCTCCAGAAGCATAATCCGACTTTCGATTGGAGATCGGCCGAGATCCTCTCGTGGTCACCGCAGTGTGGGGCTAGTTGCATCCATGGGCCTGTCAAGTTGCTGTGTACTTCCTCGGACTCTCTGTTGCCTCCTGAATACGAGGAGTACCGGGATGTATTCGATAAGGTGCGCGCGGTTGCCCTACCTCCGCACCGCCCATACGATTGTGCCATCGAGTTACAACCTGGTGCCGTTCCTCCTCGTGGCAAGGTCTATCCACTGTCGGTAGCGGAGAATGAGGCCATGGAGGAGTACGTGAAGGAGGCGCTTTCACGCGGACACATTCGCAAATCCTCGTCCCCGGCAGGGGCTGGATTTTTCTTTGTGAAAAAGAGGGGCGGTGAGTTGAGGCCTTGCATCGATTACAGGGGTCTCAATCGCATCACGATCAAGAACGCTTACCCGATACCCTTGATTTCCGAGCTGTTCGATTGCCTTAAAGGGGCCACGGTCTTTACCAAACTCGACCTGAGGGCGGCATATAACCTCGTAAGGATCAAGGCGGGCGATGAGTGGAAGACCGCGTTTAACACAAGGACCGGTCATTATGAATCCTTGGTTATGCCCTTTGGGTTGTGCAATGCGCCCGCAGTCTTTCAGGAATTCATTAACGATGTTTTCCGTGACCTGTTGCAGCAATGTGTGGTGGTCTATTTGGATGACATCTTGGTATATTCTGAATCCATGGAGACCCACATTCTGGATGTCAGACGAGTGTTGCAACGGTTACGAGAGAACAAGCTGTTCGGTAAGCTTGAGAAATGCGAATTTCACCGATCCCAGGTAACCTTCTTAGGTTACATCATTTCCGCTGAGGGGTTCTCCATGGATCCTGAGAAGGTTTCGGCTGTCTTACAGTGGCCCCAGCCCAGTGGTCTCCACTCCCTGCAGCGCTTTTTGGGCTTCGCCAATTATTATCGGAAGTTCATCAGGGACTTTTCCATGCTAGCCAAGCCTCTCACGGATCTGACCAGGAAGGGCAGTAATTCCCAGGTCTGGCCGCTCGAGGCCATCCGAGCTTTTGAGGCTCTAAAGTCCGCCTTTGTGTCGGCTCCGATTCTGTCGCATCCCAACCCTGGGTTGCCCTTTGTCCTCGAGGTGGACGCGTCTGAGACGGGAGTAGGCGCCTTTCTGTCTCTGCGTAGAACACCAGAGGGTCCTCTGCTTCCTTGTGGGTTTTACTCCCGGAAACTGTCTTCCGCGGAGTGCAACTATCAGATTGGTGACAGGGAGTTATTGGCCATTGTGCAGGCCCTTAAAGAATGGAGGCACTTGCTCGAGGGTTCGGTGGTTCCGGTCCTCATCCTGACGGACCACAAGAATCTGACCTACCTTTCTGAGGCCAAGAGATTGACACCACGTCAGGCCAGATGGGCTCTGTTCTTGTCACGTTTTAATTACGTGGTCTCCTACCTACCCGGTTCCAAGAACATCAGGGCGGATGCCTTATCACGGCAGCACTCCGACCTGTCCAGGGAGGAGTCGATTCCGACTTCGGTCATACCTCCGAATCAGATCCTGGCCGCCATTCGCACCAGCCTGACCTCTCCCCTGGGTGAGCAGATTTTGGCGGCTCAATCTGGTGCTCCCTCTGGGAGACCCAACGGCAGATGTTTTGTGCCTGAGGAGTTGCGCTCTCGGTTGTTGCGAACCTACCATAACTCCAAGACCGCGGGGCATCCTGGAAAGAATCAGCTGTCCTGGGCTGTTTCACGTCTGTTCTGGTGGCCTTCCCTATGTTCCGACATCGCCGCATATGTAGCGGCATGCTCCGTTTGTGCCCAGAGTAAGTCCCCTCGGCACCTTCCGTTGGGCCTTCTGCAACCCATAGCCACCGGGGAGCGCCCATGGTCACACCTGGGGATGGATTTCATTGTGGACCTCCCTGCATCCCGAGGCCATACGGTCATTCTCATGATTGTGGATCGATTTTCCAAAATGTGCCACTGTGTTCCTCTCAAGAAGTTACCCTCTGCACAGGAGTTGGCCACGATTTTTGCCAGGGAGGTCTTCCGGTTGCACGGTTTGCCCAAGGAGATTGTGTCGGATCGGGGGAGTCAGTTTGTGTCCAGGTTCTGGCGCGCCTTTTGCTCCCAGTTGGGGATTCATCTCTCCTTCTCCTCGGCCTACCACCCTCAGTCCAATGGGGCCGCAGAACGATCCAATCAGGCCTTGGAGCAATTCCTTCGTTGCTATGTCTCCGATCACCAAGACAATTGGGTTGACCTCCTGCCTTGGGCTGAGTTTGCCAGGAACACGGCGGTGAACTCTTCCTCTGGGACGTCTCCCTTCATGGCCAATTATGGGTTCCAACCTGCCGTGTTACCGGAGGTATTCTCTCCCCAGGATATTCCGGTTGTGGAGGATCACCTTTCCGTCCTACGTGCTTCTTGGGTACAGATCCAGAGGTCCCTTGAGGTCTCTGCGCAGCGCCAGAGACTCCAGGCTGATCGCAGACGAGCGCCTGCTCCTTCCTACCAGGCCGGAGACCGTGTATGGTTGTCCACCCGCAACCTCAACCTTCGAGTGCCCACTCCCAAGCTGGCGCCTCGCTTTGTTGGTCCCTTCCGAGTGCTTCGCAGGGTAAACCCGGTAGCCTATGCCCTTGCGCTTCCTCCTGGCATGCGGATCTCCAACGTGTTTCATGTCTCCCTGTTGAAGCCACTGGTGTGTAATCGTTTCACTTCCTCGGTTCCTCGGCCTCGTCCGGTCCAAGTGGGCAATCGTGAGGAGTATGAGGTGAGCAATATCCTGGACTCACGCCTGGTCCGCGGTCGGGTGCAGTTTTTGGTTCATTGGCGTGGTTATGGTCCAGAGGAGCGTTCCTGGGTTCCCTCCGCAGATGTCCATGCTCCTGCCTTGCTCCGAGCCTTCCACGCACGCTTCCCTCAGAAACCGTTCTTTACTCCGCGGAGGAGGGGCCCTTGAGGGGGAGGTACTGTCATGGTCTTACCTTCTTGCTGTTCTCCTTCGTTTGACATGTGCTGGCGGCCATCTTGGTTTCTGGGTTTCTTGTAGCCTCCCACCCTGCGGCTCCTCCTTCCCACTGGGAGGAGCTGGATGCCTAGCTCATATATATAGGAGGTCTGTGGCTTCAGTTCCTTGCTTGGTCCTCCTGTGTTCACATGCTTCTAAGACTGCTGCTGCTTCTGGTCCCTGATCCTGGCTTCGTCTGACTACCCTGCTGGTTCCTGATCCTGGCTTCGTCTGACTACCCTGCTGGTTCCTGATCCTGGCTTCGTCTGACTACCCTGCTGGTTCCTGATCCTGGCTTCGTCTGACTACCCTGCTGGTTCCTGATCCCGGCTTCGTCTGACTACCCTTCTGGTTCCTGACCTCTGGCTTCGCAAGGACTCTGCCTCGGTTTCGCCATCCGTTTGGACTTTTGCTTTACAGCTTGATTTTCAATAAAGCCTTCTTTTTTTCACTTATCTGTTGTTGTACGTCTGGTTCATGGTTCCGTGACAGGGACAACCCCCTCCCCAGACTAGGGGGTACCCAACAAGGCTACTGACAGCCCCCTCAACACTGCATCTCCATCACACACCCGACTGCCCCTGCTGGCACCACCCATCAACTCCCTGCCAGGCCCACTCTCGGGAACTGGCTAGAGACCTCCAAACATGCAGATCAGCCCCTCCTTGTCTCCACCCACCATCTTCCAGAACGTTCCCCAAAACCCGGAGACAGGGGGAAGGCACCAGAGAGCTGCAGAGGTAAGCCATCCAGCCCTAAATGCCAATAACCCCAATCCAAGTGCAGACTAACAATTTTACAGCATGTCAGAGTATGGTTCACTTGCTGTACTTCCACCACTAGAGGGTGCTATATAAGATTGCTGAAATCCGGACAATGTATAGCATTCACATGTAGGGGATTATTCTTTTTTTTTTTTTTTTTTCAATAAAATGAAGTTTCAATTTAAAATTATTCATTCTACTATTTTGTTTTCTAAAACAAAGAAGAGATGGTCAAAAAAGTCACCTATTTCAATTCATAGACCTTTGCCAAAAAACATCTCTTGGACCGAAGACTAAATACGTCTTGACATTAAATGTTTTCAGCATTCGATCACCATGTCCTAGGGGCATGTTAGATTCAGATTTTTTTTTTTTTTTTTTGTAAATGATGGGTGGTGTGTGCTTGCTGTTGAGCAGACAACATCTAGTGATTCTGAAAAATGATGCTATGAGGTGTTGCTAGCGCCGCTGTCATTCTGACCTTCTTCATTGTCAGGAAACTTAACTAAAGAATGTGCCCAGGGCCCTCCAAAAGTGTTTGCATATGTTTGGTCATCAGCTGTAAATGCATACATCTTATTATGGCATTGAAGGCACATGTGTTTATCGGGAGAATGAAAGTGAACCTGTGAAGAACATGGGAATTGCCTTTACGAACTTGCATTTAACCCTTTTACTGTTACTGCAGCTAAGTGTGTGTGTATCTTTTACAAGCTGATCACTTTTACTGACCCCTGAAAGAGTGACCCACCCTCTTCGACCCCTCGCCATGCTTCCTCGGCTCTACTTTCCCACCTGTGGGCCAAGGACCCACAGGCCAAGTGGCTTAGGTGCAGCATTGTGTGGCGGCAGTAAAGACACAGAGTCCGAGTTCAGCAGTAACAGTGTATTGAAGAACAGTGTGGCAAAAGCAACAGGCCCAGTGGGAAACACACTCCACCGGAGCCACTTACAACTGAGGCAGCAGTAGACCTATGAGGTGCAGTCTCGAAGATGCCAACAGCGTCTGCCACAGAGGGGCAGAATGCAGGCTGGCTGGTTCACACCCAAAAGAGAAGGCTTCCTGAAAGGTAGACATAGCCCCTGCACTGTCCCTGCTCCTCTGGAACCTTTCCCTGTCTCTCGTACTTTCCCTGACAGATGAGGTTCCTTTCCTTATGCTAGCCACTTGCAAAAAGCGTGCCAAGCCCGGGAGCCAGAGTCTTAAATAGATTCTGCCTAACCCAAGATGGCCACCAGAGTCACATTGGGTGCCAGCATGCAATTGGATAGCTGTCTCCCTGTGACCGAGTAAATCATAGAGGAGTCAAGTTCCTCTCAACTTCCTCCCCCACCTGCATTGCTGCTGTGGTCAAGTGCCACCTGCAGTGGAAAATACAGACTGCACCTGCCTACAGGCGGATGTCGCTGGGTGTAGGGGAGGGAACGTATGCTCACTGATCTCCCCTAGCTGCAGAGAAACTAGAAGATGTGTAAATGGTGGGAAAAAGCTAATGGAGCATGATCTGCACACCATTAGCTTCACTGGAGGGCAGAGGAGACATCAAGAGTCTAAAAGACCCTTGAAGTCTCAAAGAGAGCTTGTCACAAAGAAATGATATCACATGGGGACTTTTTATCCCTAGTGTGATATAAATAAAGTTTTAGGGAAAAAAGTGTCATAAAAAAATTACACCAATGTACTTAAACTCCAACCCCCCCACCCCCCCCCCCCAAAAAAAAAAAAAAAGAAAAAAAGAAATTGAACCTGCCCTGCCCCACATACATACAAATGTAAACACACCCATCAGGGGCATCTGCATATGAGGAGGTTTCTTATGCTACACAGATTGCATATTGCTGCACACACCAGAGTGGGGCAATAATTCTAGACCAATAATTAATGGTTTACTCTGAAGTAAATTGTAGGGACTTTTAAAGTGTCACCTATGTAAAATGTAGAATATTGAAGTTTGTCATAATTTTAAGAGCGTGTGCAATTTGAAGCTTGATATGTTGGGTATCTATTTACCCAGCGCAATATCATCTTTCATATTTTACCAAAATTAGTTAATATTCTGCCCTGTGTGCCCTAAAATGAACTTTAGTTTATTGTTTACTGAAAATTCACACTGGAGAAACCTTTGTGCAAATATCATGCGACGTATAAAAATGGAACTACCACTATTTATGTTCTGTCAGGTAGGCTGTATGGGACCACGTGATTTCTAACAGCAGCCCTGGTTATTGGCAGTTGCATGGGCCATAAACCTTTAGGATGAATAGAATTGCCAATTGCAACAAAGGTCATTGCAGACTACATTAGTACCTGACTTCACAAATGGGTACAAATTCCCCCAGATACACTACTACACTTTGTAGAAGTGTGGAGGATGTTATAGAGTGGTCCCCTTTCTATATTAATTGTTATGGTTTTGGAATATGGCCCCATCTTTGGTGTCAGTGGAACCATTTTTGCTCAATCATTTATATCCACAGAAGGAATCATGTCCCATCTCTGGTGTCAGTGTGAGGAATATTGTTCAATCATTTATATCTATGGAAGGAATCATGCCCCATCATTAATGTCAGTGGGCGGAATCATGTCTCATCGTTGGTGTCAGTGGGTAGATTACTGCCCCACTGTTGGTGTCAATGGAGGGGCTGGTGCCTCATAGTTGGTGACAGTGGGAGGAATAGTGGCTCATTTCAATGAAAGAAACAGTGCCCCAAGGGTCAGATAAGGGCCAGCTAAGGGCCACATCTGGTCCACAGGCCACAGTTTGGAGACCACAGATCTATGTCAAACTCTGGGACACTTAATACATTATTAGACACACTTAAGGTCTTTCAAGTGACCTGGTTGCCTTGGAAGACCTTTGTACAAGTCCACCCACAACATGCTTTTTTAACTTTATGCTGAACCTTGATATGTAGGTCATGGTATAGACAGGGTAGATGTTCAACTTGGTATGGTTAGAGAAATGGAGGCTTTTTCTGTTTCTCGTTGGAGTAGGCCTTTTGGGAGATGGTCATGCCTATTATTGTTTACTATGGTTCATTTTTCTTGTTTTTGAGAGGTACTTCTATACCCTAATATACTCTGATATGCAAGCCTATTTATAATTTCTGTTTATCCAGAAATATCTATGACTTATACTGGGATAGAACAATACTGTATTCTTCAACTCACTGTAACATTGTAATCATGGTACTCTTGTATATGTGTGTGTACTGTGACAGACTAAATAAACCTGTTGTTGAGAAAAAAATTATCCTTTCATCCTCCGTACACTATTTGACAAATCAAGTTAATAGCAGGAGTGCCTGCCTGCAGGGGGATCCTAAAAGAAGGGGCATATCAGGGGTGATGATACTACTGTGCTGTTCAGTGCTATTCGTGCTGGAGGCTTTGAAGCAAACCCTTGCCTCTACCAAGATGGCCACCTTCATACAGAGACCCCATGTGAAAAAAAGTAGGGTCATTCAGGAACAGGGAAAAGATCAGCTGCAGAGTGATCAAAAGCAATACTGGTTACTAGACCCTTACTAGCCCCCAACCTTGCCTGTCTTTTTTGGGCACTGCTTCCAAAGTTCAGTTTCTCTTCAAAGCAAACCTTTTTTTTACCCTCCCCTGCCTGACTTAGTTTATCTTCCTGTCTCCTGCCCACTTCTCAGATCCTGACTACAGGAATCAAGGTACAAGCTTTGATGGCAAGTACCTTCATAGACCTAATAGTACCTTCATAGACCTAATTGGTACCATTCATTTTTAGGGTGTTAAGAAGGGGAAGGGTATGCTGCAGACACCTCTGCTTTTCATATCGAGGGGGAAGGACAGTATGGTCTCCCATCTTCATCTTCAATACGATCAGGCGTCAGTAGAATGTTGTGTGTATTTTTTTTCAAGAAATTACCAATAAAGGCCAATAGTCCATAGCAGCTAGAGAGTATCCTTGGGAAGGAAAACAGCAAAAACTTAAAAGAGTTCTCTCAGAGACAGCGCTTTAGGATATATTGCTGCACTTGTGACTTAAGACACAAAAAGTCATGTAATCAGTCATGTAATTGAGACCACCTTGCTTAAAAAATGAAAGACAGTTCATTCCATAAACATGAAGTACAAAAAATGATAAAAATTGAGCAAGGTCCAAAAACCTTATCACTAGTGGATAAAAATAGCAAATTGCTAGAGTCACCGCTCTTCCTCTCTTATCACGCCAACAGCCACTGGACAGTCTACTTGCCTTTATATAAGATGTAGCTGACAATCCTCAGGTTGATGAGCTGTAGCCTGCAGCCGTGCTACTCACTGACACGACTGAAAAGGCTCTACTGAGTGAAACGCGTCTTATGACCACCTTACAGGCCCCTGTGAGGAATCCCCCTCCTCAACATCACACAGCCCCAAGCCGCAGCGATGCCCGTGATGTCATCTCCTGGTGACGGCTGCCAAGCGAATAAGCTTCATGAATCTCCATCCCTTTGACACCTTGAGCTACCCCATCCATACTGTAGGCTCTGTCAGGTTTATTGGGGTGATTAAATAATAGAAAAAAAATGGAATTAAAAAGCCATGTATATTCAGTCTCATATAGATTTTGAACAACACAGCTTCCATCTTGTTTTGGAGGTGAATGGAAGTTCATATATGTTCTTTTACAAAATGTCTGTTACAAGAGAGTCTAGAATTTCAATAGAAGATCTTTGTATTTCTCTTAAATCGTAAATAAGTGATACATGGACATCCCATCACATAAGACATAATGGTAGTGCCAGACGTTAGTCTGTCTGTAAGTATTGTAACAATGGACAATAGCCCAGTGTACTCTATCAGACATTTAAAATATATATGTGTTAAAGATGCATTATATCATATGTAAGAAAACATGAGTAATAATTATACGTATATGTATACATACATATTTAGAAATTGTCTGTCTACCATATGTTGGGTTTATATTTTTGCTAAATAACAAATCTTAATTAGGTAAAACTAGTTCCACTTAAATTACTTCATTTTAAGGCATGTGGAAGGAGTGTTTATATAAGAATTGTTTTAGACTGGACTAAGTGATATAAATCTTACAAGCCAGACACTATGTCTGACAGTAATGGCAGAATTCAAATAATTAATGAACTTTCACTAGCAAGAGGTCAATAAGGTCATCAGATAAGAATATATTCTAATTATTTTATATGCGGAATCTAATGAACGGTACAATACTGCCTCTATTGGACAAGCTACCAAATGCAGTCTTGGGGTAATTTAGTATTTTCCAAAATAAAAATATATATTGTATTAAAAAATATAATTATTGAAATGGCATTACTTGCCAGGGTACATGATGGAGATTAGATGGACATTTATGTATGTACTGAGAGTATGGACAAGTTTTTATGTTGTGTTTTATGGTTAATCTTGAATTTAAAGAAATCATCATTTAACTTTATTATTCGAAGTATTGGGTTAATTATTAAAGAGGTGTGACTATGACCTCACCAGTTAAGGTATAGAATATCCCAACCAATGGGGATAATGTTCCTCCCTCTGGGGTTAACTTATGGTAATTTTAATAGTCCTTTGTTCAATACCATATAAAAGGGAGAACCCAGATGTGAGACATTACACATTACATACTGACAACACCCCTTACACTTACAACATACATACTACTACATCCCTCGATATACTCATCTAGACATACTCCATCTTGCTCCATCATTTATCTGAAACTTTGAGGGACGCCAAACGAAACTCCTCCCTAATTGGCCACCATCTTGGGAAGGCATCCATCTTATCACTCTGGTAACGACCATGTGAAACTAGCAGCCATCTTAAGTGTGGTAAATATACTGTACCTTCCTGTGTTTATTTGATATTATTTAACCATTGTTTATTTCCTTCCCTATATGTTTTATATTGCCTATTTAAGGGTAATAAGATTACAATCCCAGCCGTATAAACCATAGTAGATTTTTCTCTAAAAAGCTGATTTTTGTTTTTATACATTTTTATTAATATCAGATTCAGCGCATTATTGCGATTTTAGTCTCTTGTTTTGCATAGCTTATTTTCGCTCCATCTGCAGTGGAATGACTATCGGCAGTGCAATTCGCAGACAATTGTGGTCTGATTATTTAGAATGCTTGCTTATGGTTTATGCTATACCTGGAGAAAAGGGTAATCTTGTTTCATTTTCACTTTCATTATTGAGCTAAACATCACATTGCATTGATTGTTTGAAGTTTGTATTTTATGTACAGTTATCTTTTTGTGTCATTTCCAGTTTGATCATATATTGTGAAAACAAGTCTTGTGAATAAATATTTTTATATATATTCCATACTGTAGACTGTACTCACTAAGATTGGTATATGCTTTTAAAAAGAAATTAATCAATTAAAAAGAATTCGCTACATATTGATTTGTGGAAACAAGTTGAGATTCTCCTTCCTCACAGATCTTTGCTTATTGACATAAATAGACACTGTTATATTCAGAGCGGTATAAATATTCTGACAGCTCTGTGCAAGTCTGCAGTGAATAGCTCATGTGGGATGTTCCCGGTCTGCAATGATCAGGACCGACAAAAAGTGGTCCAAGGAATGAAAACCAGTAAACCATTGAGAGGCTTATGGGTGTTCCAAGGCTCATTAATGCATGTGGAAAGCTGACTCATCCAATAAAAGAGCAACGGTAGCTCAAATTTCTGAAGAAGTTAATGCTGGTTTCAATAAAAAGGTGTCAGAACACACAGTGCTTCTGATTTTGGTGTGTATGGGGCTTCATAGCATCAGACCGGTCAGGATGCCCATGCTGACCCTTGTCCACAGCCAAAAGCAACTACAATGGGCAAGTGAGGATCAGAACTGGACAGAATTGGACCATGGAGCAATGAAAGAAGGAGGCCTGGTCTGATGAATTCAAGAATAGTTTGAGGAATACAAAAACAAGTTTTAGGTGTTGACTTTACCTTTGGGATCTCAAGCCAATTCAGCATCTGTGGCATGTGCTGGACAAACAAGTCAGATCCATGGAGGCCCCACCTCAGGTCTTAAATGATTTGCTACTGTCAGCTTGGTGCTAGATACTACAGCATACCTTCAGAGGTTTAGTGGAGTCCATGAGGTTTAGTGGAGTCCATTCCTCTACGAATTATGGTGGGTGGTCACAATGGTATGGCTGATCGGTGCATAACAGCAATATAGCACAGATATTTTTTGTGTGCTTCTTAGCTAAGTTCTTCAACATTTCTGAAGTTGAATTTCATCCCCAAAAAAGTGCTTGCAGTTGCAGCACAACAGCCATGGCAGTTAAACCATTTTTGATAATTTTTTTATTGTATATTCAGCTGTTTGAATGCAGTTGCCCTTTAATTTTTTCTCTACTGTATAGATTTCAGGCTTCATACATTATTATTAACACAATTTAAATACAGTAATTGATGCTTTCCATATGTTTGTGCAACACAATGTTTTAGCTCAAGAATGAAATATACAGCTCATAGATCATCCTAAAAAACACAATGGTATTTCATACATCTTAAGAACACTATGATTTAATCACTTACCGATGCAGGGAGCTCAATTTATAACACGGACAGCTCTGCATGTTATGTCACTGGTAATAATCATTGTGCGCTGTGAGAAAGTCAACACTCCAGCCACTTACACAATCTTGTTCTTGCTTCCATTCCGCTCCACCAGACACGTATAGAGAATGTCTGTGAAAGCAGGGTTACCCAAACCTTGTTCAATCATATACCACTCACAGGGGTGCTAAACTGGAATTGGGATGACTATGGGGTTCAGGTGGACTAAAAACATGTTGGCGGGTGGCGGGGTAACTCGCGTGTGGCCATAGCGAGCAGCCGAGCCGACCCTCAAAGTAAAGTGAACTTCAGGGCAAGAGGATATCTTTGCCCACAACTCTCCCCGATGTGTGAGTGGCAGGTGGACACTGACCCTCTTTACACCCTCCTGGCTTCAGCCCCTCATTCCCAGGAGCTCCAGAAGCTAGCCTACCTGCTCAGGTCGACAGCCAGGGAACACCAGTAGAACTCACTCTTTGGAGCAGCATGATGGCCAAAAGAAGGCACCAAGAAGCTGGATGTGGTTAACGTTCTTTACTTGAAAGCCTCAGTTAATAACTTGGCTCTTCGTGAGTCATAGACCCCAACACAGTTCCAACAGCAATGAGGAACACTTGGTCCTAGGCCCAGTGCCATCTTAAGAGCATTAAAGGGCCCCGGGCAATGCAGTGCACTGGGGCCCTGCCTACACAATCACCCACGAGAATAAAAATGCAAATTATTGATAAGGCGATATTTATTGGTACAGCAGTGCCAGGCTAATGACAGCTTCCAAGTTCGGCAACTGGGTCCGGTGAACACACAAATGGAAGGGAATCAGACTCGACTGTTCTGTGTGTGCCTGTTCCCCTGGAGGCGGACAGGCATTCCTGCAGTTGTGGGCTCCACCTCCTGGGCCCAAGTGGCCTAACAGTAGCGCAGGGCCGACAGGTGCTTGCCACCTGCTAAGTTTGGCGGTGGGATGCACACAGGAATCGGGTCTAATGCTTGGCAGTGGCTGGGTCGCTGGGCAGGTGGGGCCCCCCGGGCAACTGTCCAGCGCCCATTCGGTAAGATGGCCCTGCCATAAGCTGCTCGTGCCTCTGGAGACAGGTTATATTCCATGTAGTAAAATATTGTGATCCCCGCGATATGTAGTGTGTGGAATGCATTTACAAGACTGCTGCTGGGATGTAAGGTGTATATTTCTCTTAGGTAGTTTTATGTGTGTGCCCAGCGCTGTCTAACCATAAAGTGCTTAATATGTATCTCTATTCATTATTTGTGCAGAAACATAATATTTAAATCACAGTACATAAAAACTGCAGTCAGTGCAAAAAAATGTGCATGAACAATAAGTCCTTTAAAATGTTGGTTATCTTATTCTTCCAGTGCCAGTGTTCTATCAGAATAGCGCTACCTATCAGATTCTGCAACCGGAAGTGACGTTCGGATAACAAACCTTACTGCACATGGGCCATGCGTTCCAACATGGCCGCTATGCGTTCCAATAGGTTTCCTAATGTGACAGAACAGCAGCGGCAGATATCTTCTTACACCCACGCAAGTCTTGAATTTTACATTTATTTTAGCAGTAAACTCACCTTATAGACTGAATAACAGTATTACATTTCCATTTTGTTTTTTTTATTATAGAAACCTGCAGGCAGAAGGTGGTGACGGCCATCTTGCTACACCCCGCGCTACTCAGCGACAAACTGATTTAATAGTGAAATACACTATTTCACTCGGTCATGGTGAAATAGTCTATTTCAGTATATAAAGTGAGTTTACTGCTAAAATAAATGTGAAGTTCAAGATTTGCGTGGGTGTAAGAAGATGTCCGCTGCTGCTTCATGTTCTTTCACATTAGGAAACCTATTGGAACGCATAGTGGCCATGTTGGAACACATAGCGCATGCGCAGTAAGTTGTTCTCGTCCAAACGTCACTTCCTGTTGCAGAATCTGATAGGTAGCGGTATTCTGATAGAACACTAGTATGTTCCAACAAGTGCAGTTGCGCTCCCCTCCTTATGTACCCTTACTCACCGACTAGTGTTGGCTTAAACACCCGAGTTTCAAAAATAATCCTCCAGTGGCAAAAAATATTTTTTGTGACTCCGTCAGGCAGGTCAAAGAACCTCATATGAGTGTAGGGAGACAGAATCAGGAGAAATCCATAGTGTAATTCTGTTTTTATTACTAAAAAAAGATATAAAAGACAATTGCGCACTTACAAAACTCTCCTCTTGCATGTGAGTATGTAATGACGCCGTTCTCGAATACAGAAGTCGCGGTTTGCGGTCGTGGCGTAACCAGAAGTATCTACCCGCTCGGTGAGTAACAGCACATAAGGAGGAGAGCACAACAGCACTTGTTGGAACATACTGGCACTGGAAGAATAAGATAACCATCCCTTTAAAAGACTTATTGTTCATGCACATTTTTTTGCACTGATTGCACTTTTTTTTAAAAGTATTATGTATTTTGATTTAAATTTATGTTTCTGCGCAAATAATGAATAGAGATACAAATTAAGCACTTTATTCTTCATGTGGGGCTACTATTCTCCCTGGGTGTCAGGGAAGATTTCAAAGAAGACCTGGCAAATACGCCAATGTTCAGTATGGCCGTGCTAATTCGCACATGCGCATTATCGAGCAGCACGCAGTGGCGAATCTGCATGCCTGACGGCACATGGGTGCACGTAAAGCACAATAACCATCATTCACTGGCCTATATAAGGACAGCAGTTCCTCTCACAAACTGCTGGATTATCATCAGCCATTGTATCCTTTGTTCCTGTGCCTTGTGCTTCTGCTTGATTATGCATTACTGACCTGGCTTACCCCTGACTTGTTCTGGCTTCTCTCCTGGCTTGCTCCACGAACCCACAACAGTTGGCCAGACCAAGAACACTCTCTAGGAGGTAGGTGTATGTGTGTCAAAGTCAACAATCAAGAGAAGCCGTCACCAGAGTGAATACAGAGGGTTCACCACAAGTTTTAAACCATTGGTGAGCCTCAAAAACAGGAAGGCCAGATTAGAGTTTGCCAAACAACATCTAAAAAAGCCTTCACAGTTCTGGAACAACATCCTATGGACAGATGAGACCAAGATCAACTTGTACCAGAGTGATGGGAGGAGAAGAGTATGGAGAAGGAAAGGAACTGCTCATGATCCAAAGCATACCACCTCATCAGTGAAGCATGGTGGTGGTAGTGTCATGGCGTGGGCATGTATGGCTGCCAATGGAACTGGTTCTCTTGTATTTATTGATGATGTGACTGCTGACAAAAGCAGCAGGATGAATTCTGAAGTGTTTCTGGCAATATTATCGGCTCATATTCAGCCAAATGCTTCAGAACTCATTGGACGGCGCTTCACAGTGCAGATGGACAATGGCCCGAAGCATACTGCGAAAGCAACCAAAGAGTTTTTTAAGGGAAAGAAGTGGAATGTTATGCAATGGCCAAGTCAATCACCTGACCTGAATCCGATTGAGCATGCATTTCACTTGCTGAAGACAAAACTGAAGGGAACATGCCGCAAGAACAAGCAGGAACTGAAGGCAGTTGCAGTAGAGGCCTGGCAGAGCATCACCAGAGATGAAACCCACCGTCTGGTGATGTCTATGCGTTCCAGACTTCAGGCTGTAATTCACTGCAAAGGATTTGCAACCAAGTATTAAAAAGGTGAAAGTTTCATTTATGATTGTTAATCCCATTACTTTTGGTCCCTTAAAAAGTGGGAGGCACATATACAAACTGTTGTAATTCCTACACCTTTCACCTGATTTGCATGTAAATACCCTCAAATTAAAGCTGAAAGTCTGCCGTTAAAGCACATCTTGTTTGTTTCATTCCATTGTGGTGGTGTATAGAGCCAAAAAGTTTAGAATTGTGTCGATGGCCCAATATTTATGGACCTGACTGTATATGTGGTTTTTATTATTTTTCTTGCATGCTATGAGGAAGGCTGAGGCCAAAACCCATTAGTATCTATGGACATTGTATTTGCTGTTGTGCATCAATAAAATATCTTTTAAGAAGAAGCACAGAGTTGCCGGATTTTTGTTGGATTTATATAAAGCTGTGTGAGGGGCCCCAAAATTTTTGATGGCTGCCCTGCCTGAGGGGGTGGCGCTACAGTCACATCACTTCAATTTAATTGGAGTGTCTTTAGGGCTAGCTTTTTTTTATTTTAGTTTTGGATGGCGTGGTGAGGGGTTGGCTGAATGAATATTGCTGCGTGGGTCTCTGTAAGGGAGACTTACCCTCTTCATTTATTCTGGCTACCAGTGTACCATGCTTCATGGTAAAGATGGTGAGCTTTGTTTCAAATGCCATACTTGAAAAGAATGTTAAATGTATCCTAAACACTAAAGAACCCCTTAATTGTTTTTTGAAAACCTCTTACATTCCAGGGGAGTATTTTAAGTTGTTGCAGCTTACCCACTGAATCCCCAGTCCCATAGTATGATCAAGATAGGTCTCTGTGCATGAATGCTGTTAGAAGTACAATAGCACACCAGCAAAGGTGGTTATGTTGGAGTTGGATGTAAAATTTTGACCGTGGAGTCATTGATATCACTCTGTCAAGTGACAGTGGCCCCAGAACTATTCAAGCACTATCAAATGGGAGGTCAATCAACTACAGATCAAGGAATGCCTAGCACCTTCTGGAGGAACATCTACTGTATGGTACCTGGGTCCACAGCTTCTGGTGAGCGCAATACCCTTATCCGTTATTATGAGACTGTCACGCTGGTGATCATTGTTATCTGGATATCCCTGTCTTCGTTCAACTTTTAAGCACTTTAAATTCAAGCACTTTTCTGAATGAATGAAGACAGGGATATCCAGATACCAATGATCATCAGCGGGACAATCCCACCACCAGGGATAAGGGTTTTGCACTTACCCGACCCAGGTACCATACAGTAAATGGGTCACACATGCAGGGATAGTTAACAACAACTTAGAAGCCTTGACCACTCAGGAATCTTCAGTATGGATATCCACAATGTATCACCACAGTTCTGGTGGGAATGGACCTTGCCTTAGATGGACCGTGTCTCCAGGTTTGAGCCAGGGTCCACAGCTTCTGGTAAGCACAATACCCTTATCTGTGGTGGTTAGATTGTCACTCTGGTGATCATTGGTATCTGGATATCCCTGTCTTTGTTCAACTTTTAAAGCGGAGTTCCGGGCACAGAAAACATTTTTCAGTGAACATACCCCCGGGACAGTCAGGGCTAGTACATTCCACAATGGCTAGCCTCTGATCTGTCCCGGTTCGCACTTACCTGCAAGATGAAATACTCACTTATAAAATTTCTTCCACAGCGTTGCCATCTCTCTTGTGGGCAGCTGAAGCCGGCGCGATCCTCTTCTGCGTCCTCTTCCGTGTCCTCTTCTCCCAGAATGCACCTGCACCGGCCCCTCACGTCACTTCCGGTGCGGCGCCGCATTCCTCCACAGCTTCTGGGCATGCCCAGAAGCTGTTTAGCAGGGGAATGCGGCGTCGCCCCGGAAGTGACGAGCGGGGCCGGTGCCGTCGCATTGATTCCTGGGAGCGATGACGTTCAGCTCCCAGGAATCATCGCAAGACAGGAAGTGACGGTGGAGCCGCGGCGCTGAGGGAGGAAGTACACTGAGGTGAGTATTTTCAATCTTCAATTACAAGGTGAGTAAAAAAAAAAAAAAAAAAACTAACTATCCAATTCCTTTTCAGGTGAAGGAGAACTAGCGGACGGGCACAAAAAAAAAAGATCGATTTTGTGCCCGAAACTCCGCTTTAACCACCCCCCGTCCGCGCTACAGCCTATATACGGCTGCAGCGCGGACTCGAATTTTCGGGAGGCCGTTTTTAAACGGCCTCCCAGTGACACGCCCCCAGCGCGCTCCCGCGAGCGCGCTGCGGGGAAAATCTGTGTCGGCCGTGTCCCTTGGACACGGCCGATCACAGATCGTGGTGAATGGCCAATCACAGCGGCCATTCACCACGTGATCTGGCCGTCCAATGAGCGATGATCTCATATGTAAACATATGAGATCATCTCTCATCGCCGGCGCTCCTTCCTCACACGGAGCCTGCAGTGTGAGGAAGGAGGGGGAGCCTCACAGCGCCGGGGACACACAGCAATGTAATCAGGGCACCGATCACCAGTGCCCTGATTACTGCAAGGTAAAAACACACACACAGTGCCCCCCCATCAGTGCCCACAGTGCCCGCCATCAGTGCCCCCCATCAATGCCCACAATCAGTGCCCATAGTGCTGCTAGTCAGTGCCCATCAGTGCCTGCTCATCTAGGCACTGATGAGCACTGACTGGCAGCACTATGGGCACTGAGTGTGGGCACTGATGGTGCTGCCCATCAGTGCCGCTCATCAGTGCCACCCGTCAGTGTCCAGTGCCATCCGCCAGTGCCCATCAGTGCTGCCTATCAGTGCCCATCAGTGCCGCCTCTCAGTGCCCAGCAGTGCCACCTGTCAGTGCCCAGCAGTGCCACCTCTCAGTGCCCAGCAGTGCCGCCTCTCAGTGCCCAGCAGTGCCATCTCTCAGTGCCCAGCAGTGCCGCCTATCAGTGCCCAGCAGTGCCGCCTATCAGTGCTCATCAGTGCCGCCTCTCAGTGCCGCCTCTCAGTGCCGCCTATCAGTGCTCATCAGTGCGGCATATTAGTACCTCCTCATCAGTGCCCATAAGTGCCACCTCATCAGTGCCCATAAGTGCCACCTCATCAGTGCCCATCAGTGCAGCCTATCAGTGCCCATCAGTGCCGCCTCATCAGCGCACATCAGTGAAGGAGAAAAATTTATTTTCAAAATTTACTCGCAGAAAATAAGAAAAACTTTTTTTTTTTTTTTTCAAAATTTTTTGTCTTTATTCTTTTTTTTTGTAAAAAATAAAAAACCCAGAGATGATTAAATACCACCAAAAGAAAGCTCTATTTGTGTGAAAAAAATGATAAAAATTTCAAATGGGTACAGTGTAGCGTGACCGCGCAATTGTCATTCAAAGTGTGACAGCGCTGAAAGCTGAAAATTGGCCTGGATGGGAAGGGTGTTTAAGTGCACAGAAGGCAAGTGGTTAAGCACTTTAATTCAAGCACTTTTCTGGTTGTTGGATTTTATATGGACACTTTTTTAGTTGTGATTTTGTGGACTTTTTTTTCTTCTCCCTTTTGTTTTTTTTCTCCTGAACTTTATAGTTCCTTCTTAAATGTGTATATATGATCACACACATATATATATATATATATATATATATATATATATATATATATATATATATATATATATATATTGTAGTGCTGCACTTTTATTTTTTAATCTATTTTATTGTTAGAAAGTTTTTAAAACATCAACACGTATTGATAAAATTCATTACATTGGTTTGATCACATTAAAACGTGGAAAAAATTGTAAACTCTTTTGCACCACTAGAGAGTACTGTTGTGTAAGATACTGAGCTCTGATCTCAAAGTCATTTTTTTTTTTCATCATCATGTGACTCGCTTGCAAAAATAGCATGGTGTAATTTTGTTCCCAATAGTCACATTAATTGAAAACTGATTGCACAAGCTGAACAATATTTAGTCCATAAAAAATAGATTTTTATACGACATGAAAAGATGCTGAATGCTGCTTTCTTTCTAAAATATTTGCATACCTCTGAGTTACAATTTGACATTTATTGCCTGAATCTGTGGGCGGTGAAGCTTGCAAATGTATTAATCATTCAATAAAGAATTGATCAACTTGAAAAAAAAAAAAATGTACAGCCAAAATGCACACTTTGTACACAAGAAAGTAGGGATTTAACTATTTGCTGCCTGTAGATTATCCATGGACGTCCTCGGGTTGCAGTAGTTATACCAGGATGATGCCTGCACCTACAGGCATCGTCCCGTATGGAATTTTTCAGCCGGTGATTACCTTCGTAGCAAAAGTGATTAGAGTGGCTAAATAGCCACTCAATCATTTTCTGCAGGTGGCGGAAGGAGGTCCCACCCCGCTCCAGCTGCCGCCTCACCCGGGCTCTACCATCCGATTGTGGAGCCCAGGAGCGATGCGACCCCGGCGGCATCAGCTGCATGGAACAGAGGAACTGACATTATTCCCCTCTCTCTGTGACCCTGGAAACAGGAGACGAGGAGTATGTCGTCACTTCCAGTTCTGCTTCTTTGTTTACCTGACCGCTAGCAGCCAGCAAAGCAGCCGATCAGACCGATCTGTGTCTGATTGGCTGCATTGGAGGCCAGAGGAGAGATTTGGGGTCTAATAGACCCCAGATCTCTCCATAAGTAGAACCTGTCACAGCCCATGTTGTCACAAGGGATGTTGTTCACCTCTTGTGATAGCAATAGAGTTATGGGCCATACACACTATACAAAACACAAACAAAAGTTGTATAGTGTGTATCCAGCTTTAGGCTTTAGGCTGGATACACACTACACAACTTTTGTTGTTAGATTTCCTTTAGATTTACCTTCAACTATGCAGTGCAAGGGCCCGACTGATTGCATACAAATTGAAAGTGTTTAGATTTGACCTCATATTATATGGTTTTGGTAAATCTAAAGGAAAAAAATCTAAAGACAATTGTATAGTGTGTATCCAGCTATTATTAAACTGTAGAAAGTACATCGTGTACTCAAAAGGATCAAGTAGCAGCTCATTAATACATACACAACAGGAAATACGATCCAATGCAAATAATGAAAGGAAAATTAAAGGATAAAACAGTAAATAAAAGAAAAATAAGAACAAACAAGAAGAGAAAAAAAGATCCCCAAGTATTCCCACCGTAGCAGTAGGGTACTTATGACAATACATTGACCCAGAAATGACAAGTGTATCCACATAAAGAAAAGTCATGAAGTGCGACAGATATCAGTGTGTATCCAGCTTTAATCCCCAAAAAAGTATAAAAAATAAAGTTTTGTATAAAACAAATAATAATAATAATAAAAAAATGTAAAAAAAAAAAAAAAGCACCCCATCCCGCCATGCTTACGCGCATATGCGAATGCATACGTTACTCCCACACGCATATGTAAACGGTGATCGCACCACACATATGAGGTATCGCCATGAACGTCAGAGGGAGGTCAACAATTTTAGCACCAGACCTCCTGTGTAACTCTAAACCGGTAACCTGTAAAGTTGTTTAAAGCATCGTCTATGGGGAATTTTAAGCACCATGGTTTGCTGCCATTCCACAGGTAGATGCAATTTTAAAGTGTGACATGTTAGATATCGATTTACTCAGCATAACATCATCTTTCATATAATACCTAAAAATTGGGGTAACTATTGTGTTTTTTTTCTTGTTTTAATTCATCAAAATGTATTTTTTTTTTTTTTTAAATTGCGTTTGAAAAACCACTGCGCAAATACTGTGTGACATAAAAAATTGCAACGATAGCAATTTTATTTTCTAGGGTCTCTGCTAAAAAAATAAATAAAAAAATAATAATATATATATATATATATATATATATATGTACGTATATACAATGTTTGGGGGTTCTAAGTAATTTTCTAGCAAAAAGAGTAATTTTTACATGTAGGAACAAAGTGTCAGAATTGGAGCGGATACAAAGTGGTTAGAAAACAATAGCATACTTCTGAGGCATCCAAGCTTTTGCAGTTCCTCAGACAACAATGTAAGCTTAAAGCGGAGCTCCAGCCCACCCACCAAAAAATTAAAAGTCAGCAGCTACAAATATTGTAGCGGCTGACTTTTAATATTAGGACACTTACCTGTCCAGGGATCCCGCCATGCACCCCAGCTAGCTTTCGGGTGCTGCCGCCGGCATTCCTTGTAAGGGAAACCGGCAGTGGAGCCTTGTAGCTTCACAGCCGGTTCCCTAGTGCGCATGCATGAAACGCGCAGCACTTTGTGAATTGCCTAGTGGCAGGGGAAGGAGGAGGGGGGCCAAACTTCTGGGGGGCCTCCCCGCGGCGAGGTCACCTGGAAGTGAGGGTGAGTACCTGTCAAAAACAGGTACCCACTCCCCTCCAGAAGGTGCCAAATGTGGCACCAGGAGGGTGGAAGCAAACAAGCGGAGCTTTCCCTTTTGGGGATAGCTCTGCTTTAAATAGGATTTTCAGTTTGTCTAAATAAATGAGTATTCAGCAGCTATGAATACTCACCCTACCCAGTTCTTTGCCTGTCTTTGGGTCCCCGGAGCCACATGATCACCTTGGCAATCTAAACAGAAGTGGGAGCGGGAACTTGTCATCCAAGCAAAAGTGGAAGAAGGTACCTGTAAAAAAAAAAGCTGAACTTTATTCCTTTATCCTTTTCAGCCAAGGAAGCTGCCATCTTGGCCTCTGTTTGATCTGCAACTGCCACTGTTCTGCCCATGTGATCAGTTATGACACCAGCCATTTGATGGTTTGACAGTTTGGTTAAAGACACAAACAAATGTGACCATTAGCAATCCCTTCTTCCAGGATATTAACAGTTTTTTTAAACTGTTAAATCGATGGGTTTAGTTTAGACTTTTTCAACCAGGGTGCCTTGAGGTTTCTTGAATGCCTAAAAATTGCCCCAAAATTCTATACAAGCCAGTGGGTGGATGAAACCTGCCTTTTAGTTACACAAAGCCACAGGTTTTAATAGTATAACCTTCTTGCTGCCAACCTCCTAACAACCAATGACATCATCAGTTGATAAGGAGGATGTCAGTTGCCTGCATAGCATTCTTGTTTGACCCTCCCTTGCCCCTCTCTGTTATCTTTGGGGTCTCATTAGCTGATAGATGGAGAAAAACTGAGGGAGAAGAGAAACACTGGGATACTAGTCAGTACCAGTTTGCAAAAGTGTATTTGCTTTGGAAGAATAAGGTCTACTCTACACTAAAGTGTTTTACTTTTTGTTGAGAAAAAACAACCTCTCTAAACGATCAATGTACATTGCAAGACTGTGCAGACTGATTCTGAATGAGAGGGTCTGGTTCATTAAAAAAACCTGATGCACATTCAGTGTTCTAATGAGAAAAGTGGCATGATCTGCATCCCTTTGGATGCAGTTAACCCTTGTAGAGCATTTTACAAAAACTGAAATTCCTATTGCAGTGGATGCCTAAAATCTGACTTGCATCTTAGTGTAGATTTCTGGGAAAATCAGTAAACCAATCACACAAGCAGAATATAAGATTTCTTGGGGCGTGCTTTACACCAACTGTGTACAGAAGGCCTCCAGTTTGCCATATTGCCATGAATTTACAGAAAATTACAGAAGCTGCAGACTGAAAACGTAAATTGTATTAACATTACAGTACAGATTCTGCACTATTTTTTTTTAAATTAAGCTTTTTTGGCCATAATTCTCCTGTGGATTGCAGGAGTGCAGTTCGTTCTACACTCCTGTGACCCATTTTCAGCCGACAGCTGGCTTTAGCGTCACTCAGCTGGTCCAGGCTCGGGATCCACCCAGATTCCTGGACCGACATCTGGCTCAGCCTCTCAGCGATCTGCTAAGAGCCTGAGCCAGTCTCTTCCTCCAGTGAGCACTGGAGGGGAGAGCAGAGAGCCTATGACTAACAGTCATGGCTCTCTGCTCAGAGCGGAGGGGGAGAACTGAGCGTGGTTTAGACAGAGGTAATTAGGATGCAAGATCAAGGGGTGCAAGGCTTCCAATACAGGTCAATTTTGATCGTTTTTTTTTTTTTTTGAATGAAAAACACACAAACAAGAGCACTGTTGGTAGGTGGTTTCTAAATAGTGCTAGAGCACCTGGATGTTGGTAATTTGCTTTTTTTTTTATGAATACATGGCGTGGTGTGAAAAAGCAAAATACCACAAGTGAACAAAAAAAGTGTTGGTGAACACAAAAAAAGTGCAGAGACTCTTGATGAAGGAAAGGCACAGTCAAGTCCATGTAGCCAAAAGTCCTGGTGGATCCTAAATCCCTATGATCAGCCGAAGCCTACCAATGAGTACTAGGTGAGGAGCTCTTTAGAAGAGAGGGGAGTAAAGAACCTAAGGGCCGTGAATCCTCTTCCTAGACTTCAGAGTAAGCCCAAAGGCTAACCCTACAATCCTTGAGTGTAAAAAAAAAAAAAAAAAACTATAAGTGCAAGTAACACATGGGGGAAAAGAAAATAGATAAAACTAAAAAAGTGCCAGTTCATGTGCAGTGGCTAGGCCTTACAGCCTGGTAACAGAAATTGCCCTGGTTATTGCCCTGGTCTTGGCCTACTGCCAGTAATGAAGACCACAGATTGAATTCAACCAGCAAAGTAAATCTGACCATAGCAGATAGTTTCCTCTACCGCTGCATCAGATGCTGGAAACTCTCAAGTCATATCAGCATTAGGATGAAAGGACCCAGAATCTATAAACATGGTTTATTACAACTAATGAAAAAAAATACATTGCCCTTTTTGGTAATTGCCTTTTATTGAGGAAGCACACTTTTGATAGCAGTAATTAGCCTTCGATGCGGGAATATGATGTTGATTTTGACTATCAAGGTCTATTAAACAGATGAGAAGGTGTCTGCGGTGTCATAAAGTATTGGTTTTTAGGACTTTGAAGTATCTTGTTTTAGGATTTTGCACTTTTTATCTATTCCCCTTCCCCTGTTATTATAGGTCAAGGACTTTCGGAAGCTTCTTTTTTTTTTTATGTGTCAATCACTAATTTTGTCTTCATAATTTTTTAAAAAATCTTAATAAAAATAGCTAGAAAAAGAAAAGGTGTGGGAGCTGGGCATGTATCAAGGAGAAAAATGAGTTTGGGCACCCTCGTCCCTTTACTTTGAGTAAACACAACAAGAGGAAACCCCCTATTTTTGGGATTATAACGGATGCCAGCTCATATTTAAAATTTTCTAAATTTATTTAACACATAATACAAAAAATGAAACACAATTGAAAAATACGACAATATTTCAAATGTACAAAGAGTTTAAAACATGGGCGACTGGATATGGTTCAAATAATTTTGTGACAGTAACATGTTACTGTCACAAAATTATTTGACCCATATCCAGTCGCCCATGTTTTAAACTCTTTGTACATTTTAAATATTGTCGTATTTTTCAATTGTGTTTCATTTTTTGTATTATGTGTTAAATAAATTTTGAAAATTTTAAATATGAGCTGGCATCCGTTATAATAAAAATAGCTTTATGTAACTTAAACTGATCAGTCATACCATTAGGATCGCTACCAGCATAAGTGAATAATATTAATGATCTCATTACAATGGCATCTGAAAATCGTTGGGATAGATTTGGCAGCAGGTTTCTATGTTGTCCCTGAAGTTGCTTTGTTGAAACAAAAAACAATGTTCATTGCAGCTTCTTGTGTATGGGGCAGCATAGCTGCAGACCAGTCAGGGTGCCCATGCTGACCCACGTCCACAACCAAAAGCATCTACAATGTGCATGGGAACATCAGAACTGGACTATGGAGCAATGGAAGGAAGTGGAAGGAAGTGGCCTGATCTAATGAATCATGTTTGGGGCATGCTGGAGAAACAAGTCCGTTCCATGGAGGCCTCACCTGCCAACTTCCAGGACTTAAAATATCTGCTACAGATAGCTTTGTGCCAGGTACTACAGCATACCTTCAGAGGTCTAGTGGTATCCATGCCACAATGGGCCAGAGCGGTTCTGGTGGCAAAAGGAGGACTTAGGCCTGGTTCACACCTATGCATTTTGTGGTGTGTTTTCAGTTTTGCAGAAACATACTACAGTCCATTTAACATGGTTTCCCATGGGTCACATTCACATCTGTGCATTTTAAAGAAAGGGCCAGGGACCAGCAGGCTGTGTTTTTGGTTCCATAGACTTCAATGGATCAAAAATGTGTATTGAAAAATGCAAAATGCACCTGGAATATGCATCAACTGAAACCTGCATAGGTGTGAACCAGGCCTTATTCAATATTAGGTGAGTAATCAAAATGTTATGGCTGACTAGTGTATCTGCTTGCTTGTTCTTACAAGCATCAGTGTGGACAAATGTCATTCTCACTATCTAGGTGACCTTCCCTGCCCCTTTGAGTATAAAAGTTGAAGAAAGTTATGTTAGGTTATTTACAGGAATTGCAGCAATTACTCTAAATGAAAACTCCAACAACATTTGAAACATTTGTTAACTTTTTTAATTATCAAAATATCCACCTTGCTACTCGGGTGTTCCTCTTAATGGAATCTTCTCCCAGACCTTGGTGGACATTGTTGATGTTCACCTCAGTAGCACACTTATAGTATTTATCCCCCAGGACTAATTTTTATTACACTCCTCCTCTATACATTAAAGCCCAACTCCAGGAAAAAAAATTAAATATAAATAGTGCATCAGTTGCCTTACACCTCAGTCTTGATTCTAAACATGTTTTCCTAAGCCATCCTGCAGTGTAAATAATGGATCAAAGTAACAGTTTCCTCAATGATTAGGGTTAATATACTTCCCTGGGGACCAGACAAGTTTCCTTGCTCGCTATCTTCTTGAACACTGGACCCCTCATCGCCCCTGTGAGTTCTGCTGCCTCTGGAGCCTTTGAGAGACGACCCACCTTGGGAAGTGTTGCCTCCACTATTAGGAGGTGTGCAAGTAGGCAGTGATGTGGACACCCAAAGAAGAAGACAGAAGGATGTGACCACAGCTTAAATTAAGCAAATCGGGCATTTGGATATACAGTATCTCACAAAAGGGAGTACACCCCTTACAAGGTCTTGGGTGTGAATGGGAAGAAGGTGTGTTAAATTTGATGTTATCGCTCTCACTCTCTCATACTGGTCATTGGAAGTTCAACATGGCAACTCATGGCAAAGAACTCTCTAAGTATCTGAAAAAAAGAATTGTTGCTGTAGATAAAGATTGCCTAGGCTATAAGAAGATTGGCAAGACCCTGAAACTGAGCTGCAGCACGGTGGCCAAGACCATACAGCGGTTTAAAGGACAGGTTACACTCAGAACAGGCGCCATGGTCGACCAAAGAAGTTGAGTGCACATGCTCAACGTCATATCCAGAGGTTCCCTTTGGGAAATAGACGTATGAGTGCTGCCAGCATTGCTGCAGAGGTTGAAGGGGTGGGGGGTCAGTCTGTCAGTGCTCAGACCATATGCCGCCCACTGCATCACATTGGTCTGCATGGCTGTCGTCCTAGAGGGAAGCCTCTTGCAAAGATGATGCACAAGAATGCCCGCAAACAGTTTGCTGAAGAAAAGCGGACCAAGGACATGGATTACTAGAATCATGTCCTGTGGTCTGATGATACCACTATAAACTTATTTGGTTCAGATGGTGTCAAGCATGCATGGTGGCAACCAGGTGAGGAGTACAAAGACAAGTGTGTCTTGCCTACAGTCAAACAAAGTGGTGGGAGTGTCATGGTCTGGAGCTGCATGAGTGCTTCCGGAACTGGGGTGCTACAGTTCAATGAGGGAACCATGAATGCCAACATGTACTGTGACATACTGAAGTAGAGCATGATCCCCTCCCTTAGGAGACTGGGCTGCAGGGCAGTATTCCAACATGATAATGACCCCAAACACACCTCCAAGACGACCACTGCCTTGCTAAAGAAGCTGAGGGTAAAGGTGATGGACTGGCCAAGCATGTCCCCAGACCTAAACTCTATTGAGCATCTGTGGGGCATCCTCAAATGGAAGGTGGAGGAGCGCAAGGTCTCTAAAATACACCAGCTTCGTGATGTCATCATGGAGGAGTGGAAGAGGACTTCAGTGGCAATCTGTGAAGCTCTGGTGAACTTCATTCCCAAGAGGGTAAGGACAGTGCTAAAAAATAATGGTGGCTACACAGAATATTGACACTTTGGGCCCAATTTGGACATTTTCACTTAGGGGTGTACTCACTTTTGTTGCCAGCGGTTTAGACATTAATGGCTGTGTGTTGAGTTATTTTGAGGGGACAGCAAATTTACACTGTTATACAAGCTGTACACTCAATACTTTACATTGTAGCAAAGTGTCATTTCTTCAGTGTTGTCACATGAAAAGATAGAATAAAATATTTACAAAAAATGTGAGGGGTGTACTCACTTTTGTGAGATACTGTATATATATATAAATATATATATATATATATATATTTTTTTTTAGTTAGTTAGTTGGCAGTACCTTTGCAGGGGGGGGGGGGGGCAGAAAAGGGGATTTGAATAGAGTAAACAGCATCCCAGCAACACAAATGCTATGGTGGTTAACTGGATGACTCCAACAGAAGTTGGAGTGCTGTTAGACTGAAAAGTGGACACTCTGACAAGCCATATGTAGGTTGACTGCCCAACTATACCTAAGAAGGCTAATGGCAGAAAATAATTATTGGGAGGGACAGTTCTTGATTGAAGGAAAGGACTCAAATAAAAACATTTTTTTTTTACTTTTGTTGGTAGGTGTATTAGTTATTCTTTCTACAATTTGGAAGTTCTGCCTTAAAGCCCAACTCTTGGAAAATGATCCCTTGTATTGCTCCTTCAGGTCTAGGGAGCAAAAAGAAAAAAAGATCTATGTACCTTATCCTCTATTCCTCTGCACTGCTAGACTGGTCCTTAAAGTGTTTTCTCCTCCATGCTCCGCCAGTCTAAGGTCTTGACACCATCAAGACTAATGCAGGATTTGTGATGTCGAGGGACAGTCCACCACCTTAGTGTGGAGGAGCGCTATCTGCCTGGGCAGTGGAGGTTCAGTTAAGTAAAAGTTCAAAAACACTCTCTAGACCAGTGGTTCTTAACCTTGGCTCGATCGAACCCCAGGGGTTCGGTGAGTCAGTCTCACGGGTTTGGCGGAGGTCAAGACACACATCCGACTCATATGATTCGTGATGACATGCCCCGCTCATTGGCTGCAGGTGATCACGCAACATCTCTTGGCCTATCTGTGCTGCAGGGAATTTGGCGCGCCCAGTAGTCGAATTGTTGTGATGGTACGTCGTGTGATTTCTTTCTTAATATTAATCCCTGCATACTAACTATGTCGAGCAAAAACAGAAAGTGGTCGGACGAATATGTACAATATGAATTCACATGTATAACGGAACATGATGGGAGTCAGCTTCCTAACTGCATGATTTGCAATGCCAAGTTGAGAAATTCTAGTCTATCACCGGCAAAACTAAGAGAACACTTCCTTAAGCTGCATGGAGATGGAAAAAACAACGCTCGCTGAATTCAAGGTGAGGAGAGCCAAATTCGATGAAAAAGCTAGTCTGCCTGTTCTCGGCTTTGTACCCATCAACAAACCGATCCTCATAGCATCTTACAAAGTTGCTTACCTGATCGCAAAGCAGGGCAAACCACACACCATATTCATTATTATGTTTTTGTGTGAAAATCATGTTTTAATGGTTTTGTTCTTTAATGGTTTTGTTCATTTTGTGCACCTATGTATAAATATATACCTAAATATATACAGTACCTATGTTTTGAATTTGAAAAAATCATTTTATTTTTCCAATTAAGAAGGGTTCGGTGAATGTGCATATGAAACTGGGGGGGTTCAGTACCTCCAACAAGGTTAAGAACCACTGCTCTAGACTAAATGAGCAGTAGACAATTTTTAGTGTTACTAGAGTTGGATTTTAAAGATCCAATCACAAACATATGCACACAATTTAATGTAGGCTTTTTGGTCTGTTGACTTGCGGTGTATTGCCCATCAAATGCACATCAATGGACCAAAAATCTTTGCCTCATTTTATTTCAGCACATTGCCAGACAACATATATATTCTTTATATAGCTATATATATATATATATATATATACACACAGTGCATTGCGAAAGTATTCGGCCCCCTTGAACTTTTCGACCTTTTGCCACATTTCAGGCTTCAAACATAAAGATATAAAACTGTAATTTTTTGTGAAGAATCAACAACAAGTGGGAAACAATCATGAAGTGGAACGTAATTTATTGGATATTTCAAACTTTGTTAACAAATAAAAAACTGAAAAATTGGGCCTGCAAAATTATTCAGCCCCTTTACTTTCAGTGCAGCAAAATCTCTCCAGAAATTCAGTGAGGGTCTCTGAATGACCCAATGTTGACCTAATTGACTAATGATGATAAATAGAATCCACCTGTGTGTAATCAAGTCTCCGTATAAATGCACCTGCACTGTGATAGTCTCAGAGGTCCGTTTAAAGCGCAGAGAGCATCATGAAGAACAAGGAACACACCAGGCAGGTCCGAGATACTGTTATGGAGAAGTTTAAAGCCGGATTTGGATACAAAAAGATTTCCCAAGCTTTAAACATCCCAAGGAGCACTGTGCAAGCGATAATATTGAAATGGAAGGAGTATCAGACCACTGCAAATCTACAAAGACCTGGCCGTCCCTCTAAACTTTCAGCTCATACAAGGAGAAGACTGATCAGAGATGCAGCCAAGAGGCCCATGATCACTCTGGATGAACTGCAGAGATCTACAGCTGAGGTGGGAGACTCTGTCCATAGGACAACAATCAGTCGTATACTGCACAAATCTGGCCTTTATGGAAGAGTGGTAAGAAGAAAGCCATTTCTTAAAGATATCCATAAAAAGTGTCATTTCAAGTTTGCCACAAGCCACCTGGGAGACACACCAAACATGTGGAAGAAGGTGCTATGGTCAGATGAAACCAAAATCGAACTTTTTGGCAACAATGCAAAACGTTATGTTTGGAGTAAAAGCAACACAGCTCATCACCCTGAACACACCATCCCCACTGTCAAACATGGTGGTGGTAGCATCATGGTTTGGGCCTGCTTTTATTCAGCAGAGACAGGGAAGATGGTTAAAATTGATGGAAAGGTAGATGGAGCCAAATACAGGACCATTCTGTAAGAAAACCTGATGGAGTCTGCAAAAGAACTGAGACTGGGACGGAGATTTGTCTTCCAACAAGACAATGATCCAAAACATAAAGCAAAATCTACAATGGAATGGTTCACAAATAAACATATCCAAGTGTTAGAATGGCCAAGTCAAAGTCCAGACCTGAATCCAATCGAGAATCTGGAAAGAACTGAAAACTGCTGTTCACAAACGCTCTCCATCCAACCTCACTGAGCTCGAGCTGTTTTGCAAGGAGGAATGGGCATAAATTTCAGTCTCTCGATGTGCAAAACTGATAGAGACATACCCCAAGCGACTTACAGCTGTAATCGCAGCAAAAGGTGGCGCTACAAAGTATTAACTTAAGGGGGCTGAATAATTTTGCACGCCCAATTTTTCAGTTTTTTTATTTGTTAAAAAAGTTTGAAATATCCAATAAATTTCGTTCCACTTCATGATTGTGTCCCACTTGTTGTTGATTCTTCACAAAAAATTACAGTTTTATATCTTTATGTTTGAAGCCTGAAATGTGGCAAAAAGGTTGAAAAGTTCAAGGGGGCCGAATACTTTCGCAATGCACTGTATATCTATATTGTTGCATCATGCATAATAATGCAAAGTATGGATGTAAAGCTACCCTCGATGGCACATGCAAGAAGGTTAGTTCACTAAACAGACAAAATCCCCTCTAAACTGTATGTTAAACCTAATAAGAGGTTATCCCAGTTCTCCAGAAGGGTATTGTGACCCATGAGAGGACAAGATTTGCTTATGATTGCATATCTCTTCTAAAAAGGAAATGTATATTCAGCCAGCACTATTAAAGCGTCTATTTGGAACAAAGTTTGTATATCCCACTTGCTATCTTGGTAACACGGGGCAAAGCTGAGTCTTGTCATGGAACATCTGCTTTGGATTTCCTGGCATGTTTTTCTCATTGTACCATTTGAGCTTCAGCTTTTGGACGGGCTGTGGAGCTACATATGAAACTGCAGAAGTGTCTTCTGTCAGTGGCTTTATTTACACTCAATAATAGTTGTTTCCAGAATTAATGCAAAGCCTTCTTCCATATATTTCAACCACTACTGTTCAACATTATCACAAATGCCTCTTAAAGTGCAACTGCTGTCCTGGAGAGGTGGGTTGTCGGGTGTAGATATTACGGCTTATTCTAATTTATAAAGGAAAATAAATATATTATCCTCTTACTGCCCATATAATGCATATGCATTCTGCACAAATGCATACATGGATGAAGTAGAATAACTGCACTGCTCCAGGTCCTTCCAGCTCAATACTAGCCTCTAAATCCACATGAGGAGGTGCAGGTCTGGCTCGCAAATGTAAATTGCTTAGAAGGAAAAGTGGATGACCACACTCAAATATGCAGAAGATTGAAGGAGTTTATTAGGAGGAGTTTATTAGAAATAGTCCATCACAACAGACACATATACAGCATCTACAGGACAGGATTGACGCGTTTCAAGGGTCTAGTCAAGGTTTCTGTAAAAACTTGCTCACTGTGCACTCCTAGCACTCCTTATGTGAGCACTGTGACAGCCAAAGTGGCCACATTATTGGGCAGTCCTTCCTATCCCCTGGGCATAAAGACCTAGTTAAAGGGAAATCAGAGCTGGGCATTAAGGGGTCAAAGAAGAACTGTGGTCAGGCTATGGACATTCAAATTTTTATTCTTACGAAGCCTCAAAAAGGCTTTAAATGAAGCCATACATACTGTACACCATTGGTTAACACTGCGACTGAGGGCTACCTGTGAAGCTGTGGCTTAATCCCTTTCAATCCAGCCCTGGCATCCCTTAAAAAGGTTTTTCATGTCAGGTGGGGGTCATATGACCACTGTGATTGGCAGTTAAAGTGTTCTCATGATCCGGAGCAGAGTCTATGATAGCTTGGTCACTGTGCTAGGAGTGTACAGGTAGAGCGCTCTCAACACAGAATGTTCTGCCACCTATGGATGCATATGTGCAGCACGAGGACATTAAAGCCTATCTTCTTTTCCCTAAAAGGCAAGACAATGACTTCTTGATTTTCTTGTTTATGTAATGAACAGTCAGAGGATTTGCTTTCCCAAAGCTGCACTATGAACAGTAGGGTACTTCTGCCTCGATCCTGTACAATAATGCAAGACTTACATATGGTAGTACAATAATGCAAGGCTTACATATCCTCGCCAGTGCTCAAGGTAGGTACTCGAGAGGCTAATAACTAGTGGACTTACTGAAGGGGTGCTGTGCTGACAGAACAGTGCACAGATTGCGCCAATCCAGATACCAGGGGTCTTGGTACGCAGCACTGCCCCTAGCCTATCCCTACTCTTCTGGAACCTTTCCTTAGGCTTAATCTACCTTCTCCTAGTTGTTCTTGTTGTTATTAAACCTCACTTTCAGCTTATGCTGTTGGCCTTGTATTTGAGAAAGTTTGGGTAGCCATTCCCTCATGGGTATATCCCTTAACATTTTTTTTTACATCAGTTTCTATGAGAGAAGCATTTTCTAACTCAAATTGTAGATTGCACTGTAGTACATGCCCTAGGTCAAATATGTCAAATAGGTCAAGCTATTGTTGACTTTTATTTATTAAGCCTAGGCACAGTGTTTGACCAGAACTCCAATAAAATAATAAGGGCAGCTAAACATGTATACATTGATCATGGAATTGTTTGCATTTGCCCAATATATGAAAATAGTATCTATTTTCCCATTGTATTAGAGGACAGCATGGGCAATTGTTGTTCCAATGATATTTATTTGAGAAATGTTCACACAAGAAGACTGTTCACTACTAAAACAAGAGGGCCACTGGGAGCCAAGCGCAGAGGAGAAATCAGTCCTTTGTAAGGGTCCCCTTTCACCAGAGGTAAACAGCAGTCATGAGATTTCTGTATTTTCTTCTGGTAGCTTGCCTGGAAGTGAATAAGAGATCTGCGGATTGTTGCCTCACTACCCGTGCTGTCACCCGCTCCAGCAGTAATCTCCCTTGTAGGGCGCAGTGGTGGCTGCACAACACTCTCTCTACAATACTCCTTTTTAGAGCTGGTCACAAAGTGGGACTAGGCATTCCTCATGCACAGACACTCACCAAAGGGCAGCTTGTAAGCAGGTTGCATTAGCCAGATACAGTAGGTGCTGTCCTGGCTGGGAGGGTAGACGTTAATGCCTTGCCTGGTTTCTTGGTCTTTTGGCAGGTTCTTCTCTGGATCCAGCCCACTAATCCTGTGGTATATAGATATTGGACAGTGGTCTGGTACGTGGTAGTTGGGGAGGGTCCAGGGAATCTTCCCTGTGGAGAACCCAGGAGAAAGCTGAAACTGGGACCCGTAAGGGAGAGAGACGGAGAATGATACCCATGAGGAGTAGAAGGAGGACATCTTTTACCATCGGTACGCAAAGGCATCGGAATCCGGGGTTCGCCCTGAAGACACCAGCTCTGGAGTATGCCTCTGAAGGACTTTAATTGCTTAGACTTCACCTTTGCAGGTATACCGGGGCAGCAAAACTGTGGTTAGGAAAAGGGATGTAGGAAATATCCTATTCTTGTATGTTGAACTTTGAAATGTTAATTTTGCACTTTTCTTAAGTATTGAAATGTTGTTCTTACCTGGTCTGAAGTTACTGAAAGGGGTATGTTGCAAAACCATCACACATAATTTACCGAGTGGGTCTTAAACACATTAGGGTATGAAGACATCGTTGTAGAGTGGAGTAGTCTGAGCCAATGACTCCTGCTGCTTTTTTTCGAAGTCCCTGTGTAAAGAGAAAGAAAGGGGAGAAGAGATGCAGTCGTGCACAATGCTAAATCTCTCCCCCCCTATCTTCCCCTTAACACAGGGAAGGAGAGGACAGAGCAATATAAAACATTTTTTAACCTAATGAAAGGAAAGCATACATTTTACTAGGCTACGCTTGAAAAAACCTTTACAGGTTACCACTTTAGATGTACAGAGGAGGTCTGGTGCTAGAATTACTGCCCATGATTTGATGTTCATGGTGATACCTCACATGTGTGGGATAATCGCTGTTTGCATGCGTGCTGGACTGTGCGTGAGCACAGGGGGATGGGGGCACTTTTTTTTTTTTATCACTTTTATTGTTGTCACAAGGAATGTACATATCCTTGTGACAGGAATTGGTATGTGACAGGTCCTCTTTATGGAGAGATCTGGTGTCTAAAGGATGCCAGATCTCTCCTCTGCCCTTAAAAGCATTTGATCACACCAAGTCTGGTATGTTTCCGGGTTACTAAATAATAGAGCCAAACAAAACCGATCCGGTCTTTGTTTGGTTCTATGATCAGCCGACGGAGGCGCTGGCTGGTTGATTGGGTGTCCGGGTGGAGCCCAATGAAGATGTGGAAGGCAGCGAGGAGGGTGAGACGTTAGTTAAGCCTCGTACACACGCAACGAATTTCCGCCGACCGGTCATCCATCTTTTGTCCAGAGTGGTGTCTGTTGGTTGGAATGTGCTCTAGACTGCACACGAATTTTCCCGCACAACAGAATTCTACTTCAGAAGTGATGTCATGTGTTGGATTGCTTTCTTTGTGTTCTTTTACCTCTGAGCATGCCTAGTCTTGCTCATAAGATTTTTCCCTGTCGAAATCTGTACTGACTGCCCGAAAATCGTACGTGTTTTGACGGAGGACAAAAATGTTATAGCCTGCGCACCAGAATTTTTTCTGCCGAAAAGTCGGAGTAGGTTGTCGGAAGCATCATACTAACAAGCCGAAAATCGGCCGATCGGACGTCGGACGAAAATTCCCGGCCGAATTTCGACTCGTGTGTACGGGGCTTTAGTCAGCCGCTAGGATTGCTTTTTACAAAAGAGCCAACCGCCAGCTCTAAAAAACGGTACTGCAACTGCAGGCATCATTCCGGTATAACCACTTGAAGTACAGCACTGTAAGGGTACATCGCTGGTCGGCAAGTGTTAATATACACTTATTGGGCTTTTTTTTTTTTTTTTACCAAAGACATGTAGCAGAATACATTTTGGCCTAAATTTATGAAGAAATTTGATCTTTTTTTTGTTTTTGATATTAAGATGCATTGTACTATTATCTATACATTCATGTTACCCATTTTTACTATTATCTTGTATTGCAATACTGCCAACCGGTTTGGCATTTTTATATGTGTTTTATAGTGCATGATGATATCATTTTTACTCCAATAAACTGGAATAAATGTTGAAGATACTTATATTCATATATATCTCTCATTTCTGGCCACACGTGTTCACCTTATATAAAGTCCCAGGGCCATTTTGTTTTGTTTTATATGTTTTATACCAGAAAGTTTAAAACATTTTTTTTTTAACATTTCCTGTTTTTATTGTTTATATATATATATATATATATATATATATATATATATATATATATATATATATATACATATACATATATATATATATATATATATATACTGTGTGTATATATATATATATATATATATATATATATATATATATATATAACAAATACCACCAAAAGAAATTTCTATTCGTGTGAAAAGAACAATATAAATTTAGTTTGAGTATAGTGTAGTTGCATGACCGCGCAATTGCCACTTAACCACTTCTAGACTGAAAGGTTTTGCCCCCTTAATGACCAGGCCATTATTTGCGATTTGGCACTGCGTTCCTTTAACTGACAATTGCGCGGTCGTGCGATGCTGTACCCTAATAAATATGATGTCCTCTTTTCCCACAAATAGATTTTCTTTTGGTGGTATTTGATCACCTGTGCGATTTTTATTTTTTGTGCTATAAACAAAAAAAGAGGGACGATTCTGAAAAAAAATCCAATATGTTTCACATTCTGCTATAGAACATCCCCCAAAAAAAAAAAAATTTAAATCACATTTTTTTCATAATTTTAGGCCAATTTGTATTCTGACGTATATTTTTGGTAAAAAAAATTGCAATAAGCGTATTATGATTGGTTTGCGCAAAAGTTATCACGTCTACAAATTAGGGGAAAGATTTCTGTCATTTTTATTTATATATTTTTTACTACTAATGGCAGCAATCTGCAATTTTTAGCGTTACTGCGACATTGTGGCGGACAGATCGGACCCCTAACTGACATTTTTGACACTTTGGGGGGACCAGTGACATTACTACAGTAATGGGTGCTAAAAATATGCACTGTTACTGTACTAATGACACTGGTAGGGAAGGGGTTAACCCAGGGGCGATCAAAGGGTTAAATGTGAGCCTAGGGGGTGTTTTCTAACTGTATGGGGAGGCACTTGTGGAATCAACACAGAGACCTGTGATCCTAGATAGGAGGACCCCAGGAGCCCCTAGAAACACTCCTGCTACATGTACGGTGGTATGCGCAGCCGAGCCAGCCTGCCGAAGTATATCTGCGGCGGGCGGTTGGCAAGGGGTTAAAGTAGTGCAGTGCTGAATAGCAAAAAATGCCCTGGTCATGAAGGGGGTAAAACCTTCTGGAGGATAAGTGGTTAAAACAGGGCAAACACACACTTCACAACCTTCTGTCTATCCTATCTATGGGAAAACCTGCATAGCCATGGTTGCTTATGGTACCAGCCAGTTGACTGCTAGGGGAGCTTAAGTCCATTCTTATAGTCCACCATGTCAAGTCCAGAATATTCCATACAGCGCTGTACTCCAATGTTCAGACACGCACTAGATTCAGGTCACTTCCACATATGTTCATCATCTGTTTATCCTCCAGTACAGCAATTTGTCATGACATTGTTTTGTATGAAGACCATGCAGTAGACTGCAACACTTGGCAGATGCTATCAGACATTACATACACTTGGCTTAAATCTTTAACATATATATGTGTCATCTGTTGTCCTCCGGATCAGCAGATTGTCATAACCTGCATTGTCCCCCTTTCCCATGTGTTGCAGAGTGCGATCACTGGGTGCAGCGGAGTCCATTCAGATCAGACATTGTGGAGTAAACAGGAACTGGCTTCTTTATTGGAACATAACACAGAAAGCAAAGATGTCACCTCATTGTAATAAGAACAACAGACAGGAAGAGATAACCAACAAGTTCAGTACAGTGTACAGGATATTACAACACATCATAGAAATGCATAGCATATCACTGAGCATTAGCGACATCTAGTGTCCTATTTGTGAACTGCAGTTAATCTGCTAAGCTGAAAGCTGTTGTATCTCCAACACCATGCACCCCTGGTGAAGTCTGCACACATCTGTGAAGGACACGCCTTGCACGGCCATGGTCTACTTCTAGGCAGATCCAACCGGACATGGGCAGATCATGACCTTCCTGGACACCGCCAACAGGCCTACTATACGGATCACCTTGTTTGCCTGAATCCCCACTCCCATAGGGAGCATCTAAGCATACAGTTTCATGAGCATTCACCATCACATACTGTCTTTGTTCTGTATCTTTCCAACAGAGCCAGGTTCTTTTGAAGAATAGACTATAGAAGAAGACATTAGTCCAGGTGCTCTCTAAAGTTTCTAAACAAAGGGCCAGTTTACTGCACTGCAGTTTTTAGGGGCATCAGACTGTGGCCATTGGGGGTAGAAATTGTCCTGGCGTAAATGGGAATAAACAGGGCATCTTTGACATTAGGGGGAGGAATAGTGCCCCGCTGTTGGTGTTGGGGGGAGGGTTCTGGTGCCCCATCATTAGTGTTGTTGTTGTCAGTGGGAGGAACAGTACTTCATCATTGGTGTCAGAGGGAGGAATAGTACTTCATCATTGGTGTCAGAGGGAGGAATAGTACTTCATCATTGGTGTCAGAGGGAGGAATAGTACTTCATCACTGGTGTCAGTGGGAGGAATAGTGTCTCATCATTGGTGTCAGTGGGAGGAATAGTGTCTCATCATTGGTGTCAGTGGGAGGAATAGTGCCCCATCTTTGGTGTCAGTGGGAGGAATAGTGTCCCATCATTGGTGTCAGTGGGAGGAATAGTGTCCCATCATTGGTGTCAGTGGGAGGAATAGTGTCTCATCATTGGTGTCAGTGGGAGGAATAGTGTCCCATCATTGGTGTCAGTGGGAGGAATAGTGTCTCATCATTGGTGTCAGTGGGAGGAATAGTGTCTCATCATTGGTGTCAGTGGGAGAAATAGTGTCTCATCATTGGTGACAGTGGGAGGAATAGTGCCCCATCGTTGGTGTCAGTGGGAGGAATAGTGCCCCATCATTGGTATCAGTGGGAGGAATAGTGCCCCATCATTGGTGTCAATGGGAGGAATAGTGTCCTATCATTGGTGTCAGTGGGAGGAATAGTGTCCCATCATTGGTGTCAGTGGGAGGAATAGTGTCCCATCACTGGTGTCAGTGGGAGGAATAGTGCCTCATCATTGGTGTCAGTGGGAGGAATAGTGCCCCATCATTGGTATCAGTGGGAGGAATAGTGCCCCATCATTGGTGTCAGTGGGAGGAATAGTGTCCTATCATTGGTATCAATGGGAGGAATAGTGTCCTATCATTGGTGTCAGTGGGAGGAGTAGTTTTCCACATTCAGCTTCGGGTGTGGCTGCAGGAAGGTTCTCTGGCTGTGTGTCTGGAGCTGCTCCAGGTGATTTCTGTGAGAGGGGAGTTCGGTAAAATCTCTCCCAGCCCTGCTGGCCCCTATCTGGGGAGGCCATGCAGGCCAGCAGGGCCTCTCCTGCTGGAAGCTCTGAACCATCCCCTGGGCTGATGGATGACATACCTGCTCCTGGACAAGCCATGGCTGGGGATCTCTCTGCCCCTGGTGAGGATGAGGATGCCGAGTCCATTCGGGAGCGAGTGGTGGCCGGGATCAAGGTCCTGAATAGGGAGAGAGACCAGCTCTACAAACTGAGAGCAGAGTTGAAACGCCTGCGAAAGCAACGTGAAGGTTTGCACAGCCGCAACCGTGGATCTATGGATCCGGAAATCCAGTTGGCAAAGGTCCGGGTTCAACACCAGGAAACCATTGTGGCCATGATGGAAGGTAAAGAGGGGCCCTTTAAAGAAAAGTTCTGCAATGACCGCAGATTTGCAAGGATGGCAAAGATGGAGGTGGAGGAGGGGACCCCAAGTTCTGACCCCCTGCCCCCCCAAGGTGAGGTGAGCAGCCCGTTGCCTTCTCAGGGCTCAGGAGGCATGCTTAAAGTGATCCAGGCAGTGGAGTCTCCAGTACGGGGAGATCAGCTGGTGTTTGGTGAGGAGAACATACCTGATAATGTGCCTGATAAGGTAAAGCCAAGCAAGTCAAAAGTGACTGATAAAACTATTTTTGTGCCATTTAACACCTTGGTTAATGCGGATGTTTTGCCCAATGACACCCAGGCTGGTAACTTTGTATCCAGCAATATTTCAGCTGCTGATGTTTCCTTGCAGGAAAAACTGTGTTTAAAAAATGACATTGCAGCAAAGGAACTACAAGAGCCTGAACAACCCATTAACCCCCCTTTTGCTGAGCCCAAGGCTGTTTGTCCAGTCACAGCTGTTGTTCAGGACTCTATACTGCAGCATCAGGCCACCTGTGGTACTACAGCAGAAACTGTGATAGTGAATACTGATTGTTCTGACATTTCTTCCAACACAGGTGTTCTGAATAATCATACTAATGTTTGTGTAATGGGAAATCCTGCTGGCTCAGTACAAGCAATTAATAATAAGGATAATAATAATAATGTACCAACTAAAGTTACATCGGTGTGGGGTCTTGGCCCTGATAAGCCTTCTTTTGCTCAGGTGGTACGCTCTGCGCCTGGTAATGTTATTAAGCCAGGGCTGCAGCCAATGAGGAACCCTGCTTCCAGGCAGAGATTTACACCACAAACTGCCACTTTGAGCACCCCTGGTTCCGGTCTTGGGTCTCTGGCTTCTGCTGGGGGTCCAAGACGTAATGTTGTTATACTTAAATGGGAAGGTGGTGCAGTCTCTCCAGCACGGCGTGTGGTGGTGGATATGATTTTGGAGATGGGCTTTGGGGCGAATGACCTTTATGCCCTAATACACGTAGCTGGGAGCCGGGAGTACACAATCAGCTTCACCAGGCCAGAGGGTCTTGACCTGTTCTGGGAACGATATGAGGCTCGGTGCAGGTCAAGACCCGAATGGGAAGATCTGGCACCAGTTGCTGTTTCGCAGAGATCAACGGTTAAAAAAATAACCATCATCCTCAATAATGAGAGTGTTCCTGCTCGGGACCTAGAGGTCTGGTTAAGAAACTATGGTGAGGTTTTGACAAGGCTAGAAAAAATCCTTGATGAACGTGACATCTGGACTGGGGGTTGGTCAGTAACGGTCAGGTTGGCCAGGGATGGGAATGTTGTCCGTCACCTGCCCTCCTCGGCTTTCATAGGGAGGGATAGGATGACTATTTTTTATCCTGGTCAGCCAAAGCTATGTCACCGCTGTGGAGAAAAGGGGCATTTTAGCTCCTCCTGTTCAGCCGTAATATGTTCAGTATGTCGGGGACAGGGTCATGTGGCCAGGGACTGTACCCAGGCGATAAGGTGCAACCTGTGCCTGCGCCTTGGCCACCCCTACAGCCGATGTCCGGAGGCCTGGCACAATATGGAGAAGGAGGTAGTAGATGAACTGTTGAGGCTGGACAGGATGGAGGATGAGGCCCCTGGTGTATCATCCTCCTCTGCGGTGACGGACCCCCCTGGTCCTGTTCAGGATACCTCCCCAGTTTCTGTGGCCAACCCTCCTGTGTCTGTAGGTATTCCTTCTGTGGCTGTCTCTGTGTCCCCCCAGCCTACTGTACCCGCTCCTCTTGTGTCAGAACCTTCTAAGTCCGTGCCCCCCGAGTCAGTCTTGCCCCATGAGTCTTCCCCTCCTAGGTCTGACTTAAGGGAAGGTCCCCCCCCACCAAGAGTGGTAGAAGGTACCAAAAAGGGTGCTGCGGCTTCCTCTGTAAAGAAGTCTTCTGTGAAGACTTCAAAAAAGAAGAAAACAAGAGATAACATCTCTGAATCTGACTTGCAGTACCTGGAGGAGAGAAGGAAGGTTGTGAGGCGGAAGAGACAGGCAGTGAGGACGGAACAGGGACAGGAAGCCCCAGTGTCTGTCCCCGACCGTTCTAGGGCTTCTGCATGGGATATATCCTCATCTGGAGCTTCTTCTGAGCAAAATTCTGATTCAGAAATGGAATTGGAGGAGGCTTCAAGAAAGAGAGAGGCTTCTGGTGATGAGCAGCAGAGGGGAGCTAAGAAGCAATCCACCCAATAACCCAAATGGCGGTTCCCCCTCCGTTAAAAGTGGTGACAATAAATGTCGCCAGCATTAAGTCGGTAAGAGCTCGTTCTATGGCCTTCTTTTTGTTCAGCCAATTAGATGCTGAAATTTTATTTTTGCAGGAGACTAGGCTCACCTCCTTGGCAGATATTCATATGGCCAAGAGAGAGTGGAGGTATGGTCCATCTTACTGGTCTCTTGCGGCCGAGCCTTACGGCGGGGTGGCGGTGTTGTTTAAAACCGGCATGGTAACTGTCCGGCGGGTTATTGAGGTGGAGATTGGGAGATGTATGGTCTTAGACGTTCTTGTGGGAGGGCAGGACCTGCGCCTAATTAATGTTTATGGGCCGCACACAAAGTGGGACAGGAAATGCCTTTTTACAAGGATCAAGCCATTTCTTTTTACATCCCGGCAAGTGGTTTTTGGAGGTGACTTTAATACTGTGACTAGGCCCAAGGACAGGAAGGACTTCAATGACAGGCTGGGATATGATAGCGTTTTTTTAAATAGTATGGTTAGGGATGCTGGTCTTGTGGATGTGCACATTAAGCACCTTCCGGATGACACAGGGTTCACCTTTCATCGAGGTAATAGTCAGAGTAGGATAGATAGGTTTTTTTTGAAGGAGGCCTCTGCTTTCTCACCCCCAGTGGTGCAGGCAGTGGAGTTCTCTGATCACTGTATGCTATCTGTGGTCTTGAATGCTTCAGACTTCCCTCAGAGGGGCAAAGGCATCTGGAGATTAAATTCGACTCTCCTTGAGGAAGAACACGTTAGACAATCCTTTGAGGAATTCTTTCAGGCACAGGTGACCATCCTGGACTTTTGTAGCAGCAAGGCTGAGTGGTGGGAGCTGACCAAAAAGAGGATTGCTGGATTCTTCAGGGGCCTAGCCAATAAAAAACAGTTTAATAGATACATGACCTACCAACGTTTGCGGAGGAAGCTGGATATTCTTGTCTCGAGAGGAGGAGATCCTGGGGCAATCTCTGAAGTGAAAATCCTCCTCAGGAAGTGTCAATATGACCGGCATACCTCTTTGGTTCTGGAGCGGGACTATGGGAAATACCACTCGCCTGACCCTTACCAGAACTGCAAACAGGGTGTAGCTGTTAAGATGGTCATTGGCCTTAAGGATAGTACAGGTTCCTTGACAAAGACCAGGTCAGGGATCCTGGAGGTCGTGAGGTCTTTTTATGCTGAACTTCTTGGGAGGAAAGAGCTTGACCGAGACAAGATGGAAAGCTTTTTGGACTCTACTCCAGGTCTAAATGGTGGAGATGTCCCTTTGATGAATTTGACAGAAGAGATCACAGTTGAAGAGGTGACGAGGGCAATTGAACAGCTTGCCATCAAAAAGTCACCTGGACCGGATGGTCTGACGGCTGAGTTTTACAAAGCCTTTAAGTCTATTCTGGCCCCACATTTGGTAGAGGTTTTTAACAGTTGTCTTGCTGAGGGGGTGCTTCCCCCTTCCATGAGACTCTCAGCTGTGATTCTTCTTTCAAAAGGTAAAGATCCTTCGATGATTGAGAATTGGCGCCCCATCAGCCTTCTCAATGTCGATAGAAAGGTGCTGGCGAAGATACTTTTCTGGCGCCTATCGGCAGTAGCAGAGTCTTTGCTTTCTCGCCATCAGCACTGTTCGATCCAGGGTAGGAGCACCTTCACAGCGGTTTTAGCTGTCCGGGAGGCCTTGGAGCAGTGCAGGGCTGCAGGCTGGGGAAAGTATTTACTGGCATTGGATCAGGCAAAGGCTTTCGATCGTGTCAACCATGAGTACCTGTGGTTGCTCTTTAGTAAGTACGGTCTGCCGGGTGGTTTTGTCGATTGGTTAAAAGTCTTGTATAAGGGGGCAGAAAGCTTCCCTCTTGTTAATGGTTGGGTTGGACAGTCCTTTGAGGTTGGTTCTGGGGTGCGCCAGGGTTGTCCCCTGAGTCCCCTGCTCTATGTGTTTGCAATCGACCCCTTCATCAGGAGGCTAGAGAGCAGCATGTTGTGTGGGGTACCAGTGGGAATCCCGGGTGAGCCGCCTTTGAGGGTTGTTGCCTATGCGGATGATGTGTCAGTGATTGTCACTGGGACAGATGAAGCGGAGGAGGTGGTCTCTCTGACATCACGATACTCTGAAGCATCAGGCTCCAAGATCAATCAGGACAAGAGTGAAGTTTTTTGGATGGGAAAGGAAGGTGAGGGGTTTGATCTCCCGGACACCTTTCCAGTGCCCCAGGAAAAAATTAAGATATTAGGCATTGAATTTGGACCTGGCGATTATGGCCTCAAAAACTGGGAAGGCAGGCTGGAAGTTGCCAATACTAAGGTGGTCAGCTGGAAGAGATGGAAGTTATCTCTGAGGGAAAGGGTTGATCTGATTAAGACTTACCTGATACCGATCTTCTTGTATGTCAGCCCTGTCTGCATGTTGCCAGTGTCTCTCTATGCTAGGATCTATAGTGTGTTCTTCCAGATGCTGTGGGGGAACAGACTGAACCCCATCAAGAGGAATGTCACCTATCTATCCAGGAGGGAGGGTGGCTTAGGTATGGTCAACCCCGTTCTTTTCTTTTCACTGCTATTTATCAAGTTTAACATTGGTAGTATGCTTGCAGTGGAACCTCCTGGATGGGCAGGCATGTTTAGATCTTGGTTTAGGCCTTTTCTGCGACTTTGGGAAGAAGGTGGCCAAGTGAAGAATCTCAGGGGTCATCGTGGTCAGCTCCCAGCCTATGTCGCTCCGTGTCTGAAGTTACTGCGGCAGTGGCGACTGTCGGCTGAAGATCTCAGATCCGCTCCGAGGAAAGTCCTTATGAGCCGAGTCTTGAGCGAAGTCTTTCATGACCCACTGGCCTTAAGGGATTGCCCAGGCCCATTTTTGAGGGAAGGGTTAAGACTGATTAATTTGGCTAGAGTCCCCCTTAAATTCAGGGATCTGGCCTGGTTGTGCTTCCACGGGAGGCTCTATGTTCGGGGCAATTTGAAATTCCGCAGTGGGATGGATCGTGGTTGTCCTCGGGAGGAATGTACAGGTGAGGAGGAGACTATGGACCATTTTCTGCTTCGTTGCCCTTTTAACATAGAGGTATACAAACAGGTGGGGCGGGCCCTCGGTGTTCCTTTCCTCTCCAGGCTGGGTTATGCTGAGTGGGTGTACGGAGCATTCAATACTGGTGGGGGCTTTTGTTTGGATACACTTTTTTTAGTTAGTTTAGTAGTCCGTTATTACACATGGAACGCACGGTGTCAGGTCACCCTTCGGCGTAAAATCCTTCCTGTTCAGGTGGTGGTGTGTGACATTCTGCATGAGGTGGGGAAGATTCGGGCGCTTGAGAGAGACAAGTGGGGTCAGAGGGCTTGGCTGAAGGCGTGGAGGGGTTTCAAGCCTCCCTGACTGCCAGGAGTCTCTTTCCCGGGTGTGGCTTTCTGTCTCTTATCACCCTAGATTTTTTCTTAATGCTCAGTTTTTGATAAATGGCTGCATACATAGGTGATGGGTTGTGCCTCTTAGGCCCTCTCTGCTGCTTTATGTAAATAGTTTTCTAAAAATGTTGGAAGTGGATTATGTATATATTGTATATATTCTGCACATGGATGTGTATTCCTTTGTTTTCTGTTGGAATATTGTACTATAGTTATGTTTTTTACTTTTGTATAAAATATGTTGCTTGATTCTTTTCAATAAAAGATCAATAGTGTCCCATCATTGGTATCAGTGGGAGGAATAGTGTCCTATCATTGGTGTCAGTGGGAGGAATAGTGTCCCATCATTGGTGTCAGTGGGAGGAATAGTGCCCCATCATTGGTGTCAGTGGGAGGAATAGTGTCCCATCATTGGTGTCAGTGGGAGGAATAGTGTCCCATCATTGGTGTCAGTGGGAGGAATAGTGTCCCATCACTGGTGTCAGTGGGAAGAATAGTGTCCTATCATTGGTGTCAGTGGGAGGAATAGTTTATCAGATCGTCCCTGCTTATTGTGAATGGTTTGGTTCCATTGGAGTATCCCACTCATCCCTTCTCCTATCCAAGTTCCTAATAAAACCAAAAACCAAAGAAACTGGACTGGTCCTTGTCTGAGGTAAAAACACTTGGAAACATGTCAGAATGTTCTATTGTTGCTAATGGTAACCCAAAGGAACCCACACACAGCAGCTCCCATGGGAGTAGTGCTACACGAATAACCTAAAAAATACATATAAGTGTGACAGAACAACCTTGATCTGTGTTTTTTGAAGGAATTGCACCATATTTACCAATGGAAGCATTGTTTGGGATGTTACATCTATTTTATAAAGTTCTTCCAAAGGACTTAAAATCTTACATGTGGATTTGATTATTTTTGACATTACTAACTACATGTTGTGGAAGCAGATGTTTAAAATGCTTATTTTCACTGTTACTGCTTTCTGGTAGGTGGACAGGCTTCGCTATGTTTAGGAGACACTGGGATAGGTTTACTAAAGGCAAATCCACTGTGCACTACAAGTTGCTGTAGATCTGAGGGTAAGATCTGAAATGAGGGGAAGCTCTTCTGATTTCTATCATCCAATCACGTGCAAGCAAAAATGCTGTTTTTTTTTTTCTTGCATGTCCCCCTCAGATCTACAATGACTGCACTTGTAGTGCACAGTGTATTTGCCTTTAGTAAATAAACCCCACAGTCCTCCATGAAAGGTGGGGTCCTCCACACCCCTTGCAGATGGAGGAGTGCCATCTCCAAGGGGTATGGAGTATTAGGTAAATAAAAGCGCTTCTCCTCTCCCCTAGATTCAAAAAAAGCAATCAACCCTTGCAGTGTGGGCGCAACATTTCCTGGAGTTTGGCTTTAATCATCTGCAGTCCTGTTTCTATCAAGCTACAGCACTGTTAGCCCCATATTTGGCTACTACACACTACCCTGCTATTAAACCTATGCTTACACTCTATAAGCCCCTTTTAGCTCCTTCCTTGACCTGCCCCTCACCATTCTCCAATTTCAGGATCACCATCCTTTGAAAGCTCCATCCTTGGAAAGTTCCAAGGTATGGTAATGTGGCTGGTGTAGATGTCTACAGGGCCAACCCCATTAAGCAACTTATACCATTCAGAAAACAGCAGGGATTAGAAGAGGAAATTGCATGATCTGGAAGCATTGAACTCCAGGCACAGGTGATCATAGTCTATGGCTTTGATGCCCAATCTGCGGCCCAAGGCCACATGCGAAACTTTGGAATATCATGTGCGGCCCTCGGACCTCAGCAGCTTGTAGTGGAAAAATTGATTAGGCTATTAGTATTGCTCTCTACTAGCCCCATGTAATATGTTCCCAGAATCCCAGCTTTGTATTGTCTTCTGCATCATATCCTCAGCCAACAATGTATCCTGTCCACAGTCTCTTCCCCTCATTTCCTCTACTATGTCTGCAGTCTCTGACAGTCCCCTCAAGCAGTACATATGTAGCAAGGTTTCCAGGCCTGTGGCCTGATGTGGGTCTGCCATTAGAACCGGTACTCTCTCCAGCCCATGTGAGCTGTGGCCCTGAGTGTGATAAGTGAAGCAGCGACAACTCCGGCATCTTTGTTTGTGGTTTTTATTTGATTTAAAAAGGGATGGGAGAAGGGAATGAGTGGGATACTCTTTGCGGCTCAAACTAATTACTCATGGGACCTTGTTGCTGAAAAAATGCCCGTTGGCGCTTCCTTGATGCCAGCCGGCGCCAGCCAACGCTCACTGACTCTGAGAACACTCTGTGTAGCTGAAAAGTGTTGAATCCCCGACTTATAGTACTGTAGATCCAAGACTGAGCTGTAGAACCCCTGACACTGCTGTGCAGTTAAAGGCACTAAATACTGTCCCCCACTAGATACAGCTTGAGGTATTATCTTGTAGAACTTTGTGCAACTGTCGCTTCACTGACACTCTCTGTACAATTCAGGGCCCAGACTGCTGGTACCCCCTTTACAACTTCAGGGTCCTCTACCTAGGCACCCCCTTTACTGCTAGCTGACACTGGATCCCAGAACCTCTTCCGGAGTGGTCCCCTCTAACTCTTCAGGCGAACCCCAGGGGCAATCCTCAGTACTCACAACCTGTGTAGGCTTTCCTGGGACTGCACCCCTCTCTCTCTCCCCAGGCTCTCGGCACAGCGGATCCCCTCAGCTCACTCAGCACGCTCTGGACACTCAGGCGACACCCCGAGACATCCACCCTCCTCAGACAGGAGGAGAGACAGCTGCATTCTCCTTCCTGGGACTCTGCTTCCGCCAAAGACAATCTGTCACGCACTTCCCCCCAAACGTATACCCACTCCCAGAATCCTTTGCAGCCTAATCTGCCTTCTGGGGTAGTTATAAGCTGGGATGTGTCCCCTGATTGGGCTTCCCACACTGCCCTATGAGAAGCCTCTCACAGGAGCCATTGGGGATACTTCTCCCCTCAGGAGGCACTTCTGGAAGCCCCGACACCCTAACTAAATAAATCGCAGCCCTGCTGTTAGGCAGACAAGGCCCACTATATATTTTACCTAACACCTACCTGTAGGGTGCTACACATATATCGAACATTATGTTTGGCCCATTGGTGATGTCAGGGGCCTCATTTAAGGCCCCCTTCAGTTGACAACCACTGATCTATGGAGACCAACTGCACAGGTGTCGCTAGTGGAAAGAATATTTCTACTGCGGGATTTGATATCTAAGTGGACCTCAAAAACTGTACCTTTTTTTATTAAAAAGCAATATTTTGTGGCTATTAGGGACAATATTTAGCCCATTACCACTGGTGCCTCCTGGCCCTTTAAAGGGTTTCAAATGCCAGGAGGCAGGGTTTCTGTCTCATGTGACCGCCGTGATTGGCTGTTACAGCGATCACATGATCGGAAAGCTCCCAATTGCTGGTATGCATCGGGAGGTTTCCGGGTACTGTGCTGGGAGCGCACAGGGAGCACTCTCTCAGCACAGTAAGTTGTTTAAGCAGGGTGCGACCGGCGGTTAAAGTGGTTGTAAACCCTTACATATACACAGTGAAGGGACATTCCTGAGGCGATACACAGATAAAACAAATCCTCCTACATATGTTCTACCTGTTTATCTGCAGACTTCTCTTCTCTACATCCATTCAAAGTGCTACATTTATAAAGCTTGTTGATTTCAGAAAAAAGGGGCAGAGAGCTGAAGTTACACTCTGCAGAGCTCAGTGAGGAGAGCTCTCAGAGCTGATTGGAGGGAAGGGACACACCCCCCTTCACACAGCACACAGGAACAGAGCTGAGGCTGTCAATCAGCTGGTGATCCCTCCCCATCACCATTTTTCTCTTGGTGTCAGGAAAATTTGTCAGAAGTGATTCATGCTGATAGCATTGGAAGGAAGCAGCAGACAGAAATGACACTTAGTGCTCTGGGCTGAGACAAGTACACGCTATAGAGGGATATGCTTTGTTCATATTTCATGTCTGAGGTTTACAACCACTGTAAATAACAGACCTCCTGTCTCACATGGACAGCTAGCAGTGGCGTTTTATATTTATCTTACAGAGACAATGTATAGGTGAGTGCTCGTTATTGGCCTGTTGATTTCCTTTGCAGTATTACCTTGTTTTTTGAGGGGGTCCCTGAATCTTGTTGCTCTTGAGTTTCTTACTAGATAATTACCCCCTCTTGGTTGGTTGAACAGCATTATTTCAACTTTGCTGTCTGCCCTAACTAATGTGCTTGTCTGCATCGTTTCCAATGGCTGTTTGGTCACTTAGCCCGTTTAAGGTGAAGTATTACCATCTCCCATGTCGTGTACTTTGCTGACTGACCTCTTCTCACACTACTCTCAATCAGCTGAATGCTGGGCCAAAAAGTTAGAGCAGCTGATCTTGAATTCCACTAACCACCCTGACTAGCCGGAGTCTCTGGCCAAAAGCCACAAGCTTCCCTGGTATTCACATTACATTCCCAGTAGATTCCGAGTAGGCTAAAAACGTAAAAATCAAACTACTCACTAGAGGGAGAACCTCTGGGGGAATCAAGGATGGAGAAAGATCTAGGGGTCCTAGTAGAAGATAGACTGAGCAATAGCATGCAATGTCAAGCTGCAGCTACCAAAGCCGGCAGAATATTGGCATGCATAAAAAAGGGGATATACTTCAGAGATAAAATGATAATCCTGCCACTTTTTAAAACTAAGGTCCATCAACATCTGGAGCATTCCATCCAGTTCTGGTCACCAGTCCTCAGAAGGGATGTCCCGGAGCTGGAGAGAGTCTAGAGAAGGGCAACAAAATGAATACGGGGACTGGAAGACCTCAATTACGAGGAACGACTACAAGCACTAAATTTATTTTCGCTGGAGAAGAGACGCATGAGAGGGGATATGATAGCGATTTACAAATACCTCAATGGTGATCCCCGCCAAGGAAAATAACTATTCAGTCTCAGGGAATGTAAGAGGACACAGGGCCACACAATGAGATTGGAGGAGAAGTGGTTTAACCTTAAACTGCATAGGGGGGTTTTCACTGTCAGGGCAATAGGCATGTGGAACTCTCTTCCACAATTGGTGATGTCAGTGGGGAGTATTGATATTTTTAAAAGACTCTTGAACATGCATCTTAGCAAACACAATATACAGGGATATGGTAAATAATTATGGACACTTACACACACCTACACAGGTTGAACTGGATGGACTAGTGTCTTTATTCAACCTCACCTACTATGTAACTATGTAAAAATGACACTTTGCTACATTGTTCCAGCAGCAGCCACACTCAACATGGAGGTTGATTTACTAAACCTGGTGAGTGCAAAATCTGGTGCAGCTCTGCAAAGAAACCAATCAGCTTCCAGGTATTTTTGTCAAAGCCTCATTGAACAAGCGGAAGTTAGAAGCTGATTGGCTACTATGCACAGCTGCACCAGATTTTGCACTTTTCAGTTTTAGTAAATCAAACCCATTGCCTCCTTGCCGCATTTTGCTTCCTGTTGGGGCTTTGTTATAAAGCTCTACAACTAAGCCCCAACTGGGGACGAAACGCGTCCAAGAAAAATATGGGTGGGTTTTCTCTATTTGCTGCTTGAACAAAAAAAGCTTTGCTGATTTATTAGAAAGTGAAGTGTTTCTTGTTTAAAACCAAGCTCTCTTTTAACCAATAGATTGCTAGATTTATCAAAGCTGCTAGCTGTACTTGACCCCCTCCCCCCATCTACTGAACTTAACTCAGTGATTCATTTGCTCTCCCAGGATCCCCTGACCACAACAGATGGCATAAGGATGTTGAACGGAAAGAGATCATCTGTGCAATGGGAACTCGGAAGTGCTGATGTCAGGGAAGAAGTCCAAGCAGAACTGGCAAATATGCCAATGCCCAATATGGCCATGTTAATTTGCGCATGCGCATTAGCGAAAGGCACACAATGGCGAGTCGTCGTACGTAATGGCGCACTGGCATACGCAAAGCGTGCTAATTGCCAGTGTTCACTGGCCTATATAAGGACATCAGTGGCTATCATAAATTGCTGGATAATCGTCAGCTAGTATCCTGTGCTCCTGTGCCTTGTGCTTCTGTTTGATTACCTGTTACCGACCCGGCTTACCCCTGACCTGCTCTGGCTTCTCTCCTGGCTCTGAACCTGGCTTGCTTCATGGACCTGCTCCTATCTATTCCTGATTGCCTTCCTGTGTTTGACCCTGGCTTGACCTCCACTATGCTACCTGCCTCTGCTTCTGATTGGCATCCAGTGTTTGACCACCTGCCTGGCTTCTGACCTTGCTCTTGCTTACCCTACTCTCAACACCTGCCAGCACCTCCAGAGAAACATTGGCTCTGACCACCTTCTCTACCGTCCGTGGGTGTCCCCGCATCTGTTTTCATCAGGCAGCTTCACTTGCAGGCAACCCGTGCATCTTTGGGCATAGAACCCTCTGTCACCACCTTTAGGGGTACTCTGCATTTAGATGCAAGGGGAGCCCTCTTATCACCTCAGCCTCCAGCCAGGTACATGACAGCAGAGCTCTTAGCGTTTCAGATTTTACAGCTGTCAAAATCCAGGCTAGGAAGCTTGGTACACTTAAATGGAACAGCAGGGAAGACATTAGGGGTCAAATAGACCCCTGATGTCTCCATAAAAAGTACCTGTCACCTGCCCAATGCTACCACATTGCGGGCTTGTAAGACCTTCTTGATAGCAATAATGTTAAATATAATAAAAAAAATTAAAAGCACTCCTATTACCCCATGCACACACAAACGAACGCAAAAACACACATACAGCAAACACGGAAGCTGGGTACACAACGGATCAGCTAGAGGGGAGCGCAGGGGAGAAAGGGGTCTAGTAGAGCCCTAGGGGGAAATTTACCAAAACTGGAGCACTCAGAATCTGGTGCAGCTATGCATCGTAGCCAATTGGTTTCTATGCAGAGCTGCACCAGTTTTGTAAATCAACCCCATAGTGTCTACAAACCGCAGCTATGTCCAAACTATGGCCTGCCAGCTGTTCAGGAACTACAATTCCCATCATGCCTAGTTATGTCTGTGAATGTCAGAGATTTACAATGCCTCATGGGAATTGTACTTCCTGAACAGCTGGAGAGCCATAGTTCGGACACTCTTGCAGCCTAATGTCTCTGTAAAAATTACCTGCCCAATTATATCATGTAGGGGGTTTATTAGCCACTAGTGATAGCAATAAATTTAAATGTTAAAAAAATAAAGTAATGTAATTGAATATAATATAATATAATATAAATATAATATAATAAATAATTAATTATAATATAATTATAATTAATTATAATTAATATAATGTGATTAAATAAATAAAATAAAATTAAATGAATAAAATTAATAAATTCATAGCACCCCTATGGTCCCACGCACAAACATAAGAATGCCAGAGCACCTACATGTATGCAAATTATTGGGATTACGCACACTAGAGTAAAAACAACAATTTCCCTCATTTATGGTTAACTCTAAACAAATGAGCTCTAAAGGCATTCAAAACGTCACCTATTATTTACTGTAAAATATCAAAGAAATGGGGAGGGGCTAGAGGATTTTCTTGGTACCGATTAAACACACAACAAAATATAAAATCAAACATATTTTATTACAAAAAAATAGCAGTAAGATAGAACATCAGGGTGCTATGAGAACCAATTCTTTTATTGCACATGTTCACTTTGTAGTTATATATTTTTGTCTTGCTGCTAATTTTTTTGTAATAAAATATGTTTGATTTAATATTTTGTTGTGTGTTTAATCGGTACCAAGAAAATCCTCTAGCCCCTCCCTATTTCTTTGATATTTTCTACTATGCAATTGAGGATGTAGGTACCATTTTATTTATGCCCTAATACCCTATAAGCACAAACATATTTTCAATTATTATTTACTGTAGTTTTTGCCATTTCATAGGCTCATGCAGTTTTGAAACTTGACATATTTGGCATCTATTTACTCAACACTATCTTATATTTTATTTTGCAGAAATAAATGGGATTAATTTGGGTTTTTGCGCACAAACATTTACTTTAAATGTATTTTTTCTTAAAATCTAGATTTGACAAACAGTTCCACTAATATCATGCAACTAAAAAATTGCAACCACCATATTTTTACTCTACATATTCTTACTCTACATTGAGAAAATGTGTAATGTTCTGGGTTTTTAAGTAATTTTAAAGCCAAAAATTCTGATATTAACATGTGTGCAAAAAAATAAATAAATAAATAAATAAAAGAATAACTACAGGCTGTGTCCTTGTATTAAATATTCTGAATTGTAAAATTGTATTTATTAGTGTCTAATGGGCAGATTTCCCAATTGTAATTGTATCTCTGGGTCCTTCCAGCATTCCTCCGGGCTTGTAATCTTTGTGTTATGATTACTTCTGCAAGACAAATAAAGCAATTATGTAAACTATCATCCAGCTCCGCAAATTACCAGAAATGATGTCTCTGAACTGATGGTTCAGCTAAACCCTCCGGGGCTGCTATTAGCTTGACATTACCGGTCAGGATAAGCACACTACAAAATTCCCAGAGTCTGTTCTTTTCCCCCTGATTAATTAATAGCACTCCTGCTGTATATACCCCAAAATCGTAATTATGCTTAAAAATGTAAATGATAGTTTTAATTGATCGGCATACCAAAACATAACCAGAAAAAAACATTGAAATAACTTTCAGCTAAACCATGTTTTTGTAAGTGTACCTGCAGTGTAATTGAGCCTTTGCCATCTGCTGGTCATTGCTCAGCAATGCAGCTCAGGTCCCTGCAGAGCACACCTGCCTCATTAGGAGTGTCTAAATAGAATGTTGGACATTTAGCCTGATGTAGTGTATCATAATTTTTTAAAATCTTTCTGATCTTAATTTTTTTTACCATCAGTAAAGATATTTATATATTTATCTACAACTATACATGTTTTTTTTGCATTCTTTTATTTAAGAATTTGAAAGTATTACAATGCAAAGAAAACATATAAAAAGCACTCACTACAAACATCAGTAATATATAAACTAGTGATCGACCGATATCGTTTTTTCATTGCCGATACCGATATTTTGGTCAATGCATATCGGTATCGGCCGATATGGGCCGATATTTTTGTACATTTAAATTTTTTTTTTTTTTTACTTTACCGGTACTTTACAGGTACTCCTGTGGAAGCATCTGGGGGTCTAAAATACCCCAAACCCCTCCTCTGCACTTAAAAGCAACCAAAACACCAAGTTTGGCTGTTTTGAATGCTGTCATTTTTTTTTAATCTGGCGCCAGACAGTACCAGGAAGTGATGGCACTCATGACATCACTTCCGGGTTTTTGCATGGAGACCCGATCAGAGCCGAATGCTGCTTTGATCAGGTCTTCGGTGGCCATGGAGGTTGGTTGCCCGGGTCTCTCCCGGTGCTTTGCTGATTATCAAAAAATTTAATAAGTAAATAGTAATAATAATAAAACAATAATGAAAAATAATGAATAAATAAATACAAAGTTTAAATTTCCTCTCCTTGTCATAATATGGACAAAAAAAATGCAGTGTTAAAAATATATATTACATGACATGATATCACATAATAAACAATGCAGTAATAGACTATATAATAAAGAAGAAAAAAGAATGTAAAGTAAATAATATAAATGAAATAATAAAATATCAAGTAGAATAATGATGAGGTGGAGGGTGGAGAGGGGGCAGTGTTGGGTATATAATTACCCCTGATCCAATTGGGAAGAATATTTATGGCATTAGTTTTAATAATTAATATTAGACCATAAAAATAAAGATGTTATATAAGCGATGAACGATGGAAAACAAAATAGACCTTACTTGCTCCCTGTAGAAAAGGGGGAAGAGCTAGATAGGATATAGATGTACTATTCAGATCTGGAGAAGTCCTTCCAGGGGGGACCATATATTGTTACATTTAATGGTTAAATTTTATTGTTCCTTTACGAAAACTGTTAAGGTTTTCCATATGTTCTATATCATGAATTCTACGGAACCATTGCCACATAGTGGGAGGCGAAGAAGATTTCCAAAGAACTGGAATGCAGGATCGGGCCTCATTAACCAAATGAATAATGATGGAGTTTTTGTATGTTTTAGGAGAAATGTCATTATGGTGTAGAAGGAAGAACTTGGGTCTATAGGAATTGGATGATCTGTGAACCTTTGGGTAACAGTGTGAACCTGAGTCCAAAAATTATGAAGATAGGGACAAGTCAAGAAAATATGCAGTAAGTCTGCCTGTGGTTTGCCGCATCGGCAACAGGAATCTAAAACAAACGGGTAAATAGAGTGTAATCATTTAGGGGTACAATACAAGCGAGAGAACAATATATAACCAGATTCATGGTATCAATTACATATAGAAGAACGTGAGTATTTTGGATCTAGCCTGAGGAGTAAATTTAATATCCAGATCTTGTTCCCATTTATCTACAAATCCTGGAACTGATTATATTGTATTTGAAAGCAAGAATTTATAGGAGAATGAATGGGAGTGAGGAAAAGGGCCTGTAGTTCTACATATTTGTTCAAAAGTTGTAAGAAAGCGTCTGAATGAGTCGGCATCTAGTAAAGTACGTAACAAATGTGAGGTATGAAGGGTTTGTAAAGGCCCAATCCAAGAGAAAGAAAGGTCAGATGAAATTTGTTGAGTAGTTGTTAACCATTCCAAATTTTGTAAAAATATAAACGCAAGCTATTTATCCTTTGTTATCAACGTGTGAAAAGTTTATCTCCTTTTCCTTGAGTAAATTTAGGATGATCTATAATCGGTAGGAATAAAAGGGGAGATCACACATTTATTAAAAGCATGTTTACAATGTTTACACTTAGTTGCTATAGTAGGATTAGTCCGTAGGGTCGAATGTGGAAGTATTGGGCTCGAGAGAAGAGCAGGTAAAGGTATGGAAGAAAAAGATTGTTCCGTGGAAACCCATTGTTTAATAAAAGAATGTCGAAGCCCAGGGCTTTTTTTCCGCAGGAACGTGGGGGAACGCAGTTTCGGCTCCTCTAGAACTGAATATATGTAATGGCAAGGGGCGCTGGAAAGTGCTGGAGGGTCTATTGATGCTGGCTGCTGGGCTGGGGAATCTATTGTTGCTATTTTTGTGGACAAAGGGGGTCTATTGTTGCTGGGGAGGTCTTCTGTTGCTTGTGGGAGTCTATGGTTACTGGACGGGTCTTGTGTTGCTGGGGGGGGGGGGTCAGTCGTTGCTGGGAGGGATCTACTGTTGAGGGAAGGATCTTTGTTGCTGAACCGCTGGAGGGTTTATTGATACTGGCTTCTGGGGAATCTATTGTTGCTGGAGGGGATCTATTTTTGCAGGGGGGTCTATTGTTATTGGGGAGGTCTATTATTGCTGGTTGGGGATCTATTGTTGCTTGGGGTGAGTCCTATGTTGCAGGAGGTTAATCATTTCTAAAAGGGATCTACTGTTGAGGAAGAAATCTATTGTTGCTGACTGCTGGAGGGTCTATTGATGCTGGCTGTTGGGAGTCTATTGTTGCTGGGGTGTCCATTGTTGCTAGATCTATTTTACTGTCTTTCTTGTTATCATTAACAAATTCCATACAAAATATTTAGAACCACAACATGATACTTGGTTCTGTATTCTCTAAAAGGAGTGGTACTGGGAGGTAGGTAAGGGGTGGAAGCAAGGAACGGTGCTAGGAGGTGTGTAGTGGGGGAGTCAAGGGGTGACCCAGAAGGAAGGAGTTCCTGCATCTATTCTCTGAGAAAAAAAAGCCCTGTCAACACTAATCAATAGCTCTTGAGAGATGACCAGCCAAATGGGAAGGGTTCCAACGATAGTATGAAGATAAGAGGAGATAGTGGACAACCCTGACAAATCCTGTTTGTTATTGAAAAAGAGAAGGAGAGTATACCATTTACACGTACTGGTGCAGAGGGTTTGGAATAGAGAGCATCAATCCAGGATCAATACGTTGGCCTAAGTCAAACCTATCGAAGGCTTTTTTGCCATCTGTAGATAAAATAAATGTGTGCTCAATCTTCAAAAGTGCCGAGTGAATAATATTAATAGCACAAATTGTTCCCTGATCCAATTAAGAAGACTATTTATGGCATTGGTTTTAATAAATAATATTAGTCCATAAAAATAAAGATATTATATAGGCAATGAATGATGCAAACAAAATCTACCTTACTCGCTCCCCATAGAAAAGGGGGAAAAGCTAGACAGGATATGGATGTACACTTCTGAATGGGAGAAGTCCTTCCAGGGGGACCATACAGTTACAGTATCTCACAAAAGTGAGTACACCCCTGACATTTTTGTAAATATTTTCATGTGACAACACTGAAGAAATGACACTTTGCTAAAATTTAAAGTAGTGAGTGTACAGCTTGTATAACAGTGTAAATTTGCTGTCCCCTCAAAATAACTCAACACACAGCCATTAATGTCTAAACCGCTGGCAACAAAAGTCAGTACACTCCTAAGTTAAAATGTCCAAATCGGGCCCAATTAGCCATTTTCCCTCTCCGGTGTATTGTGACTCATTAGTGTTACAAGGTCTCAGGTGTGAATGGGGAGTAGATCTGTTAAATTTGGTGTTATCACTCTCACTCTCTTATACTGGTCACTGGAAGTTCAACATGGCACCTTATGGCAAAGAACTCTCTGAGGATCTGAAAAAAAGAATTGTTGCTCTATATAAAGATGGCCTAGGCTATAAGAAGATTGCTAAGACCCTGAAACTGAGCTGCAGCACGGTGGCCAAGACTATACAGAGGTTTAACAGGACAGGTTCCACTCAGAACAGGCCTCGCCATGGTCGAAAAAAATAAGTTAAGCGCACATGCTCATCGTCATTTTCAGAGGTTGTCTTTGGGAAATAGATGTATGAGTGCTGCCAGCATTGCTGCAGAGGTTAAAGGGGTAGGGGGTCAGCCTGTAAGTGCTCAGACCATACGCCGCACACTGCATCAAATTGATCTGCATGGCTGTCATCCCAGAAGGAAGCCTCTTCTAAAGATGATGCACAAGAAAGCTTGCAAACAGTTTGCTGAAGACTAGTAGACAAAGGACATGGATTACTGGAACTATGTCCTGTGGTTTGATGAAACCAAGATAAACTTATTTGGTTCAGATGGTGTTAAGCATGTGTGGCGGCAACCTGGTGAGGAGTACAAAGTGTGTCTTGCCTACAGTCAAGCATAGGGGTGAGAGTGTCATGGTCTGGGGCTGCATGAGTGCTGCCGGCACTGGGGAGCTACAGTTCATTGAGGTAATTATGAATGCCAACATGTACTGCGACATACTGAAGCAGAGCATGATCTCCCTCCCTTCGGAGACTGGGCTGCAGGGCAGTATTCCAACATGATAATGACTCCAAACACACCTTCAAGACAACCACTGCCTTGCTAAAGAAGCTGAGGGTAAAGGTGATGGACTGGCCAAGCATGTCTCCAGACCTAAACCCTATTGAGCATCTGTGGGGCATCCTCAAACAGAAGGTGGAGGAGTGCAAGGTCTCTAACATCCACCAGATCCGTGATGTCGACATGGAGGAGTGGAAGAGGACTCCAGTGGCAACCTGTGAAGCTCTGGTGAACTCCATGCCCAAGTGGGTTAAGGCAGTCCTGGAAAATAATGGTGGCCACACAAAATATTGACACTTTGAGCCCAATTTGGAATTTTCACTTAGGGGTGTACTCACTTTTGTTCCCAGCGGTTTTATACATTAATGGCTGTAATTTTTTCAGTGTTGTCACATGAAATAATATAATAAAATATTTACAAAAATGTGATGGTTGTACTCACTTTTGTGAGATACTGTAGGTCCATATATATTTGGACACAGACAGAATTTTAGTTTTTGGGGTATTTACCAAAACATTTTCAAGCTATAGTTCTAGAATGGATATAGGCTGAAAGTGCATACTCTTAGGTTTATTTGAGGGTATGTACATCCAAATCAGAAGAAGGGTTTAGGAAATACAGCTCCTAAGAATAGCCATCCCCTCTTTTTCAAGGGACCAGGTGTGGGCTACTCTTTCCTTATTTCTTCATCAATTAAGCAGGTAAAAGGTCTGGAGTTAATTCTAAGTGTGGTATTTGTATTTGGATGCTATTGCTGTGAGCCTACATCATACGTTTACAGGAGCTGTCCATGTAAGTGAAACAGGCCATTGAAACAAATCTATCAGAGAGATAGCAGCAACATTGTGAGTGGCCAAATCAACAGTTTTGTATATCCTGAGGAAAGAAGAACATACTGGTGAGCACAGCGACATAAAAAGGCCCGGACGTCTACAGAAGACAACATTGGTGGATGATCGCAGGATCCTCTCTATGGTAAAGAAAAACCCATTCACAACATCCAGAAAAGCGAAGGACACTCTCCCAGAGGTGGGTGTATTATTCACAAGCCTGAAGAATAGATTAGGTTTTGCCAAAAAACATCTAAAAAGCCAGACCAGTTCTTAAAAAGTATTCTTTGGATGGATGAAAACAAGATTAATGTGTACCAGAATGACTGGAAGAAAAAAGTGTGGAGAAGGCTTGGAACAGCTCATGATCCAAAGCACACAACGTCATCTGTAAAACATGGTGGAGGCAGTGTGATGGCATGGGCATGCATGGCTTCCAGTGGCACTGGGTCATTGGTGTTTATTGATGATGTGACAGAAGACAGAAGCAACAGCGCTTCACAGTACAGATGGACAATGATCCAAAACACACGGCAAAAACAACCCAGGAGCTTTTGAAGGAAAAAATGTGGAATATCCTGCAATGGCCGAGTCAATCACCTGATCTCAGCCCAATTAAGCATGCATTTCACTTGGAGGCAAAACTAAAGCCAGAAAGACCCACAAACAAAGAACATCTGAAGACAGCTGCAGTTAGAGCCTGGCAAAGCATCAGAAAGGAGGAAACCCAGCCTTTGCTAATCTCCATGGGTTCCAGACTTCAGTTAGTTTTTGCCAGTAAAGGATTCTCAACAAAATATTAAAAATGCACAGTATGATTCCCCCTGGAGGTGTCTGGGCCCTGGAGGGGGCCACCGGGACACTTCAAACCAGTTTTAGCTCCCTTTTTGGTTACGCTGGGTCCCCATTATAAGCTTTTGCTCTTTAAATACCTAAAGCTCAAAGGTCTTTTGTGTTCTTTTTTTTGCTTGCTATTATTGTGCTGTACTACGGACTGTTACCCACATGTTGTAAACTTCTTGACCTTTGTACTTCACTTATCATTATGTATTTCGTGTTTGCATAAACCTTGAGGCTGCATTCACATGTCAGCGTATGATCGCGGGCAGAACCGCCGCGGTTCCGCCCGCGATTCGGAGATTTATTGCAAATCGCGGGACGCCTAGCGTTGCCCGTTGATTTGCAATAGCCCCCCAAACGCCGAGCGATGTTGCCGCGATTTACGCCCGCCGAATCGCGGCAACATCGCGCAAACAAAATCGCGGGACGCAATACGCTCCAAAAAAGTACAAGAGCTTCTTTGGAGCGTATTGCGTCCCGCGATTTTGTTTGCGCGATGTTGCCGCGATTCGGCGGGCGTAAATCGCGGCAACATCGCTCGGCGTTTGGGGGGCTATTGCAAATCAACGGGCAACGCTAGGTGTCCCGCGATTTGCAATAAATCTCCGAATCGCGGGCGGAACCGCGGCGGTTCTGCCCGCGATCATACGCTGACATGTGAATGCAGCCTAATAAACTGTTTTGAAAGAAAAAAAATATTAAAAATAAACATTTTATTTATGATTATTTTAATTTGTCCAATTACATTTAAGCTCCTGAAAATGGGGGGACTGTGTGGTTGCAGTTCCTAAAATGTGTACTTGATATTTGTGTTCAACCCCTAGAATTTAAGCTGAAAGTCTGCACTTCAAATTCATTTGGATTGTTTAGTTTTATTCTGGTGGCAAACAGAGCCAAAAGTATGAAAATTGTGCCTGTGTCCAAATATATTTGGACCTAACTGTATATTGGTAAATGTAACGTTTTTTCCTTTAAAGTGATTGTAAAGTCTTGTTTTTTTTTTAATAACAAATTTGTCATACTTATCTGCTGTGTGCAGTGGATTTGCACAGAGTGGCCCAGGTCTTCATCTTCTTCGGTCCCTCTTTGCTGCTCTTGGCCCCTCCCGCCTTTTGAGAGCCCCCACAGCAAGCAGCTAGCTATGGGGCACTCGAGCCAAGCTGCAGCTCCGTGTGTCCATTCAGACACAGAGCTGCCATTGGGCCCTGCCCCTTCTCTCTCCTGATTCGCTAACGGAATTTGATTGACAGCATTACAATACACCAATACATGGAATGTCCTACAAGGTCTCAAATCCTAAAGTACACATGGGGAACTACTCCAAAATTGCACAAAAAAAAACACACACCACCCTATGGATTTGAGTCCAACCCTCTCCCAAAATAGCAATAGCAATTATACTAAATAAATCATGCTAAACTACAATTGTTGTACACCTTATCAAAGAAAAGAGCAGAGCGTATGATTCAATCCTTATGTATAAGTCATCATCTTTAATTGCATATAAATGTAAATCATTGACAAACATTCACACTCCACAACATATAGAGTAAAAAATAAGCCAGCCATTGGCTCCCCCTTAGCCCCAGATTGTGAAGAACAATTTCTATAATTTATAGGATTTTGATATTCAACGATAATAAATAATCACTCGATAGTGGATCAGGACTCTGTGGAAACTGCCCTTCTGAAGTATTCAACAGAAGTGACTCCTTTGATGGATAGTTACTAAGAGGGTTTGTTAGAGGGTTGAGCTCAAATCCATAGGCTGGTGCGTGTTTTTTTCTTATTGACAGCAGCAGGAGCCAGTGGCACCACTGCTGTGTCTTAGCCAGTCAAGAGGGAGAGTCCCAGATGGCCGAGAGACTCGTGGACATCACTGGACAGAGATGGGGGGTCAGGTAATTATTACGGGAGCTGAGGGGGCTGCTACACATGGAAGGCTTTAAGATAAAATAAACCTTCAGCCTTTACGACACCTTTAAAAAAACTGTTAAGGTTTTCCATATGTTCTATATCATGAATTCTACGGAACCATTGCAGCATAGAGGAAGGCAAAGAGGATTTCCAAAGAACTGGAAAGCAGAATCGGGCCTCATTAACCATATGAATAAAGATCTAATTTTTGTATGTTTTAAGAGGAATGCCATTATAGTGTAGAAGGAAGAAACTTGGGTCTATAGGAATTGAATGATCTATGTAAACCCAAGTCCAAAAACTTTGAAGAATTTCCAAAAAATATGAATAATGATCTAATTTTTGTATGTTTTAGGAGGAATGCCATTATGTTGTAGAAGGAAGAAACTGGGTCTTTAGGAATTGGATGATCCGTGAACTCCAAAAATTTTGAAGATAGTCCAGAAAATATGTAGTAAGTCTGCCTATAGTTTGTCGCATCGGCAACAGGAATCTAAAACAAGTGGGTAAATAGAGTGTAATAATTTATGGGTACTATACCAGCGAGAGAAAAATGTATAAACAGATTACTGGTATCAATTATACTGTATATAGAAGAACAAGTCGATAATGTCGAATATTTTGGATCTGGCCTGAGGAGTAAATTTAATATCCAGATCTTTTTCCCATTTACTGTATTTACAAATCCTGGAACTGATTGTATTTTTTTCTGAAAGCAAGAGTTTATAGGAGAATGAAAGGGTGTGTGGAAAAGGGCCTGTAGTTCTACATATTTGTTCAAAAGTTTTAAGAGAGCCTTCGAATGAGTCGGCATCTGGTAAAGTACGTAAAAAAAATTGAAATATGAAGGGTTTGTAAAAGCCCAATCCAAGAGAAAGAAAGGTCAGATGACATTTGTTGAGTAGTCAACCATTCCGAATTTTATAAAAAAGGAAAAGCTAGATATTTATCCTTTGTTATCAACGTGTGAAAAGTTTTAACTCATTTTCTTTGAGTAAATTTAGGATGATCTATATTAGTGGAGAGAGGAAAGGGGAGATCCCACATTTTTAAAAGCGTGTTTACAAAGTTTTCACGTAGTTTCTATACAGTGAGGGGAAAAAAGTATTTGATCCCCTACTGATTTTGTACGTTTTCCCACTAACAAAGAAATGATCAGTCTATCATTTTATTAGTAGGTTTATTTTAACAGTTGGAGAAAGGATAACAACAAAAATATCCATAAAAATGCATTTCAAAAAAGTTATGAATTGATTTGCATTTTAATAAGTGAAATAAGTATTTGACCCTTCGCAAAACATGACTTAGTATTTGGTGTCAAAACTCTTGTTGGCAATCACAGAGCTCAGACGTTGGCCACCAGGTTTGCACACATCTCAGGAGGGATTTTGTCCCACTCTTCTTTGCAAATCCTTTCCAAGTCATTATGGTTTCAAGGCTGATGTTTGATAACTCGAACCTTCAGCTCCCTCCACATATTTTCTATGGGATTAGGGTCTGGAGACTTCAGGACCTTATTGTGCTTCTTCTTGAGCCACTCCTTTGTTGCCTTGGCCTTATTTTTTGGGTCATTGTCATGCTGGAATAACCATCCACAACCCATTTTCGATGCTCTGGCTAAGGGAAGGAGGTTCTCACCCAAGATTTGATGGTACACTGCCCTGTCCATCGTTCCTTTAATGCAGTGAAGTTGTCATGTCCCCTTAGCAGAAAAACACCCCAAAGCCTAATGTTTGGCGGTGGGGATGGTGTTTGTGACGGTATTTACCATCACTGGAATTTAAAGACAGATAAGTAATGGTTTGGATTGCTTCATATTTGCCAGCAATATCTCCATATAGAAATTAAGATTTATTCCCATTTGCCATGAAATCTGTAATTCCTAAATCTTGTGTATATTACATATCTTTCAATGTCAGCAAGGTTTTCCTTGTTTGTGTATTGGGAATGTGGATTGCCCTTTTGCATTGTTACGTGTTAATGACCTCCCATTGTTCTGTGTCTGGCTATTGTGTACATTGAGTGCCCCCTGGGGGCTTCTGTCTCCTTGCACATGGCAGTCCTTCTGGTCAAGCTATCTGACCAATCACTGCTGACTCATTTTCAATTCCTCATTTGCATGGCTAAGGAGGACCAGAAGGGGAACTGCAGATACTTTACAATTGACCAATAGGAAAGCGGTTGTTGGGGGCGGGAAGTTCCAAATTCTGCATATATACCGACCCACAGGTCAATACTTGCCTGGCGATGTGTACAATCTATACATGGATAAATGCCTACTAGCCGGGTTGTGTGCTTCATCACTACGTTAGTAGACCTGTGAGCCATCCCGGCTCAACATATTGGCTAACTCTATTGTACATGTTGTATGCTCTGTCCTTAATATGCTGGGTGCCACTTTTTAACCAATTTTAATGTGTTATTATGTAGTGTGTTCTATGTCACCTCTGTATATTCTTCATACATTGTATAGGCATAAGTGCCTAAATAAAATTATTATTATTTTTTCACCTTATTTGATTGGCAGCAGTGTCCTTAGTTGGTTTTCAGTGGATATGCCCTGCTCCGGCTAGACATACCACAAAACTTTTTTCTCATATCTTTCAATGTCAGCAAGGTTTTCCTTGTTTGTGTATTGGGAATGTGGATTGCCCTTTTGCATTGTTACGTGTTAATGACCTCCCATTGTTCTGTGTCTGGCTATTGTGTACATTGAGTGCCCCCTGGGGGCTTCTGTCTCCTTGCACATGGCAGTCCTTCTGGTCAAGCTATCTGACCAATCACTGCTAAATCATTTTCAATTCCTCATTTGCATGGCTAAGGAGGACCAGAAGGGGAACTGCAGATACTTTACAATTGACCAATAGGAAAGCGGTTGTTGGGGGCGGGAAGTTCCAAATTCTGCATATATACCGACCCACAGGTCAATACTTGCCTGGCGATGTGTACAATCTATACATGGATAAATGCCTACTAGCCGGGTTGTGTGCTTCATCACTACGTTAGTAGACCTGTGAGCCATCCCGGCTCAACATATTGGCTAACTCTATTGTACATGTTGTATGCTCTGTCCTTAATATGCTGGGTGCCACTTTTTAACCAATTTTAATGTGTTATTATGTAGTGTGTTCTATGTCACCTCTGTATATTCTTCATACATTGTATAGGCATAAGTGCCTAAATAAAATTATTATTATTTTTTCACCTTATTTGATTGGCAGCAGTGTCCTTAGTTGGTTTTCAGTGGATATGCCCTGCTCCGGCTAGACATACCACAAAACTTTTTTCTCATATCTTTCAATGTCAGCAAGGTTTTCCTTGTTTGTGTATTGGGAATGTGGATTGCCCTTTTGCATTGTTACGTGTTAATGACCTCCCATTGTTCTGTGTCTGGCTATTGTGTACATTGAGTGCCCCCTGGGGGCTTCTGTCTCCTTGCACATGGCAGTCCTTCTGGTCAAGCTATCTGACCAATCACTGCTGACTCATTTTCAATTCCTCATTTGCATGGCTAAGGAGGACCAGAAGGGGAACTGCAGGTACTTTACAATTGACCAATAGGAAAGCGGTTGTTGGGGGCGGGATGTTCCAAATTCTGTATATATAAGTCTTGTTCAATAAAGTTGTGCTGAGTTCCTTCACCCTCATCTAGAGTCCTGTCTCTTATTGGGGGAATCTGCTGCAGGGATTGCTATGGTCTTCCATATTCCCTTAGAGAAACACTGAGCTCTTTTAAGAGCTTGTGTAAGAGCTTGTTCGTGCTGCACTCTCTGGGGAAAGAGAGGTTCACCCACAGGAACCTGAAGCCTTGTTTTAGGTCCAGGGTGGGTAGGAGATGCCAAGACCCTAACCAAGCTGTGGCGGTTCGTGGAGTCTGAAGTGCTTAGGGTGTCTGGTGGAGTGCTTGGAGCCCTCGGGAAGCACTAGGAGCATCTGTTAACGGAGGTACCCGGTCCGGGGTGCCCTGTTCCGTTACATTGGTGGCAGCGGTGGGATGCTGTCCTAGTGTGAGGAGAAGCAGCTCGGAGACACCGGTAATGTTATGGAGCGAGATAACACCCGTGCAGCGTCCCCATATAAGGAGGAGTTTCTCTGGAGGTTGCAGCAACACTTGGTCCAACAGGATGGGCCTGTATCAGAGGAAGCCATACGGGACTGGAAAGATGCCACTGGAAAGGAGATGTGGTATGAGGCCTTAGAGGATGTGCAGTGGAGGCGGAGAGAGAACCTTCCCAGCGAAGAACAGCAGTTCCAGGTATACGTTGCCCTGCGGTTACCTTTCCTAGGAAAGCAACCCCTGCATGAGTGGGTGACGGAGCTGTGGAACCTGATTTGGAAGGAGTTGTGGCTGGATGAAGCTTACCGGGCACTAAAGTGGTACGCCACCCGGCATGACCACTGGATGGCTGACAACAATATGCCGGAAGGTGAGGACTATAGTGGCCCGGGCTTGCTGTGGGAGGCATTTGAGGAGAGGGACTTTGGATGTCCAGCAGAGTTTCGGCGCTGGGAAATCCAGGACACCAGGGAAGCCCTACTGGGTCTCTCCAAAGTGAATGACTTGGGGTCAGACCTGATTCATCTGGTCAGATTGGAGTTGGAACTGGAGCAGGACTACCTATGCCTGCTCTGCTCCGTTCAAGCAGAGTCCTGGGTGGCAGATCCAGACCCACAACCCTTCAGTTGGAGAGACAGTACAGACTGGGGGTACTGTGAAGACCCACCGATGGCAGGTGGAGATGGGACCGAGGTCTCTCTACCAGCCCTACAGGGAGGCTGGGCAGCCGGCCCAGATCCCCAGCTACAGCAGGAGTTACAGGGAGCCGAAGGTGTCGTCCTTCCTTCCAAACAGCAGTGTACCTTCCAGGGAGGGGAGACAACTAATCCTTCTCCCTAACCACAGGGAGACAACAGCCCTGACCCCAATGGTACAGATGGGACCGCGGTCTCTGCACCAGACCTACAGGGATGCTGGACGGCCGGTCCAGATCCCCAACCTGCCCCGCAGGAATACCAGGAGGAGGAGGTAGGCAATCCCTCCTCTCTACAACAGACCCCCAACCAGGTCCTGGGGGTAATATTCGCCAACCCCAACCCAGCAGAAGAGCTGGCAACAGGGCAGAGTGTTACCGACCTCTGCCCAGCACCCACAAAAGCTACAGTCCTCATTTTTACACCCCAGGGATGCTGGACAGTCGGCTAAGATCCCCAAAAGCATGAGGAAGTAACCCCATCCACCCTGTCCTCTCTCCAGCAGCTGAAAGGAATCCTGGGAGAAAGGCCAGTTCATGCTTCTTCTCCACGGCAAGGATGTTTTACAAGAGTGGCAGAGATTGGCTGGGTGAGTGACGTTCTGTCCCGGACAATTTGTTTGGGGTACTGGGTGGGTGCAGACATTGGGAGGGCCTGTGGAACACAGCCTACCTTAGAGAGGTTGGAAAGTGCTTCTCTCAGCCTACTAGGCTCCTCTTATGTCTAAATCACCCTGTGTCTTTTAGGGACACAGGGTGCCCAAGAAGCCCAGTCTGGCCTGCCCAAACCAGACTTTCACAGACTGATCGGCTATGAGAGCTCCATGTGCCTTGCCAAGACAAACTTACAAACTATGTGGAACTTTGTCAAGGAAGCTGCCATGATGGATTGACTCTTTGGGACTTGTTAGCCGACTAACTCAGGCACAGACCGATTGGAGGTCTGGTACCTGGATTAGTCTACCTTTGGGGGGAAGATATGTGACAGTATTCACCATCACTGGAATTTAAAGACAGATAAGTAATGGTTGGGATTGCTTCATATTTGCCAGCAATATCTCCATATAGAAATTAAGATTTATTCCCATTTGCCATGAAATCTGTAATTCCTAAATCTTGTGTATATTACATATCTTTCAATGTCAGCAAGGTTTTCCTTGTTTGTGTATTGGGAATGTGGATTGCCCTTTTGCATTGTTACGTGTTAATGACCTCCCATTGTTCTGTGTCTGGCTATTGTGTACATTGAGTGCCCCCTGGGGGCTTCTGTCTCCTTGCACATGGCAGTCCTTCTGGTCAAGCTATCTGACCAATTACTGCTGACTCATTTTCAATTCCTCATTTGCATTGCTAAGGAGGACCAGAAGGGGAACTGCAGGTACTTTACAATTGACCAATAGGAAAGCGGTTGTTGGGGGCGGGAAGTTCCAAATTCTGTATATATAAGTCTTGTTCAATAAAGTTGTGCTGAGTTCCTTCACCCTCATCTAGAGTCCTGTCTCTTATTGGGGGAATCTGCTGCAGGGATTGCTATGGTCTTCCATACTCCCTTAGAGAAACACTGAGCTCTTGTAAGAGCTTGTGTAAGAGCTTGTTCGTGCTGCACTCTCTGGGGAAAGAGAGGTTCACCCACAGGAACCTGGAGCCTTGTCGTAGGTCCAGGGTGGGTAGGAGATGCCAAGACCCTAACCAAGCTGCGGCGGTTCGTGGATTCTGAAGTGCTTACGGTGTCTGGTGGAGTGCTTGGAGCCCTCGGGAAGCACTAGGAGCATCTGTCAACGGAGGTACCCGGTCCGGGGTGCCCTGTTCCGTTACAGTGTTCTTGGGGTCATAGGCAGTTAGAGTTGAGTTGATGCCAAAGAGCTCGATTTTGATCTCATCTGACCCCAACACTTTCACCCAGTTCTCCTCTGAATCATTCAGATGTTCATTAGCAAACTTCAGACGGGCCTGTACATGTGCTTTCTTGAGCAAGGGGACCTTGCGGACACTGTAGGATTTCAGTCTTTCACGGCATAGTGTGTTATCAATTGTTTTCTTGGTAACTATGTTCGAGCTGCCTTGAGATCATTGACAAGATTCTCCCGTGTAGTTTTGGGCTGATTCCTCACCATTCTCATGATCATTGAAACTCCAGGAGGTAAGATCTTGCATGGAGCCCTAGACTGAGGGAGATTGACAGGTATTTGTGTTTCTTCCATTTGCAAATAATTGTGCCAACTGGTGTCACCCGCTCAACAAGCTGCTTAGTGATGGTCTTGCAGCCCATTCCAGCCTTGTGTAGGTCTACATTCTTGTCCCTGACATCCTTGGGCAGGTCTTTGGTCTTGGCTATGGTGGAGAGATTGGAATCGATTGATTGATTGCTTCTGTGCACAGGTGTCTTTTATACAGGTAACAAGCTGAGAATAGGAGCACTCCCTTTTAGAGAGTGCTCCTAATCTCAGCTCGTTACCTGTTTAGAAGACACCTGGGAGCCAGAAATCTTGCTAATTGATAGGGGAATAAATACTTATTTCCCTCTGGATATTTTTGTTGTTATTCCTTCTCTAACTGTTAAACTAAACCTACCTAACAGTCTAATTATAGACTGTTTATTTCTTTGTCAGTGGGCAAAATCAGCAGGAGATCATATACTTTTTTCCCTCACTGTAGTAGGATGGGACTGTAGGGTCAAATGTGGAAGTATTGGGCTCCAGAGAAGAGCAGGTAGAGGTATGGAAGAAAAAGATTGTTTGTGGAAACCCTTTGTTTAATAGCAGAATGTCGACACCAATCAATAGCTCTTGAGAGATGAGTGGCCAAATAACAAAGTTTAATATCAGGGAGGCTCAGTCTCCCTTTTTTTTTATTTTTTGATCTGCAAAGAATAGTATGTTTATTTCTGACTGGTTTAGAAGCCCAAACAAATTTGTTTAATATAGATTGCAATGATTTAACCACTTCAGCTCAGGAAGTTTTACCCCCCTCAATAACCAGGCCATTTGTTGCGATACGGCACTGCGTTATTTTAACCAACAATTGCGTGGTACTGAGACGTTGTACCCAAATAAAATTGATATCATTTTTTCCCCACAAATTGAGTTTTCTTTTGGTGGTATTTGATCACCTCTGCAGTATTTATTTTTTGCGATATAAACAAAAAAATACCGCCAATTTAAAAAAAAACAAAAAAAAAAACAATATTTTTTACTTTCTGCTGTAAAACACACACAATAAAAAATGTAAAAAATCTAATTTCTTCATCAATTTAGGCCAGTATATATTCTGCTACATATTTTTGGTAAAAAAAATCCCAATAAGCGTATGTTGATTGATTTGCGCAAAAGTTATAACGTCTACAAACTATAGGATATTTTCATGACATTTTTATTTATTTTTCAAGTAATGGTAGCATTTAGCGACTTATAGTAGGACCGCGACATTGTGGTGGACAAATCAGACACTAAGTGAAATTTTTTACACTTTTTTGGGGACCAGTGACACTAATACAGAGATCAATGCTAAAAATATGCACTGTCACTGTACTAATATTACTGGCAGGGACGGGGTTAACATCAGGGGTATTTAAAGGGTTAAATGTGCCCCTAAGGGATGCTTGCTAACTGTGGGGGATGTGCTTTAACTGTGGGAAGACAGAGATCCGTGTTCCTGCTTAGCAGAAACACAGAATCTCTGTCTTCCCTACTAACAGAACGGTGATCCGCCTTGTTTACAGACAAAACGCCGTTCTTCCTCTGTCCCGGGGGACCTGCTGATTGACTCCTGCTGTGTCCAGAAGACCAGGATGACAATTCAGAATGAAATTTAGAGAGACAGTGGAGAAAAATTGAGTGTGTATAATGTAGATAATTCTGCAGTTAGCATGATATCTAGGTATTTAACGTGGGATGAAGCCCATTTCATATTGAAATTCGACTGTAGATTACTTAAAGTACATTTTGGGATTTTGAGATTGAGAAGTTCTGATTTCTGGTAATCAACGTGGAAATTTGATAAGGTTCCATAACATTTAATTTCTTTGAGTAGGACTGATAAAGTAGTAATAGGTTTACTAAGAAAGAAAAAGAAGGTCACCTGCGTATGCCGAAATTCTATGTTCTTGACTTCCCCATCAAATTCCTGCAATATCTGGATTTGCACGAATGGATCTGACAAAGGGTTCGTATGATAGTATGAAGATAAGAAAAGATAGTGAACAACCCTGACGAGTCCTGTTTGTTATTGAAGGGGTGGAGAGTATACCATTTACACGTACTCGTGCAGAGGGATTGGAAAAGAGGGCGTCATTCCAGGATTGCATACATGGGCCTAAGCCTAAAGATTCTGAAGCGAGAAGCATGAAGGACCAGTCAACCCTATCAAAGGTTTTTTCGGGATCTGTAGATAACATAAAGGTATGATCAAGCTTTCAAAGTGCAGAATGAATTATGTTAATAGCACAAATCATCCCATCCCTAGCTTCTCTAGTTGGCGTAAATCCTACCTGGTCTAAATTAATGAGTTTCTAGATGTGAGGTATAAGTCTTAATGCTATTATCTTGGCAAATAGTTTAATGTCTACATTAAGTAAACATAATGGTCTATAATTGGCGCATAATGTAGGATCCTTACCCTCTTTAGGTATTACTGTTATATATGCAGATAACGCTGTAGGACAAATAGAGGAGGGTGACTAAGAGAATTAAGTGCTTTGATAAAGTGGGGAGATAAGACTTGTAAACATTGTTTATAATAGTAAAGCGTGAAACCATTTGGCCTTTCCAGATGATGCATTTTTTATAGCTTGGGCCAATTCCAAATCTGTCATTGGTGTATCTAAGAAAGAGGATGTGATAGATGATAGGGAGGGAAGGCCTGACCGAGAAACTTCATGAATCTGTGATTGTTGATTAGGACCTCGAGTTTTTAGATTGTAGAGTGAAGAGTAATATTCCCTAAAAATTTTTGCTACACTATATTACCAAAAGAATTGGGACACCTGCCTTTACACGCACATTAACTTTAATGGCATCCCAGTCTTAGTCCGTAGGGTTTAATATTGTGTTGACCCTCCCTTTGCAGCTATAACAGCTTCAACTCTTCTGGGAAGGCTGTCCACAAGGTTTAGGAGTGTGTCTATAGGAATGTTTGACCATTCTTTGGTCAGGCACTGATATGGACGAGAAGACCTGGCTCACTCTCCCCGCTCAAATTCATCCCAAAGGTGTTCTATCGGGTTGAGGTCAGGACCCTGTGCATTCAAGTCAAGTTAATCAAACTTTCTCATCCATGTCTTTATGGACTTGCTTTGTGCACTGGTCTAAATCATTTGGTGGAAGGGGGATTATGGTGTGGGGTTGTTTTTTAGGGGTTCGGCTTGGCCCCTTAGTTTTAGTGATGGTAACGCTTAAGGTGTCAGCATACCAAGACATTTTGGACAAATTTATGCTCCCAACTTTGTGGGAACAGTTTGGGGATGGCCCCTACTTGTTCCAACATGACTGCACACCAGTGCACAAACAAGGACCATAAAGACATGGATGAGCGAGTTTGGGGTGGGAGAACTTGACTGACCTACACAGAGTCCTGACCTCAACCCAATAGAACACCTTGAATTACAGCGGAGACTGCAAGCCAGGTTTTCTCATCCAACATCAGTGCCTGACCTCACAAATGCCCTTCTGGAAGAATGATCAAACATTCCCATAGACACACTCCTAAACCTTGTGGACAGCCTTCCCAGAAGAGTTGAAGCTGTTATAGCTGCAAAGGGTGGACCGAAAGACGGCTACAGCGCGGGCTTAAAATGCCAGGAGGGTGTAAATGGAAGCCCTCCTGTTCTCGCGCTGCCCGTGCTCTGTGATCGTCAAGTCCTTTGGATGGGCTGATCACAGAGTAGGGTAAAGGGCCAATGACAGCAGGCCCTTTACCACTTGATCAGCTGTCAGCCAATGACAGCTGATTACAGAAGGAAAAAGAAGCCGGTTACTCTGTCAGCATGAAGAAAAGAAGAAAGCCGTTTACAGTCTTCTGTTAAAGGGATATCGGTCAACTTAGTGCCCCCCGATGCTGCTAATCAGTGCCTACAAGTGCCATCTATCAGTGCTGCAAAGCAGGGCCCATCAGTGCCTCCTTATCAATATCAATTATCAGTTCTGCTTATCAGTGCCCATCAGTGCCACTTATCAGTGCCCTTCAGTAATGCTAATAAGTGCCCACCAGTGCCACCTACCAGTGCTGCTCAGCAGTGTCGATAAGTGCCTCATCATCAATGTCACTTGTCAGTGCTGCCTATCAGTGCCACCTATCAGTGCCAATCAGTAATGCTAATCAGTGCCCACCAGTGCCACCTATCAGTGCTGCTAAGAAATGCCCATCAGTGCCTCATCATCAGTGTCACTTATCAGTGCTGCCTATCAGTGCCCATCACTGCAACCTATAACTGCCCACCAATGCCACCTATCAGTGTCCATCAGTGCTGCCTATCAGTGCCACAACTCCATGTGCCACCTATCCTTGCCCATCAGTGCCTTTCTATCAGTGCCACCAATCAGTGCAGCCTCACCAGTGCCTCTTGATCAGTGTCTACCAGTGCTGCCTCATCAGTTTCCATCAGTGCCATCTATCAGTGCCCATCAGTGTCATCGATCAGTGCCACCACATCAGTGCCCATCAGTGAAGGAGAAAAATTACCAGTTTGCAAAATTCTATAACGAAACATGAAAAACGATTTGTTTTTTTTTGTTTTTTCAAAAATGTCGGTCTTTTTGTTTAGCAAAAGATAAAAATCCGATTGGTGATTAAATACCGCCAAAGGAAAGCTCTATTTGTGTGAAACAATTATATGAATATCATTTGGGTACAGTGTTGCATGACCGCGCAATTGTAATTCAAAGTGTGAGAGCGCTGGAAGCTGAAAAGTGGCCTGGGCAGGAAGGGGGTGAAAGTGCACAATAGGATAGATAGATAGATAGATAGATAGATAGATAGATAGATAGATAGATAGATAGATAGATAGATAGATAGATAGATAGATAGATAGATAGATAGATAGATAGATATTATACTGTATATCAATGAAGCTAAGGTTACTTTTAATAAACTGCTTACAGTTTGTGTTACAACACAAAGACATTAATTCCTTCATAGGAATTTAGCTAAGCTTTATTCATATTTACAGGAAACTTTATTGTGAAAGCCTGACATAAAACTGTCAAGAAACAGTCGGGCCATTTAGGAGCCCCAGCCAACATTCTGTCATCATATCCGCTCTTGGCAGTACAACCAGCGCATTGTACTTCATCTGTGTGGCCTTCGTTTACCTTTGTGCAGAATTTCTGTTACTGGACCTTATAAACCCCTAATGAAGACAAGATTGTATTGTTACCTCACTAAAAGATTCGGGTAGTATGGCTGGTTTAACATACACTATATTGTCAAAAGTTTTGGGACACCTGCCTTTACACGCACATGAATTTTAATGGAATCCCGGTCTTAGTCCGTAGGGTTCAATATTGAGTTGGCCCACCCTTTTCAGTTATAACAGCTTCAACTCTTCTGGGAAGGGTGTCCACAAGGTTTAGGAGTGTGTCTATAGGAATGTTTGACCATTCTTCCAGAAGAGCATTTGTGAGGTCAGGCACTGGTTTTGGATGAGAAGGCCTGACTCACAGTCTCCTATCTAATTCATCCCAAAGGTGTTCCATTGGGTTGAGGTCAGGACTCTGTGTAGGCCAGTCAAGTTCCTTCACTCCAAACTGGCTCATCCATGTCTTTATGGACTTTGCTTTGCTTTGCATTATAGACACACTCCTAAACCTTGTGGACAGCCTTCCCAGAAGAGTTGAAGCTGTTATAGCTGCAAAGGGAGGGCCAACTCAATATTGAACCCTACGGACTAAGATTGGGATGCCATTAAAAATCATGTGTGTAAAGGCAGGCGTCCCAATACTTTTGACATTATAGTGAACAGCTTGATTTAAAGGTCAATGCAGAGTAGTATTTAAGCCCCAAAAGTAGTATTTCAGTTATAGCTGGATTTTGATGAGTGAGTCGCCTATCAGTGACCCATCTTATTTCTTGGGGAACCCTGTGGTGAGATCCCAGTGCTATAGTTCTAGGATCTGTTCCTGACATCCTGGCTGTATAATCTTCTCCTAAAAAATAAAACAATTAATAAAAATACAAGAGTGGGAGGGAACCTCCTCTTAGCTTAAGATGAAAAAAAAAAAAAACCTTTAACATGTTAAAGGGGTTATAAAGTCTCATGGTTTTTCACCTTAATGCATTTTATCTATTAAACCGGAGTTCCACCCAAAAGAAGAACTTCCGCTCTTTTGTTTCCTCCCCCCCTCTGGTGCCACATTTGCCACCTTTCAGGGGGGAGGGGGGAGCGGGTACCTGTTTTTGACAGGTACCCTTCCCCACTTCTGGGATACAGCGCCCCGGCGCCGTCCCTCGGAAGCTCGGCCCCCTCCTCCCTCCTCCGCCACCGAGCCACGAGAAATGCGCAGCGTGCTTCTTGCATGCGCAGTAAGGACCCGCCCGTGAAGCCACAAGGCTTCACTGCCGGATTCCCTTACCGGCAATGGCGGCGGCGGCACCCGACAGCCGATGGAAACATTGGCTGCGGTGCCGACATCGCTGGACTCCGGGACAGGTAAGTGTCCTAATATTAAAAGTCAGCAGCTACAGTATGTGTAGCTGCTGACTTTTAATTTTTGGAGGGGGTGGAGGGGGAGGCGGAACTCCGCTTTAAGGTGAAAAACTATCTGTGCTTCAGCTGCCCCCAGAACCCCCCTTTTTCTTAACTGAACCCCAGCAACGAGCACGAGCACAAGCCTGGCGGCTCCAGTCGCTGTCTCGGGTACTCGTTGAATAGATTGATAGCAGCAGGAGCCATTGGCTCCCATTGCTGTCAATCAATTCCAGTGACACAGGTAGGGTTGCCACCTCATCCCTTTAAAACAGAACACATATTAATTATACAGGTTCTGTGGCTGATTAAGGTGGTAATTAAACTCACTTGGAGCCTTCTCTGCATTAAATTAGCCTCAGAACCTGTGTAATTAATTTGTGTTCTGTTTTAAAAGGGATGAGGTGGCAACTCTAGACACAGGAGGCGGGGGCCAGGCCGAGTCCTGCTGCCTATGTCAATAGACACAGCAGTGGGACTCGTGAGCGTGCCCGCACGGGTGCCCCTATGGAAAAATAACCTTTACAAACACTTTAATGTTATTTTAAAAAAATCAGTCTTTCAAAAAAACACTAACTGGTGGTCATATCATTAGGTGACCTGCTTCCAATTTTCAAAATTGCAATATTATGATTTACTAACTGGCAGTCCCGTTAAAGTCAATGAACTTCCAAACCAGACCCCCCCACAAAACATTTAACAGAGCAACAAACAATACAAAATTGTGCAGAATGATTTGAGAAGCTTCTGGTAGCCCCATGAGATGATGAGGCCAAAAAGCCACTTGAGACACTTCCTTTAAACTATTTTACCAGGGATTCTAAGATAGAAGTGTGGGAACTGGCGGTACTGGAAGGCGGGCAAAGGGTGCTCAGCCAACAAAAGACACAGCTATAAGGCAGAAACAGCCTTTGGAGCAACCTTTGGAAATCTGAACCACCAAAAATAACATTGAGATTTTCCCAAAATCCAAACCATTAGAAAAAATACTGAACTTCTGATTGCATTTGGCCATCCGAATCGATAAAACACTGTACGTCCTAAATCCAAACCACGAAAAATAGTATTAATATGTCTATTTTACCCATGAAATTTGGTCCACATTTAAGGTCATTTAGGATCAGCTCTAGCTGTCACTCTGCCACATGAATCCATGAAATCTAGCCCAAATTTAAGGACATTTAGGACCATCTCTAGTTGTCCCCCTGCTACATGAATTAATTAAGTCTGGCCCAAATCTAAGGAAATTTAGTGTAATCTCTAGTTGTCACCCTGCCACATGAATGAATGAAGTCTTGCCCAAATTTAGGGACGTTTAGAGTCATCTCTAGTCGTCACCCTGCCACATGAATCCATGAAATCTAGCCCAAATCTAAGGACATTTAATGTCATCTCTAGTTGTCATCCTGCCACATGAATCCATGAAATTTGGCCCAAATCTAAGGACATTTAGGGTCATCTCTAGTTGTCACCCTGCCACACGAATGAATGAAGTCTGGCCCAAATCTAAGGACATTTAATGTCATCTCTAGTTGTCATCCTGCCACACGAATCCATGAAATTTGGCCCAAATCTAAGGACTTTTAGGGCCATCTCTAGTTGTCACCCTGCAACATAAATTAATGAAGTCTGGCCCAAATCTAAGGACATTTAATGTCATCTCTAGTTGTCACCCTGCCATACGAATGAATGAAGTCTTGCCCAAATTTAGGGACGTTTAGAGTCATCCCTATTCATCGCCCTGCCACATGAATCCATTAAAACTAGCCCAAATTTAAGGACATTTAGGACCATCTCTAGTTGTCACCCTGCCACATGAATTAATGAAGTCTGGCCCAAATCTAAGGAAATTTAGTGTAATCTCTAGTTGTCACCCTGCCACATGAATGAATGAAGTCTTGCCCAAATTTAGGGACGTTTAGAGTCATCTCTAGTCGTTGCCCTGCCACATATATCCATGAAATCTAGCCCAAATCTAAGGACATTTAGGGTCATCTCTAGTTGTCACCCTGCCACACGAATGAATAAAGTCTGGCCCAAATCTAAGGACATTTAGGGTCATCTCTAGTTGTCACCCTGCCACACAAATGAATGAAGTCTGGCCCAAATCTAAGGACATTTAATGTCATCTCTAGTTGTCATCCTGCCACACGAATCCATGAAATTTGGCCCAAATCTAAGGACTTTTAGGGCCATCTCTAGTTGTCACCCTGCAACATAAATTAATGAAGTCTGGCCCAAATCTAAGGACATTTCATGTCATCTCTAGTTGTCACCCTGCCACATGAATGAATGAAGTCTTGCCCAAATTTAGGGACGTTTAGAGTCATCTCTAGTCGTTGCCCTGCCACATATATCCATGAAATCTAGCCCAAATCTAAGGACATTTAGGGTCATCTCTAGTTGTCACCCTGCCACACGAATGAATGAAGCCTGGCACAAATCTAAGGACATTTAATGTCATCTCTAGTTGTCACCCTGCCACACGAATCCATGACATTTGGCCTACATTTAAGGTCTTTTAGGGTCACCTCTAATTGTCACCCTGCCACATGCGCCTCCAATGGAGGTTAAAAGCAGCCCAGCTGATGTACATTAGGCACCATCAGCAAACATGCTGTAAGCAATGACATGCAAGGAACACAAAAGGTGACCGTGTGGAGGACCTGCAGTGCTGAGATGCCAAATAACGATGAGCAAAATGAAAACTGTATTTTCTAAAAAAAAGAAAAAAGACAAATGTTTATGAAACACAGTACACTGAATACCCAATCCCTCAAACCTCAAATAAACTGTTCTGGGTTAAAATCATTTCAAAAGTTGTTTTTTAATATTTTTAAATCTGCAACTTTTATTAAAACAAGACCCGCTGATCCTTCAATGATGGTACTTGCAGGTACTTCCAGTTTTAGGGTGTCTCTTGTCTCTCAGGTGTGCCCCCACGTTGTCACACAGGATTCCAATGGCATCTACAAGTGGCCATTTCAACGCACACTGCACAGGCATTGGTTCCTTTTTGTCACCATTAGAATACAATGAGAAATGCATGGAGATAGGAAGTGGCTGCAAAGAGACTGCAAAAGATCATCAACACTAAGGTGCAAATAAAGACAAGTATTTTATTTTAAGGACCGCCCCGCGTACATTTACTGCAACAGGGCGGCCCTTAAGCGCAAAATCACGTACCTGTACATGATTTCTTTCAAGGGCTCTGGGAGGCGCGCGCCGTCGGAACCCCGCTTCCGCTGTGATTGGACACAGCAGGAGCCATTCAGCGCGTCCAGCAGGCCCAATGTCTGCTGGAAACCCAGTGATCGTTTGGAGAGAGGCAGAATGGTGGTCTGCCTATGTAAACAAGGCAGATCGTCGTTCTGCTAGTAAGGAAGATGGAGATCTTGTGTTTCTGCTAAGCAGGAACACAGATCTCTGTCTTCCTCCAGTGCAACCATCCCCCACACAGTTAGAAAGCACTTCCAGGGAACACAGTTAACCCGTTGATGTTAACCCGTTCCCTGCCAGTGTCATTTGTACAGTGACAGTGCAATTTTAGCACCGATCCCTGTATTGGTGTCACTGGTTCCTAAAAAGTGTCACATAGATTTTAGATCTGTCCGCCGCAATGTCGCAGTCCCGCTAAAAATTGCTGATCGCCACCATTACTAGTGAAAAACAATAAATAAATAAATTAAAAGTCCACAAAACTATCCCATAGTTTGTAGACGCTATAACTTTTGCGCAAACCAATCAATATATGCCTACTGGAAAAATATGTAGCAGAATACATATTGGCATAAATTGATGAAGAATTTGATTTTTTAAAACATTTTTATTGGATATGTTTTATAGCAGAAAATAAAAAATATATATATTTTTTTTCAAAATTGTCGCTCTTTTTTTGTTTATAGTGCAAAAAAATAAAAAAAATGCAGAGGTTATCAAATACCACCAAAAGAAAGCTCTATTTGTGGGAAAAGAAGGACAGAAATTGATCAGGGTACAGTGTTGCACGACCGTGCAGTTGTCAGTTAACTACTTCTGGACTGGAAGATTTTCCCCCTTAATGATCAGGCCATTTTTATGCGATTCGGCACTGCGTTACTTTAACTGACAATTGAGCGGTGTGCGACGCTGTACCCAAATAAAATTGGTGTCCTTTTTTTCCCACAAATAAAGCTTTCTTTTGGTGGTATTTGATCACCTCTGCGATTTTTATTTTTTGCACTATAAACAAAAAAAGCGACAATTCTGAAAAAAAATAAATAAATTTCACATTCTGCAATATAACATTCCCAATAAAAAAAAAAAAATTAAAATCAAATGTTTTCATCATTTTATGCCAATTTGTATTCTGCTACATACTTTTGATATTAAAAATCCCAATAAGTGTATTTTAATTGGTTTGCGCTAAAATTATCGCGTCTACAAACTAGGGGAAAGATTTATGTCATTTTTATTTATTTATTTTTTTTACTAGTAATGGCGGCGATCAGCAATTTTTATCGGGAATGCAACATTGCGGCGGACAGATCGGACACCTAACTGATATTTTTGACACTTTTTGGGGACCAGTGACATTACTACAGTAATCAGTGCTAAAAATATGCACTGTTACTGTACTAATGACACTAGCATGGAAGGGGTTAACACCAGGGGCGCTCAAAGGGTTAAATGTGTCCCCATGGGGTGCTTTCTAACTGTGGGGGGGGTGGGCTTATGGAATCAACGCAGGGACCTGTGTTCCTAAATAGGAGGATCACAGGATCCCTGTGTTCATTGCTGACAGAACAACGGCCTGCTGTGTTTACAGAGGCAGACCGCCGTTCTGTCTCCACGGGGAGCGATCGCGGGGGGCCCGGCGGCAATCTCGGCCGCCGACCCCCCGAATCAACTTCCTGCCTGGCGAATGGGGGCGCGCGTGGACCCCCACAAACACTACCGCAAAGCGACGTACAGGTACAGCGTTTGGCAGGAACCTGCCGATATGCCGTCGTATATCTGCAGAGGCTGGTTGGCAAGTGGCTTAATTAACGCAGTGGCGTATCGCAAAAAATGGCCTGGTCATTAAGCGGGGGGGGGGGGGGGGTTGGGTTTGAACCTTCCGGGGGTGAAGTGGTTAAACAATGCAGCTGCCTTAACTGCAAAAAGTCTACCCACACAATTCGGGTAGGGAAAGGGCCTTTGGGAGATGTAGTTCTGGGGCTGTCAATAGGAACTAAACTCCCAGCAGCTGACCCTGCAAGAATTTTACAAGCCTGGTGATGGTGTCACATGGATTGACACCAAGAAGTTGTTTCTTTCTAGAACAAGGTAGAACAATGAATACTGGGGGGGAGGTTTGGAAGGTAAATTTGGGTAATGCATTGGACATACCCTTTAAGTTTAATATGCATTTATATGTTTTGAGTTGTCTGTACATTTGTTCACCCGATACGCTGTGTACGGAGCTAACCATGTTTGGATTGCACAGCCAGGCCCTATACATAATTCTTTTATTATCAGCCTTGTATGATGATAGGAGATATTCCGTTTACGTACATCTAATCCTCATGGCGTTTCATATTTAGCAATCCTTGGACTCCTTGCTGTTTGTTTTACAACTTTATAATAAATAAGTGAATAAAACTGTCATGATCGCCTCGGCGGGAAATAAATTCCTGACCCAAAAATGTGTCAGCGCACAGCGGCCGCCACTGTGGCCGCGAGCTTTACTGCTGCTGCTTATTGCTTGATTACCTGGGGTGACTTGTATCCAAACAATGATATATTTCTTTACCAGCTCCAGTGAGCATCCGTATTTCTTCATTATTGCATTAGAGGGTGTGTACAGTATCTCACAAAAGTGAGTACACCCCTCACATTTTTGTAAATATTTTATTCTATCTTTTCATGTGACAACACTGAAGAAATGACACTTTGCTACAATGTAAAGTAGTGAGTGTACAGCTTGTATAACAGTGTAAATTTGCTGTCCCCTCAAAATAACTCAACGCACAGCCATTAATGTCTAAACTGCTGGCAACAAAAGTGAGTACACCCCTAAGTGAAAATGTCCAAATTGGGCCCAATTAGCCATTTTCCCTCCCCAGTGTCATGTGACTCGTTAGTGTTACGAGGTCTCAGGTGTGAAGGGGGAGCAGGTGTGTTAAATTTGGTGTTATCACTCTCACTCTCTCATACTAGTCACTGGAAGTTCAACATGGCACCTCATGGCAAAGAATTCTCTGAGGATCTGAAAAAAAAAGAATTGCTGCTCTACATAAAGATGGCCTAGGCTAAAGGAGAGTGGCAGGACCCTGAAACTGAACTGCAGCACGGTGGCCAAGACCATACAGTGGTTTAACAGGACAGGTTCCCCTCAGAACAGGCCTCGCCATGGTCGACCAAAGAAGTTATGTGCACGTGCTCAGCGTCATATCCAGAGGTTGTCTTTGGGAAATAGACGTATGAGTGCTGCCAGCATTGCTGCAGAGGTTGAAGGGGTGGGGGGTCAGCCTGTCAGTGCTCAGACCATACGCTGCACACTGCTTTAAATTGGTCTGCATGGCTGTCATCCCAGAAGGAAGCCTCTTCTAAAGATGATGCACAAGAAAGCCTGCAAACAGTTTGCTGAAGACAAGCAAACTAAGGACATGGATTACTGGAACCATGTCCTGTGGTCTGATGAGGCCAAGATAAACTTATTTGGTTCAGATGGTGTCAAGTGTGTGTGGTGGCAACCAAGTGAGGAGTACAAACACAAGTGTATCTTGCCTACAGCCAGGCATGGTGGTGGGAGTGTCATGGTTTGAGGCTGCATGAGTGCTGCCGGCACTGGGGAGCTACAGTTCATTGAGGGAACTATGAATGCCAACATGTACTGTGACATACTGAAGCAGAGCATGATCCCCTCCCTTCAGAGACTGGGCCTCAGGGCAGTATTCCAACATGATAAGGACCCCAAACACACCCCCAAGATGACCACTGCCTTGCTAAAGAAGCTGAGGGTAAAGGTGATGGACTGGCCAAGCATGTCTCCAGACCTAAACCCTATTGAGCATCTGTGGGGCATCCTCAAACGGAAGGTGGAGGAGCGTAAGGTCTCTAACATCCACCAGCTCTGTGATGTCGTCATGGAATAGAGGACTCCAGTGGCAACCTGTGAAGCTCTGATGAACTCCATGCCCAAGTGGGTTAAGGCAGTTCGGGAAAATAATGGTGGCCACACAAAATATTGACACTTTGGGCCCCATTTGGACATTTTCACTTAGGTGTGTACTCACTTTTGTTGCCAGTGGTTTAGACATTAATGGCTGTGTGGTTTAGAGCAGTTTTTCTTAACTCCTGTCCTCAGGGCACACTAACAAGCCAGATTTTAAGTATTGCCTTGGGAGATGCAGACTAGAATACTGCAATCATTGAGCAGCAAATGATATCACCTGTGATGTATTTGAGTGTGCACTGAGGACCGGAGTTGAGAAACACTGGTTTAGACATTAATGGCTGTGTGTTGAGTTATTTTGAGGGGACAGCAAATTTACACTGTTATACAAGCTGTACATTCACTACTTTATATTGTAGCCAAGTGTCATTTCTTCAATGTTGTCACATGAAAAGATAGAATAAAATATTTACAAAAATGTGAGGGGTGTACTCACTTTTGTGAGATACTGTATATATATGGAAACTAGCACTTTAATCCGCATGCACATCTGTGCTCAGCTATGTGGAGACTCAGAGTGATTGACATGACGTGAGGAGCGGATCAGTGGCAAGTGACGTAATTGGCCCGCTGGAACCCCCATCACGAGTTATATTAATCTGAAGCTCAATAAAACTCAGATTTCAGGAAATTGAGTTGGGTCAGTGGACAATTAGATTATTTCTGACACTGTCCTCACAACAGATGTTGGAGTTATGTTTGGAAATGTTTTTTTCTTCTTTTTACTGTGTTATGTTTCATTTTATTCCAATCCATCCACTGTTTACAGATGTGACAGTTCTAGTGGTCACAGCCCTTTATGAGATCATTGGATTTGGCTTTAAAGGGAAATTGCAGCTCCTTACACACTAAATAATAAATGTAAGAAATAATCTGAAAAACAAATGCGCTACCGAGTGTGTAGGATGATAAAAACTGATGCATAAATGTGAGAAATCGTGCAAAAGAAAAAAAAGATAAATAAATAGTAGATAAAGCTGCTAATCCCCGTAGTGTCACCGTATATAAATATATGTTGTAAAAATACAGTGCAAAAAAATTAACTGAAAATCAAAAGAAAACAATTTAAATCCAAATAGAATTAAACCAATGAATATCACTTCAAAAACCTCCACATTAAATTGTAATACTAAAGTCCAGTGTAGAAATGGTGAACACTATAAAAAAAACAGTTCATAGATGAAGTGCTGTGATCCAGTAATATTCAAAGAATAGTGCAGTCAGGTGCTCAGTCCAAACAATCCACAGCTGTGTGCAATGGCAGCTCACCTTCAATAGGATCACAAATCCTCATGGAGTGAGTATCACTCAGCGACAGATGGTGCTCGGCCCACACATGGAATAAAGATACAGATCTTCGTGTTGGGGCATATAGGACAGTTGTAAAAAAAAAAAATAGTAACTTACACTTAAAACTCAGCTAATGCGTCCAGCAGAATGTAACCGAGGAGTAACACAGTCGCACAGCACAGCTCGGCCATGACCTGAAGTGACGTCACCTGGCTCCCCCTGACGCGTTGCGTCACTGACACATGACTTTCTCTGGACTTTGGTATCACCATTTACTGTGAAGATTTTTGAAGTGATATTCACTGGTTTAATTCCATTTTGATTAAATTTTTTTCATCAGGGTAACGGCATTGTCTTAATAACTGTGTAAGTACACTTGCTAATCCTTTCTTCTTTCAGGCTATGCTTGGCCTAATACATTATTTGAAATACCTCAAGGTGTGTTGGTACGGGCTGGGTGAATGAGGTGTGTCATCTTCAGGTGTGCAGAGAAATCACAAAGCAATTCAGGGGCTCCTATGAAGATAGTGCAACAAAAACATCCCAACCTAAGATTTTTTTTTTTAAATCTCTAAATCCCCAGAACGTTTTTAGCGATGTCTCAGTTCTGTTACTGTTTTGGCTTTTTGGTTATCTCAACTTATTATACATAATTTATCTGGAGGGGAATGGGGGACAGATAAGACTTTAATTTGGCGGAAAATTGGGTTGCATTTTTTTTTATTTTCTTGGTTTTTATTGGGATTTTGTAGTAAAAATTAGGGGAAATAAAACTTGTCCTGTAATTATTCTCATTGCAACTTTTATGTAATTTGTGCACCCTCGTATATATTTTATATTTACCACAAAATAAAACAACAAAGCCTGCTGATTAAAATTATGTCACATTAGTTAGACATTTATCTATGGTAGCGGAAGGATAAAGCTCAAATTAAGCATAAGGGATTTAGGGGGAAAGGTTTGTGTAAATTGTTATTGAAACATTAAGATATAAATAAGATGGGTTGATGGGGGTACAAATTAGCAAAGTGGTGAATTTTTTCGAAGGTTTACGATCTCAAAATATTTGAATGACATTGGATGCACTTACTTACTTGATACATGCATAGTAAAAGCAAATGTCATCTAGATCACTCATGACACCACATGCGTTCTAGTGTAAACACAATGCCGAAGCGTAATCCTTTCAGCTCCTGGGCTTAGAGCTGAAACCCACTCCAGAAGTACTGTAGTTGAGACCCGAAAGAACTGCTGAGTCTGGGTGCCATTGTAAAACAGTACTGGGAAAAACAGCCATTGTCCCTGTGCAGTTTTTAAATGGCACCTGGGATTAAAGTGGTAAAATCAGTATCTACAGTGCAATGAAAAAGCATCCATACCCCTTGAAAATTTCCACATTTTGTCAAGTTACAACTAAAAACATAAATATATACTATTGGATCTTTATGTGATATACCAACACAAAGTGGCACATAATTGTGAAGTGGAAGCAAAATGATAAATGGTTTTCAACATTTTTTTACAAATAAATATCTGAAAAGTGGGGCGTGCATTTGTATTCAGCCCCCCGTTAGTCTGATACCCCTAACAAAATTCTAGTGGAACCAATGGCCTTCAGAAGTCATCTAAGTAGTAAATAGAGTCTATCTGTGTGTAATTTAATCTCAGTATAAATACAGCTGTTCTGTGAAGCCCTCAGAGGTTCATTAGAGAACCTTAGTGAACAAACCGCATCATGAAGGCCAAGGAACACACCAGACAGGTCAGGGATAAAGTTGTGGAGAAGTTTTAAAGCAGGGTTAGGTTTTAAAAAAATATCCCAATCTTTGAACATCTCACGGAGCACTGTTCAATCCATCCTCTGAAATAAAAGAGTATGGCACAGCTACAAATCTACCGATACATGGCTGTCCACCTAAACCAACAGGCCAGGCAAGGAGAGCATTTATCATAGAAGCAGTCAAGAGGCCCATGGTAACTCTGGAGGAGCTGCAGAGATCCACAGCTCAGGCGGGAGAATTTGTCCTCAGGACAGCTATTAGTTGTGCACTCCACAAATCTAGCCTTTATGGAAGAGTGGCAAGAAGAAAGTCATTGTTGAAAGAAACCATAAGAAGTCCCATTTGTAGTTTGCGAGAAGCCACGTGAAAGACATAGCAAACATATGAAAGAAAGTGCTCTGGTCAGAGGAGACCAGAATTGAACGTTTTGGCCTAAAAGCAAAACGCTAGTGTGGCAGAAAACTAACATTACGCATCACCCTGAACACAGCATCCCCACTGCGAAACATCAAGTTGTGGGGATGCTTCTCATCAGCAGGGACAGGGAAGCTAGTCAGAATAGATGGGAAGATGGTCAGAATTGATGGGAAGATGGATAGAGCCAAATACAGGGCAATCTTAGAAGACAACCTGTTAGAGTCTGCAAAAGACTTGAGACTGGGGCGGGCAGGACAACGACCCTAAATGAACAGCCAGAACTACAATGGAACAATTTAGATCAAAGCATATTCATCCAATTGAGAATTTGTGGCAAGACTTGAAAATTGCTGCAACCAGAACCTTTTCTGGATGGGGGGGGGATTTTTCCCTGGTGGCGCTGCTTACGGGCTAGCATTTCCTTCCAGAGATCCAAGCACACAGAATCATGCCATCCTAGCAGGACCTGCTCTGACACTGGTCCTCTGTGCTGTATCTGCATCTCTCACAATCTCCTCACGAATTCCTCTTCCATGGCGGCTGATATCTGTACCTCTCCTCTTCCTATGGGGATGCTACACGGGTGTTAGCTCGCTCCATAACGTTACCGGTGTCTCAGAGAGCTGCTTCTCCTCGCACTAGGATGTCATCCCACCGCTTGCCACCAATGTAACGGATCAACCAGCACCCCTACTGGGTACCTCCGTTGACGGATGCTCCTAGTGCTTCCCGAGGGCCCCAAGCACTCCACCAGACACCATAACAACCTCAGACCCCACGAACCGCCACAGCTTGGTTGGGGTCTCGCCGTCTCCTACCTACCCTGGACCTACAACAAGGCTCCAGGTTCCTGTAGGTGAACCGCTCTTTCCCCAGAGAGTGAAGCAGGAACAAGCTCTTACAAGAGCTTAGTGATTATTCAAGGGAGTATGAAGAGCATAGCAATCCCTTGTAGCAGATTCCCCCCAGGAGAGACATGACTCTAGATTGAGGGTGAAGAAGAACTCAAACTGTTTATTCAAACACATGCACAAAGAGATATACACTGTGGGACAACCCCCCCTCCCCCTTAGCAGCCAATCCACATACACATATACATCCCATAATAGGTTTATCTTAAGGCAGACAGGAACAATAGAACAATGGAATACAGGCACTTACCAATAACAAACCACACCCCATCTCACTGTCTAGCAAGTGTCTATGAGACACTCCTGCAATATTCTAGCAATCTGAAATGTTAAACCATTCATCTTCATACATTTCCTGAGAGATATTGCTGACAAATATTACTGTCCCATCTGAAGCAATTCAAACCATTAATTATCTGTCTTTCACTCCCAGTGATGGTGAATACCGTCACTGAGACATCCCCAAAAAGACTTGCAGCTGTAATCGCAGTAAAAGGTGGTTCTACAAAGTATTGACATGGGGGCTGAATACAAATGCACGCCACACTTTTCAGAAATGTATTTGTAAAATATTTTGAAAACCATTTATCATTTTCCTTCCACTTCACAATTATGTGCCACTTTGTGTTGGTCTATCACATAAAATCCCAATAAAATACATTTCCATTTTTAGTTGTACAGGTAACATGACAACATGTGGAACATTTCAAGTGGTATGAATACTTTTTCAAGGCACTGTAAGTCCTTAAAGGAATTCCACCTGGAGAGTTTCTATTTTTCCTTGTCTTAATGGTGCACATTCACTTTCAGAGAGTTGAACCTGTTTGTGTTGTTTTTATCTCATGTTTCTGACTTGGAAGCGGTTGGAACTCTAGTTGGCCAGAGAAATGATTCACTTGTGCCGTCTGCCAGCGTTCCCTGATGTGCTTGTCAGGGAGTAAACATGGAGGTGATCTGTGTGTTCTATGTATGCGGAGCCACAATATAAATCAATGCTAAGAAATGAGGAGAGCGTGACGATCTAATGCTCAACCATGTTTACAGTGGAACATCCTTTATGAAGAACAATTTTTAGATAGAAACTTGTACCAGAAATTTAGGACTCTTTTATGTAAATGAACACTTTGTAACATTCAAAAATACGCAGGTCATCCTTCTTTTATACTATTAAATAAAGTAAGAATTCTGCTGTTACACCCCAGAAGATGAAAATATCAAAGGATGTTTGCTGTGTGACTATTTTATTTAGATATGTGCACCTTTTTTTAATGTCAATGTAAGGTTTTTATTATGATATAGAGCAGCATTGGTCAAGTTCTTGATAGGCAGTTGGGCTTCAACTTGACATCACCAATCAAAAATCACAATATTCAGTGTTTTTAATGCTACAGAAAGCCCTCACTGCAGGAATGCAGCAGGAGATAGTCAAAGACTGTGGGCATGTTATGGAGTTGGAGACTGGGGACATGCTTAGACTGGAGATACATTACCTGAAACTGGTATAGATCATCGCTCATACAGCCCATTTACACATAATGTAAAATTCCAGTGTAAAATTCCTCCCTCCCACTCCTAACACCTATACTTGTGCATATACAGTACTTACCTATTTTCAGCCCGGTCCAGTTCAGTGATTCAGCTTGCCTGTGTCAGCCAGCAATGGCTACAGGGGAGAGGAGGGACCGCCAACAATGGCTCCACGCCTATGGGTGAGGGTGTAATTTTCGGGTACTATTGTGGAAAATGGCATCAATGCTGAGGGTTATTATTGCAGAAATTGGTACCAATGCTGAGGGTTATTATTGCAAAACCTGGCACCAATGCCGGGGGTTATTAATATAGAGACTGGAACCAATGCTAGTGGCCTATTTTTGTGGAAGCTTGCACCAATGCTGGGGATTATTATTGTAGAAATTGGCACCAATGCTGTGGGTTATAATTGTTAAAACTAGCACCGATGCTGTGGGTTATAACTGTGGAAACGTGCACCAATCCTGAGGGTTATAATTGTGGAAACTGGCACCAACTAATTCTGGGGGTATTATTGCATTCATATTATACTCCTACCTCCTTGTCAATGTGCCTTGTGGTAAAATATGAAGCAAGATTTTGTGTAATTTCACAGTGTATTAATGCACCCTCACCTCATCCATATTAAATGTGTGTGTGTGTGTGGAGTGCAATTTGTTTTAATCCTGGGCACCAGATGACCTTGTCCTGGCACTGCGCATGCACCCTACACACTCATTTGTTTTTGTACATATGAGTTCAGGGTTTTTTTTTTATTTTGTTTTTGTTTTTGTTACTTAAAGAAAAGGGGGATAATAGACTTGCTATATGCAAGCATAGTGCAGGTAACAGACAGTTCTCAATTGGCCTCTTTCTCGCCTATCTCTGAACCAAGAAGTGCTCAGAGTTGAGCACTTCCAGGTTTACACATGCCTGAGGAAATCAGTAAATCCTGCAAATGTCCCTCCTGACACCCACCATTAAGGTTCTGGGCACCAAGTAGGTACAGATAAGCCTGGGACCCATTGGTTGGGGGGGGGGGGGAGGGGGTTGGAGTAGCATCTTTCCCATCATGTAGAAGTGATTACCATCAGCGTAGCGTTAATTTACATGCCCCCATTATAGCTATGGTGGTGGAAGCAAGAGGGTTAAGACATTGAAAAACAGTTGTCCATGCATGCCCAACCCAAATTAACCTTACAACTGAAGAGCTTTCAACAAACAAACAAATTTGTTTTAGGCGTACCTACAAGTTTGTGACTATGGATCAGGCAGGGGGAGCAATGGTGGTATCTGGTGTCTCAAAGAAAACATCCTATTTGTACTGATCTTCAATGGTTATGCATAGACATTGATGGTGTTATTTGGATGGTGAGCTGTTTTAGATTTCCGTCAGATATATTGTTTGGTGTTGAGGCCAAATAATTCAAATTTTAGTTTTAAATGACTCCCTTAAACGCACCTTGAAGATTCTGAGGCCACATGGAAAAAGATGTTATGGTCAGATGAGACTAAAATTTAATGATTTGGCCTCAACACCAAAAATATATGTCTGGTGAAAGTCCAATATAGCTCGCCATCCAAATAACACCATTCCTACAGTAAACAAAAGAGAAAACAGGCGCCTCTGAGTTAAGACTGCGATTTAATAGGGCAAACAAGTACCGTATTTTCCGGCGTATAAAAGACAACTGGGCGTATAAGACGACCCCCCTAATTTTCAAGTTAAAACACAGGTTTTGGGCTATACTCGCAATAAAAGATTACCCCCCTTCCGAAGCAAGGCAACACCATTGAAAAACATCAGATTTCTCATAGATCTCCAAGGTACCCTAGTACTGTAATACATGTAATCTCTCAAATATCTCCAAGGTACCCTAAGTATTACCAGTAGATGTAATATCAAGATGCTGGCTGTGTGGGAATCCTGTACCGGTATACCGTATGTACTGTAGCTTCGGCTGCATACAGTATACCGCGCTGAGCCAATCACAGTGAGTGATGTATTCTATTATTGAATGCAAAGCCTGCTCGGATTGGCAGAGTCAGAGAGGTGGGCTGATGTTACTCCGCCAATCCGAGCAGGCTTTGCATTCAATAATAGAATACATCGCTCTCCCTGATTGGCTCAGTGCGGTACACTGTATATAGCTGAAGCTACGGTACATACGGTATACCGGTACAGGATTCCCACACAGCCAGCGTTTTGAGAGATTACATCTACCCGTAATACTTATACTTAGGTTACCTTGGAGATATTATACTCGGCGTATAAGACGACCCCCCATTTTTGGGGGATTTTTTTGAGGTTCAAAAGTAGTCTTATACGCCAGAAAATAGAGTAATAAAAACTTACATCAAGGTAAGTATAAGCAGACAAGATGGGTCCTTCCGGTGTCCATGTGAAGGCTGGGGCTTGGAGTCATCACTGTGGGTCTGTAATCATCTCCTCTCTTCTTCTTCCTGTCCAGCAGGAAGTGGAGGGTGTCACGGCAGTGAGATGGAGGCTTGGACAGCAGGGTGAAACCGCAGTGAGATTGAGGCTTGGGCCGCACGGTGGCCGTGATGCTCGTCCACAGGATCTTCCGGCGTAATGACCGACGCGTTTCCGAGCATGCGCACTGTGGTGGGAAACCAGTGCGCGCTCCTTTTTCAAAGTCGGACAGTAAAGCCTGGTGGTGGTAATATCCTGTTATGGGGGTGTTTCTCTGCAGCAGGGACTGGTGCATTTGTCAGGATAGAAGGAAAATTGGATTGGCCAAAACACTATCAAATTCTTTAGGAAAACCTGCTGACCTCTGCCAGAAAGTTGTTAATGGGAAGAAGGTTGACCTTCCAACATGACAATGACCCAAAACAAACAGCAAAAATGAGCACATAGTAGTTGAAGGAGAAAAAGGTGAATATCCTTGCATTGCCTTGTCAGAATCCAGACCTAAACCCCCTTGAAAATCTGTTAAATCTCATGTTGCTGAACCATAATACTTTGGATTGTGTCAGAGCCCAGTTCCGTCTTATACTGCAGGTTTATGACAGCAGCCAAACAAACTATAGCACAAGCTTGGAAGTCTCCTACACTCTGCATTGTTGAAACCAAGTATAGGGATCACCCAGGCCATGATGCACAGCAAGATTGAATACCCAAACATCTTAAAATCTGGCAACCCTGGGCGGACCATTTTCTACCACCTGGTTTTGATGAGTGTCTCCTTGAACCCTAAGTCCTCACCTATTGTAGTTGTTATAGCTTGAGTCCTGCGTTCGCTCAGAGCCATCAGCCTCTCTTTCTCTCCTTCCTACTTTCTACCCTCTCTCTATTTTTCCCTGTTTTTTTGACTTTTTGCTATAATCCAATGCCTAATCCCCTAGAACATAATATTGCGAGTTATTGCTTCAGCATATCCCTTGTTTACCAGTGCCAACAACTTACTAACTGTTTTGTTACTAATTTCACTGTTACCTGTGTTTTTATTTTTTTTATTTATAGGTTCTGAAGGCCTTGTGCCTCTTTTCTTATTATGTATGCTGCATACTCATTGTGCAAGTTCTGCATTGATGACTTTTTATTGGAGTACTTCCACTAAATTGAGGAAACAACTGTTGGGGATCAGGAGCTAGGGGTTGCCCACATCCCTGTTGATAGCTAAACAACAAAGAAGAACCCTCTGGGCTGGACTTTATAGCGCAAGACTGGGCAGAAAGTGAAAATCGTAAAATTAACAATTTATTTATTGTTTCAAGGTTCAACTTCAAACCATGAATAGAACAGTGAAGCATAACATAACAAAGAAATTTAACAACATTTTTTGCAGTCTTGAATAAAAGCACAGTGTGAGCGATAATCACATGCCTCCTGTCATAAGAAGTTGGTACAATGATGGAGAAAACACCCAACGCGTTTCGATATTGTTTGTTCTACAACCTTCATCAGGGGTTAATATGTGATTAGTACAATGTATGTTTCGCAAAAGGAATGTGTGCACACGTATGGTAGACTGCATATTAAAAAAAACAGAAAACACCGTGATTACTGCCAACCAATAAATGTCCACCTTAGAAAAGAGTGGTGACGCAAGAATGTGTGCCTCTAGACCACTGGGGGCACTGGAGGGACATTCCTCATCAACATTGTCATTTGTAAGCATGTAAATGCGCAGCTACCGTATTTATCGGAGTATAACACACACTTTTTCCTCCTGAAAATGGAGGAAAAAGCAACAGTGCATGTTATACGCCGATATAAGAAAAAAAAAGGCCAGGAAGCAGCGCAGAGAGGTAGAAGGGGGCGGGCCGGGCCAAGGAGAAGGAATGACGAGCTGTCATCGGAAGTCCCACCTCCTATGCCGAGATGTGTGACGTCTATCATAGGCGCCGGGATTTCCGATGACAGCGATAGCTCGTCCTCCCTTCTCCATGTCACTGGCAAGGCTGCACTTAAGGACACTGCGCTGGCGAGGCTGTATTTAAGGACACTGCGCTGGCGAGGCTGCATTCATGGGCACTGTGCTGGCAAGGCTGCATTTAAGGACACTGCACTGGCGAGGCTGCATTGATGGACATTGCGCTGGCAAGGCTGCATTGATGGACACTACACTGGCGAGGCTGCATTGATAGACACTGCACTGATGAGGCTGCATTGATGGGCACTGCGCTGATGAGGCTGGATTGATGGACACTGCGCTGATGAGGCTGGATTGATGGACACTGCGCTGATGCGGCTGCATTGATGGGCACTGCGCTGATGAGGCTGCATTGATGGGCACTGCACTGATGAGGCTGAAATGATGGACACTGCGCTGATGAGGCTGCATTGATGGGCACTGCGCTGATGAGGCTGCATTGATGGGCACTGCGCTAATGAGGCTGCATTGATGGGCACTGCGCTGATGAGGCTGCATTAATGGGCACTGCGCTGATGAGGCTGCATTGATGGACACTGCACTGATAAGGCTGCATTGATGGACACTGGGCTGATGAGGCTGCATTGATGGGCACTGCGCTGATGAAACTGAAATGATGGACACTGCGCTGATGAGGCTGCATTGATGGGCACTGTGCTGATGAGGCTGCATTGATGGCCACTGCGCTAATGAGGCTGCCTTGATGGACACTGGGCTGATGAGGCTGCATTGATGGGCACTGCGCTGATGAGGCTGCATTGATGGGCACTGCGCTGATGAGGCTGCATTGATGGGCACTGCGCTAATGAGGCTGCCTTGATGTACACTGGGCTGATGAGGCTGCATTGATGGGCACTGCGCTGATGAGGCTGCATTGATGGGCACTGCACTAATGAGGCTGCATTAATAGGCACTGCGCTGATGAGGCTGCATTGATGGACACTGCACTGATAAGGCTGCATTGATGGACACTGGGCTGATGAGGCTGCATTGATGGGCACTGCGCTGATGAGGCTGCATTGATGGGCACTGCACTGATGAGGCTGCATTGGTGGGCACTGCGCTGATGAGGCTGCATTGATGGGCACTGCGCTGATGAAGCTGCATTGATGGGCACTGCACTGATGAGGCTGCATTCGTGGGCACTGGTGAGACTGCATTTGATTAAAAGAAAATGTTCTGGGTTCAAAGCTGTTTATTTTAAATTTCAGCTTTTTTCCAGAAATGTCTCTCCTAAAATTTAGGTACGTGTTATACACCGATAAATACGGTAATTTGCTCAAAGGTCTGTTAAACGCAATGTAAAGGAGGCAGGGGGGAAGGTCCGCTGTATTGATGCGGAAACATGGATCAGCTTATTTCTTGTTCAACCACAGTACTGGATAACTTGGATAGCAAAGGCTTTAGCTGATCTATGTTTCCGCATCAATACAGCAGACCTTCTCCCCTGCCTCCTTTACATTGCTTTAAACAGACCTTTGAGCGAATTGTGCATTTATATGCTTACAAATGACAATGTTGATGAGGAATGTCCCTCCAGTGCCCCCAGTGGTCTAGAGGCACACATGCTTGCATCACCACTCCTTCCTAAGGTGGACATCTATTGGCTGGCAATAATCACATTGCTTTCCATGTTTTTATATGCAGTCTACCATACGTGTGCACACATTCCTTTTGCGAAACATACATTGTACTAATCACATATATACCCCTGAAGAAGATTGTAGAACAAACAATATCGAAACGCGTTGGGTGTTTTCTCCGCCATCGTACCAACTTCTTATGACAGGAGGCATGTGATTATCGCTCACAGTGTGATTTTATTCAAGACTGCAAAAAATGTTGTTAAATTTCTTTGTTATGTTATGCTTCACTGTTCTATTCATGGTTTTAACCTTGAGACAAGAAAATAATTTGTCAATTTTACGATTCCCACTTTCTGGCTGGTCTTGTCCTTTAACCACTTGCCGACCACACTTGCCGCAGATGTACGGCGGCAGTCTGGCTCTCCCAGGCAAAGTCCCGTACATGTACGGCCCTCCCCTGGGAGGAGCTAGGGGGCGATCACAAGCCGCCGGAGGCGCGCTCCCGCCCCTGCTGGGAAGCTAGTGCGTGTGGCGGGCGGCTCCGATGGCTGCCGGCCACATGCGATCTCCCGCCGCTGACAGAGAAGGACGGACGGCTGATGTAGACACAGCCGTCCGTACTTCTCCCTGAAGTTGTCACAGATGTCATGTGGTCCTGTTATATAGGATTACATGTCTCTGTGATGACTTCAAAGCCACGCCCCTCTACAGTTATAATCACGCCCCTAGGGTCACATTTAACCCCTTGATCACCAGTACTGTTAACCCCTTCCCTGCCAGTGTGATTTTTACAGTAACAGTGCATATTTTTAGCACTGATTACTGCAGTAATGTCACTGGTCCCCCAAAAGTGTCAAAAATGACAGTTAGGGGTCCGATCTGTCCGCAACAATGTCGCAGTCCTGCAAAAAAAAATCCCAGATTGCCGGCATTACTAGTAAAAAAAACAATAAAAATGACAGAAATCTTTCCTGTAGTTAGTTAAAGCAATAACGTTTGCGCAAACCAATAAAAATACGCTTATTGCAATTTTTTTTTTAACCAAAAATATGTAGCAGAAAACATATTGGCCTAAAATGTTAAAAAATTTAGATTTTTAAATTTTTTTTTTTTTGATAATTTCATATAAAAGAACGTGAAAAATATGGTTATTTTTTTCAAAATTTTTTTTTGTTGTTTATAGTGCAAAAAATAAAAATCGCACAGGTGATCAAATACCACCAAAAGAAAGCTCTGTTTGTGGGGAAAAAAGGGCGTCAATTTCGTTTGGATACAGCGTCGCACGACCGCGCAATTGTCCGTTAAAATCACACAGTGCCGAATCGCAAAATAGGGCCTGGTCATTGAGCAGCCAAATCCTCTGGTTAAAGTCGTTAAAGTCCCACCCAGAGGGTTCTTCTTTGTTGTTTTACTTCCACTAAATGTACACTGTATGCTATACTTTATAATGCATTAAACTCCGTGTTCTTATTATTATCAATAAAAAAAGACTGAACAGAAAATCTGTGGATTGATTTGAAGACTGCAGTCCAGAAACAGTCACCATCAAATTTAACTGAGTGGGCAAATATTGCAAAATCCAGATGTACAAAGTTAGTAGAGACGTATCCCAACATACTAGGCTGTAATTGTAAAAGCAAAAGGTGGTCCAACAAAATACTGACAAAAGGGGAGTGATCCTTTCTCCAACTCAGTGATTCTGTTTTTTAATATTATTTTTTTTATTTTTATTTTTGCGTTATAATAAGTTGCACTAACCACTTCCCGCACTAACCACTTATAGCAAAATGACGGCCGCAAAGTGGTTGCTCTATCCTGGCTGGGCGTCATATGATGTCCAGCAGGATAGACCACTCTGTGCGCCCCCAGTGCAGCCTCATCAGTGCAGGAAAAAATGTATTTATTTACAAAATTTTAGAAACAGTGTTGCATGACTGCGCAATTGTCATTCAAAATGAAAAAGCACTAAAAGCTGAAAATTGGCCTGGGCAGGAAGGGGGTGAAAGTGCCCGGGAATTGAAGTGGCTAGTAAATGCAGCTGGATAAAACAAAAAATGTGTCTGTTTTCATTTTAGGCTGCAAAGCAACAAAATGTGATTATTTTAAAGGGGGGTGATTATTTTCTATTCCGACTGTACATATATGTTTTCAATTCTCAGTTGTATCTTTAAAATTCTGTGTATATTTAGTCACCACAAATACCTTAGAATTATTCCAGTGATACCTTTCCATTATGTCTGAGGCTACAATAAATTTTGCTTTCTCAATATCTCTCCTTGTAGTCTGCCATCAGATGCACTGAGAACAGAGAGTGTAAGTGAGGGCAAGTAATGAACCTGAGTGAAAGAACACATCCCCAGCATCTTTTTAGACTAGCATATTCTTCCATGCTAGTCTATGGACAGTGAAGACTTTAGCTGCACTGTGATTACTTTTCTAAAAGCAGGTCTGAGAATGTAATCAAGTTACTAATTATCGGACTGCCTAGTTAAAGTCTACACACCATGCAGTGTCCAGCTTCCTCACTGGAATATGCATATCTAAAACGTGCTGGAGTTGTGTTCTTTCACTTCTACAATCAGCTGGAAGTTGATTTATCACTTCCCCTGCTGATTGTTATAAATAGATAAAAAAACAGCTGCTGCAGCTACAGGTATAGACTGAAGATATTCACACAGTTTTATATAAAGTAAAGCAGTGCCGCCCCCCCCATCCATGCATCCGGTCCCCGCATGGATTCCAATGGGTTTTTTTTTTTAACCGCTTGCCGGCCGCCGCACGACTATTTACTGCGGCGGTCAGCCCCTCACAGGCAAAGCGACGTAGGGCTACGTCGATTGCCTATGAGGCTCTAGTGACCGAGCGCGCGCCGCCGGAGGCGCGCTCCCGCACGGTCACGGACCCCCCCCCACGTGTGTGCCCGGCGGACCCAATGTCCGCCGGGCACTCGCGATCGTCCGTTACACCGGAAGAAAGGCAGGCGGCTAATGTAAACAAAGCCGCTTGTCATTCTTCCCTGTGTAAGAATGGAGATCACACGGTTCTACTATGTAGGACCGTTGATCTCTGTTCTTACACTAGTAGCCACAGCCAATCACAGTTAGAAACATTCCCCTGGGGACACACTTAACCCCTCCCTCTCAAAAAAATTAACCCCTTCACTGCCAGTGTCATTTTTACAGTAACAGTGCATATGTATAGCACTGATTACTATAGTAATGTCACTGGTAACCACAAAAGTGTCAAAAATGTCAGTCAAGGGTCCGATCTGTCCGCCGCAATGTCGCAGTCCTGCAAAAAAAATCGCAGATCGCCGCCATTACTCGTTAAAAAAAAAAAAAACAACAAGAATGACAAAAATCTTTCCCTTAGTTAGTAAAAGCAATAACTTTTGCGCAAACCAATCAAAATACGCTTTTTGCGATTTTTTTTTACCAAACATATGTAGCATAAAACAAATTGGCCTAAAATGTTAAAAAATTTTGATTTTTAAATTTTTTTTGGGGAATTTCATATAAAAAAATGTGAAAAATATTGTTATTTTTGCAAAATTGATGCTCTTTTTTTGTTTATAGCGCATGATCAAAAAATCGCACAGGTGATCAAATACCACCAAAGGAAAGCTCTGTTTGTGGGAAAAAAAGGACATCAAATTCGTTTAGGTACAGCATCGCACGACTGCGCAATTGTCCGTTAAAGTCATGCAAAATAGGCCCTGGTCAGGAAGGGGGTAAAATCTTCCGGGGCTTAAGTGGTTAAGCTCCTGATTAGAGCCAGAGGCTCTAATAGGCTTCAAAAAAGGGTGTGCTCGGGGCGCAGAGCACTGCGCCCTGAGCCCACCCAGTTGTGTGACAATAGCGAATGAATATTCGATATTGCCACACTGATTCTCCTCCCGGCCAATCAGGAAGCAGGTCCTGAGCCCTGTTTCCTGATTGGCCAAAAGGAGAAGGCATGCTATTGGCCAAGAAGGGGGGAGGAGACATCCGCAGAGAAGGGACATGAAGGAGCCTAAGGTGGAAGCCACTGCCGCCTGTCATTCCGTAGGAACAAGGTAAGTAAACTGGCGGGCAGGCAGGCAGGCGGGCGGGGGAGAGATGTGGTGGTGCAGGCTGGAGTGATATGGGGGGGCAGGTCCGTCTGCCGCCCCCCTGAATGATGGAGCACCAGCCACCACTGAAGTAAAGTAAAAAAAAAAAAACATTTGAACAATACTAATATAGCATTTGTAAGTCAGTGACTAGTATGCTCTTAATTAATACTTAATGTAATGGATATGACTATAGTACTCCTTTAACACTGAATATATTCTTCTAGAACTCCCTGCTTGGGCAACCTCCAACAACAAGTGGCAGAAAACGCACTCTGGTCTTGGAGGGACCCTCCTATTGAGGTGCAGTTAAGGTTAACTACAACCCACTGATGACTACATAATACACTAAAATACTAAAATAATTTTAGTAAAAAAAAAAAAACTACATCTCTACACAGTATTAAAAACTATCTAGACCAAACAATATTCCCCCTCCCCCCCTTCCAGGCAAGTTTAATTGGACAACATCAGCCAAGGTTGTGGAAGGGTCTGCAAACATACAAACGCTCTTCAATCCAACTGCAGTAGGCCAGTTCCGGGCGTTCTCCAATGTTGTAGGCAGGATCCAAAACATCATTTGTGAAGATCTCCTAAGACAAGCAATATCAGATAACGGCAGAGAGAAATAAACACGAGAATTAAATTGTTTTCTGTGAACATCTGGGAAAAAGTTAGTGGAGGCTTCCCTGGAGGATCCCAGACATCTGTATCAACTCTCATCAGTCAGGCAGTGTCAGTGTCAGGATTAGTAGGATATAACATTCTACGAGGTCACAATCTCAATAAATACAAACCTGTTTTGAATAAAAGGGGTGACAACGATTAATTGTGACACTGCTTCCTCTCGTTAGCAAAGGAGGGACGCATTCCACCTATATAACCCAGGACACTTATTGTCCCCATGAGAGTCAATGAAATCTCTCCAAGAAAAATAATTATTTTTTCTTATTTTTCCCATGCAATCACTGTTACAGCCCAAAAGTATCCAATTTAAATGAAAAATGAAGATAACAGACTTAACCACTTAAGCCCCGGAAGATTTTACCCCCTTCCTGACCAGGGCCTATTTTGCGATTCGGCACTGCGTGATTTTAACGGGCAATTGCGCGGTCGTGCGACGCTGTACCTAAACGAATTTGGCGTCCTTTTTTTCCCACAAATAGAGCTTTCTTTTGGTGGTATTTGATGACCTGTGCGATTTTTTGATCATGCGCTATAAACAAAAAAAGAGCGTAAATTTTGCAAAAATAACAATATTTTTCAAATTTTTTTATATGAAATTCCCCCCCCCCAAAAAATGAAAAAATCTAATTTTTTTTAACATTTTATGCCAATTTTTTTTTTTACCATATGTTTGGTAAAAAAAAAATCGCAAAAAGCGTATTTTGATTGGTTTGCGCAAAAGTAATTGCGTTTACTAACAAAGGGAAAGATTTTTGTCCTTTTTTTTGTTTTTTAACGCGTAATGGCGGCGATCTGCGATTTTTTTTTGCGGGACTGCGACATTGTGGCGGACAGATCGGACCCTTGACTGACATTTTTGACACTTTTGGGGTTACCGGTGACATTACTACAGTAATCAGTGCTATACATATGCACTGTTACTGTAATAATGACACTGGCAGTGAAGGAGTTAACTGTATTGGAGAGGGAGGAGTTAAGTGTGTCCTAGGGGCGTGTTTCTAACTGTGATTGGCTGTGGCTTGATGTGTAAGAACAGTGATCAACGGTCCTACATAGTAGAACAGTTTGATCACCATTCTTACACAGGGGAGACTGACAGGCGGCTTTGTTTACACTAGCCGCCTGCCTTTCTCCCGCTGTCACGGACAATCGCGAGTGCCCAGCGGACATCGGGTCCGCCGGGCACTCGCGCGGGGGGTCCGTGACCGAGCAGGAGCGAGCATCCGGCGGACGTCGCTTTGCCTGTGAGGGGCTGACTGCCGACGTAAATAGTCGTGCGGCAGTCGGCAAGTGGTTAAAGTAGACCCATTGAAACATACACTTCACATGGGTCAGTAGGGCATGTGCCAGCATTACAAAGCCAAACCGAAAAGTGGGGCATTTCTTGTTCTAAAGCCTAGGCAGCCTGGATCACAGAAACATTGCCAGTGTTTTACATCATTAGAGTCTACGGTTTTATGTTGGACCCCATCATGCAGTGGGATAATAGGAGCAGGAAAACACATTGTGTAGCACTGTTAACTAGGAGCAGAATTGATTATTAAATGTATAATATATAATCCTACTCACCCAGCGCTTAAAATTAAGTTATATTATAAAAAATAAAAATAAATATAAAATAGGTTCTGCTATTACCAAAATACCTGCACACCAATATCATAAGCTGCCACTATAAATTATAAAATACTGCCACTATAAATGATAAAATACTCAAAATAGGTGCACTCTAAGAAAAAATTAATCAACTAAAACCCCTTCAAGAGTCCACTAGCGGCGCTAATGGTGTATTATCTAAATACACCTCTAATCATAGCACATATGATGTAACAAGTGAAAGTCCTCAATAAAAACTTAGAATTGAGTCAGATGTTGGGAAATCTTCATGCACACTGTTCGGAATCAGCAAGAAAAAACAGTCCAAATATTAGCCAGGTAAGTGCATCCATCCACGTGCATACAACAAGCAGAAAGCCTCCACCTCACCGCTGTGCACGCCTTATAGTAATACACTTACCAGAGGCGGCTCAAAATTAAGCCTGTAGTATCAATCCCAGATGGACAAATTCCTCAAGGTATAGAGACACTGGAACCAAATGACTCCTCACCAAGATGGATGGACCGCATTCAGCATAGTATGGTGTGCATTTAAATAAATAGCGAAATACACATAATCCTGCTAGTGGCAAAGTTTATTAAAGATAATCCCCAAACATAAATCCCTCAAGCATTACACTCACATGTGAACAGATAAAAATCAGCATATAGTAAGGTTACCATGTGCGCGATAATCGTCTCCCCTTCTGTAGCGGTAAACCGCCTGGTACCTTGTCGGCTTCCTTCCGGGTATGACGTCAGACGTTGATGGTAACCCTGGTGACTGCTTGCTCATGCCCTTACGCGTTTCGTCTTTCGTTTCTTTCTCACAGCTCCTCCTCCCAATGTCCCTCCATCCAGAGTCAGGGAATCATTTGACAATGCACTGACCTCACAGCTCCTCCTCCCAATCTACACTGCACTCCCAATGTAGCGCTATTAGGAAGGAAGCAGAGCTAACAGCTGTTACGTGCAGGACGCTGTATTTTGTTCACTCCACCTGTGTTAAAGCATTACATTCAGAACCACATTGCCGACTCTTCATCCTGCTTTTCTATTCTTAACAAGCAGTTGATGAGCTTTACAACCAGCCCTCACTAGCTGCAGCTATTGTGGAGCTTTTCATCCTGACAGTACACAACAGAGGGACTGACCCCATTCAAGAACTAATCACAGCAGCTCTGTTTCTGCTTGTAGGCAGGCGCTGTTCGTTCAGATGCCCTGCTAAGCGGAAGGGCTGCACAGCCGCTTGGTCAGGTTAGCAGGGCAGAGGAGTAAGACAGCGAAGATAACTTCCTTGTGAACTAACCAAAGCAGTCGGGTGACTACTGTTGCTTGCTTCTGCTTCTGCTGCCTGCCAGAGGGCAGAAATGTCCTCTGTACAGAACTTCCTATGACCATCTTGGGTGAACCTTCTGTCCTTATTGGGCACTGAGTTCTCCGGGATTTGAGTGTCTAGACCAGTGATTCTCAACCTTTTTTGAGTCAAATTAAACTTAAAATTATGCACAATTATGAGTTACCCTATTCTAAAATGTAAAAAACAAAACTATAAGTTTTACATAACTCAACATTCACACACATAGGACACCCAACGCTAATGGTTATTTATTTTTCTAAAGCAAATACACATTTGCACATTGGTACTGACTAGAATTCCAGTGTTTCTCCTTACCCTCAATTTCTCTCCCTCACTCAACTAATGAGACACAATGCTGACAGAGAGGGGCAGATAAATGATGTGTAAGAGCCTGATGTCCTCTTTATATGACGTAACTTGTTGCTAGGATGCCAACAGCTGGAAGGTAGTAAAGGTACACAATGAAAACCCGTGGCTTCGTGTAACTAAAATGCAGTCTTTATCCACCTGCTGGCTTATATACACTTTTTGGGCAGTTTTTAGGGATTTTGAAAAAGCAACCCTGAAGAAACCTGAAAGCACGCCAAGGTGCCCTGGCACTTTGGTTGAAAAAGGCTGTCTTAGACTGTGGGAGGTTTTATAAAGCCTGTAAGCCCAGGAGTGTTGGAGCAGGTAGGGAGGAGAACCTGTCTTGTCAGGGACAGTTAGGTTTAAAGCTGAAGTTTAGTAAAAATGTCCTTTTTCTGGGGAAAAAAACAAAACAGCACCAGGGACAGTACATACCATGAATGAAGAATGTCTCATGTGCTGGTGGATGCTATGTTAGGTTGAAATCTGAAGTCCTAAGGGCTGGAAGTTACATAGTTACATAGTTGTTGAGGTTGAATAAAGGCAATAGTCCATCCAGTTCAACCTGTGTAGGTGTGTGTGGCCGTAATCATCTCTCATACCCCTGAATGTTCTGATCCTTGAGATGTACGTCTAAGAGTCTTTTGAAAGTAGCCATACTTCCCGCAGAAACCACCTCTTGTGGTAGAGAATTCCACAATCATGTAGCCCTAACAGTAAAGAACCCCCTGCGTTGCCTGAGGTTAAAACGCTTCTCCTCAAATCGCATTGTATGCCCTCGAGTCCTCATGCAATCCTTTCGACTGAATAGCTTTTTTTCTATGCTGAGATCACCATTGAGGTATTTATAAATTGCTATCATGTCCCCTCTCAGGCGTCTCTTCTCCAGGGAGAAAAAATCAAGCGATTGCAGACGCTCTTCATAATTTACGTCCTCCAATCCCCTAATTAGTTTAGTTGCCCTTCTCTGGACTCTCTCCAGCTCCAACACATCCCTCCTGAGGACTGGCGACCAGAACTGGACAGAATACTCCAGATGCGGTCGGACCAGAGTTTTATAAAGTGGTAGGATTATAGTTTTATCTCTGGAATACATCCCTTTCTTTATGCATGCCAATATTCTGCCTGCTTTGGCAGCTGCCGCTTGACATTGCATGCTATTGCCTAGTCTATCCTCTACTAAGACTCCCAGATCCTTCTCCATTTTTGATTCCCCCAAAGGTTCCCCCCCTAAAGTGTATTGTGCTTTTATGTTTTTAGTCCCCAAGTGCAAAACCTTACACTTCTCCACATTAAACCTCATTTGCCATGTCGTTGCCCACTCTGTTATTTTGTTCAGGTCATTCTGTAGGATATCTGCTTCATGCTGTGCAGTTATTGCCCTGTCCAATTTTGTGTCATCTGCAAAAACTGATATAGAACTACTGATCCTGTCCTCAATGCTGTTTATGAATAAATTGAACAAGGTTGGTCCCAGGACTGAGCCTTGGGGGACCCCACTTACCACCCCAGACCAGTCTGAGTATGTGCTATTTATTACCACCCTTTGGACACGCCCTTTTAGCCAGTTCCGTATCCAAGAGCAAATCTTGTGGTCGATGCCTGCAGACCTTATTTTATAAATTACGCGCTTGTGGGAAACTGTATCAAATGCCTTAATGAAATCCAGGTATACCACATCCACTGGTGTCCCCCTATCTAGCTCACAGCTCACCTCCTCGTACAATGTTAAGAGATTGGTTTGACAAGAACGCCCATTTGTAAACCCGTGCTGATTACTGCTGATGATGTTGTTGTCTTTAGCAAACTCTACGATATAGTCCCTTATCATCCCCTCCAGAAGTTTACCTACTATCGATGTCAGACTGACAGGCCTATAATTTCCCAGGACATGCCTCTGCCCTTTTTTGAATATTGGTATCACGTTAGCTTTCCTCCAATCCCTTACAATCCCAATACATTTCCTGTCATAATACTGTCAGCAAAGATCAGGAACAGTTAATTCATCGTCCTGTCCTTCATTTATAGAGCACCAGTCATTAAGGGAACCGAAAGTACAGCTTTTATGGATGGGGCAAATGGGTGGAAAGGTTGGGCATAGTCTGATCTTGACAGGTGCCTGTTAAAACTAGTCCCTTATATTAACCCCCCCCGGCATTGAAAAATCCCCACTGCAGGGGATCCTGCTAAGCTACTGAGTGAATGCTTAGACTAAGGAACATGGTATTTAAGCTGCTGAGTCAATCTGGAAGGAAGATATGGGGGGTGTCAAGCTACTTTGTGAAATACTGGGAGGGGGAGCTGGGCTGCTGAGTTAATGCTGGGAGGGGAGAACAGGGGCAGCTACATTACTAATTCAATGCTAGGAGGGGTGAACTGAATTGCTGAATCAATGCTAGGAGGGGAGAACAGGGTGAACTGAGCTGCTGAGTTACACCCCATTCACACTTGTGCAACTTGCCATGCGACTTTGGACATCAAAGTCGCATGACAAGTCATCACCCATATTTTTCCAATGATAAACTATTCATATATGTGAGGCCTAAAGTTGCAGCAACTTCAAAGTAGTTCATGCACTACTTTGTTCTGACTTTCTTTCAACTTGAGGGCCATATACTTTAATGATAACCCTCAAAAGTTGCATGAAAGTCGTATCTGAATGTTTTACATGCAACAGTGGGTCTAAATTTGCAGAGGGACAACAAGTCACATCCAAGTTTCACCCATCCAAAGTTGCATGACTTTGGAGTCGTACAAGTGTGATTGGAGCCTTAGGCCCCTTTCACACACGGAGTCCGTCAGGCGGACTCCATTTATCTCAGCGGGGGATTGATCCGCCGATCCTCCGCTGAGCAGGCGAATGACAGCTGTGTCTCCGCGCTGTGTGCGGAGACACAGCTGTCAGGTCCCCATTCTTCTCTATGGGGGAATCGGATGAGAACGAACCGTTTGTCGGTTCTCATCCAATCCGATCAACAAGACAGATGGAAAATAGGGTTTCCATCCGTCCGGATTTGACGGATCGGATCGGATGTCAGCAGACATGTCTCCGATGACATCCGAAGCCCCATAGAGATGCATTGGGGCATCCGTTCAGATCCGCCTGACAAACTGACAAGCGGATCTGAACGGTCCGCATGTGTGAAAGGGGCCTTAAGGTAGGTAAGGGGGAAACGGGGCAGCTGAGCTGCTGAATTTGTTCCAAGATGAGGAGCCGAGCTTCTCACTCACCACTAGGAGGGAGGAGCAGGGGGCAACCAAGCTTCTGAATCACTGCCTGAGAGGAGAGAGCTGACCTGCTAAGAGAATCACTTGATTTACAAGATGATCATGTCATGTTTTCTTCATCATTTTGGGTGTCGGTGTCACAAATTAGGAAATATATCAAGATGGCATTGTTTGCGTGGTAACAGGACAAGTCATCATATGGTGTTGCTGCACATAGCTTGTAATAATAAACAGAACAGTCCATGAACAGCCAATAGCTATTAATATCACATCAGCTAAAGCAGCCCTGACATCGCAACATCCAACTTCCAGAATGTTCCAAATGTTATCCTTGGACCAGAAGTTGCAAGTTGGTTCCTACTATTAATTCCGTGCTTGATGATTACATCACAGCGACCATCGTGCCACGGCTCTGGGCCTCTCCCAGCTTTTCACTTTCTGTTAACATCAAACAACAGAACAAGAAACAAGAGGACAGAAACATTTTTTGGAGCTCATTTAAGCCATTAAACTGAACGAATTGTGGCAGGACTGAAGACAACCTCCCACACCCAGCTGGAAATGTCTACGGTTCGATGTATATGAGTAAATCAAACCTTGGAAACAGCCTGGCCTGTGATCCAGCAGGGAGGTCATGGGCATATGAGGTCAAACTAGAACATCTGCCGAGCACACATTAAAGACCAGATCCATCCAAAGCCTATTTTTGCATATTTCCGAATTGTTGGCAAGCTGAACCGCTGGGTTGTTGCACGTCTGATGGGACTAAAGTGGTGAGATATCACCTCAAGAATTGTTTTGTCCAGTTACTGTGGCCATTTTTTAAGGCAAATACGTCATGCTGAACTGGTTTATTATCTACAATGCAGAACACTTAATTAATTATAACACCTTCATTATTGCCTTGTGACAAAGGGTGTTGACGTGTTAGAGCTTCCAAGAAAAGAGAAGAGCAGATGACCCAACCAATTTGTTTCCAAACAAAATTCAAATGTCTGCTTTGGGTGAGGTTGCCCTTATTTTGCCAAATGGGTGGATAAACATGAGCCTTTCTTAAAGTGGACCTTAACAGACAAAATTAAGATATGTTAATTGTGCCTAAGCAGTACCCTGAAAAAAAACTGCTGATCTGCCATAAATCCACCAAACTACTAGCTTCCTGTTTTCCTTAGGCCTAGTACACACGCAACAATTATCGGCCGACCGATCGTCCGTCTTTTGTCCAGAGTTGTGTTTTGTTGGTTGGAATGTGCCTAGACTGCACACGAATTTTCTCGGCCGACAAAATTCTACTTCAGAAGTGATGTCATGTGTTGGTTTGCTTTCTTTGTGTTCTTTCTTCTCTGAGCATGCCCAGTCTTGCTCATTAGATTTTTCCCTGTCGAAAATATGTACTGACTGCACGAAAATCGGCTGTGTTTTGACGGCGGACAAAAATTATATAGCCTGCACACCAGATTTTTTTCGGCCGAAAAGTCGGAGTCGGTTGTCGGAAGCATCATACTAACAAGCCGAAAATCGGCAGATCGGTCGTCGGACGAAAATTCCCTGCCGATTTTCGACGCGTGTGTACAAGGCTTCAGACATCTAATACCTCTGCTAGACTAAAAACCCAAGCAGTATTGCCAGCCCTTCCTTCTGGACTACAGAACTCTGCCGACCACCCCGTTCTTCTGTTACCCTCTGTACATGCATTCATTAATTTATTTCATAGCAAAACAATGTTGCTGCCTTGACTCAAAGGGTTGATTTACCAAAACTGGAGAGTGCAAAATCTGGTGCAGCTGTGTATGGTTGCCAATCAGCTCCTTCAGCTTGTTCAATTAAGCTTTGACAAAAAAAACCCCCTAAAAGCTGATTGGTTTCTATGCACAGCTGCACCTGATTTTGCACTCTTTAGTTTTAGTAAATCAACCCCATACAGCATGTCCATAGACTGTATGTAGGGAAGGAACTCTTGAAAGATATAATTCTGGGGGTGTGTTTACTTCAGTAGGAACTGAGCTCCCAGCAGCTACCCCCCAAAATTTTTACAAACCTTGTAATGATGTCACGGGTTGTAAAAATGCTGTTTCTTGTTTGAGGAGCAAGGTAAAAGAAAACATAATACTGGGACATTCTCTAAACCAGTGTTTTTTTTTTCACCAGGGTGCGGTTTGGGTTTTGCGGGGGTACTACGGACACAGGACCCAGTTTACCCTAGAATAGCGTCATGAATTGATATGATGTCAGCAGGCTGGCCACCAGCACTATAATGACCATTGATGCCCTAAAACAGTATGCACAGCATCATTCATTGGTGTGGTGATGTATGAGACTGCCCCCAGCATTCTAGAGAGGAATCCTCCATACCTGCTGCACCTCCCACCCTCTACTGTGCTGCTGGAAGTAAAAAATAGGGCTCTGATGTGATGCCCTACCTGTGTGATTGGGGGACTTTGTGATTTGGGGAGGCTATAACATATAGACGTGATGGGTATGACCTCTGATGTGAAATGAGAGTCCTCTAATGGGATGGGGGGCTTTACCTTGATAGGGGACCAATGATGTGATGGGGGGACCTCCAATATGAAGGGAGGCTGCTGATATGAAGTTCAGTTAATCTGGGTGATTGTGTGCATTGTTCCAGGTTTAGGTTTCCCATTTCTAAATAACATTTATGTTTTTACCATTTTTGAATGGGGTGCCTCGAGATTGTATACGCAAGAGTGCTGCAGCAAAAAAAAAAAAAAGGTTGACAAATGCTGCTCTAGATGGGGATAGGGAAATTGGGGGATACATTTGGTAATACCTGGATATTGCTTATAAGTTTAGGTAGGGGGTGATTTAGTGCAGAGAATATTTGTTAACGAGGTTTAGCATGGAGGAGCTGTGTATTTTTTTTATCTTGTTCTTGGCGCCAAGAGCTTCATGCCGAAAACTAAAAAAGCCGGACAGCCGGCGCCAAGGATGAATGTATTGCGTTTGAGATGTCTTTCTTAATTAAACACTTTTCCTGCAAGTTTAAAGAAAGTATCCTTTTAAATACCAGATGTGGTAAGCAGATAGGACATAGACAAGTTACATACAATCACTTCATCTTGATCGGCGCTGACTCAACAAGTTGCTACATCAAGGTTTTTTTTTGAAGACCTTGTAGTGTTAATTCCTACCAGATTAGGTCTCATTTTGTCTCTTTGCTGTTATTTCCTGCTAATTAGCTATTAGTCAGCTGTGACATATACCTGAGGTCATGGGCAGATTATGTATTATCTTGACAAATTGGGCTAATGCCGCAGAAATATCATATATAATAAAAGCCTGACACTTATACACAAACTAACAGATGGCTCGTGAGATTTTTTCCTTGAGGGCAGCCTTTCTATTTTGGCAGCTAATAATTAGATTATAGTGGAATTCCATCAATTCCGAATAATTCTTGGAGGAAGAGGAGACAACTGACAGCAAAAGAAAAAGTAAATAATGGTATATAAGTAAACTGTAAATCATGCTTGGAACTTGTTTCCGACATAATATAGGATCAGCCAAAAATGCTATTTAAGGTTTATTTTACAGCGGGAGGAACCACCAAATGATTTCGTATATCTCCAGAAGGCCCCAAGAGCAGGAGATCTATGATGAAGTTTTCATATCTGCCATTCATGGTTCTACTCATACTAATGGATCTCACCTTTCCAGAGAATGCAGGTTGTGGACTTTGGAATATTGGTACCCAAACTGTGGCCCAAGGGCCACTTGTAGCACTTTGAGGCTTAAGCAGACTTCGGACAGCAGAAGACGGTAGTGGAAGTGTAACCATTGACTTGTTAAGAGGCTGTAATAGTACTGATCCCTAATAATCCTATGTAATATGTCCCCAGACTCCAAACACTTGTATCATTTCCACCACCTCGTATAGTATGACCACAGTCTCTGATATTCTTAGGTAGAATTATATATGCTGAATGTTATTACAACTAGAGTTGAGCGAACACCTGGATGTCCGCGTTCAGCGGGTCCGGCTGAACTTGAAAAAAAAGTCCGGGTTCGTGACCCAGACTTAACCCGAACTTTGCCCTGATCCGGAACCCCATTGAAGTCAATATAGACCCGAACTTTTGAGCACTAAAATGGCTCTAAAACAAACAAACAAACATGGAAAAGGCTAAAGGGCTGCAAATGGCAGCAAAATCATCTTAAGAGCATGGCAAGTGCTCTGCAAACAAATGTGGATAGGGAAGTTTTCAGATCTGCCATCCATGGTTCTACTCGTACTAATGGATCTCACCTTTCCAGAGAATGCAGGTTGTGGACTTTCAAATATTGGTGCCCAAACTGTGGTCCATGGGCCACTTGTAGCCCTTTGATGCTTGTGCAGCCTTCGAGCCGCAGAAGACGGTAGTGGAAGTATAACCATTGACTTGTTAAGAGGCTGTAATGGAACTGATCCCTAATAATCCTATGTAATATGTCCCCAGACTCCAAACACTTGTATCATGTCCACCATCTCGTATAGTATGACCACAGTCTCTGATATTCTTAGGTAGAATTATATATGCTGAATGTTATTACAACCTTTATTGGTGTAAGGTTCGGCAGTTCAGTCCCCTTATATCTTGTTGACCACAACTAACAGGCTATCTTTACATTAAAGCCCGCTGTTGGCTGACGTCACAGAGCAGATCTAGGCTCTGCAGGGACCCAGGCAATAATGTAGGGATCCGCCCAGATGCCTGACCGGCAGCTGGCTTGTCCTCTCATCATGCTGCTGGAGGGGCAAAATTTAGAGCAGATCCGAGACCTGAACAATCAGCGGTCTTTGATTGCTCAGTTTCCAGTGTAGAGGCGGCGGGGGACAGATGAAGCATCGGATAGATGCTGAATCTACATAAGTGAGTAGAAAAGGTTTTTTTTTTTTTTGTTTTTTTTTTTTAATCCCGCACTTCTCTTTTAACCTGCAAAGGCAACACGTGGGGGCGTAAACATTCTCTTCATTGTGGTGGGATTATAATTACAAACCCAGCTCCCCCTACCCGTTGCATTCAGGGAATCTATATAGGTGAATAGAAATGCAGCAGTTGTGCAGACTCTCCTGAACAGCCAGTTTAGTAAGTATGAGGGACAGGTGATGCAGTGACCTGGATGGACAGTCTCTGCATCGGGGGCTGTGCACCCACCCATGTGCACCCACCCATGCCCACCCACCCGTCTTTCAAACTGGGCTGTGTGGGTGATCCTGTGTTGGTGCTATATAAATCCTTTATAATAATAATAATAATAACCTCCCACTTCGGTGCTCTGTGTTGATATGGATAAGCAATATCCACATCCCTGATAACAAACATCCTTACTACAAACATTTATAGGGAGAAAGAAGAGGCATGTCTGACCAGATTAATAATATTACCAATTACTTTGGGCAGTGTGGATTATGGAGCAGTCTTTCTCAACCATTTTACCCCAGAGTAACCCTTGAAATAATTTTCAGGTCCAGGGAACCCATACTGAAAAGCTAGTTGGTGGTCAATTGGAAGAAAATACCTCCCTTACAGTGGTGGCCTTAAAGCCAACCTTACAGACAGCTACAAATTGACATCATCTTACTGGCTCTTCCAAGTGCCATTGTTCCCAGAACTATGCGGGCACCATCAAATGGGGGGTCAATCACCCACAGTTAAGGAACCCCCTCTAGGGGGACCTTGGGATTCTATGGAACCCTGGTTGACAATGGCTACCCTGGAGCTGTGCAGTCGTATTTATACACATTGTGTAACTACTACAACAGGAACGTAGAGGTGAAGCTATAACAATGAAGGCTATAGTACAAAGTCTATCACAATATTTGTTTCTGTGATTTCCTTTGGGCTTCAAGTGTTAAACTGTTGCCTCATTGTGGTGCATGTAGGCCATTTATTTACAGCCTTTGGACAAAAAAGATTCCATCTAGCTCCTTCCAGTTTTATAGATCACTGTTTTTACTGACATCTCCAGCTTATGACTTAATTCCTAAATATATCTCAGTGAAAGGGGCCCTTGGCATGTCTTCCTTTTCCCTCTTAGGATGGTGGCAGGACACGCTTACTTTTTTTTAGCTTGCAATATTTCCATGGCATATTCGGCAGGGTTTGCACCATGTCTGATGTCTTGGCCGTAGGGTGGTGTTTGTAAAGAATACACTCCCTTGTAACCACAAGCCAAACAGCACAAACCATTAAAAAGCTCTGCTAATGCGGTATCCTGCTGAATGGAGGAATGCTTTGCCTTGCCAGCTCCATGCATGTATGTAATTTATTTAATTTCATCTCAATGTTCCATGACCACAATCAAACTCTGCTGAAGGCTGACCTCATTCATTACACAAAGCCAAATCAGTCTATCTGTCAACACCCATCACTCTGTTTCTATGGGCTGTGCTTGGAAGATTATACTATCTTTGTGGACTATGTTTTATCTATAGGGATACAGGTCACACATTTTCTGCCTATGCAGGTGGAGTGGGTTGTGTCGATAAAAAGAGATGTATGCCTATTAGAGAAGACACAAAATTAATTGAATACAGGATTAATAAATTAAATCCATACACTCATATCCACTGAGGTGCTCAGTGGGAGGTCTTCAGCTGCTAACTTGGTGCCCTTTATAGGCATGGCAGAAGGTACTATTTTATAAAAATAGTTTGATTCTGCATCGATTGAGAGTGAAATCTGAAAATATATCAGACGTCTGCTGGAATGTTTGGCATAGCTGGCACCGTTAGTTGGTACTGACCCTCTTTGCCACTGTTTTGGGTAGCAGGGGACTTATGGCCATGTAGGAAGAGGTTTGAGCACACAAAGGATAGCATATAAATGACTTTCACTGGGATGAAAGGATTGACATTTATGGTATTAAGTATATAAAACGTAAACGGCACTACAAAAAATATTCACGCAACAAGTGTTGAATTATTATGTGAGAGAAAGTGAAAATATTAAATGAGTCCATACAGAAAGTCCATATCATCAAAAATAAAAAAAACAATATAGTATTTTTTCAATGTTCTGTTAATCACAATTCTTCTTTCTAAAGGTCCCTTGGTGTAAAATTGCTCACTCACAGGAAGGGGTTGACCTCTAAGTTATAAGGAGGTCAAAAGTGGTTTAAAAGTATGGTGTCCTCAACTTAGATGTCATTGTCACTTGGTGAGACCCCAGTCATTCAGAAATGTTTTGAATGCCACTTGTCTCTAGCGGATCAAACAAGAGTAACTCAAAGAAAAAACTCATAGTGTAGTAAATAATAACTCATGAAATGTGCACTTAAAATAATACACTCACATCTAGAAAGAGTCTCCATGCAAACCAAAGTGCCAAAAAGCGCTCAATCGTTACATGTGCTCTTCATGCTGAACCCTCAGTGTAAAGTGCTCACTCACCAGAGATATTAGACCTTTAACCAAAGGTCCCAATGAGCTTTTTAGATAGAATGCTTACCTCCTTCAACTCTGTCCTCTCCTTTGTGGTTCCAATATGAAGTCTGTCAATCACCATCCCATCTCATACCATCAAGCCAGTTGCAAATATTCAAAAGAAAAAAAAGCCTCATAGTGTAGTATTTATTAGGTAACTTAAATACTTCCCATTAAAATCACATTCGCAATCTTAGAGTACCTCTGTGGTACCAACAAAATCAGCTTGTATATTGCATACAAGAGGAGGTGCTGCTACTCCGCTCTCACCAGAATCAGCATGAGTTCCAATTAATGTTGATCCGGACATGACGTCCGGATCCGGAAATGTCAATCCGGACATGACGTCACAGGAAACCGGATGTGACAACCGTGGACTCTTCCTCAACGTGTTTCGCCAATCGGCAATCGGCATAATCAGGAAGCTCCCTTTATGGCATCAAGCAGATGGCATTGCAGATGCCACTATAGGTTGAAAGCAGCAGTGTTCATCTCCAAGCTAAAGGCTTTCATTTCTATTATTGAAGCCTCCAGCAAGCATGTGATAACTTTGTCATAGCTCACACAGTGCTTTCATGTTCAGGAACTACCCGGATTAGTTTGGAAGTTGGGACTCAGAGCCAATAGCCATGCAAAATGACGGCTGGTGGCTCTCAAAGGTTGGACATTTGTTAATGTATCCCAAGTATCCCAAGCACAAGCCTTCATGCATGGAAACATTTATAAACAGATTGCAGGCAGAAAGCATTTAAGCGAGAGAGAGGAACATGTGTGAGAGATGTAGGTCTGTGAATAGGGCTCAATGCCCGCAGAAGAAGAGAACTCACACAGAGACCGGCTGTTGCAGCAAAGTATATTATATGTGTGATTGCCAATCATTTCAAAAATAAGACTGATACAATTCGTGACAAGAGCCCCACTGTACAGATATATCCCTAACCTTACACTCCTTGTCCTACTGCACAATCAATACTTCCCTTGTTTAACCCAGCTACTATAGGGGAAGTCAATAAACTTTTTTCTAACGCCCACCTAACTTCCTGCCCCCTGGACCCTGTTCCTTCTCAAATACTAGGATCCCCATCTAGCTCTATCTTACACTCTTTAACTCATATTTTCAACCGCTCCCTCTCTTCTGGTATCTTCCCCAACCCTCTAAAGCACGCACTAGTCATTCCCATACCAAAAAAGGCCTCACTAGACCCCACCAATTTTAACAACCTAAGACCCATCTCCTTACACCCTCAAAACTCCTTAAACTTCTAGTTTACCTTGATCCCCTTCAGTCTGGATTTCCCCCGCAGCACTCCACAGAAACTGCTCTCCTAAAACTCACAAATGACTTACTAACAGCTAAAACCATTGGTCACTATTCCGTTCTCTTACACTTGGACCTCTCCGCTGCAGTTGATACAGTTGACCACCCCCTCCTCAAAAAACCCAATTTGCTTGGTCTCCGTGGCTGTGCCCTCCATTGGTTCGAATCTTACATATCTCTCTGCACCTTCAGTGTCACTTACAACTCCACTTCCTCCTCTCCAACTCCTATTACCAATGGGGTCCTTCAAGGTTCTGTCCTTGGACCTCTACTATTCTCAATCTACACCTCCTCCCTGGGTCAGCTGCCCCCATGGCTTTCACTACCATTTTTATGCTGATGACACCCAAATCTATTTCTCTACCCCTCCGCTCACCCCATTAGTCTCATCCTGCATCACTGATTTACTAAACGACATGTCAGCCTGGATGTCTCACCACTTCCTCAAACTGAATCTATCTAAAACCGAGCTCATTATATTTTCTACCCTACATGCCCCTTCCCCTAACTTCTATGTCAAGATCAATGGCACAATTATCAGTCCTTCCACACATGCCAGGGTGCTATGGGTAACCTGAACTGTTCTTTCAGGCCCACATCCAATCCCTGTCCAAATCATGCCACCTTAACCTGTAAAACATCTCTAGAATGCACCCATTTTTAACAAATGACACCATCAAGCTTCTAATTCACTCCCTGGTTATCTCTTGCCTCGACTACTGCAACTCCCTCCTCATCGGATTACCTTTACATAGAATATTCCTCCTTCAGTCTATAATGAATGCTGCTGCAAGACTCATCCACCTTAACAACCGTTCAGTGTCCTCCTCCCCTCTCTGCCAATCCATCCACTGGTTTCCATTCACCCAACGAATAAAAGTCAAAGTACTATTAATAGTTTACAAAGCCATCCACAACTCTGTCCCCAGCTACCTCATTAACCTAATCCCAAAATATCAACTAAGCTGCTCTGTTCAGTCCTCCCAAGACCTCCTGCTCTCTAGCTCCCTTGTCACCTCCTCCCATGCTCGCCTCCAGGATTTCTCCAGAGCTTCTCCCATCCTTTGGAACTCCCTACCCCAGTCCGACTGTCTCCTAATCTATCCCTCTTAGACTATCCCGGAAAACCCTTTTCTTTAAAGAAGCCTATCTTGCTTCTAACTAATACACTGTTTCACTTTCTCTATCAGCTCATTCCCCACAGCTATTACGTTTTGTACCAACTGACCCTCCCTCTTAGATTGTAGGCTCTAACGAGCAGGGCTCTCTGATTCCTCTTGTACCAAGTGTATTGTAACTGTAGTGTCTGTCTTCATTTTGTGAATCACTGCGTAAACTATTGGCACTATATAAATCCTGAATAATAATAATATTGTGTGGGTATGGTGGAAGTATAACAGGGTCTGCATACACAGCCTCTGTGATTGAACCGCTTGGCACCAAGATTAGGTGCTTCCTTCTGCCAAACAGTGCTTCCTGCTCTCTAAGCTGTTCCGAGAAGACCAAGAGATAATACCAGCCCTTTTTACCCCATACATCATACACAGACAATATGTGGGTATAGAACCAAAGGATTGATAGTTTATTGAAACTCAGACACATACTTTATACCCCACAAGAGGAAAACCCCCTCCTGATCATATTACTCTAATAATACAGCCAGGGCAGCAACGTCCAATCAGACAGCTCCTCCCCTGATGACACCTACAACGGCCTCAGAGGAACATGGGTTCCCTCTTGTCCTCCCTGTTCTCTCTGCACAGCAGCTGCCAGCGCCACCCCTGCATAGAGGCTAAACTACACCTGCCTATGGGTCTACAATCTGTAGCAGCCTGAGACACTAGGACTTATCTAACAAAACAAGCCACAAATGAGGCTGCTATATATGAGGAAAAAGATTTTCAAGATAAGTATGAACTCAAGTTATGATTGAAGACTGTGAAAGATTGGAAATGTCTCAAAGTAGTGAAGCAATTAGTTAATATTTATGTAGCAGGATTCCCAGCCATTTTGCTGGAGGTGGGTCTGCCAGGGTTACCGCTAGCGACAACAGCACATTTAAGCATGTTCTCCAAGTGTGAGCACTGAGGCAAAGAACAGTCCGGCATCTTTGGTTTTGTATTTATTTAGGAACTTGGATGGGAGAAGGGAATGAGTGGGATACTCCTCTGGCTCAACTATAAACAATTGAAAGGGACTTTAAGAAAAAATGCCTTCTGACGCTGACTTGACGCTGGCTGAATGCCGGTCAATGTCCGTTGGCGCTACTTAACGCTGACTCGCTGACTGTGAACTTGAACCGACTTCTGACCCTCTCCAGTGATACAAAAGTCCTCTATACTGCTCTCTTTAGCCTTCCTGGCTGAGGTAGCTATTTGTGAATACTGCTGCAACTCTTAACTCTTCGGGGCCCACATCGGCACCCCCTTTACTCTTCAGGGTCAAACTCTAGCACCCCCTTTACTAGCACTTCTGTACAGGCTAGCTAGTTCCTGGATCCCTCTGACCTTCCGGAGTGGTCTCTGATCCTAGGCAGACCCCAGGGGCAGTTTACAATACTCACGGCACTGCTTTCATGGAAATTCTAGCCTCAACAGCTCCGCTTGGTCCTCAGCACACTGGATCCTTCTCTGTAGGTCAGCTCAGCCTTCCGTCCTCTTAGGCCAGCCACCTAGGACACCCGTTCTCTGCTGACAGGAGGAGAGACAGCCGTCAACTCCCTCCTGGGACTCTGCTTCCCGCCAAAGACAATCTGTCATGTGCTCCCCACAGTCTTATACCCCTCCCAGGATGCATCACGGCAGAATCTTCCCTCTGGGATGAAAACAAGCCCTGGGGTGCTATTGGTCAGGTTTCCTCCACTGTCAAATGAGAGCCCTCAATGGATACAGTGGGGAGACTCCCCAACTCAACAGTCACACCTGAGAACACATGACAGTCTAGCTGAACAAATGGGTCCTTGCTGATAAGCAGACAAGGTCTCCCCTATAGGTTACCTAGCACCTACCTGGGAGGGTGCTACATCTATTATCTCAAATTTGACACAACTTCAAATATGGCAGACTCCTCAGCACACTGGATCCTTCTCTGTAGCTCAGCTCAGCCTTCCGTCCTCTTAGGCCAGCCACCTAGGACACCCGTTCTCTGCTGACAGGAGGAGAGACAGCCGTCAACTCCCTCCTGGGACTCTGCTTCCCACCAAAGACAATCTGTCATGTGCTCCCCACAGACTTATACCCCCTCCCAGGATGCATTGCGGCAGAATCTGCCCTCTGGGATGAAAACAAGCCCTGGGGTGCTATTGGTCAGGTTTCCTCCACTGTCAAATGAGAGCCCTCAATGGATACAGTGGGGAGACTCCCCAACTCAACAGTCACACCTGAGAACACATGACAGTCTAGCTGAACAAATGGGTCCTTGCTGATAAGCAGACAAGGTCTCCCCTATAGGTTACCTAGCACCTACCTGGGAGGGTGCTACATCTATTATCTCAAATTTGACACAACTTCAAATATGGCAGACTCTCTTTGTGCAACTCACTTTGTAACTAACAGGAATCCCAACATTTTTGTTATTCAGTACACAACAACAAAAAAAATTCTGTGTGCATGGTTGTATTTATCGTATTTGTTGTTGTAATGTTGTTTTGGTCCGTTGATGTCGCCGTGTGTTCTACAGCTTGATGGCTCCCAGCATGTGGTCTATGTCTGTGAGGTTTTTTACTATGGTTGTTTAAACAGATGAATACAAATGTGCATAATTTATTATTTTTTTAAATCCAGTTTAGGTCCTGCTGGACTTCATTATAGACATTACAGAAGAATGAAATAAAATAGACTCTCCTTGTTAAGTCAAGACTTGACTTGCGGCTGTTTTTTTTTTTTTTTTTTTTTAACCATCCAAATATGCGTCAGGATGGGGAGGATGGGTAAAAGAAGTCAAGACCATGTTGGGTGGTTGCCTCCTGAAACAGTCCGGCCTCATGTATAAAGTGACAGGACTTTCAGTTCATACACATTCCAGATAGCCTATGTAAAGGTAATCCAATGAGGGGGGAGTTTCAGTAGTCGAGGCGAGAGATGACCAGGGAGTGAATTAGAAGCTTTGTGGTGTCATTGGTTAAAGCGGAGTTCCGGCCTCAAATACCTTTTTTAACTAAAAATACCCCAATAATACTAATCCATCGCCCTTTACAGAACCGCTATTCTCATACTTACGGTACGGTATTGGATTTTAGTCAAAATCTTAATTTTAAAAACGCTGTCTGGGCAAGGCCATCTTGGATGTGGGCACCTGAAGTCGCAGTGTAATTTGCTGTGTCCTTCTTCCTGATTCCAGGGAGTGTTCTGGGAGTTCTTCCTGATTCCAGCCTCCTGGGAGTGATGACAAACAGCTCCCAGGATGCAATGCAAAGGCGGAAGTGATGTCGGTGGCCGTGGCCACAGAGGAGGGAGGAGGAAGTACAATCAAAAATGCCCTGAAAATAAGGTAAGGGACCCCCGAAAAAAATTTTAAATGCCCAATTGTTGATCAGCATAGCGAGCACTCCAGGAATCACTAAAGTTGCAAAATAGGCCGGAACTCCACTTTAAGAAGAGGTGTATTTTGGAGGTGTTGCAGAGGTTGAGGCAGCAAGATTTGAACTGTGATTGGATGTGGGGCTGAAAGGATAGTTCAGAGACCAGGATTACACCTAGTGTCCTGGCATACTGGGATGGACTGATAGTTGTGCCATCAATTTTGACAGAGTAGTCAGGGTAAGCGGCACATATGGGAGGAAATATTATGAGCTCGGGTTTGGATAGATTGAGTTTGAGGAAGTGGTGTGACTGCCAGACTGATATGTCTGTTAGTAAATTAGTAATGCATGAGGAGACTAATGGAGTGAGGGGTAAAGAGATAGATATGGGTGTCATCAGCTTAGAAATTGTATTGAAAACCATGGGATATTATCAGTTGACCCCGGGAGGAGGTGTTGATCTAGAATAGGAGAAGTCCAAGAACAGAACCTTAGGGAACCCCGACAGAAATAGAAGAGGAGAGGAGGGGGTAGAATTGTAGGTGAAACTAAAGGTGCAGGCAGAGTTGTATAAAGTACTCAAAACCCATACTTGAGTAAAAGTACAAGTGCTCGATCAAAAAGTGACTTGAGTAGAAGTGGAAGTGCTCAATCAAAAAGTGACTTGAGTAGAAGTACTAAAGTATTCAACATTTTTTGTACTTAAGTATTGCAAGTAGTTTTTTTTTTTTAATTTTGCTACTCAAGTACTGAAAGTAAAAGTACCAGTAGTTTTGAAAAAAAAATTGCTACTCAAGTACTGAAAGTAAAAGTACAAGTACTGTGTTATGTAGTTAATAAAGAAAGAAGTCAAAAGTTTGAACATCATATTGTTTTTTATTATTTCAAATGCAGCTTTTATTTATACATACAGTAGCATTTATTTTCGTATGCGCTGATAATATACATGTTTTGAGCTTCATAAAACCTGCCATCTACTCTTCTGGCAGTGGTAATTTTTATAATAGTAATGAGTAACTATGCAGCACAAAAAAAAAATATCGGAGTAGAAGTATTGAAATCATTGAAAAAATGTAGTGAAGTAAAAGTGGAAGTAGGAGAAAAAAATTCTACTCTAGGAAAGTACAGATACCGCCTTTCGGTACTTAAGTACAGTAGTGAAGTAGTTCTACTTAGTTACTATACATCTCTGTTTATATCTGTTCAATACGTGCAAAAATACCCGTTGATCCTCCCAGAAATCTAGTGAACTCCTAACTCCCAGTGCTTTTTGCTTCATCTTAGGACATTAAGTGTGTTACTAGCAGGATCATCAGAATAATAAAAGAAAAGAAAAGCTTGAAAAAAGAAAACAAGAGCAACCAATAAATCTAACGACCGGTGAGTTGCAATACTGTATATTAAATTGTTTTCTTGGAATTAGATGCACCTAATAGAGACTGATTAGAGAATGATTCAGGGGCTTATTCCATGTCTCCTTCTTTGATTAAGAATCAATTTAAAATTTTGAAGAAAACTTATGTAGGTGGGTGCAGTGTGGTGAGGTGGCAATAACACACACTGTCCAAGTGCAATGAAAAAAATTGCATTGAAATAATGCAAAGACAATTCAGTTAAACCTGATGGAAAGACAACCCAACTGGGAGCACTCACACATCCAGAATGTAGAGAGCAGGTTTCAGCCGAACTGACAGCAACGCCAGTTCTTTCTCCACCACATGCTGTATCTGTCCCTACTCTACCCACTCACAAAATGTGTGCTAAGCCTGGGAGCCAGGGCCTTAAATAGGCTCCGTCTGCCCCAAAATGGCTGCTAGAAACACATTAAGCCACAGCATCAAATTGGATCACTTCCCCAGTGACCTAGGAAACCATAGAGGAAACATGTTCCTCTTGACTTCCTCATTAACTGCAGTGCCACCGCAGAATAGCACCACCTACAGTGGAGAATGTAGACTGCACCTTCCCCCATGTTTAAAATCTATGTTTCTCACAAAAAAATGAATGCCCAAAGTTGGTACGCTTGACCCTGGAGTGCCTTTAATAAAGACAAATGGTCATCTCTTTATAAACTTTAGGGATACACATACCAAGTGCGCTCATTCGATAGTGAGGCATCTTTTTGCAAGTGGCTGTAAAATTCATGCAAACAAGCCCAAGTTCAGGAATGTTATGTTTTTCCTGGGATTGTGTCATCAAAGGAAATTATGGGGGGAAACACTTGGCTGGGACTTTGTTGTCCCCTCCCAGCTAGAGCTTGTAAAGAAAAGACTGGGTCCAAGACAACCTAGGCCCACACAAAGTGTATTGGATGACTATGGGTGCCATTCAACCCATACAATGAGCAGCACTAGACTTAGGAGTGGACTTTCCTGCTGTGGACAGTGAATGAGAAATGGTACTTTTTTTCTATTTTAGAGGGGGTGAGCCCCATTCGTTTCTCTATAGAAGATACATTTGTATGAAATTTCAGCAAAAATGCTGCTTACAGGACTTGAAAGACAATGAAAAGGCTGAGGTGCGGGCAGTACCAGTTGTTAAAATGGCACAGATCTCATTGTGCATGTACAAGCTTTAGCAAGTGCCTAGTGGCATAAAAATAGGAGTGCCATAGAGAGGTTTGTGGTCTACAGCTGTAGGGTCAATAACTTGTCTTAAAGCGGAGTTCCACCCTGGAATTTTTTTTTTTTTAAATACCCCCGGGACAGTCAGGGCTAGTGCATTCCACAATGGATAGCCTCTGATCTGTCCCGGGTTGCACTTACCTGTTAGGACAAATACTTACCTTGAAAAAGTCTTGTCCAGCGCTGCCATCTCAGGTGTGTGCAGCTTGAAGCCAGCGCGATCCTCTTTGGAGTCCTCCTCCGCCTTCTTCGGTCCCACGATGCCCTGCGCCGGCCCCGCCGTCACTTCCGGGTCGTGCGCGTCATCCCTCCACAGCTTCTGGGCATGCCCAGAAGCTGTTTAGAAGGGGATGACTGACGTCGGGGCCGGTGCAGGCGCAATGATTCCTGGGAGCGATGACGTTCAGCTCCCAGGAATCATTGCAGAGCCAGGAAGTGACGACGGGCCACGGCCGAGGAAGGAGGAAGAAGGAAGTAAGGTAAGTATATTTTCTTCGCTACGAGGTAAGTAAAAAAAAAAAAAAATGCGATTAGCCATTTGTTTTTCAGGTGACCCGGAGCGAGAAGATGGAGGTAAGTATAAAATTAGGGTGGAACTCCACTTTAAGTTCTTGACCAATCCTTGGACGGTGCCTTCTCTAAAAAAGTTTCTTAGCTCCCCTTATAGTAAAAGCAATCCTGCAACGGGTACACAAAAAAGAAAAAAACACCCAAATAGGTTTTAAGTGTATCGTTGGGCTGTTCAACAGAGCAAAGTTCAACATGTGCTATATTAGCTCTTACAGCAATGAAATAAATGTGTTTATTTTGGAGTCTCTGGTATTGGAATTTAAGATGGAATCCATTTGAGAATTATTTTTATAAATCTGTAAAAACAGCCATGAGTACCCAGTCCAAGTGTGCCAAGCTGACCACAGAAGTGTTGCCATCTTCATGGCATTTGTTCACAGTTCCCTGGTCCAAATTCTTTAATACAATTACTTTATTTGTTACATGTAAATGAATTCACTCGGAGGAATCAAATCGCTTTCGGTGAGGAAAATGTGTACTCATGCCCATGTTTTTAATGTTAAAATATTTAGATCACCTTTAAAACAAGGGGGCCTTGGTTATAGTATTATGAAATTGAAATTTCAATATCAACCACACCTGCCACAAGTATTGCTGCTTGGAAGCCACATGTCCCCCGCTAATTATTTACTAGTTTGGGAAGAAGATGTTACCTTCTCTGCTCTATTTTATAGATATAAAGTAACATTGGGGTCTTTTATTGATTAACCACTTACCAATGCTCACATTGCTGCTACTGCGGCACAGTGGCTCGTTATCGTCCAGCGACGTAGACCTACGTCGCTGGACTCCTCCCCCTGTAGGCGGCGCTCACGCGCCGCCTGAGGTGCGCTCCCACTGTTTTCAGTCACAGTGGGAGTCGGGCCAGGGGAGGAGCGGCGGCGATCGCCGGGGAATCGAGTGAGGAGATCCGCCCGCTTGTGTAAACAGAGTGGGCCGATCTCCTAAGTGACAGACAGTGACAGATCGGAGTGTTCAGCATAGCTGAACCTGCGATCTGTCCCTGTGTCACACAGTCACCTCCCCCCCCCACATGTTAGTAAGCACCAGGCATACATTAACCCCTCCCTCTCCAATAAAATTAACCCCTTCCCTGCCAGTGTCATTTTTACAGTAACGGTGCATATATATAGCACTGATTACTGCAGTAATGTCACTGGTACCCCCAAAAGTGTCAAAAATGTCAGTCAAGGGTCCGATCTGTCCGCCACAATGTCGCAGTCCCGCAAAAAAAAACGCAGATCGCCGCCATTACGCGTTAAAAAAAACCCACCAAAAATGACAGAAATCTTTCCCTTAGTTAGTAAACGCAATAACTTTTGCACAAACCAATCAAAATACGCTTATCTGGAAGCCTGGTCCTGCTGGCCAGGCATGTAGAATAACTCAGAGACCCTCTTGTCTCATGCTGCCAGAATGTTGAGTTTCAATGGTCTAGAGTGAAATTGGACACATGAAAATGCTTCAAAAGGGGCCACCATTAATCCCAGAATACTTGTACAAAAGCAGAGGGTGGGTTGTTTCCTGAATTGCGGAGTCTCAATGTGGGAGCACAGAGATTGGAGTTTGTCAAATAGGTGGAAAACCAAATATCAGGCCCAGATACTTCAAACAATGAGAGCTTTAGTGCTGATTTCAATGTATGGTCAGATCAGTCCACTGGACACTGGCTGACAGAGTCTGAGTCAACTGTCCCCTCACAAAAAGGAGGTCATCCAGATATTTTACTATAGGGAGGACCCGAGAGCGAACGAGAGCAAAAACAAAGGCTAGTTCCTTGATGAAGACCTAAGGTGCAGTGAACTGACAAAAAGGAAGGGCAACAAATTGCCAATGTTGTATGCCCACAGCAAAATGCAAGTGTTGATGCAATGGGAAGATAGGGACATGCAAGTAAGCATCCTTGATGTCCACAGAGGCCTGAAGTTGTCTCGCATGGAGAGAAACAAAGAATGACCGGATGGATTCCTTACGGAATTTTGTACCCGAAGCAAGGTACAGGGTACAGCAAAGATCCAGTATGTGGAGGATATCCCATTTTGCTTTGGATATGGTGAACAGGTTTGAATAAATGAAACCTATCTTCTTTTGGGACAGTGGCTATGACTTCTTAAGAGAGTAGCAACTCTAAAGCAGCATGAAGTTCCAACAATGTGTTTAGTGATGTTGGCAAGTTTGACAACATGAAGCAGGGTGGAGGCAATTTGTCCACAGACAAGTGGGGGGAGTGCCCACTAATGTCACTTTTCCACTGCAAGTACCGGCTCGGCTCCACTCGGCCCTGCTTGGCCCTGCTTGGCTCTGTTGGTTTTCCACTGCATGGTGCCGCATGGTACAGTGTTGGAGTGGTTCGGTACAGTTTGGTACGGTTTGCTTTCCCACTAAAGTAAAGTGGGTGGGATAACAATGATTCTCTGACCAATCAGTGGCTAGTAGTGACAAATAGTCAAGGCTGCATGCAAGGGATTGTGGGATATGGTACCGGTATGGTCCTCTTGGAACCACAACTGAGGTGGTACTGTTTAAGCGAGCCAAACCGTTCGGTTCCATGCAGTGGAAAAGTGCCATAACTGAGAAGAGGACTTGCTCATGAACTTGGAGGACTTAGGGTGTTCAGGACCTAATATCCACCAGCCCATTCACACAAAAGTATAGGGCCACAGGCATCAACACCAGTTGCTGTCAGGATATATCCAGGATCCTGAGAAATAGCTTTGGGCCAGGCAGCAAGGGTCTGGCAGATGGACATGGTCATAATTGCAGGTTGTAAGGCAGGACCTGAGAGGGAGAATAAGGCCTTAGAAAGGTCTTAGCCTTTTATCCCCTGGGTCTTTAACCGCTTGCCGACCGCCGCAAGTAGATATACTGCGGCGGTCAGCCCCTCACAGGCAAAGTGACGTATATATACGTCACTAGCCTGTGAGGCTCTGGGGAGTGAGCACGCACCGCCGGTCACGGACCCCCCCGCGCGTGTGACCGGCGGACCCGATGTCCGCCGCTCACTCTGCGATCGTTGGGGGAGAGGGAGAAAGGCAGGCGGCTTGTGTAAACAAGCTGCCTGTCCTTCTCCCCTGTGTAGAAACACTGATCATACGGTTCTACTATGTAGGACCGTTGATCAGTGTTCCTACAGCTCAAGCCACAGCCAATCACAGTTAGAATCACGCCCCTAGGGACACACACAGCCCCTCCCTCTCAAATAAAGTTAACCCCTTCACTGCCAGTGTAATTTTACAGAAACAGTGCATATGTATAGCACTGATTACTGTAGAAATGTCACTGGTAACCCCAAAAGTGTCAAAAATGTCAGTCAAGGGTCCGATCTGTCCGCCCCAATGTCGCAGTACCGCAAAAAAAATCGCAGATCGGCGCCATTACACGTTAAAAAAAAAACAACAAAAATGACAAAAATCTTTCCCTTTGTTAGTAAACGCGATAACTTTTGCGCAAACCAATCAAAATACGCTTTTTGCGATTTTTTTTTTACCAAACATATGTAGCATAAAACAAATTGGCCGAAAATTTTAAAAAATTTTGATTTTTACTTTTTTTTGGGGGGAATTTCATATAAAAAAATGTGAAAAATATTGTTATTTTTGCAAAATTGACGCTCTTTTTTTGTTTATAGCGCGTGATCAAAAAATCGCACAGGTGATCAAATACCACCAAAAGAAAGCTCTGTTTGTGGGAAAAAAAAGGATGTCAAATTAGTTTAGGTACAGCGTCGCACGACCGCGCAATTGTCGTTAAAGTCACGCAGTGCTGAATCGCAAAATACCCCCTGGTCTTTTAGCAGCCAAATCCTCCGGGGCTTAAGTGGTTAAACACAGGGATGTCCTCAACAGGGACAGTAAGGGTTTTGTTAGGACAGGAAGTCACTTGATCCGTATTGAGGACAAACCACTTTCTCAGGAACTCTTCCTAGGTTATTCCTCGACAAAAGACCTTTTCCAGGATAAGCCCGTCATCATGCAATAGGGAATGCACTAGAAAAGCTATAATGGGATGAGGGCTCTTTACAGACCCAAGGTTATACACTTTAGGAGTAACTGACACAGGCAGTTCCATGTCTAGTCATGTGCAGAAGAAAACTGTATCCTTGAAGTAGAACTAAAAGTAAACTTGTTTATTTTTTTCATTTTGGATAAAGTAACGAAGGGTTATAACCCCTGTCAGTTTTTTGTTACATCTGTGTCCCTTATGGGAGATTCCCTTCACTTCTTACCTATAGCCAAAACAGGAAGTGAGAGGAAATCCCTGAAAAGTGAGGGATCCCTGAGGTGTCACTAGAACTAGTGTCCCCATTGGAAGATTTCCCTTCTTTTATTGCTCCGTGTTAATCCAAAATGTAGGATTTTCTTTTACTTTAATTTTTGATGAGAATGGTAAAGAGGACTAGAGATGGCGTGAGCACCATGAGGAGAGGCTGTTGGTAGTATCGGTTGTGACCGGGCTCCTTCTTTGGCAATTCAATTTCCCCTCTAGTATATGCTGCAAAGGGTTACAGGAATCGTCTGAGGAAGCGACTGAGCGAAACGCGTCGTGATTCCATATCTACCACTAGTGGACCCCATATGTGTATGAATTGGTATCATGACTTTTTCATGATTTGTCAGATATTATATATGGACTGCCTTAGATCTTAGAGGCTTTGGGGCTCCAGTGGTTAACCTATACTGTCTTTTGCACATGTACTTATTATGTTCATTGAACACATGTTCATTGATACACTTTTGTACGTCTTTGTAAAATAAATGATCTATATTTTTAGAGAATTGTTGTATTTATTTCCATCAGGATCAATACTCACTATTAGCCTTTAAAGTCCCAACCTGTTTGAGAGGCTGAGAGACCCCAGTATATTGTGGGATTCCCTCATCCCTCTCTTTTTTCTCTCTTTAAATGCACTTTTAGGGATGTGGCAATAGTGGGACCCTAAGTATGTCTCATCTATCTTTTAATGGTAAAGAGGACAAACAGAGAGGGTGAATCTCCCTAATGGGGACATCCTAATGGGGATGATCCTTCTCCACTCTATCCAAAACTAAAAAAAAAAACAAAAGTTTTACCTTTAGTTATACTTTAAGATTTGTAGTAATGTCTGCAGACTGTGAGTGACTCCACTTGTACCAAGTCCCCAAATAAAGATAAGGTAAAATCCTCATCATCCTCGGGCTGACTATGCAGAATCAATTGCAGCCTCAGGGAATTCATGGGTGGACACTGGATGAGATGGAGGGCATGGAAGCATGTTTGTGGGTCCTGCATTCTGACTCAGCTGTCATCACTGCAATTTTGCCTATAAACTTAGACATATTAGTATAGTAACTGGAAATTCTTCCTTAGATAGTAATAAATAAAAGGGTTAACCCGTGAAGGGGTTAAAGGAAGACTCAGGAGAGTGCTGCACCTCCGGCAAGGGACAGTGATGTGGGCTAATATTGTAAGATACTTTGAAGGGAACACTGCAAGACCCCCTGACAATGTTAGGGGGTCGCAAGATAGCCAGGCCCCCAGGATTGCTGCACTTTTGATTGAGGGATTCCCACAAGGGGTACGCATAGAAACATTCCTGGAGCAGGAAGGGCTAATGCTGTCTGTGACCCAGTCACTCTTGGATTACTGCCTTTACAAAGCGCAGCTTACACAAGGTGCGCACTACAAATTTAGCGGAGCTGCAAAATGAGTCCAATGGCTCTGCAGCAACAAAAGAATCTAGCTAGTAGAAATGAATATATTGATAACAAGTATAAAAAAAGTAAGAAGCAGATTGCTTCTCTCAGAGGAGTGATGAGATCTGTTCTCCAAGGACACTAAAAAAAAATAAAGGAGGTCTCCTGCCTTTGTGAGGGGTTATGCTGGGCAGTCCTTACAGCTTTTGTTTTGTCTGTGCCCAGTCTCCTGAAGGCAGTGGCGAAACCCAATGTACCTAAATACTTTTCCTGTGTACCAAATTGTACCATTAAGAAATAAGTATTTAGGAAGCATGTACAGAGCATTACTTGGTGCCTCTCTCTTCAGCATTTAGGATCTGCCCACTACCGGAGGAAGAGGAGAGCAAAGATTATCTGTGCGGAGTTGGGCTTTAAAGCAAACCGCTGCTTTGCCCTATGGTTTTCCCAACGCCTGCTCTTTCCCTGCGGTTTCCCTTAATGCCTGCTCTCACCCTGAGGTTTTCCTAATGCCTGCCCCTCCGCTGAGGTTTTCTAATGCCTGCTCTCCCCCTAAGGTTTACCTAATGCCTGCTCCTCCACTGAGGTTTTACTAACTAGTGCCTGCTCTCCCCCTGAGGTTTCCCTAATGCCTGCTCTCCCCCTGAGTTTTCCCTAATGCCTGCTCTCCCCCTGAGGTTTCCCTAATGCCTGCTCTCACCCTGAGGTTTTCCTACTGCCTGCTCCTCCTCTGAGGTTTTACTAATGCCTGCTCTTCCTCTGAGGTTTCCATAATGCCTGCTCTCACCCTGAGGTTTTCCTAATGCCTGCTCCTCCTCTGAGGTTTTCTAATGCCTGCTCTCCCCCTAAGGTTTACCTAATGCCTGCTACTCCACTGAGGTTTTACTAACTAGTGCCTGCTCTCCCCCTGAGGTTTCCCTAATGCCTGCTCTCCCCCTGAGGTTTCCCTAATGCCTGCTCTCCCCCTGAGGTTTTCCTACTGCCTGCTCCTCCTCTGAGGTTTTACTAATGCCTGCTCTTCCTCTGAGGTTTCCATAATGCCTGCTCTCACCCTGAGGTTTTCCTAATGCCTGCCCCTCCTCTGAGGTTTTCTAATGCCTGCTCTCCCCCTAAGGTTTACCTAATGCCTGCTCCTCCACTGAGGTTTTACTAACTAGTGCCTGCTCTCCCCCTGAGGTTTCCCTAATGCCTGCTCTCCCCCTGAGGTTTCCCTAATGCCTGCTCTCCCCCTGAGGTTTTCCTACTGCCTGCTCCTCCTCTGAGGTTTTACTAATGCCTGCTCTTCCTCTGAGGTTTCCATAATGCCTGCTCTCACCCTGAGGTTTTCCTAATGCCTGCCCCTCCTCTGAGGTTTTCTAATGCCTGCTCTCCCCCTAAGGTTTACCTAATGCCTGCTCCTCCACTGAGGTTTTACTAACTAGTGCCTGCTCTCCCCCTGAGGTTTCCCTAATGCCTGCTCTCCCCCTGAGGTTTCCCTAATGCCTGCTCTCCCCCTGAGGTTTTCCTACTGCCTGCTCCTCCTCTGAGGTTTTACTAATGCCTGCTCTTCCTCTGAGGTTTCCATAACGCCTGCTCTCCCCCTGAGGTTTCCCTAATGCCTGCTCTCCACCTGAGGTTTTCCTACTGCCTGCTCCTCCTCTGAGGTTTTACTAATGCCTGCTCTTCCTCTGAGGTTTCCATAATGCATGCTCTCCCCCTGAGGTTTTCCTAATGCCTGCTCCTCCTCTGAGGTTTTACTAATGCCTGCTCACCCCCTAAGGTTTACCTAATGCCTTCTCCTCCTCTGAGGTTTTACTGAGTAGGGCCTCCTCTCCCCTTGAGGTTTACCTAATGCCTGCTCTTCCCCTGAGGTTTCCCTAATGCCTGTGCTCCCCTTGAGGTTTTTCTAATGCCTGCTTCTTCTCTGAGGTTTTACTAATGCCTGCTCTCCCCCTGAGGTTTACCTAATGCCAACTCCTCCTCTGAGGTTTTACTAAGGCCTGCGCTCCCCCTGAGGTTTTCCCAATGACAACTCCTCCTCTAAGGTTTTACTAATGCCTGTTCCCCCTTGAGGTTTACCTAATGCCGGCTCTTCCCCTGAGGTTTCCCTAATGCCTGCGCTCCCCCTGAGGTTTTCCTAATGCCTGCTTCTCCTCTGAGGTTTTCCCAATGCCAACTCCTCCTCTAAGGTTTTACTAATGCCTGTTCCCCCTTGAGGTTTACCTAATGCCGGCTCTTCCCCTGAGGTTTCCCTAATGCCTGCGCTCCCCCTGAGGTTTTCCTAATGCCTACTTCTCCTTTGAGGTTTTACTAATGCCTGGTTTCCCCCTGAGGTTTACCTAATGCCTGCTCTTCCCGAGATTTCCCTAATGCCTGCTTTCCCCCCAAAGATTTACCTAATGCCTGCTCCTCCCCTGAGGTTTTATTATTGCCTGCTTTCCCCCTGAGATTTTATTAATGCCTGTTTTTTAGCCTGGGGTTTACCTAATGCTTCCTCTGCCCCCGAGGTTTATCTAATGCCTGCTCTGCCCAGCAAAACATATCCATCTTTCCTTTAGCTCCCATGCCGCTTTAGGAACCAAAAGCACCATGCCAAAAACGACCAGGATTTTGGTAAAAAAAAGGAACTCGATAGAGATATGGTTTGATAAGAGTGGTGTGGAAAAACTCAAGTGTTCTGCACAGAGCCCTGACTTCACTCTATTGAACACCTTTGGGATGAATTTAAACAATACTTGCAAGCCAGGTCTTCTTATCCGACACCAGTACCTGACCTTATAAATGCTCTTTTGCCTGAATGGGCACAAATTCCAACAGATGCACCCGGAAATCATGTTGAAAGCCTTCTTAGAAGTTTGGAGACTGATATACAGTGGGGATCGAAAATTTGGGCACCCCAGGTAAAAATTTGTATTAATATGCATAAAGAAGCCAAGGAAAGATGGAAAACTCTCCAAAAGGCATCAAATTACAGATTTGACATTCTTATAATATGTCAACAAAAGTTAGATTTTATTTCCATCATTTACACTTTCAAAGTTACAGAAAACAAAAAATGGCGTCTGCAAAAGTTTGGGCACCCTGCAGAATTCATAGCATGTACTGCCCCCTTTGCAAGGCTGAGACCTGCCAGTGCCATTGATTGTTCTCAATCATCATCTGGGAAGACCAGGTGATGTCAATCCCCATGGTTTTAAATGCCAAGACTCATCTGACCTTGCCCCAACAATCAGCACCATGGGATCTTCTAAGCAGTTGTCTAGAAAACTGAAACTGAAAATAGTTGATGCTCACAAAGCTGGAGAAGGCTATACAAAGATAGCAAAGCATTTTCAGATGTCAATATCCTCTGTTCGAAATGTAATTAAGAAACGGCAGTCATCAGGAACAGTGGAAGTTAAAGCAAGATCTGGAAAACCAAGAAAAATGTCAGACAGAACAGCTCGCAGGATTGTGAGAAAAACAATTCAAAACCCACGTTTGATTGCACGATCCCTTCAGAAAGATCTGGCAGACACTGGAGTTGTGGTACACTATTCCACTATAAAGAGATACTTGTACAAATATGGTCTTCATGGAAGAGTCGTCAGAAGAAAACCTCTTCTACATCCTCACCACAAAAATCAGCGTTTGAACTTTGCAAATGAACATATAGACAAGCCTGATGCATTTTGGAAACAAGTTCTGTGGACCGATGAGGTTAAAATTTAACTTTTTGGCCGAAATGAGCAAAGGTACGTTTGGAGAAGAAGGGGCACAGAATTTAATGAAAAGAACCTCTGTCCAACTGTTAATCATGGGGGTGGATCAATCATGCTTTGGGGTTGTATTGCAGCCAGTGGCACAGGGAACATCTCAACAGTAGAAGGAAAAATGGATTCAATAAAATTTCAGCAAATTTTGGATGGTAACTTGATGCCATCTGTGAAAAAGCTGAAGTTAAAGAGAGGGTGGCTTCTACAAATGGATAATGATCCTAAACACACCTCGAAATCTATGGGGGGATTACATCAAGAGGTCGTAAACTGAAGGTTTTGCCATGGCCTTCACAATCTCCTGACCTCAACATAATTGAAAATCTATGGATAGACCTTAGAAGAGCAGTGCGTGACAGACAGCCCAGAAATCTCAAAGAGCTGGAAGACTTTTGTAAGGAACAATGGGCAAAGATACCTCAAACAAGAATTGAAAGGCTCTTGGCTGGCTACAAAAAGCGTTTACAAGCTGTGATATTTGCCAAAGGGGGCAGTACAAGATATTAACTTTTGCAAACGCCATGTTTTTGTTTTCTGTTATTTTGAAAGTGTAAATGATGGAAATAAAATCTAACTTTTGTTGACATATTATAAGAATGTCTAATCTGTAATTTGATGGCTTTTGGAGATTTTTCCATCTTTCCTTGGCTTCTTTATGCACATTAATACAAATTTTTACCTGGGGTGCCCAAACTTTCGATCCCCACTATAGTTGCCATTGGCCATGGTTTTGGAAAAGTATGTAAAAAAAATGATAAAGATGTGATGGTCAAGTGTCCCTTTGGTCATTTGACGTAAATCTTCTGTTGGAGAGTAAAATCTTCTGTGGTAAAGCTCATCATAAGCATTTAAATGTTGTTTTAAGCTGCTAATTAATATGTTCAACATTCAAAATTACATTTTCACATTTGTGGAATAAAATTCTTGAAAGCACCTGGCATGAAAGGAAAGTTTATTTACTTTAAAGTAACGTCAAGGCAGGTTGTATTTCAGACTGTGGTCATCACCATGTCGAGTGTCTCGGACTGCTTTAATTCTTGCGCAATACACAGTACAGTTTCCATGTTAATGCCCAAATCCATCCCATATGTTTGGTCCATTTCCCAGAGAGCAGGCTCACATCTTTTATGGATAAACACAATTCTTTACTGAAACCTAAGTTAATGTGCCGTAAAAAGTTTACATAGAGAATTACTTGTACTTCAGACATTTCATTCACTAACATGTACTTTCAAAGACAACAGAGACGAAGGGCTTTTGGGGGTGGTTGTAAAAGTCCAAAATGTAATACTCAAGCAGAACTAATATTGTATACAGAGTTTTAAAGGGTTTCCCCCACTACTGCACAACTTTAACCTTTCAGAAAGGACCTCAGCATTCTTATTGTTTTCCAGCAGCTTGATCCGGCAGAGGCTGGAGGGGAAGCGGGCCGGCACAGAAAGTCCTTTGCCTAGTCACTGGCTCCAACCTTATCTAGGGATACCTAGGTGTTACCAGGACATCAAGAAACTATAGTCATGCCCATGCCTTTAAGGTTTGCTCTGGGTCTCCTCTAAGCTGAACATGCCTAATAAACCTCCTTGTTGTAGAGTATTAAATAAGATACCCAAAAAAGCTCAACTAGTGTCTCTTGCTTGGAAGAAGCAGTGGCTCTATTCTTAAGCTGGATACACACTATCCAACTTTTGTGGTTAGATTTCCTTCAGATTTACCTTTTCTATGTAGTGCAAGGGCCTGCCAGATTGCATACACATTGAAAGTGCTTAGGTTTGACCTCATATTATATGGTTTTGGTAAGTCTAAAGGAAAAAGTCTTCAGAAAATCTTATAGTGTGTATGGCCCATTAGGACCCTGATACACAAGCAGTTATGTCTCTGTTGACAGCTTGCCAGTGACACGATTGGTTTACAGGGAAGATAAATACTCTGGGGTGGATTTACTTAAATTGGTTGTAAATCTCAGACATGAAATAAGAACTATAGTGTATATTTGTCTAAAGTTTTCCTGACACCAAGAGAATAAAGGTGACAGAGGAGGGACCTCCAGCTGGTTGACAGCCTCAGCAATGTTCCTGCGTGCTGTGTGAAGGAGGGGTGTCCCTTCCCTCCAATCAGCCCCCAGAGCTTTCCTCACTGAGCTCTGCAGGGTGTAACTTCAGCTCTCTGCCCCCTGCTTTCTGAAAGCTCAGACAAGCTGTATAAATTGTGGCATTTGTATGGACGTAGAGAAGAGAATATTGCAGATAAATAGGTACCACGTATGTAGGAAGATTTATTTAATCTCTGTGTATCACCTGAGTTTCATCACTTTACTGGGTATATGTAAGGGTTTACAACCACTTTAAGCCAAATAGACTGTGCACTTTGCAAGTGCAGTTGCTCCAGAGCTTCGTAAATGAGATAAAGCTCCACTTTGCAAATACCCAAACAGATGCAAGGGAAAAAAAAGCATTTTTGCTGCTTGTACAAGGTTGGTTGAAGGAAGTCAGCAGAGCTTCCCCTCATTTACGAAACTCTGGAGCAACTGCACTTGCAAAGTGCACAGTTTATTTGCCTTTAGTAGATCCACCACAGAGTGTACAGTATGTGCCATGAAGGTATTTGTTCAAGCACTTCCTTTTACTGGTTGACAACTATCAGTCTCTGAACAGCATTCCCCAAAGCTGCCTTTCATAATACTGTGAATAACAAACCCTATGTCCACTGTCCAAGAAGATATATTAATTCTTGAGCCCTAATGATAAAGAGGTCCCCTTTGGACCCACAAAATGCTCTAGACCAGGGGTCTTCAAACTATGGCCCTCCAGTTGTTCTGGAACTACAATTCCCATCATGCCTAGTCATATCTGTGAATGTTGGAGTTTTACAATGCCTCATGGGAAGTGTAGTTCTGCAACAGCTGGAGGGCCGTAGTTTGAGGATCCCTGCTCTAGACCCACAACATATTATACAGATTCTACTTTATATGAGAACAAACTTGTTTTTTGGGTTTTAGCACTTTAATGTGGTGCTCCAATCCTTAGTGTGTTAAATGTCATCTGTTTAGGGTTGGTAGCAGCGGCGGCTGGTGTATATGGGGTGCAGGGGCGCCGCCCCCCCCCCCCCCTATCCATGCACCCGGCCCCCTAATCTACATGCAGGGCGCCGGACACATGGAGTTCAATGGGGCTTTTTTTTATTTTAACCATGTGATTAGAGCCAGAGGCTCTCACAGGCTAAAAAAAAGGGTAGGCTCGGGGCGCAGAGCAGTGCGCCCCCCGAGCCCACCCAGTTGTGTGACAATGGCGAATGAAAATTCGCTATTGTCACGCGGATCCTCCTCTTGGCCAATCAGGAAGCAGGTTTTGAGACCCGTTTCCCGATTGGCCGAAAGGAGAAGCCGTGCCATTGGGCATGGAGAAGGAGGGAGGAGACGCAGAAGACGGGGAAGAAGCTGAAGCCGCCGCCTGCTGCTGAATCCAGGCAGGGTGAGTGAGGGGGGGTTCTGTCCTGTCCTGTCTCCGGTGTGCGACCTGGTGTGGTCTGGGGGGGGGGGGGGTATGGTGCAGTCCTTCTTTCACCACTCCCGGCCCTTAAAGCACCAGCCATCACTGGTTGGTAGGACAAGGATGGATGGGGGAGTTTGCGTTGAATAATAAAAATGAAATTTAATAGTGTTTTTGGTTTGTGATGCTCAGATGCCATGTAGTTCCACTTTAAGGGCTTGTTTTGACTGGCTCCTGTTCTTGTTGGAGGGGTTTTGCATTTCCATACAAGACTATGGAAATGCAAAACCCACTTGATGCCGGTCAGGAGTCAACCGCAGATCAAATGCATTTGCTAGCAAATGTTAAAAGATCTCTGATGATTCTCAAACTGATGCCATTGACACAAGACCTGACACTGAAATTGACTTAAAACTGAACTGTGGGAATTAAAAGAAAACTACCCTTGCAATAACTCCCAATTCCCACACTGCAAGGATCAAATGCTTGTTTAGACCAGTGGTGCAAGGATATTGTGTAAAACATACTTCATTCTTCGCTTTGTCATGGTTGCTCAATCTATGCAACTGGTCAAACTTAATTCTCTCTAAGGCATTTTGGGATGCAGTTCCAATCTCTTCTTCTTACATATACACTGCAGGGTAATAGCCCACCAGGGGGACTGTACACAACTTTGTGTAGCAGAGAAGAGCACTGGAACCTGCTGGACAGAGGGATAAGGTAATAAATACACCTTACCCCTGCACCCCCAGTCTAAACAGGGGCCCCACTGCAACTGTAGGTTTTGTTTAATTCCCAGAGTTCAGCTTAAAAAATTTACATGAATGTGTTGAAGATTACTGCACTGTATGTCATTAGGCTGAGGGACCACCCATTGCCCTGAGCTTCAGGTGGAAGAGAACAGAGCTGGAGCCTACTGGCCTGAGGGGTAGAGTATGAAGTATTCCTTACCCCTGCACTTCTAGTATAAATGGGGATCCCACTGCAAGTGAAGATTATGTCAGCTTTAAAATTACTTTAATGTGTTAAAGAGTACTGCACTGTACATGATCACCCCCCCCCCCCCCGAAAGACTGTCCACCGCTTGGGGCTTCAAGTAGAATAGAGCAGCACTGCAGCCTGCTGGACTCATGGGAAGGGTAATTCCTCTCCTAGGACCCCCTGAAGATGTTCTTTGGGGGGGGGGGGGCACATTAGGGCGGAGGCAAGTTGTGACGTCATCCTGCCGACCTGGGCGGGCGGCGTTCGTCTTTCATGCTAGTACCTGGCTGTTCTTTAAAATTAAATGTGTGAATATATGGATGTTTTTATTAAAAAAATAACTTTTGCAAGTACCACACTATGAGGTTCCTCCTCCATCCTCTTTATGTATAGGATGCTGCCTTGCATTGATGTGAAAAGTTTGTGGAAGCTGGCTTTTCATTCCAGTGCAGGGGATTTTAGGGCACCTCCTTTCTGGCAACAGTTAAAGTGATACTAGACCTCTCTTTACATGAGGTCTTAGGCTCTGGTAAGGGTGGTTTATGTGGTGGCGGCTAAAGCACTGAGGCTGGTGAAGGGTTTCATGATTTACAGCACACAGTTGGAGTATCACTTTGGGACTTTAATGTGGACTTTATGTTTTATACTTGAAATAGTTTTGTGGACTAAATATATTTATAACAGCACAACACAATTTTCTATGCAAGGGTAATTATTACACCTTACCCCTGCATCTCTAGTCTAAATGTAGACCCCACTGCAAGGGTATATTTGGTCTAATTTCCAAAGTTCAGCCTTAAAATACCATAAATGTGTAAACGATTACAGCACTGTACGGGATGACCAAGAGAGACAGCCCATCGTCCTGAGCTTTGTGTAGAAGAGAACAGTGCTGGAGCTTGCTGGATCAAGGGATAGGGTAAGAAATAGGGAGATTCGTCACCTCTGGGTCCCGTGTAATAACCCATCTGGCCTACTACCCAGAGCGAGGCGTGAATCACACGCTAGCGCCGGTGGAATAAGCCATATCTGCACATGCTGTAACACCTAGAGCCGGGATTGAGGCACAGCTACATGTGAGTGCAATCTTTTACTTCTTGCTTTTATACATTTAATAAATAAACTACACTCTGAAGTTCTTCTAATTGTGTCTCCTGTGGAGTAATTTCATGTCCTAGTCCTATCTTGAGGGAACATTGGAGTAGAGTGGTGATAGCAGTGGAACCAATCTGGCTTTCCAATAAGCTTATTTTAACTATCCAGTAAAAAGGGTTTAAACACCTCTGGTGAGTTGCCACCTACTCTTTAAGCACCTTTATTTCATGTCCTAATCCTATCTTGATAGAACTTTGGAATGGAGTGGTGATAGCAATGGAACCAATCTGGTTTTCCAATAAGCTTATTTTGACCATCCTGTAAAAAGGATTTAAACACCTCTGGTGAGTTGCCACCTTCTCTTTAAAGAGGTAGTATCCCGCTTTTTGACACTTTTACCTACAGGTAAGCCTATAATAAGGCTTACCTGTAGGTACAAATAATATCTCCTAAACCGGCATGGTTTAGGAGATATTTACAGTGCATGCAGCCGCTCGCGTGAGCGGCGCATGCGCTCTGAAGGTCCGGGGGGACCTTCAATTAGTTTTCCGGGAGCTTGCCGGAAAATCACTCCCGCGCGCATGCTCCGGCCAATCATCGCGCCGGAGCCGTCTCTTCCGTCCAATCACAGCGCCGGAGCCGCCGAACCCGGAAGAGACAGCGAGGGATCATGGCAGCGCCCGCAGCGATGTCCGGGGGTCCGTGTTGGGGCTTCGTTCTAAGGTAAGTTACGCATAATGGCCTAGTATGCGATGCATACTAGCTCATTATGCCTTTGTCTTGCAGGTTTTTTTAAATTTTTTTTTATTTTTTAGGGTTTACAACCGCTTTAAGCACCTTTATTTCATGTCCTAATCCTATCTTGAGAGAACTTTGGAGTGGAGTGGTGATAGCAGTGGAACCAATCTGGTTTTCTAATAAGCTTATTTTGACCATCCTGTAAAAAGGATTTAAACACCTCTTGTGAGTTGGCAACTACTCTTTAAACACCCCTGGTGAATGAATTAGAAGACATCCGAGTACAGAAGCACATGGTTTGGTGTTGGGATTTGTCACATTGGACTTGTTATATGTTTGTTTGCCTATATTTGTCATTCTTTTGGACTGATATTTTCAGCATCATCTATTATGGACAATAACCAGGAGTTTTAAAACAGTTTTGATTCATATGATCACTGTAAGCGCCAATTCCTTTACACATGTTTATTTTACGGTAAGAAATACGCTTTACCCCAACACCCCTAGTCTAAATAGGGACCCCACTCCAAGGGTAGATTTTGTCAGCTTTAAATTTAATTTAAGGAAGACGTCAGCTGTGACGAAACGCGTCTGGACCGGCGTGCTGACGTCACCACGCAAAACCCGGAAGGACGGGCGATAGTGTATCTGGCCGGCTTTCTATGAATATAGCTCTATTTTATCTGCTGAATGTGAGTTCCTTTCCCTTTACTATTAAAGTGTTGTTTTACATATTACACTATAGAGGCTCTTTTATTCCTTGTATGTTAACATCTGGATGGTTGCTGCCTATGCCATATATGGTCTGAGTGCGGTATATGGTGGAACATCTACCCAGTGACGGTCCCTGGCATCACCTGACCCATACCTGCTCCTCCATCTGGACCCATTTGAAATTTATGCTGATTGGTGTATTTATTATCATTATCTGGTCCCCTTGTTTTCATTGCTTGTGATCTTGCTATGAGGATATGAGGAATTGGTGATCCTTATTGACAAGCTTATGCCAGGACCTGGATGTGGATCGCCATTGGAAAGTGGAGGATCACTTGATTTGTTCAAAGCGCTTGATCCTTGCAATAAGGGTACGTTTTTAATACCTAGGGGAAGAACGGCGGTGTGGTGAAGGCTCTTGGTGGTATTTTGGTGAATTAAAGAAGATCTGTCTTGGGACTGTCTCACACTACTCTAATTTTCCCATTGCCATGAAAAAGAGACTTGCATTTTCATTCGTTGCATGCTGATTAGCCAACAGGACATTTGTGTTTGATTGATTAAGATCATATTTGATTATATTCATTTATTTGGATTTTCGCAGCTCTTGGAAGCAAGAGCATATTAGCGCTGCTAGTGCATGTATGGGCCTGGGTTTATATACGCACCTTTTTGATATTATTTGATGGTATAGCAGCAGCTTTTCAGAATATTGTAAGTGTATTATCCAATAGTTTTTTTGTTCATCCTCAAGTGGTGATTGCCATTTGTTTGCGATTACATAAGACCTAAGCGCTGAGTGGGTGGGACAGGACCTTGGTCCTGATTTTGCTCTTTTAGTTTTTAAATTTAATTATTGTTTTAAAACATTACTGCACTATATATGATGATGCCAAGTGACCACCCACAGCTCATAGCTTCGGGTAGAAGAGAGCAGTACAGGAGCCTGCAGAACCAAGGGGTAGGGTATGTAATACACCTTACCCCTGCACCCCTAGTCTAAACCAGGACCCCGTTGCAAGAATAGATTTACATTAACATATTAAAGATTACGTAAAATTATAGTGAGTTGGTGTACACATACTATAACATGATCACATTCACACACAAGGGCACATACAGAATAATTAGACAACAACACAAATATCATTTTAAAAAAAAATCCTTTACTTCACACTTTAAACTTTTTACAGCAAGCTATCACAATATCAGTTGCTGAATCTTCTGTGTGGCACAACGGCGTCCACTCTTCAAGCTATAGTACCACGCATTATATAGCTGCTCTTCATTGGCTGACAGCCGTCGGCAGCCATTCTGTTCCAAACCAAGGCTCTTTGGAAAAGCCCATGGAGTATCTAGCACTCTGTGGCTCTCCCATTATCTCATGTATATAAAAGTAGAAAAAAGAAGCACAGTATAAAGTAAAATAAACTTTTATCATATACACTCGTGTGCGGTCTGCCTGTAAACTATACCTGTGCTGATTTTTTTTTCTTTTTTTTTTTTTTGATTTTAAATGCATTTGTCAATATAACATGGCTCTTGAGTGTTTTTCTTTGGCATCATAGTAAAAATCTGCAATACATGGAAGTAGAAGCTTGGCACATTGATATTTCTTCTTCTGGCGACAATGGCGAACAAGCAAAATCCCATCCAATCATCTCATCTCCAGGATGCTATGTAAACTGTCCCATCACAACTTGCCATTTTAAAGGAGAACTCCATATAAAGCGCAAAATCCAGTAAATATGCTTTGTGAATACCTACTTACCCGGGTCAGTTTGTTTTCAGATGAGCAATTAAAGTTCTGCTCCATAGATGTTTGGGCTTTAACAGACAGTAAAGCCTACATGTGACACCATTCTTTCTTGTGGTCGTCTTAAAATACTTTCCGACACACGTCCACATAGGCTATGATAGCAAATGTTCACAGCAGTTTTGATTTCTATTCTGTAAGTACAGCCTACAATTTCAAGAACTATCAAGTGCACAAAAGGTGACATGCTATATCTTTACTGGTAGTATTAATCATAGCCAGAGTTCTCCTTTATTATCCCGTGTACCACCTGGATTAAATGTCTTCAGAGACAGGTTCCCAGTGTGTTAGGCTCACTGCTTGATGCACGTCACCCCGGCGTCTTCAGCATGGCCGCAGTTGGTCTTGCCCCAGCTGGAGAACATACATTGCAAGATAGATTCCTCCGTGCCCTTGCAAGCGACATCGTCCATCCAGATACGCCCCACACCTGTAAAGGAAAGAAGCCACGTGTTAGTACAAAGGTAAAGATATACAATCTACAAGAGCTATCTAGGGGTGAACTCAGGCTCTTTTTCACCATTTAGCATCATAGTTAGACACAAGTATCAGGTCTGAAGGCGTGTGTTTGATGGCCATAGGCCTAGATCAGTCTCCAAACTGCGGCCGGGGGGCATATGTGCTCCTTTGCTTGCCTTCGTCTTTCCCTTGAGCCATTAGTCCTTGCATAGATACTAGACAGTGTTTCTCCCACTGTCATTAACAGTGGGGCACTATTCTACCCACTGCCAACAACAGTGGGACATATTTTCTGCCACTGACATCAGCAATAGGTTATTATTACTCCCACTGACACCAACAATGGGGCACTATTCTTCCCACTGATAACAAGAATGAGGCATTTTTCCTCCCACTGACACCAACAATGGGGCACTATTCCTCCCACTGACACCAACAATGGGGCACTATTCCTCCCACTGACACCAACAATGGAGCATTAGGTCTTTCACTGACACCAACAACAGGGCACTATTTCTCCCATTTACACCAATTATGGGGCACTATTCCTCCCACTGACACTAACAATGGGGCATTATTCTTCCCACTAACACCAACAATGGGACACTATTCCTCCTACTGACATCAATGATGGGGCACTATTCCTCCTACTGATACCAACAATGGGGCATTATTCTTCCCACTAACACCAACAATGGGACACTATTCCTCCTACTGACATCAATGATGGGGCACTATTCCTCCTACTGATACCAACGATGAGGCACTATTACTATTGATCTTTTATTGAAAAGAATCAAGCAACATATTTTATACAAAAGTAAAAAACATAACTATAGTACAATATTCCAACAGAAAACAAAGGAATACACATCCATGTGCAGAATATATACAATATATACATAATCCACTTCCAACATTTTTAGAAAACTATTTACATAAAGCAGCAGAGAGGGCCTAAGAGGCACAACCCATCACCTATGTATGCAGCCATTTATCAAAAACTGAGCATTAAGAAAAAATCTAGGGTGATAAGAGACAGAAAGCCACACCCGGGAAAGAGACTCCTGGCAGTCAGGGAGGCTTGAAACCCCTCCACGCCTTCAGCCAAGCCCTCTGACCCCACTTGTCTCTCTCAAGCGCCCGAATCTTCCCCACCTCATGCAGAATGTCACACACCACCACCTGAACAGGAAGGATTTTACGCCGAAGGGTGACCTGACACCGTGCGTTCCATGTGTAATAACGGACTACTAAACTAACTAAAAAAAGTGTATCCAAACAAAAGCCCCCACCAGTATTGAATGCTCCGTACACCCACTCAGCATAACCCAGCCTGGAGAGGAAAGGAACACCGAGGGCCCGCCCAACCTGTTTGTATACCTCTATGTTAAAAGGGCAACGAAGCAAAAAATGGTCCATAGTCTCCTCCTCACCTGTACATTCCTCCCGAGGACAACCACGATCCATCCCACTGCGGAATTTCAAATTGCCCCGAACATAGAGCCTCCCGTGGAAGCACAACCAGGCCAGATCCCTGAATTTAAGGGGGACTCTAGCCAAATTAATCAGTCTTAACCCTTCCCTCAAAATTGGGCCTGGGCAATCCCTTAAGGCCAGTGGGTCATGAAAGACTTCGCTCAAGACTCGGCTCATAAGGACTTTCCTCGGAGCGGATCTGAGATCTTCAGCCGACAGTCGCCACTGCCGCAGTAACTTCAGACACGGAGCGACATAGGCTGGGAGCTGACCACGATGACCCCTGAGATTCTTCACTTGGCCACCTTCTTCCCAAAGTCGCAGAAAAGGCCTAAACCAAGATCTAAACATGCCTGCCCATCCAGGAGGTTCCACTGTAAGCATACTACCAATGTTAAACTTGAGAAATAGCAGTGAAAAGAAAAGAACGGGGTTGACCATACCCAAGCCACCCTCCCTCCTGGATAGATAGGTGACATTCCTCTTGATGGGGTTCAGTCTGTTCCCCCACAGCATCTGGAAGAACACACTATAGATCCTAGCATAGAGAGACACTGGCAAGATGCAGACAGGGCTGACATACAAGAAGATCGGTATCAGGTAAGTCTTAATCAGATCAACCCTTTCCCTCAGAGATAACTTCCAACTCTTCCAGTTGACCACCTTAGTATTGGCAACTTCCAGCCTGCCTTCCCAGTTTTTGAGGCCATAATCGCCAGGTCCAAATTCAATGCCTAATATCTTAATATTTTCCTGGGGCACTGGAAAGTTGTCCGGGAGATCAAACCCCTCACCTTCCTTTCCCATCCAAAAAACTTCACTCTTTTCCTGATTGATCTTGGAGCCTGATGCTTCAGAGTACCGTGATGTCAGAGAGACCACCTCCTCCGCTTCATCTGTCCCAGTGACAATCACTGACACATCATCCGCATAGGCAACAACCCTCAAAGGCGGCTCACCCGGGATTCCCACTGGTACCCCACACAACATGCTGCTCTCTAGCCTCCTGATGAAGGGGTCGATTGCAAACACATAGAGCAGGGGACTCAGGGGACAACCCTGGCGCACCCCAGAACCAACCTCAAAGGACTGTCCAACCCAACCATTAACAAGAGGGAAGCTTTCTGCCCCCTTATACAAGACTTTTAACCAATCGACAAAACCACCCGGCAGACCGTACTTACTAAAGAGCAACCACAGGTACTCATGGTTGACACGATCGAAAGCCTTTGCCTGATCCAATGCCAGTAAATACTTTCCCCAGCCTGCAGCCCTGCACTGCTCCAAGGCCTCCCGGACAGCTAAAACCGCTGTGAAGGTGCTCCTACCCTGGATCGAACAGTGCTGATGGCGAGAAAGCAAAGACTCTGCTACTGCCGATAGGCGCCAGAAAAGTATCTTCGCCAGCACCTTTCTATCGACATTGAGAAGGCTAATGGGGCGCCAATTCTCAATCATCGAAGGATCTTTACCTTTTGAAAGAAGAATCACAGCTGAGAGTCTCATGGAAGGGGGAAGCACCCCCTCCGCAAGACAACTGTTAAAAATCTCTACCAAATGTGGGGCCAGAATAGACTTAAAGGCTTTGTAAAACTCAGCCGTCAGACCATCCGGTCCAGGTGACTTTTTGATGGCAAGCTGTTCAATTGCCCTCGTCACCTCTTCAACTGTGATCTCTTCTGTCAAATTCATCAAGAGGACATCTCCACAATTTAGACCTGGAGTAGAGTCCAAAAAGCTTTCCATCTTGTCACGGTCAAGCTCTTTCCTCCCAAGAAGTTCAGCATAAAAAGACCTCACGACCTCCAGGATCCCTGACCTGGACTTTGTCAAGGAACCTGTACTATCCTTAAGGCCAACGACCATCTTAACAGCTACACCCTGTTTGCAGTTCTGGTAAGGGTCAGGCGAGTGGTATTTCCCATAGTCCCTCTCCAGAACCAAAGAGGTATGCCGGTCATATTGACACTTCCTGAGGAGGATTTTCACTTCAGAGATTGCCCCAGGATCTCCTCCTCTCGAGACAAGAATATCCAGCTTCCTCCGCAAACGTTGGTAGGTCATGTATCTATTAAACTGTTTTTTATTGGCTAGGCCCCTGAAGAATCCAGCAATCCTCTTTTTGGTCAGCTCCCACCACTCAGCCTTGCTGCTACAAAAGTCCAGGATGGTCACCTGTGCCTGAAAGAATTCCTCAAAGGATTGTCTAACATGCTCTTCCTCAAGGAGAGTCGAATTTAATCTCCAGATGCCTTTGCCCCTCTGAGGGAAGTCTGAAGCATTCAAGACCACAGATAGCATACAGTGATCAGAGAACTCCACTGCCTGCACCACTGGGGGTGAGAAAGCAGAGGCCTCCTTCAAAAAAAACCTATCTATTCTACTCTGACTATTACCTCGATGAAATGTGAACCCTGTGTCATCCGGAAGGTGCTTAATGTGCACATCCACAAGACCAGCATCCCTAACCATACTATTTAAAAAAACGCTATCATATCCCAGCCTGTCATTGAAGTCCTTCCTGTCCTTGGGCCTAGTCACAGTATTAAAGTCACCTCCAAAAACCACTTGCCGGGATGTAAAAAGAAATGGCTTGATCCTTGTAAAAAGGCATTTCCTGTCCCACTTTGTGTGTGGCCCATAAATATTAATTAGGCGCAGGTCCTGCCCTCCCACAAGAACGTCTAAGACCATACATCTCCCAATCTCCACCTCAATAACCCGCCGGACAGTTACCATGCCGGTTTTAAACAACACCGCCACCCCGCCGTAAGGCTCGGCCGCAAGAGACCAGTAAGATGGACCATACCTCCACTCTCTCTTGGCCATATGAATATCTGCCAAGGAGGTGAGCCTAGTCTCCTGCAAAAATAAAATTTCAGCATCTAATTGGCTGAACAAAAAGAAGGCCATAGAACGAGCTCTTACCGACTTAATGCTGGCAACATTTATTGTCACCACTTTTAACGGAGGGGGAACCGCCATTTGGGTTATTGGGTGGATTGCTTCTTAGCTCCCCTCTGCTGCTCATCACCAGAAGCCTCTCTCTTTCTTGAGGCCTCCTCCAATTCCATTTCTGAATCAGAATTTTGCTCAGAAGAAGCTCCAGATGTGGAGATATCCCATGCAGAAGCCCTAGAACGGTTGGGGACAGACACTGGGGCATCCTGTCCCTGTTCCGTCCTCACCGCCTGTCTCTTCCGCCTCACAACCTTCCTTCTCTCCTCCAGGTACTGCAGGTCAGATTCAGAGATGTTATCTCTTGTTTTCTTCTTTTTTGAAGTCTTCACAGAAGACTTCTTTACAGAGGAAACCGCAGCACCCTTTTTGGTACCCTCTACCACTCCTGGTGGGGGGGGACCTTCCCTTAAGTCAGACCTAGGAGGGGATGACTCATGGGGCAAGACTGACTCGGGGGGGACAGACTTAGAAGGTTCTGACACAAGAGGAGCGGGTACAGTAGGCTGGGGGGACACAGAGACAGTCACAGAAGGAATACCTACAGACACAGGAGGGTTGGCCACAGAAACTGGGGAGGGATCCTGAACAGGACCTGGGGGGTCAGTCACCGCTGAGGAGGATGGTACACCAGGGGCCTCATCCTCCATCCCGTCCAGTCTCAACAGTTCATCTACTACCTCCTTCTCCATGTTGTGCCAGGCCTCCGGACATCGGCTGTAGGGGTGGCCAAGGCGCAGGCACAGGTTGCACCTTATCGCCTGGGTACAGTCCCTGGCCACATGACCCTGTCCCCGACATACTGAACATATTAAGGCTGAACAGGAGGAGCTAAAATGCCCCTTTTCTCCACAGCGGTGACATAGCTTTGGCTGACCAGGATAAAAAATAGTCATCCTATCCCTCCCTATGAAAGCCGAGGAGGGCAGGTGACGGACAACATTCCCATCCCTGGCCAACCTAACCGTTACTGACCAACCCCCGGTCCAGATGTCACGTTCATCAAGGATTTTTTCTAGCCTTGTCAAAACCTCACCATAGTTCCTTAACCAGACCTCTAGGTCCCGAGCAGGAACACTCTCATTATTGAGGATGATGGTTATTTTTTTAACCGTTGATCTCTGCGAAACAGCAACTGGTGCCAGATCTTCCCATTCGGGTCTTGACCTGCACCGAGCTTCATATCGTTCCCAGAACAGGTCAAGACCCTCCGGCCTGGTGAAGCTGATTGTGTACTCCCGGCTCCCAGCTACATGTATTAGGGCATAAAGGTCATTCGCCCCAAAGCCCATCTCCAAAATCATATCCACCACCACACGCCGTGCTGGAGAGACTGCACCACCTTCCCATTTAAGTATAACGACATTACGTCTTGGACCCCCAGCAGAAGCCAGAGACCCAAGACCGGAACCAGGGGTGCTCAAAGTGGCAGTTTGTGGTGTAAATCTCTGCCTGGAAGCAGGGTTCCTCATTGGCTGCAGCCCTGGCTTAATAATATTACCAGGAGCAGAGCGTACCACCTGAGCAAAAGAAGGCTTATCAGGGCCAAGACCCCACACCGATGTAACTTTAGCTGGTACATTATTATTATTATCCTTATTAATTGCTTGTACTGAGCCAGCAGGATTTCCCATTACACAAACATTAGTAGGATTATTCAGAACACCTGTGTTGGAAGTAATGTCAGAACAATCAGTATTCACTATCACAGTTTCTGCTGTAGTACCACAGGTGTCCTGATGCTGCAGTATAGAGACAGCAGCTGTGACTGGACAAACAGCCTTTGACTCAGCAAAAGGGGGGTTAACGGGTTGTTCTGGCTCTTGTAGTTCCTTTGCTGCAATGTCATTTTTTAAACGCAATTTTTCCTCAGTGGAAACATCAGCAGCTGAAGTATTGCTGGATATAATATTACCAGCCTGGGTGTCATTGGGCAAAACATCAGTATTAGCCAAGGTGTTAAATGGCACAAAAATAGTTTTATCAGTCACTTGTGACTTGCTAGGTTTTACCTTATCAGGCACATTGTCAGGAAAGTTCTCCTCACCAAACACCAGCTGATCCGCCCGTAATGGAGACTCCACTGCCTGGATCACTGTCAGCATGCCTCCTGAGCCCTGAGAAGGCAACGGGTTGCTTACCTCACCTTGGGGGGTCAGGGGGTCAGAACTGGGGGTCTCCTCGTCCACCTCCATCTTTGCCATCCTTGCAAATCTGCGGTCATTGCAAAACTTTTCCTTAAAGGGCCCCTCTTTACCTTCCATCATGGCCACAATGGTTTCCTGGTGTTGAACCCGGACCTTTGCCAACTGGATTTCCGGATCCATAGATCCACGGTTGCGGCTGTACAAACCTTCACGTTGCTTTCGCAGACACTTCAACTCCGCTCTCAGTTTGTAGAGCTGGTCTCTCTCCCTATTCAGGACCTTGATCCCGGCCACCACTCGCTCCCGAATGGACTCGGTATCCTCATCCTCACCAGGGGCAGAGAGATCCCCAGCCATGGCTTGTCCAGGAGCAGGTATGTCATCCATCTGCCCAGGGGATGGCTGAGAGCTTCCAGCAGGAGAGGCCCTGCTGGCCTGCATGGCCTCCCCAGATAGGGGCCAGCAGAGCTGGGAGAGATTTTACCAGACTCCCCTCTCAAACAGATCACCTGGAGCAGCTCCAGACACACAGCCAGAGAACCTTCCTGCAGCCACACCCAAAGCTGAATGATGGGAAACTACTCCTCCCACTGACAGCAATGATGGGGCACTATTCCTCCAACTGACACCAACAATGGGGTATTAATCTTCCCGCTGACATGAACAATGGGACACTATTCCCCCCACTGACATCAACAATGAGACACTATTTCCCCCACTGACACCAATGATAGGTTACTATTTCTCCTACTGATACCAACGATGAGGCACTATTCCTCCCACTAGAACCAATGATGGGGCACTATTCTTCCCATTGACACCAACAATGGGATACTATTCCCCCCACTAACATCAACGATGGGACACTATTGCTTCTACTGATACCAACGATGAGGCACTATTACTATTCCTCCCACTGACACCAATGATGGGGCACTATTCCCCCCACTGAAATCAACAATGGGACACTATTCCTCCTACTGATACCAACAATGAAGCACTAATACTATTCCTCCCGCTGACACCAATGATGGGGCACTAGTCTCCCTACTAAAACCAATGATGAGGCACTGTTCCTCCCCCTAACAGCAATGATGGGACACTATTCCTCCCACTGATATCAATGACGGGGCATTATTCCTCCCACTGATACCAATTATGGGGCACTATTCCACCAACTGATACCAATGATGGGGCACTATTCCTCCCACTGATATCAATGATTGGGCACTATTCCTACCATTGATACTAATGATGGGGCAATATTCCTCCCACTGATACCAATGATGGGGCACTATTCCTTCCACTGATACCAATGATGGGGCAATATTCCTTCCACTGATACCAATGATGCACTGTTTACTTCTACTTAAGCCAGGACAATTTCTACTCCTAATGGCCACAGTCCAACCCCCCTAAAGTCAGAAAGACAGTAAACTGGCCTTTTGGTTAGAAAGTTTGGAGATGCCTGGCTTAGATCATTCTAGAAATATTACCATAAATTATGTTGGATTTTCAAAAGCACACAGGAATAATAACCTCCACTGTCCACAACAATATTACTCACCATTGTCCCCAGCAATAATAACTTCCAACAGCAATGATAGCTCTACATTATGAAAATCCTGCGAGCTACTAAATAAATTAGAAATCATTCACCGAAAGATAAACTAACTGAGCAGCTGGTACTGTTCACAATCTCAAAGATGTGCCAAGAGTGATAAAAATGAATATAGTACCGTGCTATGATACCCACTCTAATAATACAATTAGTGAAATGGTTATAGTAATTGCAGTGTTAAAATTGTGTATTTCAAATGAATCTGTAAACCAAAAAAATGCATGTATAAGTGATTAAATAATTAACAAATTGCTAAATCATATCGGTGCAAACAGTAAATAGTCCATGCACAAATAAAAATAATAATAAAAAATATTTTGTGTAGAAATAAAGATGCAGCCAGAATTCTGCAATACCACATGCTGTGCTCCTTGCCCCCAACTAATGCTCAGACAGGTGCTCCGCTTCTCATTGGTGCTCAAAAATCAGTCAACGTGTCACCGCCAAGTGCTCCCCCCCTCCAGGAATGGTCTCACCTGGAATAATGTGATTTCTATAGTTAAAGGGATTGTTACCCTAAAAAAAAAAAAAAATTAGATCCTGTTCCTTTACCAATTAAGGACCGGAAGGTTTTATCCCCTTAATGACCAGGCCATTTTGTGCGACACTGTACCCAAATAACATTTACTGTATGTCCTCCCCGTAGTACACTATGTGGAAAATAGGAAAAAAATGGACCGTAAAATCCTTTTCTTTGAGTTCATTGACAGACACAGCTCTATATTCTTTACCATAGGGTTATGCTGCCCTCTACAGGAGTAGGACTAGGCAGACAACACAAAAGCTCAGCTACACCCTGTGGGCCGTCCTTGGCTGGCATAACCCCCCTCTCTGCTTAGAGATACTCAGCTTTGTAACAAGCAGTAACAAAAGCATAAAAACTCCTTAGAGGGGTGGGTGTTGTGTCTGTCAATGAACTCAGAGAAAAGGATTTTATGGTAAGTACAAAAATGCTATTTTCTCTTCCGTTCATTGACAGACACAGCTCCATATTCTTCACCATAGGGACGTCCCAAAGCAGTGCCAAACATAAGGGGTGGGAATAACAAAGCCAATCCAGGTAATAGTAGCTCAACTAAAACAGGAGCCCAACCTGATATACACCCTCAAGAGGGAAAATGGATCCTCTAAATCAAAGCCTGCAAAATCTTTACGGCCAAAGGAGGCAACCGCAGATGTCAAAACATCCACTTTGTAAAACTTCGAAAGTACGCACCGACGACCAAGTGGCCGCCATGCCCAAGAAGGCATGGCCCAAGAAGCACCAAGTAGTGGCCGAGTAGAATGTGCCATCACAGGGAAAGGGTGGAACCCGACCTGTAAGCAAAAAAGCCTGGGTCGCCGTCTGTCTGATCCATCTTGAAATGGTAGCAGAGAAAGCAGGAAGCCCCTTCTGCGGCCCGTCCATAATCACAAAGAGCGAGTCTGACCCCCGATGGGACTCAGTGGCTGCCAAATAGCTCAATCACCATCCAGAGTATAAAAGGAAAATACCCTGGGATGAGTCGCCTGGGACACAAGGACGGCAGGACAATGTCTAGGCAAACAAAAAAACTAAGTATCTCTAAACAGAGAGGGGCGGTTATGGCAGCTGAGGATGGCCCACAGGGTGTAGCCAAGCTTTTGTGTTGTCTGCCTAGTGCTACTCCTGTAGAGGGCAATATAACCCTATGGTGAAGAATACGGAGCTGTGTCTGTCATTGAACGGAAGAGAAATACAATTTTAATATACGAAGAGCACTAGATTGTGACAGCTCTTTCCTTCATATATACGCTATTATGGAGAATTATCGGGCGCTCACTGAACTGGCTGGAGGAAGTGTGAGTGAAAGAGGATTAAAGCGCCAGCAGTACACCAGATTAATCTCTTATCCCCAGAGGGGAACCGCTGATTTTGACCCACTGGTAAAACAGGGTTAAAAAACATGAGGTGAGCAGCCAGAACACTGGTGGAAGCGAGCACGAGCACGAGCACTTCGAAACTTTTCTACACTTTTTGGTGGATCCTTTTTTGTGGATTTGTTATATCAAGTCACATCTTTTGTTTCTGTGTCTTTAGATATGTAGTAATTAGAATTTTATTGCACATTTGTTTTTGTGATTAGCACTGGATTACACAATCACATTAATGTTGATATTTATTTCTAATGTACACCTAGTAGCAGAGCACTGTGTTTGGGATTATATATACACATATGTATTGTTTGGTGTATGGAGAAATTTGTTAATTCATTTGAAATACACGATTTCAACACAAATGCCATAACCATTTCATTACTTGTATTAGTAGAGTGGGTATCATAGCGCGGTACTATTTGAATTTTAGGCAATTATAACTCTGGCCCCAGCAATAATAATCAGCAATAATACCCTATACTGTCCCCAGCAAAAATATACGCGAGCAGCAATAATAATCTCAAGAAGCAATGATAATCCTAAGCATTAATATCCCCCACTGTCCCCAGAAATAAATACCCCTCAGCAATAATAACCCCAACAAAAAATTATAATCCCCACTGTCCTCAGACTTAATAACCCCCAGCAGCAATAGAAATATTAATAACCCTCTGTGGCAATAATGAGGCCCGAGTAAGTAAGGAGAATAGAGAGTCAAAATGAACACATTGCCACCCTGAAGTCTCCAAAATTCACAAGTCAGTGACAAAATCAACTGATTGAACAGTCAGCTTCAGACTTAAAACAGGCCATCATAAATCAACATTCCAGTCCCAACATCTTTGACAAAAATACAGGCCTCATGCCATTAACCCTGTCAGGGAAGTCAGGTCCATAGGATAGATGAAGTTCCACGGCGAGCATATACGCACATGCGCAAACCAGCAACTGGTCAAGCAGACATTCCTGTTCGTAGGTTAGGGAGCGTGCACAGACGCACGCAGATGCATACTCGCGCATCGGCGTACACGTATGCGCACTCGCGCATCAATGCGCGCACCTGTCACTAATGATGGCGCCAGGCTGGCTATTTAAACAGGCCTTCTGCATGGACTCATTGCTGTTTGATCTGCAGCTTCTGTGTGCTGTTCCTGATTCCGTGTGACCTCTGATCTTGTCCCTAACCTGTGATTGTCTGCTTCATACCCTGACCCCGGCTTGTCTATTGGATTTTGCTTCTGCCTTTTGATCCTGCCTTACTGTTCTCCTGGTACCGACTTGGCTTGTGACCAGACCATCCTCCTGTCTGCCATCTATGCCCATCTGCCCGACCATTACCAACCCGGCTTGTCTGATCCTGCATCCTGCTCATCCAGCCTGCTACAACTATCAGCCCAGCAAGTCCTGCTTCCAGGTGCCTTCTACCAGCCTGTTCGCTACTACATCTCCCTGCTGACTGTGGCCATGCAGACTACTGAACTGATTACAGGCACTCCTACGTCACCATGCTCCTGTGGCTGCTGTCTCACTATCAGTTGCCCTCGGGCCAGAGCTGTAGAAGAGGCCCTCCTCTACACATCAGGCTCACTGACCAGATACATGAAAAACCCATTTGCAGGATCTCTTAAGCCATGCCTACTGATAGTGTCATAAAATTGCCATGCCATAAAACCACTAGCAAAACTCTTAATAGACTGTATCCTTGTCATAAATGGCTGTTGTAATGACATTTAGAAACAAGACACATTTGAGTCTGGCTTTACTTGCCAGGAAGCTGCCCTGTTCATCAACCCAGCTCTCAAACTCTAAACACAATCCATAACCCTGGCTATGATAAAGTTACATTCATAACAAGCGTCTATCCAAGTGTGCCGTATAACAAAATGGTGATCAGTTAGACAGCAAACACCCCTATATGAGTTGTCGAAAGTTGATGGAACACCTTATATGTTTTAAGGAGAACAGACATAAGATACAGATTATGTTTGATATCTACTGTATCAAATTGTGATGTCATTCTATTCAGTAATGTGTTAGTTGTCAAATTGTAAAATATGGTTATCTGGAAATATTGATACAGTTGTCAAAACTCACTGGAATTGAGGGAATGCCAGCTGAAATACCATAAAAGCTTCAGCACCCCTACATCACATCCCTCCGCTCTCTTTATTGAGAGTTAGTTAAATGACACCCTCTAGAGCAGTGGTTCCAAACCTCTGTCCTCAAATACCCCAAACGAGTCATGTTTTTAGGATTTCCTTCACCTTGCACAAGTGCTTTAACCATTCAGCTCTGGAAGGTTTACCCCCCTTCATGACCAGGCCATTTTTGCAATATGGCACCGCCTTATTTTACCTGACAATTGCGTGGTCGTGCGACACTGTATGCATATAAAATTCCTGTCTTTTGTTTTCCCCACAAATAGAGCTTTCTTTTGGTGGTATTTGATCACCTCTCTGGTTTTTATTTTTTGACTTTTGAACAAAAGAGTCCGACAATTTTGAAATTACTTTAAAACACATCCAATAAAAAATGTAAAAAAATCTAATTTCTTTGGGTCAATATGTATTCTGCTACATGTTTTTGGTAAAAAATCCCAATAAGCATATATTGATTGGTTTGCGCAAAAGTTATAGTGTCTACAAACTTTGGGATAGATTTATGGAATTTTTTTTTTACTAGTAATTACTAGTAATTTTACTTTTTTTACTAGAATTTATATATATTTTTTACTAGTAATGGTGGTAATCAGTAATTGCCGCCATTACTAGAATTTTAGCGGGACTCCGACATTGCAGCGGACAAATCTAAAACGAAGTGACACTTTTTGGGGACCAGCGACACCAATACAGTGATCAGTGCTAAAACAAATGCACTGTCACTGTACGAATGACACTGGCAGGGAAGGGGTTAACGTCAGGGGCAATCAAAGGGTTAAATGTGCTCCTAGGGATGTGCTTTCTATCTGTGGAGGGGGGATGTTTTGGCTGTGAGAAGACAGAGATCCATGTTCCTGCTTAGCAGAAACACAGGATCTCTGTCTCCCCTACTAGCAGAACAGCGATCTGCCTTGTTTACATAGGCAGACTGCCGTTCTGCCTCTTTTGGGAACGATTGGCGGATCCTGGCAGGCATCGGGTCTGCCAGACTCGCTGATTGGCTCCCACTGTGTCCAATCACAGCAGGAGCTGGTCGTTTGCCGCAGACCCAGAAGAGCCAAATCACTCGGCAAGTGGTTGACAACAAGTGGATATTTTTGCATTCACAACACCTTTTAAGAAAATGCAAAATCTGGAGGCACCTCAGTCTAAAATGGCCCCCTCCTCCTACTTACACATCAGACTACTCATCCAACAGACTACTCTTCTCCTCCCCCCTTTCACATCAGAGTCCTCACCCCCCCCCCGCTTTTTCTTATCAAAGCATTCAGTCCCCCCCTTTTCAATCACCCCCATTCCCATCCCTTACTCACTATTGCCCCATCCTTTCTCATCAGGACCCTCAGCCCCCCCCTTTCACTTCAGAATCCTCAGACCCCCCCCTTTCACATCAGAGTCCTCACTCCTCCCCACCTCCCCCCTCTCTTTTGTATCAGAGCCAATAGCCCCCCATGCCTTTTTCATCAGGGTGCTCAGGCCTCCTCCCCCTTTTTATCAGACTCCTCAGTCCACCCCCCTTCACATCAGCGACATAAGATGGGTGGGAGGCGGAGCAGAAGAAACAGATAAATGGAGGTGGATGTCTGTCCCCTTCTGAATGCTGGAGTTGCCCTGAATGCCACCAACCCTGGATAAGCATCATGTATTTCCATGGTGCTGATGGCCAGCCAACCTTCACCAAGGAAACACCAGATGCTGTGCAAAAATACCAGACATTGCGGCACAAATGCAGAGACAGGACACCATGGTGCCTCAGCATCCTGATTAAGAAACACTGTTTTATAGCAGGTAAAGGATGAGATACTTAATCTTCACGCTCCAATAGAGGTACATTTTACATTAATGGATTTATTTTATTATAAGCTTTATGTACAACCTTCCTTCAGAATTTACATTGGAATAAACTTATATCTGGACCTTTTTAGCATGATAGTGTGGTGATTTAATTTCACATTCACGCAACCCTGCCATAGCCTAAGGTGTCCATGGAAGCCCTTTGACATGCAGACGCCACTAGAAGCCCATTGTCCAGACACCAAAGATTTAGACAATCACACTATTGGACAGTAACAAGAAGACTTTAGCCTTGATTTGCACTTGAGAGTTTTGTAACTCAGAGCTCGAAATCATTTAACAGCCAAAATCCTATGATTTTAAATTGTGCCTGTTTACATATGAGCACTTGGGTGCCTGTAACTTGATGTACTGCAAATGCTGGATCTCGAATGTAAACTTCAAAATCCTTAATTGTTGAAAGTCCATAGTTAAGGCGGCAGTACAAGATGTCTTATCCATAGACATTTACGCCATTTGCAGTATTGGTGCGCTTTTTAAGGGTGAGTAGGAACCCAAACAGAGAGCTGACATTCTATATTGGTTTAAGAGGTTGAGCTTGTCTCCTTCTGTGCCAGTTGCTCAATGTTTTGAAACAGAATGGAATATTTTTGGCCCCTTAGACTTCCATGGTGGTGCTTACAACACCTGAAAATGAGCATTTTTCATTGTCTCCTCCTAGTAACTAGCCTATCATTGGCTAAAACAAAAATGCTCAAGCCTGAATATCTCTGAAAAAATGTGCTGAAACGCTCCTAAATTGCTTGTAAGCATCTATAATCAGGTGTAAATGCAGCCTAAAGCGATGTTCCAGTGTCATCAACCCATTCCTTTTTGTACTATGCCAGGGTGAAGACTAGAAGTGTAAAAATAGAGAAACCGAGGAAACTCCTGTAAGGCATGTTCCATCTGAACCATTTCCTAGCCCAAAATAGATATGAAAGCCCTAATCGCCTGGGCTGGGACTCTACGGCAGATGACAAAGGCAGACTATTATCAGATATAATTCTGTACTTCCCAGCTGGCCAGTGTGTCCTGCAGATGAACCCGAGTGTGAACGACATCGTCTCTACATATGTCATCGGTAAACACTTCTGCAGAGCTGGTCACAAAGCAGGACAAGGCGTTCCCCTCACAGAAGGCCAGCTGTAGCAGTGAAATGCTATTTTTAGGTGGCGCTCATCCAGATGTGATATCTGTCTGGACTGTCTCTGTACAGTCCTGGGGCTGAGACAATGTAATAATTTTAAAGTGAACCAGCAGATGAAATTTAAAACAAGCCCTCATTGACTTCTGTAGCTGCAGGCACTGTGGAGTTACTCATTCTCAAATTTCACAGGAGAAGCCCCTAAATCATCATAATCATTCTGTCAGCAGCTTTGCTCTCCGATTCTAGCAGTGACTCAAATTCATATTCCCTCCTTCCAGAGCTTCTATGTGTTTAGATAAGAGAATAAAAGGCTGTAAGGTTGTGGAGTCACTGCTAAGGGGGGAGAGCTGATCTGCTGTGTCACTGTGGAGATTCCCTATCTGCTTCTATACTGACTGTGGCTTATTTTCTGTTTACAGCACCTAGCTTCTGCTCTGGTACCTTGCTATCTGCAAGTTGCTGACTCTGGACTGTTCCTTACCTCTTCCTATCAGTGTCCCCCATATCCTTTCATCTCTAGCCATTAGTTGACATCACTCTTGAGTTCCAGTGACATCATCATCCACCAACCCTCATACCACTGTTTCATTCCTACAATCCCTGTCTTCCTAATGTAGCGCTACCCCCATGAGGGCCGGCTAGTTGAATCAGTACCTCACTGGTTGCCCCAGCCTTGCAAGTCCTCCAACACCTCTAACACCTTGGGTTTGGACATTTTTGGCAGTAACCAAGACAATTAGAAGCACACACACAAATCAGGTAAAACAGTTGAACTTTGTTTACTGATTCAATAAAGACAATAAAGTTTAATGTCATCAGCTTGTTTCTTTTAGCAGTACCTCTTGAAAAGTACTGCTGATGACAGAGACAATAATAGGGGCAATTAATAACTTAAGGCAGAATATAAAGAGCAATTAGATATGGTCAAAATACTACTTAGACAAATGAAGGTTAGGTGTAGTCCCTTTGAAGAAGTAAAGCCCTTGAATCTTCAACTAGCGCTTAAGTGATTTATGTCTGAGGATGTTCTGAATAGCAGAGTAAAGCAACTTAGACTGATGTATCCTAGCAGGCAGGGGATGCAAAGTGTGTCTGCCATATTCTGACACAAGATGAACACTGAAGCTGCTTGACCAGGTGTAGGGAGAAAGAAAGACAACGTTGTCTGCATGCAGTGTCTTTATCAGTAGAGGATGGGCAGGTGCCCGCTCACTGATCCCTATGACTGGTGGTGGTGAAGACAAGGTATGAAGGCTTTACAGTGACTCCCTCAGGTTTCTGGCTCAGGGGATGGCCTCCAACCTTGCGTTGCGCCCTGCCGCGGCCCAGCTGGGTCTGGTGTGAATGAAGCAGGAACAGCCTCCAGGCTGCTGCCAATCAGATGAGGCTGGCAATGGATGCCCCTTGACTGCACACACGGTGACACTCTTTCTTGCACAGACCACGACTCGGTCACAGCACTGCCTGACAGAATCCTTGCATGCAGATCCAGGCTGGGGTCATAAGAGAGAGATCCCGCCTACTCACAAGCCTCTTATCTCCTCTCCCAGCATCCCATTCTTCTCTCCCAGCTGGTATTTGTAGTTCAAAACAGTTGAGTTGAAAGCAAATCATGGTTCCCTGGACTACAGGTTCCAAGATGCTTTGCTTTATCCTTGGAGCTCAGTCTGTCTTTATTCAGGAAGTAGTAAAGCAAATCTCCTGCGCTCAAGTGGAATCTGATGGAGTAGAGAGAGGTGCACTTCAAATTCAAGTGTTAAAAAAGCTACTGGTCTTGCTGCCCCCTCAGGATCAAGGGTATCCAGAACCAACTGGGAGAAAAATGCTGCATTTTTCTGGCTCTGAGGAAGGGGGTTCCCCCCTGAAACGCGTCAGCCCAGCCACAGCAGCCCCATGCGACCATCTGCATGCTTATTTGCTACATTTGGGACCTTGGCTACCTTGGAGATTGTACATGCTATGTTGATGTGTGTATTATCACACCAGTTTTGTAAGTATTCTGTACATCTTTTAATCTTTTAATAAATGGTTTTAGTGGTGATGCACTAGGTCGTTGCGCCCTCTTTTCTTTTTTTTTGTCTTTATTCAGGAAGTGACAGCACAGAGTCCAGGCTGAACACTAGGAGAAAATAGCTTCACAGCAATGATGCTGTACAGTGTTTCCTGATTGCAGTTAATAATAGCCGACTCTTGGCTACACTAACATGGATGTTTGGACTGGAGCAGTAAGGCTGCCCTTATCTCAGGGACCTCAGGTATATGACAGAGGAGCAGGGGAAGCTGAGCTGTTGAGTTAATGATGGGAGGGGGAGCTGAGCTGCTGAGACATAAACAGTGTTTCTGCTGTGAACTTTAAGGATAAGCTACTCCACAGTACTTGCAGCCACATACTGTAGGTAAGTGAGGGCTTGTTTTAAAGGTCATATACTGCCTGTAAAAATTATGCAAATACTTGAATAGCCTGACCACAGGTTCCCTTTTTTTTTTTCAAATTCTTTTTTATTTTGAGTTTTGCATAAAGTGTACAGCCAAAATCGGCAGCTCAACAGCCTGCTGTCGAAGGGGAAAAAAAAGAAAAGGAAAAGAAAGAAAAAAAAGTGTAGCTCCACCCTTGCCATCTAAGGCCAGGTAATACAGATGCCAGCAGGGGTACATAAAAGCAGGAGATTAAGATATATGTAGAGTCCGAGGCCTAAGGGCAACATTTAGCAGGATGAATAACCACACAGTTCTCTGAGCTTCTACCTTAGTAGAGGATGAAGAGAAAAGTGAGGTAGAGAAGATCTCCGGGAGAGGGGAAACTCGGGGAGCCCTGGTTAGGGGCTACACACAGGGAGTAATAAGACAAGGGCCCAGGATGACTAGAGGTCCCAATAAAAGTATACATAGTCTTGATCCTGTTGTTGAATCCTGGTGCTCTAACCACAGGGTCCAAATTTTGTCAAATTTAGTTGGACATCTTCAAATATTGTAGGGGTTAACAAGAGACTTCTACCTATGCAACAAAGGGGTAGTGGGCGATTTCCAATGTAGGACAATGGCTTTTCTAGCGTAGTATAGGAAAATGCTTAAGAGGATTCTAGTGAGCTTATAGGGAGCCAAAGGTTCGACTAAGCCCAGCCGAAAGACTGTCAATTCCATAGGCAACAAAATAGTCCACAAATTCACTTTAATGTGGAACCAAAGCCATAACAATTTTGGAGGGGAAGGTGGGTTGCAGCCCTACTCTTCCCAACTCATTGTGGAGATCCCCTCACTTTTTGTCTTGGGAAGTGTGGGGACAAAGGCAGAGGTATGCCCTAGTAATTTAAATTACGTGTCCTTCCATGCTGATGGTCCACCACTGGTTAAGGACCAGTTTTAGAACCCGAATACCTCCTCTCTTACAGCTTGTATCCAGGGTAGAATTGATAGGATATAGAGATATATATAAACACTAGTGCCCCTCGTTCCCATGGATGAGACATGACACCTGCCTCAATGTAAACTTGACCCTTTCTACTCCCCAGCCTCAGGGTACGCGGTAATGGATTTCACCTGCCATGTGTTTATTTTTATATTCTTCACATTAAGACCTCATGGACTTCCTCCGCCCACATGTGTTTTCAATTAGGTGGGCACTCTGTGGTAAAATCATCACAGTGCAAAAGCAAACAAAAGGGACAAATCGGAGAAGAACTAATATCCATCTCTGGCTTAAAACTGCAGCCTGTGCGACCGCCAGGCTTTCCACAGCTTATCTGATGTGGCTCCCTGCCCTTCCGGGCTGCTTTGAGCCACCATCCTCCATCTTGAGTTCTTTTCATAGTGAGTCAGTCTAGTTAAGTCTCGAGCTTTGCCACTTGGCACCGGCGATGGACGTTCCATTTCATCCGCCCGCGAAACGCTCAGTTAAGCGTCTTGATTGATAATTGTCTGATTTGATCACAGTGTTCCTCGGTGGAGGTTGTTGTGTCATTATGTTAGAAGCAGAACGCACACAAACATCAGCACTTTTGCTGGCACTCGTGCTATTTGCCAGCTGGCCTCTGTGCGTATTTCAACACCTCTCAGGGATCCCGGAGCACCACAGAAAACATCACCACACAAGATTTATTTCAGGTCTACTGGCAATCTCATCTGCAGCCTAAACATCATTCCTACAATTAGTCCCAGCGAGCTGCTTATAAGGAATGTGAAGCCTCGCAGCTGATTTTGCAATGGTTGTGTAACAAATAATACAAGAAATAAAAGTTAAAGAGAAACTCTAATGTGTTCTGAGCAAGGAAACATTCAGAGGTATTATTAACATAAAATATTTACCTGAAAGTCATTTGTGACAGGGCTTATATATACATTATATTACCAAAAGTATTGGGACGAATTCAAAGACACCCCAAAAATCAAAGTGAAAAAATGATGCAGCAGGCTAGTCCATTTTGAGTTGCTGCAATGAAATTTTAGCAAAATGTCTCTCAGCAGCTCAGCTCACCCTCAGCTTACCCCCTCCATTCTAGCAATGACTCAGCAGCTCAGCTCACCCTGACCCTTTCCTTGCTGTGACCCAGAATATCAGCTTACCCTACTTCTCCATCCCAGCACTGGTTTAGCAGCTCAGATCCCCTTGTTCTCTCTTAAGTGGGGTACACACTAGTAGAAAATCTGCCGAAAATTCCTGTCCGAGGTAAAATCGTACGATTTTCGGCTAGTGTGTACACAACTTTCAGCAGCCGATGCCGACATTTTCAACAAAAAAAACAAAACGGAGGGACAAACATCAACATTTTTTTTTCGTCCCCAGCACAACCAATTTTCTTTAACCACTTGCCTACAGTGCACTTTCACCCCCTTCCTGCCCAGACCGATTTTCAGCTTTCAGCGCTCTCACACTTTGACTGAGAATTACTCAGTCATGCAACACTGTACCCATACAAAAATTGTGTCCTTTTTTTCACACAAATAGAGCTTTCTTTTGATGGTATTTGATCAATACTGGGTTTTTTATTTTTTGTGCTATAAATAAAAAAAGACTGAAAATATCGTGAAAAAACGCATTTTTCTTTGTTTCTGACATAAAATTTTGCAAATTAGTTATTTTTCTTCACAAATTTTGGCCAAAATGTATACTGCTACTTATCTTTGGTAAAAAAAACCCCAAATAAGTGTATATTATTTGGTCTTTGTGAAAGTTATAGAGTCCACAAGCTATGGTGCGAATCATTGAAAATTGATCACACTTGATTACACCTGATGTACTGAAGGCCTATCTCATTTCTTGAGACACTAAAAGGTCAGGAAAGTACAAATACCCCCCAAATGACCCCTTTTTGGAAAGTAGACATTCCAATGTATTTAATAAGGGGCATGATGAGTTTTTTGAAGTTGTAATTTTTTCCCACAATGCTTTGCAAAATGAAGATTTATTTTTTTTTATTTTTTATTTTTTACAAATTGCCGTATTAACAGGTTATTTCTCTCACACAGCACATGTATACTTGCAACTACACCCCAAAACACATTCTACTACTCCTCCTGAGTATGGCGATACCACATGTGTGAGACTTTTTCACAGCCTGGCCACATACAGAGGCCTAACATCCAAGAAGCAGCGTCCGGCATTCTAGGAGCACAAATTACACATATAATTTCCTGACAACCTAATCGCACTTTTGAAGGCCCTGGAGCACCAGGACAATGGAAACCCCCATAAAATGACCCCATTTTGGAAAGCAAACAGCCCAACGTATAATTTTTGAGGCATAATGAGTCTGATGATGTCATTTTTTTCCACAAGTTTTTGGAAAATGTGGAAAGAAAATGAAAACACATTTTTTTTACACAAAGCTGTCCATTTATGCAATATTTCTAACACATCGCATGTACATAGCAAAACTTGCACCCCAAAATACATTCTGCTATTCCTCCTGAGTATGGCGATACCACATGTGTAACACTTTTTCACAGTCTGGCCACATACATAGGCCTCACATCCAAGTAGCGCTTTACACAAAGTTGTCCATTTATCCACTTTAAAGGCCCGTACACACGTACCGATCGTCGGCATACAAACGTCGGTGGACGAAGGATCTGCCGATTGTACGCGTGTTAGTATGGTGCCTCCGACAGATGTCTGCGCACAATCCGCGGACAAAAGTCTTTCTTGCAAACATGAAAATTTTTGTATGCCGACACCAGAACGGACGATTGTTCGCCTGTCAGTACACAATTCGGCCGACAGACCGCAGATTTGCAAGACTGGGCATGCTCAGAAAATAGAAAACACAGGGAAAGTTAACCATTACATGACATCACTTCTGCAGTCGGCGGACAAAATTCTTGTGCTGTCCTTGTGCTGTCTTTGCACTTTTCAGCAGACACCGACATCCCGGGGAGAAAAGAGGAACATTTGTATGCCGACCATCGGTACGTGTGTACGGGGCTTTAGACTGGGCCTATTTTTGACACTTGGTGTTTACAAGCTAAAATCATTTTTTTTTGCTAGAAAACTACTTTGAACCCCCAAACATTATATATTTTTTTTTAGCAGAGACCCTAGAGAATAAAATGGAGATAGTTGCAATATTTTTTATCACACCATATTTGCGCAGCAGTCTTCCAAATGCGATTTTTTTGAAAAAAATTCACTTTTTTGAACTAAAAAATAAGAAAACAGTAAATTTAGCCCAATTTTTTTTTAGCCCAATGTTACACCGAGTAATTTGATACCCAACATGTCATGCTTCAAAATTGCGCATGCTCACAGAATGGCGCCAAACATTGGTACTTAAAAATCCCCATAGGCAACATTTTAAAAATTTCTGCAGGTTACTAGCTTAGAGTTACAGAGGAGGTCTAGGGCTCAAATTATTGCACTCGCTCTAACGATCCCGGCGATACCTCACATGTATGGTTTGAACACCGTTTACATATGTGGGCGGGACTTGCGTATGCGTTTGCTTCTGCGCGCGAGCTAACGGGGACAGGGCGCTTTAATTTTTTTTTTTTTCCTATTTATTTTATTTATTATTTTTTTATTTTTACACAGTTTAAAAAAAAAAAAATGTTTTGATCATTTTTATTCCTATTACAAGGAATATAAACATCCCTTGTAATAGAAATAGGCATGACAGGTCCTCTTTATTGTGAGATCTGGGGTCAAAAAGACCTCACACCTCACAACTACACTAAAAAAGAAAAAAAAAAAAAAATTGTTGAAAGAGGAAAAAAAAAAAGCAAAAAAAAAAAGCGGCCCTTTAAACCGGTTGCTAGGCAACGTCTTTTGACGTAGCTCCGGTCTTCCAAGACCATAGAGTTGAATGAGGGCCATCTTGCCCTCACTCGACTTCCTGTCTCTGAGGATCCGGGACCGGATAGTTTTCCCCGCTGCCGGCGGGTCCGGTAAGCTGGGAAAACGTCTGGGACGCGGCAGGAGGGGGGGGGGGCACCTATTCCCCTGCACCGTAAGGGTAATTCCGCGGCGAATCCGCCACTGGGACCACCCTTATCTGAAAGCCGACCGCCCGCCGTTTCAAAAAAATACCAGGGTTATGGGGGCTATCTGCTGCCATAACTCCAGTATTTAGCTTTTAATGGCCGACGCATATAGTCGTTAGGCGGTCAGTAAGTGATTGCATGTATATGACAAACAGGTGACGATGACTGATGGGGTGACAGGTGACGATGACTGATGGGGTGACAGGTGACGATGACTGATGGGGTGACAGGTGACGATGACTGACGGGGTGACAGGTGACGATGACTGATGGGGTGACAGGTGACGATGATTGATGAGGTGACAGGTGATGATGATTGATGGGGTGACAGGTGACGATGATTGATGGGGTGACAGGTGACGATGATTGATGGGGTGACAGATGACAATCACTGACAGGGTGACATGTGACGATGATTGATGGGGTGACAGATGACAATCACTGACAGGGTGACATGTGACGATGATTGATGGGGTGACAAGTGACGATCACTGATGGGGTGTCAAGTGACGATGACTGATGGGGTGACAGGTGACGATGACTGATGGGGTGACAGTGATTGATGGGGTGACAGGTGACGGGTGATGGTCACTGATGGGTGACAGGTGACGGGCGATGGTGCACGGCGGTACTGATGGCAGTCTCTGGTGACCGGTGAACTTTAGGCTACGTTCACATGTGAGCGTAGCGATCGCAGGCAGAATCACTGCGATTCTGCCCGTGATCCAGAAATCATTGCAAATGGCGGGACGCCTGTGCGTTGCCCGTGATTTGCAATAGCACCCCAAACGCTGTGCGATGTTGCTGCGATTTCCGCCTGCCGAATCGCGGTAACATCGCGCAAACAACGCATGACGCTCCAAAGAAACTCTTGTACCTTTTTTGGGGCGTCATGCGATGTTTGCGCGATGTTACCGCGATTCGGCAGGCGGAAATGGCGGCAACATCGCACAGCGTTTGGGGTGCTATTGCAAATCAGGGGCAGCGCACAGGCGTCCCGCGATTTGCAATGATTTCCGGATCGCGGGCAGAATCGCAGTGATTCTGCCTGCGATCACTGCGCTCACATGTGAACGTTATGGGTGTCAATTTCTGGGCACTGATGAGGTGACTGTTGGGTGACAGGTGACATTGGGGGGGGCTGAGGACTGTGTGGGGAACTTTATTAGTGTGATTTTTACTTTGTGACAGGTGTACAGAGCAGTAACTCACTATTTCTAGCTCTGCTCTCCTCACACTGGAAACTGTATGAGGGGAGCAGAGCTAGTAACACTGAGTTACTGCTCTTTGTTTACATTTTGTGATCGGCTGTGAATGGATTCACAGCCGATCACATAGTAAACAGTCACTGTCAGTGACTGTTTACTACCGCCGGTGACAGCTGTGTTCCTACGGAACACAGTGCCACCGACATGACCGCGCTGCGCGCTCCCGATCGCGCATGCGCGGTCATCTTGTGGGCGCCTTCATTGTGATCGGCTGTGTCATTGGAACACAGCCGATCACGTGGGAAACAGCCACGCCCATTGGCTGTTTCCCCCCTGCCGGTGACGGGGGGTGTCCCGGGGACACCCCGACACCGGCAGTGCACGGCGGCGCGCACGCGATCGCGCGCCTGCCCTGCTTAAAGTGCCGCCGTCATATGACGGCGGCCCAGGATAATGGTCGCACCGCTCCGCCGTCATATGACGGCGGGTGGGCGGCAAGCGGTTAATGTGTATGCAATACATCCGTGAAAAATCGGATAGGAAAGACCACGCATGATCTGAAGTTGCTGACGACCTGGAAGTCTAGGAACAAACGTCCCAAAAAAAAAAAAAAAAATTGGACGAGAAATTTTGTGAACATTATGCACTGTCAACTAAAAACGGTTATGACCGCTGAGCATGAGAGAGAAAAATCGGAGGATATTTTGTCCGATTTTTTTCAAGTGTGTATGAGCCTTTACCGGCAATAATTCAGCAGCTCAGCTCTGCTCAACTTGCTGCTTGCTCCCAGCAGCAGCAGCAGCACCCATTTTTTTTCACTCCCAGGATTACTGACTCAGCAGCTCAGCTTAGCCCTACCAGCATACACTTAGCAGCCCCGCTCCTCCCTCCCTGCAGTGACTCAGCAGCTCAGATCTGCCTGCTCTCCCTTTTGCAACATTGATTAAGCAGCTCAGGTATCCCCCTTTTGGCATTTACTCAGAAGCTCACATCACCCCACTCCCTCTTCTAGCATTGGCTCTCAGTAGCACCCCATCCCAACAGTGACTCAGCAGTTCAGCTCCCCTGCTCCCCTCTCAGCAGTTGCTATGTTCCCCTGCTCCCCCTTCTAGCATTGATTCAGCTCCCTCTGTTCCCCCTCAATGAAGTGGCTCAGCTCCCCCTGCTCTCCATGCTAAGTAGTATCAGCTCACCTTGCAGCTCTCCCAGCATTAACTCAGTAGCCCTCCTCCCCCTCATTAGTGACCCGTCAACTGCGCTCACCCTGTTCCCTCTCGCAGCATAAGCTCAGCAGCTCAGCTCCTCCTGTTCCCCACTTTCAGACAGGTCCATCACTATGATGGTCTGCCATACTGGCCAATGGAAATGCCCGGGAGATGTCGACAATACCTGGAAATATTGGAACTTTGCCTGATCAGAACCATTTGATTGCAAGGATTTTCAGTCAAACATTACAATGAAGATCCAGTATGTGCTTGCTGACAATGTACTAGTCTATTTTCCTCTTGGATACCTTGTATATGTTAAAGAATGGAAATGAGCCCATCTGATATAGCGGGAGTCATGTGGACAACACATGCCTGGCCAAATGATGGTTTAGGAAAGATTTAGATTATTTCTATTGGAGGGTTGCATAGCGTGCAATTAATGTATGTATGTTTATCTCAGCAGGCGGTGGTCTAATCTAGCCTCAATGTGTTTATATTCATCAGATAGATGAGGAGTGAGATACGGTAAATTAAATATTAAGGGGTAAGGCTTCATTCACACGGACACAAAATACCCTCCTGCGGGTTCTTGTGGCTGGAAATTCAGGTGTTACGATCAACGGCTTAGCCTGTATAAAGAAGATGTGTCTCTCCACCATTGTAGGCTTGCACCGGCAGGTATCCACACAACCAGCAGATACCTGTGGTTAGGGACAGATGGCCGAATCCATGACACAATCTGTCTGCGTCCAGTGGTAGATATCTGTGCCTAACCGCAGGTAGCTGCTGGATGATACTTGCAGGTACAAGCTAACAGTGGCAGAGGTACAGCTCAGTTATACAGGCTGAGCCGCTGCCGCTGAACGGAAAACACCTGGGATTGTGGCCGTAAATATCCAGAGGAGGACATTTTTATCCCATGTGAGGCCTGAGTCCACATTTTGGACTGTGTTTAACATTAAACATTAAACTATTTATTATAGAGTACAGGAGAAATATGTATTTAGAGTACAGAGAGAAAGGGTCAGGTGTATATAAAGTACAGTGTAGGGGTCATGTGTATTTAAAGTACTAAATGCAGGGGTAAGATGCATATAATGTGCAGAGTGCAAGGGTCAGATGTATTTAATGTACAGTATGCAGGGGTCAGGGTTCATGTGTATTTATTGTACTAAATGCAGGGGTAAGGTGCACATAATGTGCAGAGTGCAGTACTCAAGTGTCTTTAATGTACATAATGCAGGGGTAAGGTGCACATAATGTGCAGAGTGCAAGGGTCATGGGTATTTATTGAACAGAATGCATCATGCCATACCATCAGGGAGGCGTGTGATTGACCCCAGATTTATTCTGTAGTGTGATAATGACCCCAAACATACAGCCAATGTCATTTAGAACTATCTTCAGTATAAAAAGACCAAGGAGTCCTGAAAGTGATGGTTCGGCCCCCCCAAAGCCCTGATCTCAGCATCATGGAGTCTGTCTGGGGTTGCATGAGGAGGTAGAAGGATTTGAAGCAGCAGACATCCACAGAAGATCAGTGATTAGTTTGAAAATAAACTATTAACACTTCTATTTCTGAAAGTATTCTTCATTTACAGCATGTTTTCACACCTACCTAAAACTGTTGCACAGTAGTGTATGTAATGTGCAGAGTGCAGGGGTCAGGTGTACATAGTGTGCAGAGTGCAGGTTTTAGGTGTATATCATGTACAGAGTGCAGGGGTCAGGTGTATGAAATGTGCAGAGTGCAGGGGTCAGGTGCACATAATGAGCATTGGTCAGGTGTATGCAGCATGCAGTGGTCAGGTGTACAGAATGAGCAGAGTGCAGGTGTCAGGTGTATGCAGAGGTCAGATGTACTTACTGTTCGTAAGATGTACGTAATGTGCAGAATGCAGGGTCAGGTGTACATAATGAGCAGAGGGCAGGGGTCAGGTCTACATAATGGGCAGAGGGCAGGGGTCAGGTGTATGCAAAGTGCAGTGGTCAGGTGTAAATAATAAGGAGAGTGAGGGTGTCAGATGTATGCAGAGTGCAGGGTTCAGATGTTCATAAGGAGCAAAGTGCAGGAGTCAAGTCTATGCAGAGTGCAAGGGTCAGATGTACATAATGCGCAGAGTGCAGGTGTCAGCAGGTGTCAGGTGTATGCAGAGTGCAGGGTTCAGGTGTACATAATGTGCAGAATGCAGGGGTCAGGTGTATGCATAGTGCAGGGGTCAGATGTACATAACAAACAGAGTGCAGGGGTCAGGTGTATGCAGAGTGCAGGGGTCAGATGTACATAATGAGCAGAGTGCAGGTGTCAGGTGTATGCATAGTGTATGGGTCAGATGTACATAATGTGCAGAGTGCAGGGCTCAGGTGTGTGCAGAGTGCAGGGTTCAGGTGTACATAATATGAAAAGTGCAGGGGTCAGGTGTATGCAGAGTGCAGGGGTCAGATGTACATATTGAGCAGAGTGCAGGGCTCAGATGTATGCAGAGTACAGGGTTCAGATGTGCATAATGTGCAGAGTGCAGGGGCAAGGTGTATGCAGAGTGCAGGGATCAGATGTGCATAATGTGCAGAGTGCAGGGCTCAGGTGTATGCGGAGTGCAGGGGTCAAATATACATAATTTGTAGAGTGCAGTTGTCAGAAATACTGTATATACAGACCACCACCTATCTTACCAGCACCCCCTTATGCATAGCACAGCAGGACCACCTATGCATACACACCGTAAACACACATATACATACATTTACACTGCATACACAATGCACACAAATTATATTGCGAGACTAACATAGCCATGTATGCCGTGCCATTGGGATTTTGGTTGCGCTTAGGCTTTCCAACCACTTAAACAGATATCTGCAGCTTGAAATGCGTTTATAAAGTCTTTTCCGCTGCTCAAAGCGGAGATCTGTCAAACAATGTACAAGTCACAGAGCATGTCACCCCCCCCTGGGAACAGCCTACGTTATCCAATTCACTCTGTAACCAGATCTACAGCTGAACAATGTGTGCCGCACACTCTGACATAACATGTAATGTTATAGCCACCCAGGGCATGCAAGAGGTTAACCAGAGTCCAGATTTTCATTCTGCTTAAACTTAATTCTTTTCATAACCGCTGTGAGTGAAACAGACAGAGCAAAACGTCAAGCTCCAACTGCCGTCTAAAGAACCAATCACAAATGAGCTCCCCTATCTACAAACACACAAAATGTTGCTAACTTTCAAAATGTAGGAGTTTTTGTTTTAATGTGTTTCCATAATCAAAACTTTTTTTTTTTCCTGCAAATAGTGTAAAAGGATTAAAAACCATGTTGGGTTTTTAGGGTGCATTCCCTTGGCTGTAAATTTTTTTTTTTTTTTTAAAGAATAATATTTTATTCATTTTCAAACAAGTAAATACAGACAGGACTGTAACGAATCAACCGACACCTCCGTTGACGGATGCTCCTAGTACTTCCCGAGGGCTCCAAGCACTCCACCAGACACTATAACAACCTCAGACTCCACGAACCGCCACAGCTTGGTTGGGGTCTCGCCGTCCCCTACCCACCCTGGACCTACGACAAGGCTCCAGGTTCCCGTGGGTGAACCGCTCTTTCCCCAGAGAGGGAAGCAGGAACAAGCATTTACAAGAGCTTAGTGATTATCCAAGGGAGTATGAAGAGCATAGCAATCCCTTGTAACATATTCCCCCCCAAACATGAGTCGAGACTTCATGAAGGGGTAAAAACAGACTGTTTATTCAAACACAAGCACAAAGAGATATATACTGTGGGACAATCCCCCCCCTTTCGCAGCCAATCCACATACGCATATACATCCCATAATTAGTTTATCTTGAGGCAGACAGACACAATAGAACAATGGAATACAGGCACTTACCAATAACAAACCCCACCCCATCTCACTATCAAGGGTCTACAACAGTCTAAGTCTCCCAGTGTAAGTTGGGATAAAATCTTCATATTTCTTAATGAAGATATTGCCGACAAATATTACTATCCCATCTGAAACAATTCAAACCATTAATTATCCGTCTTTCACTCCCAGTGACGGTGAATGCCATCATAAGGACATCCTCATGAAGATGAGTCCAGGGAAAAATAAGAAGATTACAATAGGTAATATAAGAATCCAGTCAAAACAGTGTAACAATATATGCTAAGTTATAATATAACAATACATACAAAGTTAAGCAGGGCATTAACTTCAGCGCAGGATGTGGAAACCTTACAAAAAAGACCTAAAAAAATAATGAGGTGGGCAGCTACATGGCAAATGAACATACAATAGAAAATGAGTCGGCGCAAATGGGAAAAAAATCTCAACATGGGCTAAAAACTGAACTAGGCTAGTTCAGTTTTTAGCCCATGTTGAGATTTGTTTCCCATTTGCGCCGACTCCTTTTCTATTGTATGTTCTTAATGGTATTTTAGTGAAAAGTACTAGAGCCGGCTGCAGGTGGGATAGGATTTGATCCTAATCTCACAAATTTGATCCATTTTATACCAGCTGTAACTCATTAGAGGGAATCCTCCCACTTGGATATCTACGTGACAGCACACATATCACCCCCCATTTTATTCTACATGGCAAATGAGGTTTAATGTTGAAAAATGTAACATAATGCTTTTGGGTGCTAAAAATACGAGCGCAAGTTACTCGTCGCTAGGAGGAGAACCTTTGCGGGAATCTAGGATGGAAAAGGACCTGGGGGTTCTAGTAGATGACTTGCTCAGCTATGGCATGCAATGCCAAGCTGTTGCAAGCAAAGCCAACAGAATATTAGCATGCATCAAAAAGGGGATTCACTCCAGAGATAAAACGATAATTCTCCCACTCGACAAGACTCTGGTCCGGCCGCGTCTTGAGTATGCCGTCTAGTTCTGGGCACCGGTCCTCAGAAAGGATGTGCTTGAACTGGAGAGAGTCCAGAGAAGGGCAACAAAGCTCCTAAAGGGACTGGAGGATCTTGGCTATGAGGAAAGACTACAATCATTGAACTTATTCTCTCTGGAGAGGAGACGCTTGAGAGTGGATATGATATCAATGTACAAATACCATACTGGTGACCCTAACATAGGGAACAAACTTTTTTGTGAAAGGGAATATAAAAAGACACGCGGCCCTTCACTGACATTGGAATAGAAGCGGTTTAACCTCAAACTGCGTAGAGGGTTCTTTACTGTCAGAGTGGTAAGGATGTGGAATTCTCTTCCACAAGCAGTGGTATCAGCAGTGAGGGTCGATAGGAAAAAAAAAACTATTAGATGGGCACCTTAACAATCACAACATACAGGGATATACAATGTAATATTGACATAAACACATATACACACACTCACACACCACAGGTTGAACTAGATGGACTGGTATCTTTTTTCAACCTTTCCAACTATGTAACTAATAGAAAAACGGGAAACATATTATATCTATCCAGTCTTCTTCATAATGGAAGGTCATAAACCAAGTAGGATGGTAGATGTGTGTCTCGGAGGTCTAAGCAAGGGTTTTAGTTAGTAGGCATCAGCCGGCATGGATTGTATATGAGAAAAGAAAGTTCTCCCGGAAAAAAAATAAAACGGGAGAAACAAAAGGAAATGCTACTTCAAGGCAGAGAGTCGATAAACCTTCAACACCCCCCGGAAGACAATGGCCTGCAAATGAAATAAGCACTAGTCCTCAAGAGGCTAAGGAAGAGAAAGGGAAATAAAAGAGAGAGGAAAAGGAAAAGTAGAGGAAGTTGGGAGAAAACAAGAAAAAGGTTGAGTGCAGGCAAGGGGACCACCAACACAGTCTGAAACTTAAAAGGTCCAGAATCAAGAGAAGACGGTATGAAAATGGGGAGAGTCCATAAAGAAAATTCAGATAGACCACGTGCAGAGATGTATAGTAACTAAGTAGAACTACTTCACTACTGTACTTAAGTACCGAAAGGCGGTATCTGTACTTTCCTAGAGTAGAATTTTTTTCTCCTACTTCCACTTTTGCTTCACTACATTTTTTCGATGATTTCAATACTTCTACTCCGATATTTTTTTTTTTTTGTGCTGCATAGTTACCCGTTACAATAATAAAAATTACCACTGCCAGAACAGTAGATGGCAGGTTTCATGAAGCTCAAAATGTGTATTATCAGCGCATACGAAAATAAAAGCTACTGTATGTATAAATAAAAGCTGCATTTGAAATAATAAAAAACAATATGATGTTCAAACTTTTGACTTCTTTCTTTAACCACTTGCCATCTGAGTACCGTAGTACTACTGCGGCAAAGTGGCTCGTTATCGTCTGACGACGTAGACTGATTTCAGTCACAGCGGGAGTCGGGCCAGGGGAGGAGCAGCGGCGATCGCCGCCGCTCTTCCCCGATCGTCGGGGATCTAGTGTGGAGATCCGCCTGCTTATGTAAACACAAGCGGGCGGATCTCCCAAGTGACAGGCAGGGTCAGATTGCAGGGTTCAGCACAGCTGAACCCTGGATCTGTCCTTGTGTCACTCAGTCACCTCCCCCCACACACGTTAGTAAGCACCAGGCATACATTAACCCCTCCCTCTCCAATAAAATTAACCCCTTCCCTGCCAGTGTCATTTTTACAGTAACAGTGCATATATATAGCACTGATTACTGCAGTAATGTCACTGGTACCCCCAAAAGTGTAAAAAATGTCAGTCAAGGGTCCGATCTGTCTGCCGCAATGTCGCAGTCCCGCAAAAAAAAAAAATCGCAGATCGCCGCCATTACTCGTTAAAAAAAAAACACCAAAAATGACAGAAATCTTTCCCTTAGTTAGTAAACGCAATAACTTTTGCGCAAACCAATCAAAATACGCTTATTGTGATTTTTTTTACCAAACATAAGTAGCAGAAAACAAATTGGCCAAAAATTTAAAAAAAAATATGATTTTTACATTTCTTTGGGGGGGAATTTCATATTAAAAAAATGTGAAAAATATTGTTGTTTTTTCAAAATGTACGCTCTTTTTTTGTTTATAGCGCAAAAAGTAAAAATCGCACAGGTGATCAAATTCCACCAAAAGAAAGCTCTGTTTGTGGGAAAAAAAGGACGTAAATTTCGTTTGTGTATGGCTTCGCACGACCGCGCAATTGTCTGTTAAAGTTGCACAGCGCCGAATCGCAAAAAGTGGCCTGGACGTAAGACAGCAAAATGCTCTAGTGGTAAAGTGGTTAATAACTACATAACACAGTACTGGCACTTTTACTTTCAGTACTTGAGTAGCAAAATTTTTGAAAAAACTACTTGCAATACTTAAGTACAAAAAATGTTGAATACTTTAGTACTTCTACTCAAGTCACTTTTTGATCGAGCACTTCCACTTCTACTCAAGTCACTTTTTGATCAAGCACTTGTACTTTTACTCAAGTATGGGTTTCGAGTACTTTATACAACTCTGACCATGTGGCCATATATTGTAAGCCGAGTATTTATCATGATATTGTGCTACCTCCAAACATTGAATGTGAGTAAGTTCAGCCATCCATTCTGCTGTTGTAGCGTAAAAATGTTACTAATCCTATTATAGATCAAAGTTCCTGCATAATTATCAGTAAATACTTGCGTAAAATTCTTTTATCCTTACCTGTATCTGGCAAACGTGTATACAGTATGTCCTCAGATGCAGATCTTTGGGTTTTGTGTTACAGATCTGAACACAGTGCATGTTTAAGCAACTATGTGAATATCTCTATTAAAAACAATGCATCTTCCTTAGTGGAGCTCAGGAACAATGGAAAAACTGCCGTACCTAAATTTCAGACTCTGTCAGTTTATTTTTTTTTTGTTAATGTCTTTTCCTTGGAAATGTGAGTAAATCTCTACAATCTCCAAGACCAGTAATGGTGAACCTTGGCACCCCAGATGTTTTGGAACTACATTTCCCATGATGCCCAACTACACTGCAGAGTTCATGAGCATCATGGAAAATGTAGTTCCAAAACATCTGGGGTGCCAAGGTTCACCATCTACAGTTGTCTGCGGAACAAGTGCCTCCCATTGGGAGATTTCCCTCACCTCCTGTTCTAAGGACAACTGTAACATTTTTGATTTTCCATCATTTTCTTTTTTGGTGACAATGGCCAACAGGACATAGAGGTTTGATCTCCCCCTTGGGGTCACAGATGTCAAGAAAGACTTGATAGTGGTTCTAACCCAGGGTTTCTCAACTAGGGTTCCATGAAACCTTAGGGTTCCTTCAGAGGTTGCTAGGGGTTCCTTGAGAAATGAGCAATTTCTGTCTCTCAGATAAGTTCCCACTGACTCCATTGATCTTTTTAACTATTAGGGGGTAATTCTTCCTAAAGAAGTGTAAGAAGCATTCTTCCCACTGACCATCCCACTAATGTATCATAAGTTGTAGATAAAGTAATTTTTAGCAGGGAAAGTTATTTCAGGGGTTCCTCTGTGTTGAAACGAATAAGAAAGGCTGTTTTAACCCTTCCCCCTACGCAAAATAATAATAAAAAAAAGAAATAAGGCTTTACATACACGTTAATTCTTCCCGAAAAGCCAGAGATGTATAGTAACTAAGTAGAACTACTTCACAACTGTACTTAATACCGAAAGGCGGTATCTGTACTTTCCTAGAGTAGAATTTTATTCTCCTACTTCCACTTTTACTTCACTACATTTTTTCGATGATTTCAATACTTCTACTCCGATATTTTTTTTTTGTGCTGCATAGTTACTCGTTACTATTATAAAAATTACCACTGCCAGAACAGTAGATGGCAGCTTTCATGAAGCTCAAAACATGTGTATTATCAGCGCATACCAAAATAAAAGCTACTGTATGTATAAATAAAAGCTGCATTTGAAATAATAAAAAACAATATGGTGTTCAAACTTTTGACTTTCTTTAATAACTACATAACACAGTACTTGTACTTTTACTTTCAGTACTTGAGTAGCAAATTTTTTTTAAAACTACTGGTACTTTTACTTTCAGTACTTGAGTAGCAACATTTTTTAAAAAAACTACTTGCAATACTTAAGAACAAAAAATGTTGAATACTTTAGTACTTCTACTCAAGTCACTTTTTGATAGAGCACTTCCACTTCTACTCAAGTCACTTTTTGATCGAGCACTTGTACTTTTACTCAAGTATGGGTTTCGAGTGCTTTATACAACTCTGCCAAAAGCTTTGGGACAGAACTGTTGAACTCTTGAGGAGTTCTCTTCTTGTTAGACTTGAAGAATCTACTCCCCAGGACCTAGAGTACGGCTATGGCATGGTAGAGAGCTGGTGGAGTCACCTGTTCAGGAGTATACTGTAAATGAATGAGTTTTTTTTAGAAAGATTTTGGTCGCTGTTAGGGTGAAAAGGAAAATCCAGCTTATGTTTTGATAACCATAGCCAACAGGAGAAATAGAGAGGTTGAATCTTCCCCGCTTGAAGAAGGAGCCCGAGTGCGCATGCTCCGAAACGCGTTGCGTCATTTCCGGTCGTCTGCGCTCCATCGAAACCAGCTCCTCGGACTAGCTTCCCACGACGTCACTTCCGGGCCGGTGGACGGCCGGATCGTGCGGCGGGAGGTGTTGCGATATGGACTGGCTTTTACCTCTGTGTAAGTGATTATGTGATTGTATGCAATAAAACTTTTCGGCTTAATACAGTGGCGCCTGTTCTTCCTCTCGAATCTTCCCTGGGAGGTCATGGATAGCAGGAAAACTAGACATTGGTTCTAACTCCTCTGCACAAAAAATAAAAAAATTATGGCTATATATAATTCTTATTTATTTCTAAAAGACTGTATCAGGTCTATCAAAGTCTTGAGGAGCGCCCTCTCTTACATTTGACCAGCTCACTAGTATGACATGGCCATACTTAGAGTATGGCCATATCATACTAGTGAGCTGTTGGGGTCATCTTTTCAGAGGCATCTTGTAAATAAACAAGGATTTTTAGGTAGGTTTTGACGGCTGGTTAAGTGAAAAGGAAAAGCCAGCTTATGTTCTCCACAACAATCTAGAGGAGAACATGTGGCTCAGGCTGTTTAAGCTGTAATTACTCCCATATGGGAGGCCCGTGATAAAACATAATTCACATGCCTCGCACACGCCTATAATCCTGCAGATTGTAACCTTATCTCAATTGGATTGAAGGTCAGGTTTTGCCGTGCTGAAGAGAACGCTCTTGGGTTTGTGCGGTGCTCTGCTACTTTTAATTCAGGCTCGTGGTTTGCAGCTGGCAAATAATATTTTCCAAAGCGTTCTTAACGTGACACAAGGGCTTTGTTCAACGGCTGCTTTGAAGAGGAGTTTCAAAATTCTGTTCGAGATGTACATTAAAAAAAAAAGAATTCAGAAAATGTTAAGTAATGTTAGACCCTATTTTTATAATGAACACATTCATTTCCACCACCAGGCCAATTCACACACTACAGAGGAACTAATTCCTATCAATTAAACTTTAGGCCTCGTTCACACGGGCATACTGCAGCATACCCCATGGCAGGGCTGTGTTTGCCTGTACAGGGATGCACAGGTCAGGTGTTCCATTCATCTCGGTGCAGGCAGTCTCATTCACGTCAATTGGGATGCAGTGGCTGTGTCTGTGCATCTGCATTTGGGGTCATGCACCCAGTGCTGAATTTTGGCCTAGGCCAACAAGGCCCAGGCCTAGGGCGGCACTTTGCAGGGGGGCAGCAAAGAAACTGCCCCCCCTCCACCTGAGTCTCTTTTGGCCACTGGTTCCTAGAGCCACCTCTCTCATTCCCCCCTCTCTCTCACCGCCCCTCTCTCTCACTCTCATCCCCCCTCTCTCTCACCCCCCCTCTCTCTCTCACCCTCCTCTCTCACCCCTCCTTTCTCTCTCACCCCTCTTCTCTCTCACCCCTCCTCTCTCATCCCCCCTCTCGCTCTCTCTCATCCCCCTCTATCTGTCTCTCTCTCTCTCTGTCTCTCTCTCTCTCATCCCCCCTTTCTTGCTCTCTCATCCCCCCTCTCTCTCATGGCACCTCTCTCTCTCACCCCCCTCTCTCTCTCACCCCTCCTCTCTCACCCCTCCTCTCTCTCACCCCTCTTCTCTCTCTCTCACCCCTCCTCTCTCATCCCCCCTCTCGCTCTCTCTCATCCCCCTCTATCTGTCTCTCTCTCTCTGTCTCTCTCTCTCTCATCCCTCCTTTCTTGCTCTCTCATCCCCCCTCTCTCTCAACCCCCCCCTCTCTATCTCATCCCCCTCTCACCCACCCCCTCTCACGTGAGATCTCAGGGGTTCATGCTGGGACTTGTAGTCCTTCAATTTTGGAGGGAGTCACATCCATTAAAAAAGAAGGAGTGGGGCAAAGTTACATAGGTGGGGAGGGAGGAGGGCGCCCAATTTTAGTCTTGCCTAGGGCAGCACAAAACCAAAATACACCACTGCATGCACCCACATAGCTGTCAATTAGGGAGCAGTGGCTATGTCCATGCAGCCACTGCATCCCAATAGACATAAATGGGACTGCCTGAACAGGGATGTATAGTACACCTGTGCATCCCCGACCGGTATAACACAGGTGTACACTGTACTACACCCATGTGAATGAGGCCTAACAGTTGTCCTTATAAAAAAATATAAAATAAAAAAATACTATAAAGTCCAGCATTGTCTTGTTTGTAGGCAAAATTCTCCCTACACTCCTCCTGTCCAGCGCTGCAAGAACCAAGGTCCACAGCGTGTTAACGAATATATCAGAAACCCCAGAAAATTGGCAGAGACCCTGCAAAGGCGTGAAATCTTGCGAACTGCCTCTTGGGATTGTGATGTAGACATCCCAGGAGGCACTTCACAGGTGTAGCTGGGTGTGCTGCTGACTGCATGTGTCACTCTCCTTTCACTTTCCTCTCCCCCCCCCCTGGACTCCCCCTTGATCTCTTCTGTACAAGGAGTGGTGAGAGGAACTATCAAGCTTAACCTCTGGTTGCCCACTGTTATTGATTACTGAGACTGCCATATTTAACAGCCCATAAGCCATCCTTTGTGTACACTCTTAAAGTGACAGCTTCATGTGCACCGCCGACAGAAGGGCCCCAATGAAACTGGCCAACATTGACAATTAGGCACTATCCCTTTGCCGGTAACACATACACGCACCCGCTATTGGGGCTGTATGTAAAGTGTGCATGCAGGGACACTTTTTGGGTAGCTAATGCTGAGTTAGTACAGTAAGGATTCTTTCTACCATTTATACTTTCATGGTTGATGCTGTTCTTACTGATGTTGTGTGGAATACTGTAATGGGGCTTAGCCTAACAGGTCTAGATTGAGAAGATGAACCTAAAGTAGCATTCTTGCCTAACACTAACTAGCCTTAAAATGTCTCCTACCCCTTCCTGCTACAGTACCTATGCTGTCTAACCTATGTAAAAAAAAATGTGTATACTTAATTTTTTTTCAGCTCGCTCCAGTCTGGTCATGTGATCCAGCTCCCCTGTGTCAGTCAGCGGTGGCTGCAGGGGAGAGGAGGATGCCCTGACAATGACTGGGCATAGGAGCTTATGGGTGATGTCACCACTTCTGGGAGTATCGTCTATGTACAATTTTGTGTACTGAAGCTTGCTGCTGTTTCACAGGCATGCCCAATTTTACTTGACTTGACATGTTTGGAAGCTGTTTACTTGGCGCAACCTCTTTTTTCATATTTTCAAAAAATTGGGTATTATATTGTGTTTGTGTGCACTAAAACAATTTTTTTGGTGTATTTTTTACTGAAAGTTTGAGCTTGATAAACCTGATTTTGATAAAATGAATATAAACCTAAACGCTAATATTGTGTGACCTAAAAACTTGGAACCACCACCATTTTAATCTCTGCTTTCAGAAAATATATACTCTTTTGGGGTTTTAACTAATTCTAAGGCCTAAAATTTATTTTTTAACCCGTTGCCGACTGCGCACAGTATATTTACTGCGGCAGTCAGCCCCGGCCAGGCAGAATGGTGTAGATCTACGTCACTCGCCTGTCACTGGGATTTGAGCCAATAGCGGGCGAGTGCTTGCTTTGGCTCGTTCAGGGAGGAGTGTGGGCGTGTGACTGGCGGACCCGATGTCCGCTGGTCACACTACGATCGCCGGTACAGCGGGAGAAAGGCAGAGCGGCTTATGTAAACAAGCCGCCTGTCATTCTCCCCTGTGTAAAAATGGAGATCAGACGGTTCTACTATGTAGAACCGTTGATCTCTGTTTTTACACTAGTAGACCTGTCCCACTACAGTTAGAATCACGCCCCTAGGACACACTTAACCCCTCCCTGTCCAATACAGTTAACCCCTTCCCTGCCAGTGTCATTTTTGCAGTAACAGTGCAAATGTATAGCACTGATTACTGCAGTAATGTCACTGGTACCCCCAAAAGTGTCAAAAATGTCAGTCAAGGGTCCGATCTGTCCGCCGCAATGTCGCAGTACCGCAAAAAAAAAAAAACGCAGATCTCCGCCATTACTCGTTAAAAAAAAACCACCAAAAATGACAAAAATCTTTCCCTTTGTTAGTAAACGCGATAACTTTTGCGCAAACCAATCAAAATACGCGTTTTGCGATTTTTTTTTACCAAACATATGTAGCATAAAACAATTTGGCCGAAAATGTTAAAAAATTTTGATTTTTACATTTTTTTGGGGGGGGGGGGGAATTTCATATAAAAAAATTTCCACTCTTTTTTTGTTTATAGCGCTTGATCAAAAAAATCGCACAGGTGATCAAATACCACCAAAAGAAAGCTCTGTTTGTGGGAAAAAAAGGACGTGAAATTCGTTTAGGTACAGCGTCGCACAACCGCGCAATTGTCCGTTAAAGTCACGCAGTAAAAAAATCGCAAAAAACCCCCTGGTCAGGAAGGGGGTAAAATCTTCCGGGGCTTAAGTGGTTAACATGTGTGCAAAATTAAAAAAAAAAAAAAAAGTAAAAAAATGCAATTCTTCCTATAAGCAAACGGTAAAATTAATAGTTTTTGGATTCTTAGATCTTTGATCTGGCCCTCTCGTTTTTACAAGCAGTAAAAACTTAACAGAGGTTCTAACCACCTCACCACTCCATCCAACATGAAGAGCGTAAAAAAAAAAAAAAAACATTAAAAAAAGTGTATCACTGGGTTATGCTCAAAAAACATACACACCCAGAAATCCAGGGGTGTTCTGTAGGGATCCACTGCTCTGCCAGTGCACACCAGGTCCCGTGCCACCATTTTCTTCTATGGTGTCGTTGGGAACCTGATCACATGCATGGTGCATCATTAGGGGGGCCACTTGCAGGAACCAGGAAGGTTGGCTCCCTGATGAAGCCCTATGATGCATGTGCCGAAGAGTACCTCTAGACCTCCTGGGATGAATGACGTCAGTATACTAGGAAGTTGCAGGCAATGCTCACGTCATTCTCACGTTGGTGGGAATCCAGAAGGTCTCCAAAAAAGGTACTGGGGTAGGGGTGGACTGCAAGAATGTTGATGATGTGGAGAGTGAAACTCCAGTAACAACTGCAGTTGTAAAAAACTGGAAACAAAACTAAATAATTTAAAGATCACTGTAGTTAAAAAATATTGTCAGACAGTAGAGTGTTGGAAGATATGAGTGTCAGCTCCTTTGTTCACTCGGCCATTCTGAACAGGAAAATGGGATTTTAGGGCAGTCACCTGATGGATGATAACTTGTTTCCAGCAAGACATGTCTATATTTCTCACTGTTCTTTCCCTGGAAAAAAGCTCTTTATTGAGTTGGCTCTACAGTGGTGGAATCCTCTTATTTTCCCTTCTATCTGGCCTTTATTCTCAGTGAAACTAATAAGTGTGCCACTCCCAGAGCTGTGGGAATAGACGGCACATCTGGATCGAATTATCCGAGAGAGGTTATCAATAGAAATAAAGAACATGAGCACATTTAACCCCCTGAGCACCAGCCCGTAATACCCCTTCATTACAGGACGATTTTTCAGTTTTTAGTGCTGTGATGGTTTGACTGACATTTACTCTGTCATATAACACTGTACACAAATTAATTTTATATCATCGTGCTCCAATGTACGATTGTGTCATGGTTTGTTCCTCCATCCTTATATTGTATTCTGGATGTTACTGTTGATATTTCTGTAACGCTTTGTACCATTCAAACTGCTGTTCAATTGTTATTTAATTCTACTGTATTTTATTTCAATAAAATGTTTTGGGAAAAAAAAAAAATTTTATATCATTATTTTGAGACAGATAAAGATTTATTTTGGTGCTATTTAACCACTTGACCTCTGGAAGATTCCCCCCCCCCCTTCATGACCAGGCCATTTTTTGCGATAGGGTACTGCGTTACTTTAACTGACAATTGCGTGGTCGTGTGACGCTGTACCCAAAAATAATGATGCCCTTTTTTCCCCACAAATAGAGCTTTCTTTTGGTGGTATTTGATCACCTGCGGTTTTTATTTTTTGCGCTATAAACAAAAAAACACCATCAATTTTGAAAAAACACAATATTTTTTAATTTCTGCTATAAAACAGACAATAAAATAAAAAAAAAAAAAAAATCTAATTTCTTCATAAATTTAGACCAATATGTATTCTGCTACATATGTTTGGTAAAAAAAAAAAATCCCAGCAAGCATATTTTGATTGGTTTGAACAAAAGTTATCGTGTCTACAAACTAGGGGAAAGATTTATGTCATTTTTATTTTTTTTACTAGTAATGGCGGCGATCAGCAATGTTTAGCAGGACTGCGACATTGCGGCAGACAGATCGGACCCCTAACTGACATTTTTGACACTTTTGGGTAAACCAGTGACATTACTACAGTAATCAGTGCTATACATATGCACTGTTACTGTAATAATGGCACTGGCAGGGAAGGAGTTAACACCAGGGGCGATCAAAGGGTTAAGTGTGAGCCTAGAGGGTGTTTTATAACTGTGGGGGGGGGGGGGGGTGGGCTTGTAATATCAACACAGAGGCCTGTGTTCCTAAAGGAAAGCAGGAACACAGGGGCTCTCTGTGTTGATACCAGAGAGACCAACGGTCTGCTGTGTTTACAACAGCAGACCGCTGTTCTCTCTTCACTGTCCTGTGCCTCGGCTTCCCCCGCTGTCGAGTGGGCGCAGGCGTGTGCCTCCGCCAGCGTGCGCGCCCACAGGAGCGCTCCTGCGAACCGCCGTACAGGTATGGTGATTCGTGGGAGCCCGTCGACCTGCCGCAATATAACTGCGGCGGCTGGTTGGCAGGGGTTAAAGTAGATTCTAGATTGCAAGCTCTCGGGAGCAGGGCCCTCTGATTCCTCCTGTATTGAATTGTATTGTAGCTGTACTGTCTGCCCTCACATTGTAAAGCGCTGTGAAAACTGTTGGCGCTATATAAATCCTGTATAATAATAAAAATACAAACCCTAACTGATAACATTTCGTTTCCTAAAGCAATATGTAATGTAAATCATCAAGAAACCCACCATCATGGCAGATTTCCAAATGGTGACAACAGTGGGCAATGCTTATGTAATGTGAGTTGAAAAGTTCCCTTGTAGTCTTCCTCAAGCCCGTATGACAATGTAGAAATCTGTAGTTTGAAGACAGGGACAGAGCATTGTCACCCTATAACTGTGCCTACACAATGGCCTTCATGGCAGGATCACCATGTACAGTATTAGTTTAGCAAAAGCTGTGGATTTAACACAGTTAGAAATTACTTTTGAAATTACAATAACATTAAAAAACTTCTATAACATTTTACTGAGTGGGTTTGCATCCACTTTAAAGTATTTAAAGCCAAAACCTTTTTATTTCTTGGTTACAGACAGTCATGGGAATAACGGCGTTTAAAGTAAACGGCGTTACTAACGCCGTTACTTTTGCGGGTAACTAGTAATCTAATTGATTACTTTTCCCTCCGTGGTAACGCCGTTCCCATTAATTAAGCGGCGTTACTGAAATTACATCTACCACCACTAGAGGGTAGTAGTGTAACTCCTCTACTCCTCACTCCTCTATGACCCTGCCGGCGCTGTCTGCTCCTCGCGGTACTGGCCTGTGGAGAGAGAGAGACTGGAGTTACAGCGCGCCAGCCAGCAGGCCAGGTACTCCGGCGATATAAATAAAATTATAGGAATATAAATACCACCACCACCACCACCGTCCAGGCAGTAGTCCACAGGCACAGCCATCTGGGCTTAGTCAGACTCAGGAGCAGGATAGTCAGTCAGTCACAGGAGGGACAGCAGCACAGGAGGAGTCAGTCAGACGGACCCCACCAGTGTGCCACACCACCAGCAGCCACCACCACCACCAGCCAACAGGTACCAAAAAAATAAATAAAATATCACAGTCAGGACTGGAGTGGACTCAGGAATCAGACTCAGGTCAGGTACCACCGTACCACATTGCCAGTACCCCCACCAGTGCCAAACCACCAGCCACCACTGCCCACCACCACCAGTGCACCAGCACCACCAGTCTTCCACCAGCAGCAGCAGCAGGTACCACTCGAGTTAAAAAATAAAATAAAATACCACTCAGTTAGGAGTCACTCAGGAGGACTCAGGTCAGGTACCACTGCCAGTACCAGTGTACCACCACCATGCAGCCAACCGGTACCACTCAGTAAATACCCACTAAGGTACCACTCAGCAAATACCACTCGGTACCACTCAGCAAATACCACTCAGGTACCCACTGCCAGTGTACCACACAGCCGGAAACACTCAGAAAATACCACTCAGGTACCACTCAGCAAATACCACTCAGGTACCCACTGCCAGTGTACCACACACCTGGAAACACTCAGAAAATACCACTCAGGTACCACTCAGCAAATACCACTCAGGTACCCACTGCCAGTGTATCACACAGCCGGAAACACTCAGAAAATACCACTCAGGTACCAGTGCCACCAGAGTCACTCAGCAAGTATCACTCAAGTACCAGTGTACTACGCAGGTACCACAGTGCCACTCTCAGCAAATACCATTCAGGTACCACTCAGCAAGTATCACTCAGGTACCAGTGTACCACGCAGGTACCACAGTGCCACTCTCAGCAAATACCATTCAGGTACCACTCAGCAAATACCACTCAGGTACCAGTGTACCACGCAGCCAGCCAGTACCACTCAGCAAATACCACTCAAGTACCACCAATGCCACTCAGGTACTGTACCAGTGTACCATGCAGTACCACTCAGCAAATACCACGCAGGTACCACTCAGGAAACAGGATTCCCCACATAGGTGTCTCATTGTCCCACAGCAACATTAAATAGTGTAGATTACTGTACAATGTTTTATAATAATAATTGCTTCTATTTAGTGTCCATTTCATTCATTTAACATATTTAATATTGGGGGCATACAAGTTATTTGTCATATTTGATAATTTTTTTAAAGTAACGCAATAGTTACTTTCCCTGGTAATTATTTACTTTTTTTTACTGATGTAACTCAGCTGCTAACTCAGTTACTTTTTGGTTGAAGTAACTAGTAACTATAACTAATTACTTTTTTTAAGTTACATGCCCAACACTTGTTACAGATAGACTAGGGAACACCTGTCAGATTTTTATTGTGGCTGCATGCCCGCTCAGAGGATTCATTCTTCCTGTCTTCCTTTTCCAAATTGCATTTTCAACTGCTGGTTAGTATAGCCCGAAGCAAAAAATAAATAAAGCGTACAGCTAGCATGACTGGGTAGACCGTTTTTTGGTCTCTCACCCAATTGGTGATTTTTAGCAGGGAGGAGAGGTTGCAAAGTGGTCTTCAAGAGGTTTTCACATCTTCCCGACATCCGGTATAACCCGTGGTGGAAGATCGTTCCCGCCCGCCCGCTCATTGGATTTGTTCATCTGTAAGTGGTCTTTACGATGTGGCGGTTGGGGTCTTTGGAGGCATTCAAAAAAACTGCTGTGCTTATCTGTTTAAATAAGCGGAAAGGTGAGGGTCCTGTTTGAGGATACCCCATGTTGCGCATGCTCTGAAACATGTAGTGAAGCCCGGATACGCCCACACAGCCCACACTGCCCGTGACGTCAGACGCTGCCGGCCGCAGCCACAGTTCTCTGCAGTTCCTCCGCCGATCCGACCCGGAAGTCGCCTGTGTCTACCCCCGGACCTCTCCCGGATGATCGGACCGCACCGGATCCAGAGCAGGCACCCAGCAACCTGACTACACCACGGAGAGCACCACAATGAATGTTCAGATTTGAGTCACCATACCTTGCTTGTCCCAATAAAACTTTTTTAATTGCACTCAAGTGGCGTTTCTTCCCCCTTCTTTTATGTCTGACATTGAGCTGCTTCGCTCACCCGGATAGCAGCCCAGAGTGCGGTCCAGCCCAACTCCCCCCATCCACCTGAAGAACAGTGGATTCTTACACCCCTACCTCTCCCCTCTTTGAACCGAGGCCAACCCATCACCCTTAGTTTATATCACAGGCACTTGAACCCTTCATCCAATCCCTTCTAAGGCTCTTCCAGCTTGCAGCATTTTGATGTGCCAGTGCCCTGATTGACCTCCAACTGACCATTTGCTTATATTAGCAGCCAACACAAAGAGTAGCACCCCTTGTGAGCGCTTAAAAATATACTTTCTTATCAGTTTAGGGACCCATCTAAGGTATGGAGTCACCTGTGCAATGCCAGTTAATGGTGGGTTGACTGGTAGGTTAAAAATTGTTAGGTATCTGCAGAATGTTGAGGTCGTCCCTGAGCCGGTGTAAGTAGTTACGTAGATACAAAGTGGATTAATACTTGGTGCTTCCGAAGATCGGCAGCCTTATGTTTCTTGCTATTGTATTATTATATTGGTTCCTGTTTGAGGCCCCGTTCACATACAAGCGACGCTACTTCCAGGGGCGACCTCTGAGGTCGCGGTGCGAGCAGCGCGCCGCGACCTCGGAGCGGCCGGCACAGACTTCATAACATTGAAGTCTATGACGGTCGCCTCCTGGTCGCCCCAAAGAAGCTCCGGACCCTTTTTCTAAGTCGGAGCGACTTGTGTCGCTCCTATTAGAACGGGTCAGCAGCTTCCCTATGGAAGGCGACCTACGGCGACCTGTGAGGCGACCAGGTCGCCTCACAGGTCGCCTTAGTGTGAACGGGGACTTAAGGAATGTTTGTTGTATTTTGTTAATGGTTTAATAAATAGCCGTTACGGCCAATTTTACTCCAACAATTGTGTTTTGGTATTTTTTCTGCAGGTAGTTGGGGTAAAAGGGGTTGAGTTGTTAGAGGTTATGAGGTTGGGGATTACATCTGGGTGCCTTAGTCATGAATTATTGGTTCATAAGAGCCACAAGAGTTTAATTCTTAAGATGCTTTAATATTCAAGTTCATGGGGTTGATTTACTAAAACTGGAGAGAGCAAATAAATCACCCCCCATGAATGCCTCATATTTTGGAGGTGGTCTGAAAGGAGGTTCCATTATTCTCCTCCATGAAAGTATAGTGTGCCTAAGAGCATTTGTTTGGCCATTAACTTCTAAGGACTACTGAGAAATGATCAGCTTCCAATATGTGCATTTATATCTCAAAACACCTCTACTCCAGTGATTTTACAATAGACACCTTCAAACGTGTTACTTGAACTATCAGCACCTGCCCCAAGTATCATGCCACCACTAGATTGGATTACGAAATTAGATGAAAAAAAATTGTGCATCATATATTTAGTCTGCAGTTACATCTGATAAAATCTCTACCCTGATGGTTTGACAATGGACACCTCCAACCATGTAGAAAGAACTATGAACACCTTCCCCAGACAGCATTGCCCTATGGGACTGGATAATGAAATTAGAATAAAAAAACATCTGCATCATGTCCTCAATCTGCAGTTATATCCAAGGATTTTTTTCAGCAGGAACGCAGTCTTGGCACCTTCACCCTTAATGTATGTAATGGCAATGTGTGGTGGGGTGTGATGGAGGTTCTATTGGTGAGGGGGAATAAAAAAAACGCAGGGAAGGTCTATTGTTGCTTTCTGCTAGAGGGTCTATTGATGCTGGTTGGTGGTGGATCTACTGTTGCTGGGGGTCAATTTTAGCTGGCTGCTGGAGATTCAATAGATACTGGCTGCTGGGGTGTATTTGTTGTTGCTGGAGGAGTATTTTGTTGTTGGGGGAGAGCTCTTGTTGTTGGGGAGATTTATTTTACTGCTTTTATTGTTATTATCATTAATAAATTCTATACTTATTGCTTAGCACCATAAAAGAATACTTGGTTCTGTACTCTCTAAAAGAGATGGTGTTTGGGTGTGGGGAGAGAGACAGAGCCAAGGGACGGTGCTTAGAGGTGGGTATTGGGTGGAGACAAGGGGTGACTTAGAAGGGGGGGGGAGTTCCCGCACCTATTTTCTGAGAAAAAAAACTTTGGCTATATTTCATAAAACTTTACCCCGGTGATTTGACAATGGACACCTTTAACTGTGTAACATGAACTATCAACACCTGCCCCAGACATCATGCCACCATGGGATTGGATTATGAAATTAAAATAAAAAAAAAAAACGTGCATCATGTGTACAATCTGCAGTTACATCTCATAACATCTCTACTCTGGTGTTTTGACAATGGACACCTTCAGAGTCGGTTCACACTAAGGCGACACGACTCTGTACTACTACGGGGGCGACTTGTGCATTGCCATGCACCACGACTTCGGAGCGACTTGCATGGACTTCACATTATGGAAGTCTATGCAAGTCGCTCCGAGGTCGCCCCGAAGTAGTACAGGACCCTTTTTCTAAGTCAGAGCGACTTGTGTCGCTCCTATTAGAACGGCTCCTGTAGCGGTCAATGGACCGCGAGGGAGCGCGACTTGTCAGGCTGACAAGTCGCGCTAGTGTGGACCGAGTCTAAGTCCTTTAATTTGAATAATCAACAAATGTCCAAGACATCATGCCACCATGGGATTGGATTATGAATTAGGACATGGGGGTTTCACAAACCTTTACAACCCTGTCATGTTCTTCAACGAGCAGTGAAATGTCTTCGGCATTACAGAACAAGTCCAGTTGAATGTGAGAAACTATTAGAAGATTTACGATGACCAAGATAGCAGGAGAACCTTCAGATGTCTCACAAAGAAAATTGGCTGGAAGAATTACCAATACTCATCATCTCCTAACATCATCCTTTTTAAATCCCTCACCCAAATAATATCTGTATATTGCTCCCATCTTTTACTCATATCTAGGCAAAATTCTGACAAATTTTCCAATTTATGAGTCTAAAACAGGTGTCTCTAAACTGCAGCCTGCGGGCCGGATGTGGCCCATTGCTTGCCTTTATCTGTCCTGCAGGGCACTATTCCTTCCCCTTCATACGAGGCACGATTCCTTTCACTGACACCATAGATGAAGTACTATTCCTCCCGCTGATACCAGAGACAGGGAATTAGTTCTCCCACTGACACCAATTATGGGGCATTATTCCTCCCATTGACATAGGAGACAGGGAACTAGTCCTCCCACTGACACCGTAAACAGGGAACTAGTTCTCCTATTGACTCCAATTATGGGGCACTATTCCTCCCACTGACATCAAAGATAGAGAACAAGCTCTCCCACTGACACCAATTATGGGACACAATTCCTCCCACTGACACCAATTACAGGGCAATAATTATCCCACTGACACCGGAAACAGGGAACTAGTTCTCCAACTGACACCAATTATGGGGCACTATTCCTCTCACTGACACCAGAGACAGGGAACTAGTTCTCCTACTCACACCGATTATGGGGCACTATTCTCTCCACTGATACCAGAGATAGGGAACAAGTTCTCCCACTGACACCAATTATGGGGCACTATTCTCTCCACTGATACCAGAGATAGGGAACAAGTTCTCCCACTTACACCAATTATGGGGAATTATTCCTCCCATTGACATCGGAGACAGGGAACTAGTCCTCCCACTGACACCAATTATGGGGCATTATTCCTCCCATTGACATCAGAGACAGGGATCTAGTCCTCCCACTGACACCAATTATGGGGCAATAATTCTCCCACTGACACCGGAAACAGGGAACTAGTTCTCCAACTGACACCAATTATGGGGCACTATTCCTCTCACTGACACCAGAGACAGGGAACTAGTTCTCCAACTGACACCAAATTATGGGCCCTATTCCTCCCACTGACACCCGGAGACAGGGAGCTAATTCTCCCACTGACACCAATTATGGGGCACTGTTTCTCTCACTGACACCAGAGACAGGGAAATAGTTCTCCTACTCACGCCGATTATGGGGCACTATTCTCTCCACTGATACCAGAGATAGGGAACAAGTTCTCCCACTGACACCAATTATGGGGCATTATTCCTCCCATTGACATCGGAGACAGGGATTTAGGCCTCCCACTGACACCAATTATAGGGCAATAATTCTCCCACTGACACCGGAAACAGGGAACTAGTTCTCCAACTGACACCGATTATGGGGCACTATTCCTCTCACTGACACCAGAGACAGGGAACTAGTTCTCCTACTCACACCGATTATGGGGCACTATTCTCTCCACTGATACCAGAGATAGGGAACAAGATCTTCAACTGACACCAATTATGGAGCACTATTCTTCCCATTGACATCGGAGACAGGGATCTAGTCCTCCCACTGACACCAATTATGGGGCATTAATTCTCCCACTGACACCAGAAACAGGGAACTAGTTCTCCAACTGACACCAAATTATGGGCCCTATTCCTCCCACTGACACCGGCAGACAGGGAACTAATTCTCCCACTGACACCAATTATGGGGCACTGTTTCTCTCACTGACACCAGTGATGTAATATTTTTACTCCCACTGACCACAAAGCCTATGGCATTTTCTACTCCCACTGGCCACAGTCTGGCCCCCCTAATATTTGAAGGGCAGTAAACTGGTCTTTTGGTTTTCGAAGGTTTGGAGAACCCTTGTCTCAAAAATGGAAGTGTCTTCAGTAAATTGTTGTAAAGTTTTGCTCTATCCAAATTGGCAAAAACTCATTAATGTATCGAAAGGTGGTCTTTCGGTCAGGTAATTATATTTTATAAAAAATATTTATATAATTATATATATTTATATTTATATTTTTGCCCCTGAACATTTCAATACAGATGTGCTGGCAATCACAACATTTTCAAGATCCAGGACACAGAACTATAAGATTTTAGATAGATCGGACACCTCCATTCTGCTAATTTTAAAACATTGTGGGTCACCTAAACAATTGATTTGCAAATGAATTAGTTCATCACTGCCAATGAGTTTATATGGCAACTTCTGTTCAATCCTACCCAGGGTTTTATTTCTCAGAGAATAGGTGCAGGAACTCAAACTTTCGGGGTTACCCCTTGTCTTCGCCCCCTACCTACCTCCAAGCACCGTTCCTAGGTTCCACCCTCTACCCACCTCCCAGTACTGCCCCTTTTAGAGAATACAGAATCAAGTATCATTTGTGGTACTAAGTAATTTGTATGGGATTTGTTAATGATAACAAGAAAAGCAGTAAAATAACAACAAAGGACCACCCAGAAACAGTAGATCCCACCAGCAACAATGGACACGCCACAACAAAATACCCCCAGACAACAATAGACCCTCAGCAGCAACAACAGATCTCCCGACAAACAGCATCAATAGACCCTCCATAGGCGTGCGCACAGGGTGTGCCGGGTGTGCCTGGGCACACCCTAATCACCTAGGGCACATTAGCATTATCGCTCTGTTTGCCAGTGAGGAGATGGGAAAGATCTCCCTCGGACCTGCTCTGCCATAAGAGAAGTGCCACACACTTCTATTTCACTTTGCCAGCAGGGAGAGTAATGTACCGGGGCCATATACATGTAGGCAAACACATGCATGTGTATTTAAACTTTGGGGTGCACACCCTAATGCAATAGGCTGCGCACACCTATGAGACCCTCCAGCAGCCATTTACAATAGACGGTTCCCTCAACAGTAGATCCCTCTCAGCAACAACTGACCCCCCCCAAGCAACATAAGACCAACCCCAGCAACGATAGACCCCCTCTGTAAAAATAGATTCCTTTCTGGAGACAATAGGTCCCCCAGGAGCAACAGTAGAAAAAATAAACCCCCCCCCCGCAAACATATATCACCTCCAGCAACAATAGATCCCCCACCAGCCAGCATCAAAAGAAACCCGTAGCAAAGCCCAGCACCCCTTGCAATTACATACATTCAGTGCTGGAGGTGCCGGAACTGCGTTCCCCCACGTTCCCGCTGAAAAAAAGCCCTGATCCTACCCCTCCCTGGTTATACTGGATTCAAACGCAAGACCTTACCTTGTCCAAACCTGGCCGTCCTATAGACCTCCTCTGCTCCTTTGTAACCCAACATCCGGCAAACCACATCCCCGTCCTTCTTATCCCAGCCGTCATCGCAGACTGTTCCCCAGCGTTTTTCATGATACACTTCCACCCGGCCTTCATGAGGACCAGAGCCGTTCACAAGCCGTACCACACCTTCTTCTGCTGATCCTGCAAGACAGCATGGTGACGTGTCAAACATAGAAAATTGTGACACAAATGTGACAAAAATTCAAAGATTTTGCAGCATGACCAATCAATTTTACCATATTAAATGTAATATATTGCAGCTCGTTATTCCTTACATGTGGATACCTCATTACTTTACTTTTTTCAGCTTTTTTCTTTTAAATTTCACATGGTGATCCTGCTAGTAACACACTCACTGTACTGTATATGCAGAGCGGCACCATTGTCACCCTAGGACAGGACTACAGGACACCTCCTTGTCTTATCTTCTCCATAGTATTGGAGGGAGAGGTTCTGTAGTCCTCATAGATAGCTGACAAATGTAATTGAAAATAGTCATCAGAGGAAGAGAACACAGGGAGTTTTCATCACACAAGATCTACAGGCACATATTGAATAGACATAACAAAACAATGGCAATGGTATAATAAACAGGCCAAAGGGAGGCCAATCATAGAAGTTTATAGTTAGATTTTTACAAACAAAAAAAAATTGCTATGCAAAATTTTTAAGAAGATTGCATTTAAAGTGGTTGCAATGAAGTGACTGGTCTCAGGTGATACACAGAGATTAAACAAATCATCCTATATACGTTGTACCTGTTTATCTACAGTCTTCTCTTCTCTACATCCATTCAAAGTCCAGAACTTTAAAGTTTGTCTGAGCGGTCAGAAAACAGGGGGCGGAGAGCTGAAGCTACACTCTGCAGAGCTCACTGGTGAGCGCTCTGAGAGCCGATTGGAGGGAAGGGATACACTCCCCTCCACACAGCACACAGAAACAGAGACCAGGCTGTCAATCACAGGCTGTGTGATGGAGATCCCTCCTCTGTCACCTTGTTTCTCTTGGTGTCAGGAAAACTTGTCAGAAGTGACTCATGCTGATAGCAGAGGAATGAGGCAGCAGACAGAAATGACACTTTGTGCTCTGGATTGAGACAAGTACACACTATAGAGGGATATGCTTTGTTCATATTTCATGTCTGAGGTTTACAACCAATTTAAAATAGTCACAAAACCATTTTTTAGAAATCCCTGCAAGTGCACATACTTCAGATCCTCCGCTTTCCCAGGAGGCAGTGGTGGGGCAAAATTATGTTATTGATGCATTAAGGAAACGACCAGTTTTTTTCTTTAACCGCTTAAGCCCCGAAGATTTTACCCCCTTCCTGACCAGGGGGTTTTTTGTGATTCGGCACTGCGTGATTTTAACGGACAATTGTGTGGTCGTGCGACACTGTAATTAAACAAATTACTTTTTGCGCTATAAACAAAAAAAGAGCGTCAATTTTGCAAAAATAATATTTTTAACATTTTTTTATATGAAATTCCCCCCCAAAAAAATGTAAAAATCTAAATTTTTTAACATTTTAGGCCAATTTGTTTTATGCTACATATGTTTGGTAAAAAAAAAAAAAAAATAAAAAAAAAATCGCAAAAAGCGTATTTTGATTGGTTTGCGCAAAAGTTATTGCGTTTACTAACTAAGGGAAAGATTTGTCATTTTTGGTGTTTTTTTTTAACGCGATGGCGGCCATCTGCGACTTTTTTTGCGGTACTGCGACATTGCAGATCGGACCCTTGACTGACATTTTTGACACTTTTGGGGTTACCAGTGACATTATTACAGTAATCAGGGCTATATATATATGCACTGTTACTGCAAAATGACACTGGCATGGAAGGGGTTAACTTTATTGGGGAAGGAGGGGTTAAGTGTGTCCCTAGGGGCGTGCTTCTAACTGTGATTGGACATGGATACTGGTGTAGGAACAGGGATCAACGGTCCTACATAGTAGAACCGTATGATCACCATTCATACACAGGGGAGAATGACAGGCGGCTTGTTTACATTAGCCGTCTGCCTTTCTCCCTTCACGGTGGACGATCGCGAGTGACCGGTGGACATCGGGTGCGCCGGTCACACGCACGGACTTCCCAGGGAATGAGCCGATGCGGGCACGCGCCTCCGCGGGCGCGCGCTCGTCCGCTATTGGCTCACAAGCAAGTGACAGGCTAGTGACGTACCCATACGTCACTTTGCCTGGCCGGGGCTGACTGCCGCAGTATATGTACTTGCGGAGGTCGGCAACCGGTTAAATACTTTTTTTTTAGCTGTTAATGAATGTTTCATGGAGGCAGTTGGGGTTCCCAGACAAGGTCCTCTTTTTAAGCTATGAATATAGTAGAAAAAGGTTAGACCCTCTATAAAGTTTTTATTGCTGTCGGAGTCCACACTGGGGAGATGTACTTCTTTATTTGTCCTAGTGAGACAGAAACTTATGGGAAATTCAACATTTTTCAAGTTGTCACCAGAACAAGGGGTGAGGGCACATCCTTCAACAAGAACATATGTTCTGATTATAACTGTCTTGCAATATGCGTGTTGGTCGAGCACTATACACCAGAGGTAGTAAAGTTTAGGCTTGGAACCCAAGTTTCAGAAGCGATGTGATGGAACCGTGCCCAACACTGTGTTTTTGGGCTTCCGTCAGAAAACCCCTTCCTCCAGTCTGAACATAGATATCAGATATTACAGCCGCCCTACATACAAAGCTGGCCGACAACTTAGATTGTATAACTTCTGGAATATTACTGAACAGACTCACACACAATATATATACCACACAGGAGGACATGCCCCTTCTGATTAGATTACCACACCAGGACAGGTGCCTGATTACATTATCCTATGCAGATGAACTTGTATACAGACACATAATTAACCTGAACTAATTACCTAGCCATCTGGACAGAAACAATATGTGAATGGGAATGCAGACCCAGACAATGTTATCCTTAACATGTTAATTAACTCAGCACTGCAACAAGGCTAAAACAAAGCACATTACACATTATCCTAAGTATAAACACAGAACCCACAGTAGACAATAGGTGAGTAAATCAGCATAATAAACAAGGTGTGGAAGACAGGTGGTTGAGTTGATGGTATTAGCATCTGCTATGAGTCTGACTGTCTTGGGGAGACATGGACTTGAATCCAAAGTAACATTACCCCAAGGACCCTATATATAGCGTCTGTCTTTCGTTCCCATTGATGGTGACTACCGTCACAGGCTGCTCTCTGTCAACCTGGGTAGCCTTCGGTATCCCTGTAGTAGTCTAAAGAATATAAAGAGTTTTGGAAGATCTAATGTAAGTCCAATGAGTCTTTTTTACACATTACCAGAAGTCAAAAGAAGAAGCGAACCTGTAACACAACTGGCAACTGCATTCTGTTGTGCAGCATTTTCTTCCAGCATCTAAAGCCAGAAATACATGTATCAAAATTTTGGCAGTTCAGCAGGAACCGGCCTTCCAAGTTTTCCCTGCTCGATCAGCGCTGCAGGCTATAGCCTGCAATGCTGATTAGTGTATTCTGATAGCAGGGAAGTCTATCTGCTGCCAGAATACTATAGCTCAGAAGTGAGGATTCCAATGGTTTAACGAAAAAAAAAAAAAATGGACCCATCCATGGCCAGCTTTAGGTTAGCTGTGGAGAGAGTGCCCCCTTCTCCCCCCATGGCTGACAACGCAGCTAGCAAGGAGACAGCTGTTTTGATTTAATGGCACTTTTCTCTGTCTCTAAGGCAGGCCATACATGAAGCAAATTTATTTCCGGCAACCACGGGATGCAGGAAAGAAATTCCCTTCATTCCCACATCAACGCAGACAGTGTTGAGGTGGAAATCCTTCCTGCCGGGCCATTGTCTAATCCTGGTATGGGGGGAGGGGGGGGGGGGTCGGGCAGGGGAAGCCACCCCCCCCCCCCCGGGAGACTTACATAGTTGCATAGTAGGTGAGCTTGAATAAAGACAATAGTCCATCCAGTTCAACCTGTGTAGGTGTGTGTGGCTGTAATCATCTCACATACCCCTGAATGTTCTGATCCTTGAGATGTAAGTCTAAGAGTCTTTTGAAAGCCACCATACTTCCCGCAGAAACCACCTCCTGTGGTAGAGAATTCCACAATCTTGTAGCCCTAACAGTAAAGAACCCTCCACGTTGCCTGAGGTTAAAACGCTTCTCCTCTAATCGCATTGTATGCCCTCTAGTCCTCATGCAATCTCTTCGACTGAATAGCTGTTTTTCTATGCCAAGATCACCATTGAGATATTTATATATTGCTATCATGTCCCCTCTCAGGCGTCTCTTCTCCAGGGAGAATAAATCAAGCGATTGCAGACGCTCTTCATAATTAAGGTCCTCCAATCCCCTAATTAGTTTAGTTGCCCTTCTCTGGACTCTCTCCAGCTCCAACACATCCCTTCTGAGGACTGGCGACCAGAACTGGACAGAATACTTGTGATTATTGCTAGCAGCTCTCGGCTTGTAAAACTCTCTTTGTACCCAAGTTGATTGATTGATCAATTTGGTACATTCAGCCTGCCCATACACGGTTCAAATTTCAGCCGGTTCCTGCTGAACCAGTCGAGATTCGTGTATGGCTGGACTAAGTACTTGTCGGAGACAAGCATCTCATGTAGGGGAGGGGGTTTTGTCAGCTAATATGTTCCAGGCAAGCGAGCAAGTGCTCGGAGAAAAGTGCCATCTGCCAAAGCAACTTCTTGCTAAATGTATTGTTGGGTGACCATGGTGGGAATGGTGGCACATTGTCTGACTCCACATAGGAACTCTGTCTCCTGGGGAAAAAACACATTTAAAAAATGGGAGATTTCCTAACACTTTGATTCAAAAAGATGGTAAAAAGGAATTCAAAATTTTCTATTCTGTATAATTGTTCCAGGTCAGTGACCCAGACAGTAATAAAGCTGGAGGTGTCCACAAAACAACTAGGCAATCAGGTTTTTTTAAGAAGAAAAGCAGCAATGGACATACCTATATTTTTTAGTATGACAGGTGCACTTTAAATACACTACGTTACTAAAAATATTGGGACGCCTGCCTTTACACGCATATGAACTTTAATGGCATCCCAGTCTTAGCCTGTAGGGTTCAATATTGAGTTGGCCCTCCCTTTGCAGCTATAACAGCTTCAACTCTTCTTGGAAGGCTGTCCACAAGGTTTAGGAGTGTGTCTATGTGAATGTTTCACCATTCTTCCAGAAGCGCATTTGTGAGGACAGGCACTGATGTTTCTCAAGAAGGCCTGGCTCACAGTCTCCACTCTAATGTATCCCAAAGGGTTTCTATTGGGTTGAGGTCAGGACTCTGTGCAGGCCAGTCAAGTTCCTCCACCCCAAACTCGCTCATCCATGTCTTTATGAACCTTGCTTTGTGCACTGGTCCATATTATTTTGTGGAGGGGGGATTATGGTGTGGGGTTGTTTTTCAGGGGTTGGGTTTGGCCCCTTAGTTCTAGTGAAGGGATCTCTTATGGCGTCAGCATACAAACTTTGTGAGAACAGTTTGGGGATGGCCCCTTCTTGTTCCAACATGACTGCGCACCAGTGCACAAAGCAAGGTCCATAAAGACATGAATGAGCCAGTTTGTGGTGGAGGAACTTGACTGGTCTGCAAAGAGTCCTGACCTCAACCTGATAGAACACCTTTGTGATGAATTAGAGAGGAGACTGCGAGCCAGGCCTTCTTGTCCAACTTCAGTGCCTGACCTCACAAATGCGCTTCTGGAAGAATGGTCAAACATTCCCATAGACACACTCCTAAACCTTGTGGACAGCCTTCCCAGAAGAGTTGAATCTGGTATAGCTGCAAAGGGTGGGCCAACTCGATATTGAACTCTACGAACTAAGACTGGGATACCATTAAAGTATATGTGCATATAAAGGCAGGCGTACCAATACTTTTGGTAATATAATGTATATGCGAGAAAATGAAGAATGCACAGAAAATGTTGGAAGGGCTAGAGAAAGTTCAACCATGCTAAATGAGCTCATGACTAATGCTGGAGGCTTTGTACGATGTAATGGATACAGTGCACGTAATTATAAGATTGCTTGTGATTCCCATTCATAAACAAATATGTGATTGGAATGATTTGGGGCAATTTTGGCATGTAACTCACTGATTGAATTATTAAATGCTTTGTTTTTAAAAAACAAAACAAAAATTTACTACTCTTTGGAAATGGCTTTTATAGCCCGAATGACAAAAACGAACACAGCCCCAGCAAGTTCAAGAGGAACTTCGCCCCTGCTAATTCATTTTACTTTCTGTTTGCTCCTTTATTGCAGGGTAAACATACTCACCAATCCTTTGTTGTCCTATTCTCACTGATTGCTCTTCTTCTACATGTCCTGTTCGGGGCCACCATCTTAACTCGGGAGCCAATTGTCTCTTCCTTGATTGCACAACTGACCTCTTGATGACACTCCTGTGAACCAACTCATGTGCAGATGGGTTGTGGGCCTTGAATGTAACAATGTGATACTTCAGCTCTTTTTGGATATGTGAGATACTATATACAGTCAGGTCCATAAATATTGGGACATCGACACAATTCTAATCTTTTTGGCTCTATACACCAACACAATGGATTTGAAATGAAACAAACAAGATGAGCTTTAACTGCAGACTTTCAGCTTTAATTTGAGGGCATTTACATCCAAATCAGGTGAACGGTGTAGGAATTACAACAGTTTGTATATGTGCCTCCCACTTTTTAACCACTTGCCGACTGCCTAACGCCGATCTACGTCGGCAGTCAGCCCCTCACAGGCAAAGTGACGTAGGGCTACGTCACTAGCTTGTGAGGGTCTAGGGAGCGAACGTGCGCCCCCGGAGGCGCGCTCCCGCTCCCGCGTGGTCACGGACCCCCCCCCGCGCGTGTGACCGGCGGACCCGATGTCCGCCGGTCACTCGGCGATCGGCGGGGGAGAGGGAGAATGTCAGGCAGCTTGTGTAAACAAGCCACCTGTCATTCTCCTTGCTGTTAGGATACTGATCACTCGGATCTAGTATGTAGATCCGTTGATCAGTGTCCATACAGCTCAAGCCCCAGCCAATCACAGTAGAAAGCACGCCCCTAGGGATACACACAGCCCCTCCCTCCCAAATAAAGTTAACCCCTTCACTACCAGTGTATTTTTACAGTAACAGTGCATATATATAGCACTGATTACTGTAGAAATGTCACTGGTAACCCCAAAAGTGTCAAAAATGTCAGTCAAGGGTCCGATCTGTCTGCCCCAATGTCGCAGTACCGCAAAAAAAAATCGCAGATCGCCGCCATTACACGTTAAAAAAAAAAACAACAAAAATGACAGAAATCTTTCCCTTAGTTAGTAAACGCGATAACTTTTGCGCAAACCAATCAAAATACGCTTTTTGCGATTTTTTTTACCAAACATAGGTAGCATAAAACAAATTGGCCGAAAAAGTAAAAAAATTTTGATTTTTAAATTTTTTTTTTGGGGAATTTCATATAAAAAAATTTGAAAAATATTGCTATTTTTGCAAAATTGACGCTCTTTTTTTGTTTCTAGCGCGTGATCAAAAAATCGCACAGGTGATCAAATACCACCAAAAGAAAGCTCTATTTGTGGGAAAAAAAGGACGCCAAATTCGTTTAGGTACAGCGTCGCACGACCGCGCAATTGTCCGTTAAATTCACGCAGTGCCGAATCGCAAAATACCCCCTGGTCGGAATGGGGGTAAAATCTTCCGGGGCTTAAGTGGTTAAGGGACCAAAAGTAATGGGACAGATTAACAATCATAAATCAAATTTTGACTTTTTAATACTTGGTTGCAAATCCTTTGCAGACAATTACAGCCTGAAGTCTGGAACGCATAGACATCACCAGACGCTGGGTTTCATCTCTGGTGATGCTCTGCCAGGCCTCTACTGTCACTGTCTTCAGTTCCTGCTTGTTCTTGGGGCATTTTCCCTTCAGTTTTGTCTTCAGCAAGTGAAATGCATGCTCAATCGGATTCAGGTCAGGTGATTGACTTGGCCATTGCATAACTTTCCACTTCTTTCCCTTAAAAAACTCTTTGGTTGCTTTCGCAGTATGCTTCAGGTCATTGTCCATCTGCACTGTGAAGCGCCGTCCAATGAGTTCTGGAGCATTTGGCTGAATATGAGCAGATAATATTGCCAGAAACACTTCAGAATTCATCCTGCTGCTTTTGTCAGCAGTCACATCATCAATAAATACAAGAGAACCAGTTCCATTGGCAGCCATACATGCCCACGCTATAACACTACCACCACCATGCTTCACTGATGAGGTGGTATGCTTTGGATCATGAGCAGTTCCTTTCCTTCTCCATACTCTTCTCTTCCCATCACTCTGGTACAAGTTGATCTTGGTCTCATCTGTCCATAGGATGTTGTTCCAGAACTGTGAAGGCTTTTTTAGATGTTGTTTGGCAAACTCTAATCTGGTCTTCCTGTTTTTGAGGCTCACCAATGGTTTACATCTTGTGGTGAACCCTCTGTATTCACTCTGGTGAAGTCTTCTCTTGATAGTTGACTTTGACACACAGACACCTACCTCCTGGAGAGTGCTCTTGATCTGGCCAACTGTTGTGAAGGGTTTAATAGGTGCAGGGGGCTGTGTAATGTAAAGGAGGCCAGAGGTGCGGGGGCTGTGCAATGTAAAGGGGGCCATAGGTGCGGGGGGCTGTGTAATGTAAAGGGGGCCAGAGGTGCGGGGGGCTGTGTAATGTAAAGGGGGTCAGAGGTGCGGGGGCTGTGTAATGTAAAGGGGGACAGAGGTGCGGGGGCTGTGTAATGTAAAGGGGGCCAGAGGTGCGGGGGGCTGTGTAATGTAAAGGGGGCCAGAGATGCAGGGGACTGTGTAATGTAAAGGGGGCCAGAGGTGCAGGGGGCTGTGTAATGTAAAGGGGGCCAGAGATGCAGGGGACTGTGTAATGTAAAGGGGTCCAGAGGTGCGGGGGGCTGTGTAATGCAAAGGGGGCCAGAGGTACGGGGGCTGTGTAATGTAAAGGGGGCCAGAGATGCAGGGGACTGTGTAATGTAAAGGGGGCCAGAGGTGCAGGGGGCTGTGTAATGTAAAGGGGGCCAGAGATGCAGGGGACTGTGTAATGTAAAGGGGTCCAGAGGTGCAGGGGACTGTGTAATGTAAAGGGGTCCAGAGGTGCGGGGGGCTGTGTAATGTAAAGGGGGCTTGAGGTGCAGGGGACTGTGTAATGCAAAGGGGGCCAGAGGTGCAGGGGGCTGTGTAATGTAAAGGGGGCCAGAGATGCAGGGGACTGTGTAATGTAAAGGGGGCCAGAGGTGCAGGGGGCTGTGTAATGTAAAGGGGGCCAGAGATGCAGGGGACTGTGTAATGTAAAGGGGGCCAGAGGTGCAGGGGACTGTGTAATGTAAAGGGGTCCAGAGGTGCGGGGGGCTGTGTAATGCAAAGGGGGCCAGAGGTACGGGGGCTGTGTAATGTAAAGGGGGCCAGAGATGCAGGGGACTGTGTAATGTAAAGGGGGCCAGAGGTGCAGGGGGCTGTGTAATGTAAAGGGGGCCAGAGATGCAGGGGACTGTGTAATGTAAAGGGGTCCAGAGGTGCAGGGGACTGTGTAATGTAAAGGGGTCCAGAGGTGCGGGGGGCTGTGTAATGTAAAGGGGGCTTGAGGTGCAGGGGACTGTGTAATGCAAAGGGGGCCAGAGGTGCAGGGGGGTGTGTAATGTAAAGGGGGCCAGAGATGCAGGGGGCTGTGTAATGTAAAGGGGACAGAGGTGCGGGGGCTGTGTAGTGTAAAGGGGGCCAGAAGTGTGGGGGGCTGTGTAATGTAAAGGGGGCCAGAGGTGCGGGGGGCTGTGTAATGTAAAGGGGGCCAGAGGTGCGGGGGGCTGTGTAATGTAAAGGGGGCCAGAGGTACGGGGGCTGTGTAATGTAAAGGGGGCCAGAGATGCAGGGGACTGTGTAATGTAAAGGGGGCCAGAGGTGCGGGGGGCTGTGTAATGTTATCTTCATTCATAGCAGGTGAATGTGGCCCTCCATACATTCACATACATTGAATCTGGCCCTATAGTGGAAAAAGGTTGCTGACCCCTGGTCTACATGATGTTGGACATCCCCCAGGAAATGGGGCAGGGCTCTACCAGACTTGCTGCAGCTTCTCATGCACATTGTGAGAAGCTCACAGTGTGCATCAAAATCTAAGCCAGTGATTTCAGTATGGGAGCGGAGCCTGCACAACTGTGCAAGACTGAAAAGAAGGCTTTCAAAATCCTTTTTTAAAACAAGGACTTGATTTGATAGATTTGGGATGGAAGATCCGCCACGCTCCATCTCCCTCACTCATCATGCAGCATGGATTTTGGCTGACAATATTTGTGTACACAACCGTTCCCCTCTGCAGAGGAATGATAACAGCAGCCTGCAATCCAGCCTCTGCCTCCAGCTGTTCCGAGTGCTGAGCCCGTGTATATGGGAAAAATGACACATGGCGGCGTGCAGCTGGCCAGTCAGAGGTCGCCCCTTATCGACCTTTATCCTATAATGCGGAACATCTGGGAGCGCCCGTTCATCGTCCAATCAGTGAGCGAGCCTTCTTCCTGTTCCCCCAGATGTTCAGCCAAGTGCATGCGACCTGCGAGACGCACATTACCTTCATCCTAAATAATTACTCTGCTTACTGTCATCATAGCATGCGTGTCTAACCCCTGAAAGGCCAACACCCCCCCCCCCCCCCCACAAACTGATTCAGTATTGGCTGGAGCACATGGGGTCCTTCAGCCCCTGGAAGATTTACCCCCCCTTCATGACCAGGCCATTTTTTGCTATTCAGCACTGCACTACTTTACTAGTAATTGTACAATCATGCGACGCACATCAACCTCTTCAGCCCCCGGAAGGTTTACCCCCCTTCTTGACCAGGCCATTTTTTGCTATTTAGCACTGCGCTACTTTAACTAGTAATTGTACGGTCATGCAACACACATTTAGCCCCCGGAAGGTTTAACCCCTTCCTGACCAGGCCATTTTTTTTTTCTATTCAGTACAGCGCTACATCAACTAGTGATTGCGCAGTCATGCGACACACATTAACCTCTTCAGCTCCGGAAGGTTTACCCCCTCCATGATTGGACCATTTTTTTGCTATTCAGTACTGCGCTACTTTAAGTTGTAATTGCACAGTCATGCGACACACATTACCTCTTCAGCTCCCAGAAGGTTTACCCCCCTTCCTTACCTTGCCATTTTTTGCTATTCAGCACTGCACTACTTTACTAGTAATTGCACGGTCATGCGACACATATTAACCTCTTTAGCCTCCAGAAGTTTTACCGCCCTTCCTGACCAGGCCATTTTTTGCTATTCAGTACTGCGCTACTTTAACTAGTAATTGCGCGGTCATGCGACACACATTACCTCTTCAGCGCCCGGAAGGTTTACCCCCCCCCCCCTTCTTCGTGACCTGGCCATTTTTTGATATTCAGCACAGCGCTACTTTAGCTAGTAATTGCGTGGCCATGCGGCGCACATTAACCTCTTCAGCTCCGGAAGGTTTACCCCCCCCTTCCTGACCAGGCCATTTTTTGCTATTTAGCACAGTGCTACTTTAACTTGTAATTGCGCAGTCATGTGACACACACATTACCTCTTCAGCACCCAGAAGGTTTACCCCCCCCCCCCCCTTCCTGACTAGGACATTTTTTGCTATTCAACACGGCGCTACTTTAACTATTAATTGCGCGGTCATGCAACACATTCAGCTCCCGAAGCTTTACCCTCTTCATGACCAGGCCATTTTTTGCTATTCAGCACTGCGCTACTTCAACTAGTAATTGGGCGGTCATGCGACACACATTAACCTCTTCAGCACCGGAAGGTTAACCCTTTTCCTGACCAGGCCATTTTTTGCTATTCACCCCTTGCGCTACTTTACTAGTAATTGTACGGTCATGCGACACACATTAACCTCTTCAGCCCTGCTTTGCAGGCAACAAAAAAACAACAACAAGATCGCTTGTCAGTATTCGGAGCACTGTGTTGTTTACAAAACACAGAGCTCTTTTCCCTTAATGACGGAGCCGATCAGGGGGTGCTGGCGATCAATCGTTGTCCGGCACCTGCTGATTGGCTTGTGCTGTGACAAATCACAGCACAACCGGGGTGGTAAACAAAACAATTAAAATAGAAATGAAAGGCAAAGCATTTTTGTATAAATATAAAAAAAAACATAAATACTCTTTTTTATAAGTGATCACATTCCCTCTGTTCTCAGCTGCATAAGAGCTGGGGGGAGGAGAAACAGCAGTACACTGAGCTTGCCAGTGAATGGCTGTGCAGTGGGGGTGTGTCAGGACAAGTCTGTGATCATTAGAGGAGTTCCCAGCATAGCTAAAGAACTGACCACGTTGAGCTATCTTGCTTAGTGTTGTCAGTTTCTAATAGGAAAGCAGAGGGACTGGCAGGAACACCAGGGATTTCACACAAAGGAAACAATACAAAGAACAGGATACTTTCTTATGCAAATACATGGTACAGCAGCCACATATCAGGAATAGAAAGTGTTGGGGAAACAAATGCTTTACTCAATGTTTGCCTTCCCAGCTATCCTCTATTAGCTCCAGAACACTTCCCTCCTATATAATGGAGATGAGAAAAGTGGGAGGTTTTTTGCAGTCCAAATCAGAAGAGCAGTCTAGGGTGACAACGCTGCTCCTCAAAATATGCAGCATGCAAACATACCAGCAGTCCCAGATTTGCCAGGACAGTCCCTTATCTTGATCCTCTGTCCCACCAGTGCTGTGTCCTGGACAATTTGCCTTGGGATCACAAATGTGCATTAAGGCCCCTTTCACACTTGTGCGACTTGTCCTGCGATTTGGGACTGCAAAGTCCCATTTCATGATTTCCAATGAGTGGCGTTCATATCTGTGCGAATTCAAGTTGCAACAATTTCAAAGTAGTCCCTGCATTACTTTGGTCAGACTGATGCATTTTGAGGTCTATAGACATAGGCATTGCTTCAAGTCCAGTCAAAATCACAGCAAAAATATTGGGGCAAAATCGCGTGACTTTAAGGTTTCACAAGTCTGAAAGGGGCCTAATTCAAAAAGGCATTAATTGAGGGAATCAAGCCCATGAGTGGATGGTTCCTGCATATCTAGAGGTGGGGTCTGGGTAGGACCAGCCGATAAAGTGCATGAGATGGGCAGTCCCTGTATTTTTAGAGGCAGGGTCTTGGCAGGACCTACCCTTAATGTGGGCATGATTTGGGCACGCTCACCTGGAAAAAGGGGTGGATGAAATGAGGACCAAGGGCGGGGTTAACACTGCACCGGGATCTGGGGCCATAACATTGAGAATTATGAATATGATGAGTGAACATTAGAAGTGTGTTACTATCAGGATCACCAGAAAATAAAGGAAAAATGCCTGGAAAAGAAAAGAAAACGAATGCAGCCACCACATCTAATGAATGGTAATCTAAGGTGAGCGATGGGCAGAGGACTGCATAATACACAGAGCGCTGGGCACAGGACTACATAATACACAGAGCGCTGGGCACAGGACTGCATAATAAACAGAGCGCTGGGCACAGGACTACATAATACACAGCACGCTGGGCACAGGACTGCATAATACACAGAGCGCTGGGCACAGGACTACATAATACACAGCACGCTGGGTACAGGACTACATAATACACAGAGTGCTGGGCACCGGCCTACATCATACATAGAGCGCTGGGCACAGGACTACATAATACACAGAGCGCTGGGCACAGGACTACATAATACACAGAGCACTGGGCACAGGACTGCATAATACACAGAGTGCTGGGCACAGGACTGCATAATACACAGAGTGCTGGGCACAGGACTGCATAATACACAGAGCACTGGGCACAGGACTACATAATACACAGAGCGCTGGGCACAGGACTACATAATACACAGAGCACTGGGCAGAGGACTGCATAATATACAGAGCGCTGGGCACAGGACTACATAAAACACAGAGTGCTGGGCACAGGACTGCATAATACACAGAGCACTGGGCAGAGGACTACATAATACACAGAGCACTGGGCACAGGACTACATAATACACAGAGCGCTGGGCACAGGACTGCATAATACACAGAGTGCTGGGCACAGGACTGCATAATACACAGAGTGCTGGGCACAGGACTGCATAATACACAGAGTGCTGGGCACAGGACTGCATAATACACAGAGCACTGGGCACATGACTGCATAATACACAGAGCACTGGGTACAGGACTGCATAATACACAGAGCACTGGGCACAGGACTGCATAATACACAGGTCGCTGGGCACAGGACTACATAATACACACAGCACTGGGCACATGACTGCATAATACACAGAGCACTGGGCAGAGGACTGCATAATACACAGAGCACTGGGCAGAGGACTGCATAATACACAGAGTGCTGGGCAGAGGACTGCATAATACACACAGTGCTGGGCACAGGACTGCCTAATACACAGAGCGCTGGGCACAGGACTGCATAATACACAGAGCGCTGGGCACAGGACTACATAATGTACAGGAGAGTGTTAGGCATAGAGTGCAGGGTTCAGAGGTTTGCTATGCACAGAGGACACTTCTGCCCCCACATCCATAGCTCACATCTGCACCCTTCTCTCACAGATTATGCCCTTCCCCCACAACAGCTAAACTCTCCATCTCTCCATGCAGCTGCATCAGCTCTGACCCCTGCTCCCCCACTGCCCTCACCTGTGTACAAACAGACCCCCCCCCCCATCTACTCATCTCCCGTTCTCAGCTCTCCACAGTCAATGTTGCCTCTCCTGCACTGAACAGGAGCGGCAGTGAGATCGTCCAGCAGGGGGCGTCTGCATCTGAGCCATCAGGCTATTTCTCGGCCAGCATGGGATGCCCTGTCTACATTAATCAGGGCCTGAATTCGGGGACAAAACCGGAGACAGACTTGGACCAGGGACAGTGTCCTCAATCAGGGAACTGTCCCCGGAAACCGGGGACATGTGGTCACCCTATGGCAACCTGCAATATATTCAATTTTTGTTTCAGGGTTGAAGCCACCTTCAATAACCCTAAATAAATAGACTGATAGACATCTTTCGAAAGATGGTTTGCCCAGTTATAATGCTAAACTAATAAATTCTCACACAAGCCAGTCATGACAGGTCCACTTGCTGTCCACCTTCACATAAATATCTAAAAAATGCTTAAAAGATTGCTGATTGTGATAAATGGATGTTTTTCTCTAGTGGTTATGATATGATCTGAACTGATCTAATTGGTGTAGAGAACATATCTTCCATACCATGAACATTCCGGCCGCATGTGGTCATAGCGGGAACGGGACACATGTGTGTTGCTGGTTCCTGACATTACACTCTGACAGATGAAGTGCTACCCATCTGGGCGATTATTAGCCAGCAATTATTAGCCTGCGGAGGATTCATCAAGGTGACATTTCTCATACATCTTGAGTCTTCATTTTGCTGTCTTCCCTATGGATATTTACTTTACTCACACAAGGTACGCTGATTGCTGACCATACATGTGCAAATAATTTAGTTAAAGTCTTCACCTCTGTAACATTTTCAAAATAGGCCCCCTCTTAACCTAAGCCTAAAGCCCCGTACACACGCGTCGAAAATTGGCAGGGAATTTTCGTCCGACGTCTGATCTGCCGATTTTCGGCTTGTTAGTATGATGCTTTCGACAACCAACTCCGACTTTTCGGCCGAAAAAATCTGGTGTGCAGGCTATAAAATTTTTGTTGGCCGTCAACATAACGGCCGATTTTCGTGCAGTCAGTACAGATTTCGACAGGGAAAAATCTGATTAGCAAGTCTGGGCATGCTCAGAGAAGAAAGAACACAAAGAAAGCAATCCAACACATGACATCACTTCTGAAGTAGATTTTTGTTGGGCGAGAAAATTCGTGTGCAGTCTAGGCACATTCCAACCAACACAACACAACTCTGGACAAAAGACGGACGATCGGTCGGCCGAAAATCGTTGCGTGTGTACGGGGCTTAAGGCATCACTAAGCTACCAATTCACTCTCATGTTATCTCTTGCCTTGACTATTGAGACAATTGAGTACTGTCCGTGATACTTTTTTTATTTGCACTAACATACAAATTTTTCAGGACAAGCTTTCGGGGTATGTCCCCTTCATCAAGATCCAAGCAGTACTGATGAAGGGGACATACCCCGAAAGCTTGTCCTGAAAAATTTGTATGTTAGTGCAAATAAAAAAAGTATCACGGACAGTACTCAATTGTCTCTGTCGCAAGTGCACTAATACGGCTACAATTACCTCAGCCTTGACTATTGAAAATTCCTCCTTGTTGGCTGACCTCTACACACACTATACCTCCTTCAGTCTATCATGTTGCTGCCAGACTCATCCACCTTGCCATTGCCACCAGACTCATCCACCTTGCCATTGCCAACCGTTCAGTGACCTCCACCCCTCTCTGCTAATCCCTCCACTGGCTTCCGCTCACCCAACAGATAAAAATTCCAATTGTTAACAACATACAAAGCCATCCACAAATCTGCCCCAAGCTGTGACAATTTAACCGAGGTGGTACTGTTTAAGCGAGCTGTACCGTTCGGTTCCATGTAGTGGAAAAGCGCTGCCGTACCGTACCAAACCGTTCCAACACCGTATCATGCGGTACCATGCAGTGGAAAAGCACAAAAGCGAGCCGAACCGTTCGGTTCCATGCAGTGGGAACGCGCCATAACACTCAATTACAAAACTCCCTATTTCCACACTATTTTGGGACAATGCCGCCTTGTGGCAAACTAGCTAACTGCACCTACTTACAAGATAATTCTTAACACGTTTGCATTACTTGACCCTCCCTTCTGATTGGGCCCTCCTAACCCTCTTTTATTGAATAGTATTTTAACTATACTTTCTCAATTTATATTGTAAAGCCCTACACAAGCTGTTGGTGCTAAATAAATCCTGTATGACTGTACTGAAAATAACTATAGTCATAGTATAGTCATAGTAACATTAATGATGTGATCTAAACATTTTGATAGTATTCAAATGTTGTAAAAACAGTTGACGGATGTAGGGTAGAGGCCAAAGAGCAAAAAACAAAGAATAGAAATAGGGGAAATTATACATAAAATGCATTTCAGCATGAATTTTACATATTGTATCACAAACTATAAAAGAATGTTTATGATATGTAGGATAGTGGATTAGTGTAGTATATTTTTATTTTATTTTCATGCCGCGTCTGCTGAGTAGTGTTATGTGGAATGTTACTTGGCTTCAGAGTCTGCATTACGCATGCTGGAGCCTGGATGGAGGCCAGTAACTGGAGAAAAAGGAATCACTATGTCAACATCAGTTATGGACAAACTCTGCTGAGGAAGTTCCAACACAGGATACACTATGAGGACAAACATTTGAGGACACCTGACCACCACAACTTTATGAGATTGTGCAACTGCCCAGAGGCGTAACTAGAACCTTCAGGGCCCCGGTGCAAGAAACCATGAAGACCCCCCCTCTGGACCCCTGGCTGGGGCCCTTCCCTTCAAGCCTGGGGTTCTTCCCACTGATCCTGGGGCCCTTTACTCTCGTTGCAGGACCCATTCACAAGTTCTGCAGTGGGCTCCCTTCCTGCCATCTTGGGGCCTCGGCGGTGGAATGCCAGGGCCCGGTTGCAAGTGTGACCTTTGCGATCCTGGAAGTTCACCCACTGGAGTCAATATTTTTATCTTTTGATATTTTAATTGTATTATTTTTTTTTATCATTTTATCTTATTCTTTTACAATGTCACTGACTATGACTCTGTCCATTCAGGGAAGTAGCTGGTAAATTACATATTTACAGACCCCTTCCTGGTTCTCTAATGTGACACATCCCCTGCAGCAGCAGCCGGCAGGAGAGGGAGGGAGCACAGTGGAGGAGGGCGGGGGGCACAGTGGGGGGGGGGGGTGGACCAGGGGAGCACACAGGGGCCCAGAGACAGCAGAACACAAGTGAACTGGATAGGAGGAGTGGCGGGGGCAGCATACAGAGGAATCAATCTCCTCCATTTTCCTTCTACTGCTACAGGAGGAAAAAGGAGGACAGTGATTTCTCTACATGCTGCCCCCCCCCCTCCTATCAAGGTGTACAGGGGAGCCACACAGGGCCCCTGGAGCATGGGGCCCAGTTGCAATTGCAACCCCTGTAGTTACGCCCCTGCAACTGCCCATACTAAAACCCAGTCAAAAGTTGTCCCTCTTTGTGACATAAGAGCCTCCTCTGTTCTGGGAGGACCCTTTTCAAGATGTCGCAGGGTGTCTTTGGGAATTTATGCCATTTTTTGAGGTCAAGAACTGAAATTGTATGAGAAGACCTGGCTCAAAATGGGCATTCCAATTCATCCCAAAAGTGTTCAGTAGGGTTGAGGTCAGGTACTGATGTTAGATGAGAAGCTCTGGCTCACAATCGGCATTCCAATTAATCCCGCATGTGTTCAGTAGGGTTGAGGTCAGGGCTTTGCGCAGGCCAGTCAAATTCATCCACAACACACTGGTCAAACCATGTTTTTGTGGACCTAGCATCAGTGCTGTATCTTGGCCTAGGCCGACAAGGCCCAGGCCTAGGGCGGCACTTTGCAGGGGGGCAGCAAAAAAGCTGCCCCCTGATGACCACTGATGAGGCTGCACTAATATGCTGCACTGATGAGGCTGAACTTATGGGAACTGATGAGGCTGAACTGATGGGCACTGATGAGGCTAAACTTATGGGAACCGATGAGGCTGAACTTATGGGAACCGATGAGGCTGAACTTATGGGAACTGATGAGGCTGAACTGATGGACACTGATGAGGCTGAACTGATGGGCACTGATGAGGCTAAACTTATGGGAACTGATGAGGCTGCACTGATGAGGCTGCACTGTGGTTATGGTCTGTGGTTTACAGATGATAGGGCGGATCATAAACAGGAAAGGGTGTGGCCTTTACAGGAAGGGGTGAATCATATTCAAATTAGGGGGTGACCAAGTTTAGTCAGGCCTAGTGCAGCACAAAACCTAAATACACTACTGCCTAGCATTGTGCATAGGGGTACAGTCATGCTGGAACAGAAAAGGACCTTCACCGAGCTGTTACCACAAGGTTAGAAGAGCACAAATGTCTTCAATGTCTTTGTATGATGAAGCATTAACAGTACTCTTCACTGCTGTAGCAAACAGGGGGTAATTGTAAATGTAGCTGTGCTAGGTGGTAGCTAATCTGGCTGATTTATAGTCTTTGTGATCATTTGGGTTTTCTCCTAAGCCTGGTTTAATTGTGGTTCCTCTCTTCTGTCAATAGGTGGCACTGTTGCCTTTGACATTAGTAAGATGAGCTGCAGTGAAACTGAGTTATGAAAATGAATATCTCTTTCAGCCAATCAGTAGGAGTTTAAGGCCACTGAGCATGCTGGGAGAGAGTATATATCTGGAGGAAGTCAGATGTTTGGGGTCCTCCCACCCAGATCTTAGTCTGGATTAGATGTGTGAGGAACAGCTGTGCTGAGTAAGGCCTGATGTCTAGGGCCTGGCCATTTGCTCGAGGCTCTGCCAGAGAGAGCCTGTTTGCTGGCTGGAGGCATGGGGGGGGGGGGGGGGGGCTCTGCCTGGAGGCATAAGAGAAAGGATGGAGTTCTGGGATGAAGTGCCAGAGGTTACTCTTCTATAGGCCAGGGGGTTTTGGAGAGGCTGGGAAAGGGTCAAGAGGGACTCATCCAAGAAAACCCTGCATGGTGTTGTGAGTTTTTGGTTGGTATAGGAGACAGCTGTTGCTGAGTAAATACATTGCATGCAGTCCCAAGGTCCTTATTCTGTATTGCTGTCTTCATGGCTGTTTTTTTTTCAGAGTCTGCTGATCTGTCTGCCTACTGTCCTAGGGCGTCTTGTGCCCTAACCCTCTTTCCCTATAATTTACTGTTGTGAGCAATAAACTCCCTTTTGTTTATGCTAAAAGTAACTGGCGCCCATCTTTTGTGCAACAGTCCACATCCACCATGCCGAAGAACCCTGAGGTTAAATGTCAGCCCTCCCTGATGACCGGGGTCAGGGGGGGGGGGGGGCGCTACACTGCAAACACCTGAACTCAGTTTTGGCCATATCTATAGGTAGAGGCGTAACTACTGTAGAACCTTCAGGGCCCCAGTGCAAGATACCATGAAGGGCCCCCCTTTCCATCAGTCCCAGGGCCCTTTGTATCAGTCCTGGGGCCCTTTCCTCTGGTTCCCTCCACAAGTGTGTTCTTTGTGACCCTGGTAGTTCTGCCACTGTCTATAGGTGTTATGGTCAAGTGTCCACAAACAGTTAGACTGGGTTCACATATATGCAAATTGGATGCGTTTTAAACCGCATCCGATTCGCATGATATGCGATTATGACCAGCTCTCAATGTTTTTGCTTTTTCAGTTTTCATGTTTCAAAGGCCACTAAAATTATATTTAATTTCCCCTCAAGACATATATACACACCCCTATCATTCCTGACTTTTATTGTCCCTCTGCTGTAACACACCTCTCCAATTTTTCAGGAAGATTTTACCACTGAAGTCCACAAGAGGTATACTTACTTAGCATTTGAATGACCCTTTAAGTAGGTGTAAAACCAAGTACAAATGCTTAAGAGCCAATACAGTTTTCTCTTTAATTTTTTTTTCCTTCTCATACTTGTACCTCTGGTTGTCCCCAGAAAACATGCCCAGAGAATCCACCTTTGTCTGGCAACACCTGCTGCTCTACTGCCACATGTTCCACCATCTTTGATACTAACATCATCAAACGGCCCAGTATTTTCTCAGGGTTCTTGCACCCAGTCTCCTTAAATCGGTAGTATACCGCTTTTTTTTTTACTTTTAACTACAGGTAAGCCTATAATAAGGCTTACCTGTAGGTACAATTAATATCTCCTAAACCTTCACGGTTTAGGAGATATTTGCTTTGCATGCAGCCGCTGACGCGTGCAGCGCATACGCTCTGAAGGTCCGGGGGTACCTTCAGAGTTCCTTGCCAGGGATTGCCGGAAAATGACTCCCACGCGCATGCGCGGGAGTGACGTCATCGCGGCTCCGGCCAATCACAGCGCCGGAGCCGCCGAACCCGGAAGAGACGCCAAGGGATCATGTCAGCTCCCACAGCGGTGTCCGGGGGTCCGTGTCGGAGCTTCGTTCTAAGGTAAGTGTTTCATAATGAGCTAGTACGCTCCCGCCCCCGCTCGTTCACAGGGATCCCCGTGCGTGTGACCGGTGGCTCTGATGTGCGCCGGCCACTCGCCATCTCCCGCAGGAGAGGAAAACAGGCAGGTGGCTGATGTAAACACAGCCATCTGTCATTCTCCCCGATGTAAGTACAGAGACTATACGATGGCTCCTGACTCCCAGCCTCCCGCTGGTTGCCACTGTCGAAATTATTGGTTGCTAGCACCGCCTGGCATCCTAGCATTCAATTATATGCATTCACAGGCCCGGGCAGAGGAGGAGGATGTAACTTGGTGGTCAGGCCTGGGGGCCCCAGGCCTACAGCTGTGTAAGGGGCCTCAACATTTATAAAGGCTGCCCTGTACATCTCCAAGATACGCCCCTTCCTAACCAACGACACCACAAAGCTTCTAATTCACTCCCTTGTCATCTCTCGTCTCGATTACTGCAACTCCCTTCTCATTGGCTTACCTTTAAAAAGGCTATGCCCCTTTAGTCCATCATGAACGCTGCTGCCAGGCTCATCCACTATGCAAACCACTCTGTCTGCTACCACTCTTTGCCAATCCCTCCATTGACAGCCACTCAACCTACGAATTAAATTCAAGTTACAAACCATAAAACTTACAAAGCCATCCATAACTTGGCCCCCAACTACATCACTAACCTGGTCTCGAAATACCAACCAACTCCTTCTCTTTGTTCCTCCCAGGACCTCCTGCTCGCTAGCTCCCTTGTCACCTCCTCCCAACTCGCCTCCAGGACTTCTCCCGAGCCTCTCCCATCCTCTGGAATGCTTTACCCCAATATGTCCGACTATCTCCTACTTTGTCCACTTTCAGACGATCCCTGAAAACACATCTCTTCAGAGAAACCTATATGGCAACCACCTGACCACCTTTCATTTTCTCCATCAGCCCATTCCCCACAGTTTTTACCTCTTGTATCTCTTGACCCTCCCTCTTAGATTGTAAGCTCTAACGAGCAGGGCCCTCTGATTCCTATTGTATTAAAGTGTATTGTATTTGTACTGTCTACCCTCAAGTTGTAAAGCGCTGCGTAAACTGTCGGCGCTATATAAATCCTATATAATAATTCAGTTATGATTGGTATGTACAGGTACCTTTAACGTATAACACATATCCTTCGGTATTCTCATGGTTAAGCCTACAGGACAACACCCTATTACTAAAAACAACATCCTATTGGATGAACAAATTGTACTGCCAATTTTTCTTAAAGATCGCCAACAGCTCGTAAAAGTAGCTTAGTTTTGGGATCTCAACGGGACCTATAAAACTGTCTTGTGTTCAGTGACGCCAGATTAGCACTAATGAGTCTTGAAATAGTAGTGTACTTCCCAGTACAGGTGCCCTGGCCGAATTATACACAACAGTTTACTCATCAGTAGTAAAAGTGCCAACAAGGGACCTAATAAACCCTTCAGCAAGACTTTAACGATAAGTATACAAGTCTGACCATTGACCCCAAGAAACGTACGTTTATGAAGCCAATGTTCCGAAGATTGGCTCAAATTTCTGGACTGAAGAAATGGTGAAAACATCTCTGTCCATAGACAGAAGTCAGCTCAGTAAGCATGTTGCCTGCAAGTCTTAACCTTACCTATAGCTACCAACAAGGGATAATACAGGCAGAGGCCTAACTAGAACCTTCAGGGCCCGGGTGCAAGAAATCATGAAGGGCCCCTCGGTCCCCTGGCCGGGGCCCTTTCCTTCAAGCCTGGAGCTCTTCCCACTGATCTTGGGGCTCTTTACTCTCGTTGCGGGGCCCTTTATTACGGTCCTGCGGTGGGACCTTTCACAAGTTCTGCAGTGGGCCCCCTTCCTGCCATCTTGGGGCCTCCCCACAGTGGTGGAATGCCAGGGCCTGGTTGCAATTATGACTTTTGCGATCCTGGAAGTTCGCCCACTGATGTCAGTAGTTTTTATTTTTTTGGTATTTTAATTATATTCTTTTTTCCATTTTATTTAATTTTTTTTAATATGTCACTGACTATGACTCTGTCCATTCAGAAAAGGAAGGAGGTGGTAAATTACATATTTACCGACCCCTTCCTGGTTCTCTATTGTGACACATCGCCTACACCAGCCAGCAGGACAGGGGAGCGAGCACAGTGGGGGGGGCAGCACAGTGGGGGGAGGGACCAGGGGAGCACACAGGGGCCCAGAGACAGCAGAACACAAGTGAACTGGATAGGAGGGGCGGCGGGGGCAGCATACAGAGGAACCAATCTCCTACATTTTCCTCCTGCAGCTTCAGGAGAAAAAAGGGAGGACAGTGATTCTCTACATGCTGCCCCCGCCGCCCCTCCTATCCAGGTGTACAGGGGAGCCACACATTAGGCCCGGTTGCAATTGCAACCCCTGCAACCCTTGTAGTTACGCCCCTGAATACAGGTAATGTATCATGAACTTACCATGATAATGAACCAGACAACACCAGTTTTTGAGGAGTTAGCAGAAATCTTCCATCAAATCAGGAGGGAGGTAAGAAAAGATGAAGAAATCACACAGAAGAGATCAAAACAGGTGTAGAAGTTTAAATTAAATTTTTTTTTAAAAAAATGAGATTTTATAAATATCATTGAAATATAGCATATGTGTTCTCACATCTGTAAAGTTTCAATAAGCCAAGCTGGGGGGTCAAACAACATGATACACAATAGGGCTTGTGATGAATGGATCTCCATGCTGATATGGGGGGGGGTCTCTCTTGATGCTTACTGAGATATTCTGGATGATGGTTTATCTGGCAGTAAAGGGATCCTGGTATGCAATGGAGTAAAAGACCCCAAAAAATGGCACCCGTGTTTCAAGAAGAGACTTTGACTTCCCTTTTTAGCACCTCCCTAACCCAGTGGTGTATTTTGGTTTTGTGCTGCCCTAGGCAAGACTAAAATTGGGCACCCCACCTCCCCCTCCTATATAAATTTGCCCCACTCCTTCCTTTTTAATGGATGTGACTCCCTCCAAAATTTAAGGACTTCAAGTCCCAGCATTAACCCCTGAGATCTCACGAGAGGGGGGTGAGAGGGGGAGGGAGAGAGGGGGGTGGGTGAGGGAGGGAGAGAGGGAGGGTTGAGAAAGAGAAAGGGGGGATGAGAGAGAGAGAGAGAGAGAGAGAGAGAGAGAGAGAGAGAGAGAGAGTTGTGGGGGCAACCAGTGGCCAATAGAGTCTCAGGTGGAGGGGGGGGGGGCGGCTTTTTTGCTGCCCCCCTGCAAAATGCTGCCCTAGGCCTGGGCCTTGTTGGCCTAGGCCAAAATACAGCACTGCCCTAACCATGGGTGCCTCTGCTGACATCATCTTATTTTTTGGGGGTTAAAGTCTTATAACCCATTGCACACCAGAATCCTAATCGTGCCAGGTAGACCATCATCCAGAATATCTCAGCAAGCATCGACAAATACTGCCGGGTATGTGACCATCCACAATACCTCAGCGAGCATCAACAGTGACCAACCATGATGCCTGGGTGGAGACAGACATACCATATTGTATTCCTCACAAGCCCTATATCAGGTTGCTCGACCCCCAGCTGGGCTTAGATGTGAGTACGTGTATCCTATCTTTCACATTTATTAAGCCCTCCATTTTTTTCTTTAACCACTTGCGGAACCGCCCCATACACATATAGGCGGCCACTCTGTACCAGATTACGCACATGTAAGTGATCGGGCATTTCCTGGTAGGGGGCATGGTTGCCTGCCACCCCTTCTGTGTTGTGATTCGGTACAGCACAAGTTAATCAGCAGGTCCCGGCCAATGATTTATGGCAGGGACCTGCTGATCGGCTTAGCGAATCACAGCACAGAGCCCTGTGTTTACTAACAACACAGGGCTCTGTACACTGAGCAGCGATGTGGCTGTTTTTTTTTTCTCCCTACAGAGCATAAAAAATTTCTCCCTGCCAAAATCAGCCACATTAATGACTAAAAGCAGCACACATTACACAATGTTAGGCACACAGCTAACCCCTTGATCGCTCCCTAGATGTTAACCCCTTCCCAGCCAGTGTCATTAGTACAGTGTACAGTATTATCACTGATCACTGTATTAGTGTCACTGGTGCTCTGAGGAAGAGGTTAAGCCTCGAAACGAGTAAGCCTTTCCAGCTTCAGGGGACAGTGTACCCTTGGATCTTCATGCTGAGGACTATGTACCTTGTTTGATATGCTTTTATCAAGAACTCGTTTGTGAGTATTTTTATACCTTTCATTTTAAATAAATCTTTTAACCACTTTAGCCCCCCGGAGGATTTGGCCGCTCAATGACCAGGCCCTATTTTGCGATTCGGCACTGCATGACTGTAACGGACAATTGCGTGGTCGTGCGACGCTGTACCCAAACGAAATTGATGTCCTTTTCTTCCCACAAACAGAGCTTTCTTTTGTTGGTATTTGATCACCTCTGCAATTTTTACTTTTTGCGCTATAAACAAAAAAAAGAACGACAATTTTGAAAAAAATAACAATATTTTTCACATTTTTTTATATGAAATTTTCAAAAAAAAAATTTAAAAAATCTAAATTTTTTAACATTTTGAGCCAATTTGTTTTCTGCTACATATGTTTGGTAAAAAAAAATCGCTATAAGCGTATTTTGATTGGTTTGCGCACAAGTTATTGCATTTACTAACTACGGGAAAGATTTATGTCATTTTTTTTTTAACTAGTAATGGCGGCGATCTGCGATTTTTTTTGCGGGACTGCGACATTGCGGCGGACAGATCGGACCCTTGACTGACATTTTTGACACTTTTGGGGCTGTCAGTGATATTACTACAGTAATCAGTGCTATAAATATGCACTGTTACTGTTAAAATTACACTGGCAGGGAAGGGGTTAACTTTATTGGTGATTAAGGGGTTAAGTGTGTCCCTAGGGGCGTGATTCTAACTGTCAGGGGGCGTGGCTTGCTAGATCATCTTAGAGACATCCGATCCTTCATAGCAGGATCATATAGCCTCATTTATGATCTAAGGGAGAATGACAGACGGCTGTGTTTTTCATCAGCAGTCTGTCTTTCTCCCTCTCCTGAGCGAGATAGCGAGTGGCCGGTGGACATCGGAGCCGTCGGTCACACGCGCGGGGAAGGCAGGGAACGAGCGGGGGCAGGAGTGCACTGACACCAATGATGGGGTACAATTCCTCCCAATGACACCAATGATGGAGCTCAATTCCTCCCAATGACACCAGTGATGGGGCCTAATTTCTCCCAATGATGGGGCACAATTTCTCACAATGACATCATTAATGGCGCCCAATGACAGTAATGATGGGGCATAATTCCTCCCAATGACACTAATGATAGGGCAACATTTCTCCCTATGAAACCATCAATGGAACACAATTCCTCCCAATGACACCAGTGATGGGGCACAATTCCTCCCAATGACACCAATGATGGTGCAACATTTCTCCCAATGACACCATCAATGGGACACAATTCCTCCCACTGACACCAGTGATGGGGCATAATTTCTCCCAATGATGGGGTACAATTCCTCCCAATGACACCAATGATGGAGCACAATTCCTCCCAATGACACCAATGATGGAGCACAATTCCTCCCAATGACACCAACAATGGGACACAATTCCTCCCAATGACACCAGTGATGGGGCCTAATTTCTCCCAATGATGGGGCACAATTTCTCACAATGACACCATTAATGGCGCCCAATGACAGTAATGATGGGGCATAATTCCTCCCAATGACACTAATGATGGGGCAACATTTCTCCATATGAAACCATCAATGGAACACAATTCCTCCCAATGACACCAGTGATGGGGCATAATTTCTCCCAATGATGGGGCACAATTCCTCCCAATGACACGAATGATGGCGCAACATTTCTCCCAATGACACCATCAATGGGACACAATTCCTCCCACTGACACCAGTGATGGGGCATAATTTCTCCCAATGATGGGGCACAATTCCTCCCAATGACACCAATGATGGAGCACAATTCCTCCCAATGACACCAATGATGGAGCACAATTCCTCCCAATGACACCAACAATGGGACACAATTCCTCCCAATGACACCAGTGATGGGGCCTAATTTCTCCCAATGATGGGGCACAATTTCTCACAATGACACCATTAATGGCGCCCAATGACAGTAATGATGGGGCATAATTCCTCCCAATGACACTAATGATGGGGCAACATTTCTCCCTATGAAACCATCAATGGAACACAATTCCTCCCAATGACACCAGTGATGGGGCATAATTTCTCCCAATGATGGGGCACAATTCCTCCCAATGACACCAATGATGGCGCAACATTTCTCCCAATGACACCATCAATGGGACACAATTCCTCCCACTGACACCAGTGATGAGGCATAATTTCTCCCAATGATGGGGCACGATTTCTCTCAATGACACAATTGATGGCGTCCAATGACAGCAATGATAAGGCACAATTCCTCCCAATGACACCAATGATGGGGCAACATTTCTCCCAATGACACCATCAATGGGACACAATTCCTCCCACTGACACCAGTGATGGGGCATAATTTCTCCCAAAGATGGGGCACAATTTCTCTCAACGGCACCATTAATGGCACCCAATGACAGCATTCAAAGGGGCACAATTTCTTCCAATGATTAAATGTGAGAAGCTGGTGTGCGCTGCTATGGATGGCCATAGGTGAAAAAGGCCAGACAAGTACAATAGTAAATGTGATTGACATAAAAACTTGAAAAGCTGCTACTCTTAATAGGTTAAACCTCAAACCTAAAATAAATGCAAGAAATGTAAAATATAATAGATAGTGCGCTATTCTAAATCTGATGTGAGATGATAAAAAATGCAGTGAATATGTGTTAAAAAAAGCCGAACTATTCCAAAAACAATATATAAACAATAAAAAAATAACCAACAGTGTAATAAAACGATATTGACTAAAACCAGGATAATCAAAAAATGACGAATTGAAAAAAGCAATGGTGGAAAAGTCAGTAGAAAAGTTGTGACATATATTGATTCTAATAGTTCATCTGTCCTTCAATGTGTTGAGAATAGAACACCTCCACCATAAATCCACCTGTGAGTGCAATGCGCGCTCACCTGAAGCACATAATATATGTGCAAGATGTATTCCACATACTAGGAAGGGAAGGAAGGTGTCCTGTAGTCACCGCAAATTTCTCTTTCAATCCTTGCAGGGGGGGGTCGCACTTAAAGATAGAAAGTTGAATGAAAAAATATTATCCCTGGGGTCTTTAGATAGAGGGTGTTCCTCAAACATATGGAGATGAACAGAAAGGATCTCACAGCGTAATTCCGTTAAAAAACATTTATTCAAAGAGTAAAACAATCTAGGAACACTCACATCATCGTAGTAAAAAGCAGGCATATAACGATAACACTCCTGTGTTTCACTAAGCAGCTGACAGTCATCCGACATTGATCGCAGTACAGCAAGCACGGCTGACGTCAATCAACTCCTACACGTTACGTCACTGATCACGTGACTTCTTACAATGACACCAATGATGGGACACAATTCTTTCCAATGACATTTAAGAAGGAGTGCAATTCCTCATAACACCAATGATGGGGCACAACTCCTCCACTGGCACCAAAGATGGGGCATTGTTTTTTCCCCACAGATGCCAGGACCTTTTCTACTTCCAATGTCCACAGTCTGGCCCTCCTAAAGTCTGAAAGGACAGTAAACTGGCCCTTTGTTTAGAAAGTTTGGAAACCCCTGCTAGAGAGGAAGAGTTACTCTACCAGCACGTGAAATGACCTACTGTATGTAAATATCTAAAAGAGTCGGGGGGGGGGGGGTCTCACTTTGGGAGAGCCCCTCAACCTAGTACTCAGTGGTTGGCTTTGAATGTCCATGAGTAGAGACCTACTGTATGTAAATATCTAAAAGAGTCGGAGGGGGGGGGGGTCTCACTTTGGGAGAGCCCCTCAACCTAGTACTCAGTGGTTGGCTATGGATGTCCATGAGTAGAGACCTACTGTATGAAAATATCTAAAAGAGTCGGAGGGGGGGGGGGTCTCACTTTGGGAGAGCCCCTCAACCTAGTACTCAGTGGTTGGCTTTGAATGTCCATGAGTAGAGACCTACTGTATGTAAATATCTAAAAGAGTTGGAGGGGGGGGGTCTCACTTTGGGAGAGCCCCTCAACCTAGTACTCAGTGGTTGGCTATGGATGTCCATGAGTAGAGACCTACTGTATGAAAATATCTAAAAGAGTCGGAGGGGGGGGGGGGTCTCACTTTAGGAGAGCCCCTCAACCTAGTACTCAGTGGTTGGCTTTGGATGTCCATGAGTTGAGACCAACTGTATGTAAATATCTAAAAGAGTCGGAGGGGGGGTCTCACTTTGGGAGAGCCCCTCAACCTAGTACTCAGTGGTTGGCTTTGGATGTCCATGAGTAGAGACCTACTGTATGTAAATATCGAAAAGAGTCGGAGGGGGTCTCACTTTGGGAGAGCCCCTCAACGTAGTACTCAGTGGTTGGATTTGGATGTCCATGAGTCCACCAGGCCTTCAGGCTAGGCAGACCATGTCAAACCCTTTGTCCCTGTCAGGAGCCTTGTGCCCCGGGGGATCAGGGAAAGGTCCTACCTATCCGGGGAAGGGGGCGCACCCGGCGCACCCTTTTTAGTGTGTGTTTCCCACAGATGCCAGGACCTTTTCTACTTCCAATGTCCACAGTCTGGCCCTCCTAAAGTCTGAAAGGACAGTAAACTTGCCCTTTGCTTAGAAAGCTCGGAAACCCCTGCTAGAGAGGAAGAGTTACTCTACCAGCACGTGAAATGACCTACTGTATGTAAATATCTAAAAGAGTCGGGGGGGGGGGGTCTCACTTTGGGAGAGCCCCTCAACCTAGTACTCATTGGTTGGCTTTGAATGTCCATGAGTAGAGACCTACTGTATGTAAATATCTAAAAGAGTCGGAGGAGAGGGGGGTCTCACTTTGGGAGAGCCCCTCAACCTAGTACTCAGTGGTTGGCTTTGGATGTCCATGAGTAGAGACCAACTGTATGTAAATATCTAAAAGAGTCAGAGGGGGGGGGTCTCACTTTGGGAGAGCCCCTCAACCTAGTACTCAGTGGTTGGCTTTGGATGTCCATGAGTTGAGACCAACTGTATGTAAATATCGAAAAGAGTCGGAGGGGGTCTCACTTTGGGAGAGCCCCTCAACGTAGTACTCAGTGGTTGGATTTGGATGTCCATGAGTCCACCAGGCCTTCTGGCTAGGCAGACCATGTCAAACCCTTTGTCCCTGTCAGGAGCCTTGTGCCCCGGGGGATCAGGGAAAGGTCCTACCTCTCCGGGGAAGGGGGCGCACCCGGCGCACCCTTTTTAGTGTGTGTGTCACGTGCTTGTTTTATGTTCACTTAACAGTTTTTCTGTTTTCCTTTTTCAGCACCACCGCCGATTCAAAAAAAAATAAAAAAAATTAGCATGTTGATTAGGGGGAAGGGAGGAACCAGGGGAGGTAGAATATATGCAGATCAAACTTCAGCTTTAATACAAAAGTTCATAGAGTTCATTTTTAAAACTTAGCTAATGAGTTCCATTTTCCACTAGAAACTGACACCATAATTATACCTTCAGCCACCACCAATCATGGCTGTACATAATATGTCTGTCAATCTACTAATTACTATTAGCCCGTAGTAAAAGTAACATTCTTCAGAAGGGTCTTCCATGGGAAATGCGCGGTCCTGATGCGGGAGGAGGGGGGGGGGGCGTCTTCCCCGCGAGCTGTCTGTCATCCAATAGAACAGAGGGTTTATTTATCACTGTGTCAGCCTGCTTTCCGGGCGAGCTGGATGGCGTCACCAGTCATCGCAAACAGACACCATGGCCATACAAACAACATTCGAAGTCTAATCTAATTTGTTCTGTTTTCCTTCTGAATTTGATGTCCGAATTCTTACAGCTACCACAAAAATATACACAGGCTTATTCAATTACACAGCCAGGAATAAGGCGTGTGAAAGGCAGTAAATCACAGCAGCCAACCATGTCACAGTTTACTGGAGTTAAAAGTTAAAGTGTATCTCCAGGCAAAATATTTTTTCTTTGCTGTGAGTGTGATGGGGAAGGATTAGAGTCCCTGTCAGGTTTCTACTGCTATTTAGAGCCTCGTTAGAGAGATTTCCCATCACTTCCTGTCTTGCTGACAACCTTTTGCCAGACAGGAGATGAGAGGAACTCTTCAACCGCAACACTGACATAAAAATACTTTTCTTTAGTAGAGTCAGGGAAGGCTGAGAGTTTGTATGCCCTGTCACTTCCTGTCTTGGTGATACTGCTGTCAGCAGGACAGGAAGTGAGTGGAGAGCAGAACAGGAAGTGAGGGGAAGGCAGGACGGGAAATAAGGGGAAGCAAAACAGGAAGTGAGGGGAGAGTGGGACAGGAAATGAGGGGAAATCAAAACAGGAAATGAGGGATGGGCAGGACAGGAAATGAGGGGAAAGCAAAACAGGAAGTGAGGGGAGGGCAGGACAGGAAATCAGGGGGAAGCGAAACAGGAAGAGAGGGGAGGGCAGGACAGGAAGTGAGGGGAGGGCAGGAGAGGAAATGAGGGGAAAGCAAAACAGGAAGTGAGGGGAGGGCGGGACAGGAAATGAGGGGAAAGCAAAACAGAAAGTGAGGGGAGGGCAGCACAGGAAATAAGGGGAAAGCAAAACAGGAAGTGAGGGGAGAGCAGGACAGGAAATAAGGGGGTAGCGAAACAGGAAGTGAGGGGAGAGCAGGACAAGAAATAAGGGGGGAAGCGAAACAGGAAGTGAAGGGAGAGTAGGACAGGAAATTAGGGGAAAGCAAAACAGGAAGTGAGTGAGAGCAGGACAGAAAATGAGGAAAAGGCAAAACAGGAAATGCAGGATGAGCAGGACAGAAAATTAGGAAAAAGCAAAACATGAAATGAGTGGAGCAGGACAAAAATGAGGGGAAAGCAAAACAGGAAATGAGGGGAGAGTAGGACAGGAAATGAGGGGAGAGTAGGATGACAGGAAATGAGGGAAGAGTAGGACAGGAAATGAGGGGAGAGCAAAAACAGGAAATGAGGGGAGAGTAGGACAGGAAATGAGGGGAGAATATGACAGGAAATAAGGGGAGAGTAGGACAAAGAATGAGGGAAAAGAAAAACAGGAAAAGAGGGGAGAGTAGGACAGAAAATAAGGGAAAAGCAAAACAGGAAATGAGGGGAGAGTAGGACAGAGAATAAGGGAAAAGCAAAACAGGAAATGAGGGGAAATCTCTCTAACAAAGCCCCAGAAAGCAGTAAACACCAGACAAGTTGAGGGCATGTGGTCTGGAATTATTCAGGATAGGGGGCACACTTGCTAGGCTGAATGCTCTGATACGAGTCTCATGTAGACTTTTGGTGGAGGGGGATTGTACTTGTTTGTATGGGTTTTCCCCTTAACCGTTTGCCAACTGTATAACTTATATATACGGCAGCAAGGCTGCTCTTTTGGGTCTGGGACTCGTTATCCGCCGGAACCCGCCAATCATAAGGCAGAGAGCCAGAACAGTGGTCTGCCTATGTAAATAAGGCAGATCACCATTTTGTCAGTAGGGAAGGCATGAATCCTGTGTTCCTGTAAACCAGGGACATGGATCAATGCCTTCCCCAAGTAAAAGCACCTTCCACACAGTACTAAAGCACTGGCTAGGCACACAGTTAACCCTTTGACCCCCCTGATGTTAAACCCTTCCCAGCAATATCACAGTCCCGCTATAAGTCGCTGATTGCCCCCATTACTAATAAAAAAATGAAATGAAAAAAAAAATTCCATAAAAACATCCCGTAGTTTGTAGACGCGATAATGTTTGCACAAACCAATCAATATACGCTTATTGGGATCTTTTTACAAAAACTTTGTAGCAGAATGCATACACGCCCCTGATGACGCCATCGCTGACGTAACGCGTTGGGAGAAGGTTGGATGTGTGACGTTATTTCGCGTCGGGACGTAGCGACCATCTTTATGGTTAGAAACAAATCGGTTTCCTAGGAACCACAGCGATTTTATACTCTGCTTAAATGTGAGTGCACTGATTGGATCATTTTAATAAAAGTGTTTATTTTGAACGTACTACCCCATGAGTTTCTCCTCTTTGCATCTTTTGAGATTGATACGCCCCTGGAGTCCCCCAAAGAAAAGGAGACCTATTGCATACGGAGGGAGCCTTACTTTTGATGTACTGGGTCTGAGGCTTTAACCCTTGTGGATATTACTATGCCAGTTTGTTGTGGCTTTAGGGTAAGAGGCAATGTGTTCGTTGTTGGTGGTGGTTTCATCTACATTTCAGCCTGATCGACTGGCGTATGTGCAACTCTGTCTGCAACTTGAACACAAGAGACTCTTGGACTTTATTATTTATTTATTTTATCTTCATTTATAGCGCTGCACTTCTTCTTACACTGTTGCAATTTATGTTTATCCCACATTTGTGCTAGCAGCTTATCTATATTGTGATAATTATATTTACTTTGGTCTAAGTGCAGCTTTTTTTTATATATTTATTCAGAATGCATACTGGTCTAAATTGATGAAGAAATTAGATTTGTTACGTTTTTTTTTATTGGATGTGTTTTATAGCAGAAAGTAAATAATATTGTTTTTTTTTTTTCAAATTTCCTTTGATTGCCCCTGACGTTAACCCTTTCCCTGCTGGTGTCATTAGTACAGTGACAGGGCATTTTATTTTAGTATTGATCACTGTATTAGTGACACAGGTCCCCAAAAAGTGTCACCCCGTGTGAATTTTTTTTTTCAGAATTGTCGCTCTTTTTTATTTTTTACATTTTTTTATTGGATATGTTTTTAGTAGAAAGTAAAACAATATTAAACTATGCTAAACTACCCTAAAAAACATGTAGCAGATTACATATTGCCTAAATTGAGGAAGAAGTTTATTGATTTAGTGATTTTTTATTTTATTTTTTAATTAGATGTGTTTTATAGCAGAAAGTTAAAAAGATTGATTTTTTTCAAATTGTCGCTTTTTTTTTGGTTATAGCGCAAAAAATAAAAAGCGCAGAGGTGATCAAATACCACCAAAAGAAAGATCTAATTGTGGGAAAAAGTGACATTGTTTTTGGGTACAGTGTCGCACGACCGCGATATTGTCAGTTAAAGTAACGCAGTGCCGTATCGCAAAAAATAGCCTGGTCACGAAAGGGGGATAAACCTTCTAGAGCAGAAGTAGTTAATGTGTATGGCTTTCGTACGAGAAAAATCAGAAACGACAGACTGCACATGATCAGAAACAAAAAAACAACAACAAAAAAAAAAGCCTTTGTCATACGAGAATTTAATTTGTGTGGAAGTTATAGTGTCTTTAAATTATAGTATATACTGTATACTGGAATTTACGCAGCTAAAGACGCTATACTGGCATCGGCGTTGATCAGTGACTTATAGTGGGACTGTAATAGTGTTGCGGGAAAATCTGGCGCTAACAGACGCTGGCTGGGGGGGTGAATGACACTGACGTAGCTAGTGACACTAATACAGAGATAAGCAATAATACTGTACATTGTATTAATGGCACTGGCTGGGAAGGGGTTAACATCAAGGGCTAATCAAGGGGTTAACTGTGTGCCTAACAATGTGTAATGTGTTGCTTTTACTTACTGATCTGGCTGTTTTTTCTCGCTGCTTTACAGAGAGAAGAAACAGCCAGATCTCGGGACATACTAAAACATTTAATGTGAAAATGGCTTAATGTAGCTTAATGTGTAATAAAGTGCCTAAACCATAACCAATTGCCCTGAAACTTTGCACAGACTAAGTTTTTAACTGTTCTAATATATCCTAGAAGTTTCATGTAGTTTGGTCTTCCACGAGGCAAACTGGGGACATTAAGCTTGTTTTTTGGGGAGCTTAATGTGGCTTAACGTACAAAAAAGAGCTTAGATGTGAACCAATTTCCCCCAAACTTGGCACAATAGAAGAGTCTATCAATTCAAACATATTCTGAAAATTTCAGATCATTTGGTAAATCACACCAAAAGTTATTCACATTAAGCTCTTTTTGTACAATACTAAAACGTTTAATGTCCTTAGCTTAATGTAAAAAGAGCTTAACGTACCAAAATGTGCTTAAACCTCAACCAATTGTCTTGAAACTTTGCACAGCCCAAGTTCTGCACTTCTCAAAGCTATCCTGGATGTTTCATCGATTTTGGTCTCCCACACGGAAAACTGGGGACATTAAGCTCTTTTTTTGGGGCGCTTAATGTGGCTTAACGTACAAAAAAGAGCTTAGATGTGAACCAATTTCCCCCAAACTTGGCACAATAGAAGAGCATATCTATTCCAACATATTCTGAAAATTTCAGATCATTTGGTAAATCACACCAAAAGTTATTCACATTAAGCTCTTTTTAGCAATCATAAAAACGCATAGCTTAATGTGAAAAGAGCTTAACGTACTAAAATGTGCCTAAACCTCAACCAATTGTCTTGAAACTTTGCACAGTCCCAGTTCTGCACTTCCCAAATCTATCCTGGAGGTTTCATCGATTTTGGTCTCCCACACGGAAAACTGGGGACATTAAGCTCTTTTTTTGGGGCGCTTAATGTGGCTTAACGTACAAAAAAGAGCCTATATGTGAACCAATTTCCCTCAAACTTGGCACAATAGAAGAGTCTATCAATTCCAACATATTCTGAAAATTTTAGCTCATTTGGTAAATCACACCGAAAGTTATTCACATTAAGCTCTTTTTAGCAAACATAAAAACGCATAGCTTAATGTGAAAAGAGCTTAACGTACTAAAATGTGCCTAAACCTCAACCAATTGTCTTGAAACTTTGCACAGCCCAAGTTCTGCACTTCCCAAAGCTATCCTGGAGGTTTCATCGATTTTGGTCTCCCACACGGAAAACTGGGGACATTAAGCTCTTTTTTTGGGGCGCTTAATGTGGCTTAACGTACAAAAAAGAGCTTAGATGTGAACCAATTTCCCCCAAACTTGGCACAATAGAAGAGTCTATCTATTCCAACATATTCTGAAAATTTCAGATCATTTGGTAAATCACACCGAAAGTTATTCACATTAAGCTCTTTTTTTGGGGCGCTTAATGTGGCTTAACGTACAAAAAAGAGCTTAGATGTGAACCAATTTCCCCCAAACTTGGCACAATAGAAGAGCCTATCTATTCCAACATATTCTGAAAATTTCAGATCATTTGGTAAATCACACCAAAAGTTATTCACATTAAGCTCGTTTTTTGGGGCGCTTAATGTGGCTTAACATACAAAAAAGAGCCTATATGTGAACCAATTTCCCTCAAACTTGGCACAATAGAAGAGTCTATCTATTCCAACATATTCTGAAAATTTTAGCTCATTTGGTAAATCACACCGAAAGTTATTCACATTAAGCTCTTTTTAGCAATCATAAAAACGCATAGCTTAATGTGAAAAGAGCTTAACGTACTAAAATGTGCCTAAACCTCAACCAATTGTCTTGAAACTTTGCACAGTCCCAGTTCTGCACTTCCCAAAGCTATCCTGGAGGTTTCATCGATTTTGGTCTCCCACACGGAAAACTGGGGACATTAAGCTCTTTTTTTGGGGCGCTTAATGTGGCTTAACGTACAAAAAAGAGCCTATATGTGAACCAATTTCCCTCAAACTTGGCACAATAGAAGAGTCTATCAATTCCAACATATTCTGAAAATTTTAGCTCATTTGGTAAATCACACCGAAAGTTATTCACATTAAGCTCTTTTTAGCAAACATAAAAACGCATAGCTTAATGTGAAAAGAGCTTAACGTACTAAAATGTGCCTAAACCTCAACCAATTGTCTTGAAACTTTGCACAGCCCAAGTTCTGCACTTCCCAAAGCTATCCTGGAGGTTTCATCGATTTTGGTCTCCCACACGGAAAACTGGGGACATTAAGCTCTTTTTTTGGGGCGCTTAATGTGGCTTAACGTACAAAAAAGAGCCTAGATGTGAACCAATTTCCCCCAAACTTGGCACAATAGAAGAGTCTATCTATTCCAACATATTCTGAAAATTTCAGATCATTTGGTAAATCACACCAAAAGTTATTCACATTAAGCTCTTTTTAGCAATCATAAAAACGCATAGCTTAATGTGAAAAGAGCTTAACGTACCAAAATGTGCCTAAACCTCAACCAATTGTCTTGAAACTTTGCACAGCCCAAGTTCTGCACTTCCCTCAGCTATCCTGGAGGTTTCATCGATTTTGGTCTCCCACACGGAAAACTGGGGACATTAAGCTCTTTTTTTGGGGCGCTTAATGTGGCTTAACGTACAAAAAAGAGCTTAGATGTGAACCAATTTCCCCCAAACTTGGCACAATAGAAGAGTCTATCTATTCCAACATATTCTGAAAATTTCAGATCATTTGGTAAATCACACCAAAAGTTATTCACATTAAGCTCTTTTTAGCAATCATAAAAACGCATAGCTTAATGTGAAAAGAGCTTAACGTACCAAAATGTGCCTAAACCTCAACCAATTGTCTTGAAACTTTGCACAGTCCCAGTTCTGCACTTCCCAAAGCTATCCTGGAGGTTTCATCGATTTTGGTCTCCCACACGGAAAACTGGGGACATTAAGCTCGTTTTTTGGGGCGCTTAATGTGGCTTAACGTACAAAAAAGAGCCTATATGTGAACCAATTTCCCTCAAACTTGGCACAATAGAAGAGTCTATCAATTCCAACATATTCTGAAAATTTTAGCTCATTTGGTAAATCACACCGAAAGTTATTCACATTAAGCTCTTTTTAGCAAACATAAAAACGCATAGCTTAATGTGAAAAGAGCTTAACGTACCAAAATGTGCCTAAACCTCCACCAATTGTCTTGAAACTTTGCACAGCCCAAGTTCTGCACTTCCCAAAGCTATCCTGGAGGTTTCATCGATTTTGGTCTCCCACACGGAAAACTGGGGACATTAAGCTCTTTTTTTGGGGCGCTTAATGTGGCTTAACGTACAAAAAAGAGCCTAGATGTGAACCAATTTCCCCCAAACTTGGCACAATAGAAGAGCCTATCCATTCCAACATATTCTGAAAATTTCAGATCATTTGGTAAATCACACCAAAAGTTATTCACATTAAGCTCTTTTTAGCAATCATAAAAACGCATAGCTTAATGTGAAAAGAGCTTAACGTACCAAAATGTGCCTAAACCTCAACCAATTGTCTTGAAACTTTGCACAGTCCAATTTCTGCACTTCCCAAAGCTATCCTGGAGGTTTCATCGACTTTGGTCTCCCACACGGAAAACTGGGGACATTAAGCTCTTTTTTTGGGGCGCTTAATGTGGCTTAACGTACAAAAAAGAGCTTAGATGTGAATAACTTTTGGTGTGATTTACCAAATGATCTGAAATTTTCAGAATATGTTGGAATAGATAGACTCTTCTATTGTGCCAAGTTTGGGGGAAATTGGTTCACATATAGGCTCTTTTTTGTACGTTAAGCCACATTAAGCGCCCCAAAAAAAGAGCTTAATGTCCCCAGTTTTCCGTGTGGGAGACCAAAATCGATGAAACCTCCAGGATAGCTGAGGGAAGTGCAGAAATTGGACTGTGCAAAGTTTCAAGACAATTGGTTGAGGTTTAGGCACATTTTGGTACGTTAAGCTCTTTTCACATTAAGCTATGCGTTTTTATGATTGCTAAAGAGAGCGTAATGTGAATAACTTTTGGTGTGATTTACCAAATGATCTGAAATTTTCAGAATATGTTGGAATAGATAGGCTCTTCTATTGTGCCAAGTTTGGGGGAAATTGGTTCACATCTAAGCTCTTTTTTGTACGTTAAGCCACATTAAGCGCCCCAAAAAACGAGCTTAATGTCCCCAGTTTTCCGTGTGGGAGACCAAAATCGATGAAACCTCCAGGATAGCTGAGGGAAGTGCAGAACTTGGGCTGTGCAAAGTTTCAAGACAATTGGTTGAGGTTTAGGCACATTTTGGTACGTTAAGCTCTTTTCACATTAAGCTATGCGTTTTTATGATTGCTAAAAAGAGCTTAATGTGAATAACTTTTGGTGTGATTTACCAAATGATCTGAAATTTTCAGAATATGTTGGAATGGATAGGCTCTTCTATTGTGCCAAGTTTGGGGGAAATTGGTTCACATCTAGGCTCTTTTTTGTACGTTAAGCCACATTAAGCGCCCCAAAAAAAGAGCTTAATGTCCCCAGTTTTCCGTGTGGGAGACCAAAATCGATAAAACCTCCAGGATAGCTTTGGGAAGTGCAGAACTTGGGCTGTGCAAAGTTTCAAGACAATTGGTTGAGGTTTAGGCACATTTTAGTACGTTAAGCTCTTTTCACATTAAGCTATGCGTTTTTATGTTTGCTAAAAAGAGCTTAATGTGAATAACTTTCGGTGTGATTTACCAAATGAGCTAAAATTTTCAGAATATGTTGGAATTGATAGACTCTTCTATTGTGCCAAGTTTGAGGGAAATTGGTTCACATATAGGCTCTTTTTTGTACGTTAAGCCACATTAAGCGCCCCAAAAAAAGAGCTTAATGTCCCCAGTTTTCCGTGTGGGAGACCAAAATCGATGAAACCTCCAGGATAGCTTTGGGAAGTGCAGAACTGGGACTGTGCAAAGTTTCAAGACAATTGGTTGAGGTTTAGGCACATTTTGGTACGTTAAGCTCTTTTTACATTAAGCTAAGGACATTAAACGTTTTAGTATTGTACAAAAAGAGCTTAATGTGAATAACTTTTGGTGTGATTTACCAAATGATCTGAAATTTTCAGAATATGTTTGAATTGATAGACTCTTCTATTGTGCCAAGTTTGGGGGAAATTGGTTCACATCTAAGCTCTTTTTTGTACGTTAAGCCACATTAAGCGCCCCAAAAAAAGAGCTTAATGTCCCCAGTTTTCCGTGTGGGAGACCAAAATCGATGAAACCTCCAGGATAGCTGAGGGAAGTGCAGAACTTGGGCTGTGCAAAGTTTCAAGACAATTGGTTGAGGTTTAGGCACATTTTGGTACGTTAAGCTCTTTTCACATTAAGCTATGCGTTTTTATGATTGCTAAAAAGAGCTTAATGTGAATAACTTTTGGTGTGATTTACCAAATGATCTGAAATTTTCAGAATATGTTGGAATGGATAGGCTCTTCTATTGTGCCAAGTTTGGGGGAAATTGGTTCACATCTAGGCTCTTTTTTGTACGTTAAGCCACATTAAGCGCCCCAAAAAAAGAGCTTAATGTCCCCAGTTTTCCGTGTGGGAGACCAAAATCGATAAAACCTCCAGGATAGCTTTGGGAAGTGCAGAACTTGGGCTGTGCAAAGTTTCAAGACAATTGGTTGAGGTTTAGGCACATTTTAGTACGTTAAGCTCTTTTCACATTAAGCTATGCGTTTTTATGTTTGCTAAAAAGAGCTTAATGTGAATAACTTTCGGTGTGATTTACCAAATGAGCTAAAATTTTCAGAATATGTTGGAATTGATAGACTCTTCTATTGTGCCAAGTTTGAGGGAAATTGGTTCACATATAGGCTCTTTTTTGTACGTTAAGCCACATTAAGCGCCCCAAAAAAAGAGCTTAATGTCCCCAGTTTTCCGTGTGGGAGACCAAAATCGATTAAACCTCCAGGATAGCTTTGGGAAGTGCAGAACTGGGACTGTGCAAAGTTTCAAGACAATTGGTTGAGGTTTAGGCACATTTTGGTACGTTAAGCTCTTTTTACATTAAGCTAAGGACATTAAACGTTTTAGTATTGTACAAAAAGAGCTTAATGTGAATAACTTTTGGTGTGATTTACCAAATGATCTGAAATTTTCAGAATATGTTTGAATTGATAGACTCTTCTATTGTGCCAAGTTTGGGGGAAATTGGTTCACATCTAAGCTCTTTTTTGTACGTTAAGCCACATTAAGCGCCCCAAAAAAAGAGCTTAATGTCCCCAGTTTTCCGTGTGGGAGACCAAAATCGATGAAACCTCCAGGATAGCTTTGGAAAGTGCAGAACTTGGGCTGTGCAAAGTTTCAGGACAATTGGTTGAGGTTTAGGCACATTTTGGTACATTAAGCTCTTTTTACATTAAGCCGTGGACATTAAACGTTTTAGTATTGTAAAAAAATAGCTTAATGTGAATAACTTTTGGTGTGATTTACCAAATGATCTGAAATTTTCAGAATATGTTTGAATTGATAGACTCTTCTATTGTGCCAAGTTTGGGGGAAATTGGTTCACATTTAAGCTCTTTTTTGTACGTTAAGCCACATTAAGCTCCCCAAAAAACAAGCTTAATGTCCCCAGTTTGCCTCGTGGAAGACCAAACTACATGAAACTTCTAGGATATATTAGAACAGTTAAAAACTTAGTCTGTGCAAAGTTTCAGGGCAATTGGTTATGGTTTAGGCACTTTATTACACATTAAGCTACATTAAGCCATTTTCACATTAAATGTTTTAGTATGTCCCCCAGATCTCTGTATTCTGTATACAGAGTTCTGTGTGTTTGTAAACACAGAACTCTGTGTGTGATTGGACATAGCCGATCAGCAGGTTGCAGCCAAAATCATTGGCTGAAATCTGCTGCCAAACTCACACTGTGCCCAATCACAGCAGGGGGTCAGCAGCATAGCTCCCAACTGTCCCTGATTTCAAGGGACTGTCCCTGATTTGGAATGAAGTCCTTCTGTCCCTCTTTCCTCCTCATTTGTCCCTCATTTTGATCTATGTAGTTGTATATAAAATGCACTTTTTATCTTTCAAAAAGTGTTTCCCAGTGCTAAACTTTTCATCCAATTTCTAAACTGCTGCATTTGTACATTTTAAAAGCCAATATAAAGGAATAGTAGTGGTAAAAAAATCACTTGTGGGTTTAACTTATTATTTTTGTATAATTCTCCCTTAAAGCGAAGTTCCGGGCACAGAAGTCATTTTTTAATAAACATAACCCCGGGACAGTCAGGGCTAGCACATTCCACAATGGCTAGCCTCTGATCTGTCCCGGTTCGCACTTACCTGCAAGAAGAAATACTTACTTATAAAATTTCTTCCACAGCGTTTCCATCTCTCTTGTGGGCAGCTGAAGCCGGCGCGGTCGTCTTCTGTGTCTTCTTCCGCGTCTTCTTGTCCCAGAATGCGCCTGCACCGGCCCCTCTCATCACTTCTGGTGCGGCGTCGCCCGGAAGTGACGAGCGGGGCCGGTGCCATCGCATTGATTCCTGGGAGCGATGACGTTCAGCTCCCAGGAATCATAGCGAGACAGGAAGTGACGGGGTGAGCCGCGGCGCCAAGGGAGGAAGTACTCTGAGGTGAGTATTTACGATCTTCAATTAAAAGGTGAGTAAACAAAAAAAAAATAACTATGCAATTCCTTTTCAGGCAATGTCGAACTAGCGGAGGGGCACAAAAAAAAAATAGTTTTTGTGCCCGGAACTCCGCTTTAAGGGGGTGTAGCAAGGGGTGTGTCCTATGCCTACATACTTTTGCTAATAGGTGTCCCTCATGTCCATCTCAAAAAGTTGGTAGGTATGCAGTAGGGGGTTAGCAGGGGGCGCATGCGCTGCCAAACCAGGAAGTACACCACGATGTACCCAAATGTAGCGGTGTACTTCCTGGTTTGGCGGCGCATGCGCCCCCTGCTGACCCCCTACTGCATACCTACCAACTTTTTGACTGTGCCACCTGCTCATGGTCCATCTACTGTGAGCCGGTCGGAAAGAGTTCAATAGCTCAAGGGTTTATTATCACCTTAAATATACATAACCTTTAATGACAGGTCCACTTTGAAGTTGAAGATACAAACAGGTTCTTCAACGCATCATCTACGTGTAACTGTTGTTATTTGTAACAAAAGCTGAAGTGAAAAGTGGACTCAGATCATCATCTGGACCAACATTACAGAGAATGCATTATTCAGTTTATCGATTCCCTAGGAACTAACATTGCTGTGTCAGGAGTCACAGAGTGCTCCGAGCTGGTGGGCCCCCATGTCAGACATGAATGGGGCCTTTAATCCCAGTTTTCAGGCTCAGCGTCATACTAAACACCAGAAAAGCCAGACATTGTGTCATCTTCCTTTCTGCAGATAGCCCAGTCTGCTCTCTATTAATCACAGCCTGTTCACTGTGGTACCAAGTGTACAGGACGGGTCGTGTGGCTCCTATTATATCAAATATTCTTATAATCTCAAAGGATTAAACAGTAATCAGTTTATCCAGACACGATTGTGCGCCAGAAACATGTTGTTGTAACTAATTCAATGAAAACTGAAACCGCATTGGATTCTTTGGGTTGGTGCACTTTGCAGGTCATCCTTGCCCTGTGCAGGAAGGGAGGCCTATGACTAAAATGCCAGCAATGGGATTGGGTAAGGAAATGTATCTGATTCTTTTCCTCAATGATGGAATTGTTTTGGTGCATTGTGGCCAGCAAAGAATTGTTTCTTTGACTTCTCTAGTGATCCTGTGGCCGGTAAGTCACCACTGAAAGAGCTACTGGATCACCAGGGTACAAGGACTTAGGGCATTGGGCAACTGTAGGTAAAACATAACAGACATGATGGTCCTTAGTCCTGGTGCTCTGTAAGTGACCAGTGGATCAGGTACTAGACCACCAGTGGAAGGACTAAGGGCAGTGGCCAACTGTACGTAGAACATAACAGAAATGAAGGTCCTTAGTCCTGCTGCTCTGTGTAGCTTGTAAGGCTGGCCTATTATATAATTTATATGCCCTGGAGGGCTTCAAGAATCAGGTCTGCGACTCTAAGTGAAAGGCCAACACAACTAAGGTTTGCTGAAGACGTTGAGGTCATAGCAAGGTTAGGGAGGAAACATAGGCGCCACTCTGAGTGCAGTAACTTGAGATTTATTGCATAAAATCAATGGAACAAAGGGTACTCACAAATTGAGTAAATAAAAAGGCTCATGACAACACTCCGGTCGGATCAGGATGGCTAGAGCGGTAATGGTCGACAGGCTATGAGCGGTAGCTAGCCGCTCTTCCTGGTCCCAGGGACACTCAGAAGGCGATCCGTCGTCACTTCCGGTAGCATGATGACGTCAGGGCGCCGGCGACGCGTTCTCGAAGCATGCGCTCCTTCTTCAGACCCTAAAGAAGGAGCGCATGCTCCGAGAACGCGTCGCCGGCGCCCTGACGTCATCACGCTACCGGAAGTGATGACGGATCGCCTTCTGAGTGTCCCCGGGACCAGGAAGAGCGGCTAGCTACCGCTCATAGCCTGTCGACCATTACCGCTCTAGCCATCCTGATCCGACTGGAGTGTTGTCATGAGCCTTTTTATTTACTCAATTTGTGAGTACCCTTTGTTCCATTGATTTTATGCAATAAATCTCAAGTTACTGCACTCAGAGTGGCGCCTGTGTTTCCTCCCTAGTTGGCTCCAAGCAATCTTCTACTTGTCACTTGAGCTGCCTCAGGAGTGCACCTTGGGATATTTTATGGACTCCCTTCTTATGGACCTTTTTATGGACCTTTTATATATGGACTTATGATTTGTCCTTTTATTTCACTGACAACCCTTTGTATTGGTTGTTGTGTTTAGTGCTATTTGTGAAGTCCCTGGTGATACTTTTATTACCCGTTGTGCGCCAGCTGTTTTTATTTTTATCATAGCAAGGTTAGGCTGCAGTCACACTTGACCGTGAGCATTTTTTTTGCATATTTTAAACTATTTTTTTTTTTTTTAAGCCTCAGACATTTTTTGTTATATACAATAGAAAGTAGTGTTGTCATGGACCTTCCGACAAAGCCAGAAGAACCCATCCTGACTATGGGTTCATCAAGGAGCAGAGTCTAAGAAACAATCTTCTGAGCTCCTGATGGTGGGGATGGGTTGGCTGTTTTCCACTGCCATGTCACTATCCTGGTTACTACTTGCCAAGGCCAGTTGAACGAGAGGCTCCACTGAGGTGCCACTGGAATGGTGAGAGATGGATTGGTATCGCACACAGGCCACAAGGGACTGAGTACAGAGCAACGTGCAGTATGAGAGTGCATAACGCAACTTTTTTTTTTTTTTTTTAAGAACAGGGTACTACTCAGTTTTCAGGATTTCCAAGGACAGGTGAGCAGCAGAACTTCGAGAGACATAGAGTCACAAAGAACAGGGCTCAGTGGTGCAAATATTGCTCAGGCAAAGATGGCTGATCTGAGCACAGCAGAGGTGGAGAATGGTCATTTATAAGACAACAGATGGTATTGTCCGGAATCCGAAGGTGCCAGACCTGTGCAAGAGTCAGGGTAGAGCAGACAAGTCATTGGGACCACAGGTGATAGTTCAGCTTTGCAGTCATAGCAAGGTAAGCGTAGCCCACATGTTTGTAGGACTACAAGAAATAGCTGATCTTTGGACAAGTATCATTTGTGACATTGTTTGGCATTATCTTCCTTGTATCTGCTTTCTAGTTTTTTTGTGCAGTGTTTTGGGCTATCAGAACTCTTAAGCCAAGTCTATTATGCCAGTTTCTTTCTAGGTCTCCTCTTAGTCCTGCCACTGCGCTCCAGGTTGGTCCGCCTCAACTGCTAGCCCCTAATCTGCTCCTATCTGAAGGTGCCAGTCCAGTTCCCTACCGTGAAGACTTGCAAAGAAGAAAGTTGCCGAATCAGAGACCCAAAAGCATTATTAAAATCTGAGGTTAAAAACTTCACAGCCATACAAAAAAAAGGAACAAATGTTGACGCGTTTCACGCGAAAATGTGTGCTTATTCGTACGACAAGCACTCTTCAGTGTGAAACATGTCAGTGTTTGCTCCTTTTCTTTTGTGTGGCTGTATGTATATAATACAGCTTTGGATCTCCCATTTAGCAAGTGTGCAGTCATCCACTTTCTTCTTTGCAAGTCTTCCCAGGCCCTCTGTCGCATGCAATGGTTATTGTAATGGGCATCCCTGGGGTCGTAGAGGTTCTTATGGGTCCTCACCAGATGTACAAATGTCTTAACATAGAATAGGACACTTGAACCCCCATTTTAGTTTATAGTAGGACACCTCCTCTCAAATGTTAGGCTGTTAGACTTCAATGGTTGTGTCGCGTACTTTTAGGGACGCCTATTAAAATCTACGAGGCCAAAAGAAAGCTCATTTTCTTTTTTGCACAACAAACAGCGTCATGGTCCTCAAGTGTGAAGAACACTATTGAACATCATAAGAATCCTAATGTTGAGCATTGTCACGCTTTGAGAAATACGTGACAAAATGCTCAGGTGGGGCTTGCAGCTAAATATATGCTTACGTTGGAGAAGATGAAGGCACTTATCTGATTGGAAGGGTGGAGTTACACTGGACTTCGTATGACTGTCATGGCAGCTGGGCAGAGGTCTCAGAGTCTTTGAAGGTGGTGCTTGTTGATATAATTTGCAAAAATTATAGGCTGAGTCTATTTTTGGAATGAGTACTCCTTCCCAAAATAGGTTACCTTGGCAAAGTGGTGGTGGGTACTAGGCAGTATATTGGGTACACTTGTGGTAAATTGGGGGCATAGTGGCAGCTGCGATTCTTGACATGGATGTTGGTGACAGATACAGCCAGTTGATCATAAAATTGGCCCTCAAAGACCTGTAAGGAGGTCAGTTATATTTGGTTCTTCTGTGTTTTACTATGTATAATGTGTTTTGCAACTGTTTTTGTATAATGTGCATAACAGGTAAGAGGGAATGAAAACAAAAGTTGAGGGGGTGAAGTTCTTTTGAGATCTGTATTTTCCATATAAGCAACTACAAGGGGCTTTACAGATCTAAAGGGTGCTCTAAAACAAACATGTCTCCTGGTTCAGATAATAGGGTTGATTTAAAATTGTCTTGAATTTGAGAATTTCTTGGCAAGCCTGTCTATTGCCTATGACAGATCCCTCATGTGGAAGGAGAAGTGAAGAGGTAAAGTCAGGGCTTTGTTATATCATAGACTTTATATATGAAATACGAGGTGCTGTAGTGGTCCTCAGAAGACATTGGAGTATAATAAAACCTTCATTAATCACACATTACAGTGCATGTGTTTTACATTGATATGTATTAAGGTTAATACTCCATAGGAGCAGTGGTGTATTTTGGTTTTGTGCTGCCCTAGGCAAAACTAAAATTGCCCCCCCCCCCTACCTCCTATGTAAATTTGCCCCACTCCTTCCTTTTTAACGGATGTGACTCCCTCCAAAATTTAAGGACTACAAGTCCCAGCATGAACCCCTGAGATCTCACGAGAGGGGGCGGGGGGTGAGAGAGGGTGGGAGAGAGAGGGAGGTGGGTGAGGGAGGGAGAGAGAGAGGGGATGAGAGAGGGGGGTGGGTGAGGGAGAGAGAGAGAGAGAGAGGGGATGAGAGAGGGGGGTGGGTGAGGGAGAGAGAGAGGGGGATGAGAGAGAGAGGGAGGGGTGAAAGAGGGGGATGAGATAGAGGAGGGTGAGAGAGAGAGAGAGAGAAAGAGAGAGGGGGTGAGAGAGAAAAAGAGAGGGGGGTGAGAGAGATAGAGGGGGGGATGAGAGAGGGGGAATAAGAGAGAGAGGGGGAATTAGAGGATGAGAGAGAGAGAAAGAGAGGGGGAATGAGAGAGAGAGAGAGAGAGAGAAGAGGGGGGTGAGAAAGAAAGGAGGGGGGGTAAGAGAGGCGGCTCTAGCAACCAGTGGCCAATATAATCTCAGGTGGAGGGGGCGGGTGCAGCTGTTTTTGCTTCCCCCTGCAAAGTGCTGCCCTAGGCCTGGGCCTTGTCGGCCTAGGCCAAAATACAGCACTGCATAGGAGAGAATAGGAACTAGGAGTGAGCTCTGGTGGATGAACACATCAGCAAATTCTTCCATACATAACCAGATATTATAAGTATAGAGAGAAGAGAAGGTTTTGGGTGCAATGTATATGAAATTAGAAGGGTTTTGTCTTTCACGTTGGCCCACTTGTGTAAAAATCGATAGAAAACATGTTATTGGCTGCCATGGCACTAGTTTGGGTAGATGGGTGATGGAGTTTTGCTTAGTGACATAGTTAAGCAGTCCAAAAGGCAATGTTGTAAAACTACAAGCAGGAATCAATCAGAATCTTCTACTGTTGGGTGGCTTATGTGACTGAAAGGGGAGTCCTACCTGGATTGATGGATGCTTTACAGTATTCAGTAAGTCATAGTTCTCCACATATGCTGATAGCTATATATAGATATATACAGGGCTTTTTTTAATCAGAGAATAGGTGGAGGAACTCCCCCCTTGTCTCCGCCCCCCCCCCCCAGCACCGTCCCTTGGTTCCACCCCTACTCACCTCCCAGTTCTTCCCCAAGTATTATTTTGTGGTGCTGCTAAATAATTTGTATGGAATTTGTTTTTGTCTAAGAACAAGAAAAGCAGTAAAATGGATCCTCAGCAGCCAACAACAATAGATCTCCCAGCATTAATAGACCCCACCCCAGCAACAATAGATCCCTCACACAACAATAGACTCCCCTAGCAACAATGGACCTCACCCCAGCAACAATAGATCCCTCACACAACAATAGACTCCACTAGCAACAATGGACCTCACCCCAGCAACAATAGATCCCTCACACAACAATATACTCCACTAGCAACAATGGACCTCACCCCTGCAACAATGGACCTCACCCCAGCAACAATGGATGCTACCCCAGCACAATAGTTCCCCCCACACAGAAACAATGGACCACCCACAACAAAATACCACACTCAGCAACAACAACAGATCCACCAGCAGCCAGCATCAATAGACTCTTCAGAAGCCAGCAATAATAGACCTCTCCCTCAACAGTAGATCCCTACCAGCAACATACTGTAAGACTCCCCAGCAGCAATATACCCGCAACCCAACTAGCAACAATAGACCTTCACACAAAAACAGACTCTCGTCAGTAACAATAGATCCCCCCGCAGCCAGCATCAATAGCAGCTCCAGCACACCCCCTGCTATTACATACATTCAGTGCTAGAGGTGCCGGAACTGCGTTCCCCCGCGTTCCTGCTGAAAAAAAGCTCTGGGATATATATATATATATATATATATATATATATATATATATATATATAGCTTATGGATGCTTTTTTGTGACCGTGGCAATTTTTAAAGGGGGCCTAATCTTTAAATCCTTTTGGGTAATAGATGATATTTAGCTTGAAGCTTATAGAAGTATGGCTGTCTTCAGTTATAGTGGAGTTTAAATGTTCCATCCTTGCTTCCCACGGCCAAACTTTCTTTTCATCTAGTGTTCCCTCTCATTTGTACATCTACACTATACCATCCTGGAAGTGTCATTAAGGTAGTTACCACCCCGTATGCTATATTGCATTCTGTCTGATTTGTGCAATACTAGATCTCATGGAAATTCACTTTTTTGATGTAGATCTACTGCTGTTATGTTGTCCTGTTGGATTCCCACTTGTTGCTTTGGTGCCTGCCCGGGGGATCATGCGCATTTTGGTGCAAGGTTGCTAAGGTATGTGCCGCAGAGCAAACATAGTGGTATATTGTATTATTATGTGTATATATATATATATATATATATATATATATATATATATTAAGCTGGGGAATAGGTAGCAGGTGCAAAGCTCCCTGGGATGAGCAGTTTTTCAGGCACAGATACCAAATCCAGTGTGGTAGTGACAAACAACAATGCGGTGTTTATTAGTGCTATATACAAGTCTATATACAGGTGCTGTACAGTGCTTTAAGGAAAACAAGCAGAAATAATAATAATAAACAAAAGCCTAGCCGTGTCCCGGCACTTACTACACACAATGCAGTCTCTCACTAACACAGACTGAGCAAGCCTACAGCTTGTCAGCTTCCAAAGACACAAACAGGTAGTTTCACTGACCTTCCGCTCTCATAGACAAACATTGTCTAATTTCCCAGGCTGAGAGAGCCCTGCTGTTTGTCTCAGGTGAGATTAAATTGGCCTGGTGAAGAGGGCCAAGATCCGAACTGGATCATGGCTCAGAGATCCCTAAAGGTATAGGTGAGGTGCCTGGGTGATGTATAAACCCCGAACAGGACTTTTCCTGGCTCTTTCTGGGACACTCTGCTACAATATATATATACATAAATATAGGCCCCTTTCACACAGGCGGACCGTTCAGATCCGCCTGTCAGTTTTTTTGGCGGATCTGAGCGGTCACCCCATGCATCTCTATTGGGCATCAGAGGTCAGCGGAGACATGTCCACTGACATCCGATCCGTCAAATCTGGACGGATGGAAACCCTATTTTCCATCCGTCCAGCGGATCGGATCGGATGAGAACGGACAGACGGTCCGTTCCCATCCGATTCCCCCATAGAGATGCATGGGGACCTGACAGCTGTAGAGTTGCCACCTCATCCCTTTAAAACAGAACACAAATTAATTACACAGGTTCTGAGGCTAATTTAATGCAGAGAAGGCTCAGGGTGAGTTTAATTACCACCTTAATCAGCCACAGAACCTGTGTAATTAATATGTGTTCTGTTTTAAAGGGATGAGGTGGCAACCCTAGACAGCTGTGTCTCCGCACACAGCACGGAGAACAGCTGTCATCCTCCTGCTCAGTGGGGGATTGGCGGATCGATCCCCCACTGAGAAAAATGGAGTCCATCCGCCTCACATTTTTGTAAATATTTTATTCAAACTTTTCATGTGACAACACTGAAGAAATGACACTTTGCTACAATGTAAAGTAGTGAGTGTACAGCTTGTATAACAGTGTAAATTTCCTGTCCCCTCAAAATAACTCAACACACAGTCATTAATGTCTAAACCGCTAGCAACAAAAGTGAGTACCCCCTAGGTAAAAATGTCCAAACTGGGCCCAAATAGCCATTTATCCCCCCGCCCCCCCCCGGTGTCATGTGACTCGTTAGTGTTACAAGGTCTCAGGTGTGAATGGGGAGCAGGTGTGTTAAATTTGGTATTACCGCTCTCACTCGCTCATACTGGTCACTGGGAGTTCAACATGGAACCTCACGGCAAAGAACTCTTTGAGGATCTGAAAAAAAAAGAATTGTTGCTCTACATGAAGATGGCCTAGGCTATAAGAAGTTTGCCAAGACCCTGAAACTGAGCTGCAGCAGGGTGGCCAAGACCATACAGCGGTATAACAGGACAGGATCTACTCAGAACAGGCCTCGCCATGGTCGACCAAAGAAGTTGAGTGCACATGCTCAGCGTCATATCCAAAGGTTGTCTTTGGGAAATAGACATATGAGTGCTGCCAGCATTGCTGCAGAGGTTGAAGGGGTGGGGGGGCCAGCCTGTCAGTGCTCAGACCATACGCCGCACACTGCATCAAATTGGTCTGCATGGCTGTCGTCCCAGAAGGAAGCCTCTTCTAAAGATGATGCACAAGAAAGCCCATACACTGTTTGCTGAAGATGAAGGACATGGATTACTGGAACATTATGAGACCAAGATAAACTTATTTGGTTCAGATGGTGTCAAGCGTGTGTGGTGGCAACCAGGTAAGGAGTACAAAGACAAGTGTGTCTTGCCTACAGTCAAGCATGGTGGTGGGAGTGTCATGGTCTGGGGCTGCATGAGTGCTGCCGGCACTGGGGAGCTACAGTTCATTGAGGGAACCATGAATGCCAACATGTACTGTGACATACTGAAGCAGAGCATGATCCCCTCCCTTCTTAGACTGGGCCGCAGGGCAGTATTCCAACATGATAACGACCCCAAACACACCTCCAAGATGACCACTGCCTTGCTAAAGAAGCTGAGGGTAAAGGTGATGGACTGGCCAAGCATGTCTCCAGACCTAAACCCTATTGAGAATCTGTGGGGCATCCTCAAACAGAAGGTGGAGGAGCGCAAAGTCTGTAACATCCACCATCTCTGTGATGTCATCATGGAGGAGTAGAAGAGGACTCCGGTGGCAACCTGTGAAGCTCTGGTGAACTCCATGCCCAAGAGGGTTAAGGCAGTGCTGGAAAATAATGGTGGAGACACAAAATATTTACACTTTGGGCCCAATTTGGACATTTTCACTTAGGGGTGTACTCACTTTTGTTGCCAGTGGTTTAGACATTAATGGCTATGTTGAGTTATTTTGAGGGGACAGCAAATTTACACTGTTATACAAGCTGTACACTCACTACTTTACATTGTAGCAAAGTGTCATTTCTTCAGTGATGTCACATGAAAAGATAGAATAAAATATTTACAGAAATGTGAGGGGTGTACTCACTTTTGTAGGAAACTGTATACATACATATATATGTATATATATATATATATATATATATATATATGTAGAGTATGTAGAGCAACAATTCTTTTTTTCAGATCCTCAGAGAGTTCTTATGAGGTTCCATGTTGAACTTCCAGTGACCAGTATGATAGAGGGAGAGCGATAACACCAAATTTAACCCACGTGGTGAAGACGACTTTCTGAAGCTCAGGGGATTTAAGAAAGGGGATTTAAGTGACTTTGAACGTGACATGGTTGTTGGTGCCAGACGGGCTGGTCTGAGTATTTAAAAAAACTGCCAATCTACTGGGTTTTTCACACACATCCATCTTTCGGGTTTACAGAGAATGGTGGGAAAAAGAGAAAATATTCAGTGAGCGGCAGTTGTGTGGAGGAAAATGCCTTGTTGATGTCAGAAGTTCTGAAGACAAAAGGGGGTCCAACCCGGTACTAGCAAGGTGTGCCTAATAAAGTGTCCGCTGAGTGTATGTTCAGAGTTCCTCTTTAATACAAGGCTGAACCCTTCTATTCCAAGCCCTGTGCACATATGGAATAGGAATGGCGGGGGGGGGGGGGGGGGGATATATGTGGGGAGTGCAGCGTACAACCACATTCCCACTAATGAGTGTTGGAGTCACAGAAGGATAATTGTCACAGAGGAGCTGGGATGAGCCGAGTTCACTCTCAGTGTATTCATCCCCCCCCCAGAGATCGCCTCCTGTTTATTTAAAGCATATGAGCGTCCTCAGGACATCAAGAGGGAGGGGGGGGGTGTTGGGGGTTCTGAGGAATGGTTGTAAACTTAAACTTCAGTGCAGGTCTGTACTTAAAGCTGAACTCCGGGCACAAAAAAGTTAATTTAACCCCTTGCCGACCGGCCACCATGTATTTACTGCGGCAGCGTGGCTCTATTGCGCAAAATGACGTACCTGTACGATGTTTAGTTCAATAGCCACTAGATGGCGCGATCACGCCATGATTGACTAGCGGGGATGTCAATTAGACCCAATGTCTGCCGGCCACCCGCAATCATCCTCGTAGGAGGCGGATCGGCGATCTGCCTATGTAAACAAGGCAGATCGCCGTTCTGCAAGGGGACAAGATGGAGATCTTGTGTTCCTGCTAAGCAGGAACCCAGATCTGTCTGCCACCAATCATTGCAACCCCCCCACACACAGTTAGTAAGCACCCCTTAGTGACACATTTAACCCTTTGAATAGGTAGTAGGGGACTCTGTACTATAGAGTATATCGTTGCACAATCCCCACATAGGAAAACGAAATTGACCAAGGGGCCCCCACCTCTCCTCCAATTGGAGGAGATGGCGGGATAGAGAGGATTCTAAAGTGCCCACCTAATTATATAATACTTGCCAGTACTACATGAATCCAGAAGTTAATAAAAGCATAATCCTATTTATTATTACTAATATTATTATTATTATTATTATTATACTAATAGTTGCCAGTACTACATGAATTAACAAGTTAATAAAAGCATAATCCAATTTATTATTACTAATATTATTATTATTAATAATATTATTATTATTATTATTATTATTATTATTATTATATAATACTTGCCAGTACTGCATGAATTAACAAGTTAATAAAAGCATAATCTAATTTATTATTACTAATATTATTATTATTAATATTATTATTATTATTATTATTATTATTATTATTATTATATAATACTTGCCAGTACTACATGAATTAACAAGTTAATAAAAGCATAATCCAATTTATTATTACTAATATTATTATTATTATTATTATTATATAATACTTGCCAGTACTGCATGAATTAGCAAGTTAATAAAAGCATAATCCAATTTATTATTACTAATATTATTATTATTATTATTATTATTATTATTATTATTATTATTATTATTATATAATACTTGCCAGTACTACATGAATTAACAAGTTAATAAAAGCATAATCCAATTTATTTTTACTATTATTATTATTATTATTATTATTATTATTATTATACTAATAGTTGCCAGTACTACATGAATTAACAAGTTAATAAAAGCATAATCCAATGTATTATTACTAATATTATTATTATTATTATTATTATTATTATTATATAATACTTGCCAGTACTACATGAATCCACAAGTTAATAAAAGCATAATCCAATGTATTATTACTAATATTAATATTATTATTATTATTATTATTATATAATACTTGCCAGTACTACATGAACTAACAAGTTAATAAAACCATAATCCAATTTATTATTACTATTATTATTATTATTATTATTATTATTATTATATAATACTTGCCAGTACTACATGAATTAACAAGTTAATAAAAGCATAATCCAATGTATTATTACTAATATTATTATTATTATTATTATATAATACTTGCCAGTACTACATGAATCCACAAGTTAATAAAAGCATAATCCAATTTATTATTATTATTATTATTATTATTATTATTCTTATTATTATTATACTAATAGTTGCCAGTACTACATGAATTAACAAGTTAATAAAAGCACAATCCAATTTATTATTACTAATATTAATATTATTATTATTATTATATAATACTTGCCAGTACTACATGAATTAACAAGTTAATAAAACCATAATCCAATTTATTATTACTATTATTATTATTATTATTATTATTATTAATAATAATAAATTGGATTATGCTTTTTTTAAATTGTGGGTTGCATTTAACCCTTTGATCACCCCTGATGTTAATCCCTTCCCTGCCACTGTCATTAGTACAGTGACAGTGCATTTTTTTTTTTTTTTTTAGCGCTGATCACTGTGTTAGTGTCACTGGTCCCCAAAAAGTGTCAAAAGTGTCAGTTATGGGTCCGATCTGTCCACCGCATAGTCGCAGTCCAGCTAAAATTCGCTGATCGCCGCTTTTACTAGTAAAAAAAAAATCCATAAAAATATTGCATCATTTGTAGACGTTATAACTTTTGCGCAAATTAATCAATATACACAATATATACCAAAAATATGTAGCAGAATACATATTGGCTTAAATTGATAAAGAAATTTGATTTTTTGTTAAATTTTGTTATTGGGAATGTTTTATAGCAGAAAGTAAAAAATATTGTTTTTTTGTTTTTCAAAATTGTTAATCTTTTTTTTTTGTTTATAGCGCAAAAAATAAAAAACGCAAAGGTGATCAAATACCACCAAAAAAAATCACTGATCGCCACCATTAAAAAAATAAATAAATAAAAAAATGAAATAAATATTTCCCCTAGTTTGTAGACGTGACAACTTTTGCGCAAACCAATCAATATACACCTATTGGAATTTTTTTTTTTTTTTTTTTACCAAAAATATGTAGCAGGAAAAAAAAATGGCCTAAAATGATGAAAAAACAAATAGATTTTAAGCAGAAAGTGAAAAATATTATTTTTTTTTTTTTTCAAAATTGTTGCTCTTTCTTTTTGTTTATAGTGCAAAAAATAAAAACCGCAAAGGTGATCAAATACCACAAAAAAAAAACACTAGAAAAATTGCTGATCGCCGCCATTACTAGTAAAAAATAAATAAATAAATACATAAAAATGTCAAAAACCTTTCCCCTAGTTTGTAGACGCGATAACTTTTGCGCAAACCAATCAATTTACACCTATTGGGATTATTTTTTTTTTTACCAAAAATATGTAGCAGAATACAAATTGGCCTAAAATGATGAAATTTTTAATTGGGAATGTTATATAGCAGAAAGTGAAAAATATTGTTTTTTTTTTTTCAAATTTGTTGCTTTTTTTTTTTTTTGTTTATAGCGCAAAAAATAAAAATCGCAGAGGTGATGAAATACCACCAAAAGAAAGCTCTGTTTGTGGGAAAAAAGGAAACCAATTTTATTTGGGTACAGCGTCACACGACCGCGCAATTGTCCGTTAAAGTAACGCAGTGCCGAATCTCAAAAAATGGCCTGGTCATTAAGGGGGGTAAATCCTTCCGGGGCTGAAGTTTATAATAGCCGCAAAGGACAGAAATCCAAATACAAAATGCCTTTGCAAACCCAAGATATTACCTTGTAAAAGTAGCAGTGACATCAAGTTAAAGCTGAAGTTTAATATGCCTATAGTTTGCCTTCTCTGGCTCCTCCCAACCCAGCATTAACCTCTTCCCTACTGAGCTATAGCCGAAAGACGCCTCTTCAGGTGCGGGAGGGCGTCCATAGACAAAGCAGCCTCTGAATGGCCATTATCATGTTAGGGATATGCAAACTTTGGCCCTTACAGATGTTGCAGAACTACAAGTCCCATGAGGCATAGCAAGACTCTGACAGCCACAAGCAGGACACCCAGAGGCAGAGGCATGATGGGACTTGTAGTTTTGCCACAGTTGGCATATATCTAGATAGAAGATGTAAGTGAATGGATTAGATGTCAGAAATATGAGTTGCACCGGCCCTGCCATGTGTCTCTGTTGTCACTAGAGGGCGCCCATGCACCAGCTATTATTCCAATGCTGTATTTTTGCCTCTTTTCATTATTATTCTGCGGTTTGGACCCGACCGATTTTGGAACCGTTTTGTTTACTGCACTTCATAATTCATAATAGGGAACAGGTTTGAGGCAGCGTTCTTAAATACGATCTTTTCCCTCAAATATTAGATCCGATTGGTTGGTTAGATACCTGACTGCGCTCTCCTTTGTGCGCCGCTAGCGTTCCTGTATGTTTTAACCCCTGCCGTCCTTCCAACGCTTCGATGCATTTAAATCTGACCTCTGGCCTGGCCTGCAGTTTTGCACTGAGGATCCTCTCCTGGACTGAAATGGCTGACTCTGATTTCACTGCACACTGTGAGCTTCTCACCATGTGCATCAGAAGCTGCAGCAAGTCAGAGAGAGCCCGCCTCATTTCCTGGCTGGAGGACGTCCAGCATCATCTAGCCCAGCTGTTGCATAACTACACGTCCCATGAGGCATTGTAAAACTCTGACATTCACGGACATGACTAGGCATGATGGGAGTTGTAGTTCCTGAACAACTGGAGGGCCATAGTTTGGTGACCCCTGATCTAGCCCTTTCCTCTCAAATCTGATTGTCCCTGGTCCCGCCCCTCTTATTCATCACATGTGGGCGTCAACAGGGCGGGGACAAGGGGTGGGAAGGAGGGGTGGCTCAGTATCATACAAGGTGGGGGGGGGGGGGGGAGGATTTATGTTGGGAGGGGGAAATTGGGGGATAAGAATCGTTCAAGGAGGGATCATTTGGGGTGGTGTGCTAAGAGTAATGATTTGAGGGGATTTGTGTTGGGAGGGGGGACAGGGGAAGAAGACATTTGGGGTGTTTGTGTTAGAAAAGGTAATATGGTGGTGGTGGGGAGGGGGGGGGGGATATTTGCTAGCAGGGATGATTGGGGGTATTTGTGCTAAGAGGAGGGAATTTGGGGGTTTTGTGCTGGAAAGGTAATATTGTTGGGGGGAGGGGGCTTTAATGCTAGCAGGGACGATTGGGGGTATTTGTGCTAGGAGGGGGAAATGGGGGGGGGGTTGTCCTGGAAAAGGTAATGTATGGTGAGGGGGGGGGGGTTGTGCTAGCAGGGATGATTGGGGGTATTTGTGCTAAGAGGGGGGAATTTGGGGGGTTTGTGCTGGAAAGGTAATATGGTGGGGGGGGGGGGAGGTTGTGCTAGCAGGGATAATAGGGGGTATTTGTGCTAGGAAGGGGAAATTGGGGGGGTTTGTCCCGGAAAAGGCAATGCATAATGGTGGGGGGGGATTTGTGCTATGAGGGGGAAACTTGGGGGGGGGGGGGGTTGTACTTGAAAAGGTAATATGATGGGAGGGGGGGGGGTTTATGCTAGCAGGGATGCTTGGTGGTATTTGTGCTAGGAGGGGGAAATTTGAGGGGTTTGTGCTGGAAAAGGTAATATGGCAGTGGGGGGGATTTGTGCTAGGAGGAGGACATTTTTTTTTGGGGGGGGGGGGGGTTCGTGCTGGAAAAGATAATATGGTGGGAGGGGGGTTATTTGTGCTAGGAGGGGGAAATTTGGGGGGGTTCATGCTGGAAAAGGTAATATGTTGGTGGGGGGGGGGATTATTTGTGCTAGGAGGGGGAAATTTCATGCTCGAAAAGGTAATATGGTGGGGGGAGGGGGGTTTATTTGTGCTAACAGGGATGATTGGGGGTATTTGTGCTAGGAGAATACATTTGGTGGGGGGGGGGGGATTGGGAAGAATTTGTGCTGGGGAGGGGATTTGTGCTCAGAGGGAAAATTTAAGGGGTAGAGGATTTGGACTAGTAGGGGGGAATTATTTTCCTGGAGGAGGTGGATTTGTGCTGGAATGATTTGAGCTGGGGGGGCAAAGATTTGTGCTGGGAAGGGGAGGCAGATTTTTATTGGGAGGAGGGGGGATTTATGTTTAGGGGGTAAGCATGCAGATTAGTGCTCAATTGCTTTTTTTTTTTTTTTTGGGGGGGGGGGGGATTTTCGCTGACACATAATGCTCATACATCCTGGGGGGGGGGGGGGGGGGGATTTGGCATGTTCGCCCTGGGCTCTAGATGACCTTGTCCTGTCACTGGGTGTCAGCCTTGTCCCTGAGCCCGCCCCCTTTCATTCATTGCATTTCAGGCGTCGCATCGATTTGAACAGTGCCACTGCCAACCATAGGGTGCGGCTTGTCAAATCGCATAGCAAGTCGCTCCAATGTGAACGAGGGTTCAAACCCAAAACCAAAAGCATATTCTGTTGCAGCTTACCAATCATTAGACCTGGTGGCTGCATTCGTTTTCTTTTTTTTTTTAGGCTCCCCCCCCCCCCTCTGTTTTCACCTGGTGCACTGGCCGTTAACACACCTCCGGTATTAGTGAGACACAACTCTGAAGGAATGAGCACAGGAGGCACAGCAGACAGCAGCATTGTCAGTCTGGGGGGGGGGGGGGAGTGTTAAATGTAGTAGCAGATTTAAATACACAAACTAATTGAAGCCACACTCCAGCTCACACTTTATAAGCAGTTACAGCAAACAGTTTTTTATTTTTTGGATAAAGGTTTTACATAAATTTAAAAAAAAAAGCTGATCATTGTAAGCTCCCCTGCCAGTGTTAAAGTGATCCTAAAGGCAGAAGGTTTTTTTTTTTTATCTTAATGCATTAAGGTAAGAAACATTCTGTGTGCAGCATCCCCCCCCCCAATACTTACCTAAGGCCCCCTCTCTATCCAGCGATGTTATATGAGAGCCTCGGCTGTCCGGGGACTCTCCTTCCTCATTGGCTGAGACAATACACTTCACTGAGTTTAAAAAAACTAAACAGTAAAGTTAGCCAAAGTATTTTTGTATTTTGTGAAAGATGACGTCACGCCGAGTAAATAGATACCCAACATGTTTACGGTTTCAAATTGCGCACACCCGCGGAATGGCGACAAACTACGATACTTAAAAATCTCCAAAGGCGATGCTTTAGAAATTTTTTAGTTTAGAGGTACAGAGGAGGTCTTTTGCTAGAATTAATGCTCTCGCTCTAATGATCGCGGCGATACCTCACATGTGTGGTTAGAACTCCGTTTACATTTGGGGGCGGGGCTTCCATATACATTTTCTTTGGTGTGCGAGCTCACGGGGATGGCGGCACCCTTAAAAAAAAAAAATTCTATTTATTTTATTTTATTTAATTTCTTTTACTGTAAAAAAAATCTGATCACTTTTATTGCTGTCACGAGGAATGTAAACATCCCGTGTGACAGTAATAGGCAGTGACAGGTACTCTTTATGGAGGGATCGGGGGGAGGGGGGGGGAATGTGACAGTAATAGGCAGTGACAGGTACTCTTTATGGAGGGATCGGGGGGAGGGGGGGGGATGTGACAGTAATAGGCAATGACAGGTACTCTTTATGGAGGGATCGGGGGGAGGGGAGGAATGTGACAGTAATAGGCAGTGACAGGTACTCTTTATGGAGGGATCGGGGGGAGGGGGGGGAATGTGACAGTAATAGGCAGTGACAGGTACTCTTTATGGAGGGATCGGGGAGGGGGTATTGTGACAGTAATAGGCAGTGACAGGTACTCTTTATGGAGGGATCGGGGGGAGGGGGAATGTGACAGTAATAGGCAGTAACAGTTACTCTTTATGAAGGGATCGGGGGGAGGGAGGGGGGTATTGTGACAGTAATAGGCAGTGACAGGTACTCTTTATGGAGGGATTGGGGGGGAGGGGGTATTGTGACAGTAATAGGCAGTGACAGGTACTCTTTATGGAGGGATCGGGGGGAGGGGGTATTGTGACAGTAATAGGCAGTGACAGGTACTCTTTATGGAGGGATCGGGGGGAGGGGGGGAATGTGACAGTAATAGGCAGTGACAGGTACTCTTTATGGAGGGATCGGGGGGAGGGGGGGAATGTGACAGTAATAGGCAGTGACAGGTACTCTTTATGGAGGGATCGGGGGGAGGGGGTATTGTGACAGTAATAGGCAGTGACAGGTACTCTTTATGGAGGGATCGGGGGGAGGGGGGGAATGTGACAGTAATAGGCAGTGACAGGTACTCTTTATGGAGGGATCGGGGGGAGGGGGGGAATGTGACAGTAATAGGCAGTGACAGGTACTCTTTATGGAGGGATCGGGGAGGGGGTATTGTGACAGTAATAGGCAGTGACAGGTACTCTTTATGGAGGGATCGGGGGGAGGGGGGGGATGTGACAGTAATAGGCAGTGACAGGTACTCTTTATGGAGGGATCGGGGGGAGGGGGAATGTGACAGTAATAGGCAGTAACAGTTACTCTTTATGAAGGGATCGGGGGGAGGGAGGGGGGTATTGTGACAGTAATAGGCAGTGACAGGTACTCTTTATGGAGGGATTGGGGGGGAGGGGGTATTGTGACAGTAATAGGCAGTGACAGGTACTCTTTATGGAGAGATTGGGGTGGGGGAGGGGGGAATGTGACAGTAATAGGCAGTGACAGGTACTCTTTATGGAGGAATCGGGGGGAGGGGGTATTGTGACAGTAATAGGCAGTGACAGGTACTCTTTATGGAGGGATCGGGGGGAGGGGGGGAATGTGACAGTAATAGGCAGTGACAGGTACTCTTTATGAAGCGATCGGGGGGAGGGGGGGGGATGTGACAATAATAGACAGTGACAGGTACTCTTTATGGAGGAATCGGAGAGAGGGGGGGGGAATGTGACAGTAATAGGCAGTGACAGGTACTCTTTATGGAGGGATCGGGGGGAGGGGGGGAATGTGACAGTAATAGGCAGTGACAGGTACTCTTTATGGAGGGATCGGGGGGAGGGGGGAATGTGACAATAATAGGCAGTGACAGGTACTCTTTATGGAGGGATCGGGGGGAGGGGGGGAATGTGACAGTAATAGGCAGTGACAGGTACTCTTTATGGAGGAATCGGAGAGAGGGGGGATGTGACAGTAATAGGCAGTGACAGGTACTCTTTATGGAGGGATTGGGGGGGGGGGGGTATTGTGACAGTAATAGGCAGTGACAGGTACTCTTTATGGAGGGATTGGGGGGGGGGGTAATGTGACAGTAATAGGCAGTGACAGGTACTCTTTATGGAGGTATCGGGGGGAGGGGGGGGAATGTGACAGTAATAGGCAGTGACAGGTACTCTTTATGGAGGGATCGGGGGGAGGGGGGGGGATGTGACAATAATAGGCAGTGACAGGTACTCTTTATGGAGGGATCGGGGGGAGGGGGGGGAATGTGACAGTAATAGGCAGTGACAGGTACTCTTTATGGAGGGATCGGGGGGAGGGGGGGGGATGTGACAGTAATAGGCAATGACAGGTACTCTTTATGGAGGGATCGGGGGGAGGGGGGGGAATGTGACAGTAATAGGCAGTGACAGGTACTCTTTATGGAGGGATCGGGGGGAGGGGGGGGAATGTGACAGTAATAGGCAGTGACAGGTACTCTTTATGGAGGGATCGGGGAGGGGGTATTGTGACAGTAATAGGCAGTGACAGGTACTCTTTATGGAGGGATCGGGGGGAGGGGGAATGTGACAGTAATAGGCAGTAACAGTTACTCTTTATGAAGGGATCGGGGGGAGGGAGGGGGGTATTGTGACAGTAATAGGCAGTGACAGGTACTCTTTATGGAGGGATTGGGGGGGAGGGGGTATTGTGACAGTAATAGGCAGTGACAGGTACTCTTTATGGAGGGATCGGGGGGAGGGGGGGATGTGACAATAATAGGCAGTGACAGGTACTCTTTATGGAGGAATCGGGGGGAGGGGGTATTGTGACAGTAATAGGCAGTGACAGGTACTCTTTATGGAGGGATCGGGGGGAGGGGGTATTGTGACAGTAATAGGCAGTGACAGGTACTCTTTATGGAGGGATCGGGGGGAGGGGGGGAATGTGACAGTAATAGGCAGTGACAGGTACTCTTTATGGAGGGATCGGGGGGAGGGGGGGAATGTGACAGTAATAGGCAGTGACAGGTACTCTTTATGGAGGGATCGGGGAGGGGGTATTGTGACAGTAATAGGCAGTGACAGGTACTCTTTATGGAGGGATCGGGGGGAGGGGGGGGATGTGACAGTAATAGGCAGTGACAGGTACTCTTTATGGAGGGATCGGGGGGAGGGGGAATGTGACAGTAATAGGCAGTAACAGTTACTCTTTATGAAGGGATCGGGGGGAGGGAGGGGGGTATTGTGACAGTAATAGGCAGTGACAGGTACTCTTTATGGAGGGATTGGGGGGGAGGGGGTATTGTGACAGTAATAGGCAGTGACAGGTACTCTTTATGGAGAGATTGGGGTGGGGGAGGGGGGAATGTGACAGTAATAGGCAGTGACAGGTACTCTTTATGGAGGAATCGGGGGGAGGGGGTATTGTGACAGTAATAGGCAGTGACAGGTACTCTTTATGGAGGGATCGGGGGGAGGGGGGGAATGTGACAGTAATAGGCAGTGACAGGTACTCTTTATGAAGCGATCGGGGGGAGGGGGGGGATGTGACAATAATAGACAGTGACAGGTACTCTTTATGGAGGAATCGGAGAGAGGGGGGGGAATGTGACAGTAATAGGCAGTGACAGGTACTCTTTATGGAGGGATCGGGGGGAGGGGGGGAATGTGACAGTAATAGGCAGTGACAGGTACTCTTTATGGAGGGATCGGGGGGAGGGGGGAATGTGACAATAATAGGCAGTGACAGGTACTCTTTATGGAGGGATCGGGGGGAGGGGGGGAATGTGACAGTAATAGGCAGTGACAGGTACTCTTTATGGAGGGATCGGGGGGAGGGGGGGAATGTGACAGTAATAGGCAGTGACAGGTACTCTTTATGGAGCGATCGGGGGGAGGGGGGGGGGAATGTGACAATAATAGGCAGTGACAGGTACTCTTTATGAAGCGATCGGGGGGAGGGGGGGGGGGATGTGACAATAATAGACAGTGACAGGTACTCTTTATGGAGGAATCGGAGAGAGGGGGGATGTGACAGTAATAGGCAGTGACAGGTACTCTTTATGGAGGGATTGGGGGGGGGGGTATTGTGACAGTAATAGGCAGTGACAGGTACTCTTTATGGAGGGATTGGGGGGGGGGTAATGTGACAGTAATAGGCAGTGACAGGTACTCTTTATGGAGGTATCGGGGGGAGGGGGGGAATGTGACAGTAATAGGCAGTGACAGGTACTCTTTATGAAGCGATCGGGGGGAGGGGGGGGGGATGTGACAATAATAGACAGTGACAGGTACTTTTTATGGAGGGATCGGGGGGAGGGGGGAATGTGACAATAATAGGCAGTGACAGGTACTCTTTATGGAGGGATCGGGGGGAGGGGGGGAATGTGACAGTAATAGGCAGTGACAGGTACTCTTTATGGAGCGATCGGGGGGAGGGGGGGGGGGAATGTGACAATAATAGGCAGTGACAGGTACTCTTTATGAAGCGATCGGGGGGAGGGGGGGGATGTGACAATAATAGACAGTGACAGGTACTCTTTATGGAGGAATCGGAGAGAGGGGGGGAATGTGACAGTAATAGGCAGTGACAGGTACTCTTTATGGAGGGATCGGGGGGAGGGGGGAATGTGACAATAATAGGCAGTGACAGGTACTCTTTATGGAGGGATTGGGGGGGGGGTAATGTGACAGTAATAGGCAGTGACAGGTACTCTTTATGGAGGGATTGGGGAGGGGGGGAATGTGACAGTAATAGGCAGTGACAGGTACTCTTTATGGAGGGATCGGGGGGAGGGGGGAATGTGACAATAATAGGCAGTGACAGGTACTCTTTATGGAGGAATCGGGGGGAGGGGGGGGGGATGTGACAGTAATAGGCAGTGACAGGTACTCTTTATGGAGGGATTGGGGGGGGGGGTAATGTGACAGTAATAGGCAGTGACAGGTACTCTTTATGGAGGGATTGGGGGGGGCAGTATTGTGACAGTAATAGGCAGTGACAGGTACTCTTTATGGAGGGATCGGGGGGAGGGGGGAATGTGACAATAATAGGCAGTGACAGGTACTCTTTATGGAGGGATTGGGGGGGGGGTAATGTGACAGTAATAGGCAGTGACAGGTACTCTTTATGGAGGGATTGGGGAGGGGGGGAATGTGACAGTAATAGGCAGTGACAGGTACTCTTTATGGAGGGATCAGGGGGAGGGGGGGGGAATGTGACAATAATAGGCAGTGACAGGTACACTTTATGGAGGGATCGGGGGGAGGGGGGGAATGTGACAGTAATAGGCAGTGACAGGTACTCTTTATGGAGGGATTGGGGAGGGGGGGAATGTGACAGTAATAGGCAGTGACAGGTACTCTTTATGGAGGGATCAGGGGGAGGGGGGGAATGTGACAATAATAGGCAGTGACAGGTACACTTTATGGAGGGATCGGGGGGAGGGGGGGAATGTGACAGTAATAGGCAGTGACAGGTACTCTTTATGGAGGGATCGGGGGGAGGGGGGGTAATGTGACAGTAATAGGCAGTGACAGGTACTCTTTATGGAGGGATCGGGGGGGAGGGGGGGAATGTGACAGTAATAGGCAGTGACAGGTACTCTTTATGGAGGGATCGGGGGGAGGGGGGGGGGAATGTGACAATAATAGGCAGTGACAGGTACTCTTTATGGAGGGATCGGGGGGAGGGGGGGGGATGTGACAATAATAGGCAGTGACAGGTACTCTTTATGGAGGGATCGGGGGGAGGGGGGGATGTGACAGTAATAGGCAGTGACAGGTACTCTTTATGGAGGGATCGGGGGGAGGGGGGGAATGTGACAGTAATAGGCAGTGACAGGTACTCTTTATGGAGGGATCGGGGGGAGGGGGGGTAATGTGACAGTAATAGGCAGTGACAGGTACTCTTTATGGAGGGATCGGGGGGGAGGGGGGGAATGTGACAGTAATAGGCAGTGACAGGTACTCTTTATGGAGGGATCGGGGGGAGGGGGGGGGGAATGTGACAATAATAGGCAGTGACAGGTACTCTTTATGGAGGGATCGGGGGGAGGGGGGGGGGATGTGACAATAATAGGCAGTGACAGGTACTCTTTATGGAGGGATCGGGGGGAGGGGGGGGATGTGACAATAATAGGCAGTGACAGGTACTCTTTATGGAGGGATCGGGGGGAGGGGGGGGATGTGACAATAATAGGCAGTGACAGGTACTCTTTATGGAGAGATCGGGGGGAGGGGGGATGTGACAATAATAGGCAGTGACAGCTACTCTTTATGGAGGGATCGGGGGGAGGGGGGGGGATGTGACAATAATAGGCAGTGACAGGTACTCTTTATGGAGGAATCGGGGGGAGGGGAGGAATGTGACAGTAATAGGCAGTGACAGGTACTCTTTATGGAGGGATCGGGGGGAGGGGGGGGATGTGACAATAATAGGCAGTGACAGCTACTCTTTATGGAGGGATCGGGGGTCTCAAAGACCCCAAACCCCTCCCCCACACTTAAATCTGCATTTTTGAATACTGACAGTTTATTTTTAAATCGGCGCCATTGGCAGCCGAGTAAACTGAAAGTGACGTCATCACGCCGTGTCCAGGTTACTTCAATCGGAGACCCAATTGAAGCTGAATCCGGCTTTTTTCGGGACGCCAACCAGCCGGCGGACGTGGTGGGTGGTCGCTCAGGTCTCCCGGGAGACCCGGGCGGAGCTGAAGGAGGCATGGGGGGTGGGGATAACGTCACCTCCCGCTCCTTGTGTTACTGGGCGGCTGCTGAGCGGCATTGGCTGTTAGCACTAGAAAGCCGACCGCCGGCTCTAAAAAACGGTACCGGGGGAATGTCTCTATCTTCTCTCCAGAAGGATGGCAGCACGTCCTTCTGGAGAGAAGAGCATATGAAGGCACTTTGCCTGTGTTGGCGTTACACTAACATATTACTTGGCATGTAAAATCTGATGCGAAATCCACTTTAACTTAGAGTATAGAGCTGGTAGGAATATCGCCGGGCTCTGTATACCGTAACCAAATTATAACCGAAACCATTTTTCATGCCTTGGAGCTGATTTTACATAGTCCCATGTTGACTTACTCATTAAACGCCTGTTATAGATATCAAAAGACATCTGAATATTATTTGGCGTGGCGCGCTGCCTGGTCTTCGTTTTTTTTGTTTTCTTTTATTAACTTTTTTTTAGATTTCACTGTTAGCTGAGATCAGCATTGAAGGGGGCTGAGGAGTACAAACTCCGCTCCTACAAACCTGCTCATTGGTGGGTTTTTCAGTGCACTGAGTAGGAGGATGGAACTGTGCTGAACCCGTCATTGGTGGTGGGGTTGTGTCCTCTTACTCTGCATGACTAAAGGATTCGTCCACTTGGGTCCTTAAGCAATAGAATAAAGGCGCAGACTGAGTGACGTGGGTTTAATACGGCTACAGCAGCCAATTTATGAACAATGAACTTCTAACAATGCCCAACAACAAGGGGTCTTTGGGTGTCCTTAAGGCACAATTTTAACTGTAATCGTCCATGTCCTCAGCCGCTCCCCAACCGGCTCGAAGACGTTACGACCTCACAAATACTTCCCATTCCCCCCCCCCCAGCTCCTGGGAGAACGACCACAAACCAAATGAGGAGCACCATACCCTAGATGGGCCCCCACCATTAGGTAAAATGTAAGTAATCACTGACCCCCCCAAAGACCCCCTGACCCGCCAACTGCTGTGACAAAATCATGTATTCATTTTTTTTTCTGAAAAATTTCTTTTTTTTTATATAAACTCAATTAGAGTAGAAAACACAAAATTATTCCGCAACCCGTACTCCTCAGCAACCCTTAACATACAGGACGGGTGGGAGGGAAGTTACCTCTTCTCCTGAATTCTTTGGACTGAACACCACCTGTCTGCATTGTCCCTAACATTTGCTCCCGGCCCATCCAGCCTTTTTTCTCCAATCAGGTAAGGACTACTCCCTTTGCCACCCCTCTGACCTAGCTGACCCTTCCCTGACCCTGTCCTTCATTAACCGGTTGCCGACCGCCGCACGACTACATACTGCGGCGGTCAGCCCCGGCCAGGCAGAGTGACGTATGGGTACGTCACCCGCCTGTCACTGACTTGTGAGCCAATTGCGGGCGGGCGCGCACCCGCCTCGGCTCGTTCACTGACAAGTCAGTGCGTGTGACCGGCGGACCCGATCGTCCGCCGGGCACTCACGATCGCTCCGGTGAAGGGAGAAAGGTGGCGCGGCTAATGTAAACAAGCCGCCCGTCATTCTCCCTGGTGTAAAAATGAAGATCAGACGGTTCTACTATGTAGGGCCGTTGATCTTTGTTTTTACACCAATAGCCATGTCCCTTTTACAGTTAGAAGCACGCCCCTAGGACACACTTAACCCCTCCCTCTCCAATACAGTTAACCCCTTCCCTGCCAGTGTCATTTTTACAGTAACAGTGCATATGTATAGCACTGATTACTGCAGTAATGTCACTGGTACCCCCAAAAGTGTCAAAAATGTCAGTCAAGGGTCCGATCTGTCGGCCGCAATGTCGCAGTACCGAAAAAAAAATCGCAGATCGCCGCCATTACGCGTTAAAAAAAAAAAACACCAAAAATGACAAAAATCTTTCCCTTTGTTAGTAAATGCGATAAAGTCACGCATGTCCGTTAAAGTCACGCAGTAAAAAATCGCAAAAAAACCCCTGGTCTTTTAGCAGCCAAATCCCCGGGGGCTTAAGTGGTTAAGTCATGCCGCCCCTTCGTCCATTTTCTACTACAGGCCGAACTGGATAAGCAATGTAGCACTGTCCCCATGGGGCTTGTTGTGTGATGACTTCTCGGGTCTCCTCTGATTACCAGCACACAATCACTTAGGGACAGTTCACTCATCCATCCTTACTCCCAATGGCTCGTTACTCAATACACAGTCCAGGGGATATGTGGTTTAGTGTTTATTTTGGAACTTAGATGGAAGAAAGGAATAGCGGGATCAGGGCTGGCCTAAGACATTGTGCTGCTTGGGTCCAAGAATGAAATGCTGCCCCCCCCCCTCCAAAAAAAAATCAGGCCCACCAAAAGGCCCCCACATCCATTATATATAAAATCTTGAAAATTTTATATATACTGGTATCTTCTTCAAACTCAACTCACCACCGGACCAGTCAACCAAACATCCACTGTCTGTCCTCCTGTGTCTGCCGCACCCACCGCCCTAGAAGATCCGGCCTGCCCTGCATAAGATGAAGTGCGCTGATGTGTGACGTCATTGTGCACACCACGATTACGTGAGGGACGTTCTCCGGAGGAGACGCTCTGCCTCCTCATACTCATCAGTTTGCACTATGGGCGGCAGTATGAGATGGGCAAATGCCTCCAGTAATGCCCCACAAACTGATGACACACAAAACTGCTGGGAAAAAAATCTTGGGAGTCAATTTGCTGCTCCTCTCAAAGTTCTGTTTGGGTCCAATGGACCCAGCGAGACCCATGGTAGGGCCGGCCCTGAGTGGGATACTCCAACTTGAACTGTTCACAGTTGATGAGGACAACTCTCACTTGGCCTCACAAGGTTATGGTGTACGTTTATGAAACTGAGAATTTTTTTTCTCAGTTCACTTCTCGGCCCTTCCCAGAGGAAAATGCTCTCCGCTGGCACTCTCTTTATGAAGAGGAGAACTTCACTTCTCACAGGGAGAATAGGAGATGTTTTTCTTCTGAAAATGGCCAAGATCTGTGAATAAGTGAATGGGCCGCCTGTAATCTCGTGAGACTAAGCGAGATTACAATATGAGAAAGTCACTGGTGCCCGTTTATTAACCACTTGCCGACCAGTCACTGGGACTGTACTGCGGCAAAGTGGCTCGATTCCGTCCAGCGACGTAGACCTACGTCGCTGGACTCCTCCCCTTGTGGGCGGCGCTCGCGCGCCACCGGAGGCTTGCTCCCGCTGTATTCAGTCACAGCGGGAGTCGGGCCAGGGGAGGAGCAGCGGTGATCACCGCCGCTCTTCCCCGATCGTCGGGGAATCGAGTCTGCAGATCCGCCCGCTTGTGTAAACAGAGCGGGCGGATCTCCTAAGTGACAAACAGTGACAGATTGCAGGTTTCAGCATAGCTGAACATGCAATCTGTCCCTGTGTCACTCAGTTACCTCCCCCCACACACGTTAGCAAGCACCAGGCATACATTAACCCCTCCCTCTCCAATAAAATTAACCCCTTCCCTGCCAGTGTCATTTTTACAGTAACAGTGCATATTTATAGCACTGATTACTGTAGTAATGTCACTGGTAACCCCAAACGTGTCAAAAATGTCAGTCAAAGGTCCAATCTGTCCGCCGCAATGTTGCAGTCCCGCAAAAAAAAAATAGCAGATCGCCGCCATTACTCGTTAAAAAAAAAAAACACCAAAAATGACAGAAATCTTTCCCTTAGTTAGTAAATGCAATAACTTTTGCGCAAACCAATCAAAATACGCTTATTGTGATATTTTTTTTACCAAACATAGGTAGCAGAAAACAAATTGGCCAAAAATTTTAAAAAATTTAGATTTTTACATTTTTGGGGGGGGGGGGGGGGAATTTCATATAAAAAAATGTGAAAAATATTGTTATTTTTTCAAAATCTTCGCTTTTTTTTTGTTTATAGCGCAAAAAGTAAAAATCACACAGGTGATCAAATACCACCAAAAGAAAGCTCTATTTGTGGGAAAAAAAGGACGTAAATTTCGTTTGGTTACGGCGTCGCACGACCGCGCAATTGTCAGTTAAAGTCGCACAGTGCCAAATCACAAAAAGTGGCCTGGACGTAAGACAGCAAAATCCTCCGGTGGTAAAGTGGTTAAGCAGTGATAAATTATCACTGCTGAATACATGTGCATTCTTAGAGGAGACCCCCCCACCTAATGTTAATAAAATAATTAGTCCCCCTACACAAAATGTATACAGTGTCCCACAAAAGTGAGTACACCCCTCAAATTTTTGTAAATATTTTATTATATCTTTTCATGTGACAACACTGAAGAAATGACACTTTGCTACAATGTAAAGTAGTGAGTGTACAGCTTGTATAACAGTGTAAATTTGCTGTCCCCACAAACTAACTCAAAACACAGCGATTATTGTGTAAACCGCTGGCTACAAAAGTGAGTACACCCCTAGTCAAAATGTCCAAATTGGGCCCAAAGTGTCAATATTTTGTGTGGCCACCATTATTTTCCAGCGCTGCCTTAACCCTCTTGGGCATGGAGTTCACCAGAGCTTCATAGGTTGCCACTGGAGTCCTCTTCCACTCCTCCATGATGACATCACAGAGCTGGTGGTTGTTAGAGACCTTGCGCCCATCCACCTTCCGTTTGAGGATGCCCCATAGATGCTCAATAGGGTTTAAGTCTGGACTCTGGAGACATGCTTGACCAGTCCATTCTTTAGCAAGGCAGTGGTCGTCTTGGAGGTGTGTTTGGGCTCTTTATCATGTTGGAATACTGCCCTGCGGTTTAGTCCCTGAAGGGAGGGGATCATGCTCTGCTTCAGTATGTCACAGTACATGTTGGCATTCATGGTTCCCTCCATTTACTGTAGCTCCCCAGTGTCGGCAGCACTCCGGCAGCCCCAGACCATGACACTTCCACCACCATGCTTGACTGTAGGCAGACACACTTGTCTTTGTACTCCTCACCTGGTTGCTGCAACACACACTTGACACCATCTGAACCAAATAAGTTTATCTTGGTCTCATCCCACAGGACATGGTTCCAGTATTCTTTGTGCTTAGTCTGCTTGTCTTCAGCAAGCTTTTTACGGGTTTTCTTGTGCATCATCTTTAGAAGAGGCTTCCTTCTGGAACAACAGCCATGCAGAACAAATTGATGCAGTGTGCGGCGTATGGTCTGAGCACTGACAGGCTGACCCCCCATCCCTTCAATCTCTGCAGCAATGCTGCAGCACTCATATGTCTATTTCCCAAAGCCAACGTCTGGATATGACGCTTAGCATGTGCACTCAACTTCTTTGGTCGACCATGGCGAGGACTGTTCTGAGTGGAACCTGTCCTGTTAAACCACTGTATGGTCTTGGCCATCGTGCTGCAGCTCAGTTTTAGGGTCTTGGCAATCTTCTTATAGTCTAGGCCATCTTTATGTAGAGTAACAATTTTTTTTTCAGATCCTTTGCCATGAGGTGCCATGTTGAGCTTCCAGTGACCAGTATGAGAAACCTTGTAACACTAACAAGTCACATGACACCAGTGAGGGAAAATGGCTGATTGGGCCCAATTTGGACATTTTCACTTAGGGGTGTACTCACTTTTGTTGCCAGCGGTTTAGACATTAATGGCCGTGCGTTGAGTTATTTTGAGGGGACAGCAAATTTACACTGTTATACAAGCTGTACACTCACTACTTTACATGGGAGCAAAGGGTAATTTCTTCACTGTTGTCACATAAAAAGATATAATAAAATATTTACAAAAATGTGAGGGGTGTACTCACTTTTGTGAGATACTGTATATACATAAATATGGCAGGGGGACATGTTTTCTGTCTTGGGGGGGGGGGTGTCTGATTGAGGAAGAAGGAAGTTAGTAATCTTTTTTTTTCCCCCTCATTTGTCCCCGGATTCGGTCTTCTCTCCCTGATTCTCCACCTCTGGGCTGGTGAATCTGGGAGTGTAAGTTCTGGCACAGATTACAGGTGAAGTGCGGAGATCGCAGCTTCATAAACTGGCCGTTTCTGTGTCTGTCAATGACAGATTCTCCATGTTCTCCCCCGACCATCTCAGTTTCATAAACCAAAAATAATCCGAGATGAGCCGCGATCATTAGGATCGCGGCTCATCTCGGTTTCATAAACGGACACCTGTTTGTGGAAGCAGTCACACTGCTTTGACCATACTGCCACTTGTATGGAATAATTAAGTCCTCTTGCTCTCTAAAGCAGCAGACTTGATGCGACTACATTATCTTCAAGACACTCTCTAGCATTCCCTTTGACTGACACCCATTCACTTACTCTTCTAGCTGAAGGGGTGGCCCTCACAGGACAGGCCCCACGACATAGATCTGTGCTCGCTGTAGGCAGAATCAGATCCTTTCCAGTGTCTCTATTCTAGTCAGTTCTGCAGGACTTCTGGGTTCAGCTTCTCTCTGACTCCCAGGCCCTCAGGTCTACCACCTGAGGCCGCAGGGTAGCTCCCTCCCTCCAGGTCTCCATTCCCCAGCTAAAAGACCCGGAACACATGTGCCCTTGGCATTTATACAGTATCTCAGCATGATAGGCAGAGAGCAATATAAATTTTCATGGCAATCTTTCTGGTAAGCAGAATGACCCATAAGCTCTAAGACCAAGGCCAGAATTAACCTGAAGCCAGTCTAGTTTTTCTAAGACTAAGGCCAGGATGAACCAAAACAAGTCTAGTTTTTCTAAGATTAAGGCAAGGATTAACCAAAACAAGTCTAGTTTTTCTAAGACTAAGGCTAGGATTAACTAAAACAAGTCTAGTTTTTCTAAGACTATGGCCAGGATTACTAAGGCTCATTTCACATATATGAAAATCAAATGTGTTTAGAACATGTTTTAGAACATAACATGTGAACCAGACCGGCTTTCAATGGAGCCAGTTCACATATGTGGGCCGGTAGCGGTGCAAATTATACAAGGGCCCTGTACGTTTTTCAATGTGGTTCAGGTGCGATTTCAGCATCAAATTTGCACCTGAATCACTCCTGAACCACTGAATGGAAACCGTACCATATATGTGAACCCAGACTTAGGCTGGGATTAGCCAAAATCAATCAAGTCTTACTAAGACTAAGGCCAGGATTGGCGAAAATGCATCTAGGCTTGCTAAGGCTAATGCCAGAATTGATAAAGGCCCATCTAGTTTCATTAAAACTAAGGCTGGGATTAGCAAAAATGCATTGAGTCTTACTAAGACTTATTCCAGAATGGACCAAGGCACATCAAGCCTCCCTAAGACTAAGGCCAGGATTTACCAAGATAAATTTAGTTGTAGTAGGCCTATAAAATGTATTTAGGCTTACTAAAACAGAAAGGAAGAGAACTCACTGCTCTAGGTGATTCCAGAAGCCTGATGACACACCGGTGCACGCCTCGGCTCGCCTCCTTGAATAATCAAATATAGAAGAAATGGCTGCACTCCAGGTGTGATCAAAATTCAGGTTTATTGGCTGAACATCCCAATGTGACAAATGTGGCAAGGTAGACGAGTTTCAGACACTAGTATGTGTGCTTAATCATTAAGTAATGATTAAGCACACATACTAGTGTGTGAAACGCGTCTACCTTGCCACATTCCTCACATTGGGATGTTCAGCCAATAAACCTGAATTTTAATCACACCTGGAGTGCAGCCATTTCTTCTATATTTTATTTAGGCTTACTAAGACTAAGGCTGAGATTGACTGAGATGCATCTAGACATATTAATACTAAGGCCAGGATTGAGCATGCTCATGCTCACCTCCAGAACTTCTCCAGAACCTCTTCCATTCTCTGTAATTTTCAACCCCAATCCATCCAGCTATCTTCTACTCTGCCTTTAGACCATCCATAAAAACTCATCTCTTCAGAGAAGCTTATTCCACCTACACCTAACACCTTAACTTCTACCTTCTCCATCCCCACACATTTATTCAATTTTGTATCCTTTGCCAACCCCTTTAGATTTTAAGCTCCAAGGCCTCTCTGAATCCTCCTGTATTTAATTGTATTAAAAGGTACTGGTTCCCTTAAAAGCTCTGCATGAACTGTTGGTGCAATCTAAATCCTGTATAATATTAACAAGTTGCCAACCACCCGCCGCTTTTTTATTGGGTCAAGGTGGCTCGGCTGCTCGAACCTCATAATTGCGATGTGCTGATTCAGTTCAGGACCAATAAGTCATCAGGATCAGCATCAATGATTTTTGGCCTGGACCTGGTGATCGGTTCTGACCAATTGCAGAACGTCCTGTGTAATGTAAACACAGGCACAGGAAATTATGCAATCTTCTCTCCTGGAGTACTTTTCGGTTCCAGCGTGAGAGAAGAGAGCATCAGACAGTGAGTACACAAGCACTACACTGACACCAGTACACACAGGTATACATTTAACCCCCTGATCACCCCCCCCCCCAGTTAACCCTTTCACTCCCTGTCACAGTAACACTATATACAGTATTCAGATAATTTACTGATCACTGTTAGTGATAGTCCCAGATATGTTTAGGGTACCCGCCATATATCCCGTAATAAAGATTTAACCCCCAGTTAACCTCTTCACTGCCCTGTCACAGTGTCACTATTTTATAGTGTACAGATCTTTTTTTCTGATCACTGTATTCGTTTTTTACAGGTGACATCAGTTAGTTAGCGTCAATCAAGGACAGCGTCAGATTGTCCGCCGCATATTTAGTAATACATTTTAACCCTTTGTTTGCCAGTGACACACACACACACTAAACATCTCCATTACTAGTATAGCATCTGAATGGATCAATATCTTTGACCTGATCAGAACTATACTAATGTCCCCAATTGTTTAGTATAGTGTTCCCAAAATGCAGCGTTAGCAGGATCAGCCCGACACCTGCCAGCATCTGCGTTTAGCCCCTCCGCACCCCCCAAGAAGTGCAGAATCTGCAGATTATTGTCACTTCCAATACACAGCACACTAAACTACAGCGTTAACAGAGTCAGGCCTGATCTCTGCTAGCAGTAGCAGTTACATTTTTTGGTAGCGGTTCAAACAGTCCTTGACAACCAGGTGCTTTTTTACCTGTGAGTCACACTAGTTACCTATAAATTTATTGGCCAAACAGAGGTACACTAGTGAAGAGGCCTACACGATGCTGAGCATGACAGATGAGAGTGATGAGGAAGCAGTAACACTTGGTGATGTGGCGAGTCCCATAAGTACAGTTCAAGCTGGTGCGGTGGCTAGCACAAGTAGTGTCCCGCAGCCACCAATAATTTGAAGACAGGCCCGCAGGGCCCATTGTGTCCTTCCTGATGCACTTGAAAAATCCTGATTGGGAGCCCACCACTTCTGCAGCGCCCGTACTTCCCCCATTCACCAGCCAACCCACAATTCAGGTGGAAACAGCCGATTTTACTCCCCTTGGTTCTTATGAGCTATTTTTCACAGAAGATCTGTGCATATCTATTGTGGACCAAAGCAATTTATATGACGATCAATTAATCACCCCAAGTCAAAATTTGACCCTTGGCAGAAAATTTGCATGGAAACGCATCACTGTTTCCGAATTCAAAACCTTTCTGGGCCCATCACTCCATATGGGCATTACTAAAAAGAGTGAGTTGCGGTCATATTGGTTCACTGAACCGATTCATCATATGCTCGTGTTCTCTGCTGCCATGGCCAGGACTAGATATGAGAAAATCTTGCGGTTCATGCACTTCAGTGACAATGAACTCTGTCATTCTCGGGGTTACCCTGGATATGACCGTCTCCACAAGATTTGGTCCCTCGTAAACCACTTCAACCAAACGTTTGCCCAACAAGCTGTCTGCGTTGATGAGTCACTGATAAACTTTTCTGGCCACCTTGTTTTCAAACAGTTTCTCCCCAGCAAGCGTGCCAGATATGGGGTCAAGATGTATAAGCTCTGTGACAGGGCAAAAGGCTATATACAGTATGTATTTTCTGGATTTATGAAGGAAAAGATAGCAATGTGGAACCCCCCAACTGCCCTGACTACATAGGGAGCAGCGGCAAGATTGTTTGGGACTTGGTGTCACCCTTATTAAGAGAGGGATACAATTTCTACCTAGACAATTATTACACAAGCGTGCCACTTTTTAGTCACCTTTTTGATTTTGGAATTGCAGCATGTGGCTAATCGTGCGGGCTTCCCCCAACGGCTTGTAGATTCCTGACTTAGACGGGGGGGGGGGGGGGGGGGCGGGGGAAGAGAGCCTGCTTGAAGTGTAATAAAATGCTTGCAGTGAAGTGGAGGGACACATGGAATGTTTTCGTTCTGTCCTCCATTCACGCAGATACGACAGTCCAAATTGCAACGGCGACTGGTGTTGTTGAGAAGCCCCTCTGTGTCCACGAATACAACCTTAACATGGGAGGGCTGGACTTCAACAACCAGATGATGGCGCCGTACTTAATTGCCTGTAAGGCCAGACACTGGTACAAAAAAGTGTCTTGTCTTGTATACTTATTTCAATTGGCTCTGCTGAACGCTTATGTGCTATACAAAGCGCCAGGAAGAAGTGGATCCTTCCTAAAATTCCAGGAAGAGATCATCACAGCCCTTCTGTATCCAAAAGGTGCTGCAGCCCAAATTCACAATCCAGATGCAGTGACCCGGCTGCATGAGAGGCATTTTCCGGATGTACTCCCTGGTAGCCCTACCCAAAGAGCACCGCAAAGAAGATGTCATGTCTGTAGAAAACGCGGATTTAGGCGTGACATCCAATTTTTTTTTTCGGCCCTCCTGTCTTGGCCAAACTGGTCTTTGCATCGGGACTGTTTCCATTGCTACCACACACTAGTAGAGTATTAGTATAAGGTACAGCACGGCACAGTCTAGGGCACACTTTCACAAAGGGTCTCGAAAGATGTTAGATGGCTATCGCATTTTGAGAGACCCTAGCCTGGATTGTTTAAAGTTTTTTTTACAGTTACAAAAAAAGTGTAAAAAAAGTTACAAAAAAATTAAAAATAGAGCTAAAAATAGTTGTCATTTTATTGAGTTAATTTTCTGTTGTTACTCTTTTACTGTAATTTATAATATACTGTAATGTGTGTTACTGTTTTTCATTGTTAACCATAGTTTGCTTTGCAGATACCACCATTCTACTGTTTTACTGCACTGTATACTATTATATTGTAATGTTTGGTTGTTACTGTGTTTTATTGTTAACCATTGTTTCCTTGGCAGGTACGCCCATCAGCTGCAGCACTGATTTGTTTAGTCTGACAGCAACAGCTCTCAGCATATACATAAATCAATTAATGCAGCCCTGTAGGTGATTTCACCACCACAGTTAAAGACAACCCCCCCCGCCGGCTCTCCTGTCCCATCCGGTAACCCGAGACTGCAGCCGGTGGTTCCGTCAGCTGACCATAGAGCTGATTGGAGACCAGAATGGCTCCAATCTTCTCTATAGCCTAAGATACGAAGCTACGAGCATTTCATGACTTCGGTTTCGCCAGATATAAACAGCGCCATTTGGAAATTGAGAAAGCATCTTATCACACCAATCTCGGTGTGGTCAGATGCTTTAAGGGCGGAGGAGAGATCTAGAGTCTAGCAGACCCCAATTTTTTCAAAAAAGAGTACCTGCAACTACTTATTGCTATCATAGGGGATATTTAAATTACCTGTGATAACAATAAAATTTATAAAAAAAAAAATAAAAATGAAAGGGAAGGTGTCAAAATAAAATCAAAAAGCAAAATAAATATTAATAAAGAAAATAAAAAAATCAAGTACTGCTGTCCCCCCGTGTTTACGCGCAAAGGTGAACGCAAGCATCGGTCACGTGTCATATGTAAACAGCAATTGCACCATGCATGTAAGGTATCGCCGCAAACGTCAGATTGAGGGCAGTAATTCTTGCAGTAGACCTCCTCTGTAAATCTAAAGTGGTAACCTGTAAGGCTTTTAAAAATGTAAGTAGTTTGTCGCCGCTGCATGGCGTGCGCAATTTTATAGCATGTCATGTTTCATATCTACAGTATGTACTTGGCATAAGATCATATGTTATATTTTACCAAACAATTGGGCAATATAAAGTGTATTTGTGCATTAAATTAAAAAAAAAGTGTTTTTTTCCCCAAAAAATTGTGTTTGGAAAATCTCTGCGCAAATACCGTATGACAAAAAAAATTTCAACACCTACCATTATGTTCTGTAGGGCCTCTGATTTAAAAAAAAATATATAATGTTTGGGGGCTCAAAGCAATTTTCTAGTAAAAAAAAAATTATTTTTCAAGTAAACAAAAAGTGTCAGAAAAGGCTTGGTCTGCAAGTGGTTAGAAGAGTGGGTGATGTGTGGCATAAGCTTCTAATATTGGGCATAAAGTGCCAGGACAGTTCAAACACCCCCAAAATGACCCCTTTTTGGAAAGTAGACACCCCAAGCTATTTGCTGAGAGACAAGTTGAGTCCATGGAATATTTTATATTTTGCCACAAGTTTCGGGAACATGACCATTTTTTTTTTTTTTTACACAAACTTGTCACTAAATGATATATTGCTCACACATGCCATGGGTATATGTAAAATGACACCCCAAAATACACCCTGCTGTATCTCCTGAGTACAGGAATATCACATGTGTGAGACTTTTTGGGAGCCTAACTGTGTACAGGACCCTGAAAACCAATCACCGCCTTCAGGTTTTCTAAGGGCGTAAGTTGCTTATTTTACTTCCTCACTACCTGTCACAGTTTCAGAGGCCCTGAAATGTCAAGATAGCACAACCCCCCCCCCCCCCCACCCCATTTTGAAAGTAGACACTCCAAGCTAATTGCTGAGAGGCATGGTGAGTCCATGGAATATTTTATATTTTGTCACAAGTTTCGGGAACATGACAAAACTTTTTTTTTTTTAAACAAAGTTGTCACTAAATTATATATTGCTCAAACAATCCATGGCTATATGTGAAATGACACCCCAAAATATATTCTGCTGCTTCTCCAGAGTGAAGGGATACCCCATGTGTGAGATTTTTTGGCAATCTAGCTGCAAACATGACCCCTAAAACCAATCACCGCCTTCAGGTTTTCGGGGTCCTGTACGCAGCTAGACTACCAAAAAGTCTCACACATGTGGTATCCCCAATATGTAAGAAAAGTAGCAGAATGTATTTTGGGGTGTAATTCCACATATACCCATGTCATGCGTGAGCAATATATCATTTCAATGAAAACTTTGTGTAAAAAAAACAATTATTATTTTTTTTGTCATTTTTCAAACACCAGTGACAAAAAAATTAAATATTCAATGGGCTCAACATGCCTCTCAGGAAATTCCTTGGGGTTTCTACTTTCCAAAAAGGGGTAATTTGGAGGAGGGTTGTACTGCCCTGCCATTTTAGCACTTCAAGAAATGAGATAGGTAGTCAAAAAGTAAAAGCTGCTTAAATTCCAGTATATACACCATAGTTTGGGGACACTATAACTTTTGCGCAAACCAATAAATATACTCATATTGAGATTTTTTTTAATCAAAGACATGTAGCTAAATACATTTTGGCCTAAGCATATGACACAAATTTAGTTTACTTAACCGCTTGCCGACCGCCGCAAGTACATATACTGCGGCGGTCAGCCCCGTGCAGGCAAAGTGACTTATGGGTATATCACTCGCCTGTGAGCCAATAGGGGGCAAGCGCGCGCCGCCGGAGGCACGGTCCCGCCCCAGCTCGTTCACGGACACCCCCGCCAGTGTGTCCGGCGGACCCGATGTCCACCGGTCACTCACGATCGTCCGTTACAGAGGGAGAAAGGCAGGCGGCTAATGTAAACAAAGCCGCCTGTCATTCTCCCCTGTATAAGTGCAGAGATCATACGGTCCTGCTATGTAGGATCGTATATCTCTGTAGTTACACAAACAGCCACATCCCTTCACAGTTAGAAGCACGCCCCTAGGGACACACTTAACCCCTCCTTCTCCAATAAAGTTAACCCCTTCCCTGCCAGTGTAATTTTTACAGTAACAGTGCATATGTATAGCATTGATTACTGTAATAATGTCACTGGTACCCCCAAAAGTGTCAAAAATGTCAGTCAAGGGTCCGATCTGTCCGCCGCAATGTCGCAGTCCCGCGAAAAAAATCGCAGATCGCCGCCATTACTCATTAAAAAAAAAAACAACAAAAATGACAAAAATCTTTCCTTTAGTTAGTAAATTCAATAACTTTTGCGCAAACCAATCAAAATACGATTATTGCGATTTTTTTTTTACCAAACATATGTAGCAGAAAACAAGTTGGCCAAAAATGTTAAAAAATTTTGATTTTTACATTTTTTTGGGGGAATTTCATATAAAAAATGTGAAAAATATTGTTATTTTTGCAAAATTGTCGCACTTTTTTGTTTATAGCGCATGATCAAAAAATCGCACAGGTGATCAAATACCACCAAAAGAAAGCTCTGTTTGTGGGAAAAAAAGGACGTCAAATTTGTTTAGGTACAGCGTCGCAGGACTGCGCAATTGTCTGTTAAAGCCACGCAGTGCCGAATCGCAAAATAGGGCCTGGTCAGGAAGGGGGTAAAATCTTCCGGGGCTTAAGTGGTTAATATTTTTTTTTTTAAAAGAAAAAGTGGAAAATTTAATTTCTTCTCAATATTTACGGTATTTTTTCGTTTATATCGCAGAAAATAAAAACCGCAGAGGTGATCAAATACCACCAAAAGAAAGCTCTATTTTTGGGGGGAAAAAGGACATAAATCTCGTTTGGGTACAGCATTGCATGCGCAATTACCAGTTAAATCACGTGGTGCCAAATTGCAAATAATGTCCTAAGTGGTTAATACTGATCATGCCTATGTACTGTGAGCTGTAGGTATAATCATTTTGTAGTAGGGATTCCCTGAGACTTGAAAAATCTAAAAAGTCTGAAAGTCTGCCTTATGTATCACATCCATTGACAAACTGTGTCTCAAGCAACCATGGGAAAGTCTCTTTGTCTGTCTGCTGCATTGATAAAGCTGCATGCTTGGATCCCGCTGTGACCCAAGAAATCCCTTCCCATGTCCTCCTTCAGACACATTTCTGAGATGAGTGCTTAGCATCATGAGACCCATCTCTAGTCCAATCCAATGAATCACTATTCTAAGGAAGACGAGATCGCGGTTTATTGACATAAACTCTTCTTATCTGCCGGTAGATTGACTCTATGAAGACTACGAGTCATTATCCAGACTTCTGAGAGTTCTGAACTGAGTTCTGATATCTCCTATCTGCGGCAGGACTTCCTGTTTATGTCTGCGTTATACCATTGGCCTAAAAACCGCTATTCATTATATTACATTAATGTCTACGTAATTGACTTACAATAAAAGACACTCTAAAATAACCTCCATCATTCATAAAAAAATTTGTACCAAATAAATACAGGATCAGATGGTTAAGCTGGCCATACAGGAGTAGAATTTTATTCATAAATTCTTGTTACATAGTTAGTGAGGTTGAAAAAAGACACCAGACCATCCAGTTCAACCTATAATGAGTGTGTGTGTGTGTGTGTTTATGTCAATAGTACATTGTATACCCCTGTATGTTGTGTTCATTAAGGTGCCCATCTAATAGTTTTTTGAAACTATCGATGCTCCCTACACTGCGGCGTTGGACCACCGTATCCTTATTCCAGGAACGGCGGTCTATCTATGTGAGTTTTGGCCCTCTGTTTTAAACATCTGTATTTTAATATTTTAATAAATACTACACTATGAGAGCATTTCTGGCTCCCTTTGGTGAGCATGCATACAGCATATTCATCGCACGACGACCTAAGGGGTGGTCCTACAGACCAGACCGGCTTTCTAGCCTTCCTTTGGATTGTTGTTCATGCTCATGTATATACGATTTCTGGTGAGTGTATACATATGGTAAAGAGGAGCACCTTTTCAAGGTTACTATTCACTCGTGGTGTATCTATTTTCACTGCAATATTTTTTTATTTTTTTTTTATTTCAATAGATTTTTATTAGAGAGTAACAAAGACAAATAACAATGGAAGTGGTACAATAGTGAAGGCTATTATACAACAAATAATAGTTGAAAAGTGGAGGTCAACTGTAGCAGGTGGATCCCCAGCCCTCAATGCTATTAAAACATCTAGGGTTAAAGCGGAGTTCCGGGCACAGATCTCATTTTTTGATGAACATACCCCCGGGACAGTCAGGGCTAGCACATTCCACAATGGCTAGCCTCTGATCTGTCCCGGTTCGCACTTACCTGCAAGAAGAAATACTTACTTTGAAAATTTCTTCCACAGCGTTTCCATCTCTCTTGTGGGCAGCTTAAGCCGGCGCGGTCCTCTTCGGTGTCTTCTTCCGCATCTTCTTCTCCCAGAATGCGCCGCACCGGCCCCTCTCGTCACTTCCGGTGCGGCGCCGCATTCCTAAACAGCTTCTGGGCATGCCCAGAAGCTGTTTAGCAGGGGAATGCGGCGTCGCCCGGAAGTGACGTGCGGGGCCGGTGCCGTCGCATTGATTCCTGGGAGCGATGACGTTCAGCTCCCAGGAATCATCGCGAGGCAGGAAGTGACGGGGTGAGCCGCGGCGCTGGAGGAGGAAGTACCCTGAGGTGAGTATTTACGATCTTCGATTACAAGGTGAGTGTACAAAAAAAAAAAAAAATAACTATCCAATTCCTTTTCAGGTTATGTGTAGCTAGCGGAGGGGCACAGAAAAAAAAATACCGATTTTGTGCCCGGAACTCCGCTTTAAGTCATGAGAAAAGTAGACAAACCTATCACTGCAATATTTGATATTACATCTGGTGAGTGTTCTGACACTCTATATGCACGACGGACACTTTATTACTGTCTTTCGGTTATAGACTTCTTAAGCACCTTTGGACTGTTTATATAGTTCACAAGCACAGTACTCAGTGTTTTATAGATATCATTTATATTGTTTTAGCGCTGCACACAATTTTTGTATTTATCATTTAGAAGGTTATATATTTTCCTTTTTGTGCTAGTGGCTGAGGCCTTATAGTGTTCACTTAACACATGGTTTTGGATCAATGCTCCCCGCTGACACCACAGCTTGTGGAAGAGAGTTCCACATCCTTGCTGCTCTGACGGTATAGAACCCTTTACGCAATTTAAGGTTAAAGTGCTTGTCTTCTAATTTTAGCGAATGGCCACGATCTGATCCGATCCGTCAAATCCGGACGGATGGAAACCCTATTTTCCATCCGTCTGGCGGATCGGATGAGAACGGACAGACGGTCTGTCAATCTTCTTATAGCCTAGGCCATCTTAATGTAGAGTAACAATTATTTTTTTCAGATGCTCAGAGTTCTTATGAGCTGCCATGTTGAACTTCCAGTGACCAGTATGAGAAAGTGAGAGCGATGACACCAAATTGAACACACCTGCTCCCCCTTCACACCTGAGACCTTGTAACACTAACGAGTCACATGACACCGGGGAGGGAAAATGGCTAATTGGGCCCCGTTTTCAGTTAGGGGTGTACTCACTTTTGTTGCCAGCGGTTTAGACATTAATGGCTGGGTGTTGAGTTATTTTGAGGGGACAGCAAATTTACACTGTTATACAAGCTGTACAATCACTACTTTACATTGTAGCAAAGTGTCATTTCTTCAGTGTTGTCACATGAAAATATAGAATAAAATATTTACAAAAATGGGAGGGGTGTACTCACTTTTGTGAGATACTGTATATATATATATATATATATATATATATATATATATATATATATATATACCAAAGAACACTTAGGCTTTAGAATCTGACAGTAACATCATTGAAGTAAAGATGCTCGGGATCCTGTGGATTGTTCCCCAGTGTGATTACACAGACGGTCGGCTCCAATGTTATTACACTCAGCTAGCCTGACATCTTCTGTATATTTACTGAGTATATAAAGGATTCTGGGTCGTGGCACCAAACATCAGCATATCACAGAAGGATTCAGAAAAGGCAAATCTGCTTCTACTTTAGTGGAAAGTAAATATTCCTAAAATATTCCTTATAAATGTAGTTAAATACAGTAGATAAGCTGCTGTTACATACGTAGTTACGGTAGTCTGGTTGAAAAAAGTCCATCTAGTTAAACCAAAAAAATAAATAAATAGTGCGTAAGTGTTAATTATGAAAACACAAAAAGGTGTCTCAAGGTCGTATTTATGAAAAAAGTTCCAGCGCTGACACTGCGGCACCTGTACTGTGAGGGTTCCCAAACCAAATTGGTGCAGCCGTCAAGATAAGTACAGATAACCGTCCAACAAGCAACCAAAAGGAGAGAACATCGCTGTACAGATGTTGGTATTATCAGGTTGCTGATAAATAAGCCAATGGATGTAAGAGACCATTTATTTGAAGAATGCCAAAGTTAATTATACTTAACTATAACTATAGTTAGTAATACTTAAAGACAGGTATTCCCAAACTACGGCCCTCCAGTTGTTCAGGAACTACAATTCCCATCATGCCTAGTCATGTCTGTGAATGTCAAGACTTTTACAACGCCTCATGGGATGTGTAGTTCCGCAACAGCTGGAGGGCCGTAGTTTGGGAATCCCTGCTTTAAGATATATTCTTGTTTACGTTGATATTACCTAGAGGTACTCAATACACTTCTAATTCTATTTCACCTTTTTTTTTTAGGTTGTTCTTTGGTACCTTGTTATCCTTTTACCCCAGCCATGTACTCTCTTGTGCCTCCCCATTGGTTTTCGCATTGGGTGTCTTGATCCCCTTCCACTATTCCCATGTCAGACACTGAGAAGCGGTCATCATTTGAAGGCGCTATGTTTTTATCAAGTTCCAAGCTGCTTTGTTAGTCCCCCTTTTTTTTTTTTAACACATCAATATGCAGGGTGTTGGCACCCCTCTGCTATTCTAGGTAGTGTTTTAACCACTTCTGGACTGGAAGAATTTACCCCCCTTAATGACCAGGCCATTTTTGGCGATGCGGCACTGCGTTACTTTAACTGACAATTGCGCGGACGTGTGACACTGTACCCAAAAAAAAACATTTATGTCCTTTTTTTTAACTCACAAATAGAGCTTTCTTTTGGTGCTATTTTATTACCTGTGTGATTTTTATTTTTTGTGCTATAAACATATAATAGCGACAATTCTGGAAAAAAAAAAAAAAAAAACATTTTTTTTTTTACTTTTTGTGCTATAAATCATCCCCTTTAAAAAAAATTAAAATCTAAATTTTTCATCATTTTAGGCCAATTTGTATTCTGCTACATATTTTTGGTAAAATAAAATCCAATAAGTGTATATTGATTGGTTTGTGCAAAGGTTATCTCGTCTACAAACTAGGGGAAAGATTTATGTCATTTTTATTTATTTATTTTTACTAGTAATGGCGGGGATCTGCGATTTTTAGCGGGACTGCGACATTGCGGCGGACAGATCGGACCCCTAACTGATATTTTTGACACTTTTGGGGGGGACCAGTGACATTACTATAGCAATCAGTACTAAAAATATGCACTGTTACTGTACTAATGACACTGGCAGGGAAGGGGTTAACACCAGGGGCAATCAAAGGGTTAAATGTGTTCCTAGAGGGGGCTTTCTAAATGTGTGGGGATGGGCTTTCTGCATAAACACAGATCCCTGTGTTCCTAAATAGGAGGAATCCCTGTGTTCATCACCGACAAATCCTTGTGTTCATCACTGACAGATCCAAGTGTTCATCACTGACAGATCCCTGTGTTCATCACTGACATATCCTTGTGTTCATCACTGACATATCCTTGTGTTCATCACTGACAGATCCTTGTGTTCATCACTGACAGATCCCTGTGTTCATCACTGACAGATCCTTGTGTTCATCACTGACAGATCCCTGTGTTCATCACCGACAAATCATTGTGTTCATCCCTGACAGATCCCTATGTTCATCACTGACAGATCCATGTGTTCATCACTGACAGATCCCTGTGTTCATCACTGACAGATCCTTGTGTTCATCACTGACAAATCCCTGTGTTCATCACTGACAGATCCCTGTGTTCATCACTCACAGATCCTTGTGTTTATCACTGACAGATCCCTGTGTTCATCACTGACAGATCCTTGTGTTCATCATTGACAGATCCTTGTGTTCATCACTAACAGATCCCTGTGTTCATCACTGACAGGTCCTTGTGTTCATCACTGACAGATCCTTGTGTTCATCACTGACAGATCCCTGTGTTCATCACTGACAGATCCCTGTGTTCATCACTGACAGATCCCTGTGTTCATCACTGACAGATCCTTGTGTTCATCACTGACGGATCCTGGTGTTTATCACTGACAGATCCCTGCGTTCATCACTGACAGATCCTTGTGTTCATCACTGACAGATCCCTGTGTTCATCACTGACAGATCCCTGTGTTCATCACTGACAAATCCCTGTGTTCATCACTGACAGATCCCTGTGTTCATCACTGACAGATCACTGTGTTCATTACTGACAGATCCTTGTGTTCATCACTGACAGATCCCTGTGTTCATCACTGACAGATCCCTGTGTTCATCACTGATAGATCCCTGTGTTCATCACTGACAGATCCTTGTGTTCATCACTGACAGATCCTTGTGTTTATCACTGACAGATCCTTGTGTTCATCACTGACAAATCCCTGTGTTCATCACTGACAGATCCCTGTGTTCATCACTGACGGATCCCCCTGTGTTCATCACTGACAGAACAGCGGTCTGCTGTGTTTACAATGGCAGACCGCCGCTGTGTCTCCACAAGGAGTGATCGCGGGTGCCTGGCAGCAATCGCGGGCGCCGAACACGCTGATCGCCTTCCTCTGTGGCGAATGGGCAGATGCGCTCCCTCGCTAGCGGTCCCACAAAGCGACTTACAGTTTCGTGGGAATACTGCCGACCTGTCGCAGTAAAACTGCAGCGGGCAGTTTTTAAGTGGGTAATACAATTTATGTATCTGTTTTCTAGCATAAAGTTCTGTTGTTGAAGGCATCTACTCCTAAAGAAGTGAAAGTATTCACAAAATGCAGCGAGTTATAAGATGCATTCCTCCCCTATATTGCAATCATCTTGGTTATGTAAAGTTGTATTTGAGAATACACCAGCTTGATGTTCTGTACATTATATATTGTTATCTGTAACCCATTGGCTCGATATGCCAAACATTGTTTGTGTGTACTCCTATATATTTTTGTGTCAAATCTTTGTACAATAAATTGATATTTTATGACCTTTGTATGATCCCTCATTTAAAGTCCAATGGACTAATATTGTTTGTGTGTATGTTACATATCGGGATGTAAGCATGATACGATGGTCACATTTCTTTTCAGCATTAGACGTTCCTATGTTGTTCATTGCCATAGGGAAGATGTACTCGGTAAGAATGCCATGCCAGAACTGGGCCGGCCCTACCATGGGTCCCAATGGGTCCATTGGGCCCAGGCGGCACTTTGAGAGGGACGCCCAAGATTTTTTTCCAGCAGTTTTGTGTCATCAGTTTGCGGCGCATTTTGGGCCCCATCACATACTGATGCCTCTAGTGCAAACTGATGAGTATAAGGAGGCAAAGTGTCTCCTCCAGGGAATGTCCCTCACGTGATCGTGGTGTGTGCAATGAGGTGAGGCATCAGCGCACTTCATCCCACGCAGGGCAGGCTGGATCTTCTGGGGTGGTGGCCACGGCAGACACAGGAGTGACAGGAGGACTGAGGACAGACAATGGGTGTTTGGTGGACAGGTCCAGGGGTGAGTTATGGAAGGAGATACCAGTATATCTGTATATAAGATTTTCTAAATGTTATATTTATATAAAATAATGGATGGGGGGGGGGGGGCGTAATTGTTTTTTTTGAGGGGGTGGGGGTATCGTTTCATTCTTGGACCCAGGCAGTAGAATGTCTTGGGCCAGCCCTGTGCCAGAAAGCCAACAATGGTACACAGAGCCTCCAGCAATTTTTCCTGTTGGGCACCATGGACACTACAAAAGCCTATGAGGCCCAAACAGAGCAAAACAGTCAATGTAAATAATTACAACCTTAATTTTTCCACTATGTTAGGCAGGGCCCTTACACAATCCTTATTCTTACCTGGCTCAGTTGTGCGTCATGTGTTAAGAATGAACCAGAGCAGGGCCGGGTATTGTGATCTGGTACAGAAAGGATCCTCAAACATAGCTGACAATCCTTTCATTCTTATAATAGTTGGAATGGGAATAGGAAGGCCTCTCCTAGCATGGCCGCCCTATTAAAGCCGGAAATTGCTTACAAATGAGACATTCTTAGGATAAAACAGATGCATGGGCTTCGGAACTGTTTTCCGTGTGGAAAGGTTAAGCATCTGTTTCTATCCCATAAGAAGCTCTCTACACTGACAACAATGAGGTTCTGTTTACCTATAAAAGAGGAGAGCAGAAAAGCAGCCGTCAAAGGCGTCCACATGGGAGGCGACCTCACTACAGTTACATGATCTGATTACATGACTTAGGCCACAGCTATGCACGCTCTCACTCCATACTTTAATGACACGTGCTACCAAAGAACAAAGTACTGCCGCTCTATGGCTGAAGGTCCAGGTGTCTCACTTTAAAGTCTGTTTACTAAAGAGCATGTGCTTTGAACATTTTCTTTTTATTAAAAAAGACACTTTTAAGAATTTTTATTTATTTTTTTTAATTTTCCTTTGTCAGAAGAAAATTACTCCATTTACTATTTTTGAAATCAAAATGCAATTCTTCACTGCCTCTGAACTCCCTCGGGTTCAAGAATGAAGCTTACTCAAAGATCTTCTGCATTAGATTTTTCCATGAATTTCAGATGCTGATGTACCCCTCTGCGCTCTGTAGTTTCTTCTACTGAACTCTATATCACTACAAGGCACAGAGGCCAGCAGAAGGAACAAAAACACACAGCGGGCGACTAGGCATCTGACACAACCAGGAGTGTGCTGAATGCTGAAAATCTTTGGTTTTCATCTCAGAGGAGTTTGGAGGCACAGACAAAGGAACACACTAGGAAATAAATACATTTCTTTGCAGAAACTGACCCTTGCAGTCGATATGTTACTTACTTCTGACCACTGCAATCTGTGTTTTGCTTACTCCTGACCCCTGCACTCTGTTCATTATTGACTCCACAGCCTTGCATTCTGTGTGTCACTCACTCCTGAACTCTGGAACTCTGTGCGGCACTCACTCCCAGCCCCTTCACTCTGTGCATTATTAGCTCCTGACCCCTGCATTCTGTGCATTACTTACTCCTGACCCCTGCATTATGTGCATCACTTGCTCCTGACCCCTGCATTCTGTGCATTACTTGCTCCTGAGTTCTGCACTCTGTGCGTTATTTACTCCAGAGTCCTGCATTGTGTACATTACTTACCTCTGCATTCTGTGTGTTACTTACTCCTGACTCCAGTAATCTGTGCATTAGTTGTTCCTGACACCTTCTCTATGTGCATTACTTGCTCCTGAGTTCTGCACTCTGTGCATTGTTTACTCCAGACTCCTGCAATATGTACATTACCAACCCCTGCACTCTCTGTTACTTACTCCTGACTCCTGCACTCTATGCATTACTTGCTCCTGACCCCTGCACTCTGTGCATCACTTGCTCTTGATCCCTGAATTCTGTGCATTGCTTGTTTCTTACCCCTGCACTCTGTGCATTACTTGCTCCTGATCCCTGCATTTTGTGCATCACTTGCTCCCGACCCCTGCATTCTGTGCATTAATTGCTCCCGACCCCTGCATTCTGTGCATTACTTGCTCCTGACTTCTGCACTCTCTGCATTGCTTGCTCCTGATCCCTGCAATCTGTGCATTGCTTGCTCCTGATCCCTGCATTCTGTGAATCACTTGCTCCTTAGTTCTGCACTCTGTGCATTGTTTACTCAAGACTTCTGCATTATGTACATTACCAACCCCTGCACTCTGTGTTACTTACTCCTGACTCCTGCACTCTATGCATTACTTGCTCCTGACCCCTGCACTCTGTGCATCACTTGCTCTTGATCCCTGAATTCTGTGCATTACTTGTTTCTTACCCCTGCACTCTGTGCATTACTTGCTCCTGATCCCTGCATTTTGTGCATCACTTGCTCCTGACCCCTGCATTCTGTGCATTAATTGCTCCCGACCCCTGCATTCTGTGCATTACTTGCTCCTGACTTCTGCACTCTCTGCATTACTTGCTTCTGATCCATGCACTCTGTGCATTACTTGCTCTTGACCCCTGCATTCTGTGCATTACTTGCTCCTGCCCCTTGCACTCTGTGTATTATTTGCTCCTGACCCCTACATTCTGTGCATTACTGACTCCTGACCCCTGCATTCTATGCATTACTTGCTCTTGAGTTGTGCATTGTTTACTCCAGAGTCCTGCATTGTGTACATTACTTACCTCTGCACTCTGTGTGTTACTTACTCCTGACTCCAGCACTCTGTGCATTAGTTGTCCCTGACACCTTCTCTATGTGCATTGCTTACTCCTAACCCCTGCACTTTGTGTGTTATTTGCTCCTCTTCCCTATACTTTATGGGGTTGATTTACTATAAATGGAGAGTGCAAAATCTGGTGCAGCTTCATTCTAAGAGCTGCACTCAGCAGTTTTAGTAAATCAATCCCTGTGTGTTACTTACTCCTGACCCCAGCACTCTGTGAAATACTTGCTCCCGAACCTTGTACACTGTGTGGTACTTACACCTGACCCCTGCACTCTGTGCATTACTAGCTTCTGACCCCTGCACTCTGTGCCTTACTTGGTCCTAAACCCAACACTTTGTGCATTACTTATCCATGTACTTTATTTACTACTTACACTTGCACTTTGTGCATTACTTCATCCTAACCCCTGCACTCTGTGTGTTTTTTACTCTTGATTCTTGTACTCTGTGTGTTACTTACTTCTTACCCCTGCACTCTTTGCATTACTTACTCCTGAGCTCTGCACATTGTGCACCACTTACTCCTGACGCATGTACTATACACAATACTTATTCCTGGCCTCTGCACTCTGTCCACTATTTACTCCTGATCTCTCCAATGGCCACTCTTTCACCCCCTCCTCCTGTCTGTTACTTTGCAAGAACAAAGGTGCCAACCCTAGTGTATTCTACATGAGGTCTAAGTAAAGGTCTATAAAGAGGAACCAGGACACACTGTTTGCAAATATTGCAATAGGCTGATATGAGACCCCCCCAAATCTATTTCTTCTGTGATTCTACTTCTCATGTGGCCATTTCTGAAAGCCAGTGATCCTGGGATCCCTCCTTTGGCTCTGCTCACCATGGCAGGGTGGAGGGGTAGACAGAGGAGGCAAAAAAGGCAGGGCCTGCAACCAGTGCCGGGACAAGGTGATCCAGTGCCCAGGGCAAAGGTGCCAAACTGCTCCCCCCTTCCCTTGGGGTTGGGGTCAGTGCGCCCCCCATCCTTGCAAAAACCACTGCGCCCCTCCTGCCCGTCCCTAGTCCTGGCCCTGCCTGCAACCTATTCTGCTGAACTAGTTCACTTATCATGACGGTAAGGGGGACTTCTACTTTTGGGTGCTAAAGGACGTTGTCCCAGTATTTCCCCTTGCTACCCAACAGCTATTTGTCAGCAACTTCCTTCCTTATTAGAAACACTTCTTACAGCCAGTTTTTAACCCCCAATTGATGCCATTGGCTGTCTTCTATTGGAACTACACAGATTACTCTGTTCTTCCATTGAAACAATAATCTTTTTAAAATTCTAATCAAATCTACCAATTATTGACCATTTTACACTGCTATTTAGATCACTTTTACCAATTACATGAGTGCTAATTGATTATCAAATTGGCTGGAAAATTCTATTTTAAAATTTAATGCATTGTGGGAACAATCAATCTATTCTGAAATGGCTACTTGATGTTTCCTCTTTCTTATAAACCTCTGGAACTCATTGGACTTTAGCTGGGCACAAATTCATCTCTTCGAACTAAACAATCGTTTGCATAACAAAAAGCTGCTGGTATGGCCAGCCTTGGGCTTTCCATGGGTCTCTCGAAAATCACAGGGACTGCGAAGGGACCTGCTTCAACTTGCTTACAATGACTCTGTACTGTATTTACCCATATGTAAGAAAAATGTATTTCCAATATATTTAGAGAAAAAAATATTTTGAAATATGTTGAATATGGCCAAAATTGTAGCATTTCAAATATATTTCCAATATATTTGGGATACAAATTTTAGAAATATATTGAATATCAAAATTGTAGCATTTCAAATATATGTCCAATATATTTGGGATACACATTTTAGAAATATATTGAATATGGCCAAAATTGTAGCATTTCAAATATATTTCCAATATATTTGGGATACAAATTTTAGAAATATATTGAATATGGCCAAAATTGTAGCATTTCACATATATTTCCAATATATTTGGGATACAAATTTTAGAAATATATTGAATATCAAAATTGTAGCATTTCAAATATATGTCCAATATATTTGGGATACAAATTTTAGAAATATATTGAATATGACCAAAATTGTAGCATTTCAAATATATTTCCAATATATTTGGGATACAAATTTTAGAAATATATTGAAAATGGCCAAAATTGTAGCATTTCAAATATATTTCCAATATATTTGGGATACAAATTTTAGAAATATATTGAATATCAAAATTGTAGCATTTCAAATATATTTCCAATATATTTGGGATACAAATTTTAGAAATATATTGAATATCAAAATTGTAGCATTTCAAATATATTTCCAATATATTTGGGATACAAATTTTAGAAATATATTGAATATGACCAAAATTGTAGCATTTCAAATATATTTCCAATATATTTGGGATACAAATTTTAGAAATATATTGAAAATGGCCAAAATTGTAGCATTTCAAATATATTTCCAATATATTTGGGATACAAATTTTAGAAATATATTGAATATGGCCAAAATTGTAGCATTTCAAATATATTTCCAATATATTTGGGATACAAATTTTAGAAATATATTGAATATGACCAAAATTGTAGCATTTAAAATATATTTCTAATATATTTGGGATACAAATTTTAGAAATATATTGAATATGGCCAAAATTGTAGCATTTCACATATATTTCCAATATATTTGGGATACAAATTTTAGAAATATATTGAATATCAAAATTGTAGCATTTCAAATATATGTCCAATATATTTGGGATACAAATTTTAGAAATATATTGAATATGACCAAAATTGTAGCATTTCAAATATATTTCCAATATATTTGGGATACAAATTTTAGAAATATATTGAAAATGGCCAAAATTGTAGCATTTCAAATATATTTCCAATATATTTGGGATACAAATTTTAGAAATATATTGAATATCAAAATTGTAGCATTTCAAATATATTTCCAATATATTTGGGATACAAATTTTAGAAATATATTGAATATCAAAATTGTAGCATTTCAAATATATTTCCAATATATTTGGGATACAAATTTTAGAAATATATTGAATATGACCAAAATTGTAGCATTTCAAATATATTTCCAATATATTTGGGATACAAATTTTAGAAATATATTGAAAATGGCCAAAATTGTAGCATTTCAAATATATTTCCAATATATTTGGGATACAAATTTTAGAAATATATTGAATATGGCCAAAATTGTAGCATTTCAAATATATTTCCAATATATTTGGGATACAAATTTTAGAAATATATTGAATATGACCAAAATTGTAGCATTTAAAATATATTTCTAATATATTTGGGATACAAATTTTAGAAATATATTGAATATCAAAATTGTAGCATTTCAAATATATTTCCAATATATTTGGGATACAAATTTTAGAAATATATTGAATATGGCCAAAATTGTAGCATTTCAAATATATTTCCAATATATTTGGGATACAAATTTTAGAAATATATTGAATATCAAAATTGTAGCATTTCAAATATATTTCCAATATATTTGGGATACAAATTTTAGAAATATATTGAAAATGGCCAAAATTGTAGCATTTCAAATATATTTCCAATATATTTGGGATACAAATTTTAGAAATATATTGAATATCAAAATTGTAGCATTTCAAATATATTTCCAATATATTTGGGATACAAATTTTAGAAATATATTGAATATGACCAAAATTGTAGCATTTCACATATATTTCCAATATATTTGGGATACAAATTTTAGAAATATATTGAAAATGGCCAAAATTGTAGCATTTCAAATATATTTCTAATATATTTGGGAAAACGAAAAAAAAAAAAAAAATTTAAATATATTTTTAATATATTTTTCTTCCATGTGGGTCATTTCAGGAGAAAAGGAAATGATCCGTGGTCGGTTCCCTGCAGAGGTTTAGACAAGTAAATTCTTAGGAAAATATATAGTATAAAGAAATAACATACATGAATCTCATGCTATTTGAAAAAAAATCTTTATTCTGCAACATAATTTTAAAAAATCAAAAAGGTTAATACCAGGCTGTCAGGTGTGATAAAGTCACCACCTATCACCAGATAAAAAGCCATCTATATCATGCTCATGCAACTGATGGTCCCATATACTTCAGTTTTTGATCTACCAATATTAAATGCATAGCTTGAATTGCAAAGATCAACCATATACTTTTAGGGTCCATAACAAAGGTATAATAGTTATAATTGTTGCTTATATACAGTATATCCATGGTAATATTTAGGCAGCAAGCCAGTTTATCACACAATGTATGTCAAAGCATTACTCAAATTTAACCCCATACCTCTTTCTCCATCTCTAGGAGGAATCAGAGAGGAGAGAGTAAGTCTTAGTCACATGGCCTGCATATGCTACTTTTTTTTTTTTTTAATTTCTCTTTATTAATTTTAACAATTACATAGAAACACAAAAAAAAACAACATAATACCAACCAAAAAAAAAAAAATAAAGCAAACCCCCCCCCATTTCCTCCCACGTTCCCCCAGAGCACCCAGTCTAGCCCTTTCCGAGATCCTACAATCCTCAATATTTAGTTGCATGGCAAATATTTTACTTCTTTTTAAATTCAACCAGTATAATTTACTCAATCAATCAGAAACAGTGTATATAGAATCAACCCATCCACCCCATACCTTATCAAGTTTCATGGGCATTCCTCTATTTAAATAGGTTGCTTTATACAACAGAAGAACCCTGTTTACCAATGCCTTCCACGCACCAACCTTGGGGGCGGCCGTTTTTTTCCAGGATAGTATAATCAGCTTTTTAGCATAAAATAGTAAAAGAGTAAGTAGAGTGCGAATCACCCTGGTGGGAGCAACCCCGTCAACTAAACCTAATAGACACACCCTTATAGATGGGCAAAGTTCAATACTAGTGACCGACTGGATACAATCCATAACCTGACACCAGTAATTACGAATATTGGGACAATCCCAAAAAATGTGGATAAAATCAGCTCCAGTGGTAGAGCAATGCCAACACAAGGCTGGGACTGTACCAAAAATTTTACCCATCTTAGCAGACGTCCAATATATACAATGCAAAAATGTATACTGAATCAAATGATCCCTTGCTGAAATAAGTCTAGTGAAAGGACCCTCCCACACACAGGCCTCCTGATCTAAATCCGGGACATCAGTTAGCCACTTCTTTCTGCACCTCTCCAGCAATTTAGGTGTCTCTGAAAAAAGGTATTTATATAGAGCTGATAATGGTTTAACCATTCGCCGACCAGTCACTGGGACTGTACTGCGGCAAAGTGGCTCGTCCCCGTCCAGCAACGTAGACCTACGTTGCTGGACTCCTCCCCTTGTGGGCGGCGCTGAATCTGCGATCTGTCCCTGTGTCACTCAGTCACCTCCCCCCACACATGTCAGTAAGCACCAGGCATACATTAACCCCTCCCTCTCCAATAAAATTAACCCCTTCCCTGCCAGTGTCATTTTTACAGTAACAGTGCATATTTATAGCACTGATTACTGCAGTAATGTCACTGGTACCCCCAAAAGTGTCAAAAATGTCAGTCAAGGGTTCGGTCTGTCCACCGCAATGTCGCAGTACCACAAAAAAAAATCGCAGATCGCCGCCATTACTCGTTAAAAAAAAAAACCACCAAAAATGACAGAAATCTTTCCCTTAGTTAGTAAACACATAACTTTTGTGCAAACCAATCAAAATACGCTTATTGTGATTTTTTTTTTACCAAACATAGGTAGCAGAAAACAAATTGGCCAAAAAATTAGATTTTTACATTTTTTGGGGGGGAATTTCATATAAAAAAATGTGAAAAATATTGTTATTTTTTCAAAATTTACGCTCTTTTTTTGTTTATAGCGCAAAAAGTAAAAATCGCACAGGTGATCAAAGGCCACCAAAAGAAAGCTCTGTTTGTGGGAAAAAAAACGTGACTTACCGAACTGTGCCCGATAGGTGTTTCTAATCTGTAAAAACCTAAAACATGATTATTTGGCAGACAAAACGCTGCCTTCAAATCATCAAAAACTCTAAGTTCCTCCGTGTTTGGTAATATCCGCAAGAATTTTTATCCCAAATCTCGTCCTGCCATATGCTACTTAATCCTGGACTGGGGGAGACTATTATACACTACTGGTGGGACTAAAACACGGAGTAGATAGGTTGACTCTGAGTTTCAGTGCCACACCACAGTTCCTGGCGGTGAGAAGTCATACTTTAGGCTGGTTGGACAATGGTTGGATGATACACCTGTGACCACTGATCTTGTCTTTAGGTCTCCGACAGATGCCGTATCATCCTCAGGGGCCCCTGCAACTGGATTTTGCTGCAACATTCATCTGAAGGTATCTCTATTCATAACTGTATATACCCAGGTACCTTATATGTGCACAAATCCACCAAGACTCCTATGTATATCCTGTAATGTGTTTGTATCATTTCTATATAGGTGTGCATCTATGTACTATGTACTTATGGTTAACAATATATGCTGGTTGCAGTAGTTCTTCTGCTTCCAATTACTATGATTAGATTACTGGTTAATTTCCCAGAAAAGTAATCCCTTCTGTTCACAGAGACCCTGTCCTGGGTGGAGGCACTGCCAACTTTATTAATAAACCCACTCTTCCACTTAGCCAAGGTTCTGGTTCTCCTATTTACCTACATGTTAGCACAATAACCTGTTTGGGGAGGGCCATTTCTCAAAACCCCTTCCCAAAAGAGGGATACTGTGACAGTACTCACCGTCACTGGATGTTAAAGACAGATGATTAATGGTTTGAATTGCTTCAGATGGGACGGTCATATTTGCCAGCCATATCTCCATATAGGAATATAAAGATGTATTCCCATTTGCCATGAAATCTGTTCTTCCTAAATGCTGTGTATATTACATATCTTTCAATGTCAGACAGGTTTTCCTTTTGTTGTGTATTGGGAGGGAATGTGGATTGCCCTTTCGCATTGTTAAGTGTTAATGACCTCCCATTGTTCTGTCTGTCTGCCTTAATAGAAACTTATAGGTATGTGGATTGGATGCTAAGGGGCAGGGGGGATTGTCCCACATTGTATATTTTTGTGTACACTGTATGAGAGTGTAAAACTCTGTTCCTATTGGATTGTGAATATCACGTCCAGTCTTCAACAAGGTCCACCTAGGCGGTAACCTTGTGGGTGAAAACTGTATATAAGTCTGTTCAATAAAGAAGAAGAGAGTTATTCTCACTTGACCTCAATACGGAGCCTTGTCTCGTACTTGGGGGGGGGGGGGTATTTACATGGGCTTCATGTATGGCGGATTGGAGTGGTCGATAGCTGTCCTGGTGTTCGGGAGCGGATTATCCTAGACGACTGTAACCCCTTTCATACTTTGGGGTGTCGTTACAGATACATTTACAACTTTTATTACATCCTTTCACATCATCACCAGGCTTGTAAAATTTTTACAGAGGCAATTGCTGGGAGCTCAACTACTTTAGGTTTAGGCACACCTCCAGAACAACATCCCCTGGAATCTTTTCCCTACACACAGTGTGTCAGCAGGCTCTTGGGAATCCAGGCAGCAGCCAAGATTTTCTGAGTAAGAAGTCAATGTATGGATGTGAAGAGGGACGGGGATGGGTGAGTAATTGGGGGAGTTCTTTAGTCCAGCAGGCAGGGCTGACACCACTGGTTGGGGTTTTACTGCAGCAGAGGCCCTATGTTGTCAGCCCAAACAGGAAGTTGGAAGATCACTGGATTTCTTTACTTCCTGTGTTTTAAAATGAATAAAACATAGACAAAATAATCTAGCCTACCATAGCCACTGGGAACTCTTAAACATCTAAAGAAACACAAAGAGCAGCTTAAATTCTCTTACCTAATTCTCCTCTGTCCCCTTTGTCACCTTTTTCTCCTTTTGGTCCTCGGTCACCTATAAAAAAAAGTATACTTTAAGATATCAAATAAAACATTTGAATGGCAACCACCAAACATTTTTCAAGACCCACTAACTTAATGCCGGTTTTGGATATTGTTTAAAAATGGAGCATTGGGTTGGGTTATGCTATGACATATGAAGAAAGGTAAGAAGACCTTTGTCAAAAGGTATAATTTTAGTCAGGATGGACATAGCTGGCCAAAATGGGCAAAAGTTGGTTATGTGCAGTATTTGGATGTCCATGAAAAAGCTGACTACTTGGCAGTCTTTTTTATGCTTTAGAAAATAGAAAAAAAACCTTCTTGTGAGAGAACGCATAGTATGTTGACGGCCATCATATTGCAGATACTGTTAGGACAGCATTTCTCAACTTTTTTCAGTCATGGCACCCCTTAAAGGTAAGAAAAATCTTGAGGTACCCCAGTCTAAAATGTAAAAATGTAAATGTTACTTATCGATTGGAAAACTGTACCTGGGACAATGCACACAACTGCCTTGATGAAACGAATTTCACACTAGAAGCCTCCCCTTCATATCAGATGTCCCCCACAATCACGTCAGAGGTCCCTCATCAAGTCAGAGGTCCCCAAATGACCTTCTTCATGTTAGAGTCACCCCTTCATGTCAGAGGCCCCTCATCACATCAGAGCCCCCCTAAACATCAGAGGCCCCCCCATACATGAGAGCCACTCATAACATCAGAGTCGCCACTATACATCAAGCAGTGTGGATTAACATCCACTTTGAGAGATTCCTGCTGTTTTCTAAAAACCTCATGAGATTTGGTGATGTCATTATTGTACAGATCACTGTTCTCCTTGTTGGAGAGGAAGATGTACCTGGGAACCTGCACTGCAAAGATCTCCCTGCTTCTGCTTTATTCCTTCCTACACCTCTTCTGCTTCCACACCAGTCATAGGATCACCAGTCAATGACACAGTGCAGAACAAGGCATGGTAAGTCAATAATATGGAACCAATCAGCTGCAGGTAGTCTAGAGGTAATATTGGCTACTAGTTCTTTGCCCTCTGCCTTTTTTTTTTTTGGACCCAGTTTCCACAGTTATTTTTTTAAGATACACCTTCTTCTTAACCATGAAGGAGAAAGTGAAAATGTCTCTGGGAAGGGTATCCTCGATTTTCCATATACCTACCTGATCTGTGCTTCCTCACAGCTTGTTGATTCTCTGCAATAAATGGCACTACCTGGCATTTCCAGGTAGGTGACCCACTCCCTTGTGATATTGCGGGGCCTAGCAGAAAACCATAAGGGCCGGAGTAGTGTCACATGATTGAGGGATTGATGTCATCGCACCCCCTGGGTTGTCAAAAAGAGCTAGCTGCAGACAGAAGAGCAAGAAGCTGCAAGGGAGCAAAGTAAGCATGGGCGTCCGCAATGGGAGGCAAGGGGGGGGCAAGTGCCCCCCCCCCTGCAAAAGTCCTGGCCTGTTCTAAGAGGGGAATCTATGGGGACCATGCTCTAAAGGGGATCTATGGGAGACCCTGGCCTGGCCAGGTCTCAAGCGGGATCTATGGGGACACTGGCCTGCCCTAAATGGGATTTAGGGGGATCCTGGCCTGCTCTAAAGGGGGTCATATTGGCTATGTATATATATATATATATATATATATTCTTTGCAGGGAGTGCCTGAAGTACCTGGTGGTGCAGGAAAACCTGGTAGCACAGGGAATATAGGTGAAAAGGTAAGAGTAAAGAGGGATCTATGGGGACCCTGCTCTAAAAGGCATCTATGGGGGACCCTAGCCTGGCCTGCTCTAAAAGGGGAACTATGAGGCGAAAAGGGGCAGAGCATGGGTGACCTTAAAATGTTGCCCCCCCCTGAAAAAAGTTCTGCGGACGCCCATGAAAGTAAGGTAAGTATTTGGGGGGTCGGGATGCCCTTTCCAGAGACACTGCCACTATTCCCTGCGTGGGCAAGGTGACAGTGTCTCTTTAAGATTCTGGTAATGTCTGTCCTCACAAGGCAGATTTGCTGCAGGTCACATGACCTAACAAGACTGATCAAGGCCACGTGATCCAAAAACGGGAATACTGTGGCACCTGTATGTCCCAGTTAAGACATCCCAAACCTGCCTCCATGATGGCTTGTTATTTTTCTGAAATGTATTTTGGTCACTTACATCTGCACCATCATTTAGTGTGGTCACCTACAAGGACAATAGATTCTTTTTTTTTTTTTTGGGGTGCTTGCCTTTTACTGTCATTTATTCCAAATGTTTGACTTCGTAGGCACCATTCTAGGCATACGATGCTTGCACAAAGAGGTTATATCTGTTGTGTGTAACTGTAACATAAGGAATTTGCAGTCCGATAAGGATCAGAGTTGTAAAACACAGAGCCAATGTTTCTGGATGTATTCCGAGTCCCCCCAGGCTCGCACTATCAGCAGGGCCTCTATTTGGAATAAAAAGGCGAAAGGTTGATAAAGGCGCTACCTATAATATATTTAAGTATAATATAATATAATATAATATAATATAATATAATAAGTGCACAGGTGCTAGTTTACCCCAATAATCTGGGGGTAAAACTCACAATTTCCCAATAACTGCTCTATATCAAACAGTGAACAGAATGAGGTGCAATATGCAATAAATTAGACAGGAAGTGAAAAAGTAGTGATACATTTATTATGAATAAAAACAAACTATAAAGTGCAAGTGTTCAAATTCCAATAAGATTATAGTGCACAAGTAAAAAATGCAAGAAAGTAAAGTTCATACCAATATTTATGTTTGTTTTAAACATTGAATAGTGACAAAATAAATAAAATTAAGAAAGGGTAAAAAATAATTCTTCCTAAAAGTGCTGTGTGCAATATCAGTGAAGAATTTCCAGTGGATAGAGAAAAGAAGGGTGCATCCACCTGTGTAACCACTAGGTGTCGCACTTCTCATACAACCGGTTGCTGCGTGATGTAATGGTATAGAACAGGCTAGTTTTCCGGGGTCCCCTCCAATCTGGATGAGCAAAGTTCAAACAATCTGTGTCCTCAAAAAGAAAGGAAGCCCCATGGTGTAATATGCAAGGCAATCCGGCAACAAACAAAAGTATCGACTCACGGTGTAGGCTGGTCGAGATCAGTGTGATAGCTGGGAAGCTTCCGCGTTTAACGGCTCAGGCGCCAAGACCGGAAGTGACGTTTGACGTTAGACTCCATCCTACACGTTTCGTCATAGGACGTCTGCTGGAGCGGACAGTGTCTCTTTAAGATTCTGGTAATGTCTGCACTCACAAGGCAGATTTGCTGCAGGTCACATGACCTAACAAGACTGATCAAGGCCACGTGATCCAAAAACGGGAATACTGTGGCACCTGTATGTCCCAGTTAAGACATCCCAAACCTGCCTCCATGATGGCTTGTTATTTTTCTGAAATTTATTTTGGTCACCTACATCTGCCCCATCATTTAGTGTGGTCACCTACAAAGACAATAGATTACATAGTTACATAGTTACATAGTTACATAGTTAGTGAGGCTGAAAAAAGACACAAGTCCATCCAGTTCAACCTATGTGTGTGTGTTTGCTTTTAACCGTACATTGTATACCCCTGTATGTTGTGGTCTTTAAGGTGTCCATCCAATAGTTTTTTGAAACTATCATTGCTCCCCGCTGATACGACTGCTTGCGGAAGAGAATTCCACATCCTTACCGCTCTTACAGTGAAGAACCCCTTACGCACTTTAAGGTTAAACCGCCTTTCCTCTAGTTTTAGTGAGTGGCCACGTGTCTTATTGTATTCCCTTACTCTAAATAGTTTGTTCCTTATGCTAGGGTCGCCAGTACAGTATTTGTACATTGATATCATATCCCCCCTCAAGCGTCTCTTCTCCAGAGAGAACAAGTTCAGTGCTTGTAGTCTTTCCTCATAGCCGATGTCCTCCATTCCCCTAATTATTTTTGTTGCCCTTCTCTGGACTTTCTCCAGTTCCAGCACATCCTTCCTGAGGACCGGTGCCCAGAACTGGACAGCATACTCCAGATGTGGCCGGACCAGAGTCTTGTAGAGTGGAAGAATAATCTCTTTATTTCTGGAGTGAATCCCCTTTTTTATACAACCCAGTATTCTGTTGGCTTTGCTTGCAGCGGCTTGGCATTGCATGCCACTTCCAAGCCTGTTGTCTACCAGTACCCCCAGGTCCCTTTCCATCCTAGACTCACCCAGAGGTTCCCCCCCTAGTGAGTAGCTTGCTTTCTGGTTTCTGGCCCCCAAGTGCATTACTTTACATTTTTCTACATTAAATCTCATCTGCCATGTAGTTGCCCACCCCGTTATTTTGTTCAGGTCTGCTTGCAAGATTTCCACATCCTGCATAGAAGATATTGGCATGCCTAATTTAGTATCATCTGCAAATACTGAGATTGTACTAGATATCCCCTCCTCTAGATCATTTATGAATAAATTAAACAGGATTGGTCCCAGGACAGAACCCTGGGGGACCCCACTTTCCACACCCGCCCAATCCGAGTACTCCCCATTAATCACCACCCTCTGTACTCTCCCCTGGAGCCAGTTCTCTATCCAGGTACTCACCTTATGGTCCATACCTACCTTCCTTAGTTTGTACAGTAAGCGTTTGTGGGGAACGGTGTCAAAGGCCTTTGCAAAGTCCAGATACACCACATCCACAGGCTTACCTTTATCTAAGTGGCAGCTCACTTCATCGTAGAAGGTTAATAGATTGGTTTGGCATGAACGATTTTTCATGAATCCATGCTGATTACTACTTATAATACCGTTTTCATTACTAAAGTCTTGTATGTGGTCCCTTATCATCCCCTCCAAAATTTTGCAGACTACAGATGTTAGGCTGACCGGCCTATAGTTACCCGGGATATATCTCGGCCCCTTTTTAAATATTGGTACCACGTTGGCTTTTTTCCAATCAGCTGGCACCATACCCGTCTGTAAACTATCCTTAAAGATCAAGAATAATGGTCTGGCAATCACCTGACTGAGCTCATTTAGAACCCTTGGGTGCAAGCCATCCGGTCCCGGGGATTTATTTATGTTAAGTTTCTCTAGTTTAGCTCTAAGTCTATCCTCTGTTAGCCATGGCGGCACTTCCTGAGGTGTATTATTTAGTTCGGCCTTACAAGCGGGGTTCGTGTAGCCCCCCGATTCCTTTGTGAAGACTGAAGAAAAGAAATTATTTAACACTTCCGCCTTTTCTCTGTCCTCAGTGGCCATTTTTCCTTTATCATCTTTTATGGGGCCAATGTGTTCTGGATTCTTTTTTTTTTTTTTTTTGGGATGCTTGCCTTTTACTGTCATTTATTCCAAATGTTTGACTTCGTAGGCACCATTCTAGGCATACGATGCTTGCACAAAGAGGTTATATCTGTTGTGTGTAACTGTAACATAAGGAATTTGCAGTCCGATAAGGATCAGAGTTGTAAAACACAGAGCCAATGTTTCTGGATGTATTCCGAGTCCCCCCCAGGCCCGTACTATCAGCAGGGCCTCTATTTGTCCACATTCCGGCACCAAACAAGGGTGGAACTGTACAATGTTCATAAACAAATTTCTTTTGTACTATCAACAATGATTATCTTGACAAGGAAAAAACCCTGGTTACCGCATTGAGAAGGATCTGGTTACATAACACAGAGAGGGGTGAAATATTCATGGGGAGCAGGCGTTCCTGCGGAAAGGATAATTTCTCACATGGGATTCCGAGGTCACGAGAACATCCTTCGATAAAGCCACAGGACACGTATTTCATTGCCACACTTGTTCCACTGCTCCGAACCATCTGCTAAATTTACTTGGATTTATGAGGGATATAAATAGGCAGGGAATATTTAAGAGAACTTTTCACTGACATTACCAGAGCTCCATAAAGAGAATATATTGTCTTTTTTTTTTAAGCCATATATATGAATGAAAAGCCAGACATAGAGAACACACAGAGTTTTTGTTCAAAGCCACATTTAATGCTCATCACTGCTGCTCCAAGTATGGTATGTGCTCTCATGACATGGTGCCACCTGGCCAAATCAGATCCCCATCAGGAACTTGCATAATAGGTTCCACCAGGAAGTTGGGAATGGAGCGCACATATGCTCTCACCCTCTGGCCACCACCCCAGTGGTTAGCCCAAAATAACCTCTGCATAGTGTTGCACATTTAGAAGCAGGCTTTCTCTTACCGTAGAAGATAAGACAGTCCCTCTTTATGTACACTGGTAAGACACTAGACCTCCTATACAGGCAGTTCATGCAACTAGCTTGCAATAAAACAAGTGACCGGGGCTGTTTTCTAGTGCCCAGTTCAATTTTATTGTCCAATTTCAGGGCACACACAGATCATACAAATCTCCAGAGTTGTATAAAGTACTCAAAACCCATACTTGAGTAAAAGTACAAGTGCTCGATCAAAAAGTGACTTGAGTAGAAGTGGAAGTGCTCGATCAAAAAGTCACTTGAGTAGAAGTACTAAAGTATTCAACATTTTTTGTACTTAAGTATTGCAAGTAGTTTTTTTTTTAATTTTGCTACTCAAGTACTGAAAGTAAAAGTACCAGTAGTTTTGAAAAAAAAAATTGCTACTCAAGTACTGAAAGTAAAAGTACAAGTACTGTGTTATGTAGTTAATAAAGAAAGAAGTCATAAGTTTGAACATCATATTGTTTTTTATTATTTCAAATGCAGCTTTTATATATACATACAGTAGCATTTATTTTCGTATGCGCTGATAATACACATGTTTTGAGCTTCATGAAACCTGCCATCTACTGTTCTGGCATTGGTAATTTTTATAATTGTAACGAGTAACTATGCAGCACAAAAAAAAATATCGGCGTAGAAGTATTGAAATCATTGAAAAAATGTAGTGAAGTAAAAGTGGAAGTAGGAGAAAAAAATTCTACACTAGGAAAGTACAGATACCACCTTTCCGTACTTAAGTACAGTAGTGAATTAGTTCCACTTAGTTACTATACATCTCTGCAAATCTCTGCTCTATTAAAGGGCCCATAGAGTTATGTGGCCCTAAATAATACTCTTGGTAGGGAGTTCTATACACTACTTGGTAGATGTACATTACATGGCCACAAATTTGTGAATACCTGGCCATCACACCTACCTACTGTATATGGCCAAAAGCATGTGGGCAAGCCTCCAAATGATTGAGTTTCCAGCGAAGAGTACTAATATAAAGACATTTGTGTGCTTCCAACCTTGTGGTAAAAGTCTGTGGAAGGTTATTTTGTGTTCCAGCATTACTATGCCCCTCTGTACAAAGCTCCAAAAAGACATGGTTAGATAAGACTTGGAGGAACATGAGTGGCCTGCACAGGGCCATGACCTCAACCCTACTGAACACCTTTAGAATGGAGAGTTGGTTGCAAGCCAGGTCTTTTTTTTCTATTATTTAAATTGCATTTATTTTCTCAATACAAACATTTAAAATTTACAACCACATCACATATTTCTGTATACAATTGCTATTATTTCCCATCTTCACCCCTTCCCTCCCTACCCTACTCTTCCCCCACCCTCTCCTCTCTGTCCTCATTCTATTCCCTACTCCTCTCTGCCTCTCTACAGTATATATTTCCACATATTTACTCGATTTCTTAACCACTTGCCGACCGCCGCAAGTACATATACTGCGGCGTTCAGCCCCTCACAGGCAAAGTGACGTAGGGGTACGTCACTAGCCTGTGAGGCTCTGGGGAGCGAGCGTGCGCTGCCGGATGCGCGCTCCCGCTCGGTCACGGACCCCCCTGCGCATGTGTCACTCGCGATCGTCCGTTAGAGCGGGAGAAAGGCAGGCGGCTAATGTAAACAAAGCCGCCTGTCATTCTCCCCTGTGTAAGAATAGTGATCATACGGTTCTACTATGTAGGACCGTTGATCACTGTTCCTACACCTCAAGCCACAGCCAATCACAGTTAGAAGCACGCCACTAGGGACACACTTAACCCCTCCCTCTCAAAAAAAGTTAACCCCTTCACTGCCAGTGTCATTTTACAATAACAGTGCATATGTATAGCACTGATTACGGTAGTAATGTCACTGGTAACCCCAAAAGTGTCAAAAATGTCAGTCAAGGGTCCGATCTGTCCGCCGCAATGTCGCAGTCCCGCAAAAAAAATCGCAGATCGCCGCCATTACGCGTTAAAAAAAAAACAACAAAAATGACAAAAATCTTTCCCTTAGTTAGTAAACGCAATAACTTTTGCGCAAACCAATCAAAATACGCTTTTTGCGATTTTTTTTTTTTTACCAAAAATATGTAGCATAAAACAAATTGGCCAAAAATGTTAAAAAACTTAGATTTTTACATTTTTTGGGGGGGAATTTCATATAAAAAATATGAAAAATATTGTTATTTTTGCAAAATTGACGCTCTTTTTTTGTTTATAGCGCATGATCAAAAAATCGCACAGGTGATCAAATACCACCAAAAGAAAGCTCTGTTTGTGGGAAAAAAAGGATGTCAAATTTGTTTAGGTACAGCGTTGCATGACCGCGCAATTGTCCGTTAAAATTCCAAATCGCAAAATAGGCCCTGGTCAGGAAGGGGGTAAAATCTTCCGGGGCTTAAGTGGTTAAAGTCTATCCAATTTTCCCATATTCCTGAGAATCTCTCCATCCTGTCCTCCTCACTGCTGCACAGATACTCCATATTAAATATGTATTCAATTCTTTTAAACCATTCCTTTATTAAGGGTCTTTCTTGGTCTAACCATTTTTTAATTCTAATTTTTGCAGCATTTAGCAGGTGTGGTAACACTATACTCCTGTATTGTTTTATTGTTTTATTTGTATTATGGACTAGACAGCCCCACAAGTCGTCTGGAATCTCTATACCTGTAATTTCTTTTATATATTGTTCCGCTTCCTGCCAATGTTCTCGTATTTTTGGGCACTACCACCATAAGTGGGTCATAGTGCCCATCATATTACATCCACTCCAACACATTGACGGTTTCTCTGGCTGATATTTTTGTACTTTCTCCGATGTTATATACAATCTTGTCAAGAGTTTACAGTTAATTTTAATTGTCTTTATATCTACTGCCGAACTATGCGCTGCTCTCATTATTTTACCTATTTGGTGCTCTTCTAACTGTATTCTCAATTCCCAGTCCTATTTTCTAATGGAGGTATTTTTGGCCCTTCCAGCTCCGTGAGTATTTTATAAATCTGTGATGTACTGTGTACATTACAAAGATGTTCAAGTGGATTTAAATCTTCCTCAGATCTAATTGGTTGTGGCCAGGGCTTTTTGTTTCTCAGAAAATCGGTGCAGAAACCCAAGCACGATCCCCTACCCCCCCTTCCACACACACATGCCCTCCAATCTTCATCAAATAGTGGGTGTGGTCAAATTTCACTAACAATGAGTGGGTCTTAAGGGGGCAATAATTGACAAGGATGCTTTTTAGACAGAGTGCAGAGTTTAGGGATGTGCTACATACAGTGTGTAGAGTTTAGGGATGCCTGCACACAGGGTGCAGAGTTCAGGGATGTGCTGCATACAGAGTGCAGAGTTCAGGGATGTGCTACATACAGTGTGCAGAGTTTAGGGGTGCCTGCACCCAGGGTGCAGAGTTCAGGGATGTGCTGCATACAGAGGGCAGAGTTCAGGGATGTGCTACATACAGTGTGCAGAGTTTAGGGGTGCCTGCACCCAGGGTGCAGAGTTCAGGGAGGTGCTGCATACCGAGTGCAGCGTTCAGGGATGTGCTGCATACAGAGTGCAGAGTTCAGGGATGTGCTGCATACAGAGTGCAGAGTTTAGGGATGTGCTGCATACAGAGTGCAGAGTTCAGGGATGTGCTGCATACAGAGCGCAGAGTTCAGGGATGTGCTGCATACCGAGGGCAGAGTTCAGGGATGTGCTGCATACTGAGTGCAGAGTTCAGGGATGTGCTGCATACAGAGTGCAGAGTTTAGGGATGTGCTGCATACAGAGTGCAGAGTTCAGGGATGTGCTGCATACAGAGTGCAGAGTTTAGGGATGTGTTGCATACAGAGTGCAGAGTTCAGGGATGTGCTGCATACAGAGTGCAGAGTTCAGGGATGTGCTGCATACAGAGTTCAGGGAGGTGCTGCATACCGAGTGCAGAGTTCAGGGATGTGCTGCATATAGAGTGCAGAGTTCAGGGATGTGCTGTATACAGAGTGCAGAGTTCAGGGATGTGCTGCATACAGAGTGCAGAGTTCAGGGATGTGCTGCATACAGAGTTCAGGGAGGTGCTGCATACCGAGTGCAGAGTTCAGGGATGTGCTGCATACAGAGTGCAGAGTTCAGGGATGTGCTGCATACAGAGTGCAGCGTTCAGGGATGTGCTGCATACAGAGTGCAGCGTTAAGGGATGTGCTGCATACAGAGTGCAGCGTTAAGGGATGTGCTCCATGCAGAGTTCAGGGGTGCACTACACACAGAGTGCAGAGTTCAGGGGTGCACTACACACAGAGTGCAGAGTTCAGGGGTGCACTACACACAGAGTGCAGAGTTCAGCCTTTTTCCATAGCTGCCTACTTCTGCATGCCCCATCCACATCTCACTTTCCCCCCCTTCTCAGGTCTGACCTCTGCATGCAACCTCCATTTCATTGCAACCCCCCCCCTTTAAAAAGCCTCATCATTTTCCACGTCTTACTTTTTTTCTGTATTAAGCTGAAGCACCCAGTCGGCTCTAGTACCTCCTTGCACACTATAGGTGGCTCTGTCACTCTCTCACTTGCAGGGAGATCATCCAATGGGGGCATTGGCATCCATGTTCCACCCTGGGCTCCTGCATCTCCCCTTTCCCCATCTTGAACTTAGTGGGAGCCGCTCAGGAGATCAGACCTGTGGGAGCTGTTGGGAGACAAGCCATCACTTGTGAATACTATACAGTAGCTGGACTTCTGTGTTTACAAGTGATAGTGGTGAGCATGGAGAAGAGGGCCTGACATAGGGGTGGTGGGACTGAGTTCCACCAAGTTCCAGCTGAAAAAAAGCCTTGGTTGTGGCAACTTTGATACTAAAGTGTTTTAGCTGTAAATGCCTCCATTCATTCAACTTCATCAAGTCACCCTTAGAAAGAGGTAGAAAAAAAAAATTTGTTCCTGCAATTAGTGATTAATTATATTCCCATTTTACTTGCTTGTGTATTTTAACCATATCCTAAATACGTTTTTGGTCAATTCATGTGTATTTACATCCAGTGTTCTATATCTATGTGGAATCCATATATTATTTTTCAGTAATGTCTTACTCGGTGTATTTTCAATCTCCACCCACCTTTTGCCACTTTTTATCTTTGATCATTCAATCATTCATGTTAATACGACAGTTTTAATGTCTGGTGCTGCTAGCCCTCTTTGTGTTTTACCTTTGATCAGTACTAAATTCTTGGTTTCTTATTCTGCCACACGAACTTTTCCATCATTGACTTTAATGTTCAAAAATATATCTGGGGTATTGATATTGGCAACATCTGGAATTTATATAGACGTTTTTGTAATATCACCATCTTTATTATATTTATTCGTATGATCCACTATTTTTTTAAATTCTGGTTAAATCTCGTTTAATAATTGGATATAATTTGCTTGATATATTTTCACTAATGTTAGTGTTATTTTATGCCGAGGTATTTTATCCCACTTTTCCCCCATATAAACAGAAATTCCTGCCGTAATGCTTGCTCTTCTTATTTACTCAAATTTACATTTAAGATTTCTGATTTTATTTTATTAATCCTAAAATGAGAGAGTTCTCTGTACTTCTTTAAAGCGGAGTTCCACCAAAAAATGGAACTTCCGCTATTTTGTTTCCTCCACCCCTCCGGTGCCACATTTGGCACCTTTCAGGGGGGAGGGGGGAATGGGTACCTGTTTTTGACAGGTACCCCTTCCCCTCTTCCGGGACACGGGCCGCGACAGAGTGTCCCGGGAGTTCGGCCCCCTCCTCCTTCCCCCTGCCGCCGAGCCAATAGGAATGCACAGCACGCTTTGTGCATGCACAGTAGGGACCCGGCTTTGGGTGCCGACATCGCTGGACTCCAGGACAGGTAAGTGTCCTAATATTAAAAGTCAGCAGGTACAGTATGTGTAGCTGCTGACTTTTCATTTTTTTAGGGGAAGGTGGAACTCCTCTTTAAGTCTTTTATTAAATTTGGTAATGTTATACTGGGATTGATCCGATAGAACAAAATATCATCCGTATATGCCGCTATTTTATGAACTTCATCTCCTATCTTTATCGCTGTTATGTCTAAATTATTTCTTATTGTTGCAAGTAGTGGCTCCAATGAGAGTACAAACAGGAGAGCCTGAGGCGAAAGTGGGCAGCCCTGTTGCCCTGTCTTGTTCTATTAGACATTTCAAAAGGTGGGGACAGGCTGCCATTTACTCTTACTGACGCTGTAGGATGATTATATAAAGCCTTGATCTATCTGACCATCTTAGGGCCTAGTCCCAAGTTTTCTATTTTGTTTAACATAAAGCTCCAGTCCACCCTGTCAAATGCCTTTTCGGCATCTATAGACAGGAATATACCTTGGGCTTTTCCACCTCTCAGCTTATGCAGTAAGAGTAATGTTCTTATCCCATTATCTTTACCTTCCCTCCCTGGGATAAACTCTGTTTGATCTGTATGGATCCATTCAGGCATCAATTCTTTCATTCTTGTGGCCAATACCCTTGCATACAATTTAGTATCTGCATTAAGCAGGGCTATTGGTCTATAACTGGAGCACAGAGTTGAGTCCTTTCCTTTTTTATGTATAACTGTAATATGTCCCTGTAGTGATTCTTTCCTCATTTCTTTTCCATCAGCTAATCCATTCATATAGACACACAATTTTGGAATCAGTTGTTCCTTGAACTTTTTGTAATAGTGGATTGTAAACCCATCGGGTCTTGGACTTTTCCCTATTTGCTATATTTTTTATTGCTAGATTGATCTCCTCTTGTGTTATTGAATCTTCTAGAATTTGCAATTTTTCTTCTGGGATTGTAGGTAATTTTGCTTCCTTTAAATAATTTTGTATTTTTTCTGATCTTTCCAACTGCATGACCAAATAAAAAATAAAACAAAAAGTCGCCACCTGGAATTAACTAAGCAACTAACTAAACTAAGCATGCAGTAACTATCCTATTGGATGATTACTGCATGTGCCCAAAGAATGAGGTCAGCTGACTACCTGAATATACTGAATGACCAGGTTATTCCATCAATGGATTTTTTCTTCCCTGTTGGCACGGGAATATTCCAAGATGGCAATGCCAGGATTCATCGGGATCAAATTGTGAGTTTCAGGGAGCATGAGACATCATTTTCACACATGGATTGGCCACCACAGAGTCCAGAAATTAACCCCGTTGAGAATCTTTAGGATGTGCTGGAGAAGGCTTTGTTCAGACTCTCCCATCATCAATACAAGATCTTGGTGAAAAATGAATGCAGCACTGGACGGAGATAAATCTTGTGACATTGCAGAAGCTTATCGAAACAATGACATGGCGAATGCCTGCCGTAATCAAAGCCAAGAAAATATTAGAGTGTGTGACCTTTTTTTTTTTTTAGGTTTTTGGTGGTGGCTTTTTTTTGGCCAGGCAGTGTAGTATGCTATAGTAACTTTGGAAGACTCTAGCTATTTCTATTGTTGAATGCATTATCTCCCCTTTACTGTTGATTTTTTCTATGAAAGTTTGTGCTTTTTTATTTTTTATTATTTTTGCTGGTTTATTTCCACACTTATATCCTTGGCCCCTCCATTGAAAACCTGTCTTGTTTCCTGTTCCATTAACTCTTTAAGCTCATCTCTTTTTAGTACTAGGGCACGCTGTACTGCTCTATCTATTTTCTCTTTATGATGTTGTTCCAACTCGTAAAATTCTGTTATTAGTCTTTTCATATTGCTTGTCCTCTCTTTTTTCTTCCTAGCCCCTAATGAGGTCAATGTTCCTCTAATATAAGCTTTATAGGCTCCCAGATCGTGGCATCTGACATTCCTGGTGTTTCATTTAGCTGAAAATACTGATCTAATTATTTTTATATTGTATCTTCTATCTTTTTATCCTGCGTTACAGGTGCTCCTCTTTTCTTGACTTTCCCTTAATTTGAAGTTCATTATAACTGGGGCATGATCTGATAGTGTCATTATTTCTTTTGATGTTTTCCCTACTGACTCCAACCCTCTGTGCTCCACCATTATATGATCCATCCTTGAATATGTCCCATGCACTGGGGCGTAGAAAGAATAATCCTTTATCGCAGGGCGCTGCACTCTTCACACGTCTACCAGTTGGCATTGGTGTAGTTTATTTTTTATCATCCTGAGTTGATTGCCTTTAACCCCCAGTGCATGAGATGTACTGTCAGTCCTTGAATCCATACGGAAATTTAAATCTCTGGCCAGGATTAATTGGCCCCTTCCATAGTACATCAGCTTATCCAGAACTTCTCTGTCAGGTTCTTGTTAGGGCAGTAAACATTTGCCAATGTACATACATGCACACCTTGTAGTGTCCCCCTTAGGAATATAAATCTGCCTTCTGGATCCACCTTTCTATCCTGTATTATAAACTTCACCTATCTTGCCATCCCTATTGCCCCTCCTTTTACTTTTTTAGTTGGAGAATCTCCGTAGTACCATATCGGATGATGTTTTGAGTACAGTTTTACATCTGAGTCTTGTGCTATGTGTGTTTCTTGTAGGAATAATATATTTGCAGAGTATATTTAAATTTCCTTTTTAAGATATTATGTCTCTTTGCTTGGCTATTTAATCCTCTTACATTATATGTTATACATTATAGTCCTACCATTCTATCTTCCTCTTTCTGTCTCTGCCCCTAATCAATACTCTTTCTCTCCCCATGCCCCCCCCCCCCCCCCGGTGGACATGGAGGTAGAAGGAGGATCTGTCCTTCAAAACAAATATAAGAGGGCCTACCGAGAACTGGGAAGGAGATATAAGAGTAGGGGAGTTTTCCAAAATCCTGGTACCATGTATTCACTCCCCAAAACCCCCCTCCTCTTCCATCCCCCCTCTCCCTCCCACTCCCACCCCCACCCAACTCCTTTCCCACTCTAATACTAATGATCTTGTTTATTAGAGTTTTGACCAACTTCTGGTCTTTGAGTAGATATCTTCTTCCCCCCGTTGGGATCTTTCCAACCCATCTACTCTTCCTACCCAGTGTGGAACTCTGGCTGGTGCCTTTTCTGAACCTCCCTCCCTTCTCACTAGGGATGAAGGCTCAGAGCTCATCAGGTGCCCAAATTTCCCACCCGAATAGCTTATATTATCTGTAATTTCCCTCCCCCTCCCCATACCTTTATTGCTCTGTTCAAATTGTTCTAGTCTATACCTCTTAGATGTCTATTGTTTTGTCTTAATTGCAATTTGAAACCATTGTCCATCTTCCATTTGTTATTTTCCTCTTTTGGCATCTGTCCAACCGGGGATCTCTGGTATTGCAAGATCTAATTTTCCACAAAATTCTCATCTTCTCATCCAACATCAGCACCTGACCTCACAAATAATCTCATGGCTGCATGGGCACAAAATACCCATAGATGCGTGCAGGGCAACTCTAGCTGTTCGTATTGTGGAGCCACACGTGTTTATTTGTTCTCTATGTCAACCAAGAAGGACATTCTCCTATGAGTCTGAACACAGTTGCCCTGCAATTCACAGCCACCAAGTGAGCCCCATCCTTACTCATAGCAAGGTATATGCCTTCTGAAAAACATACAGTAATTTGATCTTTGGAGTAAATGGTGTATGTTAACAGTATACCAGGATTCTTCATTAAGGTGAGCTGAGTTAAGGTGAGTTAATTATAACGAATGCAAGCACAAGGTCATCTTAATCAAGGCACCAACAAACATTAGAGAACCAACAAATATCCCACCCATCGAAAGAGGCATACCCCTTTCCAAATGATGACATCATCTTCCACTTTTTTTTTTTACTGTTGGGGTATGGAAGGCTTTGGAAGAATTTACTGTGCCCTGGTCTCAATAAGGTTAAGAACCACTGATCTAAGGAATAACAGAAGCCTTGCAATAAATAATAATGGATATAAGAGTTTGTCTTTTATTTTATGTTGACTTTGCATTTATAGAGTCACTTTACATCTTAGTGAATCCTAATACCTTTCTCAATTAACTTTTAGTTATCAAACAAGTATGCAAATATAACCATCCATCCTTTTCCTTTCAACTGCAGTCTTTTGAGAATTGTATAGGGCAAGACTTCTGTTTCTGGTAATTCCCAGGTAGGTTATTTCCTGATAAAGTTATCTGCAGAAAAAGGCTCTGAACAAGACGCTCCATCAAAATGAGCATCCTTGATGACCCTTTAAATGTACTGGCCTCCAAGATTGGCCCACAGAAGGCATGAAGAATAGGCAAGGAGCATGCACATCTAAAAGGAACCCACAGGACGTTTTCTGCCATGTTATCCACCCTGACCCCCTCTATTTGTGCATTCTTCTAGACACCAAAGGCATGTGCTGTATTGAAATAAGGGCTTTTACCAATTATTCAGTAAAGTTGACCACACATCAGATGACTCTCATTCAAAATTCATATGGAAATTCAGAAGAATTGTTTTGTCAAGGCTTTCAATCTTGCTATTATTGAAACTCATTTCTTTGAAAAAGCCTTTAAAACTTCATCTAGAATTGAATGGATTCCCAGACATAATAAACAGGATTTTTTTTTTTTTTTGTGCCTAGCACATGCGCATTACAATAATTTTCTTGGACAAAAACCACATTCACAGTTAGAATTTTGGAAGAAAAAGGTGACCCAATAGGTCACGTGATAGCGTCCGTATAACATTGGTCTACTTATCCCCATCTGGAGGTATATATAGGGATGGTTTTAAGCGTAATGCGTGATCCCTGATGACGTCACACATAGGCTGACAAAACCGGTCGGGTCCACGCATTACGCCCACGTCACTTCCGGTTCCTTGGAGCGCAGCCGGAACACAAACCGGCGTGCGATGCTGTGAATGCCATTCCTTGTACAACCTGATGTAAGTGGCTCCTAATTTTTCTAATTAAACTGCTATTACATACTACACCATGGAGTTCTTTCTCTTTGTATGATCGATCTGAGTGTGGTCTGAGGAGAGGCATTGGAGGAATTTTACCAATCGAGTGGATAGATCCATACACAAGCTGGGGCCGGTATTCCATCCATACTGGGATTCTGTACACAGCATACCACTTACCAATGCTAGACCCCAAGGGGCCATCTGGTAAGTGTGTGAAACATTTGGTGGGGGATTTCCCTTTCCTCCTTTTCCATCTCGGTTCAAGGAAGCACTCCTTAGTAGGACACTGAGCACTTTAAAAGCACCGAACTGTTTTTGTGGCATATTTGCACTTGCATTTTTTTGCACATAAGGACTATATATATATATATTTTTTGTCTATAAGTTACCTTATTTATATAGAATTTATGCATTGTCACTTGTTTGTATTGCGTTTTTGCACTGTGCACTGTCACTTTATTTGAATGTGATTTACACAGAATTTATACATTGGTACTTTGTTTACATTGCAAATTGCACTGTGCACTTTCATTTTATTTAAATCTGATGTTTATCTGATATCCTTATATTTCACAAAATTTTGAATATTGGTTATTAATTTTTGAGCGCTGTCCCCCCTTTTCTGTTTAACATTAACAGTTAGAATTTTGTTTGCTCGAGAATCATTTTAGATCCTGCTCCTTCATATATCTGGGTTGAAAGTAAATTCCAATTTGATCCCACTAACCATTAGAAAATCGAACTAATGTTTCGAAAACCAAAATGTTCAAACAAAATTCTACTGGTGTATGGCTATACATATCCTACAAGTGTTTTTTTTTTTACTTCAGGCATTTGTTCTTCTACTTTTATTAGAGGTTGGAAGGATTCAGTCGTTTCTGGTATTTTATATATAGTTTTAAAGACCCTGCATCGGCACAAACGTTGCAGTTCTCTTTCTTGTGGAAGTCATCCATGGAATGGAGGAGGGAAATAAACAATGTAGAATTTGTAGCAGTAACATTTTATGTGGAGACAGCACAATGGACAATAAACAAGGGAATGCTAATAAATAGCTTTATCTGTGTCAGGAGCCATACCCCACAGGAACAATTCTAGGACAGATGTTCCATTCCCAACATTATAAGGGCTCCAACTTTCCTGATGATTCTACAGTACAGTCTACGTGTACGCTGTATCAATTTATCTGTAAACTCTGTAACTCTTTTGACATATCTGAATGTAGATCAGATAAATCTTGTATTCACTTCTAAATACTGTAATTGAGCTCTTGCTTGACCAGGAAAATTCACCAAATTACAGACAGCAGTCGATACAGGGAATTCTTAAAGAGCCTGAATGTAACGAGACCCTTGCTCGCTCGCTTCCGCTCTCCCGACACTCCTCTGCTTCTAGTGAGTCAGCTTGCAGATCGCAACGTCTGATGGTTCGGTCAAACAAGGCTCCGGGATCCAAACTACAGCTATGTGCCGTTCGGAATCCATTAGAACAAACACCAGGCAGACTGTATGTAAGTTCAAACAGGAAGACATTTATTGGAAGTACGCAACACACTTTTATACAGAATTTGGAACATCCTGCCCCCAACAACCGCTTTCCCATTGGTCAATTGCAAAGTACATGCCGTTCTCCTTCAGGTACTCCTTAGCTATGCAAATGAGGACTTGAAAATGAGTCAGCAGGGATTGATCCGATAGCTTGATTAAAAGGACTGTTATGTGTAATGAGACAGAAGCCCCCAGGGGACAATCAATGTACACAATAGCCAGACACAGAACAATGGTTCCATAACGAGCCCCCAATACACATTACTCTGAGTGTCAATACATCCCTTAGCAGACAACAGGTGGGTTCATTAGCACACCCGACAATAGGTGAATGGAAAGCCACCTCAGACAAAAGCAACATTGTTAGACAGTCAGTCTCCTTTTTGAACTTCCTGGAATTACCATATTAGGAGTTGTACTTCCTGGTCAAAGACCTCATGGCAAATGGGAACAAATTTCAATATTTCTACATGGAGACCTTGCTGACAAATATGAAGCAATACAAACCATCACCCATCTGTCCTTAAATTCCAGTGATGGTGAACACCGTCACAGCCTGTATCAACAAATTTTTCTTTGCGTCAGATGGGTTGTGCATTCACATATGGCAGCGCCAAAAAGAAGGGCCAAAAGAAGGCCAACTGCAGGACAAATGCACCTGAATTCTAAATGCGTTCCAAACTGATGTCAATCTGGCACCATCATCACAAGCTCAAAGGTTATCAATACAGGCCCTATGGGAGATTAACCACATTCATTAAGTGTATGTAGCTTGGTGGTTTCCAACCTCTGTCCTCAAGGACTCCAACAAGTCATGTTTTCAGGATTTCCCTCATCTTTTACAGGAGCTTTACATCAATGCCAATGGCTTGGTATTTATGAAAGCTTAAGGGAAATTCCCAAAGCATGGCCTGATGGGGGTATCTGAGCACTGAGGTTGGGAACCACTGATGTATACCCAAAAATCTATTTTTCAGTATGTTTGGCGATACGCCTCACTGAATACAGTTTTCTTAAGCAAATTGTTTTTTGTAAATGTGTTGCAAACTTTCTCACTTGAAGATCCTGCCAGGAAAACCACTTTCAGTTGCAGACCAACATCACCAAGTCACTGCCTCACAATTAGGGCCAATAGTTCAGATGTTCATGTGAGCTCATTCAGCTGGTCATTGGGCTGCTTAGTGGAGATGAGCTTGGGCATCCTCCGAACTCATCTCTAGCCCATTCAGTTGGCCATTGGACTGCTTAGTAAAGATGAGCTTGGGTGTCCTCTGAACTAATCTCTGTCTGAAATCTGAGACTCTTTTTACTTCAATGTGCTCCTGGCCGGTCATTCTCACCCCACTGCCTACATAACAAAGAGGTGGGCTGCGGGGAGGGAATGATTAAGTCCACAGTTCATTGGAGTAAAAACAGGATATGAATTTGGAAGATATTCGGGCTGATCTCTACAGCTTAGCTCAGACCTGATAAGCCCAAAAGCCAATTGAAGGAATTGCTGAAGTATCTGTTGTGAGACCAGACAATAGTATTTCTAATTGCTACTTCTTATTACTTCTAATAGCATTGTAGTAGAATCAAGATTTCACACAGGTGGAAGATCATTCTTCATGCTTGTTTTAAAATGGATTTGATAAAGATCTGGGGGAATGTGGATCTATTGGATGCACTGCTATTGTACATTGGTAATGCAATGCTTTTAATCAGTAGAAAAAAGACTTGGATTTATCTCTATTTTGGAAGTGCTGATCGTTTCTGTTAATTTTTTTTTTTTTTTTTAATTAATTAATTTTATATGGTGGAACACACAGATCTGCTGGATTTACACACACCTATATTTATACTTTTCAACTGTCCTAGATTTCCCAAGACTGTCCTGGGATTTTATCACAATCCCTATATCTTGGGAATCCAGGCTGTGTTCCAGACCCAAGTGCTGGAGCACTTGTTCTATCACCCAAATATGCAGATGCTGTTTGGTGGTGTGATCTCCTGCCCTACAGAGTCTGCATATTAGCGGCAGTAGAGGGAGGAGAGGGGGCAGGAGCAATAGACACAGCTTGTCCAACCAACGTTCCCCCTCACCGCCTGTTGGACACAATTGTTCCCCTTCACTCCCTACTGGGCACCATGGTTACCCTCCATCCCCCACTGGGTACTATTGTTTCTCCCCACCCCCTACTGGACACTATGTTCCTTACCCACCTACTGGGCACTATTGTTCTTCTCCCATGATGCCCCCTGTCACTGGGCACCATTGTCCTTCCTCACCCCCTGCTGGGCATAATTGTCACCCTTCACCTCCTTCAGGGCACCACTGTTACCCCCCCCCCACTGGGCACTATTGGTCCCCCTCAGCCGCCACTGGGAACTATTGCTCTTCTCCCATGATGCCCGCCTTCACTGGGCACTATTGTTCTTCCTCACTCCCTCTGGGCACCCTTGTTCCCGAGTTTCTATATTAACCCCCTTACCACAGCGTTATGCTTATATGCATCATCATTTTGTTGTAGGGTGCACTCCATTGCCACTTCTAGAGCTGTCACTAGCAGCTCACACTGAAATACTGATGACTGGGAGTCAGTAGCGCAGCTCACATAGACCTTAGCACTGTGCAGCCAAGATCAGGGGCCCCGATTAAGAGCTCTGGGCGTCATGGCTCCAGCCATCCTAAATGGGGTTAAAAACTAAAAATCACCTGAACAGCATAACACCAGATGTGCACTTGCATAACTCCAGCTGGCTGCATTCTACTGCAGCTATATCAGAATCGGCTTGTATATTAAATTCATACTCCACACCAAGGAATTCCCCAAGGCAACAATTAGGCATTTCGCTGGGGGGAACACTGTTTTCCTTGATTGGCTTGGGGCCAAAAGAGTTAGCATTGGCCTGGGAAGGGGGAGGTAGGTGTTAGGGTGGTAGCACATGATCTCTAGCTGATGGATCAACTACGAGGTCCCTGGAGGTCTGTAAGAAGCCTACGCATGCTTTGGTATGTCCTACCAACACGCCATTATCAGTTTTGGGTGGACCAATCACTAAATCTGTAGAGATACACCTAAGAAACCATTTAACTCTCAGTGTGACTTAGTCTTCACTGGTAACAGAACAATTTCCCTGTATCAAAAACCATATGGCAGGCCAATGTAGATTGAACAATCACATGGTGCTGTTTAAAATGCTCTTCATTAAACAGGCCAGACCCCGCTTGTTTAATGCACAGCGGCATATTGTTTAAGCCTATATATAAAAATGGTAATATAAATGAAGCACAGGAAATTCTTGCCGGTGAAACAGAAGACTCTGGGAAGGTATTGTTCCCGAGGGTCGCGTCATCTGTGTGAACTGCACGGACAGACAGCTCTGAGTTCCCGCCGCTGATGAGAAGCAGATGAACGTTTGCTGCAATGGTTCGATGGAGAACGTGTTTACCAGCCAGTAATAAGGCCAAACGCACCACGAAGAAGGGCAGCAGTGGAGAAAGGCTGCAAATAAAAATCACACATATGCTTCAACAAGCTTGTGCGATTTCAAAAACTGTTTTTAATACTTTTAAATTTGCAGCTTATATTAAGATAATCCAAGGTGATCCTGCCATAAAGATCTCTGTTCAGGCTATTCCTGTTTTAGGGTGACAACGCTCTGACTGTGTCCCCCAATTGTGTTCCTACAATGTAATCCTGGCTTCCGATGGAGATTACAACATACATCACGCTGGCATGGTCTGCCGTTGTCACCAATAGGAACCATACAGAACTGCTGTGCTGTGCATGGAATTTATAGGAAAACTAAATATAAATATAAAATGTGCAGTTATCTGCCCTCTGTGGACCCATACGTGACAAATTTACGTTTTTTTTTTTCTAATAAAGGCATGAAATGATTAGTATTCTGCCCCCACCCCCTATTTTTCTATTTAAAGATATGAATTACTTTTATTGACTGTCAATATGGCTCTGAACTTACTAGAAAATTTGACTTCTTCAGAACAAATAATTCCTTAGCATCAAATTACTCTATGTGCTGGTCCAGGTCCTCTGCCCCTCACATCCTTAACCACTTAAGCCCCGGAAGATTTTACCCCCTTCCTGACCAGGGCCTATCTTGCGATTCGGCACTGCATGACTTTAACTGACAATTGCGCGGTCGTGCGACGCTGTACCTAAACGAATTTGACGTCCTTTTTTTCCCACAAACAGAGCTTTCTTTTGGTGGTATTTGGTCACCTGTACGATTTTTTTGATCATGCGCTATAAACAAAAAAAAAGCGTAAATTTTGCAAAAATAACAATATTTTTCATATTTTTTTATATGAAATTCCCAAAAAAAAATGTAAAAATCAAATTTTTTTAACATTTTCGGCCAATTTGTTTTCTGCTACATATTTTTGGTAAAAAAAAAAATCGCAAAAAGCGTATTTTGATTGGTTTGCGCAAAAGTTATTGCGTTTACTAAGGGAAAGATTTTTGTCATTTTTTTTTTTTTTTTTTTGTTAACGCATAATGGCGGCGATCTGCGACTTTTTTTGCGGGACTGCAACATTGCGGCGGACAGATCGGACCCTTGACTGACATTTTTGACACTTTTGGGGTTACCAGTGACATTACTACAGTAATCAGTGCTATACATATGCACTGTTACTGTAAAAATGACACTGGGAGGGAAGGGGTTAACTTTTTATAGAGGGAGGGGTTAAGTGTGTCCCTAGGGACGTGTTTCTAACTGTGATTGGCTGTGGCTTGAGCTGTAAGAACAGTGATCAACGGTCCTACATAGTAGGACCGTATAATCACCATTCTTACACAGCGGAGAATGACAGGCGGCTTTGTTTACATTAGCCGCCTGCCTTACTCCCGGTGTAACGGACGATCGCGAGTGCCCGGCGGACATCGGGTCCGCCGGGCACACGAGCGGGGGGGGGTCCGTGACCGAGCGGGAGCGTGCATTCGGTGGCGCGCGCTCACTCCCCATAGCCTCACAGGCTAGCGACGTAGACCTACGTCGCTTTGCCTGTGAGGGGCTGACTGCCGCAGTAAACATACTGACGGCAGTCGGCAAGTGGTTAAATAAAACTTTAGGTAGAAGCGATAGAGTGAAAGGGAGCTATGAGTCTTCTTGGGCTGCTAAAATCGCATCCAAGATGGCCGTGCTCAATAGTGGTCCTAAGGCTTTTGGATGTTTATGCATCAAAGGCGTTTACAGATAAATAACATGTATAAATATGTTAAATGGACATGCAGTGATCAGTCGTAACATCATGACCACTCACCTAATATTGAGTAGGTCCCCCTTTTGATTCCAAAACAGCCCTGACCCGTCGAGCAATGGATGCCTGAAGGTATCCTGTGGTATTTGGCACCAAGCTATCTGTAGCAGATTCTTTAAGTTCTGTAAGTTGTGAGGCGGGGCCTCCTTGGAATGAACTTGTTTTTCCAGCACATCCTACAGATGCTTGATTGGATTGAGATCTGGAGAGTTTGGAGGCAACACCTCAAAATTGTTGTTGTGTTCCTCAAACAATTCTTGAATTCATCAAACCAGGCTACCTTCTTCCATTACTGATGCTCACGTGCCCTTAGTAGGTTATTTTGGCTGTGGACAAGGGTTAGGGCATGGGCACCCTAACTGGTCTGTATCTACGCAGCCCTATACACAAAAAACTGTGATGCCCATTTTTTTATGCTTTCGACACATCAACTTCAGGGACAATGTGCCTGCTGCCTTATATATCCCACTGACTTTCAGATGCAATTGTAACAAGATAATCAATGTTATTGATTTTACTTGCCAGCGGTCATAAAGTTATAACTGATCAGTGTATAATCTTATGGGAAGGGTGCTGTTGAAGTAAATGTTCTTGCAATTGGGTCTCTTTAACCACTTAAGCCCCGGAGGATTTGGCTGCTAAAAGATCAGGGGTTTTTTTGCGATTTTTTACTGCGTGACTTTAACGGACAATTGCGCGGTCGTGCAACGCTGTACCTAAATGAATTTGACGTCCTTTTTTTGCCACAAACAGAGCTTTCTTTTGGTGGTATTTGATCACCTGTGCGATTTTTTGATCATGTGCTATAAACAAAAAAAGAGCATCAATTTTGCAAAAATAACAATATTTTTCACATTTTTTTATATGAAATTCCCCCAAAAAAAATGTAAAAATCAAAATTTTTTAACATTTTCGGCCAATTTGTTTTATGCTACATATGTTTGGTAAAAAAAATCGCAAAAAGCGTATTTTGATTGGTTTGCGCAAAAGTTATCGGGTTTACTAACAAAGGGAAAGATTTTTGTCATTTTTGGTGTTTTTTTTTTAATGAGTAATGACGGCGATCTGCGATTTTTTTTCGGTACTGCGACATTGCGGCGGACAGATCGGACCCTTGACTGACATTTTTGACACTTTTGGGGTTACCAGTGACATTACTGCAGTAATCAGTGCTATACATATGCACTGTTACTGCAAAAATGACACTGGCAGGGAAGGGGTTAACTGTATTGGAGAGGGAGGGATTAAGTGTGTCCTAGGGGCGTGATTCTAACTGTATAGGGACATGGCTATTGGTGTAAAAACAAAAATCTATGGTCCTACATAGTAGAACCGTCTGATCTTCATTTCTACACCAGGGAGAATGATGGGCGGCTTGTTTACATAAGCCGCTCCGCCTTTCTCCCTTCACCGGAGCGATCGTAGTGTGACCGGCGGACATCGAGTCCGCCGGTCACACGCACTGACTTGTCAGTGAACGAGCCGCGGAGGGCGCGCGCCCGCCCGCAATTGGCTCTCAAGTCAGTGACAGGCGAGTGACGTACCCATACGTCACTCTGCCTGGCCGGGGCTGACCTGCCGCAGTATATAGTCGTGCGGCGGTCGGCAACCGGTTAAAGTAACATTATCAGTCTCATACAAATTATTTAACTTGAGGTTGCCCACAACTGAACAGGCGATATACTCTTCAGCGGCCCGTGTTTTCTACCTTCCCTCCTTTTCAATTCTCAAGCCTTCACAAGACTCTCCAGTGGTCAACATTTCCAAGAGGGTTGGATGCCTGTTTCGCCTCTGCACACTGAAGACCTGTTCCCTGGACACAGCAACCACCACTTTCAAGTGTTGAATGCTAAAAAGCCTAATAAAGGCTGCAGCGCTGGAATGGAGGGGAGGTAGGGGACATGGGTCAGAAGAAAGTGGAGTATAATACCTCTTTTGGTTCAGAAAACAGAGGTGAGGTAGGTGACAAGGGACACCTTAGAGGGGAGTATAAAACCTATTCGATTGCAGGGAACAGAGGGGAGGCTGGAGACATGGAACAAGGCGAGGGAAGTATAATACCTCTTCTATCACAGAAAACATAGGTGTAGCACTACCCCCGTAGGGGCCGCTCAGTATGCTGTAGATTTATATTGGGTCTCCCTCGGATTATCCTGTTGCCAGATACTGGGTATTTTCACACACTGCCATGTGCACACACACTCTTTTGCTCGTGGGCTCCAGTGACCAGTCTAGGGGATTTGTTTTGGTGTTTCACTTGGAGAACTTGGATAGGAGAAGGGATTAATAGGCTACTCCAAATTCAACTATGTACAGGTGAGGAAAACTCTCACTTGACCTCACTTAGTGGAACTGAATAGCAGATCTTCTGCTGAACCATACAGCACTTGCATGGGAAGAATAAGTCCTTTGCTTGTGTTAGCAGCAGACTCAGTATCTTCAGGACACTAGCAAGTATCCCCTTTTAGCTTACACCCAGCACGCTGAATTTTTAGCACCAAGAGGGGGATTCTAACAGCAAAAGTCTTTAGGATCCCCGTGGGAAGTCTGTACTCACAAGGCCCTGGTCGCAGGTCACCTTCCTCCGTGATACCAGACGAGATCCATAGACATCCTCCTTCAGTCAGCTCTCAAAAAAATCCTGGGGTTTTAGCATCTCTGTTTCTGGCCCTCAGGTTGACCACCTGAAGCCACATGGCGGCCTGTGCTGGAGAGAGGCGGAAGCCCCCTACCTACCCTGACTCCGCTCTCCAGCCAAAGACCAGGAGCCCCATGTGCACCTCAGATATAAGTACAGTCACCCAACATGCACCTGGGTACCTCCCATGCCTGTTGGCCAGGGGTTTACAGATATCCATTGCTCTCATCTGCAGGGTTTCCTCCCACTGTCCAATACACTGTATCACTATTGGATCAGTGTGAAACATCAAGCCAGGATGAACAGCATCAGAGCACACTGGGCAGGATCTCGTTGCACTCTAGGGGGACTCGGGTGGGAATGCGGACTCCATCTGTCCAGTCCTGCAAGGTACACTAAGGTTTTTCATATTTTTTCAAAAGCAATGATGTAACATTCAATATTGTAAAAAAAAATGTAAAACGTTCTTCTATTGTTTTCAATGTATATTTCAATCTTACTAATGTGATAATTGTTCTCTCTTTTAGAATAATATTTGGTGATACCTTGACAAAGGCTAAAACATTACTACAGCCAAAACGCGTCGGAAACCGTCTGTTTTGACTCACATCCCCTCCGGATGTCTCCACAGTTCAAACAACGGAATCACCGATTAGACTCAAGTAAAAGTTGAAATTAGCGGTACAAACCGCCACTGTAATCAATATTTGTTTTCACACTATATATACTGTTTTGTATGAAATTTGCAAAATACATTTATTATTTTATATATATGTTTTTGCCTACACAATACCATTATTTTTGGCTTGAGGAACCAATACAACTTTGCTCCACTGGGCAGGGTCTAGCCAAAAATCACAGCTCTCTGTTAAGCAGACAGCTCCTAGATTTACCTGGCTGTCTCCCTGTTAAGCAGGGAAACCAAAAACTATATACACCCATATACTAGCACATACAGTATCTAGGAGGGTGCTACATAGGGGAAGTATAAGACAAGGGACACCAGAGAGGGGGGTATAATGCCTCTTCCATTACAATGAACAGTGGGAAAGAAGGAGACTTGAGAGAGGAGTATAATACCTCTTCTAATACAAGAAATTGAATGGAGGGAGAAGACATAGGACACCAGGGAGGTGAGTCAAATACCTTTATTTTACATAAAATGGAGGGTAGTTGGAAACATGAGACACCTGGAGAAGGTAGTGACCTGTAGGCCTGAGAGGGGAACACCTGTAAAGGGGCAAATAATATCTCTTCTATTACAGGGAATGGAGGGGAGGTAGGAGACAAGTAACACCAGATAGAGAGTATAATACCTCTACTATTACAAAGATTGGAGGGTAGATGGAGACATGGGACACCTGGAGAACGGAGTATAACATCTCTTCTATCACAGAGAACAGAGGGGGGAAGTAGGAGACAAGGGACACCGGAGAGTTTAGTATAATGCCTCTTCTTTTACAGAGAACAGAGGGAAGGTAGGAGACTTGAGACACTGGAGAGAGGAGTATAATACCACTTCTAATACAAGAAATGGAATGGAGGGAGGAAACATGAGACACAAGGGAGATGAGTATAATACCTCTTCTATTACAGGGAACAGAGGGAATGTAGGAGACAAGGGACACCAGAGATAGCAGTATAATACCTTATCTATAACAGAGAACAACATATGGTAGGTAGGAGATATGGAACACCTTCAAAGGGGAGCATAATATTTCTTCTATTACAGGGAATGGAGAGAAGGAATGAGACAATGGACACCAGAGAGAGAGGAGTATAATACTTCTCTATTATTATTATTATTATACAGGATTTATATAGCGCCAACAGTTTGCGCAACACTTAAAGAATAGAGGGGAGTTGGAAACATGGGACGTCTGGAGAGGGAAGTATAACAATTCTCTTTTTACAGAGAATGGAGGGAAGGTAGGAGACAAGGGACACCAGAGATAGCAGTATAATACCTCTTCTATAACAGAGAATATATGGTAGGTTGGAGATATGGAACACCTTCAAAGGGGTGCATAATATTTCTTCTATTACAGGGAATGGAGAGAAGGAATGAGACAATGGACACCAGAGAGAGGAGTATAATACCTCTCTATTACAAAGAATAGAGGGGAGTTGGAGACATGGGACGTCTGGAGAGGGAAGTATAACAATTCTCTTTTTACAGAGAATGGAGGGAAAGTAGGAGACAAGGGACACCAGTAGGGGGAGTAAAATACCTTTTCTATTACAGGGAATATAGGTGAGGTAGAAGACACAAGACATTGGAGAGATGAGTATGATACCTCTTCTATTACAGAGAATATAGGGGATGAAGGAGACACAGGACACTGGAGAGGGCAGTATAATACCTTGTCTTTAGCAGAAAATGGAGGGGAGGAAGGAGACACAGAACACCATAGACTGGAGTATAATACCTCTACTATTACAGGGAATATAGGTGAGGTAGGAGACACGGAACACAAGAGGGGAATTATAATACCTCTCCTATTACAGAGAACAGAGGGGAGGTAGGAGACATGGAACATCAGAAACTGGAGTATAATACCTCTACATTTACAGGGAATATAGTGGAAGTAGGAGACACAGGACACCAGCGAGCGGAGTATAATACCTCTACTATTACAGGGAATGGAGGGTAGGTAGGAGACATGGAACACCAGAAACTGGAGTATAATACCTCTACTATTCCAGGGAATATAGTGGAGGTAGGAGACACAGGACACCAGCGAGCGGAGTATAATACCTCTACTATTACAGGGAATGGAGGGTAGGTAGGAGACATGGAACACCAGAAACTGGAGTATAATACCTCTACTATTCCAGGGAATATAGTGGAGGTAGAAGACACAGGACACCAGCGAGCGGAGTATAATACCTCTACTATTACAGGGAATGGAGGGTAGGTAGGAGACATGGAACACCAGAAACTGGAGTATAATACCTCTACTATTCCAGGGAATATAGTGGAGGTAGGAGACACAGGACACCAGCGAGCAGAGTATAATACCTCTACTATTCCAGGGAATATAGTGGAGGTAGGAGACACAGGACAACAGCGAGCGGAGTATACCTCTACTATTACAGGGAATGGAGGGTAGGTAGGAAACACAGGACAACAGAGATCAGAGTATAATACTTCTATTATAGAGAACCAAGGGGAAGTGAGGGGAGTATTACACTTCTATTACAAAGAATGGAGAGCAGGTAGGAGACACAGGACACAAGTGAGGGGAGTATTACACTTCTATTACAAATAATGGAGAGCAGGTAGGAGACACAAGACACCAAAGGCAAATTTACTAAATCTTCAATTGCAGGGAAGCCCCCGTTTGATTTTGTGACTGACTTTTGTATGTGTGTGAAGGAGGAGGGGGGGCAGAAAACTAACAATTTCAAGCCTTTATAAACAGACCCCTTGGAGACCCCAGCCAAGAGATTTCTGCACATCAGTTTGTATCTCTTCCTCTCCCACAAGAAGGTGTCGCCCTCTGACAGCTGGACTCTCCAACTGTTTGTTTATTCTACATTATTGAGCATCCATCAGGGAAATATGAGAGCATCATTGGCTTTGTAATGGTCCCAGCAGTCGGGTAGAACTGGGAATGTCCCTGCGCTGGAGTGCTGGAGTCAGCATGCAATCCAACCGCAAAAATATCAGTTTTGGTAGAACTGGCCTTTAAATCAGCGTAAATATTTCCCAAAGCATTTGAAAAACTATCCAGGGGTACAAAAATAAACATGTATCCCCCCCCCCCCCCCCCCCACACGTTACAAAATATTTTTCTGTACTGTATACACAGGGCAGGGTCAGCCCTGCAGAAGGGACCAGCATTTATTAAATGTAAATATGGATGGAGAGAGAAGGGGCACCGCAGAGACCTCACACCCCGTTCCCCCGTCCGCGGCCTAAACGCGTTCCTAACTGTTTGTTCAGTTCTGTGCTGTAGGAGATTGTGCAAGTGTGATGGCTGCTCTATCTCAGCGTAGGAAAATATACACTGCCTTGACGTGACTCTGTACACTTCTCAAATTTCCTGATTTCAAGGGAGAAAAAAAAAAATCTGACATCTGCAACTCTAAGAAACGTCATGTGGAATATTTATTTATTTAATGCGTCAGGCATGCGCTGGATATTTTTACCGCCGTGCTCTACGTGTTTACCTCTACCCCCTCTCAGGTGATATTTATATTCAGGGCGGCCAGCACCACTTACAACTGTCAGAGGACACTGGAGACTTGGAAAAGGGTTAAAGGGTCAATCCTCCCAACTGATATTTCACTGTTCGATAGATACTGGAGAAATCGATTACCTGGCAGCTGTTACTATCTCTTGGGGACTCTATTGGTGAGATTCCTGCACTGAGTTCCTGGGTCATTGTGAGGGGTTCCCTCCATCCCTTTGCTGAGTTCCTGGGTCTGTACAACTGCTGTGCCCATTATGAGGGGTTTCCGGACATCGCTGAACTGAGTTCATGGATCTGTACATTTGCTGTGCCCATTATGTGGGGTTCTCACCATCCCTGTGCTGAGTTCATGGGTCTGTACACCTGCTGTGCCCATTATGAGGGGCTCCCACCATCCCTATGCTGAGTTTCTGAGTCTATACAACTGCTGTGCCCATTATGAGGGGATTCCGGACATCCCTGAACTGAGTTTCTGGATCTGTACATTTGCTGTGCCTATTATGTGGGGTTCTCACCCTCCCTGTGCTGAGTTCCTGGGTCTGTGCACCTGCTGTGCCCATTATGAGGGGTTCACACCCTCCCTGTGCTGAGTTCCTGGGTCTGTACACCTGCTGTGCCCATTATGAGGGATTCCCACCATCCCTGTGCTGAGTTCCCGGGTCTGTACACCTGCTGTGCCCATTATGAGGGGTTCACACCCTCCCTGTGCTGAGTTCTTGGGGTCTGTACACCTGCTGTGCCCATTACGACGGGTTCCTAACATCCCTGTGCTGAGTTATTGGGGTCTGTACACCTGCTGTGTCCATTATGAGGGGTTCCTACCATCCCTGGGTTGTGTTACTGGGTCTGTACACCTGTTTTACCCACTATGAAGGGTTCTTACTATCCCTGTGCTGAGTTCCTGGGTCTGTACACCTGCCTTGCCCATTATGAGGGGTTCCTACTAGCTCTGTGGTGAGTTCCCAGGTATGTACACCTGCTGCATCCATTATGAGGGGTTCTCACCATCCCTGCACTGAGTTCCCAGGTCTGCACACATGCTGAGCCTATTATGAGGGGTTCCCGCCATCCCTGCACTGAGTTCATGGATCTGTACATTTACTGTGCCTTTTATGAGGGGTTCTCACCCTCCCTGTGCTGAGTTCCTGGGTTTGTACACCCGCTGTGCCCATTACGAAGGGTTCTCACCTTCCCTGCACTGTGTTCCTATGTCTGCACGCCTGCTGTGCCCAATTATGAGGGGTCCTTCTATCCCAGAACTGAGTTCCTGGATCTGTACACTTGCTTTGCCTATTATGAGAGGTTCCCACCATCCCTGTGCTGAGTTCCCCAGTCTGTGCACCTGCTGTGCCCATTATGAGGGGTTCACACCCTCCCTGTGCTGAGTTCCCGGGTCAGTACACCTGCTGTGCCCATTATGAGGGGTTCCCACCATCCCTGTGCTGAGTTCCCCGGTCTGTCCACCTGCTGTGCCCATTATGAGGAGTTCTCACCCTCCCTGTGCTGAGTTCCTGGGTTTGTACACCCGCTGTGCCCATTACGAAGGGTTCTCATCTTCCCTGCACTGTGTTCCTATGTCTGCACGCCTGCTGTGCCCAATTATAGGGGGTCCTTCTATCCCAGAACTGAGTTCCTGGATCTGTACACTTGCTTTGCCTATTATGAGAGGTTCCCACCATCCCTGTGTTGAGTTCCTGGGTCTGCACACCTGCTGTATTTATTATGGGGGTTCCAACAATCCCTGCACTATTCTATTATGAGGGGCTCCCATTATCCTTGCTCTAGGTTCATCTGTCTATACAGATGCTGTGCTCATATATAAATATCACAAAGAGATTTGCTTTATACAGTAAATGTGCATTGTACTCCCCTGGCCTTTACTGACCTTCAGAGTACTTTACTGACCTTGAGAGTACTTTACGCTTCGGGCTTTAAAACCTGGATGCCGTTGTAATGCCTGAACTGACTTCTGAAATGGGGTTACAGCCATATATCAGGAGTTGGTTATGCAGAAAAGCTCAGACAGTGCCATGTTTCAGGCATTGATAGAATAGAGGAAGGGGTGCTTGAGCTGACATAGAGAGTTCAGGAATAGGTCAGGAGCCATGGTAAAGGACACTGCAGATATAATGATAGGATTTAAAAATATTTAATTTTCTTTAACCACTTGCCGACCAGTCACTGGGACTGTACTGCGGCAAAGTGGCTCGATTCCGTCCAGCGACGTAGACCGCGCGCCGCCGGAGGCTCGCTCCCGCTGTTTTCAGTCACAGCGGGAGTCCGGCCAGGGGAGGAGAGGCGGTGATCACCGCCGCTCTTCCCCGATCGTCGGTGAATCGAGTTTGAAGATCCGCCCGCTTGTGTAAACAGAGCGGGCGGATCTCCTAAGTGACAAACAGTGACAGATTGCAGGGTTAAGCATAGCTGAACCTGCGATCTGTCCCTGTGTCACTCAGTCACCTCCCCCCACACACGTTAGTAAGCACCAGGCATACATTAACCCCTCCCTCTCCAATAAAATTAACCCCTTTCCTCCCAGTGTCATTTTTACAGTAACAGTGCATATATATAGCACTGATTACTGCAGTAATGTCACTGGTACCCCCAAAAGTGTCAAAAATGTCAGTCAAGGGTCCGATCTGTCCGCCGCAATGTCGCAGTCCCGCGAAAAAAAAAATCGCAGTTCACCGCCATTACTCGTTAAAAAAAACCCACCAAAAATGACAGAAATCTTTCCCTTAGTTAGTAAACGCAATAACTTTTGCGCAAACCAATCAAAATTCGCTTATTGTGATTTTTTTTACCAAAAATATGTAGCAGAAAACAAATTGGCCAAAAATTTAAAAAAATGTAGATTTTTACATTTTTTTGGGGGGAATTTCTTATAAAAAAATGTGAAAAATATTGTTATTTTTTCAAAATTGTCGCTCTTTTTTTGTTTATAGCGCAAAAAGTAAAAATCGCACAGGTGATCAAATACCACCAAAAGAAAGCTCTGTTTGTGGGAAAAAAGGACTTAAATTTCGCTTGGGTACAGCGTCGCACAACCGCGCAATTGTCAGTTAAAGTCGCACAGTGCCGAATCGGAAAAAGTGGCCTGGACGTAAGACAGCAAAATCCTCCGGTGGTAAAGTGGTTAACGTAAGGCAACCATTGTGCATATGGGGAACACAGACAGAGCAAAGGTTGGGTCCCATAGAAAAGCATCTTCCACATGCCTGTGGTTAGGTTCTCATTTATGTACACCACATAAATGCCTGCTCCTGGGTATATCTGCATGCACAGAAATAACACATATACTGCACGTTTATTGGGAACTCAAACAGCCACCAAAGACATCAACAGTCTGTTGGAAGTGCAGGACAATCTGGCCATTGTTCTGTCTCATGTAGTTAGTTCAGTCCTAGCCAGACTCTCCCTGTGTCTTCTATGTTCCCTCAGACAACGCTGGTACTTTAGAGAAAGGAAAGTAACTGTCTCCGTCAACCTAAAATACTGGAAAAACATCCTCCGTGCTGCACTTCTCTGAAGTAATTTTGCATTGGCTTCAATTTCTGTGTCTTACTGAAAAGTTTGAGCTGCCTGTGGATGGTGCCAAGTCAACAGGTGACCATAATGTCTGCACAGACTGGGTCTAAGGACATATGTCAATTTGAAACAGAACAGCCACTCCTAGGCATCTTTTCTGACTACCAAATTCCCAAACTCAAAAAGTGCGATCAGTCACAAATAATTCTGCTTTGGAACATCCCAGCTGAAAGTAGGCTCACAGATGGAGTGCATTCCCTGTAAGCTAGTAGGCTGGAGGGGAAGGTACTTAGGTAGGCATACATGAGTAAAAAAGAGGTCAAAGCAGGCATCCCTAGTGTATTGGCATTTGCTCTAAGTACAAAAAAGCAGAAAGGACCATGCAAGGGGTATCAAGTCTGCAGAGTTTTGAGACCTAAAAGATGTTTTGACACCCTTTTAGGGGCTACACAGCTATAAATCTAAGCAGCAGTAGGTGAAAAAGGTTTGTGCATTAATTTACAAACCATCTGATAGGTAGCACAGTTCCGATATATTGTATAGATCAGGGTTTGTCAACCAAGGTTCCTAGGGTTCCTCCAAAGGTTGCTAGGGGCTCCCTAAGCAATGAGCTATGTCTACCTCTGACACCATTGATCTTTTTAGCTATCTGTGAGGGCAATTCTTTCCAATGGCCACAAGTGTATGGAGTAGGGGTGCATCAATGCCATTCTTCTAACGAGTATGAGTACCGATACTTTTACTTGCCAATGCCAATACCAATTGCCAATACCAATTACCAATACCAATTACCAATACCTATTACCTAGGAAGAGTAGGTAAAGGGGTGGTTTGGGAGGTAGTGGTGGGGAGGGGGGAGGGTTTTTAGAGAGTTGGGTGAGGCTGGGGTGAGGGCAGGTTTGGGGGGGGGGTAAAGGGGTAAGTGAGGGAATAGTAGTTGAGGGTGGGGTGAAATAGGGATTGTGGGGTGGGAGAGTTGGGATGGAAAAGGCTGTGGTCACTGAAGGGGGGGATAGGATGGGAATGGGGGGAGACATGGGGCAGAGGTGACAGCTGGAGGAGGGAAGGAGGATGCAACTCACTGAGGGCAAGAGGACACAACACAGAAGGCAGGAGGGCACAGTATAGGGGGTTAGGAGTGCACAGTGCAGGGGGTTAGAAGGGCACAGTGCAGGGGGTTATGAGGGAACAGTACAGGGGGTACAGAGTGCACAGTACAGGAGGTTAGGAGGGCATAGTACAGGGGGTTAGGAAGGAACAGTAGGGGGATTATAAGGGCATAATAGAGGGGGTTAGAAGGGCCCAGTACAGGGAGTTGGGAGAGCACAGTACAGGAGGTTGGGAGAGCACAGTACAGGAGGCTGGGAGAGCACAGTACAGGAGGTTGGGAGAGCACAGTACAGGAGGTTGGGAGAGCACAGTACAGGAGGTTGGGAGAGCACAGTACAGGGGGTTGGGAGAGCACAGTACAGGAGGTTGGGAGAGCACAGTACAGGAGGTTGGGAGAGCACAGTACAGGGGGTTAGAAGGGCACATTACAGGGGGTTAGAATGTCACAGTACAGGGGGTTTAGGAGAGCACAGTACAGGGGGTTAGAAGGGCACATTACAGGGGGTTAGAATGTCACAGTACAGGGGGTTAGAATGTCACAGTACAGGGGGTTTAGGAGAGCACAGTACAGGGGGTTAGGAGGGCACAGTACAGGGACCTAGGAGGGCACAGTACAAGGGCTAGGAGGACAAAGTACAGAGGTCTAGGAGGGCACAGTACAGGTGTCACTAGGCAGAGATCTGTTTCCCTTCCCTGCATTGTAAACAGCCTGGACACAGGCAGAGCTCCTGCTCCCCACACAGCACACACTAGAGCTGAAATCCCATTCCCTGCACAGTGTATAGCTAGTGGTTGCTGTTCTGACCTGTGACATTCCAGGGTAGGAACGGCAACTTAGTGGCAGTAGCTATCTATACACTGTGCACATAATAGCTGCAAAGGAATGGGATGGGGAGGAGGAGCTCTTAGTCCTGTACTCAAGATGTGCACCATGCAGGGATGGGAGACTGCGGGAGTCCCCCTTCCTGAACAGTGCCCAGGTGGCCCGTGCATTAAGACAGCCCTGCACCAGAGGACACAGCGGGCCAGTGGGGAGAAGGAGGCATTCCGCTTCCAAGCTGACGTCACTTCCGGTATGGGTTTAGGGTATCGGAGCATTTTCGCGAGCACCGATACTCCTGAAAATGCCTAGAATCTGCACCAATACCTGTATTGGTGCATCCCTAGTAAGGAGCATTCTTCCACTGACCATCACACCAATGTATCATGAGTTGAAGATATAGTAGTTATTAGCAGGAGTTCCCTGAGACTGGAAAGTTATTTCAAGGCTTCATCTGTGTTGAAAAGGCTGGTATAAATATTTATCTTGTATTTAAAGGCCAACTTCAAATTAAACCAAATAGGTAAATGAAGCTTACCTTCCATACCCTACATGCCTTCCTGGCAGAATTTCTACAATTCACTTACCTGTAAACCAATTGTATTGTTGTAAACACAACTCCTGTAGGCAAAATGACTACAGGAGGTGTCTCTCTGGCTGCCTTGGCATGTGTTGGATGACATTGGGCATCATTCAATCTGGGCACCATTAAACCTAAAAGTCTAGCAGCGGATAAGCATTTATTGGAAGGATGGGGTGAGTTGAGCAGAGAAAGCTGTCATTCTTCTTTCTGATTGGAGGGAAAACAGAAAATAAGAGTAAATCCAGGAAACCTTAAGTTGGGCTTTATCATTTTGGCTGGAAGTGATCTTACTTCAGATTGGATCACATTGGGTGCCATTCAACCCAAAAGTATAGTAGCAGATAGGCATTTATGAGTAAGATGGGGTGAAATGAGCAGAAAAAGCTTACATTCTTCTATCTGCTTGGATAAAAGACACAATAAGAGTAAATGCAGGAAACCTTGAGTTGGGCTTCATCATTTTTGCTGGAAGTAACTTTGCTTGGGCTTGGATGACATTGGGTGCCATTTAACCCAAAAATATAGCAGTGGATAGGCATTCATGGGTAGAATGGGTGAGTTGAGAAGAGACAACTGTCATTCTTCTATCTGCTTGGATGAAGGACACAAAATAGGAGAAAAACCAGGAAACCTTGAGTTGGGCTTCAACATTATGGCTGGAAGTGACCTTGCTTCGGCTTGGATGACATTGGGCGCCATTCAAGCCAAAAAGGTAGCAGCGGATAGGCATTTATGGGTAGGGTGGGTTGAGCTGAGCAGACACAATTGTCAGTCTTCTATCTGCATAGATGGATGAGCCACATAAAATAAACCCAGTAAAGCTTGAGTTTGGCTTTAACTTTTTGACGGGAAGTGACCTTGTTTGACATGAACATGCATATGAAGACGGGTCCTTGTGTTTATTGGTCCGTTACTATTACACACTTCGCTGTCCTAGTTACTCGTTATGATTCACCAGCAGCAAAGAAGTATTCTTGGATCCCACAACACAAATATGGAGACAATGATTTTGTTTTAAAATATTAAACAACAAAGCCAAAGGAAGCTTCACTTGGCTTAGGACCACTTTGGCCCAAGACCGGATAGGAATACCAGGAAAAGAAAATCATATATTTCTCTGTTAAATAATAATTGGCAATTAATAACATTATTCAGTTTTCAGAAGGATCAATACATCTTCCTCCTGTTGCAGCTGTCCTCTATTAGCCTACATACCTGGAAAGTGTTAAGAGTCCCAGGGACAAAAAACAAACTTGCTCATAGTGCCGTACGTACGAACATGTTCTTGTTCCAAGCGATTGTGTACAAAATCTTCTGCTTTCTGTTAAAGAGGACCAGGCTGAGCCTCTGTGGTTTCCAAGTTATGGAAGATTATGTTTTGTGGTCTGGGGAATATGAGCGCTGGGTTCCAAAAAGTTACGGGATTATGAGGGAACATTTGTGATGTGGAAAAATGAGAACTGCCATGTGGTTCTGCTGGAGGAAAACATGTTTGAATAATGAGCCACATGAGTAAAAGTTCCAGTTTAGTGGAAAAGACTTTCTTCTCACCCTCTGCGTTGATTTGGGCTCATGGAAATATTTGTGGCTGGAGGTAAGCCCACTGTGTTGACTGAAGACTTATCTGATTTACTTTCCTAAACTGGCATGTTGAAGACCACAAACGCCTTACCCTCCAGATGTTCTGCGCTTTTCTTGATTTGCTTTCCATTAACTGACAATAGGTCAATCAACCCAGCCAGATATTTTAGTGTTTAACCACTTTACCACCGGAGGATTTTGCTGTCTTACGTCCAGGCCACTTTTTGCGATACGGCACTGTGCGAGTTTAACTGACAATTGCGCGGTCATGCAACGCCGTACCCAAACGAAATTTACGTCCTTTTTTTCCCACAAACAGAGCTTTCTTTTGGTGGTATTTGGTCTCATGTGTGATTTTTACTTTTTGCGCTATAAACAAAAAAAAGCGCAAATTTTCAAAAAACAACAAAATTTTTTTCATTTTTTTATATAAAATTCCCCCAAAAAATGTAAAAAAATCAAAATTTTTTATCATTTTTGGCCAATTTGTTTTCTGCTACATAATTTTGGTAAAAAAAAATCGCAATAACAGAGGAGTGCTTGTTGGCCGCGCCTCTCCTCCTGGGCACAGCTTGTTCCCTTTACGGGGTGCCTAGGGGATGGGTTCCTTTTACCTTTCTCCATCCCGAGATCCCCCATTGGTTCATAGCCTTTGTTGTCACTTACTGAGGTTTTCCTGAGGTTACGACTGTTTGTTACTTTATTGTTTGCTCTCTGTACCCTATGGGTTATTAGTTGTATCTCTGTAATTCTCCAGTGCATGTTAAACGTTGTACTACATTTGTTAACTCCAATAAAATCTTTGAAACAGAAAAAAATCGCAATAAGCGTATTTTGATTGGTTTGCGCAAAAGTTATTGCGTTTACTAACTAAGGGAAAGATTTATGTTATTTTTGGTGTTTTTTTTTTAACGAGTAATGGCGGTGATCTGCGATTTTTTTTGCGGGACCGCGACATTGCGGCGGACAGATCGGACCCTTGACTGACATTTTTGACACTTTTGGGGGTACCAGTGACATTACTACAGTAATCAGTGCTATATATATGCATTGTTACTGTAAAAATGACACTGGCAGGGAAGGGGTTAATTTTATTGGAGAGGGAGGGGTTAATGTATGCCTGGTGCTTACTGACATGTGTGGGGGGAGGTGACTGTGTGACACAAGGACAGATCGCATGTTCAGCTATGCTGAACCCTGCAATCTGACCCTGCCTGTCACTTAGGAGATCCGCCCGCTTTGTTTACACAAGCGGGCGGATCTCCACACTCGATTCCCCGCCGCTCCTCCCCTGGCCCGACTCCCGCTGTGACTGAAAACAAAGGGAGCGAGCCTCCGGCGGCGCGCGCGCCGCCCACAAGGGAAGGAGTCCAGCGACGTAGGTCTACGTCGCTGGACGATAACGAGCCACATTGCTGCAGTAGCAGCAATGTGAGCAGAGCTAAAGTGGTTAATAGATACTAAAGAGTTAATCACTCTGTTACTTATATCTCTTGGTTAGACCTTATACCTTAGACCTTATATCTATTGGTGAGACCTCTGAGCTGGGATTTTGAGCCTGCACACCTTCTTTACCCATTATGAGGGGTTCCCACCATCCCTGTGCTGAGTTCCTTGGTCTATACACTTGCTGATCCCTATATGTGAGGCTCCCACCATCCCTGTACTGAGTTCCTGGGTCTGCACACCTACTGTGTCTATTACGAGGAGCTCTTACCATACCTGCTATAGTTCCTGGGTCTGTACTCCCGCTGTACCCATTGTTTTTTTTCTCTGTTCTATTGAACTACTTCATGTTTCTATTACGTTGTAGTATGCTGACATCTAGTTGTGGTTTCAGGCCATGGCAACTTGTTTACTTATGTGAATTGGTATCTCTATTTATCCTCCCCTCCTGTTTAGTCAGGTTCTAAAAAGACACAAGTCCATCTGGTCCAATCAATAAAATAAATAAATACATAAATAGCCTCCATATACACAATTATAAAATTACTTTCTGATCCTCCAAAGGCAATTGGATTCTCCCTGGATCAACAATCTCTGGTGTTTTTTTTACTTACATATATTAAATAACATGTAAACCCAGCATTTAATATTTCTGATATGTGCCTGCTGTACCATGTACTTGCATAAAAAAGTATCTTGTTTTCTTTTTATTCCTTCCTTTGTCTGAAATCCCTGGTGTTCCTGCTAGTCCCTCTGCTTTCCTATTAAAACTGTCCACACTAAGCAGGAGAACCCAACGTAGTCAGTTATCTAGCTAGGCTGGGAACTCAGCTCGCTCTCTTTCAATGATCAGACTTGTCCTGACATGCCCCCCGACAGCCTTTCACTGGAAAGCTCAGTCTGCTGCTGTTTCTCCTCCCCCAGCTCTTATGCAGCTGAGAACAGAGAGCCTGTGATCACTTTTAAAAAGGAAAAAAAAAGTAGGTATAATGTATTTTTTATATCTATACACAAATGTTTTGCCTTTAATTTCTATTTTAACCACCTGCCTACTGGGCACTTTTACCCCCTCGCTGCCCAGGCTAATTTTTAGCTTTCTGCGCTGTCACACTTTGAATGACAATTGCACGGTCATGCAATGCTGTACCCATGTAAAAGGTTTGTCATTTCTTTCACACAAATAGAGCTTTCTCTTGATGGTATTTAATTTACCACTGGGTTTTTTTTATTTTTTTTTGCTAAAAACATTTTCATAGTTTGTTATAACATTTTGCAAACAGGTAATTTTTATCTTGCACTGATGTGTGCTGATAAGGCTGCACTGATGGGCACTGATAGGCTGCACTAATGGGCATTGATGAGGCAGCACTGATGAGGCGGCACTGATGGGCACTGATAGGTGGCACTGATGGGCACTAATGCGGCGGCACTGGTGGACACTGATGAGGAGGCACTGATGAGGCTGCACTGATAGGCGGTACTGATGGGCAGTGAAAGGTGGCACTGGTGGGCACTGATGAGGAGGCACTGGTGAGGCTTTACTGATATAAGGTACTGATAAGCACTGCTAAGTGGCACTGTTGGGCACTAAAGGGCACTGAGAGGTGGTGCTGATAGGCACTGTTAGGTGACACTGATGGGCACTGGAAGGTGTCAGTGATGGGCACTAAATGGCAGCACTGATGGGTACTGGTTGGCAGCACTGATGAGCACTAATTGGCAGTACTGGTGGGCACTGATAGGCAGCACTGATGGGTACTTTTGGGACTGCACTGATAATCAGGACACTGATAATTAGTGCCGTTATTATCAGTGTAGATGCCCATATAACAGAAGCCAGTTATTGGCTCTCTTTTCTTTACGCTGACAGCTGACAACTTTGTTTCATTTTTGTTTCATTGGTTTTTATGCAGAGCTGCACCAGATTTTGCACTTTCCAATGTTAGAAAATCAACCCTTTAGTGTCAATTCACTGTAATTACAACTTGTTATTTTATTGTCTGTAAATGGCTTTTACCAGTTCACCTGTATGTTGGGGTTAGTTGGTTGAGTCCTTGGATATACCTCTCCCCCGTGGACTCTTAGTAAGTTACCAGCCTTCATAGTTGGCATAAGGTTTAGAAGATTATTGTCTCTTTACACTTCAAATGTGCATTGCACTTTAAATGTGAACATCCCATGTACTGAATTTTAACAAGAAAATCTACGTTGAAATAAACTGTCATGTCTTATTGGAGAGTTGAGCTGCCGGTGGAGGGCGCTTATTCAGCAGATGACCATACTGGCCGGATGGACTGAGTTCTAAAGGAGGTATGCCAATGGATCAAGTGGTACCTAAAACAGAACAGGTAGAGTAATGTCCAGAGAATGCTTTGTGTGAAAATTTCAGAAGATTGGCAGATATAGAAATATCCATACAATCCCATTTGGCACCATTGTTGGCTTTGCTGTACTGCCACATAATTGGCTAACCAAATAACTGAATGAATAAGCCAGTGTATGGGTGCACCTAAAAAAGTGCTCAGATTTAGTGATTTGCCAGCATCTTAGTTTTTGTATTTCATGTTCATGGGAAGCTGAAAACCTCTCTAACTGACTCATATTAGGTAATCCCATAAACATAGTCAGTTTATTTACTTGGTGTAGACCGGAACGCTGAATTAGTGGAACAGCAAGGCTGTAATTATAGCGCCGAAATTTTGATTAAAAACAAGTGTTCAAGCAGAAACGTGTTACACAGACATCCCACCGCCATGCAGTGGGCCAAATGGCTCCATCAAACCTCACCTTATTCCTATCTTTCACTTCACCCAAATGATGTTCCTCAAGATCTCACCTTCCCATCTACGTAGGGACCCAACCATTACCGGAGGACATTCTTTTTTTTATTAAGGCCCCTGATAATTTTAATGGTGGAATATTATGGATCTACCTGGTTCACTCAAATCTCCGGCCTTCTCTGGACTCTTCACAAAGAATCTACACAGGCATGTGATTACATTGATTTCTTCTTGATTAAAGTCATTTTTTGATTTACATTGGACAGATTATTTGTTCTGGCACCCCGTCAACACCATCATCTCATTTCCTTCTTTTCATCCATTTAATGATCTTAATGAGCAATTTGAGTTCCAGTTTGAAAGGTTGAAGCAGTGGAAACTGGCAGCATAAGAGTTTAAAGCTGAACTCCAGCATTCTCACAGTTCTTCCGGCTCTTCTCCTGGACTGAAATGGCTTACTCTGATTTCACTGCACACTGTGAGCTTCTCACCATGTGCATTCGAATCTGCAGAAAGGCAGATACAGCCTACTGTGTCATTTCCTGGCTGAAGGATGCCCAGCGTCATCTAGCCCACATGGGTCAAACACAAGGCCCGAAGGCCGAATCTGGCCCTCCAGGCTATTTCATGTGGCCCTCGCATCTCTCCCATAGCTGCGGCACCACCCTCATCTCCACCCCCACCTTGTCTCAGCAGTCCGAAGCAGAGAGGAGGACAGAACTTCTCTGTCAGATCCTGTACTTCTCCCTGCAGCCATGGGGAGGCTCGTCTTGGCCCCTCTCCCCTTCTCAGAAGCCAGCAGCATAAAGGAGGACAGAACTCCTCCTACTGATCTTGCACCTCTCTCTGTGAAGCTGAAGCACCCCCTCGTCTCCACCTCCCATAATCTCAGCATTCATCAGTCTCTAGCAGCTGACTCCAGCCCTCCTCTGGTCCTCCCCCAGACCCTGCACTGTCTGCTTCACAGATCTGCAGTAGCACACAGTAAGTGTAAGTGGGGTGCACCGTGATGTAAGGGAGGGTGGGGGACCCTTGACTTCTGAAGGTGGAGGGCTCTTGACATCTGATGTAAGCGGGAGGGGGGGGAGGGTGGAAATCTAGTCCCACAGATACAACTGGCCCCTTGAGGGCAACACTAATGCAACTATAATGCTGATACAGCCCATGATGAAATTGAGTTTGACACCCCTCATCTAGCCCTTTCCTTCCAAGCTTAACTGCCCTTGGCCTGCTCCATTAATTTATTACAATTCACTTCAATCAAGGAGGCTCAGCATCACGTGTGGGAAGATCTGCCTAGGAAAGTCTGCATGCAAATGAAGCCTGATTTAAGGCTCGTACACACTATAAGGAAATCGGGCAAAATTTTCGTCCAAAGGAACGATCGTACGATTTTCCGATAGTGTGTACACAGCTTTCAACAGCCGATTCTGACCTTCCAAAGGGACAAATTTCAGATTTTTTCTCGTACGGGCACCAAACCAAATATTTTCCTTTACCCGCTTCCGGACCACCCCACGTACATGTACTGTGGCAGGGCAGCCCTTCAGTGTGAAATCACGTACCTGTACGTCATTTACATTTCATGGTCTGAGGCGCACATGCGCGCCAACCACAGTGGGAGCCAATCAGTGGACCCGATGTTCACCAGCACCTGGTGATCGTTCCTGAGAGAGGCAGAATGGCGGTCTTTCCATGTAAACAGCGGGAGCCAATCAGCGGACCCGATGTTCACCAGCATCTGGCGATCGTTCCTGAGCGAGGCAGAATGGTGGTCTTTCCATGTAAACAGCGGGAGCCAATCAGCAGACCCGATGTTCACCAGCATCTGGCGATTGTTCCTGAGAGAAGCAGAATGGCAGTCTGCCCATGTAAACAGCGGGAGCCAATCAGCAGACCCGATGTTCACAAGCACTCGGCGATCGTTCCCGAGAGAGAGGCAGAATGGCGGTCTTTCCATGTAAACAGCAGGAGCCAATTAGCGGACCCGATGTTCACCAGCAGTTGGCGATCATTCCTGAGAGAAGAGGAATGGCGGTCTGCCCATGTAAACAGCGGAAGCCAATCAGCGGACCCGATGTTCACCAGCACCTGGCGATCGTTCCTGAGAGAGGCAGAATGGCGGCCTGCACATGTAAACAAGGCAGATCGCCACTCTGTGAGAAGGGAAGATGGAGATTCTTTGTTTCCACTAAGCAGGAACACGGATCTCTGTCTTCCCCCAGTCAAAGCACCTTCCCCGCACAGTTAGAAAGCACTCCCAGCGAACACATTTAACCCTTTGATCACCCCTGATGTTTACCTCTTCCCTGCCAGTGTCATTAGTACAGTGAGAGTGCATAATGTTTTAGCATTGATCACTGTGATAGTGTCATTGGTCCCCAAAAAGTGTCAAAAGTGTCACTTAGTGTCCGAGTTGTCCGCTGCAATGTCGCAGTCCCGCTAAAAAATCGCAGATTGCTGCCCGTACTAGTAAAAAAAAAAAAAAAAAAAATTCCATAAAAATATCCTATAGTTTGTAGACGCTATACCTTTTGCGCAAACTAATCAAGATATGCTTATTGGGATTTTTTTTTTTATACCAAAAATATGTAGCAGAATACATATTGGCCAAAAATGATAAAAAAATTAGATTTTTTTTTACATTTTTAAATTTGATGTCTTTTGTAGCAGAAAGTATAAAACATTATTTTATTTTTTTTTTTTTTTTTTAAATTGTCTGTCTTTTTTTGTTTATAGTATATATAAAATGTGGCGCTTATCTTAAAACTGTTTGCACAGAATGTCCATAAAAATCCAGGAGGGAAACAACAGTTTCTAGGATGATCAATATAGATGTATGCGAAAATCCTTATGCAGAAAGAAGTGAAGATCCTTAATGGAAAGAGCCACCACCAAACACCCGTACACACTGACTCTTACCGGAATTATATGACCCTCATAACAAAGGTCATATACAGCATGTAACATAGGCAGATAGGTCCTCCACTCCTGTCTCCTGCATTAGCAACCGATCATCACTTCATCGCCATAGGGCTCAAGAAACAAAAGAAACAGAACAATTCCTCATAGTGTAACCTGTCTTAAAGTTTATTTGGCCCAAAAGCAATTAAAATCACTTACAAGATCACCGATTGTAGTGAGGCGTTGTATGTTTATCTCCTCCGATGGTCTGATGCTGCTGCATCCCACCGACAAGATGGCCGCTGTGTCTCTTCCGCGTGTGGCGTGCATCGCCGTGAGCTCCACCCGACGCGTTTCGTCATAGGCTGACGTCGTCAAAGGGGTGTGGTCTCATGGCAGCGACGCAATATATATAGCGGCTGGGAATGGGCGGAAGCATTAGCTTAAACCAACACCCGGAAATCGCCAGCTTGCGCTCCAATGACCGGATATGGATACAAAGGATATAAAAAACATCTCTGTGATATTGTCAATATATTCAACGGCAGTAAAGTAGAGGAAAATAGCGACCTCATATATTTATCAATATTACACTATAATTCATAGGTACAAAGACCATGATTTGAACATCATATGCAAGCACACCACACTTGAGACAATGGCTCCATCTTGTGGTCGAAGCCCAAACCACAGGGGAGAAAACACACAATTCCTCATTCACAATATAATATATTATATAAAAACATGATAATTAAAAATAAGACATAAAACCATGTAAAATTCATAAAAAAGAGACTAAAAAATATGGATCTTGGAAACCCAATATTTTCTAAACAGGATATCCAAAAAAAGCAGCAAAATATGTGGTTCCATAAAAACGCATTCATGAATTATATCCTTTGCATCCATATCCGGTCGTTGGAGCATAAGCTGGCGATTTCCGGGTGTTGGTTTAAGCTAATGCTTCCGCCCATTCTCAGCCGCTATATATATAGCGTCGCCGCCGTGAGACCACACCCCTTTGACGACGTCAGCCTATGATGAAACGCGTCGGGTGGAGCTCACGGCGACACACGTCACACATGGAAGAGACACGGCGGCCATCTTGTCGGTGGGATGCAGCAGCATCAGACCATCGGAGGAGATAAACATACAACGCCTCACTACTATCTGTGATCTTGTAAGTGATTTTAATTGCTTTTGGGCCAAATAAACTTTAAGACAGGTTACACTATGAGGAAGTGTTCTGTTTCTTTTGTTTCTTGAGCCCTATGGCGATGAAGTGATGATCGATTGCTAATGCTGGAGACAGGAGTGGAGGACCTATCTGCCTATGTTACATGCTGTATATGACCTTTGTTATGAGGGTCATATATATCCGGTAAGAGTCAGTGTGTACGGGTGTTTGGTGGTGGCTCTTTCCATTAAGGATCTTCACTTCTTTCTGCATAAGAATTTTCGCATACATCTATATTGATCATCCTAGAAACTGTTGTTTCCCTCCTGGATTTTTATGGACATTCTGTGCAAACAGTTTTAAGATTAGCGCCACATTTTATATATACTATTTTTGATCTGTCATTTCAAGATTTGTGTTGGCTGCTTTTCGCTTTTTGATATTTTAATATTGTATTTGACAATATTTATTACAGCGCAGCACTATTGTGATATATTTTTTTTGTTTATAGCGCAATAAAAAAAAAATTATTATTAACCACTTCTGGACCGGAAGATTTTCCCCCTTAATAATATTTATTATTATTTATTATTGGCCATATTTTGCGATTCGGCACTGCGTTACTTTAATGGACAATTGCGCGGTCGTGCGACGCTGTACCCAAATTAAATTGACATCCTTTTTTTTCCACAAATAGAACTTTCTTTTGCTGGTATTTGATCACCATTGCGATTTTTTTTTTTTTTTGCGCTATAAACAAAAGCAGAGAGACAATTCTGAAAAAAAAAAAAAAAAAAACAGTATTTTTCACATTCTGCTATATAACATTCCCAAAAAAAACATTTAAAAATCAAAATTTTTGTTTTCTGTTTTCTGCTACATATTTTTGGTAAAAAAAATTCCAATAAGCGTATTTTGATTGGTTTGCGCAAAAGTTATCGCATCTACAAACTAGGGGAAAGATTTATGTCATTTTTATTGTTTTTTTTTTTTTATTAGTAATGTTGGCGATCTGCGATTTTTAGCAGGACTGCGACATTGTGCCAGACAGATCGGACCCCTAGCTGACATTTTTAACACTTTTGGGGGGACCAGTGACATTACTACAGTAATCAGTGCTAAAAATATGCACTGTTACTGTAATAATGACACTGGCAGGGAAGGGGTTAACACCAGGGGTGATCAAGGGGTTAAATGTGTACCTAGGGGCATGTTTCTAACTGTGGGGGGCGTGGCTTGTGGAATGACCATAGAGCCCTGTGTTCCTATATTGAAGGATCACAGGCGCTCTGTGATCATTCCAGGAAGAATAACGGTCGGCTGTGCTTACAACAGCTGACCGTTCTTCTCTCTCAGCGGACAACAATTGCAGGTTTCAGTTGGTAATCGGAGCCGACTGCCCCATGCATCCGAGTCCCCACTGCCGAGTGCGGGCGGAAGCGCGCCGCAGGTTGCACCCGCTCGCCCCCTAGCTACAGGCGCGCGACTGACGTGTACGTACGTCGGTTCGCGCAGGAGGGTCGCCCTGCCGCAGTATAACTGCGGTGGGCAGTTGGGAAGTGGTTAATATCAAAAAAGATTTTAAAATTCATAATTTAAATTGATCAAAATACATATAATCCATACATCAAAGTAGTACACATAACAGTAGAATACATAAAAGAATTAACCCCCTCAATAAAAGGCTCAATCTCTCCCGTAGTATCACTGTATGTACAGTGTACCCATTTGCATTTTCAGAGAGTAGAGCTGTTCCCTTGACTGACGCGTTTCGCCTATATGGCTTCCTCAGGGGTATTAGGTGAGGAGGGTTCAAAAGGAAGTGAAGAAATTAAATTCAGAGGAAACAGCAGATATTTGCCGTATCCCGGGTAGATGGTCTACCAGGGTATTATCAATGAAAGGGGAATCAAATATGAAGAGGGGAAGACACGGCCAGGTACAGTCCGATCCAGAGTAGAGAGGGGGAGGGGAACAATCCACCCAAATCCATGTGTCCAACCAGATCAAAGAGGGAAGGGCTGTAAATATTTGTATGTATTGCTAAACTCCAAAATAGTTCCTTGTCCTCAAAATCCCGGTATCGGGAAAGCACCATGCTTCACCTCAACACCTTATCGTGCTTCCATTCCTCCATGAATACCAAATCCGCAATCTGATTGGATCTCCGATGTAAAAAACTGGAAGCGATGTCATGACATCACTTCCAGGTACTAAAACCGTAAAGGCGCCAGATTAAAAAAAAAATGACAGCATTCAAAACTTCCAAACTTAACATTTTTAAATGCTTTTAAGTTCAAAGACACCTGTCACTGCCTATTTGGGGTCTTTTAGACCCCAGATCCCTCCTTCTTTTAGGTATCACCGCAATCATTAGAGCGAGAGCAATAATTCTAGCACAAGACCTCCTCTGAAACTCTAAACAGGTAACCATTAAAATTTTTTAGAGCGTCTCCTATTATATTTTAAGCATCGTAGTTTGTCGCCATTCAACGAGTGTGCGCAATTTAAAAGCATGACATGTTGGGTATCTATTTACTCTGTGTAACATTATCTTTCACATTACATAAAAAAATTGAGCTAACTTTACTGTTTTTATTTTCAATGGAGAGGCTGCAGAAAAGCATGTTGTGTGTTTTTACCATGTTTTTGCCGTGATTTGCGCTTTGCATTTTTAAATCCGCACAACAACAAATCTGGCAAAAAAAAAAGCATAAAATCATATCAAAATCGTAGTAAAAAATCATAAAAAGCACAGCAAAAAGAACTGCAGAAACGCTCAAAGCAACATGCATAGGTGTGAATTGAGGCAAAGGACCATAGGGGGAGATTTACTAAAACTGGAGAGTGCAAAATCTGTTAAAGCACTGCATAGAAACCAATCAGCTTCCAGGTTTTTTTTTTTTGTCAAAGTGTAATTGAACAAGCTAAAGTTAGAAGCTGATTGGCTGCCATGCACAGCTGCGTCTGATTTACCACTCTCCTGATTTAGTGAATCAATCCTATAGCTTTTTGCAATATCACGGGCACATCCAATTTTAAGACTTGGCATGTTTGGCATCTATTTACTCAACACAACCCTATCATTAATATTTTACCAAAAAAGTGAACATTATATTGTGTGTGTTTACACTAAAATGAATTTCATTATATTTTTTTCCCCCTGAAAATAAGCGCTTAATTAACAGTTGCGCAAATTTCGTTCAACATAAAAAAATTGCAACAACTATTTTTCTATTTCTAGTTCTACAAGGCCTCTGCTTTCAGAAAATATATTTAAATAGGTGTTCTGGGGGTTTACATAATTTATAGCCAAAAATGCAAATTTTTACACGAGTGAAAAAAAAAAAATGAAAAAATTGCTCTAGAGCCGAACTTGTGGTGGAGAGTGATCTGCAGTGGATTGCTTTTCGGAGAGCGGTGCACATTTGGCTAACAGGCATTCAGGAGGTGATAGTGTGAAATGTGCAGAAACTGCACTAATTCCAATGTATCTCTAGCTGCTTGTCTTACAATGGACGTGTCATTGTAATAAACAGATAATCAAAAAAGTTCAGCCTTAAACCAAATCGCAAAATAAATATCCCATAATAAACTGAACAAAGAATGTGAAGAATATATATATATATATATATATATATATATATATATATTGTGACAGAAAGTCAGGTAAATCTGTGGATGTAGTCACAGACAGGAGATACATTTCCACCTGGTTTAGAAAATTCACCAATTACTGTAGGGTGTCGGCTGCAAAGGTAGCCAGAACTGTCTAAGGACGTTGAACAGACTTCAGCTGTTCAGAATGAGGAAATTAAGGCCTCTATAATTGGTCCAGAGGAAGTCGATTGATTGCTGCCTCTTGACACTGTGTGAAGCTGGGGAGAGGAGGACAGTCAGATGTGTGCCTCCCGACGCTGTGTGAGCATGGGAGAAGACCTCCTGAAGTGATGTGCGCTGAGGAGGGTAAAAAGTGTGAAGACTACTCAAGGTGAGGTCTGGGATTGTTTCTATGTGGAAGAAATAAATGAACTGTTTGCTATGTGAAGAGACAAGCAAAAGAATGGTTGCTATGTGAAGAGACAAGCAAAGGAATGTGTTCTATGTGAAGAGAAAAGCAAAGGGACATGTTCAATGTGAAGAGGAAAAGGGACATGTTCAATAGACATTTGTTATGTGAAGAGAAAATAAATGGACTATTGAGTGTCTGCTGTAGGATCAGCAAAGTTTGCCCAACAGTAGGTTGGAGACAGACTCCGTAGATAGGTTCCTGTATGTGAGAAGGTAGCCGCCCACAGTGGCAAGGATTTATTTTGTGTTTTATTTTTATTTTGATGTTTTTGAGGCTTGCACTTGTGTGAAGTAAATTGCAAGAATAAACCAAACTGTTGTTTGCAACCACTTCTCGGCTATCTCCCTGTGTAAAACGCACCCCCCCAAGGGGTCATCCATACCCGCCACCGAGCTAAATCCCGCCACAATATATATATATATATATATATATATATATATATATATATATATATATATATATATATACAGTATATATATATATATATTAACAACAACAGTGCAGTCCAAGGGAATAAAGTCTGCAGAATAGAAAACTTATATCCTAGTGCAGTGAATAATCGCAGAACAGGGTCGTGCCACCTTCTGTGCTCCAATCCTCAATGCGACAACCTTCCACCATTGTGAAAATGACTGCTTACCAGAACATATGGACTCAGTTACCCATACAGGTACTGGGTCAACCACGTTTTGAATGTGTCCAGGAGTGGTAATAGAAGACTCCAAACATTTCCACACGTAACAATGCGATGAAACCGCTCCACATAAATTTGTGTTAAAACAGTGCGTTAGACCATAAAGATAAAGAAAGGCTCCACATAGTGTAAAAGTGTATCTCCAAAACGTATTTAAAAAAGTAGAAAACTTAAATCATTTCCAATAAACAAGCACTTGTAACATCATCCAGTGAACATCATAATGCAATGACCTGAATGGTTAGAAATCCAACGCGTTTCGTCTTCAAAGATATCATCTGTTTATTACGGGATATTTATTTTGCAATTTGGTTTAGCGCTACACTTTCTATATTCCGGAGGTGATACTGCTGCCCTTTTAATACCTGCTTTTATTTTTGACAGCCAAATAGGCTTTTTGAATGGGCATGCAGCGCTACAACTGTGAGCCTAGCGTTGGGCTCAGGACTGTGGTCCTGCCCTATTCACTTGCATAGTTGGCTTTAGGCAGCGGTATTGCCAGCACACTTGACATGGGAGATAATTTTTGCAGCCCTATCCTGCTGCCTTTGCAGCCTAAAGCCCTGTACACATGATCAGATTATCAAACGATCTGTCGTCCGTTTTTTGTGGCACTCTAGTCTGATGTGGAAAGTGAAAATACAAATTTTTCCGTACGACAGAATTCTACTTCAGAAGTGATGTCATGTGTTGGATTGCTTTGTATGTGTTCTTTCATCTCTGAGCATGCCTAGTCTTGCCCTTAAGATTTTTCCCCATCGAAATCTGTACTAATGAGACGAAAATCAGACGTTGTATTACGGACAACAAAAATGTATAGCCTGCACATCGTCTTTTCGACCGAAAAAATCCTGGAGTCGGCTGTCGAAAGCACCATACTAACAATCCAAAAATTGGCAGATCAGTCGTCGGACGAATTTTTCCTATTTTCTTATCGTGTGTACGGGCCATAAGAAGGGGGCTAAACTGTAGGGTGTGCATTACCCAGAGCATCCAATCAGATGCTAGCTTTTGTTTTTCTAAGTTGCACAAAAAAAATGAGAGCTGCCATGGGATTGGTTGTTGATGTGGTCGTTCCTAACCCCCCCCAGTTTTGTGCAGTTGTATTGGTGAAGTGCTTTTGCTCCTGCTCATTCGGGCCCTAAACTATTTTGCTAGGCTCGTACAGTGAATCATTTTTTTTATTTTCTATTAAGCACGCTTGGAAAATTCCATCTTCATGCAATCTGCACAAAATCAACTTCACAATAAATCTTTGTTTTCAGCCAGGTCACTTGCACCCTTGTGGATTTGCACAATAGATAGCCCATGTTTATTTTCATTTATTTTCACGCCTAAAATCCGGAAGTCCGATATTACGGACTATGAAATACAGATGTACCACCTGCTGAACGAGGGTCCCTGGAGCTTCGGGCTGATGTTACAAACATACGTTATACTGAGATTATCCTATCCGTGGTAAATGCGGAACGCTCAACGCTATTCACAGTTTCTGAATGCTACGGAAATTGATTCGGCCTTCTCCAATATAATAGAAAAGTGATAGAGAAAAATCTTCTCATACAATGGAAAAAGCATCCTAGATAACTCTACATGTATACGGTATATACAGTGCATAAAGAGGTAATTCCAATTTCCTATAACCAAGCCATATGAAACTGCTGGCAGTGAGATATGGCAAACACAGCATTCAAAACACGCCTGCCCTTTACATTTACATAATGAGCTCATTTGGGGTGTGGGTGTGCCATCAGATTGGTTTGAAGGCAATGTATAGTGTTTTCAAATGTTATACTTATACACTGTATGTATACACAGAATATATCTTAAAAACACCATACATAAACTGTATATACAGTATATATATATATATATATATATATATATACACACTATATTGTTAAAAGTATTGGGACACTTGCATTTACATGCACATAAGCTTAGCATCCCAGTCTTAGTCCGTAGGGTTCAATATTGAGTTGGCCCACCCTTTGCAGCTATAACAGCTTCAACTCTTCTGGGAAGGCTGTCCACAAGGTTTAGGAGTGTGTCTATGGGAATGTTTGACCATTCTTCCAGAACTACATTTGTGAGAGCAGGCCTGGCTCGCAGTCTCCGTTATAATCTGTCCCAGAGGCGTTTTATTGGTTTGAGGTCAGGACAGTCAAGTTCCTCCGCTCCAAACTCGCTCATCCATGTCTTCTTGGACCTTGCTTTTGTGCACTGGTGCGCAGTCATGTTGAAACAGGAAGGGTCCATCCCCAAACTATTCCCACAAAGTTGGGAGCATGAAATTGTCCAAAATGTCTTGGTATGCTGACACCTTAAGAGTTCCCTTCACTGGAACTAAGGGGCCAAACCCAACCCCTAAAAAACAACCCTACACTATAATCCCCCTCCAAGGTCCATAAAGACATGGATGAGCGAGTTTGGGGTGGAGGAACTTGACTGGCCTGACCTCAATCGTATAGAACAGTGGTTCTCAAATCCGGTCCTCGGGACCCACCAACAGGCCAGGTTTGCAAGATAACTAAATTACATCACAGGTGATCTCATTTGCTTCTCAGTGATTGCAGTATTCTAGTCTGCATCCCCCAAGGTAATACTTAAAATCTGGCCTGTTAGTGGGTCCCGAGGACCGGATTTGAGAACCACTGGTATAGAACACCTTTTGGGATGAATTAGCAGACTGAGCGCAGACTGCGAGCCAGGCCTTCTTGTCCAACATCAGTGCCTGACCTCACAAATGCACTTCTGGAAGAATGGTCAAACATTCCCATAGACACACTCCTAAACCTTGTGGACAGCCTTCCCAGAAGAGTTGAAGCTGTTAGAGCTGCAAAGGGTGGGCCAACTTAATATTGAACCCTACGGACTAAGACTGGGATGCCATTAAAGTTCATGTGCGTGTAAAGGCAGGTGTCCCAATACTTTTTGAAATATAGTGTGTGTGTGTGTATATACTGTATATATATATATATGTATACAGTATATGTGGCCTGCAGGCTGTAGTTTGGAGACCAGCCAATGTTAGAGCGCAGTGATTTACGCGCATACACGTGTTTACACATCTATAAGCATTATTAAATAAGTATATTACAAAACGTGTTGGATAGGGCCACATCGGTGATGTCATCGCGCCTGCTAGGGTGCTGATCGTGTTATTCCAAGTTACATGCCATTTTATACCTTGTCTATTGTAAGTAGTTTTAACTTTAATAAATGCTGCATTTACAAACTACTCCACTATGAGATCCTCCTTTGCCTTTATTTTATACTAAATTTGGTATGTTGATTACCTTGGCTTCCTGGATGTCTTTTACCTGAGCCATGGATCACATCATCCATCTATCCCAGGGGGATATCTCCTATACGCACAGCCAGACCTCTATCCTTGAGGTCTTACCTGCTGGAAAGCGGTCTGTCAGTAGGGGTGTGCACCCGGGCTCACTTACACTGGTTCACTGGAATCTGGCGACACATGAATTTGCATATGGACTTTTTGCACTCATCCTTTGGACTTTTTCACATTGTTTGCACATATTAATTATTGTTTTATCCGCTTCTAACACTAATGAGCTTGTTTTTTGTTGAAATTCTGATATTTTTATCTCTATATTTGTTTACTCATTTGGATAGCGCAACACATTTTTGGTTACATCCCAACGTTGGCAATGAAGAAGAATTTTACGCATGTTTACATGCTCATACGCATGTTAACGTGTGTATATATGCGTATATTGCAGTACTGGCAATGAAAAAGAATCTTACGTTGTATACACCTGCGTTCCTTTCCACGTCTTTACACAAGGTCTTTATGAGACATTTTGTCAACAAGATCCTGAGTATAAGCATCAGTAGATCTTTACGTCCATGTGCAACTGGCCTTAGCATAAGGCATCTTGGACACGGTAGTAAAAAACGCTATGTTTTTTACTGATTAGAAATGAGATGCATTGTTGTCTATGAAACAACGCACACAGCTGAGTAGAAATCAGAAATACAGCATTGAGTATAGAGCCGTAAAACATAGACAATTTTACATTTGAGTGCAGTAATTTATGCACATACGCATGTTTACTCATCTTTAAGCATGTTAACGTAAAGTAAGCACCTTTACATACCTATACTCAACATAACTCTTTGTGTCGGTTCACACTGATCTGACCCGACTTCGGGCGACTAATGCCGTCGCCCGTGCACCGTGACTTTGGCGTGGCTTGCAACGACTTCACATAATGGAAGTCAATGCAAGTCGCTCCGACTTTGCAAAAAAAGGGCAGGAACCTTTTTCTAAGTCGGAGCGACTTGAGTCGCTCCTATTAGAACGGTTCCATTGCACAGCATGGACCGCTACTTGTCAGGCGACCAAGTCGCCTGACAAGTCGGAACAGTGTGAACCGGCACTTTACACAAAGTTTTTTTTACTCAGGGACTTTCTGTAAACATCAGTAAATTATGACAACCGTGTACAAGGGGCCTAAAAGAAGTGTCTTAACTGCTTCCTTACTCTACTTCCTTTACCCTTCCAGCAACACACTTTGCCCATTTATTCTCAGCAGCGCTTTCTTTGCCCCTTAGGCCCCTACAATGGCAGCCTATGTTGGTATCTCGTTCCTATACTCAGAAACACACACGCCCTCCGACCTCTTTCTGGGTAGTAATCTAAAGTTTGGCATTGCTCCCTCTTCAACTTAACGAGGTGTCTGATGGTCTCTGGTGGCGCTCAGCGAAATCAGCCAGATGAAAAAAAGTCCCATGAAAGTGTCTCCTGATATCCCGGCTTTCAGGAATACCACACTAATGAGCAATTATGTGACCCAGTTTTACTCGCCAGGGAATTACATTCCACTGTGCAGTAAAAAAAAGAAGAAATCTACCAAATATGGTTTTCTGATTACAGTCTCCTGCCAGCTACATAGACAGAGTTTTATAACGGCAGCCCGAGTGCACAGGAATATAGAGAGTTGCCACTGCTGACTTGTTTTTAAAGATGCAGGCTCCAGGGCTTCCATCTTGATCTTGGCTCCACTACCAATAAGCCTTTGTCCTTAAATAAGTAAACAGCCTATGACATCTTAATGTCTCAGTTCCCATCCCTTCCCTTGTCGTGCTCCCCTGCTTTTTAGTCCAGTGCCGGGTCCTTTCTTTTGTTTGTGGCCACTGGTTTCTGGGTTGTGTTGGCACCACAGTCAATTAGACCCCATGCACTTTCCTAAATGGCTAGGTGATCTGTTGGTTGACATTTGAGCAACACATCACTGAACCTTGGCTGAGCCCCCCTGTGCCTCCAAAGTAGGCTTCTGAGCACTCCAGTATCTCTTGTACTTCCTGAGACCCTTGCACCCATGTGGTTCCCTTTACCAGTATCCTTGTTCCTCCAGTGATCACTGCACTCCTTAGCCTCTGGTGACCCGTGTTCTGGTGTCTCCAGAAAACCTTGGGACTTCAGTGGCTCTTGTGCCTCTCTGGTGACCCCACTGTCCCTAGTGACCCCAGTGCTCAAATGTCCTCTAGGACTCATTTGTCTCCAGTGACTCCAGTGTTTCCAGTGCCCCCAGTGCTCCTGTGCCTTCAGTGGCTCCTGTGTCTCTATCAACCCCTGCATCGCCAGTGTCCCTAGATTGCTTGTGTTCAGTGACTCCTATGCCTGCAGTGACCGAAGCGATTCTGTGTCTTCAGTGACTGCTGTGTCCTCGTTGACTCCAGCATTTCCAGTGAATCCAGACCCCTTGTGTCTAATGAATTCTTTGTCTCCAGTGACCCCAGGGTTACCAGCAGGGCCTTGACAAGGAAGGGGCAGAAGGAGCACATGCTCCGGCAGCAGTGTTATAATACAGTATTAACGAAAAGTGTTCTGGGAGCTTCAGACTCCTGTGCCTCACTGACAAGTGTGACTATAGCATTGCTGCTGTCAAAAGGAGAAGAGGCCTCAATAGCTTCTGGTGGGAGGATCATGCTCATTCCTCCTTCCAATGACAGCCTACTGTTAGCGGAAGAGAGCGGTTACCCACTAAAAAACACCTCCATCTCAGCACAGCTCCACTGGTGAATAAGGGCAGACTGCCCTTCTTCTTGTCTTTCCTTGTCATATGACATATCACATGACCAGAGACAGGAAAATGGAGAAGCATTTATTCCCAGCTAGCGCCATGATAAGGAGATCTGAACTGAGTGAGGATACAGAGGGTGGGGGGGACAACTCAGTCCTAAACCCCCCATCATTCTCAGAACCCCCCCAAGAGCCCCATAGCCTCATCTATACCATTTTTTTTGCCACTAATAACCCCATGTGCACCAATACTAAACTCTTCAGGTTACTTTGGTGTACCACAAACATTGGCACTATTTTAGCACATGCCACAAGCATTACATGCATATCGGCGTGGTCCTTGTGCTTACTGCTATTAACACCATCCCCTCTTTCACACGTGGAAAGGGGGGGGAGGTGTGTAGCAGTTTGCCATTTTCTTCCTGGCACTGGTTTACCTTATCTAGGCACTGGTTCCCAGTGACCACAGCCTTCCTGTGTCTGTATGAGTCCTGTGTCTACAGTGACACCAACAACTTCAGTGACTCCTGTGCCCATGATAAGGGAGCAATCTCCTGGGTTCACAATATAGCAGGGCACCAAAAAAATAAAACCATGCCCTTTGAAAAAGAAATAACAGATATAGATGATTGAGGGTGCAATGGAAGAGTAAAATAAATCTCAAGAATGGATGAACTGAAGTGAAAATACTTTGGCAGGTAGAAGCGCTCCAACCTATAAATGAAATATGTGAGTTTAACCATTTGCCTGGAGTTCAGCTTTAACTTCCATCCATATTCTTCAATTCAGAGTTCATGGACATGAACACTGAGAAACCAAAAAAACCTCCAAGAAGAAAAGTAACTTTTCCGTAACCTGTTTGACGCTTAATACAACCTCTTCCACTGTAGTCTAGATTCTATTATCTGTATCTAATCACAAAGAGGAACTCTTCACTCTCTTGAATTATGTCGGGTCGTTAGGGAAGATGGAGAGAACATGAATTTTTCTTTACCCCAGTGGATTGGATTTCCATGTTTGAGAACGTTCCGATGGGAGTTCTCTACTTGCGGAAGACTTTTAGTGCCCGAAATATTTCTACATAATACATGGCCTATCCAGGGGTCCAGAGAAATGTGCATTTATGGAATGCTGGGGATAAAGTGAGATAGAAGCAAGAAAAACCACTCCAAAGTTCCACAGGTGTATCACGTGCTAGCCCACAGGAATGGGCTCACTCCTTGCGCTATATAATAGGAAAAAGGGTTGCACACAGGGTAAAAACCAGACTTTATTCCGATCACTAATACATGCTATCAACTTCTTGTCTCAAGACCACCCTGCTTTGATGCATTTTACCAATACAAGCAGAATTTTAGAGGTAAACCAATGATGTCACTGGCATGCAGCCCTTGTTTTCATTGTACAGCTGTCTCACGAGCATGGAAGGATATTTGAGGCTCTGTTATGGTCAGACTGTGAAGGCTCAGGAGCTCCTTGATAAAGAGTTTTGTTCACTTCCAAAACACTGGGTTCTTCCTCCCCCTTTCTCTTCTCACCAGTTTTTAGCTCTGCTTCCTTACTGAATGCTCTATTTGCAGTACTAACTTTTTGTATGAATTTACAGCTAGTTATGAGCTGGGTTTGAAAGCAATCTCAGTCCAAACCGAGTTCACCAGAAATAATAGGAAGCTATCAAATGATTGCATTCCCACCAATCCAAGGAGCTGCAGGTAGGAACATTTTACAAGCGGGTGGGGATGCTTGGGACATCAACGACCTAATATGGTCACTTGGCCATTGAATGAGCTGGGTTCAGATCCAAATTCAGTCCAAATCCAGTTCACCTAAACCCATGGGAAGCTGTACCATGATTGTATCCCTAGGTCTAGTTCATCTAAGGATAGGTTTTCTTTGTTGCAACCTGGTACCTGGCCGGGTTCCCCCAGGATCTCCCCAACATGGTGTGGCTGGAATAGAAGATCTATGATGTGGAGACTATTCATGAGGAGTAGGCAAGTGAGTATGCCAAAGGATGTTCAACGCCATATTAGGTAACGATTTTGTTCTTTAACCACTTAAGCCCCGGAAGATTTTACCCCCTTCCTGACCAGGAGGTATTTTGCGATTCAGCACTGTGTGACTTTAACGGACAATTGCACGGTCGTGCGAAGCTGTACCTAAACGAATTTGACGTCCTTTTTTTCCCACAAACAGAGCTTTCTTTTGGTGGTATTTGATCACCTGTGCGATTTTTTGATCATGCGCTATAAACAAAAAAAGAGCGTCAATTTTGCAAAAATAACAATATTTTTCACATTTTTTTATATGAAATTCCCCCCCAAAAAATGTAAAAATCAATATTTTTAACATTTTTGGCCAATTTGTTTTATGCTACATATGTTTGGTAAAAAAAAAAATCGCAAAAAGCGTATTTTGATTGGTTTGCGCAAAAGTTATAGCGTTTACTAACAAAGGGAAAGATTTTTGTCATTTTTGTTGTTTTTTTTTTAACGCGTAATGGCGGCGATCTGCGATTTTTTTTTTGCGGGACTGCGACATTGGGGCGGACAGATCGGACCCTTTACTGACATTTTTGACACTATTGGGGTTACCAGTGACATTACTACAGTAATCAGTGCTATACATATGCACTGTTACTGTAAAATGACACTGGTAGTGAAGGGGCTAACTTTTTTTGAGAGGGAGGGGCTGTGTGTGTCCCTAGGGGCGTGATTCTAGCTGTGATTGGCTGTGGCTTGAGGTGTAGGAACAATGATCAACGGTCCTACATAGTAGAACCGTATGATCACTGTTCCTACACAGGGTAGAATGACAGGCGGCTTGTTTACATCAGCCGCCTGCTTTTCTCCCGCTGTCACGGACGATCTTGAGTGAGCGGCGGACATCGGGTCCGCCGCTCACACGCGCGGGGGGGTCCGTGACCGCGCTGGAGCGGGATGCGCGCTTCCCAGAGCCTCACAGGCTAGTGACGTACCGGTACGTCACTTTGCCTGTGAGGGGCTGACCGCCGCAGCATATGTACTTGCGGCGGTCGGCAAGTGGTTAACTGGGTGTTTCCATCATTTTGACCAACCCCTGTACATTGGTCCAAGCTGGACCTATGTAACTATGCAAAACTTGCCATACCTAAACCTCCTGTTTACATTTTAAGAAAAAAAAAAACATATTTGGCTTTACAGTGTGAAAATGCCTTGATAAAGGCTCTTTCTAGTTGGAAATAATGGATATAGATGATTGACTGCTTTAGAAAATAAAATAAATCTCAGGACTAGATGGACAGAAATACAAATACTTTGACGCTTGAATCTTTGAATTAAATCTGTGTGCTTAGCTGTTTGCCTGGAGTTAAACGTTTGTTGACATTCCATCCATAGTCTATAACTCAGAATTCATGGACATGAACACTGGAAAGCCAAGAAAACTGATGAGAAGAAATGTATCTTTCCAGAAGCCTGTTGGACGCTCAGTACAACCTCCTCCACTCTGGTCTGGATTCTATTATCTGAATCTAATCATGAAGAGGAAATCTTCACTCTTTTGAATTATGTCGGGTCGTTAGAGAAGATGGAGAGAATGTGAATGTTTCTTTCCCCTGGTGGATTAGATTTCCATGTTTCAGAACATTTCGAATTCCATCGGGAGTTCTCTGCTTCCCAAAGACTTTTAGTGCCCAGATGATTTCTATACATAAACAAGGTGTACCCAAGGGTTCCCAAGGAATCTGTGATTTATGTAATGTTGGAGATGGAGCTGAATATGAGGTAAATAATACAGCTCCAAAGCAACACAGGTGTATCTGGCACTTGTTCACGAGCTTGGGCTTGCTCCATGTGCTAAATAATGGGAACGAGGGTCACACACTGGGTAAAAAACAGACTTTATGCTGATTATATACGAGTATATGTATATTCATACGTATGAGTGTACATGCTGCCAAAGTCTCACCTTAAGACAGCCTCAAGTTCACATGTTTCACCCTTTGGCTTACTTGAAGATGCGAACCAGTGACATCATTATTATGCAGCCCTTATTTGCATTATACAGCTGGAGATAGAGAGTCTCATACCATACCTGAGCATGGACAGATACTTGAAGCTCTGTTATGTTCAGACTCCGATGGTTTAGGGGTTCTTCCACTCCTGTCCTGAAATGTTGAGTTCTTCTTCCTCCTTCCTCCACTTCTTACTAACCTCTTCTATGAATTCACAACTAGAAATGAGCTGGGTTTGGATACAGGCTTGGTTTGGACCCAGTTCACCTGAACCCATGGGAAACTGTCACATGATTGCATCCCCATCGGCCCAATGAGGGGAAGGCATGCGATTCCCAACTCAAAGCTTCATGGAACAAAGGGGTGGAGATGCTCTTGACATTATTGACCTAATATGGTCACGTGGCTATGGGATGAGCTGGGTTTGGATCCAAACTTGGTGCAAATCCAGTTCATCTTACCCAATTGGAAGCTGTCATATCATTGCATACCCTGTGGCCCAATGAGTAAGAGGTAAAATATACCACTCCAAAGTACCACAGGTGTTTTGGGCACCCATCCACCAGCACAGGCTTGCTCCATTCTCTGTATAATGGGAAAAAAGGGCCACATATTGGGTAAAAAACAGACTTTATACTGATTATGTACAAGTATATGTATATAATCACATCATATGTATACCACTGCATCCCCAGGGGCCAAATGAACTGCAGATGGGAGATTCCCCACCCCACAGCGGCATGTAACAAAGGGGTGGGGATGCTCATGACATCATTGACCTGGGTGCAAATCAAGCAAAATGTGTCCAAAACCCAGTTTGCCTGACCCAATAGGAAGCTGTGAAAGCATTACAGGTGTAATGGGCACTTGATCCATGCTCTGTATAATGGGAGAACGGCCACACATTGGGTAAAAAACAGACTTTATACTGATTATGTATGAGTATAGGTATGTAAATATATCAATGTATTCATTGCATTCCCAGAGGCCCAATGAGCTGCAGGTGGGGGATTCGCCACCCCACAGCTGCATTTAATAAAGAGGTGGGTATAATCATGACATCACTGACCTAATATGACCACATGGCTATGGAATGAGCTGGGTATGGATCCAAACTTGTTCTGAACCCAGTTCTCCTGAACCTGTAGGAAGCTGTCACATGACTGCATCCCTAGGGGCCCAATGTGCTGCGGGCTGGAAACTCCTTGCCCCCCAGCTACATGTAACAAAGAGGTGGAGTTGCTTGTGACATCAATGACCGAATACGGTCACATGGCCACGGGATGGGCTGAGGGCTCTTGAGAGGAGTAATCAGGTAGGGTGCTCAGATGTTTTCAGAAGCTATTTACAGTACCCTACCAGCTCAGACTCCCATTGATGATATCTCTGCAACTAAAATAAGGTATGTAATGAAAATGGAAAGGTTTTATTTTGAAATTTAAATTAATAAGGGGAAAAAGGAGGAACCAGAGAAGATATAATATAAGCAAAAATAAAGCAGTTTTTTTGACTGAATTTCATTTTTTTATAATTTGCTAACAAGCGGTCCTACAAAGCGTAGTAATAGCTCTTTGCTCTCTTTGGCCAGCTATCCTCAGAGCTCTGTCCTGAGATTACCTGATTGTGTTACTTTAGGTGCCATAATTCAATCTTCTCTACACATAACGAAAAATATTTTCCTTGAAAAACGTGAAAGGCAAGACGATCCTTGCTATTTATTATACACGCAGACGGCTCGAATCGTAAATACAGCCGGTTTATTTTTATCCCTCTATAATCCCTCCATTGTAAATGGATAGTTTTTGGCAGGAGAGTAAGTGACTCTTTGTTCCAAGGTGCAAGGTGAGCAGTGAGAGCCAAAGGCGGAGAGGATCAGACGCTCGCCATGTTTATTTTTGCTCTCAGGTATCACCCTCCATGCTGGGCTCTCCCCCTTCCCCTGCCCCTTGGCATTGCCCACACAGCACATTGTTTCGCATTAATTCACTTTTCAGAAGTCCATAAAACACGGTTTTCAAATCACCTCCGCTAATTGCAGATTCGGGAAGGCCTGGACTAGAGGGAATCAGTTACAGGCCAGGAGACTACCAGGAAAGGAACCAAAGATAAGAGAGGAACCTGCTGTTATAGCATGGCAAAATGTTACAATAACAGGCCGAATTAAACTGAGTTTTATAATAGCACAAAGTCTCCTTTGTTCTGCTGTGGGGCTTACGACCATGGAATATTTAAAGTGGACATTTCAGTAACTTTAACATAGCTGTTCTTCCAGCGAACCTGCATGTACATTCATGTGCGATTTGGGCAAAAGCAAATGTTCTTTAGGCTATTTTCTCTTTGGAACAAAGGCTCTTTTATTATGGGCAGTAGTAAAAAGCTGAATTATGGCCACTAAATGAAGCTGGGAAGCATAGTAAATATATATCTTTTTGTAACAATACTAGAGAACTAGTGATTATATTCATTTGATAATTCCATTTAGCGTTCTCTAGAACTGCTACATTGTATCTCTCATTACAAAGTCATGTATTTCCTATGCTCCTTAGCAGGCCCACATATAGGGTGGTTCTGGGGCAGGCTGTGCAACCCCCCCCCCCCCAAGATTTTAGTTGCGCTACCCCCCATGTCTCCTAGCTGGGCCACCACCAAAGCCACAACCCAGTCTCTGATCCCCAGTGCAAGACCCACCCTTCCCTATGCTATCCTTTGCAGTGGTTGGTTACTAGGACCACCAATGTCCTAACGAGCCCATGGAATTCAAAGTGGACACTTAATTTTTTAATAAAACTAAAAGAAGTTCCCCTAGGGTGGGACTTTATAGGCACCAAAGTATAGCACAGAGAGAGTAAGTAAAATATGAAAACTTTATTAGGTTATACAAAAGGATAAAAACAGTAAGGCAAGCTGTAAAATACTCCACATGTATTAGTGAAACTCAGACCACTTGGCCCCCGGGTTGTGACCCAACGCGTTTCGGAGTGTAAATTGAACTCCTTCCTCAGGGGTGCCCTTGGAGGGTGGTCTGTAGATAATTAACATATAAAAATTAATTGCCACATATTACAACAAGTAGATGTACAGTACATTATGGGTCAATATATATAAACAACTTACATAATTCACTGTAGTGGGAGATATGGATAGCCTGCCTGGTAGTTAAAAGCAAATGGTCAGCATAGATTTTCTAGGACAACCAGACGGCACCCCCAGTGGACAACATTGGTATGCTGACCATTTGCTTTTAACTACCAGGCAGGCTATCCATATCTCCCACTACAGTGAATTATGTAAGTTGTTTATATATATTGACCCATAATGTATTGTACATCTACTTGTTGTAATATGTGGCAATTAATTGTTATATGTTAACTATCTACAGACCACCCTCCAAGGGCACCCCTGAGGAAGGAGTTCAATTTACACTCCGAAACGCGTCGGGTCACAACCCGGGGGGCCAAGTGGTCTGAGTTTCACTAATACATGTGGAGTATTTTACAGCTTGCCTTACTGTTTTTATCCTTTTGTATAACCTAATAAAGTTTTCATATTTTACTTACTCTCTCTGTGCTATACTTTGGTGCCTATAAAGTCCCACCCTAGGGGAACTTCTTTTAGTTTGATTTGACTTTTTGGGATGTGGCACCTTGGGGACCATGCAACATGAGCAATTTTTCTTTAATTTTTTAATAGTACAAAGCGTTCTTTGTTCTGCTGTGTGGCTTAAAATCAGACACAACATTTAAAGTGGACTTTTCAGTTTCTTTAAGGAGTCTATTTATTAAAAATGTATGTAGCCATTTACCCAGCAAACCTGCATACACATAAATTCTAGGTGAATTGGGCAAAAACTAATGTTTTTTTTTTTAAGACTAACTAATGTTCTTCCCACACAAACTTGTATGGCAGAAGGAGAGTAGGGGTGTATCTGATCAGGTCTGTTACTGAGTGCTGATTGCTAAGTGCAGTCTAACTAGTTGCTATTGAGCTTCAAAGTCATATTTCTAAAACCCTTCAAAACTGCTTGTAGGCAGGTAGTGGTTAACATTGCCCCAGCCTGAAAGTTGAGAGTTAACTGTACTTGGCGGGTTTTTCTGGGCTCAACCCCCAGTCCTGTATAAAATAGAAGGGACAGAGGTCTGGACCCTAGGGGGGCCTCGGGGATTTTGTGTAGCTGTTCTGCTGGATTGGTTCCAGACGGTTCAGTCTGGGTTCACAGTGATATGCCAAAGTTAGAGTTCTCACTGCCTAGAAGGATTGCTGGGGCTTGCAGTCCCTCCTGAAGACACCAATTATGGACTCCTGAAGACACCAATTATGGCAGCCACAAAACTAAGTTAAGGACTAGGGATGATATAAATTATATAATAAAAAATAATAGCTGCACTCAGACCAAATTATAATAAGTCAAGAAATGCAATCCTCTGTGTTATAAATCTATGTCCCCCATTAATAACACTGAAATGAATGCAAGCGATTATCAATAAATCTGTGTGCACAAAATGAGTGTGACTCAATAAATCATATAAACAAGTGAATAAGGGTTATAAAACATAATCCAAATTATAGTGATATATAGTCCAAACAACCAGTGTGTAGGAATCACTACAGATCCTCCAACATGAGTAATAAAGAGTCCTGAAAAGTGCTTCTTCCAGCAAAAAAAAGGCACCTCCACCAGTTTCACAAAGTCACCCAGTGAGTCAGGCTTCTTACCAGAGATGGTGGACCCATAGATTATAAGGGGTCAATAAGGGCCTTTTCTCATAAGCGAAGACAGGGTTAGTAAACTCCCACTATATCCGTCAGACCATATCTTACAGCAGTCACCATACAGTATATACCAATGTAGTTACTCCAATGTTAGAGTGCATAAATAAAAAGGAGAACTTATCAAGGGGGAATGACCCTTGATAACGTCAGCGACGTGCTGACGAAACGCGTCAGAACTTTTGATTGCATTACGCCTAGCCACGTGATTTCCGGCTCCGGAGTGGAACGCAAGTTGGAACGCGGAAGTGCGTTCACTTGGCGCTCGGGACTGGATTTTGTTTGATCTGCTCAATGAAAGAACATCGTTTGTCGATTATTTCAACAATAAATGATCTGTTATACCGACTTATTGCACACATATTGATTTATCACGACTTTTCCATATTTTGGTGCTTAACACCAATTTATTTCTATAAGGACTAGGGATGTTAGGGAAATGACTGCACTTTATTTTAGACTGTTGTTTGGCTATGTCATCATGTTACTTTATTCACGTAAAGCGTTTGAAACTTTGCCTTTGCCTGGTTTGAAGTTTCTCAAGGGGTGTAAGGAAATTAAACGGCACACATGATCTTCAGCTCAGGTCACTAAACATATCACGGTATAAAGATAACAGTACATGAGTTAATACAGTGTGAAGATACAAGTGGTCGTTACCAAGGGTAACAAAAGTTTCTCTAGCAGCCTGTCATAAGCGTATACATGTGGCAGAGCCTCTTGCAGCAACGGAGATGTTGTCAGCACTCCTTCTGCAATGATCCATCTCCTATAGCAGTGGGAGCAGATCTGAACCGTTGAGACCCTCAACCCGTGCACAGGCATGGAAGAAGAATAGTTACGAAAAGTGCACACATGGAGTCCGCACTAGGTACACGGTGGGACCCCATACCATTACTGGGAGTGAGGTAGTGGTGATACGCTGGACAGATAGAGAGGGCAAGGACTCTGCATGTCCCTCCTAAATTTACAAGTGATTGTGGTTATTTTCTGTAACATTGTGAGAGGTTATTAGAGATCAGTCGGTTGTTCCAGTAAAGCTACCCCATGTGTAAGGCAGTGACTCTGTTCAAAAGTGCCTAGCGTAGCCCAGAAGAACTAACCCTGGGGTAGGCCTCTCATGTCACCCTTGCTTGGCACCCAACGAGGGGGGAAACATGGAGGACATGACGACCAACCTCACTCCACCTACCTCTACATGGTTCAACGGGAACGTGGAGGAAAAAACACAAACTGGAGACTGTTAGTACAGTGTCTCTCTCTCTCTCTTCTTTGACTTTAATTGGGCTTTAAGATACTCCTGATCTGGGACTCAGGCTTTCCTGAGCATAGGACTCTTTGGTTAATTCAAATCCTCTTGATGGTCAATTAGACAGGGGTAGGCAACCTCGGTATTCCAACTGTGATGAAACTACTATTTCAATGAGACACTGCATGACCCTGACAGCCACAGGCATGACTACTAGAAGCAGAGACATGATGGAATATGTAGTTTCATCCCAACTAGAGTGCCAAGGTGGCCTACCTTTGACTTGGAACAACTAGAACAAAGTGGAAGAATAAGTGGACAGTTTACCAACTCAACTGCACTGAATGTTAAGATGTTCTGTCATGGCCAAATCCTATAGTGGACCTAAAGCCCTTAAGTTCAATATCGTGTTCAGCAGATCTTAAGTCATAATGATTTTAGTATAAAGTGTGTTATCTATGCCCACACAAAAAGTTCACAAAACTTCAACCTCTAGAAGCTTGGCGCCATGACACAAACTGTAGCTGCAAGTCTTGCATGAAGAATCAGACCTTTCCTCTGCTGGACCCAGACCAAACCAAGGGAACAACAAGGTAATGTCAATATGAATGGACATTCAGAACGCAAATAAAGCTCAACAGGCATGAAGACCACACTTACGTCACAGTTATAAAAACATAGGACTTCTTTTGGCTGAGAAACTCAAACTTGCTTCCAACCACAGTGACCTAAAATTCCTGGATACCCAAGAATCTTGGTTTGGCACACTGTGTTCAGGTCCTTCTTGCGCTTTTCTATAAACACAGTTATTTTAAGAAAGCACGCATCATACAATGTTCTTAAGAAGGAAATTATTAGGAGCACTGAAGTGCAAAACAAATTAGGTAATTTGTAAAAAAGGTGGTGAATTTTAAAGGGCCAATAACTTTGGATATTATTTGGAAGCCAGCATGTAGGCAGGTGCAGGCTGACCTCCCTACACAGATGGCACTGTTGCACCCACCTTGCAGGGAGAGAGGGGGACAGGAAGAAGACCCATTCTTCTTCGGTCTCTGTACATGTCATTGGGTGGGCTGCAGTCCATTTGGACGCTGCCATCCGGGGGGCCCCAGAGGCCATCTTTGATGAGGACAGAATTTACAAAAAGCCCAGGCTCACTGCAGTTGGTACACATTCTTTGTTAGGGACAGGAACTGGCTAGTCAGTGAGAGTGAACCTAGGACAGGGAGTGGTTCCAGAGGAGGAGGGACAGTATAGGGATTGGCACAGACTACTTTGGAGACTTCTCCACTATTCAGCCTGCATCTGCCTGCCTTTTACCTCTGTGCCAGGTGCCGTCTGCCTTGGTCTTCCACTCCTGCTGAGAGTGTGTCATGTTACAACAAAAAACATAAATGTATTTTATTGGGATTTAATGTGATACACCAAAACAAAGTGGCACATTGTGAAGTGGAAGGAAAATTATAAATGGTTTTCAAATTTTTTTACAAATAAATATGTGAAAAGTGTGGCATGCATTTGTATTCACCCCTCTGAGTAAATACTTTGTAGAACCACTTTTCACTGCAATTACAGCTGCAAGTGGTTTTGGGTATGTCTCTACCAGCTTTGCACATCTAGAGAGGGACATTTTTGCCCATTCTTCTTTGCATATACTCAAGCTCTGTCAGATTGGATGGAGAGCGTCTGTGAGCAACATTTTTTCTGTCTTATCACAGATTCTCAATTGGATTTAGGTCTGGACTTTGACTGGGCCATTCTAACACATGAATAGGGATGATTGAACGGTTTGGGTCGACCATCGGTTCGACCCGAACATTGGGTGTTCGAAATTCGGCCGAATTCTGAACTTATTGCGGTAAAAGTTCGGAATTCGGCCACCAGAACCGCCCAAAATGCAATGGGACAGGAACTGGGCTTTAAAAGCCCATGATTGGCCCATTAGTAAAATGTGATTGGAGTGACTACGGGGTCCAGAGCCCAATCAGGAGTGAATACGCCCCCCATACGCCCCCCAGTATATAACATAGCCCCGCCAAAACTCTAGCACTGTAATACAGAGGCTGTGGAAGAGAGTGGAAGCATTTTTGTTTTTACTGCTGCTTGTAAAGCTCCAGTGTCATTTTGCAATTATAAGTGTGAGCAAAGGGATATGCAGTGTAGTTAGGGCACTATATACCACTATAGTTAGATTCAAAAATCTAGTTTTTGTAGGGATAGCTTTAAGTGTCAGGGTGACCGTAGTGTAGTTTAGGGTGACCTGACTCTGCCATGTCAGGGTGACCATAGTGTAGTTTAGGTGACCTGACTCTGCCATGTCAGGGTGACCGTAGTGTAGTTTAGGGTGAACTGACTCTGCCATGTCAGGGTGACCGTAGTGTAGTTCAGGATGAACTGACTCTGCCATGTCAGGGTGACCGTAGTGTAGTTTAGGGTGAACTGACTCTGCCATGTCAGGGTGACCGTAGTGTAGTTTAGGGTGAACTGACTCTGGCATGTCAGGGTGACCATAGTGTAGTTTAGGGTGAACTGACTCTGCCATGTCAGGGTGACCGAACTCTGCAATGTCAGGGTGACCCCACTATGCAGATTCTGGGTTAGGGGTATACATATATACATATACATATATATCAAAAATGACAATTTTTAAGAACTTTTTTTTTGCCTGATTCATAGTCCCTGGGGCATGACCCAGAACCCTAGGCACTTTTTAGGGGCATGTATTGGGTTTTAGGGCTTCAAAATGGTGTTTTTTGATTCCAGAAGTTCGGGTCCCATTGATTTCAATGGGGTTCTGGAATCCAAACCGAACTTTTGGGAAATTCGGGTGTTCGATCATCCCTACACATGAATATGCTTTGATCTAAATCATTCCATTGTAGCTCTTGGCTGTATGTTTAGGGTCGTTGTCCTGATGGAAGGTGAACCTCTGTCTTAGACTTATTTAAAGACCCACTCATTATTTAGTCTGCTATGCTTTGTAGGTGCCACTCCATAAACCCTGTGGAGAAAAGACCCTGGCATGTTGATGCATCCAAGCATGGCCTTATCAGGATAAGATGCAAAAGAAGGTTTTTTATTTATTTTATTTTTTTCCAATCACTATTTTTGTTGAACTGATGAGTGGTGTTGTCCATGTGTGCCACAAAAATACCATCTCATGAAGATGGTCAGAGACTCTAGACATATTGCAAGAGATGTTCAGAGACTGCAAACATGATACAGCAGATGGTCAGGACACTTGATGTAATGCAGGAGATAGTCAAAGACTCTAGAGATAATACAAAATATGTTCAGGGACTGCAAATCTGATTCAGGAGATGGTCAGAGACTCAGGACATGCTACAGTAGATAATCAGAGACTCAGGACATGCTACATTAAATAATCAGAGATCCAGGACATGCTACAGAAGATAATCAGAGACTCTAGACATGATACAGGAGATGGCCATAGACTCTAGATGTGATATAGGTGATAGTCAGAGACTCTAGACATGATACGGGAGGAGATCAGAGACTCTAGACACGATACAAGAGATAATCAGACACTCTAGACATGATGTGGGAGACGGTCAGAGGTTTTAGATGTAATACAGGAGATGTTCAGAGACTGCAGACATGATGCAGGAGGTGGTCAGAGACCATAGCCATGAAAACAGAGATAGTCAGACTTTAGACATGATACAAATGTGGTTGGAAGCTGGAGACATGCTGTAAGTGACAGACAGAGACTGGAAATATGTTAGATTAGACTGCAGGAGATCACTGCCATTACAACCCCTTTAGAAATTATTTCTCCCGCTCATTTTACTGAATGCTGGTGCTCGAAAACCACACAACAAGTGCTAATGCAATCCTGTGGGTCACAGGTTGGGCACTGGGGTTCTTTACATGGGAAAGGACCAAAGCACTGCACCCCTTGCACCATTATCACCCGGTTCTGGAGCTGATGTCAATCTATTGGTGAACAGTAGATACACTCCATGACCAAAAGTAGGTGGATATTCCTCCAAATGATGGAGGTCAGGTGTTTCCAGTAAAGGACACTGTTAATGCTGCAACATATAAAGTCTTTTTCCAGCATGACTGTGCTCCAGTGTACAATGCCACTCCAAAACATACATGGCTTGACCAATTTGGTGGGGAGGAACTTGAGTGTCCATCATGGAGTCCTGATTTTACCTCTACAACATAGCTTTGGACCTCAACCTTAGAGGAAACCTTTGGACATCAACCCTAGTGAAAACCTTTGGACCTCAGCCCTATTGAAAACCCTTGGACCTCAACCCTACTGAAAATCTTTGGACCTCAGCCCTATTGAAAACCCTTGGACCTCAACCCTAGTGAAAACCTTTGGACCTCAGCCCTATTGAAAACCCTTGGACCTCAACCCTACTGAAAACCTTTGGACCTCAGCCCTATTGAAAACCCTTGGACCTCAACCCTAGTGAAAACCCTTGAACCTCAACCCTACTGAAAACCTTTGGACATTAACCCTAGTGAAAACCTTTGGACCTAGCCCTATTGAAAACCCTTGGACCTCAACCCTAGTGAAAACCTTTGGACCTCAGCCCTATTGAAAACCCTTGGACCTCAACCCTAGTGAAAACCTTTGGACCTCAGCCCTATTGAAAACCCTTGGACCTCAACCCTAGTGAAAACCTTTGGACCTCAACCGTAGTGAACACCTTTGGCCCTCAACCCTACTAAACACTGTTTGACTGAATTGGAATGCCAATTATAAGCCAGGTCTTCTCATCCAACATCAGTACCTGACCTCATAAACAGATACAAATTCCCACAAACACACTTCAGAATCTTCCCAAAAGAGTGAAGGACATTAGAGCTGCAAATCATGGACCACCCTCATTTGGAAAAGGATGTCCACCAAGCTCATACAGGAGTCCACAAATGTTTTACCATATCATGTATCTACCTGCTTTTGATTCTTGGGAAGACATCTAGCTATCTATCAGAATACCAAATATTTTAAAACTTTGTCACAATTAGGTCTCGTCAGTAACCCCCGCAATGCAAAATAACCATGTATTGCCTCTATATTGCAGTTTGCCTTTGCTCTGCTATGCATTATTCTACCAAAACTTTCCTTGCAGGTTTACAAGCTCTGAGGCTGCCTCGGTGTATGTAAGTCAGACCCTTTGGCTTGGCACCTCTTTAATTGCAGAGAACTTGGCAGGCCAGCTGGAAAGTGCTCACTTATAATATAAAAGCATTAATATAAGCTGCAATAACACAGGAACCGCTTACAGCCACAATGCGAATCACATTAATCTCTGTGAACCTGCCGCAGTCACAGGACTCCGGGTAACGGAAAGGTAGACCTTACTCTAGCTCAGCTCGCAGTTAAAAGAGATCTCCGCTTTCATCCCTATTGTCCAGAGCATCCTCCTGGGAAGCAGGTTTACATTATCATTAAATTGTAAGATTCTCCTAAAGCCCCGTACACACGAAGCAATTGTCGGCCGAACGATCGGCTGTCTTTTGTCCGGTGCTGTCCTGTCGGTTGAAAAGTGCTAAAGACTGCACACAAATTTTGTCGGCCAACAACAGCCGACTGCAGAAGTGATGTCATGTGATGGTTAACTTTCCTTGTCTTTTTTCTTCTCTGAGCATGCCCAGTCTTGCTCATCTGCTGTTTGTCGGCCGAATTCTGTACTGACTGAGGAACAATCGGCCGTTCTGGTGTTGGCCAACAAAAATTAAAGCCTGCACACCAGATTCTGTTTGGCCGAAAAGTCACAGTCGGTTGTCGGAAGCATCATACTAACAAGCCGACAAGCCGATCTTGGCTTGCTAGAAATGTACAAATATATATATATATATATATATATATATATATATATATATAGCTCACACTTTTTTAAACTCTCTTGAATATAAAAAGTGAAGACCCCTCATATACAGTATAATTATATATATATATATATATATATATATATATATATTGTAACGGAACCTCAACCCACACTGTACTTGTGGACTTCCGTCAGTATACGGCTTCCTCCCAGTCGTGAACATAGATATCAGATTTTCCCAGCCACCCCCATACAAAGCTAGCCGACAACTTAGCTTGTATAAGTTTTGGAACCTTCTCCCTTTATTGAACAGTTTCACACTCAATTTATACACACATGAGCACATCCCCCTCCTGATCAGATTACCACACACACACAGGTCAGGGGTTGCCTGATTACATTATCACATGCAGATGAAATTGTATACAGAAATAGAAATAACCTGAACTAATTATCTAGCCATCTACACAGAAACAATGTGAGTTCATTAACATTTAACAATGGGACAGATAGGCTTAACAGAATACACGTCTCACCTCAAGACACAGACAATAGGGAGAGCCTGTCTCTGACATGGAAGTTCAATACACATTATCATAAGTAAACACAGAACCCATTTGAAGCAATCCAAACCATTAAGTATCTGTCTTTCACACCCAGTGACGATGAGTACCGTCACTATATATATATATATATATATATATATATATACACACACTAAATTACCAAAAGTATTGGGGTGCCTGCTATTACACACGCTTGGAGTTTAATGGCATCCCAGTCTTAGTCTGTAGGGTTCAAAATTGAGTTGGCCAACCTTTTGCAGCTATAACAGCTTTGACTCTTCTGGGAAGGCTGTCCACAAGGTTTAGGAGTGTGTCTATGGAAATGTTTGAGCATTCTTCCAGAAGCGCATTTGTGAGGTTAGGCACTGATGTGGGAGAGAAGGCCTGGCTCACAGTCTCTGCTTAAATTCATCCCAAAGGTGTTCTATCGGGTTGAGGTCAGGGCTCTACACCCCTGTGAAAAGGAACTGGTTACACAGCAGAGGTGCCCCACTATATATATATATATATATATACTGTATATAAAACATTTGCCTAGTCCAGGCGAATTCTGACCTTGTTATGCTTACTACTGCCTAATGCAGATAGTCATCAGCTCCATCTAGTGGCAATAATGCAGTATTTTCTTACTGCGGTATTTCAGCTAAAATACTGCATTATGGCCACAAGATGGAACAGATGATCATAGGAAATCACTGTATTAAGCTAATTGAAATCAGAACTTGTCACAGCTGGGCACATGCCTTTCCGACACCATCGCTGCCAGGATCCACATTTAAAGACACTCTGTGTTTTTTAACCCCTTCCTGTGAGCTCAGGCTGTCAAGAACATACACCCCTGGATTATTACACTGGCCTGGGCTTGCACAGTATTGCAGTACTAAACAGTGCTCACTGAGAATTGGAAGGACCTGTGAGGTCACTGGACCAGTAGGATGATACACTGGTATGTATTTATGTAAGGAATTTAAAGGGGAACTAAATGTTTAACCTGTTCTGGACCGGAAGGATTCGTCCCCCTTAAGGACCAGGCCATTTTTTTGCATTTCGGCACTGCGTTACTTTAACGGAAAATCACTGTACCAAAATAAAAATTTCCCCACAAATAGAGTTTTTTTTTAGTGGTATTTGATCACCTGTGCAATTTTTATTTTTTGCGCTATAAACAAAAAAAGACCGACAATACTGAAAAAAAAAAAAAAAAAAAAACAATAGTTTTCACATCCTGCTATATAACATTCCCTAAAAAAAAATGTAAAAATATTTTTTTTTTCATCCTTTTAAGCCAATTTGTATTGTATTACATATTTTTGGTAAAAATAAAAACGCAATAACCGTAGTTTGCGCAAACGTTATCGCGTCTACAAACTAGGGGAAAGATTTTTGTCATTTTTATTTATTTATTTATTTTTACCAGTAATGGCGGCGATCTGCGGCATTGCGGAAGAACAGATCGGACACCTAACTGACATTTTTGACACTTTTAGGGGGACCAGTGACATCACTACAGTAATCAGCGCTAAAAATATGCACTGTTATTGTAATAATGACACTGGCAGGGAAGGTGTTAACCTAGGGGTGATCAAAGGGGTGTGAGCCTAGAGGGGTTTTCTAACTGTATGGGGGCAGGGCTTGTGAAATGACCACAGAGACCTGGTGATCATTTCAGAGAGAAGAACGGTCAGCTGGGTTTACAACAGCTGACCGTCCTTCTCTCTCTCAGCAGGGAGTGATCGCGGGTGCCTGGCGGCATTCGCGGCTGCTGGTCACATGCATCGGCATCCCAGCTGCCTAGTGGCAGCGCGCGCTCACCCCCCAGCACCACACGCGTGACCGAGGTAGGACTATGTCATTTCGCACAGCCGAGCCAGCTGCCGCAGTAAAAATGCGGCAGGTGGTCGGCACGTGGTTAGAAAAAAATCTAAATTCTTTGCACGTGCTGGGAGTATTACTGTCACATTGGTTGTGCTGTCAATCAAACTGTCAAACCATCAAATGGCTGGTGTCATAACTGATGACATGTGCATTATCATGGCAGTTGAAGATGAAACAGATGCTAAAATGGCAGCTTCCTTGGCTGAAAACAATAGGAGGGTTTAGTTCCATTAAAAAAAAAAAAAAGGTGCAGGGTGGATGATGCTCGGGGATCATGATGGGAGGACTGAAGATGGGGGATCAGCCCAGTGTCAATTTCCATGGTGCCATGGTGGTGACCATTCTCTTTATAAGGACGTATTGATGCTGCAGCACTTACTGTATATCCAGGGGGTTGCCAGTTACAGTTTGAAGATGACTATTTATAGCACAACATCCGTATTTACTAAATTCACAATTTCCTCTCTTTTAAAACATTGAAATGTTGGATAAAGAGAAAAGAAAATACACCAGGGTTACCTTTAAATCCTCGAAGTCCCATGGCCCCTGGTGTTCCTATGTCACCCTGGTCACCTTTTTGTCCAGGAATCCCCGGTAGACCCCTTTCACCTGGAAGACCTGGAAAGAGAGAAGCACTGGTCAAGTACAAAACAGTGTACCATGTGGTTTGCAAAACATCAGACTGGGAGAAGAAAGATATGGAGATGGAGAACCCAAATATTGTTGTCTGGTGTCCATCTGCTGGTGGACACTGGAACTACAACCTTCTGTTATGAGAACCACAGTGCCACCAGCAGGTGATCCGGGTTCTGAGTTGGCTGAGGATCACCCAATCCTCCACTCTGGCACCCAGCCATCAAGACAGTACAATTGCATAACTTCTCCTGAGCAGTGGCGGCCGGCCTATTTAGGGCGCAGGGGCGCCGCCCCCCCCATCCATGCGTCCGGCCCCCTAATCTGCATGCAGGGGGATTATTTTTTTTTTTGCATCACCTGTTCAGAGCCAGAGCCTCTAATGGGGCGATGCAAAGGGTGGACCCGGGGCGGACCCGCAGAGCAGTGCGTCCCGAGCCCACCCATTGTGTGACAATAGCGAATGAAAATTCGGGTCCTGATTTTTTAAAGGAACTAAACCCTCCTATTCAGATTGAAAATTCGCTATTGTCACACCGATCCTCCTCCTGGCCAATCAGGAAGCGCGCCCGCCGCCGCTGCTGCTCCAGGTAAGTAAAGGGGCACTCACGCTGATCTCTGCATTGGGGGCATGTATGCTGGTCACTACATTGGGGGGCACGCACACTGATCTCTGCATTGGGGACATGTATGCTGGTCACTACATTGGGGGCATGTACGCTGGTCACTACATTGGGGGCACGCACGCTGATCTCTGCATTGGGGGCATGTATGCTGGTCACTACAATGGGGGCATGTACGCTGGTCACTGCATTGGGGGCATGTACGCTGATCTCTGCATTGGGGGAATGATATGCTGGTCACTGCATTGAAGAGGGCATGTATGCTGGTCTCTGCATTGGGGGCATGTACGCTGATCTCTGCATTGAAGGGGGCATGTACGCTGGTCAATGCATTGAAGGGGGCATGTGCACTGGTCACTGCATTGAAAGGGGGCACACTGGTCACTGTGCATTGAAAGGGGGCACGCTGGTCACTGTGCATTAATAGGGGGCACGCTGGTCACTGTGCATTGAAATGAGGCACGCTGGTCACTGTGCATTGAAATGGGGCACGCTGTTCACTGTGCATTGAAAGGGGGCACGCTGGTCTCTCTGCATTGACAGGGGGCACGCTGGTCTCTCTGCATTGAAAGGGGGCACGCTGGTTACTCTGCATTGAAAGGGGGCACGCTGGTCTTTCTGCATTGAAAGGGGGCACGCTGGTCCCTCTGCATTTAAAGGGGGGCACACTATACCTTAATTACTGAAGGCCCCTTTCACACTTTTGCGACCTCAAAGTCACACAATTTTTACATTTACATTACATTTTTTTGTTTGCGCCCCCCCAAAAATTTTGAGCACCAGCCGCCACTGCTCCTGAGAGCCAGTCCACTACTTGCATAAGGGCTGAAGACTCTTGAGAGGAGTACTGATGCATGGTGCTATGATGTTTTAAGAAGCTATATACAGTACCCTGCTGGCCCCTGCCACCAGCCATAATCTGCCTCCATTGCATAAAGAAGAACAAATAACTAGTGATGGGTCCAAAATAAGGTATGCAAAAGTTGTATTTAAACATTTCATTAACATGTTAATGAGGGAGGAACCAGGCAAGGCAAACTATAAGCAGATTAAGTTTCGGCTGTAATGCAACTTTTAGCAGGTTGGGGGTTGGCCCACATCAAATAGGCTGACAGTGCTATTTTAGTGCAAGGCCCACTTTAATGTAATCCATATATGTCTGGTTTTAAAGGAATAAATACCCAACTTTGCATGATAGGTTTTGGGACACCTGATATGCACACACATGTTCTTGGTCATTGATTTGCTAAATAAAGAAAGACACACCCGGAGCTTGAAGGAAATGATAGGCATAGGGCATACATGACAGTGTGGAAGGAAAACCAGGCAGTAGGGGGTTAAATTAGTTGTTGAGATATGAGAGGTCAGGACTCCTACCTTATTAGCAGAGCAGACAAGGTGATGGGGAGGGGCAGGAGAGAGAGTAGTTGAAGGGGAGAAGTGAAGGGGCTTCACTTACAGACTGGAGATCATAGGAGAAACGTCCCTCCTGCCTGCCCTGGTGATGCCGTTTTCTGTTGTTCTGCTAAGGAGGTTGGACGTTGGTGGTTGCGTTCCTTGACGAGGGTCCAAAACATGGTGTCGAATGAAAGAATGGTGAGACCCATCTCAGGTATGGAGTCCTATGGTTAGTTTGGTTAGGTCTAGATCGACCGGGTAGTGTAAGGTGGTAGGGGTCTGTGGTCAGTTAGGATACTCCTCTAGGCGGTGTTTTGGCGGCTAGGGACAGAACCTAACCTAATGGTACCACAGACTCCAAAGTTGTGGGAGATGGTATCGTCAAGGATCTGCAACCATTCTTTGATCTGGATTGGTTTCACTGTTTTATATTTTTATGTTAAAAAAAAAACAATGAAGAAAAGAGTGGGACTTTGAAAAGGGCCAATGTGGAAGGGATGGTCACAGATATAGCCATATTTTATTAAAAAAAAGACATATTTATTGGATCAAAAAACCTTTTTTAATCTAATAAATATGTATTTTTTATAAAATATTGTGGCTCTATCTGTGACCATCCCTTCCACATTGGCCCTTTTCAAAGTCCCACTCTTTGCTTCATTGTTTTCTTTTGCGTTATATTGGGATGCTGGCCAGGTAATCACGGTACCTTTGTCCGAATGTTTTTAGGTTATTTATGGTTTTGTTTAATAAAAGGCCGAACCGGAAATTTAATCCCAATGCTGAGTTAGTGTTGTCATTTAAAGGGGGGTGGTTTTGGGTACTGATCCAGGTAATATGGTTAAACAGGTGGGATCTGAACTACCCTAGTCATGAATAATGAAGGTGACAGTCTCAATCCTTTACCTTTCAAGCCAAAACAGCTATGGCGGCCCCCTATGTTTCCCTATAAGTACCTCTGACAGTATACCTTTAATGTAGAACGCAAGCAACGGAGGTGTTTCCAATTACTGTAACATAATAAACGGCCAGACAGCTAAGTTTACTGAACTGCTGAAAAACCTTCTCTTTGTATTTCCGCCTGTAGCTGGGGGCTGTTTTAGAACATGACGGCCATGGCACCGGCTGTGGACATATTTACAAGGTGTTAAATAAATAATTTTGGGAATACAGTAAATGTTTTAAAATTAGAAGGGTGAATATGATTTGTGTATTGGCAGAGCTGGGATGGAGCATTAGGCTTTGGCTTCAGGCTGACTCAAAGCAGGAGGGAGCCTGGGAATTGTGGAAAGACGATTGTATAGCTTGGTGGTCTTGGTCTGGTTCCAGCTGACAGGTGTTTCCAGAGGCGTGCAGTAAACGGGATCATTCAACAAAGCAATGCAATGAACAATGCTGATCATCAAAGCTTGGATAGTGACGGCCAATCAGAAATTCCTCTCTATGTAACGTGGACCTATGATCAAATTTTATCCAAATTCAAAAGTCATCAAAAGGTAACAAAAGCTGTTGCAAGTGACCCTGTCACATGATCTCTGCTAATGGGAAAGTGGAGCCAATGTGATACTCTCTTGCAGTAGAGGTCATGTGATCAAATGCCCAGGCTTTGGATCATGTGACTAATCCAAGAACAGCAGTTTCTGCAATTAAGTTTTTTCAGAATTTCTGTTGCCTTTTAAAAATTTCAGGAAGCATGGTGAGCAGAGTGGCCTGCAGGGGCTGACTGGCAACCTTTGGCCCAGGGGGAAAATACAAACCAGAAGACCATGGTACAGCGAATCGGCCCCGTTCCCACTATCCCTCTTTCCGGCCTCCTGCTGACCTCCATTCCAGGCTGAAGCTCTGCTCCAGGTAGTCTCTACTCACTGGCCAAATCTGGGTTCCTGAACTGGCCAGCAGGGGGCGGTTGGGGGGAGCTTGGACAGCTCGATCAGGGCTGGCCGGTGGAGGAGAGTCTCCAGTAGTGCATGGAACTGGCCTCTGTTCAGACACAGTTTATACCATCCATACTTGGGGGGGGGGGGGGGGGTTGGCCTGCGCTCTGTCCTTGTCTTTATCCCGCACTCAGTAGGTCAGCGGTGGAGACTTTTTACTTCTCTTCACCAGGAATCCTTTAGGCATGTCTGTGGCAGAAGTGGCGCAGCCCCCCTGCCCCCTGGCCCCGTCCTCCCCTGGTGGCCTGGGGGCTGTATCTTACAAACAATTCCACTTTGAAGCCAATTTACTGTATAGTTTTTTAAATATCTTTCTAGGTATATCATACCTACTAACAATATGGTTCCAGATCCCAGGAATATTACCCCGCTCACAAGTGCATTTTGTCCCCCCGAATTTCCAGGTAAGTGTGCCCAAATCACAGCCACTTTCTGGGTGGTCATGCCCAGAGCCAGCATATTTAGAGACTGCTCACTCACAAGTGTCAATGCCTTTTTGATTTACTGTGCATTAACTCAAATTAGATTGAGTGAAGCTTTGATCCTTGGGCATGGCCCGGGACGGGGGGCCAAGATGCAGGATTGTCCCAGCAAATCTGGGACACCACGTCAGAGGGCAAGTTGCATCATTATCCAGGCAAATCCGGGACAGTTGGGATCAATAATATACAGTATGTGTTTAAGGGATCATCAAAAAATATATGCACCCACAAGCACATTTTGTCCCCCCAATTTTAGGTAAGCGTGCCCAAATCATAACCACTTTATGTGCTGGTCATGCCCAGACTGTGCATATTTAGAGACTGCCCACTCACAAGTCTCAAGCCTTTTTGAGTTACTGTGCATTAACTCATAAATTGTTAAGTGAGGCTGTGATTCAGGAACATGGCCCAAAACACCTCGTCAATGGGACAGAAGACCAAGATGTGGGATTGTCCAGGCAAATGTGGAACAGTTGGGATCTATGATATACAGTATGTATATAATGGATAATCTTAAAGTATATGCGCCCACGAGCGCATTTTGTCCAACCAATTTCCAGGTGAGCGTGCCTAAATTATAACCACTTTATTGGTGGTCATGCCCAGACCACACATATTTAGAGACTGCCCACTCACAAGTCTCAATGCCTTTTAAAGTTACTACACATGTGTATTAACTCAAATAGGTTGGGTGAGGCTGTGAACCCAGGACATGGCCCAAGACATGATGTCAATAGGACAGAAGACCAAGATGTGGGATTGTTCAGGCAAATCCGGGCCAGTAAGGATCTATAATATACAGTACGCTTTGTCCACCCAATTTCCAGGTGAGCGGCCCAAATCATAATTTATGGATTGGTCCTGCCCAGAACGCACATATTTAGAGACTACCCACTCACACATCTCAGTGTCTTTTTAAGTTATAGCATATTTGCATTAACACAAATAAGATTAATGAGGCTGTGATCCTGGGGACATGGCCCAGGACAACACGTGGGACAATGGGACAGAGGGCCAAGATGTAGGATTGTACTGGCAAATTCGAGACAGTTGGGATCTATGATATACTGTATGTGTATAAGGGATCATCTTAAAGGAGGTGTACAGTCAAAGCTTATTTTACTGTACTTCTCCTGTGGCTCAGGGAGCTGTGAGAACCAAGCGATCTGCGGTGCTTCAGCGATCCGTTCTAAGCCTTAGAGCCGGCGGGGGACCGATGCTGCGTCCTTCTAGGCAAGTATGATTCTAAAATTTAAAAAAAATCCAATACTTCTCTTTTAAAGTAATAGGGTCCACAAGCGCATATTGTCCCCCTCACTGCCCAAATCATAACCTCTTTATGGGTTGGTCATGCCCACACCATGCATATAGAGACTGCCCACTGAGGGCAAGATAAGTAAGGGATTGTCAAGGCAAATCCAGGACATTTGGGATCTATGATATAAATGTATAAAGGATCATCTTGAAGTATATCTTAAAGTAAAATGTTCCCCTGTTTTGGTGACAACTGTCAATGTCTCCAGTATAGAACGTAAAGGGAAATCTCTTCAGTGGAGCACTAACAAAAAAAAAAAATGGATCTGGGCTCAGTTCCTATTTCCCTGGGATTCCAGGCAATGCTGAGAACCTCATACCTCATAAGATGACATCCCTGCACAGTGCAGAAACAAGATTGCAAGATTTGGAACACCCAGATCTCATTAGATGCATGGATATCGCAAGCTTGCTTGGGCACCACAGGCAAATTATTTTTCCCTACAAGTTACTTTTTTTTTTTTTTTTTTTTACTTCTTGCTATTTAGTGTGGTAGAGGGGTCCTGGGTATATTAATCATTTCAATAAAGGGCACTTTCACCCCATTCCTGCCTAGGCTAATTTTCAGCTTTCATCGCTGTCACAATTTGAGTGACAATTAGGCGGTCATGTAACACTGTACACATATAACACTTTTATCCATTTCTTTTGGTGGTATTTTATCACCATTTGGTTCTTTATTTTTTGCTAAACAAATTAAAAAATACTGAAAATTTTGAAAAAATAAATGTTTTCTTTGTTTCGGTTATAAAATTTTGCAAATAAGTAAGTTTTATCTTTCACTGATGGGTACTGATGAAGCTGCACTGACGGGCACTGATGAGGTGGCACTAATGAGGTGGCACTGATGATGGGCACTGAGGATGAGGCACTAATATGCAGCACTGATAGGCGGCACTAATATGCACCACTGATGGACACTGATATGCAGCACTGATTGGCACTGACATGCGGAAATGATGGGCACTGATGGGTGACACTGATGGGCACTGATAGATGGCAATGATAGGCAGCTCTGATGAAGAGACACTGACAGGCATTACTGATGGGCACTGATTGGCATCCCTGGTGGGCACAGGTTGGCATCCCTGGTGGGCATCCTTGTAGGTCTATACTGATTATCAGCGCAGACCCCCCCCCAGTCAGGAGAGCCGCTGATTTTCTCTTCTCTACCCGCACCTTGTCAGCGCGAATTTACACAGGTGACCAGCTGTGATTGGATACAGCTGATTACATAGTAAAGAGCCTACATCATGAGCTCTTTACCGAGATCGGAGATGTGGTGTGTCAGGATAAATGTGCTTATCCTGCTGGATGTCAACTTTCCCAGAACTGTCAGATGTTTAGGATTCTTCAGTAAATCTTGCTTTTCTAGAGAGCGAAGATAAGCTATGCAGGTGGTGGGAGAGGACATTAGTAGATGACTAAACTCAAGAACAAAAATGTAATATATTGCAGTTTACCAGTTCTTAGATGTGGTGACTGCCCATCCTGAATGCAATGGAGATGAACAAGAGCAGATATATTTGTAGTCCAGCCTGGGTAGCAACCATGGCTCTCTCCATAGATAAAGTGGAGGTGTGAGCATAGCCACCTAAGGACAGGAAGTGTGAATTTTGTAGGATTACTGGGTCAAATCAAAGGGAAAAAGCCTGAAAAATGGATTGGTAAGCTGCAATAGAATACATTTTGGGTTTTGGGTTTAGATACACTTTAAACCTTTTATTTAAGGGAGGCATTTTTTGTTTAAATAGCAACATAATTGCATTTAAAAGATAGCTTGAACCTGCTTCCAGGAAAGGCCTAGCTAGATCAGGGTTTTTCTTTACAGTACTGTATATATGGTACTTTCAACAGTATGATAGCAAATAACTTGCTTTAACCACTTTACCACTGAGTACCGTAGTACTACTGCGGCAAAGTGGCTCGTTATCGTCTGACGATGTAGACCTACGTCGTCAGACACTCCCCTTTCTCGGCGGCGCGCGCCACCGGAGGCTCGCTCCTGCTGTATTCAGTCACAGCGGGAGTCGGGCCAGGGGAGGAGCAGCGGCGATTGCCGCTGCTCTTCCCCGATCGTCGGGGATCTAGTGTGGACATCCGCCTGCTTGTGTAAACACAAGCGGGCGGATCTCCCAAGTGACAGGCAGGGTCAGATTGCAGGGTTCAGCATAGCTGAACCCTGGATCTGTCCTTGTGTTACTCAGTCACCCCCTCCCCCCCCACACGTCAGTAAGCACCAGGCATACATTAACCCCTCCCTCTCCAATAAAATTAACCCCTTCCCTGCCAGTGTCATTTTTACAGTAACAGTGCATATATACAGTGGGTACGGAAAGTATTCAGACCCCCTTAAATTTTTCACTCTTTGTTATATTGCAGCCATTTGCTAAAATCATTTAGGTTCATTCTTCTTCCTCATGAATGTACACATAGCACCCCATACTGACAGAAAAACACAGAATTGTTGACATTGTTGCAGATTTATTAAAAAAGAAAAACTGAAATATCACATGGTCCTAAGTATTCAGACCCTTTGCTCAGTATTTAGTAGAAGCCCCCTTTTGATCTAATACAGCCAGGAGTCTTCTTGGGAAAGATGCAACAAGTCTTTCACACCTGGATTTGGGGATCCTCTGCCATTCCTCCTTGCAGATCCTCTCCAGTTCTGTCAGGTTGGATGGTAAACGTTGGTGGACAGCCATTTTTAGGTCTCTCCAGAGATGCTCAATTGGGTTTAAGTCAGGGCTCTGGCTGGCCCATTCAAGAACAGTCACGGAGTTGTTGTGAAGCCACTCCTTCGTTATTTTAGCTGTGTGCTTAGGGTCATTGTCTTGTTGGAAGGTAAACCTTCGGCCCAGTCTGAGGTCCAGAGCACTCTGGAGAAGGTTTTTGTCCAGGATATCCCTGTACTTGGCCGCATTCATCTTTCCCTCGATTGCAACCAGTCGTCCTGTCCCTGCAGCTGAAAAACACCCCCACAGCATGATGCTGCCACCACCATGCTTCACTGTTGGGACTGTATTGGACAGGTGATGAGCAGTGCCTGGTTTTCTCCACACATAACGCTTAGAATTAAGGCCAAAAAGTTCTATTTTGGTCTCATCAGACCAGAGAATCTTATTTCTCACCATTTTGGAGTCCTTCAGGTGTTTTTTAGCAAACTCCATGCGGGCTTTCATGTGTCTTACACTGAGGAGAGGCTTCCGTCGGGCCCCTCTGCCATAAAGCCCCGACTGGTGGAGGGCTGCAGTGATGGTTGACTTTCTACAACTTTCTCCCATCTCCTGACTGCATCTCTGGAGCTCAGCCACAGTGATCTTTGGGTTCTTCTTTACCTCTCTCACCAAGGCTCTTCTCCCCCCGATAGCTCAGTTTGGCCGGACGGCCAGCTCTAGGAAGGGTTCTGGTCCTCCCAAACGTCTTCCATTTGAGGATTATGGAGGCCACTGTGCTCTTAGGAACCTTAAGTGCAGCAGAAATCTTTTTGTAACCTTGGCCAGATCTGTGCCTTGCCACAATTCTGTATCTGAGCTCTTCAGGCAGTTCCTTTGACCTCATGATTCTCATTTGCTCTGACATGCATTGTGATCTGGAAGGTCTTATATAGACAGGTGTGTGGCTTTCCTAATAAAGTCCAATCAGTATAATCAAACACAGCTGGACTCAAATGAAGGTGTAGAACCATCTCAAGGATGATCAGAAGAAATGGAAAGCACCTGAGTTAAATATATGAGTGTCACAACAAAGGGTCTGAATACTTAGGACCATGTGATATTTCAGTTTTTCTTTTTTAATAAATCTGCAACAATGTCAACAATTCTGTGTTTTTCTGTCAGTATGGGGTGCTATGTGTACATTCATGAGGAAGAAGAATGAACCTAAATGATTTTAGCAAATGGCTGCAATATAACAAAGAGTGAAAAATTTAAGGGGGTCTGAATACTTTCCGTACCCACTGTATAGCACTGATTACTGCAGTAATGTCACTGGTAACCCCAAAAGTGTCAAAAATGTCAGTCAAGGGTCCGATCTGTCCGCCACAATGTCGCAGTCCCGCAAAGAAAATCGCAGATCGCCGCCATTACGCGTTAAAAAAAAACACCAAAAATGACAGAAATCTTTCCCTTTGTTAGTAAACGCAATAACTTTTGCGCAAACCAATCAAAATACGCTTATTGTGAATTTTTTTACCAAACATATGTAGCAGAAAGCAAATTGGCCAAAAATTTAAAAAAAATTAGATTTTTACATTTTTTGGGGGGAATTTCATATAAAAAAATGTGAAAATATTGTTGTTTTTTTTTCAAAATTACGCTTTTTTTTGTTTATAGCGCAAAAAGTAAAAATTGCACAGGTGATCAAATACCACCAAAAGAAAGCTCTGTTTGTGGGAAAAAAAGGACGTAAATTTCGTTTGGGTATGGCGTCGCACGACCGCGCAATTGTCGGTTAAAGTCACACAGCGCCGAATCGCAAAAAGTGGCCCAGACGTAAGACAGCAAAATCCTCTAGTGGTAAAGTGGTTAAAGGACACACAACTCTTATACATATGTTATAATGTAATTTCATCTGAAACAACTAAAAGCATTGTTTGGAATTCGTTTTCTGAAAGACTAGTGTAGGTTGGGTCCAGCATTTCTCAACCAGGTTTTCTCCAGAGGTTACTAGGATCTCCTTAGCCATCTGTAATTTGGGCATTCTTCTTACCAAATAAAAATGTAAGGAACCTTCTTTCAACTGACCACTGATGCAATGGGGCCCTTCTCTCATCGACCACTAGGGATGAACTCAGTGTTCGGTCCAAATGTAAGTTCAGACTGAACACTGGTTGTCCAAAGGCAAAACTCTTAGGCTGCTCAGCATGGGCAAATGCAGCAGCTTCCAGCTAAGCAATCAATGGGTGCTTGCATCTGCCAAGCCCTTTCCAACCACTGATGTCAACTGGTCTATTCACCTACATGGATGGGAATTTGTGGTTACGTAAGCAAATAGGTGGGAGTCTAAGGGGTTGCCTAAATATGGCCACCCTTTCGCTTATATAGCTGATGACAGTTTGGGAAACTGTTATTTGGCTAGTGGTATTATTAGGATCGGCCATGTGTGCTTAGTCATTGGGGTTTTTTTCGATGGATTTGATGATGGATTTACAATGATGGACATTTTTTAACAAAAGACTTGTCAAACCTTTAGGTGTTGTTATTTTCAGGTCACATCTTTTTTTTTTTTTTTTTTTTACTATGTATTCCCTACTCATTTACATGGTGTAGAGGTATCTGGTGGCCAACCACCCGCTGACCCCCACTACCACTGGGCCAGAGTTGTGGGAAAGTGGCCCTTGTCCTCATCAACATGAAGACAAGGTGCTTTGCCAGGGAAAGGGTCTCCCCTGGCAAGGGCAAGGTAGCCCCCCATGTTGAGGGCATGTGGCTTGGTATAGTTCAGTGGGGGAGGGAGTGTGCTCTGATTAAGGGTCTGGCATGGATTTTTAGGGGACCATTTTTTTTTTTCGCTTTTAAAACCCAAGCCAAACTCAGACAATTTTTCTTCTACCAAAAAATCATTAGAAATGATTAAAATCAAGATCAACTTGCAAGCTGGTTAGCCTCTACTGCCAGACAGGAAGCTTCTCATATACTTTCTGTCTTACACTAGAGGCCAAGAAGAAGATGGTAGACCACGGATAGAAAACCTGGGCACTCCAGCTGTGGTGAAATGACAAATTCCATCATGCCTCTGCCCCTGGCAGTCATGCCTTTGGCAGTCAGACTCTTGCAATGCCTCATGGGACTTGTAGTTTCACTTGTGTTGAAGTTTCCTACTTCTGTGGTAGACCATCTCTCATAGTAAGTGAATGAACATCGGGTGTTTCACGCGTGCTTCAGGAGACAGTCTTAGACTTGAGAACCAGGGAATACGGCACAAATCCAATGACACCACTGGCATTTGCGTAAACACAGGTGCCAACTACTTTTGCATTTTTTTTCATGCTTGTTATGTCCATTATACTTTAACTGCTTTTTAATGCACCTATTATCTTGTGTATGCCTTCTGCGACCTCACACAAACAACTTAACTTATTTTGGTGCTTTTCTTATGATTTATGACTGTAGTGAGTTTCAGAACTCTTGGGTTATTCTGCGTATTAATGGCTTGTTGTGCTGAAAACATCAAGGAGTTACAAACTGAAGCAATATTAAATGCCACATCAATCATTACAAACATAGGTTCATTAGCCTGTGCTAGGGGCCATTCTGCATAAGAACTTTGTAAAAACATATCAATCACTCTCATATTAGGCTAAGAATGTTCACAAACTTTGAAAACTCCCTTCCTGAGTACTTAGATTTGTCTCCATTTTGAAAAGAGTCTTGGAAGAGATGTGCCACTTGCAAACTAAACTTTGAAATATGCAATGCCTGTGTTGTTGGGGGCCCTATTATATGTATTTTACCCTCCGATGGGGTTGGGCTTGTTGTACCTAAATATGGCTGACTTCAGAGAGAGCTTGCTGTATGCAGCATCTGAAATCGCAATTTCCCTGTTGGGTACGCTGAATTGATAAAGTGTAAGTCCAGGCAATTTTGTTTTGATTTGGATAGGGTAGGGAAGAGATACAACTTTGGTCAGGTTTTTATTTCTGCTTCAGTCTCCACTGGAAAGATTTCACTCACTTCTTGTCCCAGGGATCACTGTCATAGGTGTGAAGAGGTAGGACAGAGCATGACCATCCCACCTTTGGTCAATGGTTGCAAGTTTCGGTGCCTGCTTTATAGTTCATCTAAGGTTTGCTTAAAGTCCATCTGGAGGCAAGTTTGGGATGAGGAGTACCCCCATCCTTCCACAGCCCACCGCTCATTTTTTTTCTTTATTTACAGTATATCTTTTCTTTCAATTCAAATGCTGAAGTATGGGTACTCCGATCCTTGGCTTCCAGTGGCACAGGGAGGAGTCATCTGCAGGTCACCCTATGTGAAGCAAGTGCATCCTGCTGCCTGTTGAAAGGACCAGTCCAAAAGAGCAAGGGGATTTCCAGTCACTACTTATCAACCAGCCAGCAACCAACTGAACTAACCTGTCTAACAGTATGCATTAAAAACAGCGGTTTAGTTGCACACATTTGCAAATACATGCGAAAGCTGCATGCCGTGGGAAGGCACCCTGATATCTGCAGACCCTAACTCTACCTTTAAAAAGTTTCCACAGTGAGAGCACATGTATTCTGATGGATAGATAGAGGACAGGTGACTGGAGGGAGCCCACCCCTCCTTAAAGGCGCAGGGTCACACCGAACACCCAGCACATTGCACAATGGCAGCAAAGGTGTCTATCTATCCATTAGAATACATGTGCTCTCACTGTGGAGATTCTTTAAAGGTAGAGTTAGGGTCTGCAGAGCAAACCAAAGCAACACAAGACCATATTACTTCTTTAGACATGTGTGACTCGTTTCATTACATATTTAAATTCTGACAAAATTTTCGTTATTCAGAGGTTTGAATGTATCTGAATTCCTGAATCACAATAGTAGCGAATTTCAACTATTCCCAAAAAAATTATAACAAAATGAATTATCCGAATTTGAAAATAAATTCTAATTCGAAAAGGAAACATACTGCAATAAATACAGTAAGGTATAAATGTGAAATAAGATGATGATTCCTACTTAGGCTGCTTTATAGAATATAATAAAAGAGAATAGAATAGAATAAAAAAGGAATAAAATGGAATAGAAAAGAATAAGATAGAATATATGAGTAGGATAGAATAGAGTAGTATAGAATAGAAAATAGAAAATATTAGAATAGAGAAAAATAGAATAGATTAGAATTTAATAAAAATAGAGCGAATATAGCCATTTTCCGAAATTCAAATTGATTTGTAAATAAGAAATGTACAAAACACATCTGAATATAAAAAATTAATTCCAAACATTAATCATTATGACATAACGAATATGACAAAATCAAATTATTAACTTAACATACTAATCCAAAAAGAAAAAATAATTCTGTCCTGCACATCCCTATTCTTCTTCTCATTTTTCCCTTCTTGTTCTCTATTGAGTTCTTGTTTATATTGTTAATGACTTGCCTAAGTGTTGGGCAGACTAAGTTGAAGAAGAAATTTTTCATTTCTGGTAACGATCGGGCTCACCCAGGAATCTATTTTTGATATTGAAATTATCTGATTATTAAGCACCCCTGTGGGGTAAATTTGTGTAAGTAGGCAACTATCCAACTATGGCACACATGAGACGGGTAAATCTCTTGTAGAAGCTCTTACCTTACCTTTTTTTTATCCATTTTGGGAGAAACATTTTGCTTCTGTCAACAAGAGTTAGAATTGCCAGTTCATATATCTGCCAAAGAGGGGCTCATATGTCAGGCTTAGAAGCTAGTCAAAGGCAATATGGTCTTGTGTTGCTTTGGTTTGCTTTTGACTGGCCTCAATGTGTGGCTTCAACATGCTTCTGAAGTTCTTTGAGCTGCTTTTGAGTCACTTATGAATGAAAATTCCCTGCCACGGGGGAAAAAAAAGCAATTCAGACATCAACACCCATGTGCACAAACCCTAAAGGTTGATAAACATGGATTCCCTACTGAAACAAGTTTTAAAAAAGATTAACAAGTCACTGTGATAGGTGTTGGTCATGGAACAACAAAGAAAGTTAGAACTGCATTGTGCAGAGGATTCTTGGAAAAATAAGCAGTGCTTGAATTTTACCTCTTAATCCAGGCAGTCCAGGAACACCGGGGACACCCTCCATTCCTTCATGACCTTGTTCTCCTTTTGGACCAGGAGGACCTTAAAAAGTGAAACAAAAAGAGATGTCACTAAATGTAATTAGAACAGACCATTATATGAACAGAGGTTCTTATCATTGTTGTGTTTATCATCATTGTTTTCAGTCAGCTTAATTCCACCAAAGTATGGTAGAGCCCAATTCTGAGAAGACCAGCCCAGATGCTGCCTAGCTTTGGACGTCAGCCAGGATATGGTATAGTGACCACAGGCCAGGTTGAAGATACAGTCCCTCCACCATGATTTCAAATTGCTTCGAACCTCCTTCCACCTGGATGTGGTGATGATGTTAACCACCACAACTAGAATTGTTTTTCTAAAGGCAGATTTTTTTTTTCCTAGCCAGTTTTGCTTAAACTAACCACATAGAAACGTTGGAGGTTTAAGGATAACTAAAGCCAAGATCAAAAATGTCCAGTCATGTGAAAAGAAAGCGTACCCTATGGAAATTCTTGAAGTTTTCAGCTTAACATTACATCTAGATTAAAGATCTAATCAGGTTTCATGCCAGTGATTGAAACAATCTTTGGGGAGTATGCAGGTGTAACCTGTCTTATTTAAACCTTTGATATCTAGGGTCTGATGTATTCAATGCTATTGACATATGTGATGTCATCATGCCAAGTCAACAGAGCTCTCTAATGGCGCTTTTCCAGTGCGTGGAACCGAACGGTTCGGCTCGCTTTTGTGCTTTTCCACTGCTGGTACTGCATGGTATGGTGTTGGAACGGTTCGGTACGGCGGCGCTTTTCCACTGCATGGAACCGAACGGTACGGCTCTCAAAAACAGTACCACCTCGATTGTGGTTCCAAGAGGTACCATACCCGGTACCATATTCCACAATCCTTTGCATGCAGTCACTACTAGCCACTGATTGGTCAGAGAATCCCACCTACCCCATTGTTATCCCACCCACTTAACTTTAGTACTACTTTAGTGGAAAAGCAAACCATACCGTACCATTCCAACACCGTACCATGCGGTACCAGCAGTGGAAAAGCAAACCGGGCCAAGCAGGGCCGAGTAGAGCCGAGCCGGGACTTGCAGTGGAAAAGTGCCAATAAGGTCCTCAAAAAGAAAATTGTGGCTATGAGTTGGGCAAAAAAATATTTAAAAAAACACATATAATTATTTTAAAGCAGCCATTCTACTGTAAGGACAAAAACCTACAAATGTAGATTTCAAACAACTGCCAATATGTCAAGGACTGGCCTGCCCAGCAATTTCAAACCAACCATTTGATACTAAAACAAATTGTCCAAGAACCCCACAAATTTATTTTTGGATGTATGTTCAGATAACTCTTGCAACCGTTTGGGTCAAAGTGCATGCATTCATAATCAGAAAGAGATTTCAATAATTCAATATGCATCACAAGTATGATAAGAAAGTCTTTTTTTGTCCAAAGACAAAATTAGAGCACGGTTTCAGTTTTCAGTTAGTTATGTAGACAAAGCCTAGACCTTCTGGAACAGAGTGCCGATTGATCAATCGAAAATAGAGTTGTTTGGTCACAGTAACAGTAGACGTGTTATGGGCAAAACAAAGACAATATTTCGGGAGAAGAAGGGAATTGGGGGTGGTTTGGGGTTACTTTGCTGCTTCAGGTCCTAGGCAGCTCATAGTTATTGATTTAACTATAAACTGTATTCTGAATCATATCAAAGTGTGGTTGAAGAAAATGTGAGGCCATGTTTCTGAAAGCTAAATCTGAACCGGAAATTAATCTTCCAACAATGTCATAATCTGAAGCACACTTGGAAATCCACCATTGAACAGTTCAAAAAGAAGAAATGGAGGATTTTGGATTCAAAGCCCTGATTTGGTTACCAATTAAAAATGTGTAGGGTGATTTTGAAAAGGGGCAGTTCATGCAAGGAATCCTGCAAAGATCTTACAACTGAAGGAATTTTACATGATGAATAAAAGTCATAATTTCCAAAGTCACAAACTGGTAGGCCAAGGGTGTAGTTATTTTTTTTTCCACGATACACAATTACATTAGTTGATGTTTTTGTTGAATACATTATTGAAAATTCTAATTTCCCTTTTGTTCTTATCAAGTATATAAGCCTAATCTAATACTTGCCAGTTCAAATATGTTGACAAAGTCAACATATGAGGCCAGTCATTTCACTGGGTATATGTAAGGGTTTACAACTAATTTAAGTCATGTCTCTGCACTTCCTGCTTGTCAGATTATTGTGCTCTTAACAGACAATATTTCACTCTTGCCACTCCTGCTGCCATCTATATCTCCACTACCGCTTGTTATTGATCTTTGGCTTGTTTCTTGACTATACTTCTGCTGGATCTCAATCTGCAATCACTCATACTGACCTTTGGCTTGTTTACTGACTATGCTTCTGCTTAGTCCTATCTCTTTATCAGCTACTAGCTCATCTCCTGGTAGAGTGATCCTGACGACTGTGACCTGGTACTAACATGCAGCAAAACCCATCGCCACCCTTAGGAGCTCTGGTGAACACCGGTTCGTACTTAGACTCCACACCTCAGGTGAGCTTGTGTCATCTGCCAGGGTGACCAGCTTCAGTACTTATCCAGCTGGTTGGTGGGAGCCTCTCTACTGCTATAGCCACTGGTTTCTAAGCCCAGTCCAGACCACGACACAAAGCTTCCCTGTGTAATGGAGATAAGAAGAATAGGTGGTGCTAGTAGTCCAACTAGCAGTCCAAAAACAACAGTAGTAAAGTCCAGCAACAGTAGTCCTAGAACAACATGGTTGCCTCCATCGGCCAATCGGTCCAATGGAAGAGTAAGCGTAGCTACCTAAGGAGAGGGGGTGTGTGTCTGGCAGGATCACCAGACATTATACTTCTTGGTAGGGGCCATGGTTTACATATGCTTTAAAGTGCATGTAAAACCTAACAAATTAACCTGTTGAAATTTGGCCCATTTTAGTCTATTCTATTGAAAGCCTTTTGTTATATCTGGTACCATTTGCTCCAGCCAAAAGATTTGTGAGCTCAGAACTTCCTATGCTAACTGTTATCAATTACATTATTCTCAACTATCTATAGGGACTACAGAACCACACCCCAATAAGTTATGGAGAATAGGAGGGGGTTCTGTATTCATATCCTGTTTCTGTTGTCTTCATACGGAAGGGTGAGCAAGCCTTGTCTCTCTAGGAAAGGATCACCAGGTGAAAATAAAGGAAAAAGGTCATTAAAAAAAAAAAAACTAAAGCAGCTACCACATACAGGAGCTGGCATACTTCAATATATTGGAAACATTTTTGTTACACTTTAATGCTCAGTTCCGCTCATTCCTAATTAGCAGTGATGTACTCCATTCATAACTTTTTATATGTGTTATATAATTGTTCTCATTAGACCTTTAGACAGAAGATGATTGAGACCTCTTGGCAGAAGGGGATGGGACTTTAATATTATCTATATTACTTTTCATCATAGGAAATAAACATCTCAGTGGCAGGCAGGCCTTCTCACAATGTCAATACTTCAATGGCAGAACTTCCCTGGCAGAACATTTATAACCGCAATATTCAATCATCGTGTGCAAGGAACACAAAACACGTTCGGGCTATCTCAAGTTTTCTTCCCTTTGGAGATCGTTTGACAAAACATCATGACTCTCGTAAACGTTATGCTTGAATGTTTGCAAAAATGTGATTACGTTTCTCTATTTAGAAATGCTGGCAACTAATACAGTGACTCAGATATTCTAAAATTAGCAATTGGTCTAAATTAAAAAAAAAAAAGATCTCTACTTTCAAAAGACTTGGACAGTGGAAACTGCAGTTCTGTATTTCTATATTCATAATAATACATTTAAGGAAAAATAATCTTCTTATTCAGTACATTATTGGGGGTTCAGAGAGATCACCAGCAAGAGGAAGGAGGTCCTGATCCCTCAATATAGATGTTTAGTTATCACTAGATGGATTACCAGCATGAGGAAGGAGGTCCTGATTCCCCAATATAGATCTTTATATCATTAGAGGGATCACCAGCAGAAAGAAGGAGGTCCTGAATTCCTCTATATAGATCTTTATATCACTAGAGGGGTCACCAGCAGGAGGAAGGAGGTCCTGATTCCTCTATATAGATCATTATATATTCTTAGAGGGATCGCCAGCAGGAGGAAAGAGGTCCTGATTTCTCTATATGGATCTTTACATCACTAAAGTGATCACCAGTAAGAGGAATGAGGTCCTGATTCCTTTATATAAATCTTTAGTTATCACTAGAAGGATCACCAGCAGGAGGAAGCGGGTCCTGATTCTTCTATATAGATCTTTAGTTAGACCTCAAGTAATACTGTGTCCAGTTCTGGAGCCCTAACTTACAAAAATATATTGATAGGATAGAACAAGTCCACAGATGGAGAATAAAAAATGCTGAAAGTTATGGGAGATAAAATACACTGCTCAAAAAAATTAAAGGAACACTTTTTAATCAGAGTATAGCATCAAGTCAATTAAACTCCTGGGATATTGATCTGGTCAACTAAGTAGCAGAGGGGGTTGTTAATCAGTTTCAGCTGCTTTGGTGTTAATGAAATAACAACAGGTGCACTAGATGGGCAATAATGAGACAACCCCCAACACAGAAATGGTTTTACAGGTGGAGGCCGCTGACTTTTTTCCCCCCTACTTATCTTTTCTGACTGCTTTTCACTAGTTTTGCATTTGGCTAGGGTCGGTGTCACTACTGGTAGCATGAGGGGATAACTGGACCCTATGGAGGTTGCACAGTCAGTCCAACTCCTCCAGGATGGCACATCAATACGTGCCATTGCCAGAAGGTTTGCTGTGTCTCCCAGCACAGTCTCAAGAGCATGGAGGAGATTCCAGGAGACAGGTAGTTACTCTAGGAGAGCTGGACAGGGCCATAGAAGGTCCTTAACCCATCAGCAGGACCGATATCTGCTCCTTTGTGCAAGGAGGAACAGGATGAGCACTGCCAAAACCCTAGAAAATGACCTCCAGCAGGCCACTGATGTGAATGTCTCTGACCAAATAATAAGAAACAGGCTTCATGAGAGTGGCCTGAGGGCCCAACATCCTCTAGTGGGACCTATGCTCACTGCCCGGCACATGGAGTTTGATTGGCATTTGCCATTGAACACCAGAATTGGCAGGTCTGCCACTGGTGCCCTTTGCTTTTCACAGATGAGGGCTGGTTCACCCTGAGCACATGTGACAGATGTGAAAATCTGGAGAAGCCATGGAGAATGTTATGCTGCCTGTAACATTGTTCAGCATGACCGGTTTGGTGGTAGGTCTTTGATGGTCTGGGGAGGCATATCCATGGAGGGATGCACAGACCTCTACAGGCTAGACAATGGCACCCTGACTGCCACTAGGTATCTGGATGAAATTATTGGACCCATTGTCAGACCCTATGCTGGTGCAGTAGGTCCTGGGTTCCTCCTAAAGCACGACAATGCCTGGCCTCATGTGGCGAGAGTATGCAACCAGTTTCTGGAGGATGAAGGAATTGATACCATTGAATGGCCCCCACGCTCACCTGACCTAAATCCAATAGAACACCTCTGGGACAATATGTTTTGGTCCATCCAATGCCACCAGGTTGCACCTCAGTCTGTTCAGGAGTTTAGTGATGCCCTGGTCCAGATCTAGGAAGAAAAAACCCCAGGACAGCATCTGTCGTCTCATTAGGAGCATGCCCCAACGTTGTCAGGCATGCATACAAGCACGTGGGGGCCACACAAACTACTGAGTACAATTTTGAGTTGCTGCAATTCAATTTTAGCAACATGGAGTAGCCTGCTGCATCATTTTTTCACTTTGATTTTTGGGGTGTCTTTGAATTTAGCTCTCTGTAGGGTGATCATTTTCATTTCCAACAAACAATGTGGTATCCTTAGCTTCCTAACACATTGCTTAGTCCATATCAGTATAGATATCCAGCATGATATGTTTCCCCATTGAGAGCTAATGTGTTTTCAAAGTGTTCCTTTCATTTTTATGAGCAGTGTATATCAGGAGAGACTGGATGAACTTCATATGAATAGTCTTGAGGATAGAAGGAAATCTTTAAATACATGTATTTATTTTTCTTTGTTACAGGTATTTTTATAGTGCTGACAATTTATGCAGTTCTTTACATACAGTATATTGTGCATTCACATCAGTTCCTGTCCTCAATGAGCCTACAAAGGCTACTTACAGTGAGTAAAAAAATGGGCTTTGAAATCAAGACTAATAATCTGAATTCCTCCCTACAAATTAATTTTAATATAACACACTTGTTCCTTGGATGAGCCACTAGAAGTTCCCACAAGGCCTGTAGACCGATGCACTCTTTATTCCTCACTGCAGGTGGTGCTGGACTGCAGCGGCAATACAGATGGGGGAGGAAGTTGAGGGGAACTTAGTTCCTCTATGATTTCCTAAGGCACAAGGAGGCAGGTATTCGTTTGGATGCTGGCGCCCCATGTCATTTTGGCAGCCAACTTGGGTCAGGCAGAGCCTATTTAAGACTCTGACCCCTGGGTTTGGCACGCCTGCACCTAATGGGATGTTTACCCATTGCCCAAAGTGGAGGATTCGCTCATGGCACTGGTCGGCACAAGTTTTTCTGCGAGCCCAGCTAACTTTCTGGACTCTTCTGGGGACTTGGCTCACAGCTCAGACGAGGGGGGTATTGCTGACACTATCTTCCCTCAACAGTCTGAAGCTCCAGAGTCCCATGCAGGAAACAAGAGCTCTAATGGTGACCCCCCCCCCCCAGAGGATGGTGGGGTCCACTGTCCATCACAGGCTAATTGTGGACAACTCCCTGCAAAGTACTCTAATTATGTTGTTTGAATTTCTTCTGTTATGGCCCTATTATGTTTTTGATGCATTGTTCTTTGCTCTGTTCGATGCCGATGACAGTATCTGTCAAAGAGAGGGGGAGTGTAGGCAGATGCAGTCTGTATTCTCCACTGCAGATGGCACTTGACTGAAGCGGCAATGCAGATGGGGGAGGGGGCTGAGAAGAACTTGGTTCCTCTATGATTTCCTCAATCACAGGAAGGCAGCTATTCAATTTGATGCTTTGATGGACATTTTGGGTCAGGCAGAGTCTATTTAAGACTCTGAGCCCTGGGTTTGGCGCGTTTTTTACAAGTGGGCAGGTTAGGGACGGGACCCTGGTCTGTCAGAAACAGTGATAGTGATAGGGAAAGGTTGAGTAGGGAGAGAGCATGGACTATGTCTACCATTTCAGGAAGCCTCCCAAATGAGTCAGACTGGCCAGGCCGCACTATGTCCCTTGTGGCAGATGCTGTCGGCATCCCTGATTCTTCTGTCCTCTGCCATTCTCTGCATGCGTGTAAGTGTATCCAGATTGATATGCTCTCCCCTGGGCCTGTTGAGCTGTTGATCTACTGTTCAATAGAATGTTCTTTGCAAATTGGGACTATGTGTGTTTACTGCCTACCACACTACGCTGCACTTCTCCTGGAGATAGCTGCAGCTCAGCTTCCCAGGAAATATTTAAGCAAAAAAGTCTTCATCCCTGGTGCCTTAGTCCAGAAATACCTTCTTACACTTTTTACCCTGGATACAACTTCCTGCAGAACAGTAGAAATGTTCCCCAAATATTTATATCCTTCTCCAGCATGCACCATTGGCAACAAACCTTTTAGTAATTGGCTAGGATAACATAAAAATTCATAACTCAAGAAAACAAACAAGAGAATTTAAAGAAAGTACTGACAATGTGCAGCTGATATGAAAAATAAACTGATTTACTTTGGAGTAAAAACTAAATTGTACGAAATACAGATTTGTAATTCTGTACTGCCATAAGAAGCTGTATTGCTGAACCACGAAATAAGTGTATCACCTGCCTAGCTGAAAATCACTTCTCTGTACAGAACTACAAATTTATTTTGCCGATAAGCAGAAATGTTTTATTCAGCTGGTTGCCTATGCTTCTGCTTTAAAGATCAACAGAGAAAAAAACATCTACACATGGATGACATCCAGACAACCTTATCTTCTGCCTCACCCCAACTACTTCTTGCCTTCATTACAGATACGTTGGAAAGAAGACATCCAAGAAAAGCTGAGATTCGATGAGGAGGAAGGAGGGGAGACAATCGCTGTAGGCCAAACATTTCATAAAAAATCTGCTCGGCCTCATAGCTTACCTCGATCATCTTCATCCAACATAAGAAAATAAGTTCAATGGTAGGTTAACTAAACACAAGTAGGAGGACGTGACGTACAATGTGAAGGGAAGGAAACCAATGTAATGGTGATGAAAACAGGACCAAACAGTGAAGAAGAAGAAAGACGTCTATGGTTACATACTATTGTTGTGTTAATCATTTTTGTTAGTGTTTAACTCAATACGTTGGCTTTTGGTGCCAGGTGCTCTGCAGGGGAGTTAACGGCAAAGAAAACAAGTGGAAACATAAAGCTGGCCAAACATTTTTATGGAAATTCTGAAAACAAATTCCTGAGAGCATTCCATCTTGCCAACGTTGAGTCAACTAAATGTTGTTTGAAAGCCCTTAAAATTTCACGTAGACCTGCTAGCTGAATGGAATCCAAGACATATTAAACGGGTGCATTACAATATGTACATTCACACTTAGATTTTAATTTGTTGCAGAAAAATTTTCAGTTCAGCATTCTTCGAATTTTCTCACCACTATGATCGAAAACAATCTTTTATTTGACCTCACTAATCATTAGAAAATAGAAGAAATATTCAGAAAATCAAACAAATGTTCTGAAATCCAAAATTTTCAAAAAAATTCTACTGGTGTATGGCCAGCTTTTATTTCCCCATACCCAGGGCTTTTTTTATCAGAGAGTAGCCTTCGCCCTTCGCCCCTTGTCTCAACCCCCTACCCACCCCCAAGCACATCACTTGGTCCCAGTCCCTACCCACCTCCCAGTACTGCCCCTTTTATGGCACTTTTCCACTGCAAGTACCGGCTCGTACCGGCTCGGCTCTACTCGGCCCTGCTTGGCCCAGTTTGCTTTTCCACTGCTGGTACCGCATGGTATAGTGTCGGAACGGTTCGGTACGGTACGGTATAGGTTTGCTTTTCCACTAAAGTAGTACTAAAGTTAAGTGGATGGGATAACAATGGGGTGGGTGGGATTCTCTGACCAATCAGTGGCTAGTAGTGACCGCATGCAAAGGATTGTGGGATATGGTACCAGTTTGGTACCTGTTGGAACCACAATCGAGTAGGTACTGTTTTTTCAGAGCCTTACCGTACCGTACCGTTCGGTTCCATGCAGTGGAAAAGCAAACCTATACCGTACCGTACCGAACCGAAAAGTACCGAAAAGTAGCAAAATAGATCCCCTGCAGTCAGCAACAATAGACCCTCCAGAAACAAGAGATCACCCACACAACAATGCCCCTGACAACAAAAAAACACCCCAGAAACAAAAGATCCATCTCAGCCACAATAGACCTCCAGCAGCAACATTAGATTCTCCAACAGCCAGAAACAATAGACCTCTCTCTCAACAGTAGATCCCTCCTAGCAACAACTGACTCCCCAGAAATATAAGATCCCTCCCAGCAACAAAAAATCCTCCACAAGCAACAATAGACCCTCATGCAAAAATAGATCTGCACTAGTGACAATATTTCCCCCAGCGGCTATCATCAATAGACCCTTCAGCACACCCCAGCACCCCTTGCACTTACATATATTCAGTGTTGGAGGTGCCGGAACTGCGTTCCCCCGCGTTCCCCCTGAAAAAAAGCCCTGCCCATACCCCTAACCCTAACTTGAATCTGACCCTTACACCTAAGGAGATGCTGTCGCTTTACTGTTGTGCCTAACATTTTTGTTAGTGCTTAACTTAATGCATTGGTTTGTGGTGCCAGGTAGTATTGTGTAGTACTGTTGATGGGTTATGGCACAGAAATCAAGTGGAAAAGTAAAGCAGGCCATACAACAGTAGACTTTCATTCAAACATAAGGGAATTCTGAAAAATCGTTCATCAGAATATTCCATCTTGCCATTATTGAGTCAACTCATTTCTTTCAAAAGCCCTTAAAATTTTGTGCGACTTGCTATCTGAATGGAATCTCAGATGTATTAAACAAGTTTATTATTTGCCGAAAACATGCACATTACACAATGTACAATTTTCTCCGGATGAAAATTCATTCAGATTTATCATTTTTTCAGTTTAGGAAAAAATTTCCATTCTTCAAATTTTCTCATCACTATGATTGAAAACGGTTATTGATTTGACTCCACTAGCCATTAGAAAATCAAAGGAATGTTCTGAAAGGCAACATTTTAAAAAAAATTCTACTGGTGTATGGCAAACTTAATTTCTCCATACCCCTAATCCCTAACTTGAACCAGACCCTTACACCTAAAGAAAGGATTTCACTTTTCCCGTTCAGAAAAGTAAAACAAAACAGGCCTGGGACTTCATTACCATTTCATTCCAGAACATGAAAAGACCATAAATGTATTATGGCCTGACTCGCTTTGGTAAGCCCGCTCACGTGGAACAAGGCTCCTCTTCAGTTTGCTACAACTGTAATAGGTCCCTTTGAAACTTTCTATATGGCATCTGCTTATTGGAGTCCACCTAAGCATAGTCAACATTTCTGAGCCCTGATGAAGAGTATTTGCCCCCCAAAATGTGTTGGCTGTTTTATATGACCATGTTCTAAATAGTTAAAGCATTTTGGACTCTTTCACTATTGATCTGGCACTTGTAGTGTTAGTACATGCTTTGAGTGCGTTAAGTACAAGCTTTGGTCTGAGTGGCCAATCACCAAGTACCCAAACCGAGTAGGGAGGGACATTGATGTCAACCACTTGGTTAAGTTCCAGGACTTGAGTTTACCCTGGAATGATTCCTGCAGTGGGGGGGGGGGGGGGGGCAAGGGAGCACAGATGGTTGGATATTCCTTGTTAAGGGAGTGGGCTATCAGGAGACATGTGTTACAGTGTCACTTGTGGCCCCATGACAGGGATAGGATGGCCATGCCACATATTCAGGTATGGTTTTATTCATCTGTATTTATACTTTTCGAGTATACATTGCAAAAACAGCTGTTCTATATTCTGGATATTTACCTTGTGACACCAAGGCCTCCCCAATCCTTTGCTGTTGAGACACAGGTTGCACCTATCTTTCATTGGTGACATCAGGGCCTCATCTATATTTCACAGGTGACATCCAGACCTCACCTTTGTTTTACTGGTAGCACCTGGGTCTCATCAATGAATGAATGATTACACCTGGGCCTCATCTGTCTTTCACTGGTGACACTCGGGCTTCTCCAAATTTTCACTGGTGACACTCCGATCATACCTTTCTTGCAATGGTGACACATAGGCTTCAGGTATAATTGACAGGTGACACTAAGCCTTTCTTATCTTTCTCTAGTGACACCCGGCTTCACCTATCTTTCATTAGTAGCACACAGGCCACATCTTACTTTCGGTGGTAGGCCTCACTAATATTTTACTGAAAACATTAGGGCTTCATTTGTCTTTCATTGGTGCATAGTTGCCAGCGTCTGAAAATAATTAGAGGTGACACTTAGATCCCAGTATTATTTTGAGTCTTGGACATTCCAATATCTCTCGTGTATAATGCTTTTAGAAAATCCTGATATATTGGAACCCCACATAATGGGCAACGCAGGAGTACTAACCTGGGAACTCAGAGCAGAGATGGTGGGAACCCCTCATAATGGACAAAAGAGGTGTGCAGACCTGGAACTCGGCACATGGATGCTGTGAACCCTTTTACTGAGCACAGAAGTTGAACAGATGAAGGGGGGGACAGATATTGGGGACAGCAGTAGCTGTGGAGTCCCTCATAATTAGCACAGCAAGTGTTTTTGCAGGAATGGTGGAAACCTCTCACAAAGTGCACAGCGGGTGTGCCAACCCTTGGAACTCGGGCAGGGATGTTGGGTACAGTTAAGAATGGGCACACCAGGTGTGCAGACCTAGGAACTCAGGGCAGAAATGGCAGGAGCCCCTCATAATGGACACAGCAGGTGTGTAGACCAGAAAAATCAACGCAGATATGGTGGGAGCTCTTCATAATGGGCACAGAATGACACAAATACACAAACTTGATGCAGAGATAGTGGGAGCCCCTCATAATGGTCAATAGCATGTGTTCAGACAAGGAAACTATGACCAGGGATAGTGGGAGCCCCTCATCATGGGTTTAACAGGAGTGCAGACCTGGGAACATAGTGCAGGAATGGTGGGAACCCCCTCACACTGGCTACAGCAGGTGTGCAGACCCAGGAACATTGTGAAGAGATGGTGGGAGCACCCCATAATGAACACAGAAGTTGTTTAGACCAAGGAACTCAGCACAGGGAAGGTGGGAACTCCTATTGTGGTAACAGCAGGTGTGCAGACCCATGAACATTGGGAAGAGATGGTGGGAGCACCCCATAATGAACACAGAAGTTGTTTAGACCAAGGAACTCAGCACAGGGAAGGTGAGAACTCCTATTGTGGTAACAGCAGGTGTGCAGACCCAGGTACTCAGGGTAGGGATTTCACCAATGGAGCCCACAAGACACAAAGGAGACTTTGGGTTCAGGTGGATTGACTCTAAGTTCCATCATTATACCGCTACAATAGGAAAAAGTGTAACAGAAATGTCATATGATTAAAAAAAAAAAAAGGGGAATATATTTGAAAATAATATAGATATCTACATAACATGTTAGCACATGGGAGGCATATGTGCCTTTTTTTTTTCCATTTTACAGGGTGAAAAGGTTGTGTTTCACTTCAGCATTCTGGGACTCTTTCCACGTTATGAATATCTAAATAATTTGGTATAGAACGAGAAAAACTTTTCTATGGAAAAGGAAAAAAAACATTCTCCCAAAGTAAAACACACATGAGCCGTTCAGAGATCCTTTAAACTCGGTGGGAGAACTTGTGTGTTTTATGGCGGTGGAAATAACATAGAAGAGGCTGAACCTAATTAAAGCCTCTAGTACAAGCCAGGAGTTGATCTTGTTACTTTCCCAGATCCCTCGTAAGCTCCGATGCATATGGTACTTTATGGTGAGTGTGTGGAAGGTTCTGGAAACAGTTAACGTATCTTCCAGGTCTCTATCAGATGGTGACTGAGCCATACACAGAGCCAGGGTCTGACCCTAGGGCTGCCACCTCATCCCTTTAAAATAGGACACATATTATTTACACAGGTTCTGAGACTAATATAATGCACATAAGGCACTAAGTGAGTTTAATTACTACCTTAATCCGCCACAGAACCTGTTTAATTAATGTGTGTCCTGGTTTAAAGGGATGAGGTGGCAACCCTAACCATGGGCTGACTGGCAACCTTTGGCCCAGGGGGCAAGTACAAACCAGAGGCCCATGGTGCCTCTTCCTGGCCTCCACCTGATCCCCATTTCAGGCTGAAATTCCGCTCCAGGTACTCTCTACTCCCTGGTTGGAGCTGGGACAGCTCGGTTGGGGCTGGCCAGGGGAGGAGAGTCTCCAGTGGGGCATGGAACAGGCCTCCGCTCAGACAAAGTTTACACCATCCATGTTAGGGTGGAGGCTTGCGCTCTGTTCTTGTCTTCATCCTGCACTCAGTAGGTGGGGACTTTTTACTTCTCTTCACCAGGAATCCTTTAGGAACGTTTGTGGCAGAAGCAGTGCGGCCTTTTTACAGGGCATCAGAGTGGCCAAGGGGGCAATTGCCCCCCTGCCCCAGTCCTCCCCTGACCCTAACTGACCCACCTAGAGGCTTACTGTATGTCACAGGGGCAGGGCAAAGTACAGTAATCCATTATAACCATCGGGTTTATAGTTGTAAGATCATCTGACCTTGAGTTGTTTGACTTCATCCATTAAATTTAAAGAGATCCTGTCGGACCCATTTATATTGTGATGCGGTGTACTGCGTTCAGCCTATTGAAATTAATGGGCTGCCAAATCACCCTAACATGCTGAAAATTGGAAATTACTTATTTTTTCAAATGCAAGGAATAGGTATGGTGTGAATCAACACCTGTGTGTCACCTTAATGTACCGGGGAGCCATTTAAAATGAGTGGCACCACAACACAGCAATGCATGTAAAGTAAAGATGTACATAGCCCTTTATCAATCCAAACAGCAGGTCCCTGCATCAGAAGACCAAGTATAATCTTCTCTCTGGTGGCCCCTGTTGCCTACCTCACATCCATTCCCTGTATAAGAAGCAGTATACTCCATTATACTCTCCTTTCCAATATAATTACATAGTTACATAGTTAGTGAGGTTGAAAAAAGACATCAGTCCATCCAGTTCAACCTATGATGTGTGTGTGTATGTTTGCTGTTAACCGTACATTGTATACCCCTGTATGTTGTACATTGTATACCCTGTATGTTTTACATTGTATACCCCTGTATGTTGTGGTCTTTAAGGTGTCCATCTAATAGTTTTTTGAAACTATCGATGCTCCCTGCTGATATGACTGTTTGCGGAAGAGAATTCCACATCCTTACTGCTCTGACAGTAAAGAACCCCTTACGTATTTTAAGGTTAAACCGCCTTTCCTCTAGTTGTAGTGAGTTGCCACATGTCTTATTGTATTCCATTTCTCTGAAAAGCTTGTTCCTTATGCTAGGGTCACCAGTACAGTATTTGTACATTGATATCATATCCCCCTCAATCGTCTCTTCTCCAGAGAGAATAGGTTCAGTGCTTGTAGTCTTTCCTCATAGCTGATGTCCTCCATTCCCCTAATTATTTTTGTTGCCCTTCTCTGGACTCTTTCCAGGTCCAGCACATCCTTCCTGAGGACCGGTGCCCAGAACTGGACAGCATACTCCAGATGTGGCCGGACCAGAGTCTTGTAGAGCGGGAGAATAATCTCTTTATTTCTGGAGTGAATCCCCTTTTTTATACATCCCAGTATTCTGTTGGCTTTGCTTGCAGCGGCTTGGCATTGCATGCCACTGCCAAGCCTGTTGTCTACCAGTACCCCCAAGTCTTTTTCCATCCTAGACTCACCCAGAGGTTCCCCCCCTAGTGAGTAGCTTGCTTTCTGGTTTCTGGCACCCAGGTGCATTACTTTACATTTTTCAACATTAAACCTCATCTGCCATGTAGTTGCCCACCCCATTATTTTGTTCAGGTCCGCTTGTAAGGTTTCCACATCCTCTATAGAAGATATTGGCATGCTTAGTTTAGTATCATCTGCAAATACTGAGATTGTACTAGATATCCCCTCCTCTAGATCATTTATGAATAAATTAAACATGTTCCATGTCTCTTACTACCCTTCTGTTCCCTGTTACAGAACAGTCATTATGCTCCCCATTCTGGTGTTCCATGTCTCCTACCTCTCCTCCATTCCTTGTAATAAAAGAGGTATTAAACTTCCCTCTCCGGTGTCCTTTGTCTCCTACTTCCCCTCTGTTCCATATAACAGAACTCTTTGGTGGCCTGCATCTCCTATCTTACCTCTGTCCCAGCTTTGAAGCCTCTGCCAAACTTTTCAGCATGCAACACTTCCGGGAGTGTCAGAGGCCCATGTGCGGTTGGAGGGTGGAGCCACAGTGAGGGAAAACAGGCATCTGACACTCATGGAAGAGTCAAATGCCTAACAGACTGGTGTAATCTTCATCCCTGGAAGAGAAAAAACTGGCTGCCGGTGAAGTGAGTAAAATACTTTTTCTATTTCAGGGAGTTGCTGTTTAGATTTATTTAGGGAGCTGGCAGAACTTCTTTAGGTCCTGTTGGACATCTACAAAATCTCAGCTCATGTCATCAACCTCAAGTCTGAGACTAGTCAAAATTTCTAATTTTATTTTTAATATTATGGAAAGGGTCAATGTCTCAGCTAGTATTTTAAAAAGTATCATTTTTTATCCCTTCTTTGTCCCTGTTGGTGAGGTTTTTCCCTCTCTTCCCTCACCGGAAGACATGGGATATTTCTCCAACGGGGCAACAGACAAAATCAAACATTTTTAGTAGAGTTGGGAAGGACTTACACTCTTCACAATATGTTTATTGATGTACATGCCTAGGGATGGGCTCCTGGTCACGTTTTGCTTGTTCGGAGGTTTGGCAAAAGGCTAAACTAAATAGATGTTCAGCCATGCTGAACCTCTAGCTTCAGCAGGAAGTGAAACATTTGGCAGTGGTATTACTACTGCTGCTAAATGTAACAACTTCCAACTCCCTCTCGGAACCAGATAGGATCCTGAGCAAGACCTAGAGCCTGAGTGGACAAGCTTCGGGCTTGTGTTGGTGGTATTGGTTTGACAACAGTTTGGAACACTTTTGAGATCATTCAGAATTCATTACCTGCAGCTGAACTCTTTCTTATCTGCATTTGACCTTCTTCAAGCAGGTTTTGTATTTCCATAGACTTGTATATGGATGCAAACCCTGCTTAAACCAACAAAAACCTATAGACACAGGCCTTTATTTAACAAATGAGCGCTACAGCTTGGGGTCAAGTTTTGGTGAGTACTTCCTACAGCTGAATTAGATGTAGCAACCCCCAGGGCAGGGGTTGGCTAATATCACCCCAGGGTGGAACCTTGGCCACAGTGAAGAGTTACAATAACAAAGGGCTCCATTCACTTTAGTCTTTTCCAGTTGTTTATTGCTCTTGCCCATAATGAGAGATGGTTAGGGCTTCAGATACTTCCAGCAACATGGGTTGCAGACTCCTGGCACCACACTCCTGGCAGGTTCCTCTAAGGGTCAGCCTCCATCCCCCTCCAATGGGCATTCTTCCTTGGCTCTCCACCTTGGGTGCTATACCCTCCTCGATCAGGCAGGGCAGTTTGAGGATTCCGTGCTAGGCTTTCTGGTCTAGCAAGCACAACCTACTGCGTACACCTACCCGGGGCCACAGCCTGGGGATAAAAGAGAGCTCCTCAAGCCACTCCCTAAATATGTATATTCTCCCCAGCATGCACCACTGGCAATAAACCTCCTAGTGGTTGGCCAGTTGGAGATACATACAACCAAGTGGTTAGGGCTTCAGATACTTCCAGCAACATTGGTTGCAGACTCGACCACACTCCTGGCAGGTTCCTCTAAGGGTCAGCCTCTATCCCCTCCAATGGGCATTCTTCCTTGGCTCTCCACCTTGGGTGCTATACCCTCCTCGATCAGGCAGGGCAGTTTGAGGATTCCGTGCTAGGCTTTCTGGTCTAGCAAGCACAAACTACTGCGTACACCTACCCGGGGCCACAGCCTGGGGATAAAAGAGAGCTCCTCAAGCCACTCCCTAAATATGTATATTCTCCCCAGCATGCACCACTGGCAATAAACCTCCTAGTGGTTGGCCAGTTGGAGATACATACAACCAAGTATTGCTGCATCTCTCTTGTCTATTGAGATGGTTAGGGCTTCAGATACTTCCAGCAACATTGGTTGCAGACTCGACCACACTCCTGGCAGGTTCCTCTAAGGGTCAGCCTCTATCCCCTCCAATGGGCATTCTTCCTTGGCTCTCCACCTTGGGTGCTATACCCTCCTCGATCAGGCAGGGCAGTTTGAGGATTCCGTGCTAGGCTTTCTGGTCTAGCAAGCACAAACTACTGCGTACACCTACCCGGGGCCACAGCCTGGGGATAAAAGAGAGCTCCTCAAGCCACTCCCTAAATATGTATATTCTCCCCAGTATGCACCACTGGCAATAAACCTCCTAGTGGTTGGCCAGTTGGAGATACATACAAACAAGTATTGCTGCATCTCTCTTGTCTATTGAGATGGTTAGGGCTTCAGATACTTCCAGCAACATTGGTTGCAGACTCGACCACACTCCTGGCAGGTTCCTCTAAGGGTCAGCCTCTATCCCCTCCAATGGGCATTCTTCCTTGGCTCTCCACCTTGGGTGCTATACCTTCCTCGATCAGGTAGGGCAGTTTGAGGATTCCGTGCTAGGCTTCCTGGTCTAGCAAGCACAAACTACTGTGTACACCTACCCGGGGCCACAGCCTGGGGATAAAAGAGAGCTCCTCAAGCCACTCCCTAAATATGTATATTCTCCCCAGTATGCACCACTGGCAATAAACCTCCTAGTGGTTGGCCAGTTGGAGATACATACAACCAAGTATTGCTGCATCTCTCTTGTCTATTGCACCGAGTGCCAGTGACACCCAGTGGCAGTCGCCTAGAACAGCAACAACAATGAGCTTAGAGATGTGCCAGCTGAAAGACTTTAAATTAACATGGGTAAACTACCACTGGGCAGAACTAAATGTACTATAGTCACCTCTGCTTACGGCAGGGTGGCTACATAAAAAGCGACATGCAATGACTATGGATGTCACTGTTATAATTTTTATTCCAGTGTGAGTCCTGACAAGCACTATTAAACATTAATTTGCCTATGCTATCTAAGAAACACTGAAACCATACAAAAGTCAGAAACTCTTCTCATTTTATCTGTATTTTTTATAAATGCGGAAGGATTCATCAGGTAGGTCCAGGTAGATCCAGGTAGGTCCATGCAGATCTGCCTCACAAAAAGATAAGGTGCCAAATCAGTTTGCAACTGTAATGTGTAACAGAAAAAAATGTAAATGGTCACTCTTCCATAACCACCTTTATTAAAAAATGTCCATAAAAAGGTAGGGTAAGGTAAGGTAGGGAAAGGAAACTGCTGACGCATTTCACATTCACCAGCATTGAGTCATAACACTTTCTTGCCTGCATTTTCTTGCAAATGATTTGTGATGTGCACGCTCACTCACTGCGAACTACAGAGGGCAGTGCCTGCAACTAGGGGACACCATAACCTAAAGCTTTAGACACTGATTCAGGGCCATTTAGTGTTCGAATAAAGCTGTCATGGCAGCCAACGGCACCACAGTGACAACAGTAAGAAATTATTTTTCGCTAAATAGCAAGTAGATGGAATTTAAAATGCTATATTTTTTTTTTTTTTTATGTTTGACCTGCAGTGCGCCTTTAACTTTAGGATGACTTTAATAAAACAGACGCCAGTAAAAGATAAAGCAAAATTATCAAAACATACATTGGAGTCATGGCTGATTAACAATAAACTGATGTTTCTATTGGGATTATGGAGGTGACAGTGAGTACATGGAGGAATTACAGACACCACATGCGGGAAACCATCTGCGGACCATCTCCTCGGTCATATACTATCAGCAACTCAGATCTGCAGCTTGTTCCCTTGATCTTGTCCTCAGTACAAACAACTTGTTCTTTTCTCATTTCACCTCATGTGACTCCAGAGGGTGGTAACCCATCTACCGAGCCAATTTTCACTGCGATCCTATACATTAATTATCTGTCACTGCTGGAAGTCATGTTCCATGACAGATTATAGTTTGTGTTGAAGCAATGCATCCAAGCCACCCCTTCCAAGAGTTGCAGTTCTAGAATTTAGGGGGTACTGGAAAACACTTGGGTAAAATGTGAGAATTGTAAAGTGACCTAGCGCAGTGGTCCTCAACCCTGGTCCTCAGGGCCCACTAACAGGCCACATTTTCAAGATAACTGAAATACATCCCAGGTGATATCATTTGCTGCTCAGTGATTGCAGTATTCTAGTCTGCATCTCCCCAAGGTAATACCTAAAATCTGGCCTGTTAGTGGGCCCTGTAGGCCAGGGTTGAGGACCACTGACCTAGGGGACCTCTATGACCTTAGAAGTCTTGAGTTAATCACAAAGGTTATGATGAGGTGGGCCAAAAGGAACAAAAAAATCCCTCAAGTATACCAGAGTGAAGAACAGAAGAGTCTTAACCACTTGCCGACCGCCGCAAGTAGATTTACTGCGGCGGTCAGCCCCTCACAGGCAAAGTGACGTTAATTAACGTCACTAGCCTGGGAGGGTCTGGGGAGCGAGCGCGCGCCGCCGGAGGCGCGCTCCCGCTCCCGCTCCCGCGCGGTCACGGACCCCCCGCGCGTGTGACCGGCGAACCCGATGTCCGCCGGTCACTCGGCGATCGTCGGGGGAGAGGGAGAAAGTCAGGCAGCTTGTGTAAACAAGCCACCTGTCATTCTCCTTGGTGTAAAAACACTGATCACACGGTTCTACTATGTAGAACCGTTGATCAGTGTCCTTACACCTCAAGTCACAGCCAATCACAGTAAGAATCACGCCCCTAGGGACACACACAGCATATTTATAGCACTGATTACTGTAGTAATGTCACTGGTAACCCCAAAAGTGTCAAAAACGTCAGTCAAGGGTCCGATCTGTCCGCCGCAATGTCGCAGTACCGCAAAAAAAATTGCAGATCGCCGCCATTACACGTTAAAAAAAACAACAACAAAAATGACAAAAATCTTTCCCTTTGTTAGTAAACGCGATAACTTTTGCGCAAACCAATAAAAATACGCTTTTTGCGATTTTTTTTACCAAACATATGTAGCATAAAACAAATTGGCCGAAAATGTTAAAAAATTTAGATTTTTACAATTTTTTGGGGGGGAATTTCATATAAAAAAATGTGAAAAATATTGTTATTTTTGCAAAATTTACGCTCTTTTTTTGTTTATAGCGCAAAAAGTAAAAAGCGCACAGGTGATCAAATACCACCAAAAGAAAGCTCTGTTTGTGGGAAAAAAAAGGACGTCAAATTTGTTTAGGTACAGTGTCGCACGACCGCACAATTGTCCGAATCGCAAAATACCCCCTGGTCGTTTAGCAGCCAAATCCTCCGGGGCTTAAGTGGTTAAAACAAAACTCGTACACGTCTAACTTTCGTCACAAATCCCAAAGGGGCTATTCCTCATTTTAGGATAGTGGGATGCAAAAAATTCCTTAATGTTCCTGGGTCAACTGTCCATCCAGAGCTGTACAGATACAATACAGAGATATTTATTGCAAACTTTTTATACAGCTTTTTTAGGTTAGTAGGTATCTTCTGTTTTAAGTAGGCCCTACAGGGTTTGCCAAACAGAAAGAAGCCGCTCAGGTGCAAGTTATAAGCCTGGTGCAGGTCAGATCCGTCATCCAAAACAGTACAAATCCAAAGGTGAGACCGCACTCAAGGTAATTTTGTTGAAATCAATTAATTATTTTATTCCTCATAGATTAAACATACAGACAGTGCTCAAAATAAACGTGTCAGGTTGACGCGTTTCACGATACAATCGATCGCTTACTCATAACCACACATATGAGTAAGCGATCGATTGTATCGTGAAACGTGTCAACCTGACACATCTGTTTTGAGCACTGTCTGTATGTTTCACTTATGAGGAATAAAAGAATTCATTGATTTCAACAAAATTACCTTGAGTGCGGTCTCACCTTTGGATTCCTACAGGGTTTGCCCCCTGGTTCAGTGGAAGCTTTTTTGGTTCCTTTTGGCCCACCTCAAAGTATAACTAAAGGCATTTTTTTTTTTTCCTTTTGGATAGAGTGCAGAAGGATTAGAACACTTGTCATTTCTTATTGCTGTCTGTGTCCCCATTAAGGAAATTCTCCCTTGCTATTTGTCCTGTTTAATGGTATCATTGAAAGTGAAAGCAACGAAAATCCCAAATTTTGGGTTGTCCCCAGAAAAGTAATAGAGGGGAAATATTCCAATGGGGACACTAGTTCTAATGACTTAGGGGTCCTCAAGGAAATCCCTTTGATTTCGGGGATTTCTTCTCACTCCTGGTTTGGTTGTGGGAAAGAAAATCTCTGCAATGGAACACAGATGACGAAAAAAAGCTTGACAGGAGGCAAAACTCTTGCCCTATCCAAAATGAATAAAAAAAATTCTTATTGTTCTACTTTAAAGGGCTTTCTAATTGCCACCTAAGCCCTACTCCATAGAAGTCTTGGTTTTTATCTGCACTCCAGCAATGATGGGCAATAAGCCTAAAATAGCAGTATGACGTTTGGAAAAATGCCTCTATAATATAAGACTGTATCTGTTCTATAGACCAGCAGTTCTGGATTTGCAGTTGGCTGACAGAAATAAAGGACTAATTTGTACCACTCTGTTATTTGTCCTAAAATGAGCCTAAGCCCCCTGATTTTAGGATTGTGATGGAAGTGAGACTTGTAGATACTTTCTGCTTTACAAAGGCTCTATTGTGATTCACAGTCTTAAACTACTCCAGGGTGCTGATGTGATACAATGGATGGCACCATCAAAATAACAACTTCAATATCAGGACCTTTTATTAAAGCAGAATAACTAGTCCAAGACCTTGACAAGGGGGTTCTGTGCCGTCAAGAAATATGGAGGTATACTGGTGGAGAACTTTGTTTGTTAAGACTTCAGTACACCTCAACTGCACAACTGTTGGTATTTTATTGAGGGGCCACCAAAAATAATGCCCTGAGTCTGTTTTCTTTAAATCCAGATCTTGTTGTCAGACCTACAAAATGTTGATTTTTAGTCTTCACTAGCCACTCACTGCCATATACACACCATTAGGTAAATAAACCACTTCAATACTGGGAACTTTCACCCCCTTCCTGCCCAGGCCAATTTTCGGGTTTTAGTGCTGTTGCACTTTGAATGACAATTGCGCGGTCATGGCAACACTGTACCCAGTGTCCATGGACGCCCTCCAAGAACTAGAGAGATGTGCTGTAGCCGTCTTTCAGCTAGAGCGTGGTAATGGTGTGGTTAAATGATAAACAGATAAATGACATACCAAAGAACTTCTTAATGATTAGATATGTTGCTATCAAAAGGTCATTGTATGCCCTGGGTTCTGTCTGTGTCGAGGGGCTTTTGCTTGCATCAAACATGTTATCGAATCGCCATAAAATTCTAGGGGAATGCAAAACCCACTTGAAGCAGATTAAATGAAGGTTAGAAGGATGTCAACTAGATGTCAAATGCACCTGGCTATAAGTTCTGAATGGTCCAAAAGTCTGAAGTCCAAAGGCCATCAACACAGGCTTTTATCATTTTGGTTTCTTGTACTTCTCCACATGACCTATTTCTCCCACTAACCACTCCTCTGCCTAATGTACCATTGGATAGGGTAGAGAAAACAAAGAGAAAGCCGCTCAGGTGCAAGTTCAGGGCTCGGTGCAGGTCAGATCCGTCATCCAAACGTAGAAAAGTCCAAAAATTGAGACCGCACTCAAGATAGTAAGATGAAAACAAATGAACTCCTTTATTCCTCATAAATGAAGCAGACAGACAGTGCACAAACAGACGTGTCGGGTTGACGCGTTTCACGGTGCTGTGGATCGCTTACTCGCTTACTGTGGTTATGAGTAAGCGATCCACAGCATCGTGAAACGCATCAACCCGACACGTCTGTTTGTGCACTGTCTGTCTGCTTCATTTATGAGGAATAAAGGAGTTCATTTGTTTTCATCTTACTATCTTGAGTGCGGTCTCAATTTTTGGACTTTTCCATTGGATAGGGTAGCCTCTGTGTTTTTGTTAAAGGAGAAGTACAGCCAAATGCTCATTTGCCTGTACTTCTCCTGTAGATCAAAAATTGTGCAGTTTGTTTTGCACTCCTGTGACCCGTGTTCAGTATAGAGCGGGCTGAAGTCCACTCTTTGCTGACGTTACAGAGCTGGTCCAGGCTCGGATGTCATCATGACCATAGAATCTGGATCCACTCACATGTCTAGACCGACACCCAGTTCAGCCTCTCAGCAAGCCGCTAAGAGCCTGACCCGGCCACTCACTGCCCCTTCACACCCCAGCACTCCAGTGAGCGAGGAGGGGGCAGAGCAGAGAGCTGCTGACTGACAGGCAGCAGCTCTCTGCTCATGGAGCTGTGCAAACTGAGCGATTGCTCGGTTTGCAGTGTTAGAGGCTCTGGGGGACAGATGCAGCATCGGACCGATGCTGCATCCACCTAGGTAAGTATGAATCTAAAAGAAAAAAAACATGCATCTCTTGTAATGCTTTAATGACCACTGATGCACTGACAGAGAAGCCTTTGGGGAAACACTTTGGCTTGCCCTTTTGTAAGGAGCATCATGTCAGCCATTAGAGAGAACATGCCAGTCTTCAAGTGGTTGTAAATGAAGGCAAAACAATTGTTTATAGATATAAAAAAACATTATAAATACATTTTCTCCCTTTTTTATAAGTTATAAACTATTCTCTGTTCTTAACTTCATAAGAGCTGGGGGAGGAGAAGCAGTAGCATCCCAGTGAATAGCTGTGCAGGGAATGCGTGTCAAGACAAGCCTGATCATTGGAGGAGAGCAGGCGGAGTTCCCAGCATACCTAGAGAACTGACCACGGTGTGCTCTCCTGCTTAGTGTGGTCATTTTTTAATAGGAAAGCAGATGAAACATCAGGATCACCGGGGATTTCACACAAAGGAAGCAATACAAAGCACAGGATACTTTTTAATAAAAGTACATGGGACAGCAGGCACATATCAAGAATATGAAATGTTGGGTTTACATATTTTTCTAAGGTTCGTGCTCATGAGCACAACCATGCACATGTTTTCGGGCATGGGAGCCTAACTAAACGTACATGAATGTGCAAGCACGCACACTACTGCATGGCCATGGACACATTGCACGTCCACCACAAACACTGATGCCTAGTGGCCTATTTAAACCTGGGCCCTGCATGGGATAATTTCTGGATGGTCTTTCAGTTTGTATCTCTGTTATCTTTGATCCTGAATCTACTTTACTCTGTTATTGACCCGGCTTTCATCTGACCTGAGTCTGAATTGCCCCCTCCTCTTCATGCCTGCTGCCTACCTGTGTTACCGACTTCGGCCTGGACTCTTGACTAAGATTTTGCCTACTGATTGTGTACGTTGTTGCCCTCCTGTTGCTTACCTTTGCTCGTCTTTGACCTTAACCCTTCTCATGGATTGGTGCCTTCCTGCTCGGCTGTTACCAAACTTGGCTTGTAATCCAGCTCAACTCTCCACTGGTCTGGGTGAAGTTGAGGTGCCCTCACCACCCCACTACTGCTGACTCCCAAGTTCAAGTCTGGGGTTCCAACTTCCTTGCACCTGCCCCCTTCCATTGCCTTATCAGTCCCTGTCTCAACTTTCAGGGTTGCTCAGACAGGAATTGTGCACAAACCCACCCTCATCATATCAAGCTCCTCATACAGATATGTGATACTTTTTTACATTTTATGATAACAAAAACATTTCACTATTTCTCAAGATTTGGTCTGCGACTCATTTCCGCTGTACCACTTGGATTTCAAGTGAAGTACCCCTTAGAGGCCACTTTGTGTCCACAAGCTGTCATACAGAACCCTTGCATACACATTAGTACACTTAAACAGAAGTGAGGGCTTTCTTCCTGCTTTTGGGAATGCCAAGTGTGTATTCATCAAGCACTGGGGCTATCACATGGGAGGAAGGGGGTTGAATCACATGTTACTCTATACCTGGAAATACCAGGTACATGGATTGAAGGAAAGGTGAGTATGTCAAGCTGTGGAGATGATGAACATGTTGCTTTAGCATGCACCGGCAAATCACAGGTTCTTACACAAGCAACTATGTGGCAAATGAGGTTTAATGTTGATAAATGTAAAGTTATGCACTTGGGGGTTAAGAATATGCATGCATCATACATACTAGGTATACATCATACCAAATCGGAGAAGGATCTGGTTGTTCTGGTAGATCATAAGCTTAATAATAGCATGCAATGCCAAGCAAAGCCCTTTCTTGTATTAACAGTGGCATGGACTCCAGAGAGCGAGATATCATTTTGCCCCATTACAAATCATTTGTAAGACCTCACCTGGAATATGCAGTCCAGTTTTGGGCACCAGTTCTTAAAAAGGATATCATGGAACTGAAGAAAGCGCAGAGAAGGGCAACCAAACTGATAAGAGGCATGGAGGAGCTCAGCTATGAGAAAAGATTAGAGGAACTGAATGTAGTCTCTCTTGAGAAGAGGGGATTAAGGGGGGATATGATCAACATGTATAAATACATAAGGGGTCCATATAGTGAACTTGGTGTTGAGTTATTCACTTTAAGGTCATCACAGAGGACAAGGGGGCACTCTTTACGTCTAGAGGAAAACAGATTTAGTCTCCAAATACGGAAAGGTTTCTTCACCGTAAGAGCTGTGAAAATGTGGAATAGACTCCCTCCAGAGGTGGTTCTGGCCAGCTCACTAAATTGCTTTAAAAAAGGCCTGGATTCTTTCCTGGGTGTACATAATATAAATGGGTACTAACATTTTTTTTTTAGGTAAAGTTGATCCAGGGAATATCCGATTGCCTCTCGGGGGATCAGGAAGGAATTTTTTTCCCCTACTGTAGCAAATGGGATCATGCTTTGCGGGGGTTTATTTTCACCTTCCTCTGATCAACAGCGGGTATAGGATTGTGTATATGGGATTGTATGGTTGGGTTTGCAATACTGTTTTTTTTTTTTTTTTGGTTGAACCGGATGGACTTGTGTCTTTTTTCTTTTTTTTGTCTTTTTTCAACCTGACTAACTATGTAACTATGTAACATTTGGAATGCTATTCCACCAAGGTATTCCTGTCCACCAGGTCTCCCCTGATTCCTGAATTTATATGTTTGTTTTACAGGGTACATTCCAACACAAGGAGGAATCTAATGCTATCTCTTTCCTATAGAAAAACATTTTTAAATGTTTTAAAGGTGTACCATGTGATATGTACAGTATAACATACAGTATCTGATACTTGAGTTCTTTTGAAGAAATCCCTTAAATGCATGATCATATGAAAGGTAAATCCTGAGATGGCGCCTACTGCTACAACATGCTTGGCTAAATTCACCTCCATAAACCATACTTGAAAGGGCACATTTGAGATGAAAGATTATGTGAAAACCTTAATTCTTGGAGAACTGGCAATCTTTCAAGGCAAGACAGGATAGATCATGAAATGGAGCAGAAAACCTTCTTAAATATTGCCACTTAAGATTACGTTTTATTGGTTGTATGAAAGGAAATCAACACATAGAGTATGAGTTTCATATCAGAGCAAATGGAACCTGAAACTAATATAATAATATGTCAAGTAAGCAATTAAATTGCCTTTGACACCAGGAGATATTTACAACTAAGTGTTCACAGCTGGAACTCTAAATTACTTCCGATAAGATCTCAACGGCCCAGAGACCATGCATAAGGTTTGGCTGGCTCCAGGCTCTGAGTGTTGGATGGATTTAATTGGACCTGATCTAATTTTGCTAAATCATGAAAGCCTCAGAGACAGATTGGAAGATCACCATGCTAATTGATTCAATTGCATTACTTCAGTAACCACTGGACCATTTACTCTTCATTCATCTTGGGGGTCCAGTCTAGTTTCATCATTTGCCTCTAGTCTCTAGAGCCCAAGTAAAATGTAAGGCATACTCATTTACTTACAGCCAAAGCCTATAACTGAAACAGAAGTTGTCGGAGGGAATTGGATTTTCCATTTTCTATCTGAAAGTGGAAAACCCAGTTTGGATTGAGAAGGGATGGGTACAAACTAGAAACATTTTATCCCATTGGGAGCTTTCCTTTTACTCCATGTGCTGTAGACGCAACATGTAACGAGGAGAAAACGTTCCAAAGTGGAGGAAATTCCCTTTTAAATTTCCTTTTAAACAGTTCTCACTGGGACAGGTTTCCACCAGTGGACATCATGCTCTCAAGCCCCGTACACACACGCAGATCGTCGTCATACAAACGTCGGCGGACGAAAGATCTGCCGATTGTATGCGTGTTAGTATGGTGCCTCCGACAGATGTCTGCACACAATCCGCGGACAAGAGTCTTTCTTGCAAACATGAAAATTTTTGTCTGCAGACACCGGAACGGACGATTGTTCGCCTGTCAGTACAGAAATCAGCCGACAGACCGCAGATTTGCAAGACTGGGCATGCTCAGAAAATAAAAAACACAGGGAAAGTTAACCATTACATGACATCACTTCTGCAGTCAGCTGAAGTCTGCGGACAAAATTCTTGTGCTGTCCTTGTGCTGTCTTTGCACTTTTCAACAGACACCGACATCCCGGGGAGAAAAGACGAACATTTGTATGACGACGATCTGCGTGTGTGTATGGGGCTTTACCAGACAGTTGTCACTGGGACAGGTGTCCACCAGTGAACATCATGCTCTCACCATCATGCTCTTACCAGACAGTTGTCACTGGGACAGGTATCCACCAGTGAACATCATGCTCTCACCATCATGCTCTTACCAGACAGTTGTCACTGGGACAGGTATCCACCAGTGAACATCATGCTCTCACCAGTTTCACCGTCTGCACCGGTCAAGTTTCTATTCACAAACACACACCCTTGAAGACACAACAGCACCATAAGTAATATTACTTTGCATGCATCTATTTTATGGTCCGATGGAAGCAGGACTTGTGTAAAGAAATGCTGATATAGGTAGAACTTGGTCTGCACCTACGTTTGGTGGCATATGTATACTGTCTTATTGCATAGTATGTATAAATGAACTATATGCTCAACATACAGTATATTACACAGTGGGATACTGCATGAATGCCATTCCTAGCTGGCAAGATTTTTAAAGTGGATGACACAAGGAGATATTGGGCAGTAGGATGGTAGTATCCCAAATGTCTGAAACGGGACACATCTGCGGTGTTACTATATTGACCACAGGTCTTGATACCCAATTGATCCATGACTGAAGCATCATACTTTGGGTTGACCCTTTAGAGTGCATGTCCAATGGGTATACTGTCATAGCATTCATTCCTGCTTTAAAATATAGAGCTCTTAACCACTTAAGCCCCAGAGGATTTGGCTGCTCAAAGACCAGGGCCTATTTTGCGACTCGGCACTGCGTGAATTTAACGGACAATTATGCGGTAATGCAACGCTGTACCCAAATGAAATTGACATCCTTTTTTTCCCACAAACAGAGCTTTCTTTTGGTGGTATTTGATCACCTGTGCGATTTTTATTTTTTGCGCTATACACAAAAAAAGAGTGACAATTTTGAAAAAATAACAATATTTTTCACATTTTTTTCTATGAAATTCTCAAAAAAAAAAAAGTAAAAATCACAATTTTTTAACATTTTAGGCCAATTTGTTTTCTGCTACATATTTTTGGTAAAAAAAAAAAAAAAATCACAATTTGATTGGTTTGCGCAAAAGTTATTGCGTTTACTAACTACTGGAAAGATTTTTTTAAACTAGTAATGGCGGCGATCTGCGATTTGTTTTGCGGGACTGCGACATTGTGGCAGACAAATCGGACCCCTAACTGCCAATTTTGACACTTTTGGGTGTACCAGTGACATTACTGCAGTAATCAGTGCTATAAATATGCACTGTTACTGTAAAAATGACACTGGCAGGGAAGGGGCTAACTTTATTGGTAATCAAGGGGTTAAGCGTGTCCCTAGGGGCGTGATTATAACTGTTAGGGGGCGTGGCTAGTTAAGTAATCACAGAGACATACGATCCTACATATCAGGATCGCATAGCCTCTGTGCTTACTTCAGGGAGAATGACAGATAGCTGTGTTTACATCAGCCGTCTGCCTTTCTCCCTCTCCTGTGGTAGATCACGAGTGGCCGGCGGACATCGGAGCCGCCGGTCACATGCACTGGCTAGGCAGGGAACAAGCGGGGGCGGGAGTGCGCCGCCGGCGGCGCACGCTCGCCCCCTACAGGCTCTTTGGCAAGCGACATAGTACTATGTCACTTTGCCTGTAAGCGGCTGCGTGCAGCAGTAAATGTACAGGAGGCGGTCGTCATGTCTGAGAGTCTGGTATTGGTTACTTTGGGACCTTTATTACATGTTTTATGAACTACTGACTATAATATGTTGTATTGACGATCTACTGCACTGATGTATTGCAATCCTTTTACATTTGTGGCATACTATTTGATATGGGTGGCTTGGATTGCCTCTGGGCATCCTGGATGTCTAGGACCTCGTTTGTGGTCCACAGATTGGGGGTGTACAAGGAAGTCTGTTGCATTGCTATGGTGGATATGCATGCAACATAGTTTTTCTTAAAAGATGGTTTTAATATTTGAATAGAGCTTTTTCATATGTACTTTATTACATTTTTACAGGAATTATAGGACTGTCCAAGCCTTAAGATTAGGTAATTAGGGAAGCAAAATTTCTTACATTCCCTTTTCCAAATGTCCCCCCCCCCTTTTCCTCTCCCCTTTCTTTTATATATTTTTTTCTCTCTCTTCCATTTCCTCCCTTTTTCCCCTTTACCCCTCTTCCCATCCCCCACCCCTTCTCCCTTTGTTCTCCCCTGTCCCCTTCTTTTTTCTATCCTTTTCCCCCGACCCTTTTATGCCTCTCCTGGCCCCCTCCATCTCTTTTCCCTAAACCCCCCTTTCCCCTCCCTCCCCTCCCATCCCCAACTCCCCCCCTTCCCCTTTCTTTCTTCTTTTTTCACACTAATTCTTTATGATTTTCTTTGATACTACTTTTTCCACAGCGGGCCTCCATTTATAATAGTGCAGTGTTGCCTCCTTTCTGGTTTAGCTGGCCCTTGTGTGGTGTGGGCCCCCCAAGGGCTGGGTGGGCCCGTTTCTAGTCGGCCCACTTCTCTGCTCCTGCCTTTGTCCCCTGGATGTATATTTGTGGGGGTGGACCTTAGGAGGTATGAATTTCTACCTTGATATGAATTATCATAATAATATTTTTTTTTCTTGTCCCTCGCTATATGGTAAACAGTATAGCACACTTTTGAACATCCTGGTCATATGATAACCCACCCTGGAATCTTGGCTCCTGACATCTATCCATTCCATGGGGATACTGGGATAAAGTGCAGCCAGACCCCCATTTTGGGGTCAGAGTAGCTGAGCCCACTGTTGAACATCCTGGTCGTATGGTAACCCACCCTGGAATCTTGGCTCCTGATATCCCTCCATCCCATGGGGATACTGGGATAAAGTGCAGCCAGACCCCCATTTTGGGGTCAGAGTAGCTGAGCCCACTGTTGAACATCCTGGTCATATGATAACCCATCCTGGAATCTTGGCTCCTGACATCTATCCATTCCATGGGGATACTGGGATAAAGTGCAGCCAGACCCCCTTTTGTGGTCAGAGTAGCTGAGCCCACTGTTGAACATCCTGGACGTATGGTAACCCACCCTGGAATCTTGGCTCCTGATATCCCTCCATCCCATGGGGATACTGGGATAAAGTGCAGCCAGACCCCCATTTTGGGGTCAGAGTAGCTGAGCCCACTGTTGAACATCCTGGTCGTATGGTAACCCACCCTGGAATCTTGGCTCCTGATATCCCTCCATCCCATGGGGATACTGGGATAAAGTGCAGCCAGACCCCCATTTTGGGGTCAGAGTAGCTGAGCCCACTGTTGAACATCCTGGTCATATGATAACCCATCCTGGAATCTTGGCTCCTGACATCTATCCATTCCATGGGGATAATGGGATAAAGTGCAGCCAGACCCCCATTTTGGGGTCAGAGTAGCTGAGCCCACTGTTGAACATCCTGGTTGTATGGTAACCCATACAACAATCTTGGCTCCTGATATCTATCTATTCCATGGGGATACTGGGATAAAGTGCAGCCAGACCCCCATTTTGGGGTCAGAGTAGCTGAGCCCACTGTTGAACATCCTGGTCGTATGGTAACCCACCCTGGAATCTTGGCTCCTGATATCCCTCCATCCCATGGGGATACTGGGATAAAGTTCAGCCAGACCCCCATTTTGGGGTCAGAGTAGCTGAGCCCACTGTTGAACATCCTGGTCGTATGGTAACCCACCCTGGAATCTTGGCTCCTGATATCCCTCCATCCCATGGGGATACTGGGATAAAGTGCAGCCAGACCCCTATTTTGGGGTCAGAGTAGCTGAGCCCACTGTTGAACATCCTGGTTGTATGGTAACCCATCCTGGAATCTTGGCTCCTGATATCTATCCATTCCATGGGGATACTGGGATAAAGTGCAGCCAGACCCCCTTTTGGGGTCAGAGTAGCTGAGCCCACCATTGAACATCCTGGTCGTATGGTAACCCACCCTGGAATCTTGGCTCCTGATATCCCTCCATCCCATGGGGATACTGGGATAAAGTGCAGCCAGACCCCCATTTTGGGGTCATAGTAGCTGAGCCCACTGTTGAACATCCTGGTCGTATGGTAACCCATCCTGGAATCTTGGCTCATGATATCTATCCATTCCATGGGGATACTGGGATAAAGTGCAGCCAGACCCCCATTTTGGGGTCAGAGTTGCTGAGCCCACTGTTGAAAATCCTGGTTGTATGGTAACCCATCCTGGAATCTTGGCTCCTGATATCCCTCCATCCCATTGGGTTACTGGGATAAAGTGCAGCCAGACCCCTATTTTGGGGTCAGAGTAGCTGGTAAGCAGCTTGAGAGTTGGGTGTGCACTTTTGGGTGTGAAGATTTTGCTATCCACACTGACATATGGGTTTTTGTTGATACACAAGTATAAATGAACTTTTTGCACAAGAGCACTTCTCTTCTTCTTTTTCCTGATGGACTTTACTGGATGATTTATGAATGTTGTTTTAACACATTCTTATTTACAGTTTTGATATGTATGAATTTCTTACTTGATTGTATTTATGGACTTTATATTGATAGCGCAACACGTTTGTCCATTATTTTTAAAAGGTATATGTTAATATTACATATATGTTTTGTATATTTAAATGTTTCAATGCACTTTATTTTGTATTTTACAGTATATTATGATTTGTCCTTTTCCATTTTTGCCCTAGGCCAGTGATGGCAAACCTTGGCACCCCAGATGTTTTGGAACTACATTTCCCATGATGCTCATGCACTCTGCAGTGTAGTTGAGCTTCATGGGAAATGTAGTTCCAAACCATCTGGGGTGCCAAGGTTCGCCATCACTGCGGGCCTAGGCTGTAACAATATATGTGTGAGACCGGGAAAAGTCCTGAAGAAGCAGATGTCCAACCACAAAAAACGTAGACTTTGGCTTTCATCATGTCTACTCTTGTACTGCTCTTTTTGATGAACCCCATTTTTCAGTTGATGTTTTTATACTCCTCATTGCCGTACAGCCTACGTCCCGACATGTTTCGTCATTACGACTTACCCATGAGTAAGTCGTAATGACGAAACATGTCGGGACGTAGGCTGCACGGCAATGAGGAGTGTTTACACGTGTCAGACACCTAGCCGGAAGTGACGTGAGGGCCCCCGGATAGACGGACGGACAGTGTGTTGGAGACTGACGTGCGGACGGTTCTCTGTTACCTTGAGCTACTCGCCATTACCTTAAGGCGTTATTTGAACATGATTAAATGTGAGTGGCACCTTTTTAACAAAGCTTATGGTTTGCGGTATTACGCTATGGTTTGTTTCACTTTTATCCCATATATGGATCACCATTGAGCCGCTGCTGTTCCTGGATATCTAGATACACAGCCCCTGACTGGGTGAGTTGGATAAGCATTATATTACCAGTCTTCTGGTAAGTGTATTACCATTAGGGAGCAGTGATATCTTCACACGTGGTGTGGTGGACAGCTCATTTCCTTTTAGGATTGGACTGCACCTTTGAACTGTTGGTCCTATGATTTTCATCTTACTCACATGGGATGTTATTTATTTATATGCGCTGCATGTCTGATTTTCATTTATTTGGAATGTGACTATTTTATATGTTTTACTTTTTATTGCTGGCTTGCACTAGTTTATCATTATTGTTACCAGGGTATTAATTGCCCTGATTTCTCTAGCCGAGGCGCCGTGGTAGGATCTATCTGTAGGGGGCTAAGTGTTTGATGATCCTTTTGGTTGAGATGTTTTTATACTGACTTTGGTCCAGTTTTTATAAAGGATTTTTTGAATTAAAGATAATATTTTATATTATGGTGTCTGTGAACTACCTCCAGGGATATAGTTAAAGTCCCCGTTATTTTGTCTGTAGAATTGGTATATTCATAAGTTGGGGATGATATCTCCGTTGGTTCTTATAGCTATACCAACTTCCCACCTCTACTATTCATAGTGGTATTTTTTAGATTAGGTAAGTAGTCTGATTTGTATATGCCTGGGGGCTCCAGTCTTTAGGAAACCTTGATTATTTTTTTTATGACATTTTGAGACTTATCCAAGAATTCCAGAAAGGCAAAGGCAACACGTGGATGTGTCATGCAATACGTAGGAAAAAGTAGACAATCACTATAAAAGGCACAATGAAATAATGTTGGAACTTTAGTAGTGTGTTGGTATTATAAAAAACAGATCAGAATATATATATTTTTTTAATGTAATCGAAACAGAAGTAGAATTTTCCTTTAATCGCCTTCCCTGGCAAGTACACCTAGCCTATCCGATACACAGTGTGCCTATCCAGCTGCTGAATTCAACATTTATTTTTCTTTGTTCTGTCATTGACAGATGTATGTTTAAGATGTTTAATTTCTGGTTTTGTTTAAAAACGGAGGAAAAAAAAAAAACATATAAGGCATGTTTGTAGTTAGATAAACTGAACCCCGTCCAATAATCTCAGGCGATACCAAATAAAATGAGTATAAGAATCATACTGAACATAACATGGGAAAATATAATAGGGGTAGCAGTATAAGAATAGAGTTACTGATGGACAGAATACAAAAAAGGGGTGCAAATTTTGCCCTTGTGAGTGTGTGCTAAGAGGGCAGTAAATCTCAAGTCCAGGCAATAGATATATACACGGTTAAAGTTGAACTCCAGGAACAAAACTGTCTTTTAAATATTCCTGAAGAGTCACCAGTGAAACAAACCCACTTTGTGTGCATCAAATGCCTTTGCAAGCCAAGGTATTACATTGTTAAAATAGCGGTGACATCATCACTATGGGGCACATAGCCTGTGCAGAGAATAGAGCTGTGGCACAGAAGGACCATCCACTACAACCAACTACTTCTGTTGCATTTTCTATTATATACAGGGCTTTTTTTCAGCAGGAACGTGGGGGAATGCAGTTCCGGCACCTCCAGGACTGAATGTATGTAATGGCAAGGGGTGATGAGGTGAGCTGAAGGGTCCATTGATGCTGGCTGTTGGGGGATCTATTGTTTCTGAAAAAATATTTATTTTTCCATGTTGGGCTATTATTGCTGAGGAGGTCTAATATTGTTGCTGGTGGGGGATCTATTGTTGCTGGGGGGAGAGGGCTTATGTTGCTGGGGGGGGGCAATTGTTGCTGGAAGAGATCTACTGTTAGGGGGGGTATATTGTTGATGGCTGCTGGGGGATCTATTGTTGCTAGAGGGCATCTTTTTACTGGGGAGGTCTATTGTTGCTGATGAGCAATATATTGTTGCTGGAAGGGATCTACAGTTTAGGGAGGGGTCTATTGTTACTGGCTGCTGTAGAGTCTATTAAAGCTGGGCTGGTTGATGGGAAATCTGTTGTTGCTGCTGGGTCTTGTGTTGTTGGGGGATTCTATTGTTGCTGGAAAGCACCACAAAATGATACTTGGTCCTGTATTCTCTAAATGGGGCGATACTGGGAGATGGGTACAGGGTGGAACCAAAGGATGGTGCTTGGAGGTGGATAGGGTGGCGGAGACAAGAAGTGACTCAGAAGGGGGGAGTTCCTGCACCTGATTAAATATAACTTTAAAAATCAGTCAATTAGAGAGAAACCCTCCCTTAGTGGCAAATACAGGCACAGATCCAAAATCATTAGCTCTTTAAAGAGAACCTGTGTCACCTTACCCATTCAGGGCAAAGTGACAGGGCATATGTAAATTTAGTCCCTGACCACCTACTATTTTTCGCTGATGACTCTCACTCCCACTCACAGTCAACACCACCATACCTGGTGTAGAAGCTTAGAATAAGCGATGACAGCACTCCCTCCATCATGTGACAGTGCTCTTAGCTAGCAATTGGCCGTTAGGGCCCAAAAACGGCTTCATAAGAGTAGGTCACATGCTTGTCCATGTCCAGCCATGGAAGAAAGAGTGGTGAGGGAGATTTGGAGAAATTAGTATTTGGTGGTCAGGGAACAACCTTTACAAAGACCCTATCACCATGTCCTGAATGTGCAAGGTGACAGGTTCTCTTTAAATTTCCAGCAACTTACAAAAACTGAAATATCGTTAAAAGGAAAAGCAAGTGTATAGTCAACCCAAATCAAAATCCCAGCAGGATAAGAATATAATTTGAATAGATTTGCACAAGCTAACATCTTTACATGAGTTGGTGGCCTACCTTGGATTACGGAGATATTTTTCAAGGCTATTGAGTGCTCCCAGTCTTTAAGGCGTAGGTCTTCAGTTACGTTATTTATGAGAGCCATTTCATGCTTCAGTTGTTGCTCCATTACAATATGTAGGAGTCTCATGTGTCTGGTGTCTTCTGTAACATTGGTTATAAGACCCTGAAGCTCTTGTATCCTGGTATGGTGTATTCCTATGTCGTAGGAGAAAGTTCCATTGAGGGCATTAAATGTTCCAAGCATATCGCTGATTTGCTCACTAAGTCCTTCCACTTTGGTCGACAGCTCCTTCAACATGGCGTCATGGTGGCTCCAGACGTATCTGCTACCGTTGACTTCTGTCGACAATTTGTACATTTCTAAGTTGTGTGCCTCATTTATCTGGTTAAGGCTGGCACCAAGATTGGAGGCAAATGTGTCAGTTTGGCTGGCCATGTTCTGGACGTCATTAAGGTTATGTTCCAGCTTCTGTAATGATTCTGTGAGCTGAAACAAAGAGTCTGAATGATTCTGGAAAAGATCCTGAAGTTTCCAGATATGATCCATGAAATCTCCTCTAAATGTTAGTTGCATGAGTTTAAACTGAAGGTCTCGGAAGCTCTCATTTAAATGATTGACGTTGCTCATTAGTACTTTCAGGTCTTCTGGGGAACTCTGGGGTCTCGAAACTGGAATAAAATAAAGAAACATAAGTCTGAGGGGAACATGGAATAAATACACAATAATTATAAGTCAAAAAACAATGTATATTGTTCATAGTAAATAGCGATATAAAGAAAAAAAGGTTATTTGGGTTCAGTGCTTTATCCTGGATTCTGCCATCATCCCTCTATGAAATGTAGAACAAAGGAGATTCCCCTAGAGGTGGGATTTTTAAAGCAGAAACCAGGACTTGAATAATTCAAAAAATTGCTTTATTACTATATATAAAGCAATTTTTTAAATTATTCAAGTCCTGGTTTCTGCCTTAAAAATCCCACCTCTAGGGGAATCTCCTTTGTTCTACATAGCGATATAAAGGGTACCGACATCCCTATTAGCTAATTGGTATATGGGGATAGCCCAGAATGACTGAAAATGGATATGGGCTCTAGGTGTCAGAGCCCATACCCCAGAGAAGCAAGTGAGAAAGAAGAACAAGAGTGTCCCAGTATGGGAGAAAAGGTGGAAATACAAGACAGAGGAAGTCAGGTACGGTAAAGGTTGAGGGCTGGTTCGGATTTTTAAATTGGTACCATACCATTAATTATTAATCAACACATAACCATCAATAAAAATTACTATCAAAATGTATTAATACAAAAACAAAAAAGTTTAAAAACATCATATAAATGACATAAGGAATTTCCTCAGAAGTATACAGAGTATTATAGGAACTACATATATAAATGTATCCGATATTGTACTGGATATTAACCCGACATGGTTCGCGGTTATACAGACCGCTTCTTCAGGGGTATGTATTATATCATAATAGTATTGTCTTGATTCTCCTGCGTAACAAGAAAAAATACAGTAAATTATCAGTATATGGGTACATTTGTATAAAGATTTGGTGTGTCAAATTGTGACCTCAAAAGAAATTCCCATGCCAGATCACCCAAGTGGACCAAGGAGAGACAGGTGCCCCAAGAAACGCCTCACCCACGGGTGTGGAAACAAAAAAACATCAAACAAGTAGAGTCAACCATACGTCGATATTCAGATCTAATAATGTCGGTTTTATTCAGAGGTATTATGCATACAAAGAGAAATTATATAGAGAAGGTGGTCTCAGCTGTAGGTCACCAAGAAGTGGACAGTTGTTATACACAGCACAGCTGTGTGATAATTTAAACTGATAAACGGATAATTTACTGTATTTTTTCTTGTTACGCAGGAGAATCAAGACAATACTATTATGATATAATACATACCCCTGAAGAAGCGGTCTGTATAACCGCGAAACATGTCGGGTTGATATCCGGTACAATATCGGATACATTTATACATGTAGTTCCTATAATATTCTGTATACTTCTGTGGAAATTCCTTATGTCATTTATATGATGTTTTTAAACTTTTTTGTTTTTGTATTAATACATTTTGATAGTAATTTTTATTGATGGTTTTGTGTTGATTAATAATTAATGGTATGGTACCAATTTAAAAATCCCAACCAGCCCTCAACCTTTACCTTACCTGACTTCCTCTCTGTCTTGTATTTCCACCTTTTCTCCCATACTGGGACACTCTTGTTCTTCTTTCTCACTTGCTTTTCTGGGGTATGGGCCCTGACACCTAGAGCCCATATCCATTTTCAGTCATTCTGGGCTATCCCCATATACCAATAATTATAAGTCTTTGAGAGCTCCAAGTGTCTCTTCAAGGCTGGAACCATGTCATGTTGCTCAATTTACAGTTAATTCCATTGCTGATCATTCAGCATTTTGTAGCATGGTTGTCCAGACATTGACACTAAGCGACCCAGAAGTAATTTTTTTCCAGGAGCTCTGGTGGTATGCTGTGGAAGGTACATGCTCAACCATCGTGTGCTGCTCAGGTCTGGGAATTGTCTGCTCAGGCTACCATCACTACCTTGTGGAAGAAGGAAAGGGGGTGAATATATTTCCTTCAAAGGCAAACTGAGACACATTTTAATGCCTTCTCTTCGACACTAGCCTTACTTTGTATTTATTTTGGTCAGTTCAGGTTTACTGAGACCCTTCTCTCAGTCTGCTCTACAACCAGCAATGGACAGAATTAGCAAAAGACCTCTGTGCGAAAGCAATTTTAGGCCCCCAATTTAATCACTGTCCATTTAAAAATAGTCACAGTGCATCAATTGACAGCTAAATAGAAGTGTAGCACCCTCCTAGATATTTGCTGGGTTAGGTAAATGGAGTGCTTAACACTCCTGTAATCAGTGGAGCTGTTGGTGATTGCTCTGGCCTGCTCTTGGATTCACAGGCTGTAGGTTTGGCTGCTTCCTCCTTCAACTCTGGATTGTGCTGGGAGTGGGCTGGGTGAAGCAAACCAGCATCTGAATATTTATGTTGTCTCTGCCAATCCCTGGGCTGAAGCCTAGAGCTGCTGGGTCTTTGTCCAGGAGGAGAAGATCCCAGCCTGAAGGGTTACTGCCCTTCTGGGAAATCCAGCTTTGTTTCTTTATTTGCTCATCGAGGTCCTAGCTGTGCTAGCTGGGGGTCCTATTCTACAGAACTTTGATGGAGCTGATTGAAGGATTTCCTTTTGGGGATCTGGCCTGGAGAGTTTATGGGAGAAATGTCTGGCTGATATTGGAAGGAGGTGCCCAACTATCCAGAGATAATTGTGCTTACAGAACAGTGTGTAAAATCCAAATGAATGTGTGCTGCTGTGGTTCCTCTACATGGTTACATAGTTAGCCTGGTTGAAAAAAGACACAAGTCAATCTAGTTCAACCAATAAAACTAGCCTCATAGTCAGCTTGTACTAGAAGTAGACATTATGCATGGTTTCCCTGTGTAGTTCATCCCATCATTTAATGCTGCAAGGACTGTGCTAGGAATCCTTAGGAGGAAGATAGGTGTCCCCATGTCACAAGTTAACATTGCCAGGAGTATCCCATGGTTATCCTGCACCCATCTAAGTTCAAGTGTTTAATAAAGCTTCAAAATAGGCAGCATACCCCTAGACTGATCATTGAGCCAGAAGAGTGACTAATACTATGTGCCTGGCTCCCAGTTCTGGTCGCCAGTCCTCAGGAGGGATGTGTTGGAGCTGGAGAGAGTCCAGAGAAGGGCAACTAAACTGATAAGGGGATTGGAGGACCTTAGTTATGAAGAGCGTCTGCAATCGCTTGATTTATTCTCCCTGGAGAAGAGACGCCTGAGGGGGGACATGATAGCAATTTATAAATATCTCAATGGGGATCTCAGCTTAGAAAAAAAGCTGTTCAGTCGAAGGGATTGCATGAGAACTCGAGGACATACAATGCGATTAGAGGAGAAGCGTTTTAACCTCAGGCAACGTGGGGGGTTCTTTACTGTTAGGGCTACAAGATTGTGGAATTTTCTACCACAAGGGGTGGTTTCTGCGGGAAATATGGTGGCTTTCAAAAGACTGTTAGACGTACATCTCAAGGATCAGAACATTCAGGGGTATGAGAGATGATTACAGCCACACACACCTACACAGGTTAAACTGGATGGACTATTGTCTTTATTACTCACCTACTATGTAACTATGTAACTATGTAACATGGGACACAAAATCAGTGGCTCCTGTGGGGGTAGTGCTGATCCATGTTCAGGTCAATGTGACAGAGGGAGGGGTCCTATCACCCATTTTCTTTTTTAATAAATGGATCCTAAAGCATACCTAAACCCAGAATAAAAATGTAATACAATGTATATTTCAGCCAAATAGTTCTTGCATGTGCTGGCCCCTTTTTCTTTATGCCCCTTATTTTCACCTGTTGATTCTGCCAGTAGCACAACGCTTACACACTATAGTATGTTCATGGAGGAGAAGTGTTATCATCACCCTAAGAAAGGATGTTAGTTAGGACTACAGAACACTCTCCTCTTCTCTTTCTACTTCATCTTTTTTCTCCATACTCCATAGGGGTGGACTTATTGTATGTGTTTTCAATACAGCATCATCAGCTTACTACAGGAAGTTAGCTCACTGGATTTCTAGCAGGATTGATGGGTATTTTTTTGCATTTATTAAACAGCTATACCAAAACAATAAATTAAAGCCAAAGTTTAGGCAACTGCCCAGCGTGCCCATTCGGTAAAATTACCCTGTGCACAGGCATTACATGAACATACTTATATTTGTTTAATCTGGACCAATGTAACTATGCAAAATAGTCTATACCTAAACTTCAGCTTTAACAGACCAAAAGGGAGCCAATAAGAAAAGTTCATTATTAGGGTTCCCGTGAATTTAAAAATCCCATAAACAACTTACAGATGTTAAAAGCTCGACATGCCACACCTGACTACACATGGACTAGTCTACCAGTCTACTGTTTCCCACCTTAAAAAAACCTGAATGTGAGTAGGGCTGTTTAAACAGAGCAACATTTCCACAGCATGCTCTTAGGGGGATCCCTACTTCTTTTCTATGATTGATTATGCAGTGGGGAAAATAATAATTTGATCCCCTGCAGATTGTGTAAGTTTGTTCACCTACAAAGAAATTAAGGGTTTATAATTTTTTTTATCATAGGTGTATTTTAAAGGATAGAGACAGAATATCAACCAAAAATCCAGAACACGTGATACAAATTTGATGAAATGAGTTGCAGTTCAGTGAGAAAAATAAGTATTTGATCCCCAAGCAAAACATGACTTAGTACTTGGTGGAGAAACCCTTGTTGGTAAGGACAGAGGTAGTGCAGAAGTGGAGATGGAATGAAGTCTGTGGCGTCACCAGGAAGCTGCTGAGTGCACGATGCATTTCTGAGCATGCGCCAAGTCTCGAACGGACATGTGCGCTCTAGTTCGGGACTTGGCGCATGCTCAGAAACATGTTGTGCACTCAGCAGCTTCCTGGTGACGCCACAGACTTCATTCCATCTCCACTTCCGCATTACAGCTATGCCCGGGACCCGGATATCCACAGGAGGCATCCAGCTTCCTTCTTCCTGTGATGGATGGTTCACCTCGAATGTGTTATTGCATGTGGATGGACGACACCACCAAGAGGAGCATGGACTATATTTTGTTACATCAGCCTCTTCATCCCTTGGCTCTTGTGAGTGGCTATATTGGATTTAAAATACCCTAATAAATCATTCTGCCCCTAATAAATCATTCTGCACTTAGATAAATAATTATTTTTGCCACTGTATGTGCCATCACTTCAACCTGTTTACATTCTGTATTCCTCGCCAACCTGTACTGATATGTACAAGATTTATTTTTGAAATCTTTTTGAAAACCCAATAAAACTCTTATGGAAAAACAAAAAAAAAGGTTAAAATAGTTGCACCAATGGTATATAGTTACATGGTTAGTCAGGTTGAAAAAAGACACAAGTTCACCTAGTTCAACCAATAAAAAGCAAACAAACAACAACCATACAATCCCATATACACAACTCTATTCCCACAGTTGATCCAGAGGAAGGTGGAAAACCCCAGCAAAGCATAATCCAATTTGCTCCAGAAGGGGAAAAAAATTAATTCCTTCCTGATCCCCGAGAGGCAATCCAATATTCCCTGGATTAATTTTACCTACAAATATTAGTACCCAATTATATTATGTTTATTTATTAAAGAATCCATGCTTTTTTTTTTTAAAGCAATCTACTGAGCTGGCCAGAACCACCTCCGGAGGGAGTCTATTCCACATTTTCACACTTATAGTGAAGAAACCTTTCCATATTTGGAGATTAAATCTCTTTTCCTTTAGACGTAAAGAGTGCCCCCTTGTCCACTGTGATGACCTAAAAGTGAATAACTCAACACCAAGTTCACTATATGGACCTCTTATGCATTTGTACATGTTGTTCATATCCCCCTTTAAACTCCTCTTCTCAAGAGAGAGCAAATTCAGTTCCTCTAATCTTTCCTTATAGCTGAGCTCCTCCATGTCTCTTATCAGTTTGGTTGCCCTTCTCTGCACTTTCTCCCGTTCCCCGATATCCTTTTTAAGAACTGGTGCCCAAAACTGAACTGCATATTCCAGATGAGGTCTTACTAATGATCTGTACAGGTGCAACATAATATCTCTCTCTCTGGAGTCCATACCTCTCTTAATACAAGAAAGGATTTTTCTTTCCTTGGAAACCGCAGCTTGACATTGCATCCTATTATTAAGCTTATGATCTACCAGAACCCCCAGATCCTTCTCCACCATTGATTCCCCTACTTGTACTCCCCCTAGTATGTATGATGCATGCATATTCTTAGCCCCCAAGTGCATAACTTTATATTTATCAACATTAAACCTCATTTGCCACAGTCACTCAATTAAACAGTGCATTGAGGTCGGTTTGTAAGGCGGAGACAAAAACCATTCTCACGTGACCTACTGTCTGTGTAACTTATTACACTGACAATATGTTTCACTATAACTATTGTTTCATCCATTCTTCGATCATTTAGTAACCAAACCTAACACCAAACACCTGCTGCAAGTCATATAGTCCTTGACATCTCTTTCTTTCTTTCTCTCTCGGATCAGAAATTCATTATTTCTCTAATCACGAGTCCATCCAGGGGGAAAGTACATTCAGGGTCATTGTTGGGTGAACTTTGCTGGGAAGTCAAATGGATTAGGTTATTTAAGTTGAGATTGAAACACGCTTTAGATAGGAAGTCAAGTTAATATTTCTCAAGAAACATGCTGTCCTAATACAAAACAGGAGTCACGGGAAGAGAGCTCGTGGACGAGCGCCAAGCGCAATTAATATATATATGTTCTGCGGTTTTTGGTGGAATGTACAGAAATTTGTCAACGGGCCTACTCCAAGTTTTCACCGATTTCTTGTGAAATATAAGTACAGGGGGTGCAATGTGTGGCCACATCATATTTTTCTTATCACATCTTCTCTTCAAATATTTTCCTTTGTTTTCCAGTGAAATAAATATGTTATCACAAATTTTCTGGTGTGATAAAAGAGATCTGGTTTTCATCACTCTAGAATCCTTCACTGTCTTTAAAAAAATGATGCGTCCTTATCCTAAAGAAACTGCTGGTAAACATTTGGATCAAAGCTGTCACCAAAAAGAATTTTACACCTAAGTTCAGATTTTTTTTTTTTAATCCAATATTATGTTTCAGTCCTTGTGTCATGCAGAGTACTGTGACTTGACACAGTTATTAAAGCAGAATTTCAGGGCATTCTCATAGCATAAGGATCTATGCTCCACACATAGGTCCTTCCTCAATACATTTTCTCTCTGTGTGATTAGTACAATTGTCCAGAATTTGTGACCCAACACTAAGGCTCCACCCAACACTTAAAGTGTTACTAAACCCAGTAATATAAAAAATGTTCATCAGCCCCCCCACACTGCCCACAGCTTATAAATAATCTTTTTTACATTAAAATACTGCAGCTATATACTGTACCTTGTTAGCTGATCTGTATACTGAGGTCACGTGATGTGGGAGGAGATTTCACTGCCTCTTGAAATCCTCTACAGCCTGTGTCCTCATGCTTTTATGGGAGGCGGATCATCCATCAATCAAGATGTGACATCCCACCCACTGTGTTCTTTTTTAGTTTCTGGGCAGGGAGGAGGAGGGAGGGACTGGGCTGCCATTTAGGATCTGTATATATGCCAACATGTGTGATGTTAATACCATGTGACCTGAATAGCTCAGCTAAAACCAGCAAATGTCCTCTCCAGCAATAGAGACCAAACTGAGCATGTGCAGCTGAACTACATTTACTGTGTCTTATCTGGACTTGCCCAGAGTGAACATGCAGGGGGCGGGGGGTGATCTGTGCATACAGGATCACACAGTCTTTTTACACAATGCAGAGGATTAATCACTTAAGTTATACAGTGAGTATAACAAGCATGCTATTCTGCATCTATACACAGATTTTACTGTTGTGGGTTTAGTCACACTTTAATGTTCCCCTGAAATGACCCTTAACAATAAGGCACCACTATCACTAACACCTAAACTTACCTTAATATTACTCAGAGTTGCCAACTTCCCCGAAGTGAAAATTACTGACACGACACAAAAATTTACAGAGCCATATTTTACTGACATTTCAAAATGTTCGTCACAATGATCGTTTTCAGTGCAAATATCATTATTTACCTGCAAACATATAGCTAGAGTTAATAACAATGTGCTTAAGGTACTGTATAACAAAAGGCAAAAAAACATATTTCTCCTTTTACATGAAGGTCAGGTTAATATAAGGTGAGATTATTTCCCTCTTACATCAGAGTTTGCAGGGTTCCCCTTTACAGTGTAAGGGGGAACTCTGCTGACCCTGATGTAAAAGGGAAACACTGTGGACTCTGATGTAAAGCAGGACTCTGAGGACTCTGATGTAAGGGGTGATGCTGCAGATTATGGTGTAAAGAGAAACTCTGATGTAAGAGGGTCTCTGGTCACCAGAACCCCCACTTACACCTGAGTCCGCAGCATTCCCCTTTACATCAGAGTTCCCTTTTAAATCAGGGTCTGCATCATTGCCCTTTACATCAGGGTCCGCCGAGTTCATCCTCCTGCAGAATCCAGTTTAAAGAGGAATTCTAAATACTCTGATTTAAGGGGGAACACTTGGAGCTATGAGTGGGGGCGGGGGAGACTCTGGTGACCACAGACCACCTTCTGCACAGTGAAAAAACTAAGGTAACAGGGGTGGGGGGGTTCTGATATAAGGGGGAATATATATTAGTGTCCCCCTTACCTTCCTGTATTTACTCCCCCCGTATAGTACATCAGTGAACCCCCACAGACTTTGTGTTCCCCCGCTCTGGAGGCTGGAGCTGTCACTGACCTTCCTCCTCTGTAAGACTGCTTGGGTGCAGGGCAGTGGGAGCACTGAGGGCAGGCTCAGTCAGACCATGGTCCTCCTCTGCTTCTTTGATCCTCTATCTGGATTCCTCCCCTTTACTGTCGCTCCCGCTCCCAGCTCCCTCTCCTACAATTCGTAATGGACAATTTATGGACAGTGTAAAAATCTGCTGATTTTTACAAACGGTTTGTAAATTAAGGACAGTTGGTAACAACGATCTTACCTAATTTTACCCTGAAACAAGTCTTAACAATTACCCAGCCATAGCTCTAGGACCAAATCATGCCTTAATAATGAACCCCCTGGACCAAGCCCTTAACAATTGATCACCTCTAACCTTAACATCTAAATTTCCCCTAAACAAGCCTTAACAAAGAATCACTCCTAGCCCTAACAGCTAACCCTGTCCAAAAAACAAGCCTTAGCTATTAATAACTCCTAATTGTAACACTTAATCATCCCTTGAACCAAGCATTAACAATTGTTCAACCCTAATCCTAACCCTTAAATAAGAATTCCAGGTATGGCTATATTATACATAGTTACATAGCTTCGAACAAGGTAAATACAGTATGTATTCACCATTCCTGGCTGATGCCCTTTGAAGCTGGAAATTACTGAAGTAGACACCTCTGCTCCTGTGATCTCCACTAGCTTTTAGGATCTACACTAGCTTTCAAGTCGACGGCTTGGTGCAGATGCAATTCCGAGAATGTATTGCATTTTCTTAATTAATGCAAAGTGTTCTCGGATTGGATGAGAACAATGTTACCACTTTGCCTTTCCACCTCATCCAATCAGAGAACGCTTTGCATTAATTCGGAAGATGCATAACATTCTCTGAATGGTGTCCATGCTAAGAGAATGACCTCCTGTGTTCACAAGCAGCAGGGCAGCTGCTCAGCGCAGGAACTGGAAGCAAGTCATTCAATGTCTACTTCAATGATTTCCAGGGACATCGGCCAGGTAAGGTATAAACATGGTGTCAGGATCTGAACCCATTATCTCTGCTGTGTACGGCAGTAGCTCTTCTTGCTGAGTCACCTGAGCTGCTGGACAGTGCCTGCTCTGATCCATTGGACAATCCTGCCTTATGCTTGGTTTCTGGTGAATCTTGAACTCCTTGCTCCTCCCATAAACTTCCTATTTAAGTCATACCTTGGCACTTCCTGTTTGCCAAATTATCATGCTCTTCTCCAGCCAATATTTTGCTCTTGTCTCTCCTGGTGCCATCCATATCTGCACTACTACTCGTTACTGACCTTGGTTTGTTCCTGACTATGCTGCCTTAACCCAACCTGCAACCATTCCTTACCAACCTTTGGCTTGTCCTTCAGCTACGCTTCCACTTAATTCAAACCTGCAACCACTTCTTAACGACCTTTGACTTGTTTACTACTACACTTATCCTTGATCCCTACCCGCTATGTCTGCTACTGGACCCTGGCTTGCTCACCTCCTGTTGGGGTGATCCTGAGGACCATGACCTAGTACTAACAAAACCCACCTCCACCATAAGGAAATCTGATGAACACCAGTTAGTACTTAGACCTCACAACTTGGATGAGCCTGCGTCATCCCCCCAGGGTGACCTGCTTCTGTACCTGATCAGCTGGTTGGTGGGAGCCTCTCTTCTGCTATAGCTACTGGTCTCCAAGCCTGACCCTTGACACATGGTTACATTGTTTCAAGCTAGACCAATGTAACTATGTATAAAATATCCATACCTGGAATTCACCTTCAATGCTTCCTGAAATGCATCTTAAATATCACCCCTAACACTAACACCTAACCCTCCATGAAACAAGCCGAAACAATTAATCACCCCTAAGCATAACACTTAGTCCTCCTCTGAACCAAATTTATCAATCAATCAACACTATCCCTAACACATGCTTCTCCTATGAACCAAGCATTAACAGTAGAAGAACATTTCTAGACAAAACTTTTTTTTTAGATTATAAGGGTTAGAACCCCTGATGTATTTTTACTGTTATGCAGGGCTATGTTAGAGAGATTTATCTTAGTTAAAGCGGAGTTCCACCCTGGATTTTTTTTTTTTTTTTAAATACCCCCGGGACAGTCAGGGCTAGTACATTCCACAATGGCTAGCCTCTGATCTGTCCCGGGTTGCACTTACCGGTTAGGACAAATACTTACCTTGAAAACGTCTTGTCCAGCGCTGCCATCTCAGATGTGGGCAGCTTGAAGCCAGCGAGATCCCCTTCGGCGTCTTCTTCCGCCTTCTTCGGTCCCAAGATGCCCTGCGCCGGCTCCGCCGTCACTTCCGGTGTGCGCGCGTCATGCCCAGAAGCTGTTTAGAAGGGGATGACGCGCGCGACCCGGAACTGACGTCGGGGCCGGTGCAGGCGCAATGATTCCTGGGAGCTATGACGTTCAGCTCCCAGGAATCATTGCAGAGCCAGGAAGTGACGACGGGCCGCGGCCGAGGAAGGAGGAAGAAGGAAGTAAGGTAAGTATATTTTCTTCGCTACGAGGTAAGTAAAAAAAAAAAAAAAATATGCGATTATCCATTTCTTTTTCAGGTGACCCGGAGCGAGAAGATGGAGGTAAGTATAAAATTAGGGTGGAACTCCACTTTAATGTCAAGGTGACCACAATTTCACCATAAAGGAAGTGATGGAAAATTTGCAATAGGGCAAAAGCCCTTAAAGCAGGACTTCCGCTTGCTGACCTGTCCACTTTTTACCCCCATCCCCGCCTCCATCCCATTTAAACAATTGCCGACTTTAGAGAAAAACAAACCTAAAAGCCCCTTAAATTTACGTGACATAACATGACACACTAGGTTCTGAATCTCCTATCTTCTTCACTGCAGAGGAGAAGGGTCCTTCTTTGTGTGCCCACGCCGCTGCTTGGTTGAGGTGGGCACTTCACATTGGCTGTCCAGTAGTAGGATCCTCTTTGGTCCTGAAGACCAAAGTCACTGGTTGTCCTTCACAAAAGTGAGGGTCATGTGACATTGGGATCGGGGAAGTTAAAAATGCTGTTAGAGGGATTTTTCCTTTGAATGGGGGAATGAGTGGTAGTAGGATGGGAGGGATGGATGGGAGCAGGCTCAATGTATGCCAGGAAATGGGCTTTAAGTAGGAAAAGATCAAAGAGGGGAATGGATACATCTATAAGACTAAAAATCTCCATGTGCATATTTTATTGAAGTGTTATTACATTAAACATTGTGTGATAAAAGTCTCTCTGGTTTTATTATGTCTCCAATTTCTCATTTGTCTTTTTAAAAAATAGTATCCTCTTATCTTAAAGAAGCTTTTTCTAAACTCTCGCTTTGAAGCTGTCTTCACCTTTCACTAGAAACTTTCTAACACTTTTTTCTAGATATATTTTAAGATAAATGTTATGTTGAAGCCTTTGTACTATTCATTCCTCAATTACACAACACCTTGTTATTAATGGTATGGGATGATGGAGACAAGGAAAAAAGGTTCTTCTTTTATTAATTATTTATTTCTATTTTAAGACAAACATGTCCTGTTTTTTTTTTTTCTTTTTTTAAATCTAAAAGTCTATGTGCTATTTTATATTAATATTATTATTGTTAATATTATATTTTTTTAATAATAATTTTAGTAATATTGCATTAAATCTATAGCCATATTTTTATAAATAGACTGCAATCAAAGCATTTTTTAGTCTTGAATAGAACAGAAACAAGTTGGAACCTCAGTCAAGGTTTAAATGCCCTCTGTGTTTATGATGATGATTCTCAACACTATATCATAGATCTACTTCATCAGGAGATATAAGAGATGCGTATGTATCAAAAAGCAATGATGCAGGGGCTCTTTCCTACCCTGGGGGGAGATCATAGGGGACATACATATGGTCTTGGAGTGACAATGTTTATATGTTTACAGAAAATCTGCCTAACATTTCTAATTAAAATGTCTTGATGTGATGCAGATGCAATCACCTGGTGGCCAGGCCAGAGCATACTTACATAGTTACATAGTTAGTGAGGTTGAAAAAAGACAACAGTCCATCCAGTTCAACCTATGATGTGTGTGTGTGTTTGCTTTTAACCGTACATTGTATACCCCTGTATGTTGTGGTCTCTAAGGTGTCCATCTAACAGTTTTTTGAAACTATCAATGCTCCCTGCTGATACGACTGCTTGTGGAAGAGAATTCCACATCCTTACCGCTCTTACAGTGAAGAACCTCTTATGCATTTTAAGGTTAAACCGCCTTTCCTCTAGTTTTAGTGAGTGGCCACGTGTCTTATTGTATTCCCTTACTCTGAATAGTTTGTTCCTTATGCCAGGGTCGCCAGTACAGAATTTGTACATTGATATCATATCCCCCCTCAATCTTCTCTTCTCCAGAGAGAATAAGTTCAGTGCTTGTAGTCTTTCCTCATAGCTGATGTCCTCCATTCCCCTAATTATTTTTGTTGCCCTTCTCTGGACTCTTTCCAGTTCCAGCATATCCTTCCTGAGGACCGGTGCCCAGAACTGGACAGCATACTCCAGATGTGGCCGGACCAGAGTCTTGTAGAGTGGAAAAATAATCTCTTTATTTCTGGAGTGAATCCCCTTTTTTATACATCCCAGTATTCTGTTTGCTTTACTTGCAGCGGCTTGGCATTGCATGCCACTGCCAAGCCTGTTGTCTACCAGTACCCCCAAGTCTTTTTCCATCATAGACTCACCCAGAGGTTCCCCCCCTAGTGAGTAGCTTGCTTTCTGGTTTTTGGCCCCCAAGTGCATTACTTTACATTTTTCAACATTAAACCTCATCTGCCATGTAGTTGCCCACCCCGCTATTTTGTTCAGGTCCGCTTGTAAGGTTTCTACATCCTGCATAGAAGATATTGGCATGCTTAGTTTAGTATCATCCGCAAATACTGAGATTGTACTAGATATCCCCTCCTCTAGATCATTTATGAATAAATTAAACAGGATTGGTCTTTACTTGGCTTTACAAACAGCAATGTCCTGGTCCATACCAAGCAGTATAGCGACTGCCCATACACTCCCGAAATCCCACCTCATATGGAGGCAGCCTCCCATCTTGTAAGACAACCCCCTTCTTGTTAAACAATCAACATATGCCTTGATACAGTGATTGGATCAAGGTGACCGAGTTACCCATGTGGGTATAAATACATGTATTAGAGGAGAGGAAGCCAGTTGGACAAGTAGAGAAACATCTTCAATATTACAGGACAAGTCCAGCTGAACATTAATAACTACTACTAGATATACTATGACCTGGATACATAAGAACCTTTACAGAACCAAAAGAAGAATTGTACTCCATTACATCTAAACCATAACTTAGCAAACACAATGCTAAAAACACTTGAGTCTAATGTTACCCCCCGAAGAAGCCATGGTAGATTACACAGGTTCTTTCTCAAAACAGAGGCATCCAGGCAAACAAAAACATTTCATTTACTCCGGCTCATTGAAAAGTCTAGGGGATATCTTTTTGAAGTTTATTTGCAAGTGGAAGCTTGGGAGGGGATTTGGGGGTGATGTGGGATACTCCAAAATGGAAAGTATTGCTGGCAGAGGACAATTCTTGCTTCTTGGCTATAACACTAGTATTGATAGACTGGAACAATCAACGGTTCATGGCGGGGGACCATAATGTAGCATGAGTACAGATAGATGGAGGCTGGAACAATCCACGGTTCACGGCTGGGGATCATGAAGAAGCATGAGTACAGATAGAGGCAGACTGGAACAGTTCATGGTTCACGGCTGGGGATTGTGAAGTAGCATGAGTACAGATAGAGGCAGACAGGAACAGACCAAAGTTCATGGCTTGGGACCATGAATTTAGGTGCAGCACAGAAAAAAAAGTTTTTTCTCGCAGCATCCTGAAGCAAGATCAGTCCATAGGTGCAGCCTCCTGTTAAGTAGTCCAGCTTTAAGTTCAGCTCTGAACAGACCAGACTAAGCAATCGCTGCTCCAATGATTACAGAAAACCCAAAAAACTAAATTTACCCAGCAGCCTAACTGGGCAGGGCCATCTTACCGAATGGGCACGCTGGGCAATTGCCATGGTGGCCCACCTGCCCAGCGACCCAGCCCCAGCCAAGACTTAGTCCTGATTTTGGTGAGCATCCTACTGCCGAACTTAGCAGGTGGCAAGTGCCGGTCAGCCTTTGCGCTGCTGTCAGAGCACTTGGGCTATGGGGAGGGGGGCCCATAATTGCAGGAATGCCTCTCTGCCTCCACGGGAACAGGCACACACAGGACAGTAGAGTCTGACTCCCGTCCTTGTGTGTGTTCACCGGAGCCAGCCGCCGAACTTGGAAGCTGTCATTAGCCTGGCAGTGCTGTACCAATAAATATTGCCTTATCAATAATTTGCATTTTTATTCTTGTGGGTGATTGTGTATGCCGGGCATTGCCCGGGGACCTTTAATGCTCTTAAGATGGCACTGTAACTGGGAGAGTGCTATATAAGGTTTTATTCACTCCTATATGAATGGGCCTTTATAATGTCCTGTCTCCCCAGATCTGATTTTGATTAACAGATAATAGTCTGCTATCGGTTTATCTCCACAGATCAGATCACAGTTTGTTTCCAATTGGGTCATCTTAGGAGGAAAAGAAAAAAGTTTGTAGAACATGACTGATGCACATATAGTTTTCTCCCTCCCTCGTTCAAGAGGATTTTGAGAAAGGAGAGGAAGCACGTCCAGCTCACAATCTTTAATGTACCTGGGCAGAACGCCAACACTACATAAAACTAAAATAGTTTAGATGTGTTATGTGACCGGTTGAAGTTAGTTTAACCCTTGGAGAGAGTCAACCAGAAATTGACTCTATGAACCTTCTTCAAAAATATACAAAGTGTTGTGGTCAGGAAAATAAACGGCTATTAACCACTTGCCGACCAGTCACTGGGACTGTACTGCGGCAAAGTGGCTCGATTCCGTCCAGCGACGTAGACCTACGTCGCTGGACTCCTCCCCTTGTGGGCGGCACTCGGAGGCTCACTCCCACTGTGTTCAGTCACAGCGGGAGCCGGGCCAGGGGAGGAGCAGCAATGATCGCCGTCGCTCTTCCCCGATCGTCAGGGAATCGAGTGTGGAGATCCGCCCGCTGTGTAAACAAAGCGGGCAGGTCTCCTAAGTGACAGGCAGGGACAGATTGTAGTGTTCAGCATAGCCGAACCTGCGATCTGTCCCTGTGTCACTCAGTCACCTCCCCCCACACACGTCAGTAAGCACCAGGCATACATTAACCCCTCCCTCTCCAATAAAATTAACCCCTTCCCTGCCTGTGTCATTTTTACAGTAACAGTGCATATGTATAGCACTGATTACTGTAGAAATGTCACTGGTACCCCCAAAAGTGTCAAAAATGTCAGTCAAGGATCCGATCTGTCCGCCGCAATGTCGCAGTCCCGCAAAAAAAATTGCAGATTGCCGCCATTACTCGTTAAAAAAAAAAACACCAAAAATGACAGAAATCTTTCCCTTAATTAGTAAACGCAATAACTTTTGCGCAAACCAATCAAAATACGCTTATTGTGATTTTTTTCACCAGACATAGGTAGCAGAAAACAAATTGGCCAAAAATGTAAAAAAAAATTGGAGTTTTTACATTTTATTTGGGGGGAATTTCATATAAAAAAAATGTTAAAAATATTGTTATTTTTTCAAAATTTACGCTCTTTTTTTGTTTATAGCGCAAAAAGTAAAAATCGCACAGGTGATCAAATACCACCAAAAGAAAGCTCTGTTTGTGGGAAAAAAAGGACGTAAATTTTGTTTGGGTACGGTGTCGCACGACCGCGCAATTGTCAGTTAAAGTCGCACAGTGCCGAATCGCAAAAAGTGGCCTGGGCGTAAGACACCAAAATCCTCCGGTGGTAAAGTGGTTAATTTAAAATAATAGATAAAATAATTGATGATGAGACATTTTTAATTGAACTGTCTATGTGTAATACATACCTCCCAACCTTTTATTATGAGAAAATGGGACAAATATTTTCTAGTTTTGGATAGAGTGGGGAAGAATTAAAACCCATGACAACCTTTTACTGTTAGAGAGATTTCACATACATATAAAAATACATGGGAGTCACCCTTTTTAAGCTGAACAATTCACTGGCTCACCCAAAGTATTGGATGACAGCCCGGGCCGTAACCATTCTCAGAAAAAGATGCCACCAAAGAAGGTGTGTGCAGACAGTTACCTAAGACCTAAGTGATATAATTGGAAAAATGCTTATTAAAAATCTATGGATAACACAAAATCACAGATATAAGTCCCATATGACATTGATTTAAAACTGTCATTAACACCACCCAGTATGGACCACACACATTGTCGCGGTACTGGCTGCATGCTATCTGATCACAGTATGATGAGGTGGAAGGTCTGTATATCAATAACCAGGAAGCCTTGGTTAGCAAATTCCAGAATCAATTTGTGATGTTGTAATTTCCACAAAATCAGTCATTATATCAAAGCAATGCCCAGTTCCTTCAATAAGCCATACTCAAATGGTAAAATAAATAAAAAAATTCAGAATGTTTTTCAGAATAAAGACAAAAAATAATAGTTTTATATAGTTAAATTTATTTTATTGTGCACTCCTATTTCTGTATTTTTTAGACATCCAAATGCAGGGAAATCAAAGGCTAGCAAAGAGTATTTTAACTACTTCAATACTGGGCACTTCCACCCCCTTGCTGCCCAGGCCAATTTTCAGATTCCAGCGCTGTCACACTTTGAATGAAAATTGTGCGGCCATGCAACGTTGCACCCAAAGGAAATTTTTGCCATTTTTTTGAGACAGATAAAGCTTCTTTTTTTGGGGGGTGATATTTAATCACCACTAGGTTTTTTATTTTTTGCTAAACAAATTAAAAATACTGAAATACTGAAAAAATAAAAAGGAAATGTTCTCCTTCATTGATGTGCACTGATGAGGCTGCTCTGATGGGCACTGATGAGGTGGCACTGCTGAGGTGGCACTAATGGGTACTGATGAGGAAACACTAATATGCAGAACTGATGGGCACTGATAGGCGGCACTGATGGGCACTAATAGGTGGCACTGATGGGCACTGATTGTCAGCATTTATGTGCACTGATAGGCAGCACTGATGTGCACTGATAGGCGGCACACATGGGCAATGACGGAAACTGATAGGTGGCACTGATGAGGAGGCACTGACAGGCATCACTGATGGGCACTGAAAGGAATCACTGATTGGCACTGATTGGCAGCACTGGTGGGCATCACTGATGGGGCTGCACTGATCACTGCACTGATTATCAGTGCAGATCCCCCCTGTCAGCAGAGCTGCTTATCGGCTCTCCTCTACTCATGCCCTGTCAGCGTGAACAGAGGAATGCCGATAACCGTCACTTCCTAGTTACACTGTGATCAGCTGTGATTGAACACAGCTGATCACATGGTAAAGAGCCTACGTCATAGGCTCATTAGTGTAATCGGAGATGCATTGTGTCGGAGCGAAGCACTGCACTATCAATCAGCGTGCTGCGCGCCCGAGAGGCTTGTTCTGAAGGACGTCATATGACGTCCAGTCAGAACGGGAGAGCCACTGCCTGGCCGCCATTTTGCTATAGGCCAGGTGGGATGTGGTTAAAGCCAATTTTTCCATATTCCATATGTGTATGATTTTCCAGCCTAATTTTAATCTATTTGGATAACAATCATGGGAGCGTGGGAAAAATAAGTTAAAGTATACAGTCCATGTAGCACCTGTCTAGTTAGGGTGCTAGGATTTAGGAAATTTTAGTTATTTTTGGCCTCTGTAATCAGTGGAGCAGCTGTTGATTACTTTAGGCTGCTTTGGATCTAACATACTGCATGTTTGAGTGCTCTCCCCTGCCTTCCAGAGGCTTCTGGAGCATAAAGGGTTGGGCAGGACAGATCTCAGGTTGAATATTTGTCGTGCTTCAGCTAATCTCTAGAAGAGGTCTGCCCAGAAGGTGGCTGAAGAGGCTTATAAATAGTCTGAGATTTAGAGCAACAGCGCCTTTCGTCTTCTCACATCTAGAGGGAATCCACCCATCTGGGTGGAGGTTTCTACCCCCACCTGTAGCCGCTATCCTGATTTCTGCAGTCATTAATCAAGGTCCCAGCTGTGGCAGAGCTGGGGGCCCATCTTCAAGATATCTTTTTTGGAACTAGTCAAGGGACTCCTCATTTGGGAACCTGGTCAGGAGAAATCATTGGGGAGTGTCCAATGTAAACTGTAAGGAGGCATCTGTTGATCCTGTGACATTGTGAGTACTTACCAGAATTCCTGATTCTAGTGACTGTGTGCTGTATGCCCTAGCTGGCAAATCAGTACTCCTGAAAGGGCTCAGTCTCTGCCATCTGTACATGTTTCTGCATAGAGACTGCTCAGGGAGAGACTTAATAAAGTGAATCCACACATCTGGGTGGGGGTGGCTACCCCCACCTATACTTGCTATTCCGATTTCTGCAGTCATAAATCGAGGTCCCAGCTGTTGAAGAGCTAGGTGCCCATCTTCAAGATATCTTTTTTTGAACTAGTCAATTGACTCCTCATTGGAGAGTGTCCAATGTGAACTGGAAGGAGGCATCTGGTGATCCTGAGACATTGTGAGTACTTATCAGAATTCCTGATTCTAGTGACTGTGTGCTGTATGCCCTGGATGACAAACCGGTAGTACTCCTGAAAGGGCTCAGCCTCTGCCATCTGTACATGTTTCTGCATAGAGACTGCTCAGGGAAAGACCTAGTGAAGGGAAGTGTCCCCATACCTATATTTGATGACGCTGGAGTATTTTATACCACCCTACATTACATCCGAAGTTCTTCAGAAAAAATAAAACCTTGTGACATCATTGCCCTAAAAGGGCCACGTGGCCCTATTAGGTCAATGATATTGACTGCTTCTTGCATCAGGGTTGAGGGCTCTTGAGAGGCACATTGAGGCAGGTTGCTGTGATGTAAAACACCCTGCTGACCCCTCCAACCAGCCTTTGTGTGCTTGAATTGCATAGAGAAGCACTGTGATCACTGTACATGGGTGTAAAATAAGGTAATTAATAGAAACAAAATGGTTTTATTTATTTCATTAGCATGAGGTGGCAAGGATGGCAATAGGGGAATCAAGGAAGGCACCGTGCTTCAGCTTTAGGAAATTACAAATTCTGATTGCATTGTACCTGGTCAGCTTCAACAGATGACCATGGCTCGAATAGCGTGGATCCATTCTGATCTTTGGCCATTGAGTCTGCAGGCCGCAGTTAATAAAGAGTGCATAGGCTAAAGTTTTTATCTGATTAAAAAGGAATGTGAAAAAAAGGAAGAAAAAAGACCTAGGGATTAACAGTGTTACGATTACAGCCGCTACTGTGTGTGGAAAGACTGTTTAGCTTGGCTGATTTATGAGGACTTCAAATTACTCGGCTTCTTTCCGACACCTGCAGCTTCCCAGGGATCCGGCCTGCAAGTGATGGAACGTGACAGCCACATTTCAGAGGCTCATAAACTGGAAAATCCGTTTTCCTTTTACTGGAAATTAAGAGGATTTATTACGTTTTCATGTAAGCTTTCTGCCGGGACTATGTGCCTGCTCTGCCGTCACTACAGCCACAAATGGGCTTGACACATAAACTTCGTCACTGCACTGCATTCACCACGTGACAGCATCAGAAATCGTGATGGTACTAGGTTATCAGCTCATCAGATGGCATTGTTAACATTATTAGTCAGGAAAGACTCTCTGAGCCCCTCTTTGATTTAGTTTCACTTTGTTACTGGAATCTGATTATACTTGACCTCATAGCTAAGCTCCACCATTTGGAATCCCACTTGCCCAAAGAGAGTGCCTGGAATGGCAACTAGCAAGACTTAGCTAGGATGTTAGAGAATGTTAGGCTCACTGACAAAGTGAACTAACAAAGGGCAATTTAAAATGCACGCAATGCAGGGCTTTTTTTCAGCAGGAACACGGGGGAACGCAGTTCCGGCACCTCCAGCACTGAATGTATGTAATGGCAAGGGGTGCTGGAGGGTCTGTTGATGCTGGCTGCTGGGGGGCTCTATTGTTCCAGGAGGGATCTATTTTTGCATGATGGAGGTTATTGTTGTTGCTGGGGGGGGGGGCTTATGTTGCTGGCGGGGTTTAGTTGTTGCTGAAAGGGATCTACTGTTGAGAGAGGGGTCTGTTCTTGCTGGCTGTTGGGGGATCTATTGTTGCTGGAGAGCATCTATTTTTTGCTGGGGCGATCTTACATAGTTACATAGTAGGTGAGGTTGAATAAAGACAATAGTCCATCCAGTTCAACTTGTGTAGGTGTGTGTGGCTGTAATCATCTAACATAGCCCTTAATGTCCTGATCCTTGAGATGTAAGTCTAAGAGTCTTTTGAAAGCCACCATACTACCCGCAGAAACCACTTCTTGTGGTAGAGAATTCCACAATCTTGTAGCCCTAACAGTAAAGAACCCTCCTCGTTGCCTGAGGTTAAAACGCTTCTCCTCTAATCGCATTGTACGTCCTCGAGTCCTCATGCAATTCCTTCGAATGAACAGCTTTTTTTCTAAGCTGAGATCCCCATTAAGATATTTATAAATTGCTATTATGTCCCCTCTCAGACGTCTCTTCTCCAGGGAGAATAAATCGAGCGATTGCAGCCGCTCTTCATAGTTATGGTCCTCCAACCCCCTAATCAGTTTAGTTGCCCTTCTCTGGACTCTCTCCAGCTCCAACACATCCCTCCTGAGGACTGGCGACCAGAACTGGACAGAATACTCCAGATGTGGTCGGACCAGAGTTTTATAAAGTGGAAGGATTATAGTCTTATCTCTGGAATACATCCCTTTCTTTATGCATGCTAATATTCTGCTGGCTTTGGCAGCTGCCGCTTGACATTGCATGCTGTTGCCTAATCTATCATCAACCAAGACTCCCAGATCTTTCTCCATTTTTGATTCCCCCAAGGGTTCCCCTCCTAACGTGTATTGTGCTTTTATGTTTTTAGTCCCCAAGTGCAAAACCTTACACTTCTCCACGTTAAACCTCATTTGCCATGTCATTGCCCACTCTGTTATTTTGTCTAGGTCATTCTGTAGGATATCTGCTTCATGCTGTGCAGTTATTGCCCTGGCCAATTTTGTGTCATCTGCAAAAACTGATAACGAACTACTGATCCCGTCCTCAATGCTGTTTATATCTGTCGTTGGTGGGGGAACTATTGTTGAGGGAGTGGTCTATTGTTGCTGGCTGTTGGAGAGCCTATTGATGCTGGGAAATCTGTTGTTGCTGCCGAGTCTATTGTTGTAGGGATCCATTTTAGCTGGAAAAAAAAATCTATTATCGTGTGGAAGGATCTATTGCTGCTGGCTGCAGGGGATCTACTTTACTACTTTTCTTGTTGTTCCATACAAATTACTTATCACCATAAAATGTTACTTGCTTCTTTATTCTCTAAAAAGGGGAGGTACTGGGAGGTGGATACGGGGTGGAACCATAGGAAGTTGCTCAGAGGTGGGTAGGGAGCGGAACCAAGGGATGTTGCCCAGAGGTGGGTATGGGGGCGGAAATAAGAAGATTTAAAAGGGGAGAGTTCCTGCACCTTTTCTCTGAGAAAAAAAGCTCTGATGCAATGATATGGTACACTAAATAGCCAAAAGGTTCTGGACTCCTAACCATTATACCTACCTATACAATATGTCCAAATGTATGTGACTCCCCCTCCAAATTATTCAGGTGTTTCAAGTGAAGAGTACTTCTAATTCTACAGTATACAAAGATATTTGACGCAATTGTCAACTTTGTGATAACTGTCCTCTTTTCCAGCATGACTGTGAATAGACCCAGTGCCAAAAAACACAATGTGATGAGTTTGGTGTGCAGAAACTTGAGTGTCATAACTACTGAAAATCTTTGGGATTAATTTTAAAGCCGATTGTGGACCAAGTCTTCTCATCTAACATCAGTACTTGAAAACGACCCTACCAACATGGGATGAACAGGAATGGTGATTGTGAGCCAGATCCTCTCATCCTTTATCAATACCTGACCTCAACCCTACAGAGCACCCTCGGGATGAACTGGAAGGATAATTGTGAGCCAGGTCTTCTCATCTAACATCAGCACCTGATCTTAACCCTACTGAGCACCCTTGGTATGACCTGGAATGATAATTGTGAGCCAGGTCTTCTCCTCCACCATCAGTACCTGACCTCAACCCCACTAAACCCCTTTGGGATAAATCTAAACGATAATTGGGAGCCAGGTCTTCTCATCCACAATCAGTATCTGACCTCAGCCCTACTGAACACCTTCAAGATGAATTGGAATGATGATTGTGAGACAGGTCTTCTCTTCTACCAACGGTACCTGAACTCAACCTTACTGTACACCCAGTGCTGTATTTTGGCCTAGGCCAACAAGGCCCAGGCCTAGGGCGGCACTTTGCAGGGGGGCAGCAAAAAATCCGCCCCCCCCCCTCTACCTGAGACTCTATTGGCCACTGGTTGCAAGAGCTGCCTCTCTCACTCCCCTCTCTCTCATTTACCCCCTCTCTATCACCCCCTCCTCTCTCTCACCCCCCTCTCTCTCTCTCTCACCCCCCTCTCATCCCCTCTCTCTCTCATCCCCCCTCTCTCAACCAACTCTCTCTCACCCCCTTTCTCTCTCATCGCCCCTCTCTCTCTCTCATCTGCCCTCTCTCTATCATCCCTCCCTCTCTCTCATCCCCTCTCTCTCTCATTTTTTGATTCCCCCCCCCACTCTCTCACCCCCTCTCTTTCATCCCCTTCTCTCTTCCCCTCTCTCTCTCCCTCCCTTACCCATCCCCCTCTTTCTCTTTCTCTTTCTCTCCCTCACCCTTCTCTCTTTCCCACCCCCTCTCCCCCCCCTCCTCTCATGAGATCTCAGGGGTTCATGGGACTTGTAGTCCATCAATTTTGGAGGGAGTCACATCAGTTAAAAAAGGAGTGGGGCAAATTTTACATGGGGGGGGGGGGGGAGCAGGGCGCCCAATTTTAGTCTTGCCTAGGGCAGCACAAAACCAAAATACACCACTGTGTACACCCTCAAGATGAATTGGAACCATGATTGTAAGCTAGGTCTTTTCATCGGCCATCAGAACCTGGCCCTAACCTTACTGAACACCTTTGGGATGAATTGAAACATTGAGTCGTGTCCTCTCATCCAACATCAGTACCTGACATCATGAATGGGCACAAATTCCAAAAGACACAGGGGGAAGGCAACTCCATATTAATGCCTATATTTTGAGAACAGGATATCCATCAAGCTCATATACAGTAGGTGTGGTAATCAGGTGTCCACAGACCTAAGAATCTCTGAAGGAGACCGCATATGTAATATATGTGGTCAGCTCAAGTGTATTTGTGACTCTGCTTAACCACTTGCCGACCGGTCACGTTGACGTACTGCGGCAAAGTGGCTCGATATCGTCCAGCGACACAGACCTACGTCGCTGGACTCCTCCCCTTGTGGGCGGTGCGTGCACGCCGCCGGAGGCTCGCTCCCGCTGTTTTCAGTCACAGCAGGAGTCGGGCCAGGTAATCACCGCCGCTCTTCCCCAATCGTCGGGGAATTGAGTGTGGAGATCCGCCCGCTTGTGTAAACAAAGCAGGCGGATCTCCTAAGTGACAGGCAGGGTCAGATTGCAGGATTCAGCATAGCTGAACCTGCGATCTGTGCCTGTGTCACACAGTCCCCTCCCCCCACACACGTTAGTAAGCACCAGGCATACATTAACCCCTTGATCACCAATAAAAGTTAACCCCTTCCCTGCCAGTGTAATTTTTACAGTAACAATGCATATTTATAGCACTGATTACTGTAATAATGTCACTGGTACCCCCAAAAGTGTCAAAAATGTCAGTCAAGGGTCCGATCTGTCCGCTGCAATGTCGCAGTCCCGCAAAAAAAACGCAGATCGCTGCCATTACTAGTTAAAAAAAAAAACACAATAAAAATGACATAAATTTCCCGTAGTTAGTAGCTGCGATAACTTTTGCGCAAACCAATCAAAATACGCTTATTGCAATTTTCTTTACCAAAAATATGTAGCAGAAAACAAATTGGCCTAAAATGTTAAAAAATTTAGATTTTTACATTTTTTTGGGGGGTATTTCCTATAAAAAAATTTGAAAAATATTATTTTTTCAAAATTGTCGCTCTTTTTTTGTTTATAGCGCAAAAAGTAAAAATCGCACAGGTGATCAAATATTACCAAAAGAAAACTCTATTTGTGGGGAAAAAAGGACATACATTTAATTTGGGTACAGCATCGCACGACCGCGCAATTGTCCGTTAAAGTAACGCAGTGCCGAATCGCAAAATATGGCCTGGTCAGGAATGGGGTAAAATCTTCCGGTCTTAAAGCGGTTAAACATACGCTCATTGAGAATTTTTTTGTCAAAGACATGTAGCTAAATACATTTTGGCCTAAATATATGACAAAAATTGAATATATTGGATATTTTTTAACTGTCAAAGTAGAAAAATATTGTTATTTTTTTCAAAATTGTTGCTTTTTTTTATTAATATCGCAAAAAATGAAAATCACACAGGTAATCAAATACCACCAAAAGAAAGCTCTGTTTGTGGGGAAAAAAGGACGTAAATTTTGTTTGGGTACGGCGTTGCATGACCGCGCGATTGTCAGTTAAAGTCGCACAGTGCCGAATCACAAAAAGTGGCCTTGACGTACAGCAGGAAAATCCTCCGGTGGTAAAGTGGTTAAACTATTAGACCATATGCTCCTCGGCAGCCAAAGTACTAAAAATCACCTTATTTAAATAAATAATACCTTCTTCAAAAGCAAAGCCTTTATGATCTATTTGGTCAACAAAATTGAAGGAAATTGAAGAAGAGAACTTGAAGTCTGACTTGCGGTCTCCAACTCTAGATGAAACAGGTCCTCACCGCTGCTATAGTTCTTAGGAATAGAACTTCGGTACAAAATCTGTTTTATTAGAAAAACTTTCACGGTGAAAGTCAGATAAAAGTTTCCTTGAACCGTGAAATAACACAACCTGACCTTTCCAAAAACAAAGGGTAGCATTGTGTTCACCGAGGACATTTTTGGATGGGTATTGTTGGCTAGGCTGAGTCCTGGCACCTCAAATGCAGACCAGACAATTAAAATAAAAACAGCATATTTGTTTTAACTCAGGGTGGAGGAAATATAAATGTGAGCCCAGCTCATGGCTGATTTGGCAGTTGGGAAGATGGCTCCAGAGAAGTAGAATGAGAAGAGCAGAAAGTTGCACATGCACGCTCTTGGATACACACACATATTTTTCGGATACGCAGCAATTCTTCCAGATTTTTCTCTGCTCTTCATTGTTTTGCTATTTTTTTTTTTTAAACTATAGATAAAGCAGCAAAGGGTTAGAATCTCTGTTGGGTTTTCTTTTTGCTGTGTCTTATAGGAGGGTATTTTTTCTCACTTGCTGTCACAGTGACACCCAAATTCGTGCAGTATGGGGTACACCCTTTTTACCCCCTCTACTGGTTCATATTCAGTGGGGTAACAGTAGCCATAGCAGCCCATGCGGTTGCTATAGGACATGGGGATGGAAGGAGGGCTCCATTAGTGCATTTTAACCACTTCAATACCAAACACTTTCACCCTCTTCCTGCCCAGGCCAATTTTCAGCTTTCAGCGTTGTCATGCTTTGAATGACAATTGCATGGTCGGGCAATGCTGTACCCAAACAAAAATATTCTCATTTTTTTTTAAGAAAGATAGAGCTTTCTTGTGGTGGTATTTAATCACCACTGAATTTTACATTTTTTTTGTAAACAAAATTTTGTAAACAAGCAATTTTTCTCCTTCACCGATGTGGGCTGATGAGGCTGCACTGATGGGCACTTATTAGGCGGCTCTGATGAGGTGGCACTGATGAGGAGGCACTAATATGCAGCACTGATGGGCACTGATAGGCACCACTGATAGGCGGCACTGATGAGGAGGCACGGACAGGCATCACTGATGGGCACTGAAAGGCAGCCCTAATGGGCACTGATTGGTATCGCTGATGGGCACAGATTGACATCACTGGTGGGCAGCCTTTATGGGCACTAATGGGTACTGATAGGCAGCACTGATGGGCACTTATTAGGTGGCTCTGATGAGGTGGCACTGATGGGCACTGATGAGGAGGCACTAATATGCAGCACTGATGGGCACTGATAGGCACCACTGATAGGCGGCACTGATGAGGAGGCACTAATATGCAGCACTGATGGGCACTGATAGGCACCAATGATAGGCGTCACTGATGAGGAGGCACCGACAGGCATCACTGATGGGCACTGAAAGGCAGCCCTAATGGGCACTGGTTGGCATAGCTGATGGGCACAGATTGACATCACTGGTGGGCAGCCTTTATGGGCACTAATGGGTAATGATAGGCGGCAATGATGGGCACTTATTAGGTGGCTCTGATGAGGTGGCACTGATGAGGAGGCACTAATATGCAGCACTGATGGGCACTGATAGGCACCAATGATAGGCGTCACTGATGAGGAGGCATGGACAGGCATCACTGATGGGCACTGAAAGGCAGCCCTAATGGGCACTGGTTGGCATCGCTGATGGGCACAGATTGACATCACTGCTGGGCAGCCTTTATGGGCACTAATGGGTACTGATAGGCGGCACTGATGAGGAGGCACTGACAGGCATCACTGATGGGCGCTGGTTGGCATTGCTGATGGGCACTGGTTGACATCACTGGTGGGCATCGGCAGGTATCACTAATGGGACTGCATTGATAATCAATGCACTGATTATCAGTGCAGACCCCCCCCCCCCCGTCAGGAAAGCCGCTTATCGGCTTTTCTCTACTCACGCGCTGTGAGCAAGAGTAGAGGAATGCCCATAACCGGCACTTTCTATTTACACTGTGCTCGGCTGTGATTGGACACAGCTGATCACATGGTAAAGAGCCTACATCATAGGTTCTTTACCGTGATCGGAGATGCATTGTGTCCGAGTGACACACCCCACCACCGATCTCCGCGATGTGCAGCCTGTTTTGAAGGACGTTATATGATGTCCATTCAGAACAATGAAAGCCCTCTGTTTATCACCTTCCTACCCGGCCTATAGAAAAATCACGGCCGGAAGGGAAGGTAAAAAAACGTTGAAATCTATGTGCGTGAAGATAACATGCATATCCATCACTGTATTTTTTTGTGTTTTTTCTGTTGAAACGAACCCTGTGTCCCAAAGGAGACTTCAGAATTGTTATCACTAGGGATATTTTTTTCTTTTTTCTTTAGAGAATTGGTCCAGGTACCCCCAACTTCTGAGTCACCCCTTGTCTCCGCCCCCTTACCCACCTCCGAGCAGTGTCCCTTAGTCCCACCCCCTACCCACCTCCGAGCAGTGTCCCTTAGTCCCACCCCCTACCCACCTCTCAGTATCACCCCTTTTAGAGAATATACAACCATGTACTGTTTTGTGGTGCTAATTACTTTGTATGGAAGGTGTTAAAGTAGTAGTAAAGTCTTATTTTTGACTTGTACTTACAGGTACACCTACAATAAAGCATACCTGTGGGTACAGTAAATATCTCCTAAACTTGTACCGTTTAGGAGATATTCACAGTACATGTCACCGGCGCATGCGCTTTGAAGGGACGGCATACCAATGCCGTCCCTCCAGAGCACCGCATTCGCAGAGGTGATGTCATCGCGGATCGACCTATCAGACGGCCGAAGCACTTGAACCCGAAAGGAAGACCGGATGAAGATTGAAGCCCTGTCAGCCCTGGAGGGCTTCATTCCAAGGAAATTCATAATGTGCTAGTATGCGATGCAATCTAGCGCATCATGCCATTGTCTTGAAGTTATTTTTTTTTTTTAAAGGTGTGGTATACTACCGCTTTAAAAAAAATGAGAAAATCAGTAAAATAGATCCATTGCAACCAGCAACAAAATACCCACCCCCCCTAGGAACAATAGATCCCTTAAGCAACAATAGATCCCCCAACAACAATAGATCCGACCAGCAAAAATAAATCCCCCCAGCAACAATAGATTTTTGAATCCAACTTAAATTGGACAAATGGGATTGTTACTTCGTTTTTTTTTGCTGGAGGTCTGCTTTAAACATTTTTAAATTTAATTTAAGTTGCAATAAACATTATAAAAAATATTTTTTTTAAATTGCATTAACCACTTGCCGACCAGTCACGACTGTACTGCGGCAAAGTGGCTCGTTATCGTCTGGCGACATAGACCTACGTCATCAGACACTTCCCTCTCTCGGCGGCGCGCGCGCCGCCGGAGGCTCGCTCCCGCTGTATTCAGTCACAGCGGGAGTCAGGCCAGGGGAGGAGCAGCGGTGATCACCGACTCTCTTCCTGATCGTCGGGGATCTAGTGTGGAAATCCGCCCTCTTGTGCAAACAAAGCGGGCGGATCTCCTAAGTGACAGGCAGGGTCAGATTGCAGGGTTCAGCATAGCTTGAACCTGCGATCTGTCCCTGTGTCACTCAATCACCTCCCCCCACACACGTCAGTAAGCACCAGGCATACATTAACCCCTCCCTCTCCAATAAAAATTAACCCCTTCCCTGCCAGTGTCATTTTTACAGTAACAGAGCATATGTATAGCACTGATTACTGTAGTAATGTCACTGGTAACCCCAAAAGTGTCAAAAATGTCAGTCAAGGGCCCGATCTGTCCGCCGCAATGTCGCAGTCCCGCAAAAAAATTGCAGATCGCCGCCATTACTCGTTAAAAAAAACACCAAAAATGACAGAAGTCTTTCCCTTAGTTAGTAAACGCAATAACTTTTGCGCAAACCAATCAAAATACGCTTATTGCGATTTTTTTTACCAAAAATATGTAGCAGAAAACAAATTGGCCTAAAATGATAAAAAATTGGGATTTTTACATTTTTTTTGGGGGGGGGGGGGGGGGGGGAATTTCATATAAAAAAATGTTGTTGTTTTTTCAAAATTGTTGCTCTTTTTTTGTTTATAGCGCAAAAAGTAAAAATCGCACAGGTGATCAAATACCACCAAAAGAAAGCTCAATTTGTGGGGAAAAAATTGCATAAATTTAATTTGGGTACAGCATTGCACGACCGCGCAATTGTTCATTAAATTAACGCAGTGTCTAATCGCAAAATATGGCCTGGTCAGGAATGGGGTAAAACCTTCCGGTCATAAAGCAGTTAAAAATACGCTCATTGAGAATTTTTTCGTCAAAGACATGTAGCTAAATACATTTTGGCCTAAATATATGACAAAAATTGAATATATTGGATATTTTTTAACTGTCAAAGTAGAAAAATATTGTTATTTTTTCAAAATTGTCGCATTTTTTAATTAATATCGCAAAAAATGAAAAATCGCACAGGTGATCAAACACCACCAAAAGAAATCTCTGTTTGTGGGAAAAAAAGGACGTAAATTTTGTTTGGGTACGGCGTTGCATGACCGCGCAATTGTCAGTTAAATTCGCACAGTGCCGAATCGCAAAAAGTGGCCTGGACGTAAGACAGCAAAATCCTCCAGTGGTAAAGTGGTTAAACATTGTAAAAATATATATTTTTTCATTTATTAAATTCTTGCTCATTTCCTTCCTGGAAGGGATGTCGGCTCAGAAGTAGACTGTTACAATCAGGACGTTACATACTCAATTATAGTGACTTTGCGTGTATAATCCCATGTGAAATTTACATCCTCTCTCCACCGATGGCGACTAAGGGCCCAGCAGACGATTCTACGCTCTCAGTAAGGCCCATGAAAAATACATTTCTCCACTGGAGGACTATACATACATACAAAAAAATCTTCATGGTTTATTTATACTCAAAAAGACAAACAGTTTTATAGGAGAAGTAAATTACACGGTCAAATATTTGAAAAATTCATAAACATCCCAAGGAGCGAAAGCTATAGATGGATAATTACCATCCTAATTTAATGTGCATGATAAAAATGCTCTGACATTTGCTTTTCCTGTTTTCCCTAATCAGAAATCTATTCTCAAGAGCGACGTGAGCGCTTGTGGAATGTCAGCCGTCGCGATTCGCTTTACATATTTACACTGTGTACGTTACGCTGTGTGATCTCTTCTACTATTTCAAATGCTCACCATATAGAAGCGATTTGGCCAGCAGATGTGAGTTGCTATAAATCTGTGACTCTGCGCAATAATATTTTTTTTGCTATGATGTCTTGTCATCATTTCGGCCCAACATTTGTTGATGGAAAAGGGGCCTGACGAGCCAATCACACGCCCCCGTTCACAACGGTTTATATACAACATCATCCGGGCGTCTGCTCTAATTTATCGCAGTGGTTTTTCCATTTCTGTTCCACCAAAGCAAATTCTATAGGTGCCGTCGGCTGGCATAAAAAAAAAAATGTTAGTTTTAATGAGGATGAGTAAATAATCACGTTGGCATCCATACTGCAGTGTTTTTGTTCTGGTTTATGGGTGGTCCATCAAAATGTAGCAATGTAGTTAGACGTCTGAGTCCTGTTTTTATTTCATATATATATATCTATATCTATATCTATATCTATATCTATATAGATAGATTGAAATATAGATATAGATAGACAGATACATAGATATAGATAGATGGATGGATGGATGGATGGATGGATGGATAGATAGATAGATATTGTATATATATATATATATATATATATATATATATATATATATATATATATATATACACAAGCCCGATTCCAAAAAAGTTGGGACACTGTACAACTTGTTAATAAAAAAGGAATGGACTTCCGAAAATATTATCTGTCACTCTATAATTTGTCTCCGCAGTCCATTGATCCGGAAGTAGTGATTAATTACATTTCTAAATCAGGTATGTTAAGATTAAGAGAGGAGGTGAGGGAAGAATTATCTACCACTATCTCCCTGATGGAATTACAAACAGCAATTAAAAACACAAAAACAGGAAAGGCACCAGGGCCGGACGGGCTGCCAATACAGTACTATAAGACCTTTTTTCAAATTCTCGGCCAACAAATGATAGATATGTTTAATAAATCACACACAGATACCCCGTTTCATAGAGATACGTTAAGAGCACACATAACAGTTCTGCCAAAGGAAGGGAAGGACCCTACAAAATGCCCTAGCTACAGGCCTATTTCATTATTAAATGTAGATCTGAAATTATTTTCAAAAATCCTCGCTAATAGACTCCAACCTCACTTACCTACTTTGATACATCTAGACCAGGTGGGCTTTGTACCCACCCGAGAGGCACGGGATAACACTGTAAAGGCTTTAAATCTTCTGCATGTAGCGTATAACTCTAAACAAGCATGTATATTTGTCGGGACGGACGCGGAAAAAGCATTCGATCGGGTCAACTGGAACTTTATGTCCGCGGTATTGGGGTATGTAGGAGTGGGAGAAAGGATGAGAGAATGGATACTACAGTTATATTCAGCCCCTTCGGCCCGAATTAAAGTAAACGGGGTTCTATCTGAGAGCTTTGGTATTTCAAATGGCACACGACAGGGGTGTCCGTTATCACCCCTATTATTTGCTCTCACTTTGGAGCCCTTTTTGTGCACTGTTAGAAATAACCCCGATATCAGTGGCATAAAACTGGCAGGCACTCAACAGAAAGTATCCGCATATGCAGACGACATGTTATTTAATCTTACCAACCCTCTGATTTCTCTACCAAACTTACTACAGGAATTTAGTCTATATGGTATAGTGTCTAATTTAAAGATCAATCTGAGTAAGTCTGAAGCAATGGGAGTAGGAATTTCACAATCTCTGAAGGCACAACTGTATACAAATTTTAATTTAAAATGGACAGACTCGGCCTTGAAATATTTGGGGACCTTATTACCACCTGTGCCTTCTCAGATATTTAAGATGAATTTTCCACCACTATTGAATAAAATAAGAGACCAATTACAGAGATGGCGTACAGGACTTAGTTCCTGGTTTGGTCGCAGTAATATAATTAAAATGAACATCTTACCGAAATTCCTATATCTCCTTCAGGCTTTACCTATTTCGATTCCATCAAATTATTTCCGACAGGTGCAGGTAGTACTTTCAAAATTTATTTGGGCCCAACGGAGACCGCGACTTAAGAAGCAGTTACTTTATCTTCCTAAAAACTATGGTGGATTAGCGGTTCCAGATATATTAAGATATTACCACGCAGTTCACTTAGGCAGACTTATAGACTGGAACCGTCATAAGGAGATTAAACTATGGCCTAGTGTAGAACAGGCGCAATGTGATATACCGCTGAATAGAGCACCATGGTGCTTTAGCTCATTACCACGAGATATGACACGACACCCGACTGTAGGTACAACGATCCGGATATGTTCAAAAATTTTTCAAAACCCAGCTCTCTCGACAAGGCATTCACCATTAATGCCTGTTTTAGGGAATCCACAGTTTGCCCCGGGATATCAGGAGAAAACTTTCTGTAGATTAAGAGACAGGGGGATCTATCAGGCATCCCACTTTTTGAGATCAGGCTCTTGGGTGTCGGTGGATATATTGACCTCCCCTGAAGAGGGGTATGGATTAGATCATTGGAAAGAATTCCAACTCCATCACTTTTTACAATCACAGCGTACCCCACGGGAATTTGATAGGCCACTAACCACCTATGAGAAGATGTGTACACAAACAGGAACGATATCCCATGTAATATCAAAGGTTTACTCCCTAATAGTCACGCCAACATCAGACTATAGACCATCTTATATAGATAATTGGGAGAAAGAATTAAATTATAAGTTTTCATTAAGACAATTACAACATATTTTACAATTTACATTTAAATCCTCCATCTGTACACGGGTACAGGAGACAAACTATAAATTGTTATCTAGATGGTATTACACACCAACACGCTTACATATATTTTCACCGAACAATTCAGATAGATGCTGGCGCTGTCAAGAAGAAAAGGGGACTTTATTACATATTTTCTGGGAATGTTCTAAACTTGATAACTTTTGGAAACAGGTGCGAGAGATTTCCCAGAAATTTACAGAACATATAATACCGGACGAACCTGTTTTCTTTCTTTTTCACGCTCCGGATATGCCGGATAGGCAATATAAACATTCTATCATTCGCCATCTATTGGATGCGGCTAAGGCGTGCATACCCCTGTGCTGGCGAGAAACTAACTCGCCGACTATTAACATGTGGATAAACAAAGTAGAAGAAATGAATAAATATGAAGACCTGATTCTATCAACACGAGGCCAACACGAATTATACACTAAAACATGGACATTATGGAATCAGTTTATAGTTTCAGATGAAGGGAGAACTCATTACACTTCCCCTTAGTTAGTAGAAAATAAATAGCGGTAAGGGAGGATACCAGACTCATAGGGAGAAACATTTAGAAAATACCAAGATAGCACGGAGAATACAATAGGAGCATCAATGGACACTCCCCCAAATGGAGGAGGGGTGTTTTTTTTTTTTTTTTTTTTTTCCTTTTCCTTTTCCTCCTTTTTTTTTTTTTTCCTCCTTTTTTACACAAGGGTTGTGGATGGGTCACGGGTGGATTTAATTGGCACAAGTGGAGGGGAGGGTTTGTCCTCCTCCCCATAACTAAATTTTTTTTTTTTTTTTTTATGTATTTTATATCACAGTTAATCACATCACATTTTCAGTGGAAATATATTTATTGTTGTGGCACAATACTTAAACTAAACACATAGTAGCACCATTTTAAAGGTATTGGTTAACGAGACTACTTAACTGTAGGTAGCCTTGGAACACTAATGATAATCTTAAATAAACACAGTATCACATGACACAGGATTACACAGATACTAGGAATACAAGGAAACACAATAGGGAACACCAAGGGAAGGGGAAGACACTTAGAAATAGGATTTGGGGGAGGTTGATCTGAGTGAGGGGATTACTAAACTTAGGAGAATTCTCCGTGGACCGAGGAACCCCCCTTACATTACTCCTAAGAACATCTCCTTCCTTCAAGGGAGCAGTTCATAGAGTACCTTTGAAGGAAATATAAAAGGGAAAGTGAAATGAATAGAAGAGAAGAAAAAGAGGAAGCTTATAAACAGAGACCTTTGGGAATATAAAATGAGAAGAGGACATATATGTTTAACCCTATTTAGGGATTCTGACTTACGAATTTAGGGGAGTACTATGTAGAGACAGGAATTGATGATATAAAGGATAAGGAGCTAAAGTATTCATGGGATAACAGTTGAGGGGGGAGGGGAGAGAGAGGGAGAAACTTTTGATTTATAATTTTTTTTTTCTTCTCCTTTGTTTTCTTTTATCTTTCTTTTTTCTTGTTTTATTAAATAACGTTAGAAAATATTAGGGACAATGGAGAGTACCGATGACTTTAGTTAACCACTTCCATACCGAGTCATGTAAAATGACGTCGGCAAAGTGGTTGTCTAGATCCGGGCCGCCGTCATATGACGTCGGCCCGTTCTAGCTGCTACTGCGCGCCCCCGGCGGCGCGCAGCGGCGCGATCAGGGATGAGGCTCGTCCCTCGGACATAGCCCATCACTGATCAAGGTAAACAGCCAATAGAAATTGGCTGTTTACCACGTGATCGGCTGTGTCAATCACAGCCGATCACATGAGCGGCTCCTGCACGAGCCGCTCGTTCTCTCTGCAATGCGCGCCCCCGGGGGCGCGCAGAGCAGCGATCGGGGACGAGGCTCGTCCCTCGGACAGAGTCGATCCCCGATCTAGGTAAAGAGCCAATGAAATTGGCTCTTTACCACGTGACCGGCTGTGTCCAATCACAGCCGGTCACAAATGTCAACAGAGAACACGGTAACTAGCTGTCACCGTGTTCTCCTCCTCACACACTGATCCTGTGTGAGGAGGAGATTGTGGTAACAGCTAGTTACCAACTACAGTGCACCCTAAACACACTGATTGCCCCCACCCCCCCCCCAATAAAGAGCACCTGTCACTAGCCCATCAAAGTACCCGAGTACCTGTCATCAGGTACTCAGATGACAGGTACTCGGGTACTCTGATGGGCTGGTGACAGGTATTCGGGTACTCTGATGACGGATACTCTGATGACAGGTACTCGGGTACTCTGACGGGTACTCTGATGACAGGTACTCGGGTACTCTGATGACAGGTACTCGGGTACTCTGATGACGGGTACTCGGGTACTCTGATGACAGGTACTCGGATACTCTGATGACAGGTACTCGGATACTCTGATGACAGGTACTCGGATACTCTGATGACGGGTACTCGGGTACTCTGATGACGGGTACTCGGGTACTCTGATGACAGGTACTCGGGTACTCTGATGACAGGTACTCGGGTACTCTGACAGGTACTCGGGTACTCTGATGACAGGTACTCGGGTACTCTGATGATGGGTACTCGGGTACTCTGATGACAGGTACTCGGGTACTCTGATGACAGGTACTCGGGTACTTTGAGTACCTGTCAACGGAGTACCCGTCATCAGAGTACCTGAGTACCTGTCACCTACCCATCAGAGTACCCGAGTACCTTCCACCTGCTCATCAGAGTACCTGACGCCTGAAGTACCCAAGTACTTGCCGCCTGCTCATCAGTACCCATCACTACTCATCAGTACTCATCAGTACCTATCACGTATCAGTACTGATCATCAGTACCCCTCAGTACAGTATCACCTATCACCTATCAGTCAGTGAGTACTACTCATCAGTACCTATCACCTGCCTGTCACCTGCCCATCAGAGTACCCGAGTACCTGTCACCTGCCTATCGGAGTACCCGAGTACCTGCCACCTGCTCATCAGTACCAGAGTACCTGTCACCTGCCCAACAAAGTACCCGAGTACCTGTCACCCTTCATACAGCCACCATGTCCAAGTCCAAAAAGGTTTATATACGTCGTCCGTTTAAACCTAAATACCGGTGTTATGGCAGCAGATAGCTGCCATAACCCTGGTATTTTTTTAAACGGTGGACAGTTGGCTTTCCGATAAGGGTGGTTCCAGCGGCGGATTCGCCGTGGGATCACCCTTCCGGGATGGCGGAAGAGGCGCCCCCCCCCCTCCCGACGCGTTCCGGTCCTTTTCCCCGCTTACCGGACCCGCCGGCAGCGGGGAAAACGATCCACAGACAGGATGTCGAGTGAGGGCAAGCTTGCCCTCACCTGACTCTATGGTCTTGGAGGACCGGAGCTACGGAAAATGTTGTTGCCTAGCAACCGGTTTAAAGGTCCTTTTTTTTTTTTTTTTCATTTTATATTATAATTATTTTTTTTTTTTTTTTTTCTATCTTTTAGTGTACTTGTGAGATCTGAGGACTTTTTGACCCCAGATCTCACAAAAAAGAGGTCCTGTCGTGCCTATTTCTATTACGAGGAATATTTACATTTCTTTTAATAGAAATAAAAATGATCAATTTTTTTTTTTTTTTTAAACGGTGTAAAAATAAAAAATAATAAATAAAATAAATAGTAAAAAAAAAAAAAAATTAAAGCGCCCTGTCCCCGTTAGCTCGCGCGCAGAAGCGAATGCATACAGAAACCCCGCCCACATATGTAAACGGTGTTCAAACCACACATGTGAGGTATCGCCGCGATCGTTAGAGCAAGGGGAATAATTTGAGCCCTAGACCTCCTCTGTAACTCAAAGATGGCAACCTGTAGAAATTTTTAAATTGTCGCCTATGGGGATTTTTAAGTACCAAAGTTTGTCACCATTCCGTGAGCGTGCGCAATTTTGAAACATGACATGTTGGATATCTATTTACTCGGCGTAACATTATCTTTCACATTATGGAAAAAAATTGGGCTAACTTTACTGGTTTCTTATTTTTTAATTAAAAAAAGTGAATTTTTTCCAAAAAAATTGCGTTTGGAAGACCGCTACGCAAATACGGTGTGATAAAAAATATTGCAATAATCTCCATTTTATTCTCTAGGGTCTCTGCTAAAAAAAAATATATAATGTTTGGGGGTTCTAAGCAGTTTTCTAGCAAAACAACTGATTTTAGCTTGTAAACACCAAATGTCAAAAATAGGCCTAGGCAAGTGGCTAGGATGCATGATGATGCTCCTTGGATGTTAGGCCCCTCTATATGGCTAGGCTGTGAAAAAGTCTCACACATGCGGTATTGCCATACTCAGGAGGAGTGGCAGAATGTATTTTGGGGTGTCATTTTTGCTGTGTACATGCTATGTGTTAGGAATATCCTATAAATTGACAACTTTGTGTAAAAAAAAAAAGTTTTCATTTTTTTCCCACATTTTCCAAAAACCTGTGGAAAAAAATGATATGTTCAAACGACCCATAATGCCTCATAGAATATACGTTGGAGTGTTTGCTTTCCAAAATGGGGTCATTTTGTGGACTTTTCCATTGTATTGGTGCTCTAGGGCCTTGAAAAGTGTGATAGGTAGTAAGAAAGTTTTATGTGTATTTATGCTCCTAGAACGCCTGAATGTGCTTCTTGGACGTGGAGTCTCTTTTTGTGGCCGGGCTGTGTAAAAGTCTCACACATGTGGTATCGCCATACTCGGAAGGAGTAGCAGAATGTATTTTTCGGTGTAATTTTTGCTGTGTACATGCTATGTGTTAGAAATAGCTTATAAATTGACAACTTTGTGGGAAAAAAAAGAAAAAAAAATTATTTTCTTCATTTTCCCAAGAATTGTGGGAAAAAATTACAACTTCAAAAAACTCACCATGCCTCTTACTAAATACCTTGGACTGTCTACTTTACAAAAAGGGGTCATTTGGTCGGTATTTGTACTGTCCTGACATTTCAGGGCCTCAAGAAAGGAGATAGGCAGTCAGTACATCTGGTGTGATCAATTTTCAGTAATTGGTACCATAGCTTCTAGACTCAATAACTTTCACACAGACTAAATAATATACACTAATTTGGGTTAATTTTACCAGAGACATGTAGCAGTATACATTTTGGCCCAAATGTATGAAGAAAATTTTATTTTTTGCAAAATTTCATAATTGAAACTAAAAAAAAGTGTTTTTTTTTCAAAATGTTTGCTCTTTTTTTGCATATATCACGAAAAAAAAAAACCCCAGTTGTGATCAAATACCACCAAAAGAAAGCTCTATTTGTGTGAAAAAAATGATAAAAATTTTGTTTGGTTATAGTGTAGCATGACTGAGCAATTGTCATTCAAAGTGTGAGAGTGCTGAAAGCTGAAAATTGGTCTGGGCAGGAAGGGTGTCAAACTGCTCTGTATGGAAGCGGTTAAATGTATCAATTAAGTCCTACAGCCTCGATTGAATTTAATGTAACAGATGATGTTGGAAATAATTTTGTGTTGAACGCTTTATAATGTAGAATGGACTTGAAATGATGTATTGGAATATTTTCATTGTCTCTTTTGAATAAATAAATAAAATTAAAAAAAAAAAAAAAAAGGAATGGACTAATTTAGAAATCTCATAAACTTATATTTTATTCACAATATAACATAGATAACATATCAAATGTTGAAAGTGAGACATTTTGAAATGTCATGCCAAATATTGGCTCATTTTGGATTTCATGAGAGCTACACATTCCAAAAAAAGTTGGGACAGATAGCAATAAGAGGCCGGAAAATGTACAGGAAAAGAATGCAATGATGTGGAAGTTTCCAATTTCAATATTTTATTTAGAATACAACATAGATGAAATATCAAATGTATAAACTGAGAAAATGTATCATTTTAAGGGAAAAATAAGTTGATTTTAAATTTCATGGCATCAACACATCTCAAAAAAGTTGGGACAAGGCCGTGTTTACCACTGTGTGGCATCCCCTCTTCTTTTTATAACAGTCTGCAAACATCTGGGGACTGAGGAGACAAGTTGCTGAAGTTTAGAAATAGGAATGTTGTCCTCATTCTAATACAGGCTTCTAGTTACTCAACTGTCTTAGGCCTTCTTTGTTGCATCTTCCTCTTTATGACGCGCCAGATGTTTTCTATGGGTGAAAGATCTGGACTGCAGGCTGGCCATTTCAGTACCCGGATCCTTCTTTTACGCAGCCATAATGTTGTAATTGATGCAGTATTTGGTCTGGCATTGTCATGTTGGAAAATGCAAGGTCTTCCCTGAAAGAGACGACGTCTGGATGGCAGCATATGTTGTTCTAGAACTTGGATATACCTTTCAGCGTTGATGGTGCCTTTCCAGATGTGTAAGCTGCCCATGCCACACGCACTCATGCAACCCCATACCATCAGAGATGCAGGCTTCTGAACTGAGCGCTGATAACAACTTGGGTTGTCCTTGTCCTCTTTAGTCCTGATGACATGGCGTCCCAGTTTTCCAAAAAGAACTTCAAATTTTGAATCGTCTGACCACAGAACAGTTTTCCACTTTGCCACAGTCCATTTTAAATGAGCCTTGGCCCAGAGAAAATGCCTGCGCTTCTGGATCATGTTTAGATTTGGCTTCTTTTTTGGCCTATAGAGTTTTAGCCGGCAACGGCGAATGGCAAGATGGATTGTGTTCACCGACAATGTTTTCTGGAAGTATTCCTGAGCCCATGTTGTGATTTCCATTACAGTAGCATTCCTGTATGTGATGCAGTGCCGTCTAAGGGTCCGAAGATCACGGGCATCCAGGATGGTTTTCCGGCCTTGACCCTTACACACAGAGATTGTTCCGGATTCTCTGAATCTTTGGATGATATTATGCACTGTAGATGATGATAACTTCAAACTCTTTGCAATTTTTCTCTGAGAAACTCCTTTCTGATATTGCTCCACTATTTTTCGCTTGCAGCATTGGGGGAATTGGTGATCCTCTGCCCATCTTGACTTCTGAGGGTCACTGCCACTCTGAGAAACTCTTTTTATACCCAATCATGTTGCCAATTGACCGAATAAGTTGCAAATTGGTCCTCCAGCTGTTTCTTATATGTACATTTATCTTTTCCGGCCTTTTATTGCTACCTGTCCCAACTTTTTTGGAATGTGTAGCTTTCATGAAATCCAAAATGAGCCAATATTTGGCATGACATTTCAAAATGTCTCACTTTCAACATTTGATATGTTATCTATATTATATTGTGAATAAAATATAAGTTTATGAGATTTGTACATTAGTCCATTCCTTTTTTATTCACAAGTTTTACAGTGTCCCAACTTTTTTGGAATTGGGTTGTATATATATATATATATATATATATATATATATATATATATATATACACATACATATTGTGGGGATTTGCTCTGGTAGGTAGGATTTGCGGGTGCAGTATAGAGGCAAAACAGATGATTCTTTAAGTAAATCAGGAGTGTTTTATTTACACTTCAGGAACACAAAAGTAACAGTCTTTCTTGGTGTTAACTCACACCCAACAAAAAGGAAAACGACAGTCTTTAAGGCAGGTTTAAACACAGCAACAAGTCCATTCACCTGTGTCTCTTTGGTGCTGTTCACACACAGCAACGGATCAGTTCACCTGCTTGAAACCTTTCCAGCCTCAGCACTCACTTCCACAGCCTTCTGGTGCATGGAGATAATTCTCAATCACTTGTTAGGCTGTCTGCCTTATAAACCCCAGGCAAGACCTGGCCTGGAGTGTGGGGAGCAGCCACCCACCCACACATTGACTGCTCCCAATAAGAGCCGGCCGGATTCGGCTTTGCAGCCATACTAAAAATAAAAATTGTCAAGCAGCACTAGCTGCTGCTGACACAGAATTACTGGCTCTTATCTCACCGAGGCCAGGAACCACGGTGACACGTACCTTCCGTCGATCACGGATCCATGTGCCCTGCCACATACCTCCCCCCTTTGTTCAACCCTCAGGGGGTGAACACATGTCATACAGTGTGTGCGAGACAGGGCATCCGCATTTCCCTTTAGGCGGCCTGCCCTGTGTTCCACTAAGAACTTAAAGTTCTGAAGGGACAGGAACCATCTGGTGACCCGAGCATTTCTCTCCTTGGCCTGGCTCATCCATTGGAGAGGGGAATGGTCAGTCACCAGACAAAATTTCCTCCCCAACAGATAATAGCGGAGAGACTCGAGTGCCCATTTGATAGCCAGGCACTCTCTCTCCACTATACTGTATCGGGTCTCTGCTGGGGTGAGCTTCCGGCTGAGGTACACGACAGGATGCTCCTCCCCATTGACCTCCTGTGACAGTACAGCCCCTAGGCCTACTTCGGAGGCATCGGTCTGTACTATAAATCCCTTCTTGAAGTCTGGGGTGACCAAGACTGGGGACCCACATAGTGCCGACTTCAAAGCGGAAAAGGCTTCTTCCGCCTTATCATTCCAGTGAACCACGACGGACTTCCGTCCCTTTAGTAGCCCTGTTAGTGGAGCAGCTAAGGTGGAAAAATGGGGAATGAACCTCATATAATATCCCACCATTCCCAGGAATGACCTGACCTGCTTAGTGGTGACTGGTTGGGGCCAACTACGTATGGCTTCTATTTTGTTTACTTGGGGTTTGATGACTCCTCGCCCAATAACATACCCCAGGTATTTAATCTCTTCTAATCCTATTGAACACTTTTTCGGATTGGCGGTCAGCCCGGCCTTCCTAAGGGCATCTACAACCGCCTGCACTTTGGGCAGATGACTTTCCCAATCCCTGCTGTGGATGACGACATCGTCCAGGTAAGCCGAGGCGTACTGACGATGAGGTCGCAGCACTATGTCCATTAGTCTTTGGAAGGTGGCCGGGGCACCAGGCAGGCAAAATGGTAACACCTTATAGTGATATAGGCCCTGAGGAGTAACAAAAGCCGTTTTTTCCTTAGCAGACCTCGTTAAGGGCACTTGCCAGTACCCTTTTGTGAGGTCTAACACTGAAAAATACCGGGCTTGGCCTAATTCCTCAATCAGCTCGTCTACTCAGGGCATAGGATAGGCGTCAAACTTGGAGACCTCGTTTAGCTTACGAAAATCGTTGCAGAACCGCAACGTCCCGTCTGGTTTGGGTACTAAGACTATTGGACTGGCCCATTCACTTTTAGACTCTTCGATAACATCTAGTTTTAACATGCGTTGTACTTCTTCCTCAACAGCACGTCGCCGAGCCTCGGGTACCCGATATGGCTTTACCCGGACCTTAACCCGGGGCTCAGTGACAATATCGTGTTGGATTAGGGACGTGCGTCCAGGGAGGTCTGAGAACACATCTGTGTTCCGACTAATGAACTCCCTGACTTCCTGGACCTGTTTGGAGGACAGGCTATCTGCAGCTTTTACCGTGGTTACTGCTTCACAGGCTTCAAGAGGAGGGGTTGGACCCTTTTCACTTAGAAACCCTACCTGGGGGCTGTCGTTCTCGGACAAGTCCCTATCTTTCCATGGCTTTAGTAAATTTACGTGGTACACCTGCTCCGGCTTTCGCCGCCCTGGCTGGTGTACTTTGTAATTTACTTCCCCTATCTTTTCAAGCACCTCATAGGGACCTTGCCACCTAGCTAGGAACTTGCTATCTACTGTTGGTACTAGTACCACTACCCGATCACCCGGGTTAAAGTTCCGGACCCTAGCCTGTCTATTGTAGATCCTACTCTGGGCTCGTTGGGCTGCCTCCATGTGTTCCCGGACCAAGGGCATCACCTTTTCCATCCGTTCCTGCATCTGGGTGACATAGTCAACAACACTTTTGTAGGGGGTGGGTTGTTGTTCCCAGGCCTCTTTGGCTATATCCCACAACCCGCGAGGATGCCTACCATACAACAGTTCGAAGGGCGAGAACCCCGTGGAAGCCTGAGGTACTTCTCGCACTGCAAACATCAGATAGGGTAGAAGCAGGTCCCAGTCCCTATCATCCCTGGAAACTACTCTTTTTAACATGTTTTTTAATGTTTTAGTTAAATCTCTCGACCAGGCCATCTGTCTGGGGATGGTAGACGGATGTACGTAATTGTTTTATGTGGAGCAGCTTACAGAGTTCTCTCATAACCTTGGACATAAACGGTGTCCCTTGGTCAGTCAGGAGCTCTTTAGGTAGTCCCACCCGGGAAAACATTTCAATTAACTCCTTAGCTATAAGTTTGGCGGACATATGTCGCAGGGGTATCGCCTCCGGGTAGCGAGTGGCGTAGTCAAGGACGACTAGAATATGTTGGTGACCCCTGGCAGATTTTGGAACAGGGCCGATTAGATCCATAGCTATTCGTTCGAATGGGACCTCAATTATTGGGAGAGGTATCAGGGGACTACGGAAATGGGGCTGGGGGCTAGTTATCTGACAGACTGGACATGACTTACAATACTCTTCCACTTCTCTGAACACACCGGGCCAATAAAACCTCTGTAGTATGCGGTCCTGTGTTTTCTGCCACCCCAAGTGTCCCCCAAGAACATGTTGGTGGGCAAGCTCCATAACAAGCTTGCGGTACGGTGTGGGCACCACCAACTGTTCAACCAGTTCACCCCGGATTTGATTCACTCGATATAACATTTCCTGTTAAACAATAAAACGTGGAAACATCAATTCAGCTCCAGGTTTTTTTGGTTTACCATCAATTATTACAACATTCTCCCAGGCCCTGCTTAGGGACATATCCCGGTGTTGTGCGGTCCCAAAATTTTCCCCGGAGACATTGAGGTCTGCCAACTCAGGGCCGGATGACAAGTCCTCCACGTCTCCTACCATTACATTTAGGGGGGGGGTGTCCCCCTCTATCACAGAAGCTGTGGTCACCCCTACCGAGGACCCTTCGGACTCAGGCTCCCAGGGCTCTGGGCTCGCACTGGAACCAGGCCATTCTGCTAGGGTTGTCCTTGTCTCAGGCTTGTCAGACCCTTTAACCGTAGGCCACAGCGCCGGAAAACCTGGAAAGTCCCTTCCGAGTATTAGTTCATGTGGCAACTTGGTAGCGACAGCCACCTCATGGGTCCACTTGCCGGCCGCTGTGGACAAAGTTACCAGCGCTGTGGGATAGTCCTTTAAGTCTCCATGAATACATACGACCCGACTCTGCGGCCGGTATACTCAGCAGGCCGTATTAACGCCATTCTTACCAGGGACACCAGACTTCCTGAGTCCAGCAGAGCCACCGCCAAAGTGTCTCCCACTTCCACCTGACACAGATGGTTACTGTCTATCACCTCACCAGTGCCTGTGGCGCATAGCTTTCGTGCATACAACGAGTGGCGGTGTCCATAGTTAGTCTCCATAGGCTCGTCCTGTTGTGGACACTCAGCCCTCACGTGACCTGGCTCCTGACACCGCCAACAGACTATTGGGGCCGGGCGTACAGGGAGTACGTCTTGAGTGTGTCTCATTGCCACCAAGCGTTGGGTCTGTGGAGGAGATTTCCGGGGTTTGACTGGCCCCCTCCCCCCTGTACATCCCTGCAAGTTCTTGGTGGCCTCATAGCGCTCCACCAGATCAACCATATCCAGAGCATTGTCAGGAGAAGCCTGGCCGATCCAGTGCTGGAGGGGATAAGGCAAGGCCCTCCAAAACATGTCAGCCAACAAGCGGTCCAGCATATCAGTGGGCTTTAACAGATCAGGCTGCAGCCATTTTTGCAATCTGTGCAGTAAATCGTAATATTGTGGCCTGGCCGGTTCGGCTGCTTTGTAGCCCCACTGATGCACTCGCTGAGCGCGGACTAAGACATTTACGCCCAGTCTCGCCAGGATCTCACCTTTTACGGTCGGGTAGTCGGCAGCTTGGTCATCTGTCAAATAGAAAAACACCTGCTGGGGTCCGGATGCCAGGAACGGAGCGACCACCTCAGCCCACTGGTCACGGGGTAGCTTCTCCCGGACCGCCACTTTTTCAAATATGGCGAGGTACGTCTCAACGTCATCCGTGGGAGCCATCTTAGGTATTGCTGCACGGACCGCTTTCCGGACATCATGCACTCCCTGAGACACCCCAGACTTTTCCAAAGCCAACACATGTTGCAGCAGCCGTTGATTAGTCTCCTGCTGTGCACGCATAGCCTCCTCATGTCTTTTTTGCTGTTGCAGGTTAGTCTCCCGCTGTAGCTCCAAGGCCTGCTGTTGTCCTAAACTGACTTGGGTAAGCTGCCTTATCATCTCCTCCATCTTTTCCTGTGGCTGCAGCTTGGCAGGCTTAATATAAAACATGTACAGTCACGTTCAGCAGAACAAAAAATATTTTGACGTCTTACGCCAGCCTCACTGCGCTTGCCCGCATCCTTCACCAAATGTGGGGATTTGCTCTGGTAGGTAGGATTTGCGGGTACAGTATAGAGGCAAAACAGATGATTCTTTAAGTAAATCAGGAGTGTTTTATTTACACTTCAGGAACACAAAAGTAACAGTCTTTCTTGGTGTTAACTCACACCCAACAAAAAGGAAAACGACAGTCTTTAAGGCACATTTTAAACACAGCAACAAGTCCATTCACCTGTGTCTCTTTGGTGCTGTTCACACACAGCAACGGATCAGTTCACCTGCTTGTAACCTTTCCAGCCTCAGCACTCACTTCCACAGCCTTCTGGTGCATGGAGATAATTCTCAATCACCTGTTAGGCTGTCTGCCTTATAAACCCCAGGCAAGACCTGGCCTGGAGCGTGGGGAGCAGCCACCCACCCACACATTGACTGCTCCCAATAAGAGCCGGCCCGGATTTGGCTTTGCAGCCATACTAAAAATAAAAATTGTCAAGCAGCACTAGCTGCTGCTGACACGGAATTACCGGCTCTTATCCCACCGAGGCCAGGATCCACGGTGACACGTATCTTCCGTTGATCACGGATCCATGTGCCCTGCCACAATATACATATATATATATATATATATATATATATTTTTTTTTTTTTTTTATAAATATACATCAGTGCCTGACCTCACAAATGCGCTTCTGGAAGAATGGTCAAACATTCCCATAGACACACTCCTAAACCTTGTAGACGGCCTTCCCAGAAGAGTTGAAGCTGTTATAGCTACAAAGGGTGGGCCAACTCAATATTGAACCCTACAGACTAAGACTGGGATGCCATTAAAGTTCATGTGCGTGTAAAGGAAGGTGTCCCAATACTTTTCACAATATTGTGCGTGTGTGTATCTATATATATATATATATATATATATATATTGTATAGTGGTAGATGCATTTTTTTAAGGCATTCATGTCAGTCAGCACTTTGGTTTTAGGGCCTGGTAGCCCATTTTTATTAAAAGACAAAAAAAAAGTTTGCAACATAGTTTTTCCCCACGCGGGGGCTCTTCTCCAGTCAATATATGACTAACAGAACATTTTAGCCAACCTGGCTCTTAAGCTCTCGCACAGCTTTTCATCAGCAATACCGCTGCTCTTTAGGCTAGTCCCCAGAAAATGAATTCTCTGAAGCCGACAGCATCACTGTGGCCTTATTCCTCAGGCTATCTCCTGTCCCTTCAAACACACACAAGTGCTCTGGCTGCCACCTGTAGCCTCTGATTCCTAGAGAGGATTGGAGTCCTCCTGGCTCCCCCATGAACGGACCTCCTGTCAGATTGGATGGAGAGCGTCTGTGATCAGCAATTTTCAAGTCTTGCCACAGATTCTCAATTGGATTTAGGCCTTGACTTTGACTGGGCCATGAATATACCTTGATCTTAACCATTCCATTGTAGCTCTAGCTGTATGTTTAGGGTCATTGTTCTGCTGGAAGGTAAACCTCTGTCCTTGTCTCATATCTTTAGCAGGTCTTACAGGTTTTCTTGCCCTGTATTTGGCTCCATCTGTCTTCCCATCATCCCTGACCAGAGCACCTTCTTCCACATGTTTGCTGTGTCCCCCACATGGCTTCTCGCAAACTGCAAAGAAGACTTCTTATGGCTTTCTTTCAACAATGGCTTTCTTCTTGCCACTCTTCCATAAAGACCAGATATGTGGAGTGCAGGATTCATAGTTGTCCTGTGGACAGATTCTCCCACCTGAGCTGTGGATCTCTGCAGCTCCTCCAGAGTTGCCATGGGTCTCTTGGCTGCTTCTTTGATTAATGCTCTCTTTGCCCGGCCTGTTAGTTTAGGTGGACTGCCATGTCTTAGTAGGTTTGCAGCTGTGCCATACTCTTTTATTATATTTTTTTATAAACTAACCCTGCTTTAAACTTCTCCACAACTTTATCCCTGACCTATCTGGTGTGTTTATTGGCCTTCACGATGCTGTTTGTTCACTAAGGTTCTCTAAAAAAACCTCTGAGGGCTTCACAGAACAGCTGTATTTATACTGAGATTAAATTACACACAGGTGGACTAGATTTACCAATTAAGTGACTTCTGAAGGCAACTGGTTCCACTAGATTTTAGTTAGGGGTATCAGAGTAAAGGGGGTTAAATACAAATGCACGCCACACTTTTCACATATTTATTTGTAAAAAATATTTAAAATGATTTATCATTTTCCTTTCACTTTACAAGTATGTGCCACTTTGTGTTGGTCTAGTACATAAAATCCCAATAAAATACATTCATGTTTTTGGTTGTAACATACAAAATGTGGAAAATTTCAAGGGGTATGAATACTTCTTCAAGGCACTGTAGACCAGTGGTCCCCAAACTGTGGCCCTTTGCTTGCTTTTTTCCACCCACTGATACGAAGAATGGAGCCTAATTCCTCCCACTGACTAATGAAGGGGCACAATTTGCCCAATGATATCAACGATGGACAACGATTCCTCCTAATGACACCAACAATGGGACCCTATGACACCAATGATGGGGCACAATTTCTCCCACTGATATCAACAATGGGTCACTATTCCTCCCACTGATGTCAGGACCTTTTCTACTCCCCAATAGCCACAGACCTGCCCTCCTAAAATCCAAAGGACAGTAAACTGCCCCTTTGTATAAACAGTTTGGAGACCTTGAACACAGACTCACAATGGATGAGGAAGCATAAGTCACCTTAATGGTCCTGAAATGTTGGCTTTGCTTGATGTGACGTTACATGAATAAATACATGTTGACTATTCATCTACAGTGGAATTCTGATGGCTTTCTTCCTTTTTACTGTAAGGACATGACACGAGGAGCAAAATGAATTATGTAATTTATTCTATGTCCAGGCAGAGAATAAATTACATTGGTTATTTTCTCCCTCGTGTTGGTTCTGACACCTTCAAATGAAGGTAGACACTTGGCTATCACGTGTAACTATATGGCCAAAAGTGTCCCCCCCTCCAAATTTAGTTAAGAGTACGGGTACTACTACAGCATGGAAAGACATTTTAGACAATGGTTCTATTCCATCCTTGTGGCAGCAGTTTGGGGAAAGTACTTTTTTGTTCAAGCATGACTATGCCCCCGTGCACAAAGCCAGTTCCATAAAGGCCTGGTTGGATGAGCTTAGTGTGGAGAAACTTGAGTGCCTGCACAAAGCCCTAACCTCAACCCTACTGAACACCTTTGGGATGAATTGGAGCGCCAATTGTGAGTCAGGTCTTCTAATCCAACAACAGTACCTGACGTCACAAATGGGCACAGATGCACTCAAAAATAATTTGTGGAAAGCCTTCCCAGAAAATTGGTGGCTTCTATAGCTGCGAAGGGAGGGCCACCTCCATAATTTGGATCATAATTTTGGAGTGGGATGTCCAACAAACTCATTTAGGTGTGATGGTCAGGAGACCACAGACTTTTTACCATATCACGTATCTCCGCACCTATCGTTCTTGACCTATCTATAGCCACGTCAAATTCTTCTCTTTCTAAGTACTTTGTTTAAGTCTTCGCATCCAACATCAAATCTCACAAATGGGCTCAAATTCCCAAAGACACACTCCAAAATCTTGTGGAAAGCCTTCCCAGAAGACTGAAGGCTCTTGAAAACCACTAGGCATACTCCATAATAATGGCAATCTTGTTGGAGTTGGATATCAAATAAGCTCACATAGAAGTGATGGTAGGCAGGCCAGGTACCTCCTCAGTCCTCTATTTGGCTCCCATCTCATAAAGAACCCCCTGCCATATTTAAAAAAAGGATAGTGTACATACTCTTCTCTCTAGTTACTTTTCTCCAGTGAAGGGCATTCCTTATTGTTGTAAGGAATGGCTCTAATATAGTGACCTGGATGCACAGGAAGTGGGTTGAATAATACTGGGTGCTCTTAAACCTGGAAGAGGAGCAGTGCAGAACCATGGGGGACAACACAGAATAAAAGGTGTATAAGTATTGTGTTCTTTCCTTTGTATTTTAACTCGTGCTGAGCTACCTAATTAAAAAAAAAAACAAGCATTTGCGTTAAAGCTAGTGGATCATAACAGCCATGCAACTAGCATTTACAGAAGCAGAGTTGAACAACCGCAGCCTATGCAATTTTTTTCAGCACAGTTTGATTTAAGTCAAATCTGGGTCCCCTTATGGTTGTTGCCCTTTGAATACTACAACCCCCCACCCCCAACCGTATTTAAAGCTTTGTCTTTGTGTTAGTTTACTTACCTTACCTTTATCTGATGTCTTCTGAATAGGCAATGACTCTTCCAATTTTCTCCAGTAATGGATAGTACTCAACCATTCAAAAAGAGGCAGCGTCATGATTGCTTCAGCTCTGATGTCTACAGTACATGAATACACTAGAAATTAACCACTTTACCACCGGAGAATCTTCCTGCTTTACGTCCAGGCCACTTTTTGCAACTTGGCACTGCGCGATGATTAAGCACACAGTCAGTGTGTGAAACGCGTCTACCTTGTCACGATTGTCATATTTGGATGTCCAGTCAATAAATCTAGATTTTGACTCAACTTGGAGTGCTGCCAATTCCTTTTCTTTTATCAAGTTTTCACTGAAGGCCAGCCGGGGCATGCACCGGTGTGAGTCATCAGACAATCACACCACCTTGAGCAGTGAGTCCTTGTCTGTTCAACTGCGCAAATTTAACTGACAATTGCGCGGTCATGCAACGCTGCACCCAAACAAAATTTATGTCCTTTTTTCCCCACAAACAGAGTTTTCTTTTGGTGGTATTTGATCACCTCTGCGCTTTTTATTTTTTGCGGTATTAATAAACAAATAGCGAAAATTTTGCGAAAAAATTGACATTTTCTACTTTGACAGTTAGAAAATATCCAATATATTCAATTGTTGTCATATATTTAGGCCAAAATGTATTTAGCTACATGTCTTTGACAAAAAAATCCTCAATGAGCGTATTTTTAACCACTTTAAGACCGGAAGATTTTACCCCATTCCTGACCAGGCTATATTTTGCGATTCGGCACTGCGTTACTTTAACGGACAATTGCGCAGTCTTGCAAAGCTGTACCCAAATTAAATTTATGTCCTTTTTTTGTATTTGCATAGAGTTGTTGTAATCATGGTCCTCTTTACAGGGCTGTGCAATCCCCGGACATTCCGGGTAACTGTCAGGATGCCCACCATGGTACACAATTAAAAAGGCATGGTGTCAGGCAAAGAGGGTAACCGAATTCACCTAGCAGTGAAGTAGAGGGGTAGTTGCCAGTCATGGAAGAAGTATGTCTCCGAGCTGACAAAGTGGGAGCAGGGAAAGTAGGGCCTATATACTCCCAGGTCCATGGAAGGATAGACCTAAATTCAGAGAACTGTTTAAGATGTTTGGACTTCTTCTTGCTCTAGAGAATCCAGTAGGTAAACAGTAGCATAATAAAGGCACAACATGAGCATTCTACATGCTGGTGCCATGCCCGAACAATTGGAAAGGGTTGAGGAAAGACCTGGTGACCTACCTCATAAAAAAATCTACCAATAAAATTGAATAGAAAAGGCTTTCATGCCAATCAGACCTGTTGCCCAGAGAGCTTGCCCACAGAATGGCCAAAAGTCAGATATTACTAAATGGTGGTTAAGTGTGGCTAAGACCCAAAGCAGATTATTAGGTACACCCCTCCCAGGTTTGGAAGATATCTTTTTGAGCCATCTTTACAAACAAATAGCAAATATGAAAGATATTACACACCCTGTCATTTTTGGTTCTCTACACTCTCTTCAGGTAGACTTAGAACAATAGAGGCTCGGACTAATAGGTTGCAGAATAGCATTTTCCCTAGAGCTGATGATGAACTGTCACAGCCAGGTTAGTTTTAAGTGGTGGATATACTGTATGCATACAGTGGGTACGGAAAGTATTCAGACCCCCTTAAATTTTTCACTCTTTGTTATATTGCATCCATTTGCTAAAATCATTTAAGTTCATTCTTCTTCCTCATGAATGTACACATAGCACCCCATACTGACAGAAAAACACAGAATTGTTGACATTGTTGCAGATTTATTAAAAAAGAAAAACTGAAATATCACATGGTCCTAAGTATTCAGACCCTTTGCTGTGACACTCATATATTTAACTCAGGTGCTTTCCATTTCTTCTGATCATCCTTGAGATGGTTCTACACCTTCATTTGAGTCCAGCTGTGTTTGATTATACTGATTGGACTTGATTAGGAAAGCCACACACCTGTCTATATAAGACCTTCCAGATCACAATGCATGTCAGAGCAAATGAGAATCATGAGGTCAAAGGAACTGCCTGAAGAGCTCAGAGACAGAATTGTGGCAAGGTACAGATCTGGCCAAGGTTACAAAAAGATTTCTGCTGCACTTAAAGTTCCTAAGAGCACAGTGGCCTCCATAATCCTCAAATGGAAGACGTTTGGGATGACCAGAACCCTTCCTAGAGCTGGCCGTCCGGCCAAACTGAGCTATCGGGGGAGAAGAGCCTTGGTGAGAGAGGTAAAGAAGAACCCAAAGATCACTGTGGCTGAGCTCCAGAGATGCAGTCAGGAGATGGGAGAAAGTTGTAGAAAGTCAACCATCACTGCAGCCCTCCACCAGTCCGGGCTTTATGGCAGAGTGGCCCGACGGAAGCCTGTCCTCAGTGTAAGACACATGAAAGCCCGCATGGAGTTTGCTAAAAAAACACATGAAGGACTCCAAGATGGTGAGAAATAAGATTCTCTGGTCTGATGAGACCAAAATAGAACTTTTTGGCCTTAATTCTAAGCGGTATGTGTGGAGAAAACCAGGCACTGCTTATCACCTGTCCAATACAGTCCCAACAGTGAAGCATGGTGGTGGCAGCATCATGCTGTGGGGGTGTTTTTCAGCTGCAGGGACAGGACGACTGGTTGCAATAGAGGGAAAGATGAATGCGGCCAAGTACAGGGATATCCTGGACAAAAACCTTCTCCAGAGTGCTCTGGACCTCAGACTGGGCCGAAGGTTTACCTTCCAACAAGACAATGACCCTAAGCACACAGCTAAAATAACGAAGGAGTGGCTTCACAACAACTCCGTGACTGTTCTTGAATGGCCCAGCCAGAGCCCTGACTTAAACCCAATTGAGCATCTCTGGAGAGACCTAAAAATGGCTGTCCACCAACGTTTACCATCCAACCTGACAGAACTGGAGAGGATCTGCAAGGAGGAATGGCAGAGGATCCCCAAATCCAGGTGTGAAAGACTTGTTGCATCTTTCCCAAAAAGACTCCTGGCTGTATTAGATCAAAAGGGGGCTTCTACTAAATACTGAGCAAAGGGTCTGAATACTTAGGACCATGTGATATTTCAGTTTTTCTTTTTTAATAAATCTGCAACAATGTCAACGTTGGCTGTCCACCAACGTTTACCATCCAACCTGACAGAACTGGAGAGGATCTGCAAGGAGGAATGGCAGAGGATCCCCAAATCCAGGTGTGAAAGACTTGTTGCATCTTTCCCAAAAAGACTCCTGGCTGTATTAGATCAAAAGGGGGCTTCTACTAAATACTGAGCAAAGGGTCTGAATACTTAGGACCATGTGATATTTCAGTTTTTCTTTTTTAATAAATCTGAAAAGGATCCTGCACCAGCGAGGCAGAGCCCCTACACAGGGATCGTCTCCTGTAGGAGTGGACCCAGGAACACTGCACAGACTGCCAGGCAGTGGTGGGGGGGGGGGTCTGCAAAACCAACCCCCCCTCCCGCGGGACAGCCAGCCGGCCAGCCAGCAGTCAAATCTACCCCCCCCCCCCTCCTGGGACGGAGCAGCTGGCTGCCCAGCCAGACAGCCAGCATCCTTACCTCCTCCTTCCTCGAGCGGCTGTGAGGCTCCTCTGGCCGAACGTCTCCTCCCTCTTCCTGGCCAATGGCCAGTAAAATCGCTTCTCTTTTCAACCAATCAGGAAAAGGGTCTCACGACCCTCTTCCTGATTGGCTGGGAGGAAAACCAGTGTGATAATAGCAAATATTAATTCGCTATTGTCATACAACTGGATGGGCTCAGGGCACAGTGCTCTGCGCCCCGAGCCCACCCTTTTTTGAAGCCTATTAGAGCATCTGGCTCTAATCACGTGCTTCAAAAAAAAAAAAATCCCCTATTGGAATCCATGTGTCCGGTGCCCTGCATGTAGTTTAGGGGGGCGGACACATGGATGGGGGGGGCTTCGCCCCTGCACCCCCAATGGACGGGCCGCCACTGCTGCCAGGCCTCAGATTATGTATAGTCTCTTTATCCTCCTTCTGGGCACACCTTCCCAGGGATTGACTGGCGTTCCATAAATATTCAGGCTGCCTGTTCTGCCCTCCCTCCCACTATACTCCCACTATACTTCTAGAATAGATAGGGAGAAGTAACAGAACAGCAGTCTGTAAAGCTCTGATCCGCCCTAGGTAATCAACCCCTGCTCCACTGATCACAGTTGAGCTAGCTAAATTTAACCAGCAGCCTACTTTACACTGGAAGGTTGCTATAAATAGATTGCATCCTGAGCTGCATTTTTATTTTAATTTGTAATTATTTAAACAAAAACTACTGGAAAAGGGATTAAAGACAGAGGAAAGCAGAAAAGACTATAAATCCCTGAAATAGCAGTGGTGAAGAGCGATTGGCCCCCGGAGTATAATGCGATGCTCTATTAAATGCAGTAGTTCCCACGGCCTCTATTAAAATTAGAGTAGTTAGTTGAAGTGAGCTGCATGGAAGGGATCCAACAAAGGTTGGAGGATTGCTGTCTGTATCACGTAGTTTAAGGAGCACCGATGGGGGGTTACTGCGAAGGCCAGACTTTATGGAGCAGATGGGAGAACTGTGGTCATTATATGTTTATGGGAGCATAAAAGAAAACACAAGTCCACCAGCTTCAGGATTAAAAAAAACCTCATTTTTGGCAACTGTGCAATTATAAGGAAAAATTGTCAACTTTGTAACTTTTATTGTTGTGCCGTTGTTTCTCGTGTCATGTTTCTCAATGCTTTGTGTCTTTTTTAAGCTAAACAAGTCATGCTCTGCTACCTAAAACATGCCTGAACTCTAAATGCCTACACCCCCCACCCTCCCACCCCCAGTTCATGCATAAATTAAAAGAAGTTTGTTTTTTTGTAGAATCATACTTACCTAGGTAAATGCAGCATCGGCCTGATGCTGCGTCTGTCCCCCGCCGGCTCTAAGACTGAGAACGGAGAGATCAAACACCGCCAGTCGCTCAGTTCTTCCCGAGCAGAGAGCTGGTGACTGTCAGTCACCGCTGTCTGCTCTGCCCCCTCCTCGCTCACTGGAGCGCTGGACTGTGGAGGGGGCGGGAGAGGCGGGCTCAGGCTCTCAGTGGTTCGCTGCCGGTGTCGGCATGTGGGCAGATCCCGACTTCATTGTCACGATCTTTCTCGAGCTTGATCTGGCTCTATGACTCTAGCCGATAGCGTGCTTCAGCCTACTGTCTGCTAAAAATGGGTCACAGAAGTGCAGAACGAACTGCACTCCTGTGATCCACATGAGAAGTATAGCCAAACGAGCTTTGGCTGTACTTCTCCTTTAACCACTTTCTGCCCTAGGGTTGCCACCCTTATCATTTTAAACTGAGCAAATATTAATTAAACAGGTTCTGGTGCTAATTTAATGTAGATAAGGCTCTAAGTGAGTTTAATTACCACCTTAATCAGCCACAGAACCTGTGTATTTAATATGTGTTCGGGTTTAAAGGAATGAGGTGGCAACCCTATCCCGTCCGCATGACGTCATATGATGTAGTGTACTTGAAGTGACTACTGTATATCTGGTTGATTACTGCAACTACAGGCATCATCCAGATATCTTATTTTTCAGCTACCGATTCCCAACACTGTAAAAGCCATCCTAGCTGCTGAATAATTGCTTTCACAGGCAGCGGGGGGGGTTAGTCAACTCACATAATAGAGTGTCTCCATTGACACAAGTATATTTGCATAGATAAAAAAAAGTCTCACTCTGACTTCGATGGTTTTCCGTGAGCGAGATCACGCCGTGTGTGGTGACGTCACATCCAATCCCTCCCCTACGCATTTCGACACTTGAAGTCTTCCTGGGGCAGATTTATTGATTTATAATTTTTGCACATTTGCACTTTGAGCACTTAAAGGTTTATGAGATCGGATGATATTTATAATAATTTCATCACGTGAATTGTTTATACTGTATATGTTTTGCATTAGAGCACTTTTGTAGTTTTATAGCACTTTATAGAAGGTTTCTTACAGCGCTGTCATTTTTCGTTACAAAAACATGTTTTTGTTGTTGGGAACCATCCTAACAGGACAGCAGCAGTGTGGAAAATATTTGATTTTTTTTTTTTTAATTTTCTGAAGATCCATTGCAATTTCTGGCACTGTTCCATTTTTCTTGGTAAACTGGATTACTACACAGATCTGGAAAAAATACACAAAGGACACCGCGGGGTCTATTTATAAACAAATTGCTGTTCGATTGCCTCTGCATTTACATAGCCCCAAGGAATAATCTCCGTAATATGTCTAATGTGTTTTTTTTTTTCTTCTGATCTTCAGCTCCATCTAGTGGCCATAATGAGTGTTTTCCTGATGGAGGTATTTCAGGAAATTACCGCATTATGGCCACTTGATAGAGCTGAGGATCATAGGATATAATAAGATTCATAAAGCAGTGCTAAAAACACCAAGGGAGAAAGTTCATCATCGGCTTCAGTGCAATTGGACACCAATAACCAAGGTGAGTAGTTCTAACTCCGTACCAAAGGATAGAAGTCATAAAGCCAGACAACAAAGACCGTCGCATGACTATTTACATCGGCAGTCAGCCCCTCACAGGCAAAGCGACGTAGGGCTATGTCGCTAACCTGTGAGACTCTAGGGAGCGAGTGCGCGCTCCCGTTCCCGCGCGGTCACGGACCCCCCCGCGTGTGTGCCCGGCGGACCCGACGTCCGCCGGGCACTCGCGATCGTCCATTACACCGGAAGAAAGGCAGGCGGCTAATGTAAACAAAGCCGCCTGTCATTCTTTCCTGTGTAAGAATGGAGATCACACGGTTCTACTATGTAGGACCGTTGATCTCTGTTCTTACACTAGTAGCCACAACCAATCACAATTAGAAACACGCCCCTAGGGACACACTTAACCCCTCCCTCTCCAATAAAGTTAACTCCTTCACTGCCAGTGTCATTTTTTACAGTAACAGTGCATATGTATAGCACTGATTACTGCAGTAATGTCACTGGTAACCCCAAAAGTGTCAAAAATGTCACTCAAGGGTCCGATCTGTCCGCCATAATTTTGCAGTCCCGCAAAAAAAATTGCAGATCGCCGCCATTACTCGTTAAAAAAAAAAACAACAAAAATGACAAAACCAATCACAAACCAATCAAAATACACTTTTTGCAATTTTTTTTACCAAACATAGGTAGCAGAAAACAAATTGGCCTAAAATGTTAAAATTTTACATTTTTTTGGGGGGAATTTCATATAAAAAATGTGAAAAATATTGTTATTTTTGCAAAATTGACGCTCTTTTTTTGTTTATAGCGCATGATCAAAAAATCGCACAGGTGATCAAATACCACCAAAAGAAAGCACTGTTTAGGTACAGCGTAAAAATTTGTTTAGGTACAGCGTCGCACGACCGCGCAATTGTCCGTTAAAGGTAACGCAGTGTCGAATCACAAAATAGGCCCTGGTCAGGAAGGGGGTAAAATCTTCCGGGGCTTAAGTGGTTAAGCTGGCAGCTTTATTTACTTATGTTTTGTGTAATTTTAAGCGTGGATTTTACCAATTTTCTATAGATCATAGGATATAAACATATTAGACACATTATAGGGATTTTTTATTCATATAGTAGGTTCTTTATGATGAGTAATACAAGATTCAAGTAAGAAGTAAAAATCTGAAAGTCACATCAAAATAACTGAACATACACACAAATTTTTTGTTAAATACGAGTAAGAAATAAATAAAAGCCTGAGCTGGAAGAATAAGTTCCATATGATGACTGGAGAACTTTTCCTCACTTGACACTGCTTCTGCTCTCCACCCCCCTGTGGCTCCCAGCCATTGGAACAGTCCGCTGGTAATTATTTAAATGCAGCCTTCCTCTGGGTCATGTAGCATGTAAGTCATAACTTCTAACTTTGGAAGGGTTCCCTCCATCCCCCTTGAGTTAACTGCTTTCATTTTAATAAGCCCTGCAGATTTAAGTTCACTTAAACCTGCCATGCCCACATTTTTTTCGTGCCTGGCACTGCTCTGGACGCAAATTTAATTAAAGTTAGCCATTGTTAAAGGGAAATCATAGCAGACGAATTTTGATTCATCGTCGTGTCGTATTTTTTTCAAACGACTTTCACAGTTTTATTTGTTTGCTTATCCATATTTTGATTATTATTTTTTTATAGCTAATTTTGTAAAGGCTCCCTCTAGTGGTCACTTTGATATCAGGATTGAAGTGGAGCTCCAGGCAGGTTAATACAGTGATGTAAAGTGTTTTCACCTTCCAGCTTGTAATAGTCAGACCTTGTGTATGATAAAGTTCTTCTTGTTGTGAATCATGAAGTCTGCAGCAGTGCATAAGAAGGTGACAACCCTAAGTCCTCACAATGCATTGCCTTTAAAATGCCAAATAGATAATGAATTAGCATAATCTCCCTGATCAGGAAGCCTAAAGGTGAGTCAAGATGCTGAAAATCTGATTCTGGAAATTGTACAGAGATCTTCCTGACTGTGCTATACGACGTTGGTGGGTAAATCACAAAGGTTCTTAACCACTTTACCACCGGAGGATTTTGCCGTCTTACGTCCAGGCCACTTTTTGCGATTCGGCACTGTGCGAATTTAACTGACAATTGCGCGGTCATGCAACGCCGTACCCAAATGAAATTGACGTCCTTTTTTCCCCACAAACAGAGCTTTCTTTTGGTGGTATTTGATCACCTGTGCGATTTTTACTTTTTGTGCTATAAACAAAAAAAGAGCGAAAATTTTGAAAAAATAACAATATTTTTCACATTTTTTTATATGAAATTCCCCCCAAAAAATGTAAAAAATCAAATTTTTTTATCATTTTTGGCCAATTTGTTTTATGCTACATATTTTTGGTAAAAAAAAACGCAATAAGCGTATTTTGATTGGTTTGCGCAAAAGTTATTGCGTTTACTAACTAAGGGAAAGATTTCTGTCATTTTTGGTGTTTTTTTTTTTAACGAGTAATGGCGGCGATCTGCGATTTTTTTTCCGGGACTGCGACATTGCGGCGGACAGATCGGACCCTTGACTGACATTTTTGACACTTTTGGGGGTACCAGTGACATTACTACAGTAATCAGTGCTATAAATATGCACTGTTACTGTAAAAATTACACTGGCAGGGAAGGGGTTAATTTTATTGGAGAGGGAGGGGTTAATGTATGCCTGGTGTTTACTGACATGTGTGGGGGGAGGTGACTGAGTGACACAGGGACAGATCGCATGTTCAGCTATGCTGAACCCTGCAATCTGACCCTGCCTGTCACTTAGGAGATCCACCCGCTTTGTTTACACAAGCGGGCGGATATCCACACTTGATTCCCCGACGATCGGGAAAGAGCAGCGGTGATCACCGCTGCTCCTCCCCTGGCCCGACTCCCGCTGTGACTGAAAACAGCGGGACTGAGCCTCTGGCGGCGCGCGCGCGCCGCCCACAAGAGGAGGAGTCCAGCGACGTAGGTCTACGTCGCTGGATGATAACGAGCCACATTGCCGCAGTAGCAGCAATGTGAGTGGGGGTAAAGCAGTTAAACAGAATCAGAAATTCCTTTGCAGGTTAAATACTAAACATATATACTTTATCTGTGTAGCTATCTATTTCCATAATAAAAACATAAAAAAGGTGGTGGTATAAAATAGCAATACTTTTATTCTCCGGCACCACCACCGGCATGCCAAGCCATTCTGATTTGGCAAAGTTCAGACATAAAAAAGAAAATGAATGCAGCCCTGTCATCTAAGTTCTGGTAAGCTGCAATATTTTCAGTTGCTGTTCTTGAGTTGAAATATACTTTAGGTGGCGTTAAAAATAGCTTTTTTCCCATTGTTCTTCTGGCTTTTAGATAATGTTTTATGGGAAGTAGATGCAGCAGAATTGTTCTTCAATTTATCTCTTACAAATAACCTGCAAGGATAATGAATCCCCGATTACAGGACATACATCATGATAACAGCTCAGATACAAACACATCCCATAAATGAGACAACAGGAGGGTGAAAAAGTGAAGAATGAGCTCAGACATTGCCAAAGGAATGTTTTGTATCAAAGACCGAAAATTCTGCTTTTCCCCCAGCAGTGTACGTGGAGTCTCCTCTGCTGACTCATCCAAACACCGCCGCACTCCACGTGTTCTTGAACAGGAAGAGCAAAGGAAGGGGAATGTTGCTCAAGCACTTAGAAGGTACAATCCCCATCGGAAGCTTGGTTATGGAAGAATGTCAAGAAAGCTTTGATGATATATGTAGCAGAGGAACCCAAAGTTAAAAGAAGTCTCCTAGGTTTTCAAAGTGGTGGTTCCTTTACTCATAAATATAATATAAAATAATATAATATATAATATATTAACATACCTAAATAGTCAGGTTTAAAAAGACACATGTCCATCGAGTTCAACCAATTGAAAAACAAATTAGCTCAAAACCTGGATCTATAGAGACCTATGGGCCCATTCACACCACTGTGTTGCTGTAATGTGCTTGTGGGTCAGTGTGCTGGGGGGCCATTTGTTTTGAGCCCATGCATTAGACCCATTCAAACCAGTCCACTTTGGCATACTGCATCATGCATGTTGAGTTAACCACTTAAGCCCCGGAAGATTTTACCCCCTTCCTGACCAGGGGTTTTTTTTGCGCTTTTTTACTGCGTGATTTTAACGGACAATTGCGCGGTCGTGCGACGCTGTACCTAAACAAATTTGACGTCTTTTTTTTCCCACAAACAGAGCTTTCTTTTGGTGGTATTTGATCACCTGTGCGATTTTTTGATCATGGGCTATAAACAAAAAAAGAGCATCAATATTGCAAAAATAACAATATTTTTCACATTTTTTATCTGAAATTCCCCCCCAAAAAATGTAAAAATCAAAATTTTTTAACATTTTAGGCCAATTTGTTTTATGCTACATATGTTTGGTAAAAAAAATCGCAAAAAGCGTATTTTGATTGGTTTGCGCAAAAGTTATCGCGTTTACTAACAAAGGGAAAGATTTTTGGTGTTTTTTTTTAACGAGTAATGGCGCGACCTGCGTTTTTTTTTTGCGGGACTGCGACATTGCGGCGGACAGATCAGACCCTTGACTGACATTTTTGACACTTTTGGGGTTACCAGTGACATTACTGCAGTAATCAGTGCTATACATATGCACTGTTACTGCAAAAATGACACTGGCAGGGAAAGGGTTAACTGTATTGGAGAGGGAGGGGTTAAGTGTGTCCTAGGGGCGTGCTTCTAACTTTGATGGGACATGGCTACTAGTGTAAAAACAGAGATCAATGGTCCTACATAGTAGAACCGTCTGATCTCCATTTTTACACAGGGGAGAATGACAGGCGGCTTGTTTACATTAGCCGCCTGTCTTTCTCCCTTCCCGGTGAACGATCGTGAGTGACTGGCGGACATCGGGTCCGCCGGTCACACGCACTGACTTGTTAGGGAACGAGCCGGGGTGGGCGCGCACCTCAGCGCTCGCGCGCTCGCGCGCTATTGGCTCACAAGCCAGTGACAGGCTAGTGACGTACCGGTACGTCACTTTGCCTGGCCGGGGCTGATTGCCGCAGTATATATACGTGCGGCGGTCGGCAACCGGTTAAAGCAACCCATATATTTTGAATGGGCTGTCAAAGCACTAGAGTGGATAGAAAAAGGTAATATTTTGTGTGGCACGGTACACCATGACAAACGGTGGAGCCATTTATATTGAATGGTACCCAAACACACCTCAACAATGCACGTAAAGCACTACCGTGTGTCATGGTGTACTGCGTCTCACAAAATACTGCATGTACACTTCCCTGTGTGCTCTTGTACGTTGGCAGCCCATTCGAAATGCATAGGTTTAAAGCGGTTGTAAACCTATAAAAAAAAAAATAAAAAAAAAAAACCTGCAAGACCAAGGCATAATGAGCTAGTATGCATCGCATACTAGCCCATTATGTGTAACTTACCTTAAAACGAAGCCCCGACACGGACCCCCGGACATCGCTGCGGGCGCTGCCATGATCCCTTGCCGTCTCTTCCGTGTTCGTCGGCTCCGGCGCGCTGATTGGCCGGAAGAGACGGCTCCGGCGCGATGATTGGCCGGAGCCGCGATGACGTCACTCCCGCGCATGCGCGCAGGAGTCATTTTTCCGGCAAGCTCCGACGAACATAATTGAAGGTCCCCCCGGACCTTCAGAGCGCATGCGCCGCTCGCGCGAGCGGCTGCATGCACTGTATATATCTCCAAAACTGTGCCGGTTTAGGAGATATTATTTGTACCTACAGGTAAGCCTTATTATAGGCTTACCTGTAGGTAAAAGTGTCAAAAAGCGGGATACTACCGCTTTAACTCAGTGTGCATTAATACAGCCCACCAAAGTGGATAGGAAAGTCAACAAAAAGCCCTTATAAACATATGAAACTTATATGCTAGTATTATGGCACTATGATGGTGGTCTTGCCAATAAATCCAGAGATTCTGGATCCAAGCAATTTCATTAATTTCAACATTGACTTTGATCAACCTCCACTGGTCACCCATAGATGCCTTGTTGGGCACCACCTTCCTGGGATTTCCAAAAGGACAAGTAGACTTATCTACTATATCTGGCAGCCAGAATAGCAATTGTTTGAGTTTGGATGAGGTCTACAGTTCCCCCATGACCTAGTTAAACATACTGTACACTTAACTGGATTAGGATAAATGGTAAGACGATGAATATATAGGGCTATAATGGGCTATGATGAAGGCGTAAAGCCGAAACGCGTCAGTATTTGTCATGTTGTCACCGCTATCCATGCTGGAATAAAGAATTTTACTTGGAAGAAGCTTTTTCGCGTGGCGGCTTTATATAACATTTGGTTTGGACATTCAGCCTGAGCACCGACACTTAGCTCTTTATCTTCTCACAGTGCGGTGGAGCTAGGGTGAGTTGTTGTTTAATACAACGAGTATGCTTGAAAAGAAAAATAGATTTAACCCAATCAAAATGTATACATTTATAAGTGCAGCATCCCTAGATTGGAACCGTCATCAAAATTGCTCTTTGGTATTGGCATGGGACTTTTAAGGCACAGCATTTATTTTACTGTTCAAACACATTTTATTGTTCACATTTGTTTAAAACACCAATAAATATTCTTATTGCACAACAAGGGTACATCATAGTAAAATAGAAAATTGATCAAAAAAGTTCAGCATTAATACAGTGGTAAGTTCACATATAATAGTCTTTACGGCTCATCGTGTTTCTTCAACATTATCCTCATAATCAGGAACGATCTATTGAGACTTTATATAAATATGCAATCTAAATGAGATAACAAATTGTCAGTAATCGTCTGCAATCAGCAATTGCTGACAATTTGTTATCTCATTTAGATTGCATATTTATATAAAGTCTAAATCGGTGGCTCCTGATGAAGAGGATAATGTCCAAGAAACACGTTGAGCCGTAAAGACTATTATATTTGAACATACTGCAGTAATAATGCTGACCTTTTTTGATCAATTCTGTATTTTACTATGATGTACCAATGTTGTGAAATAAGAATATTTATTGGTGTTTTAAACAAATGTTTTTTAACAGTAAAATAAATGCTGTGCCTTAAAAGTCCCATGCCAATACCATACAACTAGATTTAAAATGACGTGCCTCAATCCAATATACCTTCACTAAGTAACCTTCGTTGCATGATACTTGCGTAGAAGATCTCTGTCTAACTACTCCCCTTTCCCTTCCTTTCCTTTTTTCTTATTTTTTTTTTTATGTTTTGTCTTCTCTCATTGTTAAAGCCCAGCTCTGGGTGCAAGAAAAAAATACCCATGCAGTGGGCCACCCTGCCACACTGCAAGGGTTTACTGCTCTGTAAATCTAGGGGTAAAGGGAAAACCAGTGATATTTACACCTTGCTCCTGCAAGCTCCCTTCATCCATGAGACCGCTCTCATGAAGTTTCCTCTCTGAGGGGCTAATGGCCGCCATCACGCACCTGTCTTCTCATAGACTCATTTTTCTACATTGTACATGATGATGCTGAAGGTCCACCCACACCCTGTATCAGAGTAGAGAAGAGGAGAACACCTAAGCCTGCTGGAGCAAGGTATAAGTTCAGTGTTGCTTCTTCTTCAGCTCCACCCCCAGACCTAACACACATTTAACCCGTGCAATGCTGGGGGGGGGGGGCTATTTAAAGGTTTTTCACTTTTCTGTGCCTGGAGTTGTGCTTTAATGACCCACTTGATGACAGGAGCGTGTAACACTCTTGTTCCATTGCAGATGCTTATCTCATTCCAGCATACACGTCTTGGCTGAGCTGCACTTTCCCTGTCTGACTGTCCACCTGCAGGGTGATTGATGTAGACACAGCCTCTGGGTGGAGTCCAATCCAGTTTTAAGCCTGCCAAGCCCTTAGTGTCGTGTTTGTGATAGCGTTTACAACATGTGCTTCAAGCTCCCTGTTTACCTGCCTTGTTTCTGTGCCTTGACTTTTCACCCTCTCACCACCTTGCCAACTAGTTTGGATTTCCCTGTCTTGACCTAGGATTAGACCTTGAACTTCTATCTGAACTCTACCTGCATTTTGACCACGGATTTGAACCTGATTGCTCTCTGAACATTGCCTGCCTTAAACTCTGACTGCCATTGGACCACTCCATCTGTCTACCAACCGCAAGTACCTCTTTGCTCACGCTTGCCCCAGCATGGTGGCCAGGCACTAAAGCATTGTGTACAAGACCTGGGGAAAACCAAATACCGGTATGCCTGCTTGCCTTGTGGGAAAGGGGCTGCTATAGGTAAAGAACACAGAGCCAGCTATAGTACCTGACCACCTACACTAGCAGTAGGCTTGACACCTGATAACTGCACCTGCTTCTCCAAGAGATGCTTTGACTTCTTTACAGATTACATCTACCCCTTTTTGGGTTCAGTGGAGAGGTTTGATTCTCTTTACACCCCTGTGGTAGGCAGGTTTTCTTCTCTTTTTTGTTTACTACTTGCAATGCGGCGGGTTCCCACTTTTTTTTTTTTATGTGCCTAGAGTTGGGTTTCATTGACCCACCTTTTTGGCAGGCCCACTTTATAACAATACCTGCTTTTCCAAGAGATGCTATGACCTCTCTATAGACAACTTCTATTCCATTCTGGGTTTGATGGCGAGCTTTGGTGTTTGATTCTCTTTACACCTGTCTGGTAGGCAGGCTTAGGTTTTCTTTCTTTTTTTGACTACTTGCAATGCGGTGGGTTCCCACTGGAAGGTTTTTTTTATGAGCATGGAGTTGGGTTTGAAACAACCAACCTGCTCGGCAGGCCCACTCGAGAAATGTACCTGCTTCTCCAAGAGATGTTCCGACCTCTCTATAGACCTCTTCTATCCCTTTCGGGGTTCAGTGGAGAGGTTTGATTCTCTTTACGCCTATCTGGTAGGCAAGTTTACATTTTTTATTTTTGACTACTTGATACTAATTAGATTTCAAAAACACTTATTCTACTTTTTGTATATTCTATATTTTTCCCTGGTTGTTGTCTCAAGATTTTGGGTGTGTTATAACTTATGTACAGTATGTACCATTTATAGGCATTATTCGGGGCTGACAAAATCTATTGTATCGTAAACATGTAGTCAATTTAGCTCTTCTCTATTAAACGCTATGACTCACGCTCAAAACTCGTTTTTGTTGTAATGTTGTATTACTTGTTTAAAAAAATAAGAGTGTTAAATTATAAATGGAATCATTCATGACTGGGCTTATGCAAGAATCTAAATATTCATCCTGCAAATATTACAATTGAATGGAAAATGTAGGTTTCCTTTATCTTTACTCACTTTGACATAGGCACTTTAGCTTGAAAGTCAGAGACAATTGCTGATCCCTCCACTGCCTGACCTGGCAACATTTTCTTCTAGCTCCCAAGAGTGAACAGCAATCAAATCAAATAGCAAAGCCTATTATTGAAAAGGAATCTAATATCAATAGGACTTTATTATTTGATAATGTGCAGAGAACAAGGCCATGCAGTTGACACGGCCTCTGACCCTAAGGTTGAAGAGTCAAAATCAAAGAAAGAAAGTCTAAATAAAGGAGCAAATATAAATCAAGCAAGCCTGTGTAACACTAACATAAAGTGAACCTGTCATAAGCCTGGCCAATTGAATTAGAGCATGCTGAAACAGGATTAAATAAACTTGCATACACAGAAACTACTTTTTCTTCTACCTTCCAAACCCTCTTATTGGTTCTTCTATGTGTTTGGCAGCTTTGCTAAACAGAGGCTTGAGAGGTAAAAGGGGATGTCACGGTACTACTGGTGTGAGCCCACAGGCGAGCAGGTGACACGGGATCCCCCAGGGCACAGTGCCATCTTAAGAGCATTAAAGGGCCCTGGGCAATGCAGTGCACTGGGGCCCTGCCTACACAATCACCCACGAAAATAAAAATGAAAATTATCGATAAGGCTATATTTAATGGTACAGCAGTGTCAGGCTAATGCAGCTTCCCGGCGGCTGGGTCCGGTGAACACACACAAGGACAGGAGTCAGATTTGACTGTCCTGTGTGTGCCTGTTTCCGTGGAGGCAGACTGACATTCCTGCAGTTGTGGGCTCCCCCTCCATGGCCCTGACAGCAGCGCAGGGCCGACAGGCGCTTGCCACCTGTGGCGAGATGCACACGGGAATCGGGACTAATGTTTGGCTGGGGCTGGGTTGCTGGGCAGATGGGGCCCGCCGGGCAAGTGGGGCCCTTGGGCAACTTCCCAGCGTGCCCATTCGGTAAGATGGCCCTGCCAGGGCATTGAATCTAAGGGTCAGCCAGTGTTCTGCCATGGACCCCCTCACGGAAGTTTGGACTTAGCTGCTAGAAGACCAGAGGTCATGACCCCCAGGTTAACCCTGCTTGTGCGGAGAGTACCCAAAGACACAATTCAGGCTTGGATGGATGGAGCAAAAGGAGAGATGGATAACGAACCATGGTCAGGGTGGGCAGCAGACAAACATAATCAGGAGAACTAGTCGGTACACAAGAGATCAGTTCACGAGAAGTCAGGTTAGAAATGATTGTATGGAAGGGGCTCAGTAATAAGTGTTGCTCAAGCAACCAGAAACTGGTCTGAGTGGGATTTAATAGGGAGACACATGGGAGGCTGGACAGGAAGTGGCAGAAAGGAAGGTATATTAACCATCAGGTGAAGTGGGCGACACCCATGGCTGCTAAGTCAGTGCAGCAAGAGCAGAGCACAAGCTTGTTGAACCACAGGTGCCAGTAGACCTACAGCAGCAAAAGGTAAAAAACATATACAAACAGTAAGCTCCGCAGCTGATCTATGACAGGGGAACTACCAAGCTTAATTTTATACACTTTTTTGCCAAAAATATGTGGACACTTTTAAGCTTGTGGTTATCCCATTCCAAAACCATAGGCATTAACATTGGTCCTCCTTTTGTGGCTACAACAGCCTCCACTGTTTTGGAAAGGCTTTCCAAAAGATTTTTAGGTGTCTCTGGGGGAATGTGTGCCTATTCAGCCAAAAGAGCTGACTATAAGGTGTTCAGTAGGGTTGAGGTTAGGTACTGATGTCAGATGAGAAGCCCTGGCTCAAAATTGGCATTCCAATTTGGAAATCTATTTCAAAGGTGTTCAGTAGGGTTGAGGTAAGGTTCTGATAGTGGATGAGAAGACCTGGCTCTTAACTGGAGTTTAAATTCATCCCAAAGATATTCAATAGAGTTGAGGTCAGAGCTCTGTGCAGGTCATTCAAGTTCCTCTACACCAAACTCAACAAACATGTCACCAATGTCTAAAATAGACAAATAGGAAGGGTGTTCACATGCTTTTGGTCCTATAATATAATGTCAACTGCCTAAATATTTGGATTGTATGCTCAATATAAATTGCCCAGGTTTTTAATAGGTTCACTTTAGGAGTGAATATTACAATTCTTCTAACAGCCCAATGAGAATTGGTTCTCTTTGAGATGAACGATTCCATAACCTTCGGAAAACATTCATGTACCCATGTAAAAACCTGGAATACATAGCAATATGACTCCAGCAAATGCTTCAATAAACAGGCTTATGGTTTATATAAAAGTTTTATTAGAAAAAGTCTTTCTCCTAATAGCATACAATTAGTAAATAATTCTGACAAGCAGGACAACATGTTGAAGTATGGGAACAATTAGATCTCAATAAGCACTTGGCTCTAACAATCAAGGAGTCAGATAAAACAAAAGGAATGCAGGAAACAGAGAATTCGTTCTGACCGAAAACTGGAAATTGTCATTAAATTGTCCTTCTTGATCCCACAGATCTCCAGGATGACAGCAGCTTGGGTGTGGCAAAGAATTATAATTAAAATGCTGTTCCTCCTAAAAGCTGGTTTAATGTATCAGAATGATTGCAGCAAGTAGGACCTCTGAAGAAGCCGTTAAAGGGGAAAGGAACTTTCCCTAAATTTGCTCAAAATCTTTGGATGGATTGCCCACCATAGTGGCTAACTGGTTGGACTTATACCTTGAAACATTTGGTCATAGTTCAAAGCTGACATGTCAAGCTCAAGTCCAAAGACGGGCCACAGAGTCCCACCATCATCTGCTGGATACGCTGCAGTAATTTAAAAGCCACTCATTACAATTATGCTTTCATTATAAAATGAAGAAAGAATTCAGTGTTATACATACCTTAGTAATTCACGTGCCTATCCTATTCAGGTAGACCCTTTGGGCTTAAAGTGGATTTTGACCTAAAAATGAAGGTCCGCTCCTTACATTTGCTCCCACCTTGCATACCTATTACATTTTTTTTTTTTTTAAATGTCTGTAAAAGAAAAAAATTAGATAGTATACTTACCTTTCCCTGGCTATATTTCCGATCCTTGACAAGGGTTACATCATCCTTCCAGCAACAATCTGAGCAATGCAGAGTACTCCAAATCTCACTGAGAAGATACTCCCAGCACTCTGCTGCAGCCAGGAGCGTGCATAGGATAATTTCCACCTAAGGTAGCAAGCTTTTCCACTGCACCATCCTGTCCTCTCCCGCAGGTTTCCATCGCCCATCGCTCCCCCCCTGCCTTTAAATAAAACCAATGACACCGTGGACTGGCTGCTATGCATCTTAGCAATCAATGACGCTGTGCGGCATTGGTTGATAGGATGCAGGTGACTTGGCTGTACATCATCGGTTGTTATGATGCAGAAGGGCGCCAAAGACACAGTGCAGCTCAGATGCCAGAGCCCTAGCAAGCAGCCTAGTAAAGTTGCCCTGTGTATACAAGGCAACGTCACTGACCCACTAACAGGCCAGATTTTAAGTATGACCTTGGGGAGATGCAGACTAGAGTACTGCAATCACTGAGCAGCAAATTATATCACCTGGGATGTATTTCAGTTATCTTGCAAACCTGGCCTGTTAGTGGGCCCTGAGGACCAGGGTTGAGGACCACTGCTGTACAGGACAATCCCAAACATGACCACTGACCATGGTGCTGAATACATAGATGAAGTGTGCTAAATAAAAAATCCCAATATCCTCCGGGGTCATCTTTTTACCCTTCAAGGTAATCAAATAGCAAATTTTTATGGACTTCTCTCCTTCTGTCAAATAGAGCAGGGTGTTGTTGGTGTTCCTCTTAAGGTGCCACAAAAACAGGACCCAGTTTTCACTGGATCAGTGTCATGGGTTGCCATGGTATGGGCCAGCACCATAATAACCTATGCCACTCTAGGGCAGGACACAAAGGGGGAGATTTACTAAAACTGGTGCACTCAGAATCTGGTGCAGCTGTGCATACTAACCAATCAGCTTCTAACGTCAGCTTGTTCAATTAACCAATTAAATATAGGACTCTTTTACCCCCTTCCTGCCCAGGCCAATTTTAAGCTTTCAGCGCTGTCACACTTTGAATGACAATTGCGTGGTCAGGCAACACTGTACCCAAACTACATTTTTATTGTTTTGTTCACACAACTAGAGCTTTTTTTTGGTGGTATTTAACCACTTGCCGACCGCCGCACGACTATCTACGTCGGCGGTCAGCCCCTCACAGGCAAACTAACGTAGGTCTACGTCGCTTGCTTGTGAGGGTCTAGGGAGCGAGCGCACGCCGCCGGAGGCGCGCTCCCGCTCCCGTGTGGTCACGGACCCCCCCCGCGCGTGTGACCAGCGGACCCGATGTCCGCCGGTCACTCGGCGATCGGCGGGGGAGAGGGAGAATGTCAGGCAGCTTGTGTAAACAAGCCACCTGTCATTCTCCTCACTGTAAAGACACTGATCACACGGATCTAGTATGTAGATCCGTTGATCAGTGTCCTTACAGCTGAAGCCACAGCCAATCACAGTAGAAAGCACGCCCCTAGGGACACACACAGCCCCTCCCTCCCAAATAAAGTTAACCCCTTCACTACCAGTGTATTTTTACAGTAACAGTGCATATGTATAGCACTGATTACTGCAGTAATGTCACTGGTAACCCCAAAAGTGTCAAAAATGTCAGTCAAGGGTCCGATCTGTCTGCCGCAATGTCGCAGTACCGCAAAAAAAATCGCAGATCGCCGCCATTACGCGTTAAAAAAAAAACAACAAAAATGACAAAAATCTTTCCCTTTGTTAGTAAACGTGATAACTTTTGCGCAAACCAATCAAAATACGCTTTTTGCGATTTTTTTTTACCAAACATATGTAGCAGAAAACAAATTGGCCGAAAATGTTAAAAAATTTAGATTTTTACATTTTTTTGGGGGGGAATTTCATATAAAAAAATGTGAAAAATATTGCTATTTTTGCAAAATTGACGCTCTTTTTTTGTTTATAGCGCGTGATCAAAAAATCGCACAGGTGATCAAATACCACCAATAGAAAGCTCTGTTTGTGGGAAAAAAAGGACGCCAAATTAGTTTAGGTACAGCGTCGCACGACCGCGCAATTGTCCGTTAAAATCACGCAGTGCCGAATCGCAAAATACCCCCTGGTCAGGAAGGGTGTAAAATCTTCCGGGGCTTAAGTGGTTAATCGCCACTGGGTTTTTTATTTTTGGATAAATTGAAAAAATACTCAAAATGTAGAAAAAAAAAACCTGCGTTCTTCTTCGTTTCAGTTAAAGAAATTTGGCAAATAAATAATTGTTCTTCATAAATTTAGCTCAAAATGTATTCTGCTTCATTTCTTTGGTAAAAAAAAAAAAAAAAAGCCAAATCAGTGTATATTATTTAGTCTGTGGGAAAGTTATACACAAACTATGACATCTGAAAATTGATCAATCCTGATGTACTGACGGACACAGATTTCAAGAGGCCATAAAATGCCAGACCAGTGCAAATACCCTGAAATGACCCGTTTTTGCAAGGAAGACAGTCCAAGGTATTTAGTGATTGGAATTTTGAAGTTGTAATTTTTTGTCATAATTTTTGAGAACATTAAGAAATTAACCACTTGCCGACTGCCGTCAGTAGATTTACTGCGGCAGTCAGCCCCTCACAGGCAAAGTGACGTTAATTAACGTCACTAGCCTGTGAGGCTCTCGGGAGCGAGTGAGCGCCGCCGGCGGCGCACTCCCGCGCGGTCACGGACCCCCCCGCGCGTGTGACCGGCGGACCTGTCAGTAAACAAGCTGCCTGTCAGTTCTCCCTGTGTAGAAACACTGATCATACGGTTCTACTATGTAGGACCGTTGATCAGTGTAACTACAGCTCAACAGACAGCCAATCACAGTTAGAATCACGCCCCTAGGGACACACACAGCCCCTCCCTCTCAAATAAAGTTAACCCCTTCACTGCCAGTGTATTTTTACAGTAACAGTGCATATATATAGCACTGATTACTGTAGAAATGTCACTGGTAACCCCAAAAGTGTCAAAAATGTCAGTCAAGGGTCCGATCTGTCCGCCCCAATGTCGCACTACCGCAAAAAAAAAATGCAGATCGCCGCCATTACGCGTTAAAAAAAAAAACAACAAAAATGACAAAAATCTTTCCCTTTGTTAGTAAACACAATAACTTTTGCGCAAACCAATCAAAATACGCTTTTTGCGATTTTTTTTACCAAACATAGGTAGCATAAAGCAAATTGGCCAAAAATGTTAAAAAATTTTGATTTTTACTTTTTTTTGGGGGGGAATTTCATATAAAAAAATGTGAAAAATATTGTTATTTTTGCAAAATTGTCGCTCTTTTTTTGTTTATAGCGCGTGATCAAAAAATCGCACAGGTGATCAAATACCACTAAAAGAAAGCTCTGTTTGTGGGAAAAAAAGGACGTCAAATTCGTTTAGGTACAGCGTCGCACGACCGCGCAATTGTCCGTTAAAGTCACGCAGTGCCGAATCACAAAATACCCCCTGGTCTTTTAGCAGCCAAATCCTCCGGGGCTTAAGTGGTTAAAAAACAACATTTCCCAATATTTTTGTTTTTACATACTGTCACAAGTGCAGTACAGCATTATCATTTACCTTCAAGCATCATCACACTTCATATTTCATTATCATATAACTGGTGTGGCGGTGATCAGGGACACTGACTGGTGACAGTATGGAAAAAAAATATATATTTTTTTTATTTTCTATTTTTTTATTACATTTTTTTAACACACTGTGACCAGAGCAATATATTGTTATCATAGTAACACTGTACTCTTCTGGGGAAGTCAGCAGGATTTTTTTTTTTTTTTTATAAACATTATGATTGCTTATAGCAGTGAATTACATTGCTATAAGCAAGCATTTTACTGAATGAAACTGATTCATTCAGCTTGTTTTGTTGTGATTAGCTGTGAGAAGTCAAAGCTAATCATATGATACAGATGGGCTGTGATTGGCCCTGTTTGTACCATGTGATCACATTGACCCATCACAGCTAGCAACACAATTGTACACAATGGATGGCATGAAAGGAAGCCATCCATTGTTTACAACTGTCACGTGACCTGCTATGATTGGTCAAAGCGGTCACATGATACCGGTAGTGAGCCTGTGTTCTGCGGAAATCTCCAACTTGCCGAGATCTCCAACCACGTTTTTTCCAGTGAGTGTACACCAGGAATAATTGGAGATTTTGACCACTTAGTGTTTTCACACAACATCGGCAGCCTATACACTCCGGTTGATGCTATAATTACTGCAGATTGTTAGTCCACCCGCTAGTAACCAGAAACATGGCCGCCTCCAAGGCAGCGACAACTAGCGTAGCAGGTAGACTCACAATCTGCAGTAATTATAGCTTCTACCGGAGTGTATCCGCTACCGGTGTTGTGTGTGAAAACACCAAGTGGTCAAAATCGCCAATTATTCCTGGTTTTCAATCACCGGAAGTAACATGGTTGGAGATATAGGCAAGTTGGAGTTTTCGGCAGAACACCGTTACACCGTTCAGCCATTGGCTATTGTCGGGTGATACAGCTGGTGACAGATCGTGCTGCTGCGCAGCTCTGCGGCCCTGGGAGCACCACTTTTCAAGGGGATGTTATATGACATCCACTCCAGTGCCTTCTTAAGAGCAATAAAGGGCCCTGGGCAATGCAGTGCACTGGGGCCCCGCCTACACAATCACCCACGAGAATAAAAATGCAAATTATCGATAAGGCGATATTTATTGGCACAGCAGTGCCAGGCTAATGACAGCTTCCAAGTTGGGTGGCTGGGTCCGGTGAACACACACACAGACGGGAGTCAGACTCGACTGTCCTATGTGCGCCTGTTCCCATGGAGGTGGACAGACATTCCTGCAGTTGTGGGCTCCCCCTCCATGGCTCAAGCAGCCCGACAGCAGCGCAGGGCTAACAGGCTCTTGCCACCTGCTAAGTTTAGCGGCGGGATGCACACGGGAATTGGGACTAATGCTTGGCTGAGGCTGGATTGCTGGGCTGGTGGGTCCCCTAGGCAACTGCCTAGTGTGCCCATTTGATAAGATGGCCCTGATCCACTCAGAACAGTAAAGCCACTGCCCAGCCGTCATTCTGCTATAGGCAGAGGGTGTTAAGCTTTGACAGTAAAGCCTAGAAGCTAATTGGTTACTATGCATTGCTGCACCAGATTCTGTGTGCACCAGTTTTAGTAAATCCCCCCAAAGAGTAATTCTTTGCTATGGTGTTAATGGCTGCCCCTCTCATACTCCCATGTTTTTTAGCCAACATGATGAGTTTAATTAGATTTTGCATATTGGAAAAACTGCTGAAATCCACAATATTAGGGGACATTTAGAAGTTATAATGCTGCTTTAAAAAGATTAAAACTACTGCAAGGGGAGGTGCAGTGTATTCAATATTCCTGGTGTTATATGAAATTCTCCCCATAGTTTTGGAATAAGTTCCATGTATAAACCATAAACAGCACAATTACAGGATATAGGATAATCACTTACATGACTATAAAGGGATTCATTTTATTTGTATGAACTGACTGCAGAGTGACATCATACATATTAACCCCCTGAATCTAATTTATGGGAGCCACAAGGGACTAATATTCTACAGGGAGGTAGAATCAGTTTTCAACACATTTATCTTAATCTTTTTTTTTTTTATCTTTTTAATCTGTAAATGGATAATTTATAAGATTTTTTTTTTCCCTTGAAAATCCTAACACGCAACTATAAACAAACAATGGAGATCGCCAAAGATTTCCAACAAATTCCCTATAGTCATGATAAGCCTTGGATGATATGATCTTTTGGAGCCCCACCAGGAACATTAGATTGTCTCTGAATCTGTACAGAACTCTAACGTAAAACATGGAAGGAGGGATATGTTTATTAACAAAAGTGCTAAGCGAATGCGTCAGCATTCACGCAAAAGTCGCAAATATTATTGTTGCAAATATATTTTTTTAACCACTTGCCGACCATCCGCCACCTATTTATGGCGGCGGGTCGGCAGGTTCTCGCGAATCGCAGTATATTTACGCCGGATCCTGGGGGCGCTCATGTGTGCCCACTAAACCAGCGGGGAAGCCGATCAATGGGGCCAGCGACCGCTATTGCCACCAGGCACCAGCGATCTTGAACCGGGAACGGAGGTTTGCTGTTGTAAACACAGCAGAGCGTTGTTCTCTCAGGAATCAATGCAGAGCTCCTGTGTTCCTCCTATTTGCGAACACAGGTCTCTGTGTTGATTCCATAAATCCATCCCCCACACAGTTAGAAAGCACCCCCTAGGCATACATTTAACCCTTTGATCGCCCCTGGGTTAACCCCTTCCCTGCCAGTGTCATTATTACAGTAACAGTGCATATTTTTTAGCACTGATTACTGTAGTAATGTCACTGGTACCCCCAAAAGTGTCAAGAAAGTCAGTTAGGGGTCCAGTACAGTGATAGTGCATATTTTTCTTAGCACTGATCACTGTATTAGTTTAACTGGTCCACAAAAAAGTGTCAGTTAACGTCAGAATGTCTGCCACAATGTCGCAGTCCCGCTAAAAATCGCTGATCGCCGCCATTACTAGTAAAAAATAAATAAATAAATAAAAATGACATACATCTTTCCCCTAGTTTGCAAACACGATAACTTTTGTGTAAACCAATCAAAATACGCTTACTGGGATTTTTTTTACCAAAAATATGTAGCAGAATACAAAATGGCCTAAAATTATGAAAAAAATTAGATTTTTACATTTTTTTTATGTTACATAGAAAGTAAAAAATATTGTTTGTTTTTTTTTTTGTTTGTTAAGTTTATAGTGCAAAAAAATGAAAATCGCAGAGGTGATCAAATACCACCTAAAGAAAGCTTTATTTGTGGAAAAAAAGTACATCAATTTTATTTGGGTACAGCTTTGCACGACCACGCAATTGTTGTTAAAGTAACGCAGAGCCGAATCGCAAAAAGTGGCCTGGTCATTAACCTCCCTGGCGGTATGATTCTGTCAGGAATTCTGTACCAAAAGCGGTACAATTTTTTTCATGGAAATTTGGCGTTATGTATTATAGGCCTACAATTCTTAGTAATTACTGACTTAAACCTGACCAAAACAAGACTCTAGTAGACATCCCAGATGTGATAAATTTGAAACACAAACGCATGAATTATAATCTAATCAATAATATAATTTTATTATATAATATATATATATATATATATATATATATATATATATTATATTATATAATAAAATTATATTATTGATTAGATTATAATTCATGCGTTATTTATATATATATATATATATATATATATATGTGTGTGTGTGTGTGTGTATATATATATGTGTGTGTGTGTATATATATATATATATATATATATATATATATATATATATATACGTGTATATATATATATATATATATATATATATATATATATATATATATATATACACACACATACCTGTATATACATACATATACATATATATATATATATATATATACACATATATATATATATATATATATATATATATAGATATATAGATAATATAAATGTTATGTGTGTGTTTGTGTTTTGTGCAACGTTTGGTTTGAATTTCCCTCCCTAGTTCCGCTCCCATGCAGCATTGCTGCTGCAGGGAACAGAACTAGGAAGTCATCACACCGACGGAGGACGGACGAGCGGCGGGGATCTCAGAAGGCTGGCGATCACAGCAATGGGAGATCATCGCTGGATCGCCAGGAGAAGGTAAGAGACCGCTGCGCGCTCTGCCCAACCACCCCAAGCGTGACTCGGGGATACCGATAACAGCATAGAAAATCCACCCCGAGTCACGCTCGGGGATACCGCTAGCCAGGTTAAAGAGGAAGTAAACCCTCCTCAAAAAAATGAAAAAAAAAAAAAAAACCCTGTAAGACAAAGGCATAATGAGCTAGTATGCATTGCATACTAGCTCATTATGAAATACTTGCCTTAGTATGAAGCCCCCGCAGTGCCGCCCGCTCAGCGACAGGACAGCCAACATCTTCGGCCGTCCTGCTTCCTGGTTCGCTTCCTCCGGCCATCTGATTGGCCGGAGGCGCGATTACGTCACTCCCGTGCCTGCGCGCGGGAGCCGCCGTTCACGGCACAGGGCTCTGAAGGGACGGCACGGGTGGCCGTTCCTTCAGAGCGCATGCGCCGATGACGTCATGGACTGCATTAAAAGTAAATATCTCCTAAATGGTGCAAGTTTAGGAGATATTTACAGCACCTATAGGTAAGCCTTATTAAAGACTTACCTATAGGTACAAGTTCAATGAGAGGGTTTACAACCTCTTTAACCACTTACCTACAGTGCACTTTCACCCCCTTCCTGCCCAGACCGATTTTCAGCTTTCAGCGCTCTCACACTTTGACTGAGAATTACTCAGTCATGCAACACTGTACCCATTCAAAAATTGTGTCCTTTTTTTCACACAAATAGAGCTTTCTTTTGATGGTATTTAATCACTACTGGGTTTTTTATTTTTTGTGCTATAAATAAAAAAAGACTGAAAATATTGTGAAAAAACGCATTTTTCTTTGTTTCTGTCATAAAATTTTGCAAATTAGTAATTTTTCTTCACAAATTTTGGCCAAAATTTATACTGCTACTTATCTTTGGTAAAAATAACCCAAGTAAGTGTATATTATTTGGTCTTTGTGAAAGTTATAGAGTCCACAAGCTATGGTGCGAATCATTGAAAATTGATCACACTTGATCACACCTGATGTACTGAAGGCCTATCTCATTTCTTGAGACACTAAAAAGTCAGGAAAGTACAAATACCCCACTAATGACCCCTTTTTGGAAAGTAGACATTCCAAGGTATTTAATAAGGGGCATGGTGAGTTTTTTGAAGTTGTAATTTTTTCCCACAATGCTTTGCAAAATGAAGATTTTTTTTTTATTTTATTTTTTTTTACAAATTGCCGTATTAACAGGTTATTTCTCTCACACAGCACATGTATACTTGCAACTACACCCCAAAACACATTCTACTACTCCTTCTGAGTATGGCGATACCACATGTGTGAGACTTTTTCACAGCCTGGCCACATACAGAGGCCTAACATCCAACCAGCACCGTTCGGCATTCTAGGAGCACAAATTTCACATATAATTTCCTGACAACCTATCGTACTTTTGAAGGCCCTGGAGCACCAGGACAATGGAAACCCCTATAAAATGACCCCATTTTGGAAAGCAAACACCCCAACGTATAATTTTTGAGGCATAATGAGTCTTTTGAATATGTCATTTTTTTCCACAAGTTTTTGGAAAATGTGGAAAGACACAAAGCTGTCCATTTATGCAATATTTCTAACACATAGCATGTACATAGCAAAAATTGCACCCCAAAATACATTCTGCTATTCCTCCTGAGTATGGCGATACCACATGTGTAACACTTTTTCACAGCCTGGCCACATACATAGGCCTAACATCCAAGTAGCGCTTTACACAAAGTTGTCCATTTATCCACTTTAAGACTGGGCCTATTTTTGACACTTGGTGTTTACAAGCTAAAATCATTTTTTTGCTAGAAAACTACTTGGAACCCCCAAACATTATATATTTTTTTTTAGCAGAGACCCTAGAGAATAAAATGGAGATGGTTGCAATATTTTTTATCACACCATATTTGCGCAGCAGTCTTCCAAATGCGATTTTTTTGAAAAAAAATCACTTTTTTGATCTAAAAAATAAGAAAACAGTAAATTTAGCAAATTTTTTTTCCATAATGTGAACGATAATGTTACGCCGAGTAATTAGATACCCAACATGTCATGCTTCAAAATTGCGCATGCTCACAGAATGGCGCCAAACATTGGTACTTAAAAATCCCCATAGGCAACATTTTAAAAATTTCTGCAGGTTACTAGCTTAGAGTTACAGAAGAGGTCTAGGGCTTAAATTATTGCTCTCGCTCTAACGATCGCGGCGATACCTCACATGTATGGTTTGAACACCGTTTACATATGTGGGCGGGACTTGCGTATGCGTTTGCTTCTGCGCGCGAGCTAACAGGGATAGGGCGCTTTAATTTTTTTTTTTTTTTTTTTTCCTATTTATTTTATTTATTATTTTTTTATTTTTACACAGTTTAAAAAAAAAAATGTTTTGATAATTTTTATTCCTATTACAAGGAATGTAAACATCCCTTGTAATAGAAATAGGCATGACAGGTCCTCTTTATTGTGAGATCTGGGGTCAAAAAGACCTCACACCTCACAACTACACTAAAAAAGAAAAAAAAAAAAAAAATTGTTGAAAGAGGAAAAAAAAAAAAGCAAAAAAAAAAAGCGGCCCTTTAAACCGGTTGCTAGGCAACGTCTTTTGACGTAGCTCCGGTCCTCCAAGACCATAGAGTTGAGTGAGGGCCATCTTGCCCTCACTCAACTTCCTGTCTCTGAGGATCCGGGACCGGATAGTTTTCCCCGCTGCCGGCGGGTCCGGTAAGCTGGGAAAACGTCTGGGACGCGGCAGGAGGGGGGGGGGCACCTCTTCCCCTGCACCGTAAGGGTAATTCCGCGGCGAATCCGCCACTGGGACCACCCTTATCTGAAAGCCGACCGCCCGCCGTTTCAAAAAATACCGGGGTTATGGGGGCTATCTTCTGCCATAACCCCAGTATTTAGCTTTTAATGGCCGACGCATATAGTCGTTAGGCGGTCAGTAAGTGATTGCATGTATATGGCAAACAGGTGACGATGACTGATGGGGTGACAGGTGACGATGACTGATGGGGTGACAGGTGACGATGACGGATGGGGTGACAGGTGATGATGACTGATGGGGTGACAGGTGATGATGATTGATGAGGTGACAGGTGACGATGATTGATGAGGTGACAGATGACAATCACTGACCGGGTGACATGTGACGATGATTGATGGGGTGACAAGTGATGATCACTGATGGGGTGTCAAGTGACGATGATTGATAGGGTGACAGATGACGGTGACTGATGGGGTGACAGGTGACGATGACTGATGGGGTGACAGGTGACGGTGACTGATGGGGTGACAGGTTACGATGACTGATGGGGTGACAGATGACGATGACTGATGGGGTGACAGATGACGATGACTGATGGGGTGACAGGTGACGGTGATTGATGGGGTGACAGGTGACGGGGCGATGGTCACTGATGGGTGACAGGTGACGGGCGATGGTGCACGGCGGTACTGATGGCAGTCTCTGGTGACCGGTGAACTTTAGGCTACATTCACATGTGAGCGTAGCGATCGCGGGCAGAATCACTGCGATTCTGCCCGCGATCCAGAAATCATTGCAAATGGCGGGACGCCTGTGCGTTGCCCGCTGTGCGATGTTGCAGCGATTTCCGCCTGCCTAATCCTCTTCTCTCCCTTCCCTTTGGGGTGACAGCACTCACCGATCGCTACAGGCTCTCCAGATTGCAGGATGGATCCTTTTTTGCTCACCAAACAGCCCGCGGACTCCACACCGAATATCAAACAGATGGCGCCAGCTGCTGCTGGGATGAACGTGCCTCGGTGCACACTGGCTGACACCGAGAGGGAAGGGGCCATCGCTGAGAATGATATGCCGCCATTCTCACCTCCCAGCGATCTCTCTCCCTGCCTTCCTCGCTCCTTTTCCCTCTCTCCTTTACACAGCCCAGAAGCGATGGACCATATCTCCCCAACAGGGGTATCAGTGACGCTTCCAACATTTAGGAGGCACAGATCTGCCCAGCTCCAGGAAGACATGGAGGATGCTGATTGTGGTGCAGAATCTTCATGCTCCCACACAGTGAGTAATATACTCCCCATATCTCCGCTGCAGGGTTCTCCCCAGGGGATTTCTAATGACCAGACTATTTGGGCATTTTTGCAAAAGCTGCCCACCAGGGAAGACTTTGATTCTCTGGACAATCGAGTGGAGACGACCTTTAGAGGAGAGCTGACAGGGCTTAAGCAAGAGGTAGCAGACATTACTGAGAGAGTAACCACCATATAATCCAGTGACTCAGAGCTTAGGTGGTCTGTTTCCAGTATACAGAAGGCGCAAACAGGTATTACTGACCAAGTTACTCACTTAATGCTACTTCTGGATGACCTTGAAAAATGTAATCACAGACATAACATTAGAATCAGGGGTCTCCAAGAGGCTACCCTGCAAGCAGACTTAAATCCATGGTCTCCGCCATCTTTAATATGTATCTGGAGCACCCCCCTGATACCAGCATTACCATCGACAGAGTTCACAGAACACTGGGTCCTAGAAATTACTCTGAGGACAGATCTAGAGATATCGTCTGCTGCCTACACAGCTACCCCCTTAAAGAGGACATCCTACAGCGAGCTTGGCACAAGGATCCCATTGAGTTTGATGGAGCTCGGATCCAACTGTTGCCAGATGTTTCACGGAGGACCCATCAGATGCGCAGATGCCTAAAACCCCTATTGGAGAAGTTCGGAGATCTCAGTATCACATACAAATGGGGTCACCCCTTTCACCTTATTGCCCACAAAAACAACTGTTTCTACCCTCTGCGTCACCCAGAAGATCTCCCAGCTTTCTTTAGTGCCTCCAGTATCCCTACCTAACTGGTTAGAGTTCACGCTTTCTTCTACGCCTAATACTTCAACCTCTGCAGTCAGCAGGCCACAGAGATCGTCACAACCAGTGACAAGAGCAACAAACCCCCCAGGACTGTGAACTTTAAACACTATTTCTGGGTGATACTCTCTGCATCGCATATTCCTGCTGTTCCAAATACAATTAAGGTTCTTAATATACCCAACTTACTTCTTATGGTGGACTCAGTCCTGCAAAAGGCCTCTGGTGAATACTAGAGACCTCACCTAACTTTCTTTGCAGAAGTTTTGTGCCCCACCAGGTCCGATTTACTTCCCCTTTGCTAATGCAAGCACATAATATACCATTACATATTCTGCAAGTCCTTTTGGCAAGGAATGGCAAATACTCTCCGAAGCAGACCTCTCTATTTGTCTGGAAAGCATCTCGTTCATACCCTGAACTAACAATGTGCAAGACAAACTTGCTCAGGGGTTCTATATTACAGATCTATACTTGATTGATAACGTTACTTAAGTATTATGTAAGTATTTTTGTGCCATACCCATTAAATCCCTCTTGAAGCTGAAAATCCCTGTAGTAGACATCACTACTCTAGTGATCTGCATTAGCTTCCGTGTCTGTAGCTAAGCAGCTGCCCTTTTGTATTATAAACACAGGAGGTAACCTGCCTGGCACAGGTGTCCTTTACAGATTGTTTTGCATTTTCTCAACGAATGCAAAGTGTGCTCTAATTGGATGAGGCGGAGAGGCGGACGATGAGATTGGTCAAAGTTGGACCAAAGTAATTATGTAGAAATATTCAAACCTGGAATTCTTCTTTAAGGATATACTGTACACCCCAAAATGATTGCCACATCTTCAACATTACAGAACAAGTCCAGTTGAATGTGACTAACTATCAATACTAGATATGCCATGACTTGGATCAATGAGAACCTTCACAGATAAATTGGCAATCATTTTTGGGTATATACTTCAACCTTAGATGTCTTAGATGGCACTGACATTCATAAGGACTGAAGAAGTGGCTTGGATAAGCTTTGAAATGCCTTCAACATTACAAAACAGCTCTCGTTAAATGTTGTGATGATAATGAGGTCTGAAAGGGGAAGTGGGGTGCATACTGTGTCACCCTTATTTTTAAAAACTTCACAAGGCTATCACAAAATGTTTAGGATTTTAATCTGAAGTCTATGATGCAAAAAGCGATACAGATCAGGCTTAACCAACCCAGAACACATTATATGTAACACATGTAACAATGCATTCCCAAGGCCAATAACAAACAACCTATTCAGTAAGACCATATAACCTACTTACCCAGAAACTGCCATCCGCTAACTCTAAAATCAAATCAAAAACGAATATAACTCTATAATCTAATCAAAAATCTAATGAAATGTCCTAAAGTATTTTGTAAGTAAGTAAAGTATGTCATGTATTTAAACCCAAAACCAAAAATGTATTGTATCACACTCTACTAGTTCTTAGTGTGGTGGCTGCATTTGTTTCCTTTTTAAGAATATTTTGTCTTATTTTTAAGTGGTAATCCGAAAAATAACTTCTTGCCCCTATAATGACTACATCACTTTTCCGCTGTATCTATGAAGGGAGCTATGGTTGTCACCCTAGACTGCTCCCCTGATATGGACTACAAACATGTCTTTGTCGCTTCATCTCTATTACATAGCGGGTAGAACATCTGGTAGTTAGCAGAAGATAGATAGGATAGGAAGGAAGATATTCCACCCCACTTATGGCACTTTTCTGCTGCAAGTACCGGCTCGTACCGGCTCGGCTCTACTCGGCCCTGCTTGGCCCGGTTTGCTTTTCCACTGCTGGTACCGCATGGTATAGTGTCGGAACGGTTCGGTACGGTACGGTATAGGTTTGCTTTTCCACTAAAGTAGTACTAAAGTTAAGTGGGTGGGATAACAACGGGGTGGGTGGGATTCTCTGACCAATCAGTGGCTAGTAGTGACTGCATGCAAAGGATTGTGGGATATGGTACCAGTTTGGTACCTGTTGGAACCACAATCGAGTAGGTACTGTTTTTTCAGAGCCGTACCGTTCGGTTCCATGCAGTGGAAAAGCAAACCTATACCGTACCGTACCGAACCGTTCCGACCCTATACCATGCGGTACCAGCAGTGGAAAAGCACAAAAGCGTGCCGAACCGGTACGGTTCCATGCAGTGGAAAAGCGCCATAAATGTCCACATATAATGCTGAACCTCCATGATTGAAATAACTGAAATAAACGAAAGGGACAGGCCAGAGACAGTCCGGCTGGGGGTAAGGAGTGGGGCTAGATGATACTTACCCTCCAGCATGGTAGCATGGTAGACCCTATTTGACTTGCTAATGCTATACCATTTATTGGGAGAAGCTACTTATGTCCAACCAAAACTGAAAATAAATTCTGGCATTGGATCGATTCCTGCGGTGGTGTGCAGCCATTTGTTTTATTTCTCCAGTGATCTCCCCTTCCACCACTCTTGAGAAGATACTGTATCATACTGGCTATAACTAACCTAAATCTGTCAAGAAAAGCTTGGATGGGCTGATTCCCTGAGGAAAATTCACCATCACTCTAGAGTTGCTTCTTTCTGTCCCTTGCCTGACACAAACCTCTCTGGCTGACATAATCAGCCAATTATGTCCAATCTTTACCACTTCCATAATCAATCTTCAAGAACGGGTGACAAAGTGATAGGAATCTAGATAGGGTTACGGAGGAGCTCTGCCCTGGTCAATTTTGCAGCAATAAGAGAAACCTTTTGGCGCTTCCTCAACCACACTACAAAGATACCCAATCATTGCTTATGCATTATGGCAAAACATTGGTGAAACCTATCCACCACACCTATTTAGGCTAGTTGGACTTCCCATTCCAAAACCATGGGTAATAAAATAGAGCTGACCCATCTTTTTTGGCTTAAAAAATAAATATTCTTTTGGGAAGGCTTCCCACAAGATTTTGGGGGATCAATTTGGGCCTATTAAAATAAAAGTGCATTTGTGAGGTCAGGTACTAATGTTGGGCAAGAAGGCATTGATAATGTAGATCCACTTCAGGGTGTTCAGTTGGGTTGAGGTCAGTGCTCTGTTCAGACCAGTCAAATTGCTCAAAATCAAACTGGTCAAACCGTGTCTTTATGGAGCTGTCTGTGCACAGGGGCACAGTCATACTGGAAGAGAAAAGGGACTTCACCAAACTAATACCAAACGTTTGGAAAAGCACAATTGTCTAAAATGTTTTTTTTGCGTTAACCATTGTTGCGTTAACTATACCATTAACTGGAAGCACCTGAACATGTAAGTAAGTATAGTAAGTGTGATGGTCAGGTATCCACAAACACTTGGCCATTTACTTTACATATTTGACCTTTCCAAGGCTTCTGTAAAACTCCTCAACTCTCGCTTCACTGAAGGTCTCATCATACAGTATCAGAAGGTCTTATATAGATTTCAAGAGTCTCAAAATCAAATAACAGTTTTTTTATTCTACTTCCAACAGTGCAGTGCTGTTTCCCCTCTTGAGCTTGTCATCAGAGTGGGATTGCACCAGGCAGCTGCAGCCATTTACAAAAACATCTGCTTTCTGTCAGTGAATTACGTCAATTTTAACATCCGAAGCGATCTCGCAGCGCTCTCTGCCAAGACAAAAGGCAGAGCCACCCCGGACTCCACCCTGAGACCGCGTTCTCCAGATGATGGATTAACTTCTCAAGTCAGCCCTGCACAGTCATGTATATCATAATTTATAGCTGAGAAGATAAGATGTGATTAGGTTCATTATCGGCCCTTCCAGAAAGTCGATGGTTCCGAGCCAAGCTGGCACACAATGATCTACTTCCACAGTTTAGTGATTCCCAGGGCGATAGACTTGCTTATTGCCTGCACATGATTGACAGTATTATATTACTGTAATTGATAAGAAATCATGTTTATATGGTTATCTGAAATCTTAATATGTTTTTTATGCAATCCATTCCCTACACTAAATTGAAGGGTCACCAGCTTGTTGATATGAGTAGGGATTATTATTATCTAAATAGATGTGGTTGTCAGCCAGTGAGCATTCTTCGTTGCCTAAAACCACATTAAGCGCGATTTTCCCATGCATGAGTTGGTCTGGATGCTTGAATATTAAATAATAAAGGGAATGTAAAGTGGCTTAGTGGTTAGCAGTAGCACCTCTGCCTAGCTGTACTAGGGTTCCTTGTTTGAATCTCCATGAGGACACTACCTGCATGGAGCATGAATGTATTCCTAGTCCATGTGTGGGGTACCCCGGTTTCTTCAACACTTCAAGGACATGCTAGTAGGTTCGTTTGGCATCTGTCTAAATTGACTTTAGTATGTGTATTTATAGACATGACTTAGACTGTAAGCTCCTTGAGGGCAGTATCTATGCTCAATATTGGCACTTTTCCACTGCAAGTACCGGCTCGGCTCTACTCGGCCCTGCTTGGCCCGGTTTGCTTTTCCACTGCATGGTACCGAATGGTACGGTGTTGGAACGGTTCAGTAGAGTGCGGTATGGTTTGGTTTTCCACTAAAGTAGTACTAAAGTTAAGTGGGTGGGATAACAACGGGGTGGGTGGGATTCTCTGACCAATCAGTGGCTAGTAGTGACTGCATGCAAAGGATTGTGGGATATGGTACCGGGTATGGTACCTCTTGGAACCACAATCTGGTAGGTACTGTTTTTGAGAGCCGTACCGTTCGGTTCCATGCAGTGGAAAAGCGCCGCCGTACCGTACCGAACCGTTCCTACACCGTACCATGTGGTACCAGCAGTGGAAAAGCACAAAAGCGAGCCGAACCGTTCGGTTCCATGCAGTGGAAAAGCGCCATATGTAAAGTTGCATCACTTGTTGGTGCTATATAAATGCCTGTAAAAATATTTGTAGCAAGTGCTTACTTTAAGCTATTATTTTCTTGTGTGCCTTGAATGTGACTCAAAATTTTACATGTCCTCTTTCGTATAATTTGTCATTGTAATAAATACAGAGTTTTGCACATTGGCTTTCAGTGGTTCTTTAAAATCTCTGCTCCTGCTTAACAGCTATCAAGATACACAATGCTGCCAAATGTATGCCCAATAATCATACCTATATGAGCATGTTGGGCATCCCATTCCAAAACCATAAACATTAATGCAGACTAGTTGGCTACTTTTGTTGCTAACAGCCTGCGTTCTTCTGAGAAGGCTTTCCATGAGATTTGGAGTGTGTCTGTGGGAATGTGTGCCCATTCAACCAAAAAAAAAAAAAAACATTTGTGAGGTCATGTACTGATGTTGGATGAGCAGACCTGACACACAATCATTGAGCCAATTCATCCTGCCCACCACACCTATTTAAGCTGGTTGGACTTTCCATTCCAAAACCATAGACATTACAGTAATATGAAGTTGGCCAATCCTTTATGCTTAAAAAAAACTCAACTTTACTGAGAAGGCTTTCTACAAGATGTTGAAGTTTTAATCCAGGCCTATTTAGGCAAAAGCACAATGTACTAATGTTGGGCAAGAAGAGTTGGATCCCAGTGGGGTTCCAGTTCAAGGTGTTCAGTTACGTTGAGGTAATGGCTCTGTGTAGGCCACTCAAATTTCTCAAGACCATACTAGTCAAACCATGTTTTGATCTCCAAGATTAAGCCCGGGGGCAGGGTGAAAAAGGTTGGAGTTGTGGTATGGATGAATCGAGCTAAGGCTGCTAACCACTCGTTCCAAGTAAGGTGTGCAACGGGCAGATATTGCCTCCTATTTCTACAGTATTGTTTTGGGTCTAGACTGACCTTTCCTTAGCCTGCACCCTCACTAGTCAGCGGGGTGCATTGATAGCTTGAGCGGAAACCCTTAAGCATTTATTGTGGGTCACATGTTTTTCTGAGCCATCTTTGTACACAAGGGCACAGTCATCCTGGAACAGAAAAGGGCCCTCTTTCAAATTGTTGATGGTTGGAAGTGCACAATTTTCTAAAATGTCTTTGTATGCTGTAGCATTAGTTGTAGCTTTCACTGGAAACACCTGAGCTAAATCATTTGGAGGAGTGCCCATATACTTTTGATCACATAGGTAGGCACGGTGGTTAGGTTACTTTTGGTGATATAGTGTCAAATATCAACCACATAGGGAATGCATTGTTTTCAAGATGTTGGCTGATTTAGGGGTTGATTTGCTAAAACTGGAGTATGTAAAATCGGGTGCAGCTGTGCATGGTAGCCAATCAGCTTCTAACTTCAGCTTGTTTAATTAAGCTTTGACACTAAAACCTGGAAGCTGATTGGTTTCTATACAGAGCTGCACCAGATTGTGCACACTCCAGTTTTAGTAAAGCTCCCACATAGACTTACATTGTGAGAAGACACAACAAAGCACAACCACTGTGTAGCACTGCAAAGCAGGAAGCAAAGCCTGCATGTATAATGAGCAAATATGGCTGCCCCCACATTTATATAATTACAAACTATATGTAGAAACATTTTTTTTTTTAAAACATTAACACACATTAATATCTTTATTTAAATCAAGCTAATCTATTTTCTTCTATAAAGGAGGCAAATAAAAAAAAAAAATCACTTTTTATTTCCCATATGTGTTCTTCAAATTTCGTTTTAGTTTAATGCGCTGGTACTTTTTCTTGCTTTACTCAATATTCACAGAATGTTTTTCTTGGCAGCTATAAAATATACTTTCAACAACAAAATGACATTCCTCTTTTCGTTTGAGATTTTTGCAAACACTGCAGACACAATAACAAAAGATGGCGCTTTGATCTGTCAACACTCTGGTTAAAGGTGGCTATAGACGTTAGATGACGATCTCCTGATCCAACTGTGACTGTCAGGACTGGGACGTCAAGCTAACGTCTATAGGACAAATACTGCTAACCCAGGCTCCTTGGGGAAAGTAGAAATTGGACAAGTTAGCAAACATTGTCCAGTGTCCATTCTTAAACCCTTGTATGCTGGAAGCCAAATTGTCTGCAGTGTGCCTCCCCCGCTCTGCTTTATGCTACACAGGAGCAGTTTGTAGGTGCAGCAACAATGATACACACAGTCCAAGTGCTCTGAAAGAACTTGTATTGAAATTATGCAAAAGACAATTCACAAGTGGGAAGACAGCTCAACCAACCAGGAACACCCACAGGTCATACAGCGTGTAGAGAACAGGTGTCAACTGAACTGGCAGTGCCTGTTGAGAGGGGCAGAATCCTGCCCAGCTCGTGTCCAAGTGGGAAGTTGCAAGCCCCACACTTTCCATCCTTATCAGGAACCTGGAGCTAGTTCTGTCCCTATCAGACGGGGTATCTACCCCTACTCTACCTACTTGCAAAGTGTGCCCCGAACTTGGAAGCCAGGGCCTTAATAGGCTTTGCCTGACCAATGATGGCTACTAGAGTCACATGGGGTGGCAGCATCCAAATAGATAGCTTCCCCAGTTACCCAGGAAATGAGAGAGGAACCATGTTCCCCTTGACTTCCTCTCCTACTATGATGCCGCTGCATAGGAGCACCACCTACAGTGGAGATGGTAGACTGAACCTGTCTACAAGTTGACCAATGAGACCATTCATGTTTAGAAAGCACCTGGGGGTATGGATACCTGAGGATGGTCTGGTCCTGCCTGTACCAGACAGTTTGCAGCATAATAGTACCCTATCAAGGTCTCCATAGATGGGGATTAAGGTTAGCAAGGGCAGAAGAGACACTGGAACTTTGGTTTTATTATAACTCTCTACTGAAGACAAACTCTATCAATCCCCATCAACTCACAATAGTTGTGGAATCCCAACATAAGCACATCCTCTAAAATATTCACAAACAGGTTGACTATCAGCTAAGAAATGTAATCTTAGATTGAACTTGCCGATAAATGGACCATGTGTGTGAATCACACAGCTCTCCGCTGGTTGAGTGAGGTAGAATTGTTGAGATCTCTGGAAAAATAAAAACATCTTGTAGGGGTATCAAACTGAAAATGTAAAGGGGTCACTTTATGACTTTATTTTGGGAGGGGAGACTACTTAACTATACGCTTAACCAAAGAATCTGCCCTGGGATGGGGAAGAGATTGGAACTAGAGGCTACTGGGGTAGGACGTGGCCTTTCGAATGGCACAAGCTTAAAGGAAACATGCAAGTTGGTGTCTAGAAGAAGTGCAAAGCAGTAGTCTGCTATGTTTAGTAACTTAGTGACTGCAAGGAGCACTTGTAGAGGTGCTGGCAGAATGCCAGCTGTAGTGACTGTAAGGAGTCAGCACTTGTAGAGGTGCTGGCAGGATGCCAGCTGTAGTGACTATACGGAGTCAGCACTTGTAGAGGTGCTGGCGCCCCAACTAGAGCTTGTGTGATGTATGCTCCAATCCTTAACGTGGTTGGGTGAATTCTAGAGTCATGTGTGGTGTGGTCCAGTACTTTCCTTGGCAACGTGGTCAATGGCCATGGGGAGTTCAGCAAAGCAAATTGCTTTTGAGTGAGTCAAGAGTTCTGAGTAACTTTTGACCAGATTGTGTTATGTGAGGTCACTCATTTCAACATAGTCTTTAAACTGGGGAGCTTGTGATTCATTCTCTATCCTCCCATGTCACAGTTCTGTTTCTCAGGTGCTACCCAATGCTATTACGGGGGGGGTCAACAGGGCTGCCATCAGGGGGATACAGGTGATACACCTGTATGGGGCCTGAGCGTCAGAAGGGGCCCAGGCCCCAGGCAACCAGCAAGGGTGCACAGTGCAAGAGAGAAGAGATTGGATGGAGGAGATAGGATTGGAGGAGGAGGACATGGGATGGAGGAGGTGAGACTGCCAGACGAGGACATGGAATTGGGGAGATGGGATGGAGAAGGAGGAGGGCATGGGATAGAAGAGGACATGGGATGGGACTTGGTGGGACAGCCAGTGGGAGGCCCTGGGGAATGTTGATGGTCAGGTCCAGGGGGGGGGGCCGAGGCCTAAAGCTGTGTAAGGGGCCCCAAAATTTCAGATGGCTGCCCTGGGGGTCAAGGAGAGAGTCATCAGGCCTGTGTAAAAGGCCGATGCTGCATCTCCTACTCTCCGACCCTGACATTACCGCTGCTCTGAGCATCATCCAAGGAAGCCTTATGTGATCTGTAAAGACAGTCTATGCAGATTACGTAAGGCTTTCCCGGTCACTGCCCAGGGCAGAGGTAATGTCAGGACCAAGGAGGGTAAGCCAGAGCATCAAGCTGAAATAACAAGCCTCAAACACTTCTGCAAAGTGTCAGAGGCACGGCAAATTATTGAATGTGTTTGCAAAGCAATTTATCAGAAAAAAAAAAGACCAAAACACATTCAATTACATAAAATATAAATAAGAGAAGTTCATTGGATTTACATACCCTTGAATGTATTTGTCTCCTTTCTATGCAAAGTTCCCACACGTGACAACACCAAATCCAGACCATTTACCGCTTTTCATTTACGAGCATATTGCATCTATGCTGTAAAATATTTGCATTTAATAAAATACACTAATAAAGTTCAGGCCAGAATTTCTGCCAGAAATTTGGATGGCATTTGGATATAAATTATAAAAAAAAAAAGAAACAAAAAGACTATAAATTTACAGTAACAGTTTAAGATTTTATTAAATGCACGTACCATAACTGGAGAGGAAACCAGCGTCATATCTGTATTTTCTGACAATTAGACCTGAGTAATGAGGTCGCTAGAGAATATTTAATGATTTGTGGATCGGGGATGGGTAATAAATTGTCTTGAACAATTGAAGGATTCTTCCAGATTGCCATAAAGAATGAGCGTTCTGTGATTTATTGTTTAGAGGAATGCTTTTGAAACACAATAAATACGCAAATAAAGTGCTGTAAAATTTCCATGAAAAATAAATGAACAAAAAGGTCAAAAAGGTCAAAGAGCGTCACCAACAAGGAAGGTTCCTAACCCTCTCAAACAAGGGGCAGATGACCGGAAGCGTGCATAAAGAAATATGCGTGGCATTCATAAAATTGCATGCAAAGGATTTATGATATAATTTCTTCTTTTACGACAACTGAATTTTTTAAACACATGGACTTTTTTTAACCACTTCTTCATGACTAGGCCATTTTTGCGATAAGACACTGCGTTTTTTTAACTGACAATTATGCAGTCATGCAACACTGTACCCAATATAAAATTTACATCCTTTTTTCCACACAAATTGAGCTTTTTTGGGGGGTATTTGATCACCTCTGTGTTTTTTTATTTTTTGCACTATAAACAAAGAAATTTGAAAAAAGTTTGAAAAAAAACAAAAACAACATTTTTTATTTTCTGCAATAAAAAAATATTGAAATTAAATTAAAAAATTGAAAAAAAAAATCGAATTTCTTCATCAGCTTAGGTCAATATGTATTCTGCTACATATTTTTGGTAAAAAAAATAAATGTATATTAATTGGTTTGCCAGTTTTCGCATGTAAGTTCCAGTCAGCAATTCTTGTAAGGTAACAAGCTATATAGTATTTATATACATCTGGTAGGCCAATACCTCCTATTAATTTAGGTAGAGTGATCAGATCATATCTTAATCCTGGCCCCATATAAAAAGTGTGCAGGCCCTTCTTTAAGATGCAAAAAAAGCTTTGGAGAGAGATACAGATATTGTTTGAGGGATATACAGGATTCGGGGTAGAATATTCATTTTTTTTTTTTGCCGGCCCGACCAAACAAAGAAAATTAACATTTGGGCCAATTTTGGAGATCCTGTTGGATATCTTTTAGTATGGGCAAAAAGTTTAATTGGTATAAAGCAGAAAGGCAGCTGGGTAATTGTATACCTAGATACGTGATGGATTGTGTCCAAGAGAAGGGATATTTGGATTTACATTCGGCCACTTCAGTTGATGATAAAGATATATTTGGGGTATATGACTTGGAGAAGTTAATTTCTAGATTGGATAGGGATTCACATTTTTCGAATTCATTTATAAAGGCGGGTATGGTGGTTTGTGGATTAGATAGGAAAAGTAATATGTCATCTGCAAATGCTGCTATCTTATGTGTGGGGCCTACAACATCAATACCTGTAATGTTTTCATTCGCTCTGATGTGACATAGTAAAGGTTCTAGGGAGAGTATGTATATTAAGCGTGAGAGGGCACATCCCTGGCTGGTTCCATTTGAGATGGAGAAAGCATTTGATAGAAGGCCATTGACCTGGACTTTGGCGGATGGGTATGAGTAAAATGCAGAAATAAAGTTAAGCATTGTCCGCCCTAATCGTATTTTCTCCAGGACTGCTTTCATGTAGTCCCAGGCCACTCTATCAAATGCTTTCTCCTCATCTAGGGATAAGAAGAAGCCTTTCTGATCTATTTTGGTTATCCAATGGTGTAGGTTTAGGGCTTTCAGGGTGTTATCTCTGGCCTCTCTGCCCAGTATAAAACCCATTCGATCTTTATTGATTAGTGAAGTCATGTGTATCGATAAATGGTTTGCTAGAATTTTAGAAAGGATCTTAAGATCTACATTCAGTAATGAGATACTGTAGGTCTATAGTTAGTTACTAGCATATGATCATTATTTTTTTTTAGGAAGTACGCATATGTGTGCTTTTAGCATACCTTGTAAACCATTGGGTTTGAAGGCCAGAGAGTTGAAAGATTCTCAGAATGGATTGGCTAGGGTTTCTAAAAAAGTTTTATAGTAAACTGCGGATAGTCCATCTGGTCCTGGGCTTTTTCTACTTTTAGTTGTTTCATGGCCATGTTAAGTTCTTCTCTCGAGATTGGATGATCTAATTGTCTTATGTGGATTGCACTTTTGGATTATATTGTAAAAGAAAGATTGTTGTGCCTGTTTGACGAGTGATCTGGTCTGTCGGGGAAGGGGTTTCAAGGTGCAAGTTGTAGAGTTTTGTGTAAATTTGGACAAACTGCGAGGCAATGTCGTTGTTAGAAGACACAAGACTACCATCTGATGTTTTTATATGGTGGATGGTGTATTTAGCATGTTTGGCTTGAAGAGCTCTTTCTAACACTTTTCCACTTTCATTTCCCTGTTCATAAAACAATTTTTTAGTAAGTATGTATTTGCGTTTCTAGTTTTTCTAGTAGTTCTTACCTGGCTTGTAGGAGTTCCTGGAATGTCTGCTCCTCCTCTCATGATTGTTTATGTGTTGCTTCTAGGGATTTAATTTGTGTTGTGAGTTTGTTTATATGAGTCTGATTCTCTTTTCTTCTATGTGAAGCTGCTGCTATGAGTTCTCCTCTCATTACGCACTTGTGCTCTTCCCAGATTGAGATAGGAGATAACGAGGGGTCCATGTTTTCTTTGAAGTATGTTTTTAAGCAAAGTGTGAATTACTTGGCTAATTCCTTATCTGTGAGTAATGAAACATCTAGGCGCCAAATTTTTGTGTGTGTTGTATGGGTGAGTATGGTCAAAGTTAGTGTGACTTGGTTGTGATCTGATAGAATCGTCGGTTCTATGGTAGATTTTGTCAACAAGTGTAAGTCTGATTGTAATAGAAAGAAGTGGTCAAGTCTGAAATGTTTGTTGTATGGAATTGAGAAGTGTGTGTAGTCACATTTGTGTGGATTTAAAGTACGCCAGGTGTCATGAACTAAATGTTCTTGTAGTTAAAGATTTTTTTTTTTTCAAAGCTCAAAAAGATTTAGAAGTAGTGCCAGTGGACATGTCTAGTTAAGAGTTGAAGGGGAGTGTTTAGGTCCCCCCCAACAATCAAGATCCCGTTTTTGCAGGTGGATAATTGTGAAATGATTGAATTGATTAATGAGACTTGTTTCGTGTTATGGCAATTGATATTCACTATTTTAATTGGTTTGTCATATAGTTTACCTTTAGGAAAAAGGTATCTTCCTTCGTTATCAGCAAGAGTGTCAGTAATGGTTATGAGTAAGTGTTTTGAGATGATTATAGATACTCCTTTGGTTTTGATTTGATGATTAGATAGACCCTGGGAAAGGCTTGGTTAGTTATTTTGATATCTGGTCAGTTCGAAAATGTGTCTTTTGGACAAGAATAATATCCGCTTTTTGTTTCCGCATTAGAGTTAGAAGTTGTGATCTTGTTTCTGGTATATTTATACCTTGGGCGTTAACCAATATCAGTTTCAGGGTTTTGGGGTCTGATCCCCTTCGTAGTATGTCTGTCATTAGTGGGTTTTTTTAAGGTATTTAATGTATTTATTGTAAAGTGCCTTTAAAAGGCTTGTGTTGTGGAAGGTGATGGGGAAGAAGAGTACAGCGCGGTTTAGAAGTTGTGTTCCGGTGTTGGGGGGTATGGGGAATAGGCTAAATAGAGATGTAGGTCACTCTATTGGAAGAGTGAATTCTGTTTCAGGTATATGGAAAGGTGATGGGTCTGTAATGTATAGAGGGGGGAAGGGAAGGGAGGGGGTGGAGTGTACCCAGGAGCCAAGGCAGAACCTGATAACTTCCCTGAAGAGAGGGGAAGGGGGGGGGGGGACAAAATGAGAATAATTTCCGGGAGGAATCAGCACAAATTAGCAAATTAACAATATCTTGTCTGTAATTTTCAGGAGATTATCTGCTGTGGGGTGGTGTAATCTAGGTGAAATTCAAGATGAAGGCTGAGGTCTGGTAGAGGATCTGAGTTTTGGGGGGCTATGTGGAGACCCTTTTTTTATTATTATCATCCTATAGTTGGTAATTTACCTATGGAGGTATAAAGAAGTATAGTTCCAAATGGTGCCACTTGTGGGCTATGTAAGCATGTAAGTCTCAGGGATTATCTGGGTTATGGGCTTTGGACAATAAATCCCTTTTCAGCTTTGTGGGTAAGGTTCTTAATAGTATTTTAACTAAAGAGATTGATTAACACAAATAGTTTTTAATGTACTACCAGTATAATTTTAAGTTTGAGATAACTGCCTTGATACCTCAGGGTGGGAACCCTAGATGGGTTATGAGTCTTGTCTATGCCTCCGATGGGCAGGTGAAGCAGTAGGGCTTGGGCCCTGGAGAGATCTGTGAACATTCATTGAAGGTGACTCTGGTCTTGGTGATCTTTGGCGACGATAGCGAGAGGTTTGTGTCTCAATTCTTTCATCTCTGTGATGTTCTCTGCTGGTGGGGGGAGCTCGGAACTCTGCATATCAATCAGGGACTTGGACCATGGGGATGCCCAAGAGGTCACAGAATTGTGGTAGATTCTCTGGCACTTTAAGTAGAGCTGTTCAGCCCACTGTGGATGCTGACAAGCAGAATGGGAATTTCCATCTATAGTGGATACCCCTTTCCTTCAGGCAATCTAGTAGAGGCATGAGGACTTTGAGATGTTGTAATGTTATGTTGGATAAGTCTTGATATAGTTTAACATCAGCAGAGTCATGAGTAATGTGTATTCTGTTACGTGCTTTTTTGAGGATTTCTTCTTTAGTACGAAAGGTTAGACAACAGATTATATATGGTGGTGGGTCGGTGTCTCTCCCTTTAGGGGATAGTGCTTGATGTATTCTTTCCTTATCAATGGGGCTTGTGGCTGGTATGTCTAGAAGATTGTTAAAGATAGCTGTTACAGTCTGTTGTATTTGGTCATATTCAATAGCCTCTGGGATACCTCGGACCCTTAGGTTGTTTCTGCATCCATGATTATCTAAACCTTCCAAATGCCTTTGCATTTCTCTCTGTTGTAGAGCATGTTTATCCTGATCAGTATGGAGTTGTACTATTTGTGTCTCATGCTGAGTGGTGGAGATTTCTACCTCTTGCATTCTGTCTGCTATATCTTGTAGATCATGGCGAAGATCAGCAATAGCAGCTTAAAAGGCCTCCGTGAGTGTCCTTTGATGTCCTTTGCTACTGCATGCAGGAGATGTAGACTAAGGGCAGGTTGTTGTGCAGATGCTATAGGGGTAGTAGACTCACTTACCATGCCTTGTGCCTGCTGGATCGGCTGCTGTATAGCATTACAGTAGTTTCCACTGTAGGAACTTGTGAGGCAGGCAGGGATGCCGCTGTCGCGCTGGGTGTCTGGGGTTTCATACTCTCAGGGATTTGCCGACTTGTCTGCGCACCCAAGCTCTGCGGTAATCTGGATTGGGATAGGGACCGGCTCCAGTTGGATTTCCCCATGTTTGTGCCACTGTAGATCCCCTCTAGGTAGTGGATTATCCCTCTTTCGGCCGGAGCATCAGGATAAGGCTTCCATCTTGCTCTGTGGCTAGGACAGGCTCCCTTTTTATTTATTTTTTACTAGTTATGGCAGCGATCATTGACTTATAGCAGGATTGTGATATTGCGGCGGAATTCTGACACTAACTGACACTTTTGACACTTTTTAGGGACCAGTTAAACTAATACAGTGATCAGTGCTAAAAAAATATGCACTGTCACTGTACTAATAAAACTGTCTGGGAACGGGTTAACATCAGGGGCGATCAAAGGGTTAACTGTGCGCCTAACCAGTGTTTTATTGTACTGTGGGGGTGCTTTTACTAGGGGAAGAGATGGATTGTATTCCCTGCTTTGCAGGGACATAAACTACATCCCTCCACCCGTCAGAATGAGATTGAAGACTTGTTTACATAAGCAGATCGCAGTTCTGTGTCTCTGCCTGACAATTGGTGGGTGCCAGCAATCATCCAGTGCCCAGTACCCGCCGATCAGCTCCCACTGTGTGCAATCACACACAGCTAGAGGTGGAGAAACGAGCTAGAGGTGGAGAAACTTGACTGACCTGCACAGAGTCCTGACCTCAAACTGATAGGACACCTTTGGGATGAATTAGAACAGAGACTGCGAGCCAGGCCTTCTCGTCTAACATCAGTGCCTGAGCTCACAAATGCGCTTCTAGAAGAATGGTCAAACATTCCCAAAGACACACTCCTAAACCTTGTGGACAGCCTTCCCAGAAAAGTTGAAGCTGTTATAGCTGCAAAGGATGGGCCAACTCAATATTGAACCCTACTAACTAAGCCTGGGATGCCATTAAAGTTCATGCGCGTGTAAAGGCAGGCGTCCCAATACTTTTGGTAATATAGTGTATATTGTATAGGGATGAACAGCGCCATTGGAGTTCTGCATGCAACCAGATAAGTCCCCATAACCACCATAAATTAACTAAAAGCAAAAGAGGTTGCAGTACAACAGCCCCATTGGGTTTTCCTTACCAAGGCTTCCGACTTAAGCTAGTGAAATAAAAAAATAAAAAAATAGACTGTGTTCTGGTAGTTAAATGGTTTGGTTTATTTCTTTCACGTTATTTTACTTTTTTCTGTGCTGTGCTTTTTTTTTTTTTCCCTCTGATCTTCTATAATGGATCTTGCTGAAAGAAATATCAAGTGTGGCACAAGTGATTAAATAGAGTTCTGCAGAGAGCTCATGTGTTAGCATTGAGTTCTAGAGGGGTATTAGCACTGTAACTAGCAGGGATCTAGAATTGTCTCATGTTATGTGTCTCCAGTCCCTGGCTGTCTTCTTCTTTTTTGTGTCTCCCGTCCCTGGCTGTCTTCTTTTTTTTTTTTATTATTCAATACATTTTTATTGAGTTTTGCAGTTTTACAGGGAAACAGGCAAAGAGTACTGCAGCATATGCAGAACATGGAAAAATGATATTAGTAGGACTACAACAATGTTATCTGATATTGCAAGCTTATTCGGCCAGGAAAGGGAGGTAATCATTAAGAATGAATGGAGTGGGATTGGCAGCAGCAAAGAGTTATCTGTTGGTCCATATGTTCCAAATTTGGGGGAACTTGGCAAGGTTTAGGGAGTTTATCGCAAGTAGTCGCTCAAAGGTGTAGTTAGAATTAACCAAAGTTACTACTTCTGATATACTCGGGGATGTGTTTGTTTTCCATTTTCTCAGAATGGTAAGTCGGGCTGCTAGTAATACAGTATATGTGTGACTAGCGGTCTGATTGGCTAAGGACAGTTGTGGTTTATGTAGTACACCTGTGCAAGAGGCGATGAGACGAAATGTTTGGGACCAGAAGTTAGTGAAAGACCATAGATTATGTAATAAATTGCCCACTTTACCGCAGTCATGCCAGCATAGGGTGGAGGTATAAATTGAGAATTTGGATAATCTGTAAGGTGTGTAATGCCATCTATTGGTAATCTTGATTGTCATCTCCTGGTGGTTAGTGCAGTGGGAGGCTTTCGAAATAGATCTGAATGTATTGTGCCATTGTGATGGGGTGAGTGTCATTCTGTGGCCTTATTCCCATTTTAACATGGGAGTGGACCTAGACAGAGTGCATTTATCTTGTAATGTGTTGTAAAAGAAGGAAATTCCCTTCTTTTTCTGTTTGGGTTAGCTAAGAAAGTCCCAGACGACCGGGAGTAGGAATAGTGAGGGAGTTACAATCAAAAAGGACAGATCCTGCACATGCTGATATACAACAAGTACAAAGAGGAGTACTTTACCAGCCCATGGCGCTGTCCATGTGTCCACCTCCTTTGTTTGTATGGGACCTGAGGAAGGAGGCTCCGCCTCCGAAACGCGTTGTCCGTAGCAACAGCAGAGGCAGTGAACCCGTGTCTTGAATCCCCCACCTCGCAGCTCCGTACAACTTGTGGCTCCGGCTTTGGCTGAGGCTCTCCTGAGGCGCCGTAGATCACGTCGGTATAGTGCGCAGGCGCACTACAACCGGCATCCGGTGACCAGGCAACACAGGAAGTGAAGGAGAGAGGGGATACAGCGGCAGTAGCCGCGGATGAGGAGACCGCAGAGTCACCATCTGGAGGGACGGGAGGAGCGAGTAGCTCCTGTTGGAATGCTGTAAAGCGATTGCCTTAACCACTTGCCGACTGCCTAACGCCGATCTACGTCGGCAGTCAGCCCCTCACAGGCAAAGTGACGTAGGGCTACGTCACTAGCTTGTGAGGGTCAAGGGAGCGAGCGCGCGCCCCCGGAGGCGCGCTCCCGCTCCCGCGTGGTCACGGACCCCCCCGCGCGTCACTCGGGTCCGCCGGTCACTCGGCGATCGGCAGGGGAGAGGGAGAATGTCAGGCAGCTTGTGTAAACAAGCCACCTGTCATTCTCCTTGCTGTTAGGATACTGATTGTGACGGTAGTCACTTTGGTTGGAGGTCCTGTGGAACTCAGCTTACCTTAGAGGGGTTGGGAAAACCCTCTCTCTGCCCCCTAGGCTCCTCTTATGTGTAAGTCCCCTGTGTCTATTAGGGGCACAGGGTGACCAAGAACCCCAGTTGGGTCTGCACTAACCAGACTCGCTGTAAAACCACACCGGACTCAGCATTTGGTGTTATCCCGGCTATCCTGGGTTCTGTATGTGTGGTTTGTGTTGAACCTATGACAGCAATATTTAAGAACAATATTCCTCAAAGAAATATATAAAGATGAACAATTTCAGACTGTTATGATATTGGAAATGGTGTCCCATAGACCTCTGCTAGATAGGTTGAGATGAGGTGGGGTTTGTTATGGTTAAGTACCTGCATTTCTTTGTTCTATTGTTGTTCTGTCTGCCTTAAACCTATTATGGGATATACATGTGTATTAGCTTCTAGAGGGGAGGAGGGGATTTCTCCAGCAGCCCTTCCTAGACTGTCTGTTGGAAAGTTGAATACACCTGTGTGTCATGTTACAGAATGTAGTTCCCCGCCCAGTGTGTTGTTGTTATGCAAAGAGGGGGAGGGGGGATTGTCCTCTGAGTTGTGATCTTTTGTGCCTGTGTTCAATAAAGTGTTAGTTGCTTTCAGAGACATACAAGCTAAG